>NC_140589.1:1494350452-1496750452 GCF_964204655.1 Triturus cristatus | reverse complement strand
AAAATCTACGTTAGCTTATACTGCTTTTAACCGCATATGCATTAACATTTTCCCGCTAACAGTAACACAGAAGTTACCCCTACATTGATGCCCACCACATACAAACCCTTCAATGTGTCTCAATCTCGTTACAAACCACCCCTTCAACAGCAAGTTGTTGCCTACCAGCTAAAGCACACCAAGCTATTACCTACTGATTCAACTTCCATGCGCGGCTCTCAGTTCGAACGCCAACCTCCCTCTACTGCGTGCTTTCTTGAATCTGTGTTTTAACACCTGTGCTCATATTGTGACCCTCCTTCTTTCGTCACTGCCTTCGTTAACCCTGTGTTTCCCTTTGTGTGAGGCAATTGCCTGCTTGTGCCCCAACAGACTTTCGTAATTCAGAACAGCAAAAGTTATTTCTGGCAAGTAACCGCCACTTTGTCTGGCCCTAGTGATCTTTCAATTTATCGGAGTGCTACCACTTATGTAAAACTGTTGGTTGTACTATAAACAGGAAAACTGATAAACTACATGTCCCAGCATCCACTCTTGTTACCCGCCTAAAGTATAACAGTACCTAGTGTGTCACCCTGATGGGTCTACTCTTCTCCCATACTACGCATCAATTCTAACTACCCCGCCCACCCTTAGTAAACCAAAACGTTAATTCTATGCATATCCACACTTTTGCATTTACATAAACAAATGTGCTTGTTCGGCATGCGCAGGCCGACATGCGTATTAATAGATCCGTTTTAAATTTGAATATGATTAATTTAGTTTAAAAATTGCACAGTTCAAAGGAACATTGTTTGGGAACGAGTTCTTTATCCAGTCTCTCTTGTGACATGAAATCCAGTTTCTTTGCTGACAGTAATGGGTGCAATTCGTCGTAGGGCAAATAGTAAGTTGAATCAGTAGGTAATAGCTTGGTGTGCTTTAGCTGGTAGGCAACAACTTGCTGTTGAAGGGGTGGTTTGTAACGAGATTGAGACACATTGAAGGGTTTGTATGTGGTGGGCATCAATGTAGGGGTAACTTCTGTGTTACTGTTAGCGGGAAAACGTTAATGCATATGCGGTTAAAAGCAGTATAAGCTAACGTAGATTTTGATGTGATGTATTGATTTAAGATACGTTCTGACACCATTTTTTTAAATTGTAGAGTACCCCTGACGAAGGGCCGAACGGAGGCCCGAAATGCATTGGGTTATGTGGATTAATGAATGGGCAATACTTATGTACCGCGCTACAAAATAAGGCCTGGATTGGCATGTTTGCAGTCGTTAAGGATTATAATACATAAGATGTCTCTCATGTGACAAGATGTACCAAGGACGACAAGGTTTAAGTTGAAGAAATTTGAATAAAATGTGAAAATGGATACTATGGCATCAAAGTTATGCTTTGTGTACGCTGTGCGTCCTGTCGGGGTGAGACGTCGCCCCCACTCTGATAGATATCATTACTCACGTGGCAAAGGGCAAACCAAGTTTTCCGGGCAAGCACGCAATCCAATCGTAAATGGAATAAAACTTCAGGAGAAAAAGATGATGAAAAGGAGTGCATGCAGTCAAACCCCTTCGTTTGCAATTATTAGGATCTGCTCAGCAGACACAGCCACCAGATGCACGAGTGGGAGTTACACCCATCAGTACTCCAACCGTACTTCCAGCAATGGGGTCATCCAGAGATAGACCTATTCGCCACAAGCGAAAACGCAAAATGCCAAAGCTTTGCCGCCAGGTTCCCACATCCGCAGTCGCAGGGCAATGCGATATGGATGAACTGGTCCGGCAGATTTGCGTATGCTTTTCCCCCAGCACCACTGATACCGCTGGTGGCACGCAAACTCAGACAACATTCACTGACACTCGTCCTGGTTGCTCCAACGTGGGCACGCAAGCCATGGTACCCCACCTTTCTCGAACTTTCCGTGGTGCCGAATCAAAGGCTGCGGATCAAACCCGCGCATTTGACGCAGAACCATGGAGAGATTCAGCACCCAGATCCGCAACAGCTGAATCTGGCTCCTGAAGTCCTAGAGTTTGGCTACCTAAACCTGCCACCTGACTGTATGGACATCATTAAGGAGGCCAGGAGACCCACTACCAGAGCTTGCTATGCAGCCAAATGGAAACGGTTAGTCATTTATTGCAATAATAATGACATTAACCCGCTAGACGCATCCATCCAAAACATAATTTGTTACCTCTTACACCTATACCGATGCAATCTGGCGTACACCTCTATACGTGTCCATTTGACCGCAATATCAGCCTATCTGCAGACCAGGCAGCACCTCTCTCTATTCAGAGTGCCTGCCATCAAAGCATTCTTGGAAGGACTCAAACGAGTCATTCCACCAAGCCACCCACCGGCTCCGATGTGGAACCTCAACTTGGTCCTCACACGCCTGATGGGTCCACCCTTTGAACCTCTACACTCATGCGAGATTCAATTCCTTACCTGGAAAGTAGCTTTCCTAGTAGCGATAACTTCCTTACGAAGAGTTAGTGAACTCCAGGCACTAACTGTTCAAGAGCCATTTATACAGGTTCACGCCAACAGGGTCGTACTACGTACCAACCCCAAATTCATGCCCAAGGTGATATCGCAGTTCCACATGAATCAAACTATTGAACTGCCTATTTTCTTTCAAAACCCACAAACTGTCGCAGAAAGGGCACTCCATACACTAGATGTGAAAAGGGCCCTCATGTATTATATCGACAGGACCAAACCCTTTAGGAAAACAAAACAACTTTTTGTTGCCTTTGCCCCACACCACAAAGGTAACGCTATCTCCAAAGCAGGTATAGCCAGATGGATCGTTAAATGTATTCAAATTTGCTATCAAAAGGCTAAACGCACTTTAACGATTCCCCCTCGAGCCCACTCAACACGTAAGTTAGGGGCCTCCATGGCTTTCCTAGGTAACATTCCTTTGCATGATATATGTAGAGCAGCCACCTGGTCCACTACACATACATTTACCAAACACTATTGCGTAGATGTGCAATCAAAACAGCAGGCAGCTGTAGGACAGGCTGTTCTCAAAACTCTTTTTCAGACCGCTGCAGCTGGCACTGGTAGCCGCCGCTAATAAGAGGGCACTGCTGTATATTCTATGCACAGATATGAATTCAGCAGCCCACATGCCTCGAACTGAATATGCTACTTACCAGTATGCATCTGTTCTTGGCATGTAGGGCTGCTGACATTCATATCGCCCTCCCTCCTCCCCGGCGCCTGTAGCAGCTGCAGCTCTCAGAATTACTGTAAAGCATGGTCATCACTTTCTGTATCTACTCCATCACTGCCACAATGGCGAAAAACAATCTGAAGATGGAGAGGATGCCCATGCGCACTGTAGTCCAGGGGAGGAGTCACCTATCCCAGGATACTTCGAAGACTCTTCCAGGACAACAACGTGCAAACATCCGGACCCAACACTAGGCGGCGATCTATGCACAGATATGAATGTGAGCAGCCCTACATGCCAAGAACAGATGCATACTGGTAAGTAGCATATTCAATATGTTCCAAGGACCTCATTCCAATAATCCTATTAATAATTTCAATGTATACATTTATTCTTGTATTGTGCATGACAGTGGTTGTAATAATATTATAAGTGACTTCTCTGTTGATATCTGGTTGCAATTCTGTGCTTTATACATTGAAATGATAATAAAAATATTCAAACCTAGATAGAGTATCCACCAGAAAGAGGGTTGCTGCAGATGAGCATGTGTTTGTCTGCCACATCCTGCCCTACCTACACTGTTGGAGGCTTTTTGTCGTCTGAAAAAGAGACGAAGTCAGAAGGCAAAATGGCATATGGAAAACAGCTAGTATTTAGGTGACCTCCTATGTGGTCCTCCTAACAGGATGCCTAGTTCCTGGTCGCCTGCACCCAATCGACTTTTTTCTGCTCTCCGACACCAATGGTACATGGAGAAAGTAAGGGGAATGTCTTAAGTGTCCGACAGGTGTATGATGCAAGGTGCTTACCAGTCTTCTATGGTGAATAGTTATCGTGCTAGGGTCATATTTTATCATGTCTAGGCTAATACTCTTACTCAGTCCTGTACTGCATTTGGCAAGAGGGGAGAGCATCTAGAGCAGTAGTCTGTATTTTCTGAGTAGAGCACCAGGTGTTTGCACCAAAAGACTGTCAGTAATCACAGTCCATCAGCAACTTAAAGTTTAAATATCTTCTCCTTTCTGTAGCTGTGATGGCTCGATGCCACATTTCCAGATTGATCCTGACAACCCTCCTCCTGAGCCTTTCCATAAAATTGTTAATGATTATTGTGCAAGTCTACTCTGCAGCCCCAAGTCATGGCAGTAGAGTTCAATAACAAATGAGCACCATATTATCCTTCAAAGAAAACTGTGCCTTTCTTCATGCCTCCTTGAGATCGTGCACATTGATTCTTGTTGCATCCTTCTTCCATATCTTTTGGTGGGATCCAGTAATTGTCTCCGCAGTGTACCTGTAGAGGCCCAACACCTTGTTGTTTCCATAATTACAAACCAGCTTTTGTTTGATATGCTGGAAGGTAGGAATAGTGTGGCTTGTCAAATACCACCATTGCAATATACTTAATTTGAAAACCTTTTCCTATCACAAACTACCCTCTTTTACTACAGTGGGATATTCCATGGCTTGTATTTGCTTATTCTGCACTTTTCTTCATCTCATATGTCCCTTATTTGTGTCTCCTACCAACAAAAATGCGAAGGCAGGCACTAAAGTGCCTGTTAAGAACTGCAGTCCAACCCAAAACGTTACCAGTGAATCTAGAGAATTATCAGTATTCAAAGTTTTTCTGAAGTCTGTCCTTTTGCTACTAAGCTCTAATCAATATGCTGACAATGTCTCAACAATGATTAGGTGTCGTCGTTCCTATGACACAGACTTCTTTATTAACAATGTAACATTACTATTTGCGTTTTCAGTTGAGTAATAACATTCTCATGTTCACTTAAAGCTAGGAGTACTTTTTTGATAACCATATCTGAAAGAAACACGTTAGTTATTGATTCCTTACCTTAGAATTGGCCCCAGGTGTCAGACTGGATCCGGAAAGTTTTTCGTCAGCAGTATCTTTGCTTGTCTGAAGGTGGTGTCGGTTGGCTCCGCATTCGTCGTTGGCGTCGTGTCGCCGGGATGACGACGCAATAGCTTATTAGACGCTGCCCCAACGCGCTGACGTCGGTTCTTTCTTTTTCCGTGCAGATCCGGAGAGAGCGGTACCTCCAGTCACTTTTTGACTGACTTTTTGGCGACTTTGGTCTACACCTTTTTTGAGTCTTCAGTTCCTGGTGCATGTTATGGATGCCCGGTTTCAAGGCTTGCGGCTCCTGCAGCTGGCTGATGTCTGTGACGGATCCGCACGGCGAGTGCCTGTTTTGCCTGGAGCGCGACAAAGACCCCAAGTCGTGCTCGGACTGCCGGACCATGAACCTGAATTCTTTGTGGGAGCGGTCCCGAAAGCTTTTCGACCCCCGGCAGTCGGCTCTGCGCCGACCACCTCCAGTCTTCTTCAAAGTCTTCGCACTCCTCAAGTAAGTCTAAGCACAAAAAGTCGAAGAAGCATCGTCGCTCTTAGACTTCTCCCCATCGGTCGGCTGACGCGATGAGGGATGCGGGTGATGCCCCTTCCGTGGCTCTGCGTGCGGAGACCGACGGGTCGACTGTGTTTCCCTCCCTTTCTGGGACCCGGAACGACCCCTGCCCAGCTTCGCACCTTTTTACGAAGCGATGCATGCCATCTTTGGGCAGCTCAAACCGCTGGTGCGCCTTCAGTCCCCGTGGACACAGCAGGGGGCCCAGGGCCTTTGATGCCGGTGGCTTCGGCCCTGGCACAGCAGGGTCCCTTTTGGATCTAGGGCTGGATTTGGATCGGCGCCGGTTGATCTTTATTACACCTCCCCCAGCGCCGATTCCACAGGCACCATGTCCGCAGCCGATGCCGGTTGTGTACCCAGCCGGTCTCGACCCCGGCCTCCACCCAGATGTAGACACTGTGCCGGACCTGTGTCGCCCGATGCCGAATCCAGTGCCGACGGGTACTTTTGTGCCCTTGTTCTACCCTGGTTCTTTTAGGCCAGATAGGCAACCAGAGGAAGGTGAGGAGGACTGGGAGGGGTTTGGAGACTCTTTGACTGACCAGTTGGGTTACGAACCGGACTGGAGAGAGGAACTGGGAGAAGCCAGTGGTCTGGATACCTCATCAGACTGGCATGTTGTCTCCTCCTACCGTGGCTACGGAGGAGGGAACGTCTTATGCAGTGGTATTACGTAGGGCGGCCGAGGTCCTCAACCTCTAGCTCCCTACGGGTGGCAGTCAGGACCAACCTCCTGACAGCTGCTTCAACCGGCAGCAAGCTCTTCGGAGCCCCTGCTGCCGTTTAATGAAGCCCTAACCGACATCCTCTTGGGCACCTGGCCCAACACAGGGGCTCCTGTGGATAGGATGGTTGCCCGACGCCACTGCCCGGCCCCAGGTGACCCCACTTTATTCTCGCAACACCCCACCCCTGAGAGCTTGGTGGTCCTAGCCTCCACGTCAAAAGGTGCATTCCCTAAAGCACCACCTGATAGGGAATCCAAAAAGCTGGACCACCTTGGGAAGATGTTTTCTTCCTCCAGATTAGGACTGAGGTCGGTACGCACTGCATGTCTGTTAGGCCATTACACCCGCTCCATGTGGGATACGGTGGCACAAGTGCTGCCCCAGTGCCCGGAGGAAGCCCGGGCTGTACTCTCCTGTGCAGTTGCCGAAGGGAGAGATGCAGCAAAGTTTACCATTCGCTGTGGACTAGATACCACCGACTCGCTAGGTAGGACGCTAAGCCTGGCTGAGGTCGACTGTTTTTTTTTTTTTTTTTTTTTTAGGGGATATCCAATCCACTCTTATGGGCATGCCTTTTGATGGCCGTCGCCTGTTCGGTGACAAGGCAGACAATGAGCTGGAGCGCTTTAAGGACTCTTGGGCTACGGACAAGTCCTTGGGCCTCTCCACCACCCACCCTGCACAGTTTGCTTTTCGTCCTTTTCATGGCTTCGGAAGGGGTGCCCCGCCACATCCCGCCCAGAGCCACAGGCCTGCGCAAGCTTTTCAGCCCCTGTGTGGACGTGGGAACCCCCGCTGTGGTTCTGGGGGCCAGCGGGCGGGCCAGTCCACCACAGCCCCCTCTGCAGCAGCCTCCAAACCCTCCTAGTCCGACCTTTCAGGGTTCACCATCAGCTCACCCTCACCTCCCCCACTGACGCACCATAACGTCGGACAGGTGGGTTTTGCAAATAGTCCGAAGGGGCTACTCCCTCCCCTTCGAGACTACCCCTCCATCCATGCCAGCTCAGTACCATCTCATGTCGGAGTATCATCTGTCCCTTCTCCAACAGGAAGTTTCGGCACTCTTGGCCAAGGGAGCCATTGAGCGAGTTCCTGCCCCAGAAGTAGGTCATGGTTGCTATTCCCACTACTTTCTTGTGCCCAAGAAAGACAAATGCCTGCATCCGATCTTTGATCTTAGGGACGTCAACCGCTTCCTCCGGAAGGAGAAGTTTAAAATGTTGACGCTAGTTCAGGTCCTGTCAGCCCTCGACCTTGGAGACTGGATCGTAGTGTTGGACCTGCAGGGTGCTTATTTTCATCTCCCCGTCCTGCTGGCCCATCTGCGTTACCTGCGGTTCACAGTAGGCCACGAGCACTTTCAGTTTACCGTGCTCCCATTTGGCCTTACCAGCGCCCCTCGGGTGTTCACAAAAGTGATGGCGGTGGTCGCAGCTCATCTGCGCCAATCAGGGGTTCCAGTCTTCCCCTATCTGGACGACTGTTTGTTGAATGCGGGCTCACCCCAGTCTGTCGTCTTCCCCCCTCCAGACTACGGCAGACCTCCTGCATTCGCTGGGGTTCTCCATCAATGTGCCGAAGTCACACCTGACTCCCTCTCAGAAGCTCCTCTTCATCGAAGCGGTTCTGGACACAACGCAGTTTTGGGCTTATCCTGAACAGCGAGTCGGGGATATTCGGGCTATGATTCCGATCTTTCAGCCTGTATTCCGTGTTTCGGTCAGAATGACCCTGAGGCTGTTGGGCCTCATAGCCTCCTGCATCTTGCTGGTAGATCATGCCAGGTGGCATATGCAGGCTCTGCAGTGGGACCTGAAGTTCCAGTGGGCACAGCATCAGGGGAATCTGTCAGATTGCGTCCAGATCTCGGAAGGCACTGCACGTCAATTGCAGTGGTGGATAATGAACCAGTATTGGGTCAACTGCAGATCCCTCTTCCTTCCCCAAGCAGAGTTCACAGTGGTGACAGATGCATCACTGCTGGGATGGAGCGGCCACATGGGGGAGGCGGGGATCAGAGGCCTCTGGTCTCCGGCGGAGTCCGGACTCCACATCAACCTTCTGGAGCTTCGGCCGTTTTGTCTTGCACTAAAAGCATTCCTTCCCTCTGTCCAGGGAAGAGTAGTGCAGGTGTTCACGGACAACACCACCGCCATGTGGGAATGCAACAAACAGGGCGGGGTGGGGTCGTGGACCCTATGTCAAGAGGCTCTCATATACCTGGTGGTTCAACACCTTGCACGTTCCTGAACACCAGGGCGGACGAACTCAGCCACAGGTGCATGATGGATCACGAATGGTGTCCTCACTCGGAGGTGGCGCAAGGTCTCTTTCAGCAGTGGGGAAAGCCTTGGTTATATCTATTCACCCCCGAAGAGAATGCGAGTTCTGCAAGTTGGAATTTTCAGGGTGGCACTCGCTAGGCGACGCTTTTCGTCGCGAGTGGAGTTGCCGTTTTCTACACACCTTTCCCATTACTGCCCAGAGTGCTGAAAAAGATCAAGCATGACCGGGCCCAAGTCATCTTGGTGGCTCCAGATTGGGCACAAAGAGCCTGGTTTCCTGAGCTGTTACACATGCCATCGATCCTCCGATCTCACTGGCTCTTCAGGAGGATCTTCTGTTGCAGCAGCAGGGGACGGACCTCCACCGAACCTGTCCAGTCTCCACCTCCCAGCGTGGAGATTGAGCGGCGACAGTGGACGGCCTTTGACCTGCCTCCCGAAGTCTGTGATGTTATCTTGGCAGCCAGGCGTCCCTCCACTAAGACAGTACACGCCTGCAGATGGAACAAATTTGTTGCATGGTGCACAGCAAAGGCTGTGGATCCCCTTTCTGCCCCTCTTTCCGAGGTTCTTGTTCCTCCTTTTTTTGGCCCAGCAGGGCTCTGCTCTGGGCACTCTTAAGGGCTATCTCTCCGCCATTTCAGCCTTTCTTAGGCTTCCTGATTTGCCTTCTCTTTTTTCCAGTCCCCTGTTGAAACTGCTTCCTTAAGGGCATTGCCTATCTTTTTCCTCCTGTTCCCTTCGTAATGCCTAAATAGGACTTGAATTTGGTTCCTACATATCTTATGTGCACTCCCTTTGAGCCGCTCCATAACTGTCCTCTCAGGCTTCTGACTTTAAAAACTGCCTTTCTTGTGGCCATCACCTCTGCGCGCAGAATAAGTGAGCTCCAAGCTCTTCTATACCTCCTTTTCTGGCTGTTCATCTGGACAAGGTTGTCCTTCGAACTCATCCTTCCTTCCTAAAGTGGTTACTTCTTTCCACATTGGACAGACCATCACTTTGCCCACCTTCTTACCAAAGAGGAAGAGAGGCTTCGTCTGGATCCAAAACGTGCGCTTTCATTTTATTTGGCTCGCACAAAGCAATTCTAGGTGGATGACCTGCTCTTTAGTGGCTGCGTGGGCGCCAAAAAAGGTTGAGCCATGCACAAACGGACCATTTCTATATGGGTCTTTTTGTGCATCAAAGCTTGCTATTCCTTGGCGAAGAAGGAGCCTCCAGTGGGGTTACGCACCCATTCTACCAGGGCGACGGAAGCTACCACTGCTTTGGGACGTGGAGTTCCCCTTAATGACATCTGTCAGGCAGCTATGTGGGCATCGCTGCACACGTTCACAAAACACTACTGCCTGGACAGCAGAGTCCGGAGAGACTGCTTCTTTGGCTGTTCTGTTCTCCAGGACTTTCTGGTGTGAACTTGGTTCGCAGACCCACCTCCGGGGTTGGTTTTGTGCGGGTATTTATTTTATGGTAAGGAATCTATAACTAATGACTCTTTCAGATGAACAAGTTACTTACCTTTGGTAACAATATATCTGTTAGAGACATAGATTAGTTATAGATCCCTTACCAGCCCACCCATCCTCCCCGTTCTGCGAACTGACTTCTAGGGTTAAGGACTTCCTTTCAGGGCCCTAGTTTTGTGCACCGGTGGTCCGTGTCTTGCATGGCTCTGCGCTTCTGGCATGGAAAGTCATGTACAGAACTGAGGTCAGCACGCAAGGGCGGTGTCTTAAGTAGCTACCACAACTTCATCCCGGCGACCACGACGCCAACGACTAACGTGGAACCGATCGACACCACCTTTCGAATCGCAGGGGTACTGTTGACAAAAAAACTTCCGGATCCAGTCTGACGCCTGGGGCGATTCTTAGGTAAGGAATCTTTAACTGATCTGTGTCTCTTACAGATATATAGTTACCGAAGGTAAGTAACTTGTTCGTCAGGCTTGCAGGACCATTATCAAAACACTGCTTCAAAAGCAGCATAAAAAGCTTCCTTTAAAAAAATTTATTTAAAAAAACACGTTTTTATTTTAATCCCAAGGGCGAGACATAATGTAGTCCTTTCCACCTGGGTGCTGCAGTTACCAAACTAGCACAGTTGTTCAACGGTCCTTTCATTTTAATCATACTTACCATCTCTGGTCATGAACTGCTGTAAACATAGGAAGTCCAAGAAACTCCACACTCCAAAAATCGACTTACATTGTATGAATGCACCTCTGGTTAACACACAGGTTGTGGGGCAACACAATGTCTCGACGTCAACCTTAACCGAGAATGGCAGGGGTCTGTGGTCGGGTATCTGGTGTGCAGGGTGCATGGGTGCATTCTGGTATTTAGAGTCCTACATTCGAATGTGAGAGACAAGTACCAGAGCTGACAGAAGCAATCATCAGGGCTAGATTAACTACTAATTGCTATAAAGAGCTGTAAGGACATTTGCGGTTCCAGCCTCTTGGTGCCTGCTAAACTACGGACTGGCACAAGGAGAAATAAGTAGAAGACTTTCAGTCTGGCATACAGTATGGGAGATGAACCCGTTAACCAAGTCATAGTAGTTTTAGATTAACTAAATGATGAGCAGGAGACATGCAAAAGAGCACAAAAAAGGCAGACTACACAGTCCATATTATTTTTCATGTCCTATCAGTGATGCAACTATAAAGACTATCATTGGTATTTTGTGGTTATGATTAATAAATTGTGTTATTTTATTTTTGATAAAAACAATAAAATATATTTGAATTAAAAAAGAGAGATCACCGAACACTAGTACTGAAGTACAATTACTTAGCTGAAGAGAAATAAGAGTATAACTCCCAGAATGCACTGGTATGCTCCATGAAAGCAGAGGATGGAATTCGGCCAACCTGCTGGCGACCCCTTAGAATCCAGTCACCTGGCTGCTGCACATAAAGCACCACAATGTTACTTATTTGAGAAGCCATGAGTTTGCTAAGAGGACAGTACTTAACTTGTAATATTATTTGATGTGTTCCGCTTTGTCAGAGTGTACTGGGCCACACCTTAAATTTGCCTGCACCACAAAACCACCTTTTCGAAGTTCTGACTGTATGATGCAATGATGCCTGTGTACCTGAAGCTTCTAGAGCAAGAAACACTACAAACGTGTTTTAAAAGAGAATTTAGCCACATGTAGTTCTAAAACTCTAAAAAGCACTTATTGGAATTAATGTTCTAATCCCTTTGCAGGAAGGCCATCATATATGTGGAGTTGGAAGGTGCAAACAGTAGAACGGGTTACATTATCTGACTAGCTGGGAGTAATTGTATACATGGTTTCAAACTAATAAGGTCCTGGAGGAAAGTGCTGTCACAAGAGGCATGCGGTTTAATAATGCCCTATCCATTCCAAGTGCTGCGCAATAGGACTGTTTATACAGTGATGGGCTTCCCTCAAAACCCTCAGATGTGTAACTGCACCTCACGCCCTGCAAAGGAAAACTGTACAAAGAAACGCATGAAAAATGGGAATACCGCCAAACCAGGGCAGCCCAGATAGAAAGAAAAGCGCAAAACAGCAAACATTTAATTTGTGTCTTAATATCCTCCCCTCTGCCCCACCACAAGCAAGGCCTTTTAATTACTGAAAGTAGAAACCGAATACCTCCGTAAAGCATTCATGTGCATCGGTATATCAAACCATTTCCTCAAATTAAATGTGTAATCCTCCAAAATGCCTGCTTCTAAATTAATGAGTTTAAGGAGCGTGGAGATCTGAGAGGATCCTGAGGCCCGAATCTCTTAAATTCTCAGGTTTAATTATGCTGGGAGTTGGTGAAAGTGTTCACAGGCTGGGAGAGTTTGCACTGCTCCAACAAAGTTGCCCTGCCCACTACCCCTGATCAAGCCCATGAGCATGGACTGCTGCGACGCGCTATCAGCTGGTTAAACATTAGCACGTTAATCTCAGTTCAGCAGACAAAGCTGTGTGGCACTGAGCCCCAGTCTGTCTGGGTCGGTCAGCCATTTCGGGACAGTCCTATCTGGGGACCTGACACTTAATGCAAAGGAGAGAGGGGTCACTGTGAAGCCGCCAGTGCTTGTAACGCCCATTACCGGAAACTCCATTAGCGACCCCCATGCACATCTGTGCCCAGCAGAACAGGCGCTGCTCTTAATAGCATGCTTACCACTTGGAACAAAAAGAGGCAAAACACACAACTAACAGTAAAAAAAAAAATATTTGCAATGCAATAGATCTCGCATTTAAATGCGAGACCTATGACATTGTAAAGAAGCGGCCGCCATTGTCCCGGCTGCTTGAAAAGAGAAATGCAAAAAGAACTATTGATGGACAGAAAGCAGAACAATGTCATACATTCACCCCAGTACAGAGATCTGGGCATAAATCCATCGGTTTTTTTGCTCACCATGCCATTCCAGTTTGGACCCAGCCATATGCAAATCAGTCTTGACCTTGTGCCCAATGGGAACAGTCCAGCCCGAACTGCTGTCTTGACGGAGGGTGAATGTTTTGATTTGTTCTGCATTCCGTCCATCAATTGTGTGTCTTTTTCTTGAAAAGAGAAAGCACTCGTGGCACGCTGAATGTAAGCAAAGCACATCGTGCTACAGTAAGAGAAACTCAATAAAGAAAATAGTGCTTACAGACTAATTCACTTGTACCATATAACAACCGAAGTAAAAGGGCCAGTAGCCATGGGAGGTTACAAATTAAAACAAGGTGGTACTAAGGAGGGACTAACAAGCAGTTTACTAAATTGGAAGCCTTCATTTACGAAGGACAAAGAAAGAAGCCAATGACAAATATGGGTGGAGAGTGGGTTAGTCTTCTATTCCATACTCCAGTACAGCAAGTCTCGCAGAGCAGTGCATGCGTGTTGACTCCAGGCTCGACCTCATAATATAGATATAGAATAAAGACTATACGAGGGATTATACACAAGTGGTCATGCAAACTGTTGAGCACACATACTAGATATTGATGTACAATGCAGAGTTTCCAACTGCACAGGGACTATAGGAAAGCATGAACACCTTAATACAGTTAGACAGAAATACAAAGCTGTAGGGAGGTGCTTAGGCGTATTCAGCCTACTTTGCTCATGCCTGATTAACGCTAGTTGATCATAAAATATAGTGGCTTACCTTCCCAAAATAACCCTTTGTTACAGTACACTGCCGCTTTAATACAAAGCTTCAGAGGTCCACTTGGAGCTCCCTGCAGTGATGGGCAATACATTTGTTCTGCTCTTCGGAGCAAGTATCCCGAAACGCGATTTGTACTGCTTGCCTTTATTTGACTTGCAAATGTTTGCTTTACCTAGTTTTTTGTCACCCTACGTGGGTGCCTCTTGGCGTTTCAACCCTATTTGTGAATATAAGTTTCGTATTTCTCTTAAACAAAGCCTTTACTGTTGCTGTCCTACACGCCCCATCCAAGGTATGTCTGGTATATGCCCATCCTCCAGTGGAAATATAAATATTTGGAGTCTGACACTTGTCAGTATGTGACCTTCCTGGAAATGCATCACACAACAAGAAGCTACCCTATTAGCAATTCTGATTATTAATGCATATAGAGGCACATTATGCCAATGTTTAGGTGGTGTTGGGCATTACAAAAATTGTATGGACTGGCCTCGCACACCACCAGGTGTCATGCTCCATCATCGGCTGTCCTCGCCCTTTAAAAACCACGTTTGATAAAGGGCTGGCTTTGATAAAGGGCGGGCCTGCACCTGGAGACAGGGAGGTATTTCTTAAGCTACAGACAGGTTAGCACTGGGGACAGGAGAGAAGCTAGTAGTCAAACTGTTTTTTTCCAGGGGCATGTAGCTGTTTGGTAGTCACACCTCTGTGGATGAGCTAGGGAGTTCTGAGTGTAGAGAGGGTTCTCGCCATGTTAGCAGTGGACAGAATGGTGCATCCTGGGATAGTCAGATGCCACATTTCCCAAGAAGTGGTCATCAGGAGGGAGGGAACCTGGTAGTCAATTGGCTACCACTGCATTCTAACCTGTGGGCATTTTCTGTAGATAAACAGGGCAGCCAGAACTCAGATCTCAACCGACTTGTAAGAAAGACTAAAGAAGGACTGCACTGCTGCATTGAAGAACCAGCAAAGACTGCACCTTCTAAGACTGCACTTGCTGGCTAGCGAAGAGAAGGACTGTGCCTGCTTTGTTGTGCTCAAGGAGAGTCCTTCTCCAGAGCCCAGTCAAGCTTAGAGTCTCCAAGGGCCAGACAACTGGCCTCCTGTTCACAGCACTGGGATACAACAGCTGAAGAATTCTGCTGGGACAAGTTAACAGCCCAAAGTCTTCAAGTTGCTACCACTGCCGCAATGCAGCACCAAGGGCCAAGACCCAATGCATAGAGTTGCACCTGAGTTCGCTGAGCCTAGGAGTGCTGTCTGGGAGGGTCTTGTGGGTCATGGACCCTTCAACCAGGAGCCCCACAATATCGGAAGGGACGGAGGAGCACCTTAACGAAGACCCCCGTAAACCGTGTCGCCTCCACAGCATCCTGAGAGCATATTCAGCTTCCTTCATCCTTGGCATCAGGACCACTCCATGGTAATCCATTGCAGTGCTGACAGACACAATCTACTGGACCTAAAGGGTGTGGTAAGTGTATGAACACAATTAAGTGGTACCACCACACCATATGGCACAACCTATTTTCTCACAAGCAGGCCCAAAGCTGATTTACATTTGGCTGGTTCCAGTCTAAGGTGACTAGGTGGGCAGAAAACGATGCACTGGTATGCGGCCACAATTAATAGTGGCAGCTTTTTTTTTGTGTTATATAGCGCAAACTAGACCCGAAGATATTGGGTATCCGAGCGCTTTGCATGAGCACCAGTTTAGTTACACAAGAACACAATAATTTTTTGTTGGGCACGGGAGATTAACTTATTTGCCTAGAATCACAAGATGTTGAGTGTCTTTGCCAAGGCCCGAACCCGGTTCCCCAGCTTTAAGGTCCACCGCTGTAGCCGTAAGGCTATATCCTCAAGCATTCTACCTATCAATTGTTTGTCTTCCTTGATGACCCACAGTGGAGGCAAGAAATCCTGCACCAAAAGTAAGCAGTCTTTGTTCTAGTGTCTCCTCATGCTCATTACTCCTATACCACAAAATGAAAATATCCAAACTGGTTTCACTAGACTAGGAGGCCCACTATAGGTGAGTAGGTTGAAGATATAGGGACATAATATCCTAAGTACGCTCCTCTAAGTAGATCTCGTCCAGCCCCCACTCAATACCACTTAGTGTGTCAACCAGTCTTAAGCTTCTGAGCTTCTCATTGTTGGTAGAATTTACAGTGGTTCATGCAGGAAGTACTGTGGTTATGTTTTAAGTCATGAACCTGCTTGATATCCTGCCGTTAATTGTCTAAATTTAGTGAGCATTCACAGCGTTAGGTTGCCATATGCAGTGCCAAAGCAATGACAGATTGAATAGTTTATAAAAGAAAAAGTACAGAGGGTAATTTTGCTTACCCTGGTCCCTCCAGCCATAGCAGAGTGGTAGGATCTTGGTTTTCTTAGAATTCATTTCTAAAGGACAGTCCAGTGCAAAGTGTTGGATTGCACGTCGAATGGCATAGCAGCAATATTGCATTTGCCACCTTAGCGTTAGGAAATTGTTAGATGTAAGTGAAGGGTTTGCTCGCATACTCAGTCCAAACTTCAATTTCTGCCAGGTTGTGTACCACAAAGTTACTAATGTTTGGTAACAGAAAGATATCTATAAGAATACCCACTCTTTTGCATTTATTTTAATTAAATTGTGCAAGCTAAAGCAATCCTATGTGAAGCGATTGTGGTAGTGCACTCTTAACCATGACACAGTTTGGGGTAACCAATAGCTAATATAGCTTGTCATTTGAATCGTTCCTTATTGCAATTTACACAAGATGCTGCTGACATCATTAGAATAGAAAGGAATTCTGGTAACCACATTCCTCTTTCAATGTTGACTGTCGAGCTGAAATAGTTAACCTGTTTAGTAGGTAATTACATTTCTTAATTACTTTTCCTTCGTGGAATCGTCATTGATATTTATAAGCAGTGAATAATACTGCCCATGTGTGAATCTCAGAGCACTTTCATCAAATATTTGTGTGCATGTGTGTATACATAGACAATTTAGAATTAAAAAGGCTAGCTATAGTATAAATTTGTCCGATTTTGTATGTCAATAAAAATAAATTTAAATGGAAAAAAACATGAGTTTAGCGTTTAAGAGAGTTGCAAGTATTAGTATCCCATTATGCCCTTGAGTGACAGCCACTTGGTTCTCCTTTCAAGCATTTAAACAAGATCCCTGAGCACTGGTCTACACAATTTGTTGCTACTCAACATGAAAATCTTTCCAAACTCATTTTTCCCTTTGCACTCAACTTAATCAGAGATATCAGAGACTGAGAATGTTTTCCAGTGATTTCTGACTATCCTTTTTTTTATTATATATAATTTTATAATCTTCCTTCACATTTTCTCAAGTGTTTTTCTTGTGCTAAAAACAAAGCAGGAAATAACATCATTAACCAGACTCTCACTTCGTGGAGAAGTGTCACCTTTATTCATAGAGGTCACACAGGATACTAAACGACATAGAAAATTTGCTTTTGCACAATGCTAGAGGTTGAGAAGTTCTAAGGAATAGAGGAACAGTGAGCCATAAATGTTACCCAGGTCTCGAGACCCTCCCAGAGAAAATCTCTACAAAGCCCTTCTAGATAATTCACTTTTGCTGGCATGCATCATCAACACTATTCTATACTCCTGCTGCCTACTCCTCGTTGACCACTCAATCAGCATTGTAGAAAACATTAAATATCAAGACAAGCTTTGAAGCACCGCTCATATGTGAGACTTTTCATATCAAATAACCCTTTGCAACAGTACAAAAATATGCAGATGGATGTCGATCTTACTCTTCAGACATAAGTGGCTGTTTAATTTAATTGGCTACTTTTTGTGGAAAAATTAAATTGATCAAATTTAGCCCCATATAAGCTCCAATTCTTTCTTGTTAAAGTTTACTTTCCAAAGAATATCTTATAAATGGGCTCCAAGATCCTAGAAATTGGGAGAAATATTCACAGTTTTGACTTCAGTGAAGAAACCCAAAAAGGAGAACTAAGAGTACAATGCAAGTAACTTTCCTTCATGCAGAATTGAAACTGTCAATACGTTTATTGGTATTCTGTGTTTTTAATCATATTTGAGAGAAAAAATGTTAAGTATTTTTTTATCTTATCGCCTACTTACCGAAATGACCTCCATAGTCTTGAGGAGTGTACCTTTTGACATAAGTTAGAACTGGTGTAACCATTGCCTGGTACTTGCTGCTGTTTGCAGGGTTATAATCTACACTTTCTCCATTTGTGTCTTTACAGACTTGCTAAGATCCGAGAAAACACTATTGCTTCACTGAAGAATGCAGCAAGCCATGTATGTTTCTCACTATTACAAATCTGTCTATACCTTAATGATTAGATCTAAAGTAAACTGCATCTATGCCATTTTTTGAGGTTTCTTCGAACCCCTCTATTAATGCATCACGAGCTGTGGTTCCTAAAATTATAAAATGTTCATGTAGATGTAACAAATTCTTTGAGCAGAGTTTGATTTAGATTCATGTGATTTGCTATAACAAATAATGGTTGGATCCAAACTTATTATGAACTTGATGACTCATTGGAGAAGGCCACTTAGAGAAGCAAAATGTGATGGATTTGAATACTTGAATTTTAACTGAGGTTATTTACACTGGGCAGCTGTTAATTCTGTCAAAAAGAGAGTGGCAATAGGAATTTGCAGTGGTCAAGATGAATTCAGGCACTTCAGTACCAAGATTATATTTGTCTAAGCAAATTGCCAGAATGATCAAACCTCATATTTGGGCCCTCTAAATGTGCTATGATCCCTGTGCAAAAGAAACATGTATGAGGTTGCTTGTGTTCTTGTTCAGCAGAAGAATGGCCTGACAGTTTAGAAGGAAATGTCCTTTTTGGGTTGGGGCCCAAGATAAATCCATACAGTTTTTCTTTTCTGTAATGACATAGTGAACAAAACAAGGCTCTAATAGAATGCTGCCAAGAGCAATTGCCGGTGGTCATGATTGTCAAACATTTCACTTGTTATCACTTTGGCCGAAGTGTATTTTTAAGGACAATCTTTTTAATTCGAGGTTTTCGTATTTTCCTCAAGTCTGCTTGACTGCTCACTTTGAATTAATTGCAATTATCTGGCACAATAAAGGTGGTATAATTCGCATAGCAATGAATGCAACCTGGACACAGATTGTTTTCAGGCTGGCTAATCTTGATGAGAAGAACCCTAGCCTAACAAAAAACTTAAATATAAACCTCTTGTAATCAGGAACCAACATCAAAGCTACTACCTTTAATTGTACATTATTTAACAAACAAATAATTCAAAAACATTTAAATTGTTGTATTACTTCTTTTGCGGGGCTTGTGCCTCTGGGCTGATAAGCCTTGCCTGAGAAATAATTTAAAATGGTGTGTTTAAACAACTGGGGATTTTAGCACCTCTTTCACATGACTATGATTACAAAACACTTTTGTTTTGATGCCCATAAGGGTATATTTTAATACTTTTGACTTATTCCGTATCAAATCACTTGATGTATTGCGAACTTCGTTTCGGTTGGGAAAAGCTTTATTCCTGCCTACTACTTTTCTAACATTCCTAGCTGATGGTTACCCTTCTACGTATCCACGCCTCTGTTTTCTGCTCGGCTTCATTTCCACACTTGTTCATTTTTCAGTGATAGATAGTGAGCTTGATCATACTTCTTTCACGTTCTGAAATTATCTCCTTGACCCACCTCCATTTAAAAAAATGTCTTGGTCTTACCTTTTTCTTCGTTGATAGCGTGTGCCACAACTTTGTCTTCAAAGCAAAACAGAAAAAACTGTTTGCAGCAAACCGGTGTAGATACTAATAGTTGAAGAACCTGCATGATGCTTAGGCAGAGCAAAAGTTGACCGATTGCTCATATCTGAAATGTAGGAGTACATGCTACAGATCTTTTCCAAATTTCCTCTTCAGATCCTTGCCTATTTTTCATTGTAGTTAATGTCTCATGATGTAGGCAGTTTCTTATAATGGTGAAAGCACGAGTTGGAACAACCATTTTCCCCTGAAGCTAGGGACTTTTTATGAATGGATGCGCTCTTATTAATGCTCTCAAGAGGCCTCTCCTTGCCTGTGTTGGATGACTATTTTGTTGTGGGGGTAAAGGAATGGGGTTCGAGATCCAATCAATAGACTCTACAGTAGTACCTCATCCTCTGGGTTATGTTCCAATGGATCAATTCTTTCAACATTCTGGTAGTACAGGCTAGTCATTGAATATCAGCACAGATAGTCAAGTCGAACCATTTTCTAGTACCAGGCCATCTAAAATACAGAAGAGACCTTGCTTTCCGGAGCAGGGACATGACCTGCACTTAATAGATACCATGCGGAAGGACCTCTACATTTTCAATACAATACGTTGCATTATATCCTGCCTTTGTCATTTTGTTTCTGTCATCTTTTTTAGTACAACTCAAGGTATATTAATCTAATATTTCTTAGTTTGGGGCAGTGTCAAACAGTCCCTGTGGCTGTGCTCGCACTTCTCTGATTATACAGCCCTCTTGTGCATGTCTCCTATCCCAGCAGTCCTCACCGCACGCGTCAAAGCCCTGCTTGCGCCACTTTCATTGTCACATGACATGGAAACCTGTTTCTGGTATTAACATTTGCGGAAGTTGTTGCGTCAGGATCCTTGGATTTTGGATTTGAAGCATGCAGAGAATAACCCACCTGTAAGGCAGTAAGGGTCCTTTTCACACCAATGCCCACCCATTTGCCTGAAGCTTCAGGTTTGCGAGTGCTTCTTCGTTGTGGCAGGGACCACAGGTCAAGAATCCTGCCTCTCCCAACCCAGCTAAGAGCTCTTACTCCTCCAATCAATTACAAGCCTTACAGGTAACTCTTAAATTCGCCAGCTTAAATAAATTGAACCTTCAGTGCAAGAGCTTTTCTCTGCCTGCTTGTTTCTCTGCTAGGCTCATAGTGTGGCATGGGTGATGCATGTTTCTGATTAAGTGCAGGTTAATGTGCAGTCATAAACTTTATTTATTTTCACTCATTGATGAAGAGGGGCCAGATGTGGTCTTGCTCACGGAGAAGTGGCTGCATTAAAGCTCAATGCCTGACATAATTTAAGGCCTTCCTCTGGGGTATTACATATGGCGAAGGGACCGCATCGACTAAGCGCTTGAGGATTAGCCATCATACTTGGAGAGTCCCTTCAATGTATTTATGATCTGCTACTTAATCCTTGGCGTGAAAGCCTTTTTCTCGATTTCTTTGACCCCTGACATTCACTTTTTCAGAAGTGTTATTTTATAGACCGCCTGGTCCATATGCTAATTTTTCTCAGGCTCTCCCTGACATTATTGCCAATTTAGCTATTAGCAAACCTAATTTCAATATATTGGGTGCCTTTTACGTCCACTTTGATGCAAATGCTCATCATCTACAGGCTTATTACAGGATCTTAGTTCCTTACAACTGATACAAAGAGTAATCGGGTCAACCATGAGAAAAGGCATCTTACCCAATATTCAGTAATGACCTTAAGGTTGATGAATCCTTGCCAGTGTTATGGTCCGATCATTACCTTATCCAAATGTCTCTGCGCATTCCTATGCTCATCTCTCCCCCTTATCGGTTATGCGGAAGGATCGCAGGTGGTCCAAACATAATGTCCATGAGTGGAAGATAATTCTCAACTGCTCCAGGCGTGAACTGGAAAACCACCCTTCCTCTGCTAATGACAAAGTTGTTAAATTGATTAAATGTTCTTTTGATCAGGTTATTCTAGTCAATACCCACAAGCTGAATCTGAAGGGTAAATCCTCTCCTTAGTTCACCCTCATTTATTGTCATTAAGGAAAGGCTGCACAAGGTTAGAAAGGAGGTGGAGGAAGTCCTATGATGAGCACTGTAAGAAGGATATTTGCATGGCAATCAAACTTATCACACAGAAATTAGCTCTACCCAAGCCTCCTACTATGCACCCAAAATAAACAGGGCTTCCAATTCACCTCTTGGAATTTGTTCAGGTTGTTAAATCTCTGACCAAGCCTAAACCAGACAGCGCGCTACCAGAGTCTACAGTAGCCCTCTGTAATGACCTAACTCATTTCTTTCTAAAACAAATTCTTCTTCCAGTACTTTTTACCAAGGTGAAGTCTGGTTCCCTTCTCGAGCCTCCCCTCCTCATATCCTGGTCCAAGGATCTGAATAAGTCTTTCCGGTCTTGCTGGTCTTACTTAATCTGTCATTACTAAGTGGTCTAGTGTCGGTGTGGAAAAACACAGCAGTAAAAAGCCTGTTAAAAACCTAATTTGGACCCACTATGTTTGGGGAATTAAATGTCCATTTCTTTACTACCTGGATCTTTGAGGCTCGGCTGCTATCCTACACCTGGATCTTAGCGCTGCGTTCGGCACAGTAGACCACGGAATCCTCGCCCAGAGAATGACCAGTGTGGGAATAACAGTGCTCTAAAACGGCTTACGCCATTTCTTCAGGACATGGCTTTTCATGTGTTTAACAAAACATGTTGTTCTGACACCTTCCCCTTAAATGCTGAGTGCCCCAGGGATCGGCCCTTAGTCCCACGCTCTTTAATTTCTTTATGCTCCCTCTCGCCGAGATCGCTTGATCGTGTCTTATGCTGACGACACCCAATTAGTGTTCTCCATCTCACCTGAGCACAGGCCAAAATCCAAACAACCTGGTCCTTGTCTGAAGAAAGTGGCCAACTGCTGCCTTAAGCAACAATCCGAACATCCGGTCTCTAACAGGCTGGGCTGACTGTTAAGGAACTACCCCCTCTCCATAACCCTCATAATGAACTTTGGGGTGTGGCTTGAGCAGGGAAACTTTCAGTCAGCTGCTGTGGCCTATTCAGAATGCTTTGGATAAATCTAGATCTGCTTCACCTTCTTACTAGAAGGGTCATTGTACAGGCTTTGGTACTATCGTGTCTTGACTATGGGAACTCGCTGTACCTGGGAGCACCTTGATATGTAACCAAAAGACTACAAGTTATGGAAAATGTGGTAGCACGCCTCTTGTTAAACATCCCGAGGTACCAGTCAGCGTGGAACACATTGGCTATGCTTCACTGGCTCCCAATTGACCAATGGGTAAAGTTTAAGGCTCTGTGCCTGGCACATGGAACATTCCATGCAAAAGGCCCGTCTGTAGGAAGTTGGCTCTTTGTATGATATATCAAAATGAGATGTATCGTGTAAACAGTCCAGGGGGTTCCCTTATAAGTGGACAGGGGCTTGCTATGGCAATCCCAAGGTGCTCTCCTCGGGTGTAGTGTGGTTGAGTAGTCTTAGGCTTATCACAGAGGAGTTTAGGATATCTACGAAACACACCCAATAGTCAATAAATGAGCCATGACTCAATAAGGAGATCCACACAAATTTATAAGAACAACACTTACGGGGCGTGGCCAGGCGCCGTAGGAAATGGCCGCCTGAATCCCGAGCTCCGCCGGGACCGTTGGTGTCCCCGTAAATCCGCACATAATCCTGGCTGGGAGGCACACCAAGACGAGCCCCCAGCTCCCTCAGGCTCAGCGCCTCATCGGAGAGGTTTCGCGGACTCCTGCGGCTCACGGAGCAGTCCGTGCGGCGATCGCGGCTGCGGCCCTACTCATCGCCCATGGAGCCCTGTGGCGGATGCCTGTCCTAAGCGAGGCCCCGGCTTCCGGCCTACCCGCGGCGCGGACTGGGTGGAGCCATCGGCGGAGGACGCCGCCTCCCTTTCGGCGCTGTTACCGCTCCCCTGCACCTGCTGGGCGGCGCTGCCGGCGGGACCCTGAAGCGCCGGAGGGCCTGAAAATTGCCGGTGAATCCAGGTGACGACTTTGGGAGGAGGAGGGGAGCGGCCCGTTCGCCGTTCTGCTGCCACCCGAGTTGGGAGGCGATACAGGCCGGCGCTGCCTCGCGACGGTGACCTGCGGTGCCCGCCCGGCGGGGGACTCACTTCTGCAGCTGCCGGGGCGGCTTGGATGCCGGGGAACTGGTCGTTGGCCCCCTGACGGCGCTTCTTGGGCCGGTGGGCCGCGGCGCGCGCCTCAACCCGGGGCTCCCGCTCCGAGTGGTTCCTTGGGGAGGACAGGGGGTGCCCCAGTGACGCTCCGACTCGGCGGGGAAGACTGGAGCCGGCGCCGACCCCCGGGCACTCTAAAGTCCGGGCGGACAGAGGACCATCCGGCACCAGAGGACCCAGAGCAAGTATGCGGCCTAAAGGGGGTCTTACGACCCAGTCCAATAAGCTGGACAACTACACGGTCCCAAAAACGTCGACGCAGCCAGGAGGGGCGACGTTGGAGGCCCCAGATCCGGCTGAACCCTCCCTGACGTCCATAATGGCTGCAATCCAGACCCTTGGTACCAACCTGGAAGCAAAGATGGACAAGGTCACTATTGAGGTAAATCTGCTCTGTGCTGACCTGGGGAAAACCACGGACCGGTCCAAAACCAACGAAATGGACATCAAAGCTCTGCGGGAATCGGAGAGGCGGCTTGAGGGCAGGGTCAACGAACTAGTACATCAACACCGGCAGCTGGCCCTACGGCTCGACGATCAGGAAGGTAGGGCTCGGAGGAGCAATATACGCGTGGTAGGTGTGGCGGAAGGACTTGAAGGGGACTGTACGGAGCTCTTTCTTGAGGATTTGATCCTTCGCCACCTGAAACCCAAGAGACTATCGAAGCTCTTCACTGTCGAAAGGGCCCACAGAGCCCCGATCCCGAAACTCAGACCGGGGGCCCTACCACGAACAATTATTGCTAAAATACTAAACTACCGAGATCGCGACGCCATCCTCCAGGCCGCCAGACAACATGGTGACCTTCAGTACGAGGGGGCCACGATTCGTTTCTTCCCGGACTTCACGCTCCAGGTTCAGCAGGAGAGGCGCTCCTTCCAGGGGGTCAAGGCGGCGCTCCGAGATCGCGGGATTCGGTACATGATGTTCTTTCCAGCCAAACTGAAGGTCATCGCTGGCGGTAAATCCCTCTTCTTCACCTCGCCTGCGGCGGTGCAGGAGTGGCTGGACACGGCCGAGACGGCGGGGCCTCCTCGGCAGGACGGCGCACAACGGCGAGACGCAGGACACCCATCCCCCGGGTCAGTGGCGGGCAGAGCGGAGGGGGCTGAGCGGAGCCAGCGATCCTGGCGTTCGAGATCGAATAGTCCCCGTTGGGACACACCCAGCGACTCCACAGCAAGATAAGGCCATGAACGCTTGACTGAGAAGCCGTCGGTCAGTAAAGTATAAACTGTGTTGATGTGAGACTTGTTAGCTCCACGGAGCAGCGTGAATGGGTTTCGGAGCCATGCTTACTGTTTAGCTGATGCGCTGCCGGTCTGAGGGGTTGACCGAGTTGGGGCACCACGGGTGGGCGGCCAGGATGGGGCTGGCCCACGTACTTCCCACGTAGTTTCCTCGGTGGGATCTCACCGGGGTGGGTTGGGCGACAGGCGCTCTGCTAATTGGGGTGGTGGGTAGTTTTGGACCCACGGGGCAGGGAGGGGGGGGGGGGGTGTTGTTCTTGCAGAGGGGGGTAGGATGTTGGGAGCAGTCGAGGGGGGGGGGGGGGAATGTATGGTTCTTCAGGTTCTTCATTGTTTGCATTGAGTACACTTGCGGGGTGGGAACCGGGGAGGGGTGGGGAGTTGGGGGTCTTTTATGGTCACACGAACTATGTTGTCATGGAGTCAGCTGCGATGCCGGGGTGGTGGGACGAAGCACCTTACGATGTAACGGATATGGCTAGGAGATGGGAAAAAAGTTTGAAAGTCCTCAGCTGGAATGTTAATGGATTAGGGGACAGACTTAAACGCACTCTAGTTCTACAATTCATCAAGCGGCACCAGCCAGACGTGGTACTACTGCAAGAAACTCATCTGATGGGTAATGTATGTAAGGCCCTCAACAGATGGGGGCTACACTCTGGCAGCTCACTCTGGCTTCACCTCCGGCTCTAGGGGGGTGGGGATCCTCCTGCGTCGTTCACTGCCCCTCCATATTGACCTCACTAAAACCGACCCACAAGGCCGCTTCACGGCTGTATCGGGGCGGTGGGAGGGCCGCATACTTAACCTACTCTCGGTCTACATTCCGCCTGGCCTTCAAACCCGGGCCTTCGAGGACCTGGGCACGATGCTCCTTTCCCTTCCTGATGGTCAACTGGTGCTGGGGGGGGACTTTAACGCAGTGGTGTCTGGGACACAGGATAGGCGGCCCCCCAGAGACCTGCCCCGGGGGCAGAGGTGGATGGCGGATTTTCTGGAGGCCTTTGGGCTCACGGACGTTTGGCGACTGCTTCACCCTACAGACAGCCACTTTACCTTTTTCTCTGGGTCACATCACTCCTTCTCGCGTTTAGACTACATCCTTACCTTGCTACAACAGGGCATGACAATCCGGGAGGCAACACTTCTGCCTAGAGGCATCTCAGACCATTCGCCGGTCCTTACGCACATAACACCTGGGAATAAACGTGAGGGCTGCATAGTCCCAGTACACAAAACACAACGTAGGAGAGACGAGGGAAAGAAAGGGGGCGAGGCTATCTCTGACTCCCTCAGAAACTTTTAATCACACATGACAGAGAAGCAAATCCTAAAGAATAAGGCAAAGTACTAGCCCTAGTAGGTGGGAAAATCTATAGAGATTTAAATACTGCCCTCACACACCCGAGAGTGTCATGCTTCATCATAGGGCCGCATCATACACCCAGGTGCAGACCAACACCTTGGGTGGAGCGCAAATTTTTTAAGAGAAAGAAATGATATATGATGAAGTCGAGTGGTGAGGGTACAGTGTAAAAGACAAATAGACAGAATCAACACAGCAATGAGGTTCTGACAGTACTGAAACGAATAGTCTCCTAAAGGAAGGGACCAAAGAAAAGTGCAGAGGAAAGCAAAGTATAAAACTGTCTCGAGGTTAACCCTCAATTTTATTCCTGTTAACCTCGGGCAGGGTTAAAATAAATGATATGGGGTATCAAGGGCAGGTAACGACCCCGTAATCCCCACTGCTAAAACCAACATGTTTCTGCCAGTATTCTCTGTGCCCAACCGGGTCACTCTGGCATTCGTCAGGGTATAGGTCCCTTGTTGTCTGGTCTCACCCACTATTTGGGTATGTATTACCTTGATACTCGGGGTATTGCCCCGGCGTTCCTCTATAATGAGATTTCCAAGAGGTTTTATACATCTACAAAAAACGGGAGAGAAAGCAAGGAGAACAAGTTGCAATTCACAAGCTTATGATTCTCTATCTTGAATATACTTCTCATAGATAATCCCACACACTCATTAAAAGTGACCAATAGTCTATGGTGCAGCCAAAACTAAAAACACCATCAACGTCCCTGTGCACGTGGGCACCACCTCTCACCATACACATTAAACCAAGTGTTACGAGTGTCTGATGGTTGACTCGTTATTTCACCGGGTACACCCTTAAAAACAGGTAATAATGGGTCACCGTGCCCCAATACATAATCCTCAGATGTCCATTGACCCCAAACATTCCTGGTGTTCTAAGAAAAATGAAATCTTAGATACTCACAAGAGTTTACAGTTACAATTCTGAACCCGGAACGGCGGGGGAAGGTGCTCTTATTGTCACACTCTGTCGGCAAAAAACCACACGAATGTATCACTCAACAGGCGTGGTCACATAATCAATGGAGCCCCCAGGGCAATCATCGTATGGTTTGCTCTCATCACAACTTCTCTCTCATGTGCTTTAAATCAGACCGTTACACATCCCCTAAGTAATAAAGTAATGGCGTCTCCGCTGACTTAGCCTTCGATTCTCACTCACACAACCCCTTGTCATGCTGCCTCTGTCATACGAGTACTCACTACTCCAAAGAGACACTCTCTCTTGTGGCCCCACAACCGTCCTCCGACGATAACTGTGTTTCGTGGTCTGCCCTTAAATACAGAGATACACTTGGCCACAACGCAGCTCGTTGCACGTCCCGTCTGTGTGTGTTCTTGGGACCGCCCTCTCCTCTGCATTATCATAGAGAAAGGACTACATGGCTCTACGTTACATTTCTCATTCCGTGGCGGCCATATTGAAGTGTCTGATAACCACTAAGTCAACTATGTCTAGGGAGTAGACCCATTATAATTCCCAAAGATAGGAGTACATTGTTTTCATCTCCTTATATGCTTAATTACAGCAACTTTTTTACATAGCATATAGTCTGAGGGATTCTTCTCAGCAAGACCGAAGAATTAATTCTATGAACGAACCATGGGTACGCCACGGGCGTTCTTAGTCTCTCTCTTTTTTGTGTGTTCACATACCATAGGTAAATGCAATAAATCAACGTTGCATTAGGCCATACAGTTGGAACCAAGGTATCCCATCATTTAATCCCAACGTATGGCTCTTCAATCGTTCCACCCATCTCTGTTCACGTGTGAGAAGGAGGCTCGGAACATCACTGGTATTAGGTGGTATAAATGGTTTATCTATCACCACCCATCTCAGATCCTTTTCATTATGTTGCTTTTCCAGGAAGTGGGCTGTCAGTCTCGTATTAGACTTCCCACAACGTATGGTGCTCATATGTTCCAGGATACGGACCTTGATTTTCCGGGTCGTCATGCCAACATAAACCAGTTGACACGGGCACTTGACTACATAGATCACGTTTTCGGTATTGCACGTGGTGTGTTGTCTTAGTTCCCAGGGGCTATTCAAACCAATGTCAATGATTTTCCCATTAATAGATAATGGGCAGGCTCTACAAAAGCCGCACGCATAATGCCCCATTATAGGTGGTAGGAGCTGCTGATTATTTCGTGGGTTCCCTGCGTGCCTCTCTGATCTCGGGCGAGTGTTCACAATTAGATTCTTTATACTCGCACTTTTCTTGAAAGAGAACAAAGGAGAAGGCTGATTCAAACCATTGGAATTTAAAATCTGCCATTTTTTACTGATAATTTTCTTTAGAAGATTGGAGGATGTGTTGTATGTCGTTACACATATACTCCTATCTACTGTCTCTCTCACATTTGTCTCTAAAAGAGCATCTCTGTTGCAGTTCCTCGCTCTTTTCTGGGCTTTCTTTATCACAATATCGGGGTAGTCTCTTGTCTTTAATTTCGCACTTAGCACCTCTGCTTCCTTCTTATAATCCCCCACCTCGGAACAGTTTCTGCGCAAACGGAGAAATTGTCCGTACGGAAGATTCTCCCTCAAGGATCTTGGATGGAAGCTCAGGAAAGACAATAGATTATTTCTATCGGTCTCTTTATGGAACACATTGCTCCTCAACATTCCGCCCTCAGCTATGATATTCAGGTCGAGGAAGGGAAGTGTATTATTGGTGATGGTACCAGTGAAGAACAAAAAAGGATTTCTCTGGTTAAGCCAGGTGAGAAAGGCTTCAGCCGAAGTCCTATCTCCCCTCCAGATGATAAGAACGTCATCTATGTATCGATGCCAATCCCTGATGTTGGTGCGAAAGGGATTGGTAGGTTGGAAAATCACTTCTTCCTCAAATTTAGATACATAGAGACAAGCCAAACTGGGGGCACATGAACTCCCCATGGAAGTGCCATGTGTCTGTAAATAGAATTTATCTCCGAACTTAAAGAAATTCTTAGTCAGTGCCAGTTCCAAGAGGCAGAGTATAAAAGCCCTCGGTGTTTGGAAATCCCACTCCTCTGAAAAGAGGATATTTTCAATCACCCTTAGAGTCTCCTGTTGAGGGATGTTAGTGTATAGAGACTCTATATCCAGCCCGATAAGAAGATCTCTGTCCACATCGAACTCCATATCTTTGATAAGATTCAATACCTCTCTGGTGTCCTTAAGGTATGCAGGCATCTTTTGTACGATCGGACGCAGGTAGAAATCACAGAATTTGGATAGGGGTTCTAAGATTGAATCTACTCCAGACACAATCGGGCGCCCTGGAGGGGGTCGCGTCGGTTTATGTACCTTGGGTAAGGTGTAAAAGTAAGGTACCGTTGGATGTTGGTTACACAGAAATGTTGCCTCGTTTTGGCTGATCCAATCGTTCGTAAGCGCTTCCTCAATTAGTGAGGCTATTTGGACCCTCAGTTCCTCTGTAGGATCCCTCGGTAGGATGGTGTAATTCCTACGATCATCCAACAGGAGGAGACATTGGGCATTATAGGTATCAAGATCTTGAATAACTATCGCCCCGCCCTTGTCAGCTGGTTTTATAACCACAGTTTTCTCATCCCTGAGGTCAAAAAGGGCTTGATTTTCTGCTGTAGAGAGATTAAAGAAAGGTTTTTTCGCTCTTGTTTCATTGGCAAGGTCTAGCTCTCTCAACACTGCCTGTTCGAACACCCCCACTTCTGGTGGTAACTGGTTAAGGGTAGGCACAAATGTTGATTTTTTTCTAAATCCTGTATCATCCCCCTTCTCAGTTGGTTCTTTATCCTCAAAGAAGACTCTCAGGCGTATGTTCCGAAAAAACCCGGCTAGTTCGCATTTAAGTTTGAAATTGTCGGGTTGATTAGTAGGAACAAATCCTAAGCCCCTCGAAAGCACTTTCTCTTGTGTTGGTGTTAGGACCAATTTACTCAGGTTCATGATCAGGCTTGATCCCTGCTGGTACTCGGATCTCCTTCCCGTGCCATGCTGCGTGTTATCCGCTGGTTCAGATCTTCCCATTGAACTCTCTGGGTTCGCTGTGTTCTCTGTCTCCCCCTGCCTCTCCCCCTGCCTCTCTCTAAAAAAGGAGGGTATTCTTTCTGAAAAAATTGTGGGGGGCCCATCGGAGAGTACATTGGAGGCCAACCAAATCCCATTTGTGGGCCCTGTTGGTATGGACGTGTGTAGCCTCTGGACCACCCTCTCCCCCTATATCTGGGTCTGTAGTCACTGTCACTGCTCTCACTCCCTGAGCTGGAAAACTCAGTGTTCTGGCGTGCCTGCTTTTTTTGTGTGGCTATATTCTCTTTGCTCTTCACATATTCATCTGTGATATATGGGTACACTTTTTCTCTCGAAAATTTTTTCAAGTCTTTCTGAAGTTTTTGAACTTTGGAGTTGACCAAGTAGTCTTTATATTCATTGACTACCTTATTGGTCTCCTCCAATTTCTTTTACAGTACACGCCTGGCATTTAAAACATGAGGACACCAGGAAGCAGATCTCCGACTCAATTAGACACTACTTCGACAACAATGTAGTCTCAGTAGACTCCCCCGTCACCTTGTGGGAGGCATTTAAACCCGTGATAAGGGGGGAGGCGCTCTCAGTCATTTCGCTCAGACGGCAGGAGCAGCGCGGACAGGTCACGGCGCTTGAGGCAGACCTGGAGGACCTAGAGAGAGAGGCATCGGAAATTGGGACCAGGGGCGTCAGACACAAGTATCAGTTAAAGGCGGCGGAGTACAGGGTGCTGGTTACCAAGAGGCTCAGACTTTAGCTCGGCATAAGATGGGTAGACTCTATGATCAGGGCGATAAGGCCGGGAAACTTATAGCCTGGCTCGAGAAAAAACAGCAGGCTAGAAAGGTGGTGCCAGAACTTCGCACCGAGTCAGGGCACATGATTATAGAGCCCCGGGAAATAGTGGAACAGTTTGCAAGGCATTACCGACAGGTCTACAGGCGGAAGTCGGACCGCCCGGAGGAAGACTCTATAGTCCTCCTAACCGATATTCGAATGCCTTCCCTAACAGATGTAGATCGGGAGGCCATGGATAGCCCGCTTACCGAGGAAGAACTGCAGCGTGCAATAGGAGACCTCCGCCCTGGTAAGGCCCTAGGGCCCAATGGCCTCCCCATAGAGATTTATAAGCTGAAACCTGACGTCACCAGTAAGTATCTGAAACTAATGTTCGACCGAAGCAGGGAGAGAGGGGTGCTGCCTCGTGATCAGCGCATAGCGACCATAGTGGCGATACCGAAAGAGGGGAAACCCAAAGACTCATGTGCGTCATATAGACCAATCTCGCTTCTCAATGCTGAGCCCAAAATACTGGCCAAGACGCTTGCCAATAGACTCAAATTGGTTCTTCCCTCGCTGGTCCACCCTGACCAATCAGGGTTCATGCCCCATCGCAACACGGCCCTTAACATTAGACGGCTACACGGCGTATTGGGGCAGCGCCACAGACTACAGGAGGATGCGGTGGTGGTCTCACTGGACGCCGCCATGGCCTTCGACACCTTAGAATGGCCATATATGTTCGCAGTCTTGCGTAAACTGGGCTTTGGGCCCCATTTTATAGCTTGGGTGCGTCTATTATACGCCGAGACCAGGTGCTGGTGAACAATGAGGTGTCTGAGGTTTTCGCACTCGAGAGAGGGACTAGACAGGGATGCCCCCTCTCTTCGCCCTTTCCCTTGAACCGCTTGCGGCCTGGATACGGCAGGACGTCTATCTGAGGGGTATAGTCTGGGCGGAAGGTTGGGAGGACAGAATATCCCTCTACGCCGATGACATCCTCCTGTACCTCTGCAAGCCGCGCAGGTCGATAATTGTGTTGCTCGACATACTTGCCAGTTTCGGTCGTAACTCCGGCTTCCGGATCAACTGGAATAAATCCTATCTCTACGTACTCCGTGGTGATCCTCCGAGGCTCCCGGACACGTGCCCTATCACGGTGGCAGAGGACGGGTTCAAGTATCTGGGAGTATACATCACCACCAACAAAGCCCTACTCTATGATCAGAACCTCAAACCGCCGCTAAGTCGGCTCCAACGGGAGGCTAAATCCTGGCAGCACTTACAGCTGTCTCTATTGGGCCGAGCAGCCCTATTTAAGATGCTAGCGCTACCGCGGTTCCTCTATGCGCTACAAAATTATCCAGACTTAGTCCCTAACACCTACTTCGTAGCGATTGAGGCGGCACTGCGCGACCTCCTCTGGGCCGGGTCGCCCCGAATCGCCCTGACTAAGCTCAAGCTGGGGTGGTATGATGGCGGTATTGCCCTCCCAGACATTCGCAAATATTACTGGGCAGCCCACCTCTCAGCGATCAACCAAGGGACGTATGGCGACGGGAGTGACCCCGCCTATGGTATGGATAGGTGGCTGCTTCCCGGGGGGGGGGGAACTACGAGATAGCGCTCTATTCCACACGAGGTGTGCGTCAACTTACTGGACCTACACTACACTCGGTGCAGTTATGGCATATTGCGCAGAAGAAGCTCGGGTGGTCCGGAGTTCTTACAATGGCCACGCCACGCTGGGCCTCCGAAAAACTAGGTAATCTGGGACATACCAAGGGCTTCCGCAACTGGGACTTGATCGGAATCTCCCAAATCAAGGATATCTGGGGCCCCACAGGGATCCACACGTTCGCCCACTTACGTGACACATATGAGCTGGCTCAAGCCGAATACTTTAGATACCTACAGGTGCGACACTCCCTGCAGGCTAATATCCCACCTGAGACCAGACTACCACAAACCTCCCCGCTTGAAGATAGATTACTGGACGGGCACATTATAGAACACGCCATCTCACTTGCATACAAAAAGCTAATTAATAACCCCCCGGACATGCTATTACCCCTTAGAGAGAAATGGGTGGCTGAGGGGCTGGAGACGAGGAATGGCTTTATGCTTTGGCTTCCCCGCGTGAGGTCGCGATATCAGCCCGACTGCGGCTCATCCAACTGAAGATACTACATAGAACATATATATCTTGTACTAGGTTACATTTAATGGGGAGGGCAGACACGGTACTCTGCAGGAGGGGTTGTGGTGACACGGGTACCTTCTTCCATATATTATGGGATTGCCCCAAAATTCAACGGTACTGGCGAAGGGTGGTGCACTGTATGCAGGAGGTGTGGGAGGTGGAGATTCGCCCAGAGGCCAAGAGGTGTCTCCTCAATATATGGGAGCCAACGGACCTGCCTCTGAAAGGGCGGCTTTGGGTGACGCTCGGACAAATGGTAGCAAAGAGGAACATTGCCAGACTCTGGGGAAGCCCTGGTCCACCAAAACTGACAGACTGGCACAGCGACATGGACTGGTGTATGATACAGGAAAAAACTGTGTATGTAGCGAGGGGGTGCCCCCGGAAGTGGGTGGAAGTGTGGTCCCATTGGAACGATTTCAGGGGAGGCATTTGCGAGCCTCCGTCCACTACGCAATACAGCTCAGGAGAGGTGTGACGAACCCGGCGACCCTGTGGCCCCGGGTGCTGCAGGGGGGCGCTATAGCTGCATCCCCTGGTATATGGGAGGACTCACTGTGCTCAACAATGTGACCTTTGATTAGGTAGGTTGTGGGGGGGGGGGGGGTGTTCGGTTGTGGGGCTCACTGGCGCTATCCTCGCAACATGTTCTGGTTTATAGTCAAAAAATAAAAAATGAGTCCTTCACTATCCTCACTGAAACTGTGAGACATCTGCACTTTATCGCGCCGCTGTACCCCCGGGTTGACGGCATTGGGCGGTGTGCTATACGAAGCAATGCACGTGTTACATACTGCGCGGCCGGCCCGAGGGGTTGTAGGCTGGAAGCTATGTATTGTGAAATAATGTAATAAAGGGCTTTACAAAAAAAAAAAGAACACTTACCTTTATATATGTTTAAGCACCAGAAACAAATTGTTCAGGTAAGTAGGAATTCTTCAGTCGAAAAAGTCGATACAGTGCAGTTTTTAAGATCTGCAATGTTAATCTATGGGAGGAAAATCTTCTACGTTTCACCAGTTCTTGTCAGTGACTTATGGGACCAGTGTCTTGGGTCAAAGGTGAGTACAGGGCAACACCCAAGGGAGCACCAACATGTCCCCTCCAGCGGCACTAGGGTTGCTGGGTGCAGTGGTGCTGACAGTGTCTGGTGCCCAATGCAAACCAAAGGGGATCGATCTGCTTACAAAGAGGTGGCTGGGGGGGACTGAGAGGTCAGTCTGGTGAAACAGAGTGGCTTTGATTGCGATGTTGGTGCACGTGGGGACACCTTTGATCCTCTTCTCCTCTGATCCTCTTCTCCTCTGAATGGGCCGCCTGGCTGCAAAAGGTCTTTGTGGTGTCGGGTTTCTCTGTCCGGCAACACTAGTGGTTGGAGGGGCCTGCACGCTGAGGCTGCAGGCGACGTCGGGGAGTTCACAAGGAGGCACTTCACTGTGGACTCAGTACCTGGAGGCACACTGAAATTGTTGGCCCACTTCAACATGGGGTGTGGGGTGTAGTGGTTCCCGGTTGCTTTGGGTTTTGGCGGTTTCAAAGTCCTTGCAGGTCTTCATTTGCTGTCCCTCTGCAGGTCTTGGTTCCTGGGCAAAGGCTTTGGAGACTTCCACAATTGCAGGATAAGTTGCCTTTTTTGTGTGCATTTGGCAAAGTTGGAGGGCAGGCCTGTTGGGTTGCTGGGTCTTCTGTTCTTTCTGTGCGACTCTTTACGTCCGTCTTCTTCTATCATGTAGGTACACAGGTAACGCCGAAAAAGATTCAAGCGGTTGAACTGAAAGCTTTGGACTCCAGGCCACCTAAGACTGCCTCGCCAACTGAAGGCAAGTCGAGGCAAAAAGAACCAGTCGAGGTCCCATATAAAGTATACTGCAGATGGGAAAGCCTCGGGGAAGTTATCAGCATCCAAAACTTTGGTGCCGAAAAAGAGAGCAGCGCCTATGCTCGCTGCCGAAGAACGAGCCCTTGAAATAAAGTGCAAGAAAAGACGGCTCAAAGCCGAAATGTCCACAATCCTTTCAAAGATTGAATTCAATTACTCTCGCCAGGGATTTCGAATACCATTGAAATCTTTGACGGAAGATTAACTCGAGGAAGCTGTAGACAATTGTCCGCCGAGGTCCTTTCTTCCGAATGATGTTACCATGTACAATCAGCTGGTTAAAAAGGTGGCTGAATGGTATGGAGTCCAACTGGATGAGGAAACGTTTTCAGACATGTTTCGTACTAGAGAGACTACATCCCTCTCAAAATACGAATCTATCCCTTCCAGTGCTCTCAAGTATCTTGGTTCAGGGGAGAGAGGAGTTCAAAGTGCCAGCATTCAGGTCAGTGCATCTCGGGGTCTTCTAAAAAATACATTCTTCTAAGGACCCACAATACATTCGAGTCAATATGTGGTGGTGGATTCCTTCATTACAGCCACCTCCAGGAAGAGACCAAATATCCCAACCACCTCCGGTCCACCTCCAGATAGAGCAAGTAAAATGATAGAAATGGTGGGAAGAATACTCAAAAGAGGAGCAGCATCACAATGGCACATAGCAAACTTCAATGCCCTTTTTAACAGGTATGCCCATCAGAACTGGGAGGAGATGGCAGAGTTTAAGCGACATCTGCCAGAACAATATCAGAATAGGGAATATGACCTTGCATTAGAAGGAAGGAACATAGCCAACACATGTTTAAAGTCTGCATTGGACACCATGGACACAGCAGCTAGACAGCTAGTATTCAGCAAGACCCTAAGGTGACATCCATGGCTAAGAATCTCTGGGTTCAAAAATAAGGTGCAGGTGAACATCAACACCCCTTTCAAGAGAGAACACCTGTTCAGTAATGCAGCAGATGACACTGCAACAAATCAGAAAAGACCACACAGCGATTTCAACAGGGCCCTACAGTTTAGGGGCCAGCAGAGTAGGGGAGTTACCCCATTAGAAGTACAACCAGAAGAGTGTGGGTGGGGGTCAAATTGCTTCATCACACGAAACCTTTCAGCACACTGGCCAGGCACAGCTTCAGCACAATGTCAGTTCCACGCTCCACAGAGACTGGCCTTTTGCAGGCGAGCGAGAGGAGAAAGCCAGCAGTTGAGGAGCGACAACAATGAACAAGTGACTCAATAAAATTGGACTTTCATCCACACACACCATTTGTGGAGAGAATAAGAGACTTTCTCCAGGAATGTGGAGGGAGGTCACATCAGACAAATGGATTCTCAACTTAATTCAACACAGCTAATGCATAGAATTGGAAAAACACTCACCAAAGCGGGCCCAAAGCAGAACACCCACACAAAGGAAAAAATGGCAGATCTTCAAAAGAAAGCAGAAGAACTGCTACAAAAACAAGCAATAGAAAATATACCCTTAAAATGGTCAAGGAGTCTACTCCACATATTTCCTAATTCGGAAACCTGACAAATCACTCCGACCCACCCTAGACCTCCACTCCCTAAACAAGTTCATAAGAACACAGAGGTTCAAAATGACAACTCTACTGGAGGTTATCCCTCAACTCCAATATGAGGATTACATTGCAGCCATAGACTTAACAGATGTGCCTGTAATTCATTGGAATAAGCAGATAGACAAGACGTTCCAGAGCTTCATAACAAAGCACGCTACCAGAGTGCTGCCCTTCGACATAAAATAAACTGAGTATTCCCAGAGAGCCTGTCAGCCGTAGTCGCTCACCTGAGTAGAAAGGGAATACATGTTTACACCTGCTTAAATGACTGGCTAGTGAGAGCAAGTTCTCCAGACAAGTGCATGGACAGCAGGAAAAACACAGTTTGGGATTCACAATAAATGGAGAGAATGCTTAATCGACTCCAGAACAGTAGAACGTCTTCTTGGGAGCCGTAGTAAAGAGCCCCTTTTTTTACATGTCACTCCCACTTTTTGCCTGGTATTCTATGCAGTTTTACAGAAAGTGCACTGAGTCCTTGCTATCCAGATCCCAAGTCCCAGATCTCTTCCCTAAAACTGTACAATATTTCCCCCAATTGGCAAAACCTATGGTACCCCTGTAAGTCCCTAGTAAATGGTACCCTAGGTATCCAGGTACCTAGGGCAGGGGTACTGAAGAGTCCCTAAGAGCTTCAGCACATATTGTACCACCCTAAGGGACCCTTCACCTAACTCATGCAGACTGTAATTTCAGGCTGCCTGTCTTTGTGCAGACAAAAGTAACAACACGGCATGGCACACATCCCTGTGTGCCATGCTGGCAGACACTCCATGCAGAATCGAGAACTCACCCTATAGCAGACCTGACAGCCCTAAGGCAGGGTGCACTATACAACGTGTGGGCACATCTGCATGAGCAGATATGCCCCTATGCTGGCCAGTTCAATTACTGTCAGTACAAGTGACCAGGGAAGCCATTTTAAATACATGTGCTGGACACTGGTGAAAAAGGAGTTCCCCAGCTACATGATGGCTTCACTGAAACCTAAGATGTTCGGTGTCAAACATCTTGTATTAATAAACCCACTCTGATTACAGTGATTGATTTATTAATACATGCACCCAGAGGGCACCTTAGAGATGTCCCCTGAAATCCTAGCAACTACTAGTGTGCTAACTGACCAGCCTGCCAGCGCAGACTAGTTTCTGAACCCCAAGGGTGAGAGCCAATGCTCTCAAGAGGCCTGGAACAAAGCCTCCTCCGGTAAAGGGCGTTTTACACCCCCCTACAGCAGGATGACCTGTTAATTTGCATTCCAAGGCAAGGAGCTTCAAAGAAACCACAGCCTTGGTTTGCAAATCTGGCCTCCCTCAGAGGTGATGCCTACCCCCAAACTAGGCCCCATTTGGTGCCTGGACAGGCAGGAAATATAGTTGTCAGAGAGGTGTGTTTACACTCAGGCAAGTTCTACCCGATGGGAACATGAAAATTAAATGTCTGCCAACTTTGTGAGGGCAGAATTAGGAACTCTGGGGCAGGGTTATGCCTGCTTCCCACAGGAAGTGTCATTTTAGGGGCTTGGTGACTCCAGGGTAAGTAGCCCATTGGCTACTCCCATACTGCCCTAAACGCCCCTAAATCTAGTATTTATATGAGCCCTTAGAAACAGGAAATCAGATCCTACCAACCTGACAGAAGAAGACGGACTTGAAGAGTCGCAAAAGCAAGAAAATAAGACTTGGCGCCAACCCTGTCCTCGACAATTGTTCCAAAGACGACTCGTCCTGAAGCCGCCTGTGCCTCCAAAAGCCTGGGAGGATTACCAGCTCTCACCCAAGACCCAGAAAGAACTGCTCCCCTGCATCCTGCAGGCCCCCAGGAAGAACTGTGAGGACTCTGGGCTTCCAAAAACTTGACACTGGAAAGCACCACTGCACCCGTGGCCCCTAGCTGGAGTTAAAGTGGGCCATTGGTTCCAGCGTGATTCCCCAGCCCTTCCAGATCCGAAGGCCACCTTGGGTTTGCCAACGGTGGACTTCCCAACGTCGCCTGCTGCCTCTTTGCAGGCGCTCTCTACTGTAAGTGTCTCCAGTGACAAAAACCCAACGCTTCCAGACACTTCTACACCCAGCTGCCCCAGTAGAAGAGGACCAAAGGTGTCCCCGCGTCCCCAAGGATCGGGAGACCTGAGCCCCCTTGTTGGTTCAGCCGGACTGGCCCCCCAGTCACAGCTTGCAGTCTCTTTTAGACCAAACAGATGGCCACTGACTATAATGGGGCACCCAATGCTGTGTTGTACCTCTGCCCCCACCGGCCCCAGTGCTGCCCATGGTGACCTGTTGGTGATGCCTTGGACACTGGCCCATACTCACCTTAAGTCCAGAAGATTGATCCTGTAAATCACTTTTTTTTTTATTGCATATTTATATAGCGCGAACTCGACCCGAAGGTATTGCAGCGCTTTACATAGCACCGTATTTACATTACACATTCAGGCACGGGGAGATTAAGTGATTTGCCCAGAATCGCATGGTGTGGACACGACCTCGAGGCGCGAACCCTGGTTTCCTGCACCAAAGTCGGCAGCGTAGCCGACGGACCACATCCTCTTTAAAGTACCTGTATGCAGTATGTCTTTCCTCCTAAGGGATAACATTACCGCTTCCGAAATTGCACTGTTGACTTTTTAAAACTGTTAATATGTCTAACTCAAAACATACTTACCTGATTGTGATGATCTTGGTGTCTAAATTTATATAAAGATGTTATTTTTATACATTGGTTTGAATCTCCTAATAGTCGTGTGCATTATTTATTGACTGTGGGCATGCAGCAGATGTCTAACACTCCTCTGCTCTCTGATAAGCCTGAGGCTGCTCGACCCACTATCTCCTAAGTGAGCAACTTGGGATTGCTAGTCCCAAGTTGCTCTCTTAGAGCAAGTCCCTGTCCACATATATGGGATACCTGGACTCTTAACACAGTATACTTCTTTTTGGTATATTATATAAAGCTTCCTACATGAGCAAGAATAAACACAGTTCAAGTGAGGGCATTTCTATTCGACAAGAGAGTCCTGGCCATTACCAGAAGGGCCAATTTCTGACCGGGAGGACTGGGGGGATATTATTAGGAATAATGACTTCCCTTATACCACTAATGCGAGGCTATTCTTAAGAGACGATGCAGCAGTGAGTCCAAAACCAATGGTCACAGGTGACTGGGAGCTGGGAAGATCTAGTTGTCATGCAGAGAGTACAGGAGGAAATAAGATGATGGAACAAACCTAAAACACCAGCAGGAAGACCCTTCATGACGCCAGCTCCAACAGTGACCATCACCACGGACACCTCACATATGCGATGGGGAGCTCATGTGGTGAAACTAAACATCAAAGGTTTTTGAAACCACAAGAATCAGTACAACACATAAATGTACTGGAGTTGAATACAGTGTTCCTAGACTTAAAAGCCTTTCAGAAACAATTGTGGAACAAACCAATACAAATTCCAACTGACATTACAACAACTATGTTCTACCTCAATAAAAAAGGGGGTATAAAATGCTTTCCTCTCTCAAGACCAGTGCAACAGATATGGGGATGGGCCATTTAAAGACCAATAACTAACTGTGATACTCCTACCAGAAGTAGACAAACTAGAAGCAGGCAAACTGAGCCGACAAGCATCCACCCCATACAAGTAGTAGCTGAATCATACCGTGATGGAGAAAGTTTTGAAAAGGTGGAGAACTCCAGAAATAGACCCGTTTGCTACTCCAGAAAACACGAAATGTCAATACTTCACATTGAGGCACTCATACCCTCACTTCCTGGGGAATGCGCTGTCGAAAGACTGGTCAGGGAAATTTGCTTACACTTTTTACCCCAGTCCCACTACTCTCAATGGTAATCGACAAATGCAGGCGATTGCGGATGGCAGCTCATCAGTGGACAAGATAAACTTGGTTCTCGGATAAATCAGATGGCACACAACGTGCAGAAACTGCCAGTGTCACAAGACCTGCTCTCCATAGGAAACCCAGAATCTAACGGTGTATAGTGGTGTGGCTGCTGAATACATAGAATTTGGCCATCTAGGACTGCCAGAAAAAGAAATGTCTGTCCTCGGGGTATCAAGGAGACCAACAACTTAATAATAATAATAAGCATACTTTATTGCGTGATTAAAAAAACCCATTGCAAGTGCAAAGTTAAAATATCAAAAATTCATTTAAAATAGAACTAATTTAGTCCGGTAAAAGTAGGTATGTCGGGTGGCGCATGCCAAAACGTTATGCCGACGGAGGATCGCTGACTGGGGGTCCCTCAGTTTTTTTTCAGCGTGAGCCATAAACCTTACTAGGGCACAGTTTAATTTAGTGTTCTTAGGATCAAAGCAGGCCAAGACTGCTGCTCTACAAGTTCTAATCTTTTTTTGTGTTCCAGTGGTGCTTAAGGAGGGCCCGTCTTTTAGTCAGTAGTTTTGGGCATAGACATATGATGTGTATAATGTCTTCTTTATGATCCCCACAAAGTCTGCAGAGATCTCGTCCATGCTCTCTTTTCCATTTTGGCAAATGAACCAACAAGTTAATGACACCCAGTCTCAATTTTAAGAAGCTTAGTTTTGTTCGTGCAGTAAAGGGTACAGTTAGGTACTGCTGTGGGATCAACGAGGCATAGGATTGCAGTGTCAGCCACCCGTGTCTTCTTTTGGCTAGACGAGCCTTGTCTTCCACTATTGAAAGTTGTTTTGTGCTTTTTATACTTGATGAAGCGACTTTCAATACGTGACCAGATGCACTGTTGATTGTCCTCCGAAACCTTGCGGAGTTGTTCGTTTTAATGTCAGGCTGTAGTTTCGCCCAGAACGAGTTCCATTGGTTACTGCGTAGCTCTCTTTTGGCTTTCTTAAGACGGCATCGGGCCGCTCTCAATTTTGTTATTTTTATAGGGTCCCTTGGATCACTTTTAGTGCCCGCCAAGTCTGGTTCATGGATCTTGTTGCAGCTTGTATCTCAAGATTCGAGCTGGGCGTCTGCTTCAGCCCAGTCTGGGTCGCGTGCTTTACTGGTTGCGCGTATTTGTTGGTGAGATCAGTTGCAAATATTGACCAGTTGGAAATTGTGTCATCCGGGCATCTGCTATGGCGCTCGGTAAATCCTTTGGCCTCTATTGCTACTTGTTGGAGATTCTTGAAGGAGCATTTGATTCGTTTTAGATTGATTGTGAAGCTCTCGGATGGCAGTGCCCTTCCTTCATCGAGTTGCATGACACTGGTCCTCAGCGATATTTCTTGGGGACAATGGTCACTTTCAGTTCTGCTCCCTAGACTGAAATCTATTATTTGATGGAAAAAAGAGAGACTGGCGAATGTGTAATCTATTAGTGAAGTGCCTTTTTTCGATATATAGGAGAGGTGAGGGGGCTTGTCTGAGGGAAAGCGTCCGTTGAGGGCTCTGAGGCCCAGGTTTTCGAGGTTGCCTTGAAGGGAACGTCCCTTTGGATCGTTCTTGTGCCATCCTGGCCGGACCTGCGGTGGAATCTCCCAAGTGCTGTCATGTGATTTGGTGACCTCGTTTTTCTCTACGTCTGACATTAGCCACATATTGAAGTCACCGGTTAGTAAGATTTCTGGATCAAGAGGACCAGTTTTCACTCTCACTACTGTCGCAATCGCTTCTTCTATAAAGGATTGCCTTGATGCTGTGGTTGGGCGGATGTAGGCATTCATTAAGATCAAGATCCAGCGTTGACCTTTTCGAGGGGTGTAAGAAGTTCCCACACATTGGAGACAGTGTGATGAGCCCAGAAGATCCCAAGAGGTAACTGCGTTTTTAGTTGATATGTAGATTGCGAGGCCGCCGCTTCCTCTTCCCGGCCGATTCAATTTATGGGCTGAAATGTGATGGGTTTTAAAACCTTCTATGTGCTGCAGTTCGAAGAGCCATGTCTCTTGTAGTAGTAGTATGTAGAATTCCTGAAAGTAAGAGATTGTGGCATTATCCTCCAGTTTACTTGTTAGGCCATTGATGTTCCATGAACAGATCTTTAAGGGAGGTGTTTCGTTGCGGTTTTCCCTGTTGGGCTGTCATCGTAAAAGTTGAGTTGTGTTCAGGGTGCCTGCCAACCATGACCATGTTCCAGCCTTTTCCAGATCCCTAAGTGTTGTAATACCATCTTCTCTTGGTTCCCACGGTTTGTGAGCCAGAGTGGGGGTTTTGTTGCGAGCGCCCCTGAGGACCGAATACGCTGCACCCCTCCCTGGTCGTCGTTTTCCTCGCCATGGCTTGCCTGCAGAATGTGTGGATAACCCGGTTCCCTGCCCGGTTTTATCTGTATACCCCATTGCTTAAAGGTGTCAGTTTGCCCTAGTATGTTATTCATTGCCTCTACTGAGCTCCAGGTGACCTTTGTTGTTTCGTTTGTTTGGCCCTGACACGGTGCAATAAATTCTATCGATGTTATGTCTTGTGAGGTTATTAGATTTGACAGACCTGATGCTTGAATCAGCTTTATGATGTTGCCACGATTTAGGACGTCATGGCTGCCTTTTGACTGGTATTCTGGATAGAAGTAGGTAAAGCGGGCGTCCCCACTCATTGCTGTTCTTTGCGTCCTTGGAGTTGCCTCTGTTCTTTGTGCGCTAGACGTGTGAGCTACTTTTGTCTGAGGGCCCGTGGCTTGGTCATCATTCTGCACTCCTACGAGCTTTTCATTTAGCCAACATTTAGACCAACAACTTGGAAATGTAACATAGTCAGATAGGAAAGGTACACACAGCGGTGTCAGAGATCTGGTCTGCTTCAAGAGAGGACTCTTGAAACTACAGTTATTGGATATCTTACACCCCTGTTAGGAGAAGGCCTACCTTATGCTTGGTCAAAGGTACACCTGGCAGCAAAAGCCTACACAAGGGGATGCATAGGGAGATTTTATCCCCACCCCAGTAATGAAAAGGCTTGTCAAGGGAGTAAAAAGAATAGCTCTGCCAAGGAGTGCGCCCATACTGATGTGGAACCTTAAAATGGTACTGACAGTTGATGAGAGAACCATTCAAACTAATCCATAAGGCCACCTTGGAATTCATCACGTTAAACGCGTTTCTAACTGTAAGCAAGCTACTGCAACTTGCCATACAGGAACCATGTGTGTAAGTACACAAGGACAAGGTAGTCATGAGGAGTGACCCACGCTTCCTCCCAAAGGTCTCATCCCACTTATACATAAACCAAGCTATTCAGATACGGAGCTTATTCCGAGGGCTAAAGACTCAAGTTGAAAGAGCATCAGACACACTGGGCCCCCGCAGAGAGCATCTTCGCAGACAGTAACAAAGGAGAACCAGATACAAAGAACACCATCCCAAGATGGATGACTCAAACAATTCAAATGTGTCACAAGAGAGCTGGCATGCAGCTAGAGACAAAACTAAGAGCACATTTGACAAAGAAAGGAACAATAGCCTTTCTGGCAATTGTTCCATTTAGCAACATATGTATGGCAGCCACATGCTCGTCAGTACACACATTTAAAAAACGCCACTGCATTGATGTACAGAGAAGCACAAGTGGGACAGAGTACTGAAACCTCTTTTTACAAGCCCAACCTCATCTCCAACCCAACCACCACAATAAAATAAATGCTACAAAATCAATGCACAGCATGTAAATCCAGAAAAAATTCATGCTGCACAAGTGAATGGTTACTTACCTATAGGAGTAGTTTTACAACTTGAACAATTTTCTGGATTTACATACGACCCACTCGCCTCCCCATGAAATTAGGCAAGACCAGTTAACAGGAGACATTTAAGAGAATCGTATAACGAAGCCTACGAGAAAATAAAATATACAAACATCACACACAAAAAAAGAATCTGATGGCTACTTAGAGTGGGGACTTCGGAGGAGGGTGTCTGACGACAGAGGAGGCTGGAATAAGCACGAAACGGTGGGGACTGTCAACGTCCAACCCAAAAAATAAATAAGTGAAAGCAACAAAGGACTACTGTACAAGGAGAGAGTTCTGTACCCAACCACTAGACGTCAAAATAATGTACAGCATGTGAAACCAGAAAATTCTTCAATCTGCAAAACTACTCCTATTGGTAAGAAGCCTTTTCGTTACCTCCAGGACATGACAGTGGTGATGAAGGGGATAATTTACCCCCACAATATGAAGACAGTTTGTATATGGATCTGCAGGATGCCATTGGACTTGATAATTCCACTGATACAGGGTTTTTGTCCCCGGTTTGGCCCGCAACAGAAGGGTGCTTCCTTTGCTGTGTTAATTTGACATGTTGCTGAGGACCTCGACCTACAATTGTCTTCTGTTGTGTTTAAAACAGATGTCCTTGGGGCCGTCCTACAGTCTGGGATGGCTTCATCTGACCCCTTACTCTCATTCAATGTAGCCCTAACTGATACTCTAGGCAACTAATGTAAGCGTTGCTCTTGCCCACCGGTTAACAGACAGGTGGCCATATGCCACAGACCGGCGCAAGACTACCCTGATTTTCTAACGTCACATCCTACTCCAGAAAGTCTGGTGGTCCAGTCTTCCACCTCAAGGAAATCCCCTATTCATTATCTGCGACACCCCACCACCAAGCAGAGTCTCGAAGAGGATTGAAGCATTTAGGAAACACATTCTGTTTGGCCAGCTTGGCCTGGAAGTTGATCAAAGCAGTTTGTCAATTAGGTGACAGCACCCACCAAAAGGCAACATAAGCAATCCCAGACTGGTTTCGGCGTTGTTAGGCCTAAACGGTAAAGTGTGGCTTGGAACTTACGGCACAGCGTCTAGTGGCCTCATGTTGGGGCTTAGCTTTGGCCACTTAGAGCATGACATTTGGGGTACCATTCCAACCCATTATTTTTGCCCCTCTGGAAAAAGGCGTGTCTTATCCAAATCAGTTCTGACCCTCGTAGGAACAGTCTTATCACTAACTGCCAAATACAGTTGATATGCCTTATGGTGGATCCTACCTATTTGGCGGATTCTGTCTATTTGGCAAAAAGCTGATGCCACCTTAGAACATTTTACTGAAAGATCATGTTTTGTATGCCTCTCTACCCCACCATATACATTTCCCACCAGTTCTGTCCATTCTGAGACTACTCAAAGGCCCTCCAGCACTCACAGCAGTTACCCCAGACCTTTCGTGGCCAGGGAAACTGATCAAGCCATCACTGTTTTGATCCTCATGGACACTGATCTTTCCTGTCTCCCCTTCACCTGTGACATCAGTTGCTTTAGCTTGTCCTTAATGACAAATACCAACCCTGTGGTAGGTAGGATCCAAGACTTTATCATAGCATTGTAATCTATCACATCCAAAATATGGGTCCTCCAGGTTGTTCAGCATGGATGTGTCCTCCTGTTACATTCCTGCGCACCACATCTTCCTGCGAGAGGTGCAAGCTCTACTCTAATTCTTGAATAGGGTCATCAAAATCTCCTCTCCTAATTGGTCTATTGGAAGCCTATGCTCCCTTCTCATTATCTGTTAGTTGTTTTAGTGGCCAGGGCTCTATAATATCAGGGTGTAAAGATGGGAAGTTAAGTGATGGTGTGGGGGAGTTGTGGTAAGGTATGTGAGGCCACCTTGATTATGAGGTTCTACATAGTTTGGAATCTGCATGGTGTGGTGTATCAAATAGTATAAAAAGAGGTTAAGTGGAAACTCCCAACCCTGAGCTTCACATTAAGACGGGGTCAAGACTTGCATTTAGATAAATACATTTAATCCATATTAGTCCTGGTCTTTCCAATTAGAGACTTGCCTTAGGTTCTAATGATAGCCGCATACAGAGATTGTTCGCTATTGGTGTCACAGGTGAATATCTGGTAGTTACTCCTATATATTTAGATCTACATACCACGCACAGTTGTTGCATGCTACTGTGGTAATACATGTAGGCAGCCGTGGCATTCGTGTGATATGGCTGTCTGTACTGGGCATGGGAAAGCCTCCTCCTTCTACACCCACAAATGAGGTGGATGGAGTTCTGAATGGTGCCATTGGTGCCAGTAGTAATCGAAAAGTATCTAATTCGCTTGTACCTGGGCATTACAAACTTTTTGGGTAGGGCAGTCAGAACCAGTGTGGTGCTCTGATGCCACGCTTGGATACCTATCACTCTGTTCTTCAAAGATGTACACCAATCCATGATGGCCATGCCAATTGATGGTACATGTCTCTTCGGAAATTAGGCAAACTCAACCTTGGAGTGCTTCATGGAGAACAATGTCTTTGCGAGCTTCCGTGTACTGTCACTGCCTAATTTCACTCCTTTCGAGGCTTTGAAGGAGGTTTCCAACAGTGGCCTCACCAAGCCTTTTGGCAGCAAAAGTAGACATTCAAAGCCTTTTGAGGCCAGGGTTGTGGAACTACCCCCCAGTGACAAGGCCCCAGATGCAACAAACTATCTACTCCCCAGCACTCCCCCTGCAGCAAAACTGCTTTAGTTTGCCCTCAGCCACACATAGTCACCCAGTAGAAGGCGGATCAGCTTATACCTCCACAGGTGGCAGAGCATTAAATCAGACCAATGGGTTCTCCAAATTATCCAAAATGGATACACACTCTGCTTCCTATCTACCCCTCTAAATGTACCTCCTATACAGTAAAGGTTCTTGGAGGACCACATGTCCATTCTGCAAGGGAAAGTTCAGGTCGTCTTGCAAAAGGGAGCCATAGAGTTGGTCCTACCATCAGAGGTCGGGACTAGTTGTTCCCATTACTTCCTGGTGCCACAGAATGGTGGCCTCTTTCCTATCCTCAGCATTCATCTCCTGAACTTTTTCCTCAAGAAAGACAAGTTCAAAATGCTCACATGGGCCAGGCTCTCTCTGCCTTGGTTCCTGTAGGTTAGATAGTGACATTGGATCTGCAGGCTGTCTGCTTCCACATGTCTTCCTAGAGTACCACAGATGTTGCCTGCGGTTTCAGGTAGTTCAAAAGTACTTTGTCTTGACTGCTTCCTTCGGCCTTACCAGTGCACCCTGTGTGTTTCCGAAAGTGATAGTGGTGGTGCGGCCCACCTTTGGAGATTGTTAGTATCTGTCTTCCCATACCTAGACGACTAGTTATTGACGGTGAGCTTGCCTCAGACAGTTGTGGACCACCTCCAAATGACGGCCAACCTGTTGAAACCACTGGGATTTTCCATCCATGTGATGGTCATACTCTGCTCCTTCACAGAGGCTCCCTTTCATTGGATGATAATGGACACAGTGCACTTCTGAGCCTTACCTCTACCTCTGCGAGTCCAGGGGGGCTTAGTGCGAGTGGCCTCTTGGCCTCCATCATACTTATGGACCATTCCAGGTGCCACATGCAAGCTCTACAGCAGGACCTGAATTATCAGTGGGATCAGCACCAAAAGAACCTTTTTGAGTTCATCCGGGTGTTGGAGGAGACTGCAAAAGAGCTTCAGTCGTAATGTCCGGACCGCAGTTGGACCAGTGGTAGACTCCCCCCCCCCCCCCCCCCCTCCCTCCCTCCTCCACCCAGAGCTAACGGTTGTTACAGATGCATCGTTGCTGGGTTGGGGAGGTCATCTGGAAGAGGTGGAGATGTCGTAAATAAAATATTACGCTCCCATAATTTCTATAATATCAATATGATCATGCATAAAGCAAGAGGCTGAGTCTGTGGTATCAGGTTCAAAAGGGCTTTATTCCAATAACTCGAGTCATAGGGAGAATAGTACCATCACCACAAGGGATCAGGAAGGGTCTCAAAGTATTCTCAAAACATTATTCACAGAGTACAGTATATATACATTTCTATAATATACGTAAGTAAAAAGAGCAAAAGAGAATGAGATAAGAGCATGTGGGTGTGTAGGTAGGCGTGAGGTGGGCGTTCATGTGGGCGTTCATGTGGGCGTCCACTTGATAATAGGTCATAGGTGGGTGGATACCTGGAGGGGGTTGCGTGATCAGCTGGAATTGTACTGGAACTTTGCCTTACTTGTGCTCAATTCGAGCATGACGTGTAGCTGACGTGGGGAAGGGTTGCTGTGCAACCGGGGAGTCTGGAAGTGAGGCCTTCAGTGAAGCCTTCAGTGTCAGGACGACCAGCACATCTTGTTTTATCTGATATCTGATGTCTGGAGCAGGGACTGATTTGTGACATAGGTTGCCCATCACCAAGAGCCGATGTGACATCTATTTCTTCATTTACTTCATTTACTGCAGAGGCCTTACATGGGGGCTATGGGCTTTTTACTGACGTGAGCTTTGCAATCTCACAAACAGAGACAGAAAGGCTAGGCTTCCTCCTTTGCAGATGGGTTATGTTTATCCCTCCTTCTCCAGGCAGGAATGCGGCTCTGTAGGAGTAAGCAGATAACCGTGCTCAATACTGTCTCGGCACCTTTTGACAGGGCCCCTTTGGATGAGGCCCAAGTGCGCAAGGCCAAGGATACGCAGCTGCAGCTTTCTGAACGTCTGAGGCCTGAAACCTTTTGTCGGGTCTGGCTGAGCCACAAAACACGGGTTTTCATGTGGTGCAGGAAAACATGATGCAAAACGTGTAGGCCTCAATACAGATTTGTCGTTTCTCTCATGGGAGACTGAATGATGGCAGGCCACGTTATAGCATAAGCATCATGATAGAAAGGCCATGGAGGGGAAATGCATAGGTTACATGCATGTGCACATAAGCGTTGGGGGGCACATGGGGACACATAGGCCTCATAATTTTTTATTTTCCTCATTCCCTCCTTGTCCCCTAGTGGACCCCTTATGTCACATCTATTTTCATGAGACAGTCGATCTGTTCTTGCAGCATTATTTTTCCATTTTCAATGCTCTGTAAATGGGGATGTGGAACACATGCAGTAGCACACAGGCCGCAAATGGCCGGGCCACACTGCAGACATAGGCAACAACTGAATATCATTAATAGTATCAACCCACAGACGGTCAACACTTTCCATCCCCATGCCGATATTAATCCCCAGAGCCAACTGGACCAAGTCCACGTGCCTGGGTCTTGATGTATGCTTTGGGCAATCTTGTGGAGCCTTGTTATTGCTTTGTATACAGACGGTGCTTATTAGGAATGAAAACGCAACAGCTAGAACTGATGACCCTACAAGCCCCGCCCCTATCCGCCAGGATGACGTCAAGAACAAGACGATTCTGAAGAACGACCAGTCTCATAGCGGACTGTTCCTGGGTCAGATTCCCCAGGGCCGATGCAGTCACATTAGCAACTGTTTCTAGAATCCTTGTTAGCCTGCGGATAAGTTTACTGTTTTGGACGGGGCCTATGAAGAAAAAGAATCCTTTGTTGAAATCCGTGTATTGCTCCCAAGCTGTCTCAGTCTGGTCGATGCCAGAGGCACCGAGCCCTCGTCTGTGTCTGACAAGTGTGAGTCGGAGATCTTGATGATAGTTCGATGGGGCCAAGAAAACGGGTGGTAAAAGAAATGATATATAACACGTCCCACCCCAGTCTAAGGGCAATTGCACATAGGCTGTCTGGCCACAAATAAAATAGGTGTGTCGTGATGCTCTGAAATAGGACTTTCCTTTGTCTTTAAACACTATTATAGTATTACACTCGCTGTGTCCTAAATGTACCGAGCCTTCTTTTCTGACACACAAGTTCCCTTTCACTGGCAGAACAGTAATTGAAGATGGACCTGACATGTGTAGGGGCTTTACATTCAACACTATAAAATCGAGGGTCGCATTTCCTTGCAAATACTCTTCATTTTCTAGATCTGTACCTTTCCTTTGGGGAAGACCCTCTTCATCTGGGAAACATGCTTCATTCATGACTTTATTCAAGTTACCCCATACCCACTCGCCCCTACACTCCTCGTCTTGACATTCTTTGGCATCACCGTTGATGGATGTCATTAAGGCAAACCATGCTCCGCAAGATCCATTATGGGAGAACGGAAAAGGGAAAAGAGGCAACACTCTCTTCACCTTCTGATACGGGGGAAGTCGGCCACAGACCCAGCAGTCTGTAGCATTGCTAGTCTGATGTGAATGGTGCAGCATCTGAATAAACGTATTGTTGCGTAAGGCAAGTCGATATGTTAGCTCATGGGATGGTAGATCACTAAATGTGTGTACTATGGTATCATTAGTGGAGGAGTGTAAGAGTGAAGCAATAGGAGGAAAAATAGCATGTAGTATTAAGCTGATACATATTATCGTGATACACAGAAGAGATAGAAAAATCAAAGTCACTATACATCTACCACGTAATATTTTACAGTATTTGTTTTTCATCTTGCTCTTTTTATCTTTCGTATCATTCGAGATCTTATGCAAGCCAGAATACATGTTCAACCGCTTCACCACCTAGTGGACTTAATTGATCAAACGGGTTCCGACTTATGGGATCTAAGTTTAGCTTTGTACTTCTGCTGCGGAGTCTCCTCTAGTAAAGGGGGCTCGAAATCCGAAAAGTTAGTGTCCTTTTTGAACGAATCGTTATTCCCGAAGTAGCGTTTACAATGATGAAGATGAACCCATCCTTTCCGTCCTTCGACTTTAACGGCGGTCCTTGTGGTCAGCAACACCAACTTTGGCGTTTTCCACCTCGGCTCAAGAGGACTTGCTCTATCAAAGTTCCGAATCAGCACATAGTCCCCAGGAGCGATCGAGTATTCTTTGACCTGGGTGTTGTCAGGGAAGGCGGCGGCAACCTGTGAACGACAAGAGAGTAGTGCAGACATCAAGGAAGCCAGGTAATCTGTCAGCATGTTACTATCAACATCAGTGATTTTTTTAGGCATTGGAGTGCCCCACATATTCGGTGGTCTACCAAAGACCACTTCATAAGGAGATAAGCCTGTTCTAGAATGGGCTACCATTCGCATGTAAAAGAGGGCAACCGGCAGGGCTACCATCCAATCTACACCTTTGTCTGCGCAAATCTTCGCTAGTTTTATCTTCAAGGTCTGATTATGTCTTTCTACAAGGCCTGCTGCCTCAGGATGTCGTACACAATGGAAGTTCCAGGTATACCCTAACAGAAGGGACACTTCTTTCATGAGTTCAGAGGAGAAAGGCTGACCGTTGTCGGAATATACGACACGCGGTAATCCATAACGTGGGAAGAACTCTCGCACCAATTGTCTGGTGGTAGTTACAGCAGTATAATCAGGGACTGGATAAGCTTCGGTCCACCTTGACAGTGAACATACTACTACCAGGACATATTTGTAACCTCTACATCTGTCCATTTGGATATAATCCATTTGGAGGACTTCAAAAGGATGGTCAGGTGGATGGAATCCACCTTGTTCCATCGGTATGCCTTTACCTGGATTGAATTGGCAACAGATCATACATGTTCTGACCTTTTGTTTCGCTGCAGCACGCAGGTGCTTGTTGAACCATATATTCTGTAAGCTGTCTAGCATTGCTTTCTCTCCTAAGTGTGCAGGACTATGTGCGGTATTTATGATCACTTGTTCCATCGAATCAGGAAGAAACCATGTCGTTTTGCCCTTAGTCATCCAACCCTGATCAGTCAGTACCCCTCCTTGTTCCGACCATTTCTTTAATTTGTCTAGAGTAGCATGTGTCTGTATGTCTTGTACATCCTTGGAAGGATCTCTGACTGTCATGGCTTTGGACATTGATGGCACCTGTGACTTTGTCATGTCTAGTGGGGTCTGAGCTGTCTGTTTAGCAGTTCGGTCTGCCAGATCATTGCCTTGAGAAATGGTATCTGTGGCTTTAGTATGTGCTTTGCATTTCAGGATAGCTATGGCTGTTGGTAAATGTATTGCTTCCAGAAGGGCTTGAATAAGGGGGCCATGCTGTATCTTGGCCCCGTGAGAGGTCAAGAAACCTCTTTCTTGCCATAGCACTCCGAAGTCATGAACTACCCCATATGCGTATTGTGAGTCGGTGTAAATGTTTACTCTCAGGTGCTTAGCTCTTATGCACGCTTGTGTCAGGGCGATGAGCTCTGCTGCTTGTGCTGACAGTATGTCTATTCTTTTAGTCTCTATGATTTCAGTAGCAGTGGTCACTGCATATGCTGCCACTAATTCTCCCGCCCCCGTCCTCATGCACGAGCCGTCAACATAGAGTGTTAGGTCGGGGTCTGGGAGTGCAATGTCTGTCAAGTCTTGTCTTGGCTTAGTCACGGTATGTATTATTTCAACACAGTCATGTGGTGGAACGTTTTCTGTACTCGAGGGCAAAAGTGTAGCAGGATTCAGTATGTTGCATCGTCTGATCTCTATGTGTGGTTGAAATAACGTCAGCTCATAACCTGTCAGTCTCGCTACAGTCAGGTGTTGGGTTTGTGTTCGGTTCAAGAGAACCTCTACTGCGTGTGGTACTTTTACTGTCAGGGGGTGGCCCAGCACTATCGAGTCACTTTTTCTTATGGCTAAGGCCGTTGCTGCAACAGATTTTAGGCACGCAGGCAAGGCCTGGGCTACTGGATCCAATGTACTAGAGAAATAAGCACAGGGCTTGTGTTTTCCTGCATGATCTTGTGTGAGGACAGATAGTGCTGTTCCATCCCGTTCTGTCACAAAAAGCATAAAAGATTTGTTGTAATCAGGGATCGCTAAAACTGGTGCTTGACATAAAGCTCTTTCTAATTCTTCAAATGCCACAGTGTGTTCCTGTGTCCAAGGGAGGACATTAGTAGAAGCTGCCTCCTGTGTCGTCAACTGTATGAGGGGCTTGACTATATAAGCATACTGGGGAATCCACTGCCTGCAATATGAAGTGAGGCCTATGAATGCACGTACCTCCTTTTGCGTCTTGGGCTGTGAAAGGCCAGAAATCAATTGAATACGTTCTGGTGTTAGCCTCCTACCCTCCTTGGAGAGCAAGTGCCCAAGGTATGCCACTTGCTGTTCACAGAATTGTAACTTCGAAGGGGACACTTTGTCAGTGAAGCAACCTCACAATCCTGTTCCGATCTTGCAGTGATGAGAAGGTCATCGACATACTGTATCAGTGCTGTAGAGCTAGGCATATGAATACTGTCTAGTTGTCTTTTTAGTGCCTGACTATAGATGCTAGGACTTTCCGTGAAGCCCTGTGGTGCTCTTGTGAATCTGAAGCTGCGGCCTTTTAAACTGAAACCGAAAAGATATTGGCTGTCTGGATGTATTGGGACACTGAAGAAAGCGTTTTTCAGATCAATAACTGTAAAGAACGTAGCATGTGCATCAATGGCAGTCAATAATGAAGAGATGTCCGGGACCACAGGGTACTGTGGCACCACACATTTGTTTAATTCTCGCAGGTCCACAACTAATCTATATACAGGTGGTGAATTGGGATCAGTTCTTTTAAGAATAGGAAGAACTGGTGAATTGCATATATTTGAATTAGTCTCAATCACCACCCCTTGTGCAATAAGGTCATCTATTATTTTCAGCAACCCTACTTCAGCTTCAGGTGGTATTTTGTATTGTCTAATCCGTGGCAGCACTACACCTTCCTTGAGGGTGACCTGGTGCGGTGTAATGTTCATGTAACCCACATCAGTCGGGCCTTGTGCCCATAGGCGCTGTGGTACATTTTGGAGTCTGCTGTCAATATCTTTCATCACAAAATGTCCCTTAAAATCACGTAAATACAGTCGCACTCCTTCTGGCGAGCAACAGATAATCGCTCCCAGTTCCTTTAATGTTTTTATACCAAGTAAGTTTTCTGGACATGATTTAGTGAGCAGTAAGTCTGTAGTATGTATTAGTGGACCAACTCCTAAGGAGATTGGTTCCGAAACCTCATTAATAATAGGTCTACCTGAAAATCCCAGGGATACACTCTTTGAGCCCGAGAGGGGTGCCCCTGGCACCTCGGAATGACTGATAGTTGTTCTACTCGCCCCTGTGTCAATCAAAAACTTTTTATTTTGTCCTAGTAAACGTGCATGTACATAGGGACCCGCTTGGTCCACAGGAACTGGAATAAGGGGCAAGTTGAATTCCCTCTCTGGGCTGCTTCATGAATATGCTTGGTATTCTGGATAGGTAGTTTGGGCGTGCTCATACATTTGTGTTGTGGCTCGGGCTGGTGCAGGTGCATGGACAGGCGGTGGCGGCGGTGGAAACGTATCTGATTCCTGATGTGTGTTGCTGCCCTTGGGACGATACTGACGAGGCTTTGTTTTACCTATGGCTATATTGTGTTTAAGCACTGCACATTAATTTACAAAGTGGCCTGGTTTCTTGCAATAATTACAAGTCCCATTAGTTTGTTTCGTGCTATTCTTGTTCGTGTTTGTGTTTGCCGGTGTTGATTGGGCCACCAGCATCTTCATTTTTGTGTCTTTCATGCGTCTCTTTTCTTGGTCATGTTCCTCTCTAATTCTGTTCTGGTGATACTGTAACATCTGTAACATTTGGGAAGGGCTGCTTGCTTGCCAAGTGCTCTCAACTTCAGTACCATATACTTTACCTCAGGTATGGAATTTTCTACTAATTTGCTCACGAAAAGATGGGGATATGAATCGCTACCGGGCTTAAGGCCACTATTGATAGTGAAACATTTCTCAAACCTAGAGTAAAAATCGCTAGTGTCCTCGTCTGGTTTTTGTTTACAAGCTGAAATAGCATCCCAGTCTTCTTTCTTGGTAGTCAATAATCTCGGCAAAACTTGCACAAGGAGTTCAGGTAATTCTTTAGCTCGGGGACCCAGACCAACCCCCGGGCCTCTGGCGTCTTCTTCTCCTTGCAAAACTTCCTAGCCGATCTTTTTTTCTCCCACCTCCCAGTCCTTTTCTTTAAGCTTCTCGTAAATACCAGCAGGCAATAGTACTTTTAATAGCTTTAGAATGTCTGCATATGTATATTCCCCTAGGCGGAGAATGTCTTTTAGTTCCCTGTGAAAACCCCCATGATCTTTATCATGGGACGGTAACATTTTTTTCATTTCCAGTATCTCCAATTTTGACAAAGGGGTGTAGACATATACCCGTTGCAGTTCGTTATTGGAACCCTTTACAGGATGAACCTCCCGTAGGGGGTTCAACTTGTCATACACCTGGCCTTTAACCTGGGGTGGAGCGGGAAGGAGGGACCTAGTTACGTATACTATATATTTGTGGCGCTGATCCAAGATGACATTAATCAATTCTGTACCCAAGTTCATCCATCTGTCTAGTATTATGTCGTCCAGCAACCTATACAATAGACCAGGACCAGAATATTGGCTCTCATACAATGTTATCAAATGTTGGACCATGTAAACACCAGCTATGCGCTGTTCGTTTGGTGGAAGGCTCAAGAACGTCTGTGCTACGATATCATTATTATATAAATCATATTGGGATACCCACAGAGTGGCTGACCGTGCTAGTTCCTTTTCGGTCGGGGTGAAGGGCTGTTCGTTACCTAACCATTCATTCACCGCTTTGTCGGTGATTTGGAACAGACTTTCAAGGGAATATCTTTTTTTTTATAGCTGTTCCCTGTTTACGGTGATTTAGGCCCTTGGGCCTTTCGAATCGTCGGGCATGGCCCACATATTGTATTTTATCTTGGTCCCCTACCTCATCAGAAGATATCGCAGCTTTTTCATTCGGTCCTGCTTCGTGTGACGCTATTATTGCCTTTCTGATTTTGGCCAACATGTTGTCTGTCTGTCCTGATTTATCATGCTGACCGGCATCTATGCGGTCACTCCAACCGATATAACGACGGTCTACATCCCTGTTGCCTTCGTCTTTTTCCCTGATCAGACAGTTAACTAGGAAGCGAAGGATATGGTTCTTAATGATCACTTTTCTATTTTGTACAGCATCTGCTATGCTCTCTGAGCCTTCCCCTGTTCTTATGAATGTGTACATTTTCTTTAGATGTTTATCCATATCCGGTAACTTTTCCAAATCTGTGACTGCTTGTCTAAGCCGTAGTGAAAATACGAGCATTCTGTCCTTTCCTGGATCGGGATCGTATATACATTCGGGGATGTCTACTTTTACTGTCGGCCCCCCTCCTGACGCTATTCCGGATCCTCCTTCCCCGCCGTCCTCGAGCTCCTGGAGCTGTTCTTGCGTTGGGGGGTGCAGGGAAAGATCCGTCCACGTATGCTGGTGGGGATTCCTCTAGGTAGGTGTTAATAAACCTTTCGGATGCTGTTTGTCTTATTTTTCGGGGTACTGGCGGTGGCTCTCTAATGGAACCTTCTACTGGGGTCACCTTTGCTAGTTCCTCTGAAAGGACGGGGTAAATACCAGCAACGACAGTATTCTTTTTTTCTTTCTATTTGCTCTCTTTTTACCCGTTCCCCTTCCTCCTGTAATTTCTTTTCTTTGGCTTTTTCAGACTCATTTTTACTTCTCTCTATTTTGTGGAACTCTTTTTCTGTTCTTCTATGTGACTCCTTGCGCCACAACTCAATGGCGTCCTTCTGAGCAGGTCTAGATTTTCTCTTCCGTATTTCTTCCTCTACTTTCATAATGCTTTCCGCATCCCACGTCCCCGTGATAAGCCATCTATACTTTGTCTCTAAATCCTTTGTGTAATCCACCCATAGTTCTAAAAACAACACGGCATCTAAACCATGCTTACAGTACATGAAATGTCCAGGTGTGTCCCTAGGCGGAATGTTAACTGGTTCCTCTAGTACACCTTTCCTGGTACATATCTTACGCAGTTTTGAAAACAACGGCATGTTGGAATGTAACCGAAAACAAAAATCACAATGAACCAAAAACAAAAATCACAATGAAACAAACCTACATAAAAACCTGACACATTCAAACCTAACTGAACCTGACTAAGACAATAACATTCATACAGTTAAATCGGTGCACCTGAAAACTTGGACTTTAATTCTTGAATGCATGCTCTTGAACATACCGGTCTCACAAGTGAGACACGTCTTTACCGTGTTCATTAAATGAACCCGTCTGTATTGCAACCCCCATGAGAAACTCACCGGGAAGCGGAACTTGAAGGCCTCGGATACTTGACGCTGCGTAGGGAATGGCGTATCTTAGGTGGATCTCTAGAAACCTCGGACACAGCTCTCTCGCAGGGTGGGCTCTGGGTCGGGACAATCCGCAATCCACATCGCCTCGTATGGATGCCTGGTCGCAGTCCGTCTCCTTCGTTGGCCTGAGGGAGTTGGCGGGGAAATCCCGCGGCGTGTACACTTGAAGTCCGTCACGGCTGTGGAAGGGGGCAAAACTGGACCTTCATCTCCGGCGCATGGGGAAGGAGATTTGTCCCTGTTCGGGCGCCATTATGTCGTAAATAAAATATTACGCTCCCATAATTTCTATAATATCAATATGATCATGCATAAAGCAAGAGGCTGAGTCTGTGGTATCAGGTTCAAAAGGGCTTTATTCCAATAACTCGAGTCATGGGGAGAATAGTACCATCACCACAAGGGATCAGGAAGGGTCTCAAAGTATTCTCAAAACATTATTCACAGAGTACAGTATATATACATTTCTATAATATACGTAAGTAAAAAGAGCAAAAGAGAATGAGATAAGAGCATGTGGGTGTGTAGGTAGGCGTGAGGTGGGCGTTCATGTGGGCGTTCATGTGGGCGTCCACTTGATGATAGGTCATAGGTGGGTGGATACCTGGAGGGGGTTGCATGATCAGCTGGATTTGTACTGGAACTTTGCCTTACTTGTGCTCAATTCGAGCATGACGTGTAGCTGACGTGGGGAGGGGTTGCTGTGCAACCGGGGAGTCTGGAAGTGAGGCCTTCAGTGAAGCCTTCAGTGTCAGGACGACCAGCACATCTTGTTTTATCTGATATCTGATGTCTGGAGCAGGGACTGATTTGTGACATAGGTTGCCCATCACCAAGAGCCGATGTGACATCTATTTCTTCATTTACTTCATTTACTGCAGAGGCCTTACATGGGGGCTATGGGCTTTTTACTGACGTGAGCTTTGCAATCTCACAAACAGAGACAGAAAGGCTAGGCTTCCTCCTTTGCAGATGGGTTATGTTTATCCCTCCTTCTCCAGGCAGGAATGCGGCTCTGTAGGAGTAAGCAGATAACCGTGCTCATTACTGTCTCGGCACCTTTTGACAGGGCCCCTTTGGATGAGGCCCAAGTGCGCAAGGCCAAGGATACGCAGCTGCAGCTTTCTGAACGTCTGAGGCCTGAAACCTTTTCTCGGGTCTGGCTGAGCCACAAAACACGGGTTTTCATGTGGTGCAGGAAAACATGATGCAAAACGTGTAGGCCTCAATACAGATTTGTCGTTTCTCTCATGGGAGACTGAATGATGGCAGGCCACGTTATAGCATAAGCATCATGATAGAAAGGCCATGGAGGGGAAATGCATAGGTTACATGCATGTGCACATAAGCGTTGGGGGGCACATGGGGACACATAGGCCTCATAATTTTTTATTTTCCTCAGAGATCAGGTCACTCTGGTCTCATGCTGAAGCCTACCTCTACTGATTTGCATATGGCCATGCCTGAACTGGGGTGGCACAGGGAAGACATGGCTTGGCAGTTCGGGCTGGACTGTTCCCATGAGGCACAGGGTCAAGACTGATTTGCATATGGCCATGTCTGAACTGGGGTGGCGTAGTGGGCAAAAGAACGATGGATTTAACCCAGATCTCTTGACTGGGGGAGAATGTCTGCATTGTCAGCATTCCGTCCATCATTTGTTTGTTGTAACGCTTGAAGCCTACCTCTACATCAACTTGCTGGAGATTCGCTTGTCACTGAAACAGTTGTTCCCTTCTATGAAGGAGAACAGGTACAGGTTTTCACAAAAAACACTGCTAACATGTAATACTGTAACAAACATGGGTAGGGGTTGTAGGTCTTGTGCCAAGAGCCTCTGCCCGTTTGGAACTGGCTGACTTATCAAGGCATCTCCCTGGTTGTACAACACCTGGTGGGATGTTTAAATGCTAGGGCAGTCAGACTCAGCTGGTGATGCCCACATGATCACAAATGGCGGCTGTACTCAGAGGTGGCATAGGACGTTATCCAGCAATGGGGAGAATCCAGGCTTGAGCTTTTTGCCACAGCAGATACCATGCATGTAAGAAAGTGCCCTTTTTAACATGGTCACCCCCACTTTTTGCCCTAGTACTGATACGTTTTGACTGAAATTGCTCTGGGTCCCTGTTAACCAGGCCTCCAGTGCTGTTTCCCTTAAAACAAGGTAAATGTCTACTTTTGAACCAAATTGGCAAGGATTTTAGCACTCCTGTAAGTTCCTAGTAAATGGTACCCCTGGAACCCAGGGCATGGGTAGAGGGTCCATATAGGCTGCAGCATGTATTATGCCATCCAAATGGAACCCACGCAGACTGCCATTGCAGGATGCGTGAAAAGGTGCAAACCATTATTAAAACACGAGATGGCACTCTCCCTGTGTGCCTTTCCAAGGTACGCTGCAAATACTATATGTAAGTCACCCCTACAGGAGGCCCTGGAGCCCTAAGGCAGGGTGTATTATAATAAATGTGAGGGCACATCTGTATGAGCATATAGGTCCCTGTGATGTCTTGTTCCTTACTAGATATTGCAAGTGATCAGGTAGCCATCTTAAGGACATGTACTGGGCACTGGTCAATATGAGTTACCCAAACCGTGTCTTAATAAATCTGTACTGATACAGTACTATATTTATAATGACATGCACCCAGAAGGCATCTTATAGGTGCCCTCTGAAAACCTACCAGGCCTCTAGTGTGGTGGCAGCCTGTTATCACCCAGGCTAACATCACATACAGATATCTGAAAGAAACACGTTCGTTAGATTCCTCACCTTAGAATATCCCCAGGCGTCAGACTGGATCCGGAAGATTTTTCGTCAGCAATACTGTGAGAAGTTGGCCTGATGTATGATGTCACTAGTTCTAGTGTACACCTTATATCAGTCCAAATACCCTTATGGTGATTGGTTGTAAAGTCAACCTTATAGACCAGCTATCCTAGTGGTAGCATGGACAAGAGCAGTCTTAGGATAAACTCTGAATGGCATGTGAAGCCAGCTGTGATACCATATATAATCCCTTGAATACCAAATGAAAGGACACCACAACAGATATATATATATAAAATAAAGTGTATTTATTCTAGTCAAACCCTCAGCACTCTTTATGAGATTAGAGGTAAGTACAACACAGTCTTGGATGGGTATGAAGGAAAAGGCGCTCAAGCGTGTGCACTAAGGGTATCACTTTTCGATAGTAAGTTTAGGTGCTGCCAGGTCAGGGATACCAACCCAAAGGATCCCTGCGATAAAGTGGGAGGTGCGCAGGACTTTGTTTGCTACAACACAGTCTTATTTAAGCATACATTAAGTCACACAGGTAAGTAATACAGTTAGGCCCTAGGGGCCACGCAAACCATATACTAAGTAAGTGGTATAAGGACCACTGTCACGGAAATAGGATAGGCCTAGGCCTCGGGAATCGCTGGGGCTACACTACACTAGTAACAGTTAGGAAGTGGGAGGCCCACGGGATTCAGGTGCAGAGTGGAAACACTCACGCGTAATGCGTAAAAGTCGATAGAAATAGTAGTTGTTGGCAATTAACAGTTTAAGGACACTTCTGAAGCAGCTAGAGAGTCGAGACTTGGAAACTAGACCCTAGGATAGTCACTACCCTTGTGAGCACCGAAGTACCCAAGTTACCTAGCCCACAGGCTGCGGGTGCATAGGTGTGAACTTGCGTCGGGTTTCGTCGTGGACTTCTATGGATGCCTGAAGGAAAGTTGCTGACAGGCAGCCAGTGAAGAGTGTCCGGTGGATCCCAAGGCTGGGATCAAGAAGAGAGGAGACCTGCAAGCAGAAGGGACAGAGTCAAGGTCACTATCTAGTGACCACGTGGAACCAGGAAGGAACCAGGCGATGTCGTGAAGATTGCAGGTGAAGGTGAAGCTTGTCGCTGCAGCCATGAGGACCAGGGAACGTCGAGGACGACCAGGACCAGGAGGCGAGCTGTCCCACGAAGGCTCTTGCTGTCGGCGGCGTTTAAGTTGGACTAGGACTCACCAAGCCTTGGCAAGCGAAACCCACAAAGAACGGAGGACTTGCTTCTGGTGCAGACCAGGAAGGTCTGGGGTGCTTCTCTTTTGCAAGGAAGCGGGAGCCAGTCTGGAGGAGCCAAACCAGCGGTGAAGATTTCTGGATGTGTCGTCACAAAGGCCACTAGCCAACGAGCAAGCAACCGGACAGACGCGGCAAGCAGGAAAATGCAGAAGGGCCCCACGCAGGACTCGTGGAGTGTGGGGGGCTGATCTTCGGTGCAGATGGTGCTTGGGGTTGGGGCTTCTCAATCCCCGGTGCACAACTTCGAGGGTGCCTCAGAAGCTGCGCTGGAAGATACTAGCCACTTTTCCCAGGTAGCCGGTCCCACGCCTCTCGTTGCCTCCACGGATCTCAGCTCGGCTGTGGATGTGGATCAGGGTCGGAGAAGTCTGGAAGTCAAGGCTCTGGTCGGGCTCTGCAGTCGGTCCCTCGTAGAACTTCAGCAAAGCAAAGGGTAGTCTCTTGATGGTGCCTGTTTTCACAGGGTAGCCACTCCTTGGCCACAAGGGAGATTCTTCAGTCTTCTTCTTTCGTCGAATGTCGAAGGTCCAGAGTTTCTGTTCAAGTTGCAGGTTCAGGATAATCTCCTGGGGCCCAGCTACCACTCTTATACTAATCTGGGGGGCTGGGTTACCTGCTAGGTCACGCCTTATGGGTGGGACCTGGGAGGGGGGTGGTTACACCCCCTTCCCTATGTCCAGTTTCGCGCCAGGACTGGGGCTGGAGTGCCCCAGCACCGGTTTGAACTGGACTATGCACGGGACACCTTGTGTGCCCCAGGCATGTCTCATTCTTTTCATCCCTCCCTGCCCCAATACACTAAGGCCTGTCTGGGGTGGTGCTCGCACCTCCCAAGGCAGGAAACCTATTGTCCAAGCCTCCCTTGCCGGGATCACTCCCAGCAGCAGGAGGTCAGACTCGTGTCTGTGGCAGCAGCATCCATTTTGTGATGCTGGGGCTCTGGTTAACTTTAACCGGGTAAGTAGGTTACAACATGTCTTCTCCCTCTAGAAGGGAGGGATAATATCCTCATCCCCAGAAATGGGATGGGGGTATTATTCCAAAGTGTTAGACACCTTACACGACATGTTTTGATAAAGCCAAACCATAGTTACCATAACCGTTTAAGATTATAAGGCACTTTAAGAGTATATGGTAGGCTATATCATAGAACAGCTATAAGGACATGGTTCCGAAAGCTGCAGACAGGCTCAGCTCATGCTAGAGCACCATCTCACATGTTACCAAGCACTCTGCCTCCAGGATTGTTAAGGCCTGCCATAGGAGTGGCTGATAGGTACACATGTGTCTATATGTAAGGTAGGTATAGGATTACTACACCTAAGCAAGGAGTGATTACACAACCTTGCCCCAGCTGAGTGATCAGCCAGTTGTGTCATAATGGAAGGCCAGGCCAGGGGTGGCACAATACATGCTGCAGCCCCTGGTAGGCCTAGGATACACCTATGCCCTGGGTACCTAAGGTACACTGTACAGGGGCCAATAAGTTGATCCTATCCAAATGGGTTATGCACCTAAAGTACATAGTATCAATTTAGAGAGAGAACAGCAGGGCTGTGGGTCTGGTTAGCAGGCCCACAGCCACATCTAAGTCGAAAACCAGTAAAGCAAAAGCAAAAAGTGGGGGTGAACATAGAAAGCAGACCCTACTCTCCTACAAATACCACTTGCGCGTCGCTAAGCGGCGTCTGCGGCTCCGCGTCAGTCGTCGGCGTCGTGCGCCGGAATGACGTCGTCGGAGTACTTAGACGCCGCCCTCGCGCGCTGACGTCAGTTCTTCTTTTTTCCGCGCCAGTAAGCGCAGATCCGGGAGAGCTACCCCTTTTAGTCTTTTTTGACTACGTTTTTTGATCCTTTTTGATCTTGTCTCGACTCCGGTGCCGGTAGGATGCCTGGTTTCAAAGCCTGTGCTGACTGCAACCGCTTGATGTCGGTTACGGATCATCACCGCTGGTGCCTTTACTTTTTGGGCCTCGACCACGACGCGGAGTCGTGTTCGGACTGCAAGGCCCTGACCTCGAAGGCTAGACTGGAGCGGTCCCGTGAGCTCCTTGAGCTTCGCCGACGTCATAATCGCTCGTCTGGCTCCAAGTCTTCAGGTAAGTCGAAGCACTCCAAGAAGTCCAAGAGGCGACACCGCTCTTTGGACTCCCCTCGCCGGTCGCGCGACTCGACCGAGGGTCAGGGTGGTTCCACCCGCGCGGCTCCAGCGGAGCCGCAGGCGCCGCGCAAGTCCCCATACCCGCCGGTCCCTGGGACTGACGCGACGCCGGCGGAAGTCAGTGCCTTCCTCTCGGCCATGAGGAGCCTGGCTCCGCCGTCGACGCCCGCTGGCACGCCTTCGGGCCCCGTGGACCCGACTGGGCAACCTTGCATGCCGCCGGCTCCGGCCCCGATGCCGCAGGTTCCCGAGGGACTCGTCCCCGCCGACGCCGGTCGACCTCGTCATGCCTCCTCCGCCGGCGTCGACACCGGTTCCACCTCCGACCTCGGCTCGACGTCGAGCCCCAGTTCAGCCCCGCTCCGGATCCGGCGCCGTTGGAGACACATGTCTATCGTCCGGCTCCGATCCTTCCTCCTGTTTACCAGGAATCGGATGATGGGGGCGACTGGGAGGGGTCCGAGGATCCTATGGCCGTTCAGGCTCAGCTGTCACAGGACTGGGCAGATGAACTGGGGGAGGCCAGTGGTCTGGATACCTCACCAGACACTGGATTCATCTCTCCTCCGACTGGCTTCGGAGGAGGGTGCTGCTTTCTCTGTGGTGCTGCGCAAGGTGGCCGCAGCCCTTGGGCTCCAGCTGCCTGCCGTGGCTGTGAGGACTAACGTCCTCACTGAGGTGCTTCAGTCTGCAGCAAGCTCCACTGAGCCTCTGCTGCAATTCAATGAGGCCCTCATTGACGTTCTGCAGGGCACCTGGTCCAAGCCCTCCACAGTTCCTCCTGTGGACAGGAACGTCGCCAGGCGCCACCGCCCTGCTCCAGGCGACCCCAGTTTTCCGTCCCAACACCCCACCCCCGAGAGCCTGGTTATCCAGGCTTCTACCTCCCAATCCTCCTTCCCGACCGCTCCGCCGGACCGGGATTCCAAGAGACTGGAACAGTTTGGGAACAAGCTGTTCTCCTCCCTTAGTTTGGGTCTGCGGTCCTTGAACACCGCCTGTCTTTTGGACCGTTATTCCCACTCTCTGTGGGATACGGTGGAGGACGTGCTGCCCCTGTGCCCGTAGGAGGCCCAGACACGACTTACCTAGGCTCTGGCCGATGGGAGGGATGCAGCACGACATGCAATCAGATGTGGGCTTGACACTACGGACTCGCTGGGTAGGGCGATTTCTACCACGGTGACGCTTAGACGTCACGCCTGGCTGCGGTCCACGTCCTTTTCGGGGGATGTCCAGAGCACTCTCATGGACATGCCCTTTGATGGCACTTGCCTTTTTGGTGAGAAAGCGGACAGTGCGCTGAATCGCTTTAAGGACTCCCGGGCTACGGCCAAGTCCTTGGGCCTCTCGGCCCCCCGGTCGCAAACTTCCGCCTTTCGCCCCTTTCGTGGCCAAGGAAGGGGTGCCTCCTCACGTCCGCCTAGCCACTAGCCGCAGAACCAACCTGCACGCGGTCGCGGTTTCCGCCGAGGCGGTTCTGGAGGACGACGCGGTCAGCCCACATCCACCCCGGCAGCATCCGCCTCCAAGCCTTCCTAGTCCGAGCTTTCCGGCCCATTCCTCGCCAGTGGGCGGCAGAGTTCGCCATCACCTGCTCCACTGGCGTACCATCACTTCGGACAGGTGGGTGCTGCAAATCGTCCGAAGGGGCTACTCCCTCCCCTTCGAGACGACCCCTCCAGCCATGCCACCGCAGCACCACCGTATCTCGGGGTATCATTTGAATCTTCTGCGAGAGGAAGTTTCGGCCCTCTTGGCCAAAGAGGCCGTCGAGCGCGTTCCGAGCCCAGAAGTAGGTCGTGGTTGTTGTTCCCACTACTTTCTGGTTCCCAAGAAGGGCAAAGGGGGCCTACGCCCTATCTTGGACCTCAGGAACGTCAATGCCTTCCTCCGGAAGGAACGGTTCAAAATGTTGACTTTGGCTCAGGTTCTAGCTGCCCTCGACCCTGGAGACTGGATGATAGCGTTGGACTTGCAGGACGCGTATTTCCACATCCCCGTCCTGCCGGCCCACTGGCGTTACCTGCGGTTCACGGTGGGCCAGGAGCATTTTCAGTTCACCGTGCTCCCCTTCGGCCTCACCAGTGCCCCTCGGGTGTTCACGAAAGTGATGGCGGTGGTCGCAGCTCATCTGCGCAGATCAGGGGTTCCAGTCTTCCCCTATCTCGACGACTGGTTGTTGAAGGCGGGCTCGCCCCAGACAGTCGTCTCCCACCTCCAGACTACGGCGGATCTCCTGCATTTGCTGGGGTTTTCCATCAACGTGCCGAAGTCACACCTGAGTCCCTCTCAGAAGCTCCTCTTCTTCGGAGCAGTTCTCGATCCGGCGCAGTTCCGGGTCTATCCACCGGAACAGCGGGTCCGGGATATTCAGGCCCTGATTCCCATCTTTCGTCCTCTATCCTGGGTTTCGGTCAGGCTAGTGTTGCGGCTTCTGGGGCTGATGGCCTCCTGCATCCTACTAGTGCATCACGCCAGGTGGCGCATGCGGGCTCTGCAATGGGACCTGAAGTTTCAGTGGGCCCAGCATCACGGCAACCTGTCAGAGCATGTCTTGATCTCGGAGGGCACTACACAGCAGTTGCAGTGGTGGCTCACGGGCCGCGATTGGGTCACGGGCAAGTGCCTCTCCCTTCCCCAACCGGAGCATGTCGTAGTGACGGATGCGTCCCTCCTGGGATGGGGTGGCCATATGGGAGAGGCGGAGATCAGAGGTCTCTGGTCTCCGGCGGAGTCTCTCCTCCACATCAACCTGTTGGAGTTGAGAGCGATCCGACTTGCACTGAAAGCCTTCCTTCCCTCTGTCAGGGGAAGTGTCGTGCAGGTGTTCACGGACAACACCACCGCCATGTGGTATTGCAACTAACGGGGCGGGGTGAGGCCGTGGACCCTTTGTCAGGAGGCTCTGCGCCTCTGGACGTGGCTGGAACACCAGGGCGTCACCCTAGTGGTTCAACATCTGGTGGGCTCTCTGAACGCCAGAGCAGACGAACTCAGCCGCCGGTGCATGATGGATCACAAATGGCGTCTGAACTCCGAAGTGGCGCAAGGTCTCTTTCAGCAGTGGGGAGAGCCTTGGTTAGATCTATTCGCCACCGAAGAGAACGCGCAATGTCAGCAGTTCTGCGTGTTGGAATTTCAAAGGCGGCAGTCGCTCGGCGACGCTTTTCGTCACGAGTGGAGTTGCGGTCTGTTGTACGCCTTTCCGCCTATACCACTTCTGCCCAGAGTGCTGAAGAAGATCAGGCACAACCGGGCCCAAGTCATCTTGGTGGCCCCGGATTGGACACGAAGGTACTGGTATCCCGAGCTACTCAGTATGTTGACCGATCCTCCGATACGTCTGCCCCTTCGGGAGGATCTTCTGTCGCAGCAGCAGGGGACGGTCCTCCACCCGAACCTGTCCAGCCTCCACCTCCATGCGTGGAGATTGAGCGGCGGCAGTTGATGCCATTTGACTTGCCTCCTGAAGTCTGTGATATCATTCTGGCAGCCAGGCGTCCCTCCACAAAGACTATATACGCCTGCCGGTGGAACAGATTTGTGGCATGGTGCACAGCAAAGGCTGTGGATCCCCTTTCCGCCCCTCTTTCTGAGGTTCTCCTCTTTCTTCTTTCTTTGGCCCGGCAGGGCTCTGCCCTGGGCACCTTGAAAGGTTATCTTGCTGCCCTCTCTGCCTTCTTACGGCTTCCTGATCAGCCTTCTCTTTTCAAGTCCCCTGTGGTTCAACGCTTTCTTAAAGGCATTACTCATACGTTCCCTCCTGTTCCTTTCGTAATGCCTCAGTGGGACTTGAATCTTGTTCTCACATTTCTGATGTGCGCTCCCTCTGAGCCTCTTCACAATTGTCCTCTTCGTCTTCTGACGCTTAAGACTGCTTTCCTGGTAGCCATCACCTCGGCTAGACGGGTGAGTGAGCTCCAGGCTCTATCGTCCAAGCCTCCTTTTCTCTCTGTTCATCCGGACAAGGTTGTCCTTCGGCCTCGTCCTTCTTTTCTACCGAAAGTGGTGACTCCCTTTCATCTTGGGCAGTCTGTCACCTTGCCCACCTTCTTTCCGCCTCCGCATCCTTCCAAAGAGGAAGAGAGGCTCCACCGTCTGGACCCAAAGCGTGCGCTCTCTTTTTATTTGGACCGCACAAAACAGTTCTGGGTGGACGACCAACTTTTCGTTGGATACGTGGGTGCTAAGAAGGGAAAAGCTGTGCACAAACGGACCATCTCCCGGTGGGTCGTTTTATGCATCAAAATCTGTTAATCCTGGGCGAAAAAGGACCCTGCTGTTGGGCTGCGCGCCCATTCCACTCGGGCTACAGCAGCTTCTACTGCTTTGGGACGGGGAGTCCCGTTGCAGGACATCTGTCAGGCGGCTACGTGGGCTTCGCTACACACGTTTGCCAGGCATTATTGCCTAGACAGCCAAGTCCGGAGGGATGGCTTCTTTGGCCGTTCTGTCCTCCAGGACTTTCTGGTGTGATCTTGGTTTGTAGACCCACCACCGGGGATGGTATAGCTTGGGTATCTATTCTAAGGTGAGGAATCTAACTAACGTGTTTCTTTCAGATGAACAAGTTACTTACCTTCGGTAACGATGTATCTGTAAGAAACATTAGTTAGTTAGATTCCTCACCGACCCACCCATCCTCCCCGTTCTGCGAACTGACATCTAGGGTTAAGGCTATCCCTTTCAGGGCCCTAGAATTTTTTGGCACCAGTGTTGGTATCTTGCATGGCTCTGCGTTCCTGGCGCGGAAGGCTATGTACAAGAACTGACGTCAGCGCGCGAGGGCGGCATCTAAGTACTCCGACGTCATTCCGGCGCACGACGCCGACGGACGCGGTGCCGCAGACGACGCCTAGCGACGCGCAAGGGGTATTGCTGACGAAAAATCTTCCGGATCCAGTCTGACGCCTGGGGATATTCTAAGGTGAGGAATCTAACTAACTAATGTTTCTTACAGATACATCGTTACCGAAGGTAAGTAACTTGTTCTTCTGACCCCCTACACATGAGAGCCCGTGCTGCCAGGGGTCAAACAATGCCAGTTCCGGAGGAATGTGATCACACCTCCAGCAAGATGGCTAGTAAATTAGCATGTTGAGGCCAGAGGCTTCAAAACGATCTCTTGATATGCGACACCCACTTCCCACAAGACATGGAAAATGCCACACCTGCCCTGGGGCCCACTTAGCACCAGAGCGGGCAGGAAAGTAGTTAGTCAGAAGGCATGTCACACTTTCAGGCTGGGCACACCCCTAAGGTAGGCCACGCGAAGGGGACAGCCAAGAAAGGGTTTCACAATTTTGAATTTTGTGAAACTATGAACTCTGGGTCAGCATTATGTCCCCTCTCCACACGAAGTGGTCATATAGGAGGTCTTGTCCCTCCAGGGGTAAGTAGCATATCGGCTACTACCCCACAGACCACTGAACTCCCCCTATTTAGGGTTCCCCTTGAGACCAGAAACTCTGATTTGTCTACTGAGAACCGCAAGAAGGACAAATAAGAGCCGAAGTTGTGAGAACGGAGGTCCTGCACCAAGATTGGTGGAAAACCCTGCCAGGCTGCGTGGGCCGCAACAATCACAAAGACTGACTCGACCAGAAGCTGAACATCTCCCAAAACCCTTGGAGGACTGTTTCCACCTTCAACAACCAAGCAGCAACTCCCTCATAGGAGAGGAGCCATTCCCCTACATCTGAAGGCACCAACTGCATAAATTCTGTACTTCGTCATGCTGGCCAACGGGCCCAACAAGGGATCAACTTGCTAAGAAGAAGTTGTCTTGAGCCCAGGTGGTCAGCCCTGTTGCTTTCACCAAGACTTGAGACTCTGACCCCTCCCGGAGTTTCTAAGCAACAATACCTTGGGTACCAGTGTCCTTACAACTACCAAACCTTGTTGTGTGTCCATTCCGGACACCTTCAACCCCGACTTGCCATCGAGGGACTTCAGTGTCCACGAGGCTTTCGTTGAGATTGGACCTGCTGTCCTGTTTCTCTCCCTCTCCATGCCACTAGAGCTAAGTGAGAGCCTCTAACTACAGCGACCTGGCGGACGGAACACCTCAAAACACCTCTGCACCCGAGCCTCCCACCCTGGGTTCACATAAATCAGCTGTGCTCCAGAGACCCTCCAGAGCCGAGCCCCCCTTTTTCCCTAAGTTTCCACTTGCAGCCTTTCTTTTGCAGGTACTTCTTCCATAGAGGTTAACGCCTAGTGCTCGAGGCTACCAACAGGACCAGCACCTCTGCACTCGGACATACCAGGGCAAGTAAAACCAAACTGCTGGTAGTTTCTTGGACCTTGGCCCCTAAGCTTCTTAAGACCGGCTCTCAAGCTGCAATCGGTGTGTCCATAAACCTTCCAAGAATTACGTTCTCCAATACATAGCACGTTAAAGAGTCCATCATTCATGGACCATGATAAGTCGCTGTACTTTCCTAGTGACTGCTGAGAACCGTGAATGATGGACTCTGCCGTGCTGCGTATTAGCGAACGTAATTCTTGGAAGCTTTATTGACAAACCAATTGCAGCTTGAGAGCCTGCCTACCTTATTGATCAACATCTTCATCAAGCAAATATTTTTAGAATTGATTGATTGATGTGAAACGTATATAGCGCAACTGTCGCCCTACGGGCATCCTGGCGCTTTAGACTGGAGAAACATACCAAGGGGACAGTGGGAGAATCAAGGGAAGGGCGCAGGTTTAGACTTTGGGATACAGCCAGGTTTTAAGCCCCTTGCGAAATTCGAGCAGGGAATTGCACTGCCTTAGATTCTGAGGGAGTTTATTCCACATGCCAGAAACCACTATGCTGAAAGCCCTTCCGCCCACCCTGGAGCGTTTAAATCTCGGGACTACCAATAGACCAGCTGTGAATTACCAGAATTACCAGAGTTTGGAGACAACTTTTCTCCCACCTCTTTTTGTGAAATCAGGTAAGACTGACCTCGAGAGACTCTCAAAACTACTGCTTTGTTTTTGCATCGTATGCCTTGTATCGCATTTGGCATAATTTTAAGTTGTCTTTTGAAGCCTTGAAAAAGTCACTTCCAGGACGAAACACGTGTCGGCTGTTGTCCATCATCGAACATTGCTGTATCAATTGGACTCAGAAATGTCATCATCACATTGTTTAGTCCTCGTAATCTCTCTTTCTGTAAAAACTGGAATAAATCAGATCTATGTTCAGTGGGATTATTAAACTGTTGAGAAAATGAATCATTTTTCCTGGACTTTGTAAACCTGGGCAAAGTAAAAAATAGTTTTTTGGCAACTTCTAAATACATATGACCACATTTAACTAACTTGTTTGAGTACCGGGGTATAAAAAATATATATTATACTGCTGGTACTGACCCTGTATTAATAGGTCTATGTTCTTTACATCATCACATGTTTTAGGCACTATGTACCTTGGCTACAATCAATGACATAAGATACGGGAGAACCCCTGCTTTTACCTGCAGATGTGTTTTGCAAAGCTATTACAAGCCCTATTATAGGTTTGTTTATTGAATCTTCAATAGCATCTGATAAATGGTATACCTTCTGTGTTAAGAAGCGTAAAATATAGACTCATCTAGTCTTTTTATATCATTACGCTAGGTTCCCATCAAAATATATCGTATTTGCAAAAGTCCACCAGTATATGCCTCAAAGCCAAAACACTCTTTAGCGCCATGATGCTCCTGGGAGTGGTAGTTGCGCTTTATAAGTGCCCAATTACATTTACATTTACTCTAAAAATTGGTACTCCTGTGTTCCACTTGATAACTTATCCCGTTTTTGAATCACTTCACAAAATTGTAACCATATATTTAAAACACACAAATGCCCCTTTGTATTGTAGCTTATTGTATTAATACCCAAGACTTTTTACTCACTTTTATTGAGTTTTTTTAACGATTCTTCCAGGATAGTATGCGCCAGAAAGCAAAGAAAGTTGTAGGTCTGTAGCCCCAGTGGGATCTACAAGGACAGAATATACTTTTAGGGTGCTTAAATTTGCGGCATATACTGGTGGACTTGTGTTAATTTGATAGCAACCTAGCGGAATTATATAAAAAGACCGCTTGGCGATGAAATGGCGACATTTGACAGTTTTTCATCTCCCTTACGATGGAGGGAGTGTCATCAGGCCAATCATCCCTCCACTAAAACGGTCTGTTAGGGATGCTTGGAGAGATTTTTTTTGTCTGGTGTTCCCGAAATATCCTTCCTTTACAGGCACAGTTGTCTGATATTTTGTTGTTTTGAGTATCTTTAGCCTTATTGTGGCAACAGTTAAAGGTTTTTTGTCAGCTCTTTCAGCCATCTTACTTTTACCTGATCATTCATTCTTTTTCAAATCACCTGTTTTTGATACTTTTTTCTCAAAGGACTGACCCATATGTTTCCTCCAACATTTCTGATGCCTCAGTTGGACCTCAATCTAGTTCTCACTTTCCTCAAGTGCACTGTATTTGAACAAATGCACAGTTGATTTTCTCTGAATGCCCACCTTAAAGACTGCATTCCTCATATCGATAATATCAACTTGTGTGAGTAAATTGCAAGCACCATCTGTCCATGAACTCTATACTCCCTTCTTCCCATACAAATTAATACTTGGTATTAAAGTGTCATTTCTCCTGAAAGTCGTCACGCTTTTCCACAAGGGACAGTATCTTCTGCCAACTTTCTTCACCCCTTATCAATCTAAAGAGGACAAAAGGCTACATCAACTAGATCAGAGAGCTCTGAACTTTTACATAGATTGTACCAAGGAGCATTGGGTGAACAATCGGCTCTTTGTAGGCTTCTTGGAGACAAAGAAGTGATAAGGTGTGCATAAATATACCATCTCCAGGTACATTGTCCTATTTATCAAATCCTGCTATGGATTAGCCAAGGAACTGCATCCAGAAGGTAAGTCTCTGTGCTCATTCCACCAGAGCAAAGGATGCTACCACATCGCTGGTATGTAGGGTTCTAGTCTTGGATGTCTGTCAGGCTACTATGTGGCATGAATTCACATGTTAACCAGTCACTACTGCCTGAATAATCCGGTCCAGCAAAGAGGGCAGTTTGCCTATTCTGTCATGCAGGATTTCCTGATCTGATTCTTTCCACAGACCCACCACATGGGGAGCCACTTCTTTGGTATCTGTACACAAGGTGAGTAATCTGTGGTTAGAAGTGTCCACAGAAGAACAAGTTGCTTACCCTTGGTAAAGCTCTTTCTCTTGGATACTCTAGCAGCTGAGTTCTTTTCCTTACCTGGGCATGTTAAACTTGAATGTTCATGTCCAGCATTTTAAATACACTGCACCCTGCCTTAGGGCTGCCTAGGGCCTACCTTAGAGGTGACCTACATGTATTTAAAACAAACGGTTTGGGCCTGGCAAGTGGGTAAGCTTCCAGATCTACATAATAGTTCAAAACTGCTCCCACAGGCTCTGTAGTGGCAGGCCTGAGCCATGTTTGAAGGGCTTGTTAAGTGGGTGGCATAATTAGAGCTGCAGGCCCACTAGCAGCATTTAATTTACAGTCCCCGGGGCACATGTAATGCAGTTTACTAGGGACTTCTAAGTACATTTAAATATACCTATTGTGGATAAGCCAATGTTACCATGTTTTATGTGCAGAGCACATGCACTTTAGCACTGGTTAGCAGTGGTAAAGTGCCCAGAGACCTAAAGCCAGCAAAAATGAAGTTTGCAAAACAGGAGGATAGAAACCAGGTGAAACCCCACCAAGGATGCCAGGTCCAACAGTGGAACAATCTGATTTCTACGACTCCACGTCAAACAGCGCAGACACACTGACATCTGCTTGCGGAGGTGCCAGCTGTGTAGGTGAGGAATCTGTGGTGGTTAGCCAGAGTATCCACCTGAAAGAGCATTACCGAAGGTAAGTAACTTGTGTGTTTATGCTTTAACATGCTTGTTTATATTCTTCCTTTGTGACGTTGTGGCATTCAGGGACTCAGATCATCTCCCTTAGCACATTGGTTGAATGTTGTTTGGTCTGGTAATGTACTAATGGACTAAGTTCTTCTTTCCATTACTGTTATTTCTCAATTCTCCAACATCTGTCTTCTCCTGATCCACTTTCTCTGTGCTCTACTTCCACTGTCTCTACTGCTGCTCCGCTCAATTCATGCTTTCAATTCTCTATCTGCTACTCTGATCGATTTTCTACCTACTCTGCTGGACTGCAACTTGTCTTCTGTATCCTTAGCTGGTCTGCCCTCCCTACTATCTGTCTTTTTCCTCATGCGCTCTGCTACGTTTTAACCTTGTTTCACCCATTCTCTGTGCTACTATTCTCTATGGCATCTCTTCAGTCTCCAGCTTCCATTTTCATCCATGCTTCATGTCCAGCATGCTGTCCTAGCCACTCACTCAGCAGTCACTTTCTTGTGATTGAAGGGGAATCTTACCAATAAGGTTGGATGACTATGATATGACAGTATGGTAAATGGTTGTGTTTCTTATCTTTTTTTCTAATTTGGTCTACACCGTAGTTGAGAACACTTCATTGACATTAGTCACTATAGGGAGGATGTCAGATTTGTCATGTCAAAGATCTTGGTCAGGCAGCATCCTGTCCCATGTCTAAAACTATGCTTAAAAGCACAAGAGAGCTTAAAGCCTTTTGTGCCTAAGGCCTTTCAGTGGTCCACAGACGGGGCACTTCACATTGTCTACTCACGCCTCTGCCCTTTTTGTCTTTAAAGTGTTTTGGGAGCTCCATGTGAACAATCTAATCATTCTTCCCACATACCAATACATCTAGTTCTGAGAAGATCCTGTACACTTTTCATCTTTATCAGAATACTTTCAGGAATTGGTAATAATCAGGCCAGTAATTTGTGACCTTGTGGGGCAGTGGTGTTCGCTAAGCATTTGGTAAGACCACCATTACTAGATCGTGTCATCATCCGTGGCTAGACTGTATGTAGCCTAGCTTTCGTACAGTGTTAGGGTTTACTTCACTAGTACTAACGTGATGTTAGAGGTATTTTCTATGGCTGTCAGATATGTACCTGGCAATAACCTGGGCTACAGCATATAGTAAAACCTATAAGACCATCTTCACCCCGAAGCCATGAAAAAAATTCCTGTGAAGTTGTATTAGGCTACCAGATGTTAGATTTGTTCCTCCTACCTTACTGAGGAGTTGTGGAATCAGACTACATATTGAGAATGGTATCCTCCACTATATGCAAGTAGGATAAAGTTTGTTTTTAAAGTGACTCCACACTTTACCTGTGACAAGCATTTAGAAAACATACTCCACTTGGCTTCCATTTATTTACTTACAGAGAAACTGTGAGGATTCACGTCCACACATGTACTACCACCAGTTTGGGAGGGCTTCGTATTAAAACAGTCAAAAGATACATTTCTTTCCTGCCGCCTGGTGGCAGAGATTCTATAAAGTTGATAATGGGTAAGGGCTAAGCACTAAGAGTAATAGTCACAAGATGGTAACTTTTCTGCTTCTTGAAGTAGTGTGTGTCTACCCACAGTACTTGGTAGGCATGGCCTTCTGCCTACCCTTGCACCCAATATCCAATACTTGCGTACACTGCCCTGAGGCATGGCTAGCGGATATGCGGCACAGGGCATGCAGGCACACCCATATTAACCACTGGAAAGCACCTTTCAACAAGCCCAGTGGGGACCCATTAATAAATTAGTCAAACACATTTCTTTTGTCTTTTCTACCTTTTTTTCTACTTTTAATGGATCTCCACCTCAGGGTGGTTGTTACTTGTCTGTTACTTCAGTCTGTTGAATCAGCGGTGCCCTTTGGTTTGGATCTCTTTTCCTGGAGAAATTGACCTTGCTTTTTGCCATAACTTTTTAAGAGATACCTTGTGAGCCAATTTGCATTGTTCAAGGGCGTCTTTAATGTGGATGGTACAATTCCTTTAGAAGATGTTTTCACTTTTATAAAAGTCAAAAGGTGTACCTTACTTGTTCCTTATTGGTGAAGCTTTGCAGTCTGTGGCTAGGGCCCTAACGTTGTATCCTGTTATGCGTTTGCTAAGTTTTTATGACTTCTAGAGGGCAGATGTTAAGGCATGCAGTGCCTGTCTAGCCATATTGTCTGATTTGGTATTCTAAACCATGACTGACTGGCTCTTTCGCCAAATATCGACCATCATTGTTCCATAGGCTAGAACCTTTATCAGTAAATTGTAGGGCAGCACCAAGTGTACTTGCACCGATGTATTAATTATACACATTTTAGCAAGAGATCCCCTTCAATCTTTGTGGTTTACCCATCTGTGTATATATGGCACCCTCCCATTCTTGTAGCAGAAATTTCCATAATGACAGAACATAGAATAGAAGATTAAAATGATGCATGTTAATGGGGATGGAGGTACTTTTAGTCCTTAACATTGCTCCTTTACAATATTCTTACATACTAGCTTTTACCTCTTTGTTGTTCCTCCTCAAAATCTAGTGAAACTGAAGGTAAAATGTTGAAATCAAAAGTAAAAGGGGATTGGCTTCTAGAGCAGCATACGTGTTTAAGGGCTCTTGTGAAGTGTAAAGCTGCATTATATTTTGTTTCCCCCTGGCTGGGCTGGTGAGAAGACTCTTAACGATATGTGATGAAAAAAAGAGTAAGTACTCAATATGAAGTATTTTGTGTTTTTGCTTTAGGGGGCTGCATACGTGGAATTTGATGTGCATCTTTCCAAGAATTTTGTGCCCTTGATATACCATGACCTCACTTGTTGCATATCAATGAAAAAGGTATGTAGAAGCATGCTATAAATTATGTATAATGAGGTCAATTTGTATGACTAGGCACTTGGGCTTATTTATTACCTTTTCTCCATTGTTTCTGCCACTCTTGCAGTAACTGTATTCTTCTTTCCCATGTTAATCAGTATGCTGGGAAAGGTGTTGACTGGTTCTTCTAGGAGTCTGCGTTTATAGATCTAGATATACAACTATATTTATATCTTTATAGATGAATAAAGGTCGTGTATATATAGGTAGATATATGTAGATTTACCTAGATATGTATCTCTCTAGTCAGCCATCATCTGAAAAAGACTATTAGTTATAGATTACTTACCATAGAATTACCCCAGGCCTCAGTCTGGATCCGGAGAATTTTTCTTCCGCAGTACCCCAGCGCGTCGGTAGTTGGAGTCTGTCAACTCTGCGTTCGTCGTTGGCGTTGTGATCGCTGGAATGATGTTACGGTATCTACTTAGATGCCGCCCCTGCACGCTGACATCCGTTCTTTCTTTTTCCGCACCAGTCAGCGCAGATTCGGAGAGAGCGGTACGCTTAGTCATTTTTTTACTTTTGTCGACTTCTTTTTTTGAGTTGTTCGACTCCTGGTGCACGGAGGGATGTCACATCGACGGACCGGCTTCAAACCTTGTGACTCCTGTCACAATTTGAGTCTGTTTTGGACCCACATCTCGTGTGCCTTTGGTGTCTGAAGCGCGACCACGACCCGAAGTCGTGCTCCGACTGTCGGGCCTTGAACCTGAAGTCTTTGTGGGAGCGGTCCCGAAAGCTTCTCGAGTCCCGGCAGTCAGCTCTGCGCCGCTCGGGATCCTGGTCGAGAGGGAGGTTGCAGGACCGGTCGCGGAGTCACCACCATCACTCCTCTTCGAAGTCTTAGTCTTCAAGAAGAAGGGGAAGAAGCACCGTCGTTCTTCGCCTTCTCCCCATCTGTCGGCCAATCCGGCGCGGGATGCGGAAGGTCGTCGTCCTTCGGCTCTGCCCGCGGAGCCTGTTGGGTCGGCACTGAGCTTCCCTCCCTTCCCGGGAGCCGGAGCGACCCCTGCCCAACTTCGTACCTTTTACGAAGCCCTCCACTCCATATTTGGGCAGCCCAACTCCTCCGGCGTGCCTTCGGGCCCGCGGACTTGGCTGAGGGTTCTAGGCCTTCGATGCCGGCAATTATGGCCCTGGCACCGCAGGGCCCCCAGGGATTCAGGCCTGGATCCGGATCGGCGCCGGTCGACCTTAAGATACCTTCTCCGGTGCCGATTCCATTGACGACACCTCCGCCCCCTCCGACGCTGGTTGTGTCCCCAGCTGGCGTCGACCCTGGCCTCCCCCTTGACTTCGGACACAGAGCCGGACTGGCATCGACTGATGCCGGTACCGTGCCGACCGGTACTTTTGTACCACTGTTCTATCCTGGTTTTCCTTGTCTCCCTGATTGGCAGGCAGAAGAGGGTGAGGAGGACTGGGAGGGGGTTTATTGACCCTCTGGCAGACCAGCTTGAAGAGCCAGACTGGAGAGAGGAACTGGGTGAGAACGCGGACAATGCGCTCAAGCGCTTCAAGGACTCTAGGGCTACGGCCAGATCCTTGTGCCCTGCTACCACCTCTCGCCCCATGCAGGCTGCTTTTTGCCCCCTTCGTGTCTACGGAAGGGGTCCCCCACCATATTCCACCCAGAGCCACAGGCCTGCGCAAACTGCCCAGCCTCTGAGCGGCTGGGGATGTGGGACCCACCACTGTGGTTCTAGGGGCCTGCGGGCTGACCAGTCCACCAGTTCCCCCTCTACAGCAGCCTCCAAACCTTCCTAGTTCGACCTTTCATGGCCACCAGTTGCCAGTGGGCTGCAGGATCAGCCATCACCTCCCCCACTGAGATAGCATCACCTCGTACAGGTGGGTTTTGCAGATATTCTGAAGGGGCTACTCCCTCCCCTTCAAGACTACCCCTCCCTCCATGTCATCAACACTCCATCGCATGTCGGAGGATAACTTGGCCCTTCCCCGTGTGGAAGTTGCGGCTCTCTTGGCCAAAGGAGCTATCAAGCGAGTCCCTGTGCCAGAAGTAGGTAGTGGTTGTTACTCCCACTACTTTCTGTCCTGTGAGGACGAAGGCCTGCGTCCTATCTTAGACCTCAGGGACGTCAACAGCTTCCTCTGGAAGGAGAAGTTCAAACTATAGACATTGGCTCAGGTCCTGTCTGCCCTCGACCCTCGAGACTGGAGACTGGATGGTAGCATTGGACTTGCAGGACACGTATTTTCACATGCCTGCCCACCGTCGTTACCTATGGTTCATGGTGGGCCACGAGCATTTTCAGTTTACCGTGCTCCCCTTTGGCCTTACCTGTTCACGAAAGTGATGGCAGTGGTCGCAGCTCATCTGCTCCGATCAGGGGTTCCAGTCTTTCCCTATCTCGACGACTAGTTGTTGAAGGCGAGGCTCGCCCAAGGCTGTCGCCCACCTCCAGACTACAGCAGACCTCCTGCATTTCTTGGGGGTTCACAGTCAATGTGCGAAAGTTGCACCTTTTTTTTCGGAACGGTTCTTGACACAGCACAGTTTCGGGCCTATCCTCCCAAATAGCGAGCCTCGGATATTCGGGCTATGATACCGATGTTACCACCTGTATCCCGGATTTAGGTGAGAATGACCCTGAGGCTGCTGGGCCTCATTGCCTCCTGCATCCTGCTGGTGGATCATGCCAGATGGCATATGCTGACTCTGCAGTGGGATCCGAAGTTCCAGTGGGCGCAGCATCAGGGGAATATGTTCAATGTCGTTCAGATATCTCCGGGGACTGCACATCAGTTGCAGTGGTAGCTCACAAACCAGGATTGGGTAAACAGCAGATCCCTCTCCCTTCCCTAACCAGATTTCACAGTGGTGACAGATGAGTCACTCATGGGATGGGGCAGTCATATGGGAGAGGTGGAGATCAGAGGCCTCTGGTCTCCAGTGGAGTCCGGGCTCCACATCAACCTTCTGGAGCTCTGGACGATTCGTCTAGCAGTGAAGGTATACCTTCCTTCTGTCAAAGGAAGAGTAGTGCAGGTGTTCACAGACAACACTTCCGCCATGTGGTATTGCAACAAACACAGCTTAGTGGGGTTGTGGACCCTCTTTAGGAGGGTCTTCGTCTCTGGAAGTGGCTGGAACATCAGGGCATGTCCCTGGTGGTTCAACACCTGGCAGGTTCCCTAGACGCCAGGGCGGACAAACTCAGCCACGGGTGCTTGATGGATCACGAATGGCGTCTTCATTCGGAGGTGGTGCAAGATCTCTTTCAGCAGTGGGGAGAGCCTTGGTTAGATCTATTCGCCACCGAAGAGAACGTGCAAGGTCAGTGTTAGAAAACCACACTCCCACACTGAAAGGGTGGTGGTGGTCTTCCGGACACACTGTGGTAGCTTGGCTCGAGTGGTCAGGAATCAGGCTCCGTGCTAAGCATACGATATACCCATACAATAACCATGCGTGCATCCGTTCCAAAAACGACTCTACACCGTAAAAATTATGAAAATATCTTTCTTTATCTTCTTTTTCTCTTAGTTGCTGATTGGATAAAATAAATAACAATCACAATATACAAACTTTTTAGATAGTGCAGGTCAAATAAATACTGGCTTAATGATTCAATAAATAGGGGTGATCATAAATACTGAAGGCATAAATAAAAGTGCAATACATACAGGCAATTAAATATTCTGAGGCAATAAATACTGTAAACCAATAAATATTGTGCATCAATAAATACTGTGGACCAATAAATACAGTGGAACAATAAATAGGTTAAATACAATAAATACAGTGCCCCTAATAAATACTTAAAAGCTGACAGTGACACTCATAGACTCAAATCACATTTGACTCAAATCACATTTGAATTCCTAAGGGGTGATTTAGCCCAGGCACAGCTTGTGGGGATGTGGAAGGCTAGGGGGTGTCTACTCCCTGGCTTGGACAAGGCTGAGGCCTAAACTGAGGTAGATCAAGGGGGGAATACCAGAGACCTGGCTCTCTCCCTCCACACAACTTCTCTAGATTAGTCCCAGCTCACCCCTGGCACAGTCAGGTTGGTTCCAGCACCTCCCTAGCCCCTTAGAGCAGTCTCTCAGGTCTCCACAGGGCCTTAGGCGCCCTCTACTCCACTTACTGCCCTTTTTCTGATGCTCCGACGCCGCTGGAGTCGTGTCGACGCCGTGAGGCGGTTCCAGTTCGATGTCGGCGGCCTCGGCACAATGTCAGTTCTTTGACGACGCCGGTAGGCGGCTCCGGTCTCGATGTCAGCGGCCTCGGTTCGATCTCGACCTCCGATTCGATGCGTCTGGCAGTCTTTACTCGATGTCTACTTCCGGCGGCTCCGGAGTGCGATCCTCACTCCCGACCTCCGGTGCTCCTCTCCTTAGGTTTCCGGCGACTCCGGAGTGCGAACCTCACTCCCGACCTCCGGTACCCCTCACCTCGGTCTCCGACGACTCCGGAGGGCGGACTTCACTCCTCCGATGACGCCGCTCACTCGACCTCGGGTGACTTCCTCCTCGACCTCTGGTACTCCTCACGACCTCTGACGGCGCCCTCTCTCGACCTCTGGCGGCTCCGGGTACGACGTCTGCTTTTCCAGTCAGCGCCGCTTCTCCACCTCGGGCTCCAGGTCTCAGGCTACTCTACGTCGGACTCCAGGGAAACCAGTTTCCAGGTCAGGATCTTGCTGTTCTGTTTCTAAGGCCTGTTCCTGCTGTCCAGGTCCTTAGGATGGTTTTTCTGGCTTCTTCCCACACAGGGCTCCAGGCTGGGCTCAGTCAGTAGGGACTAGTATCAAGGGTGGGTTTATGGACCCCACTCCAGGCACAAGTTTCCACCCCTGCTGCCTCACTCCTTCCTCCTTCAAGTTTCTGCTGCTCACTCTTCACCAGTCAGGTGCCAACTGCCAGCTCCAACTGCCAACTCTCTGTCTTAGCTTCCCAACATTCTAAACCGCCTCCAACTGTCACAGGGTTCTGGAATGTTCTGGAAGGTGCTGGTAGGTTCCAGTGGATGCTGGTGATGTCACAGGTGGCCACCATTTTGTGCTCCAGGCCCTCAGACAGAAGTTTCAGGGGTAACTAAAATGGCTCCCTGAATCTGCAGCAACACGAAAAAGCCTGGTGGTTCCCAAAAAGGAAAAATTCAAACAGGGTTTGAGGCAAAAGTGGGACAAAATAAATAATGATGAGGAGGGACCACCCAAAGGGCTGACAGGTCTAACACGCGTCCCCCCCCCAGCTGAAAGTAGGGAGAGCTACCCAACCCCTTGGGAGTTCTCATCACTAAGGCGGAAATACCTTGAGAGACCGTCTGCATTGGCGTGGTCCACTCCAGGCCGATGTTCCACCTGAAAGTCCATTCCCTGTAGGGAAATAGACCACCTCAACAACTTGGGATTCTCCCCCTTCATTTGCATCAGCCAACGAAGGGGTCTGTGGTCGGTCTGAACTAGGAAGTGCGAGCCAAACAGGTATGGCCGCAACTTCTTCAGAGCCCATACCACTGCAAAGGCTTCACGCTCTATTGCACTCCACTTCTGTTCCCTGGGAAGTAGTCTCCGGGATAGGAAGACCACGGGTTGATCCAGACCCTCTTCGTTGAGTTGCGATAACACTGCCCCAATGCCATGTTCTGATGCATCTGTCTGGACAATGAACTCCTTGGAAAAGTCTGGGGCCCTTAAGACCGGGGCCTCGCACATGGCTTTCTTCAATCTCTCAAAGGCTTGCTGACAAGCCTCCGTCCAGACTACCCGTCGAGGTTGTTTCTTGGACGTGAGCTCCGTGAGGGGGGCTACGATGGTACCGTACCCCTTCACGAAGCGGCGGTAATATCCCGTGAGGCCCAGAAAAGCTCGGACCTCAGTCTGTGTCTTGGGGGGTTCCCAGGCCATGATGGCCTCGATCTTCGCCTGGAGGGGTTGCACCGCTCCCCTACCCACCAAGTGTCCAAGGTACACTACCGACCCCTGCCCGATCTGGCACTTGCTGGCCTTGATCGTCAATCCAGCTTGTCTCAGGGCCTGGAGAACAGCTTGCAGGTGACGCAAGTGATCCTCCCAGCTGTTACTGAAGACGGCTATGTCATCCAGATAAGCAGCAGAGAAACTCTCCATTCCGGTGAGGATCTGGTTTACCAGGCGCTGAAACGTGGCAGGTGCGTTCTTGAGCCCAAAGGGCATCACACAGAACTGGTAGTGGCCATTGGGCGTGGAGAAGGCTGACCTTTCCCTTGCTCCATCAGTCAGAGATCTGCCAGTACCCTGAAGTAAGGTCAAAGGTACTTAGATATTGGGCAGCTCCCAGCCGGTCAATCAATTCATCCGCCCTAGGGATCGGATGAGCATCAGTTTTGGTCACTGAATTCAGTCCCCGATAGTCCACACAGAACCTCAGTTCTGGTTGGGCACCCGGTGGTGCAGCTTTTGGTACTAACACCACCGGACTGGACCAGGGGCTGCTAGAAGGTTCGATCACTCCTAGCTCCAGCATCTTAGTGACTTCACTATGAATGCTGGCCTTCACCTTGTCTGACATCCGGTAGATCTTGGACTTCACAGGTGGGCTGTCTCCTGTGTCCACGTCATGGACGCACAGGTGAGTCCTACCCGGGACAAGGGAGAACAACGAGGAGTACTGCCCCAGGACCTGGCGACAGTCCTCCTGCTGTTCAGGAGTTAGAGATGGGGAGAGAATCACTCCCTCCACCGACCCATCCTTCTCTTGAGACGCAAACAGATCAGGGAGAGGCTCGCTTTCCACGTCCTCTCCTCCGTCAGTCACCATCATCAAGATGACTTCGGGCCTCTCGTGGTGGGGTTTGAGGCGGTTGGCATGCAGCACCCGCAGGGGCTGACGAGGGGTCTTCAGGTCCACCAAGTAGGTAGCCTTACCCTTCTTCTCCAACACCTCAAAGGGTCCTGACCAGCGATCCTGGAGGGCACTAAGCTCTCCCGGTTCGATCACCCACACCTTCTGGCCAGGCTCCAACTCCACCGGGTGAGCATTGTGGTCATACCACGCCTTCATCACTGCTTGGCTGGCTTCCAAGTTGTCAGAAGCTTGCTTCCACAACTTAGCCATTTGGCTCCGGAAGGCCAGCATGTAGCTCACCACATCCTGGGGAAGCTTTCTGGGAGTTCTTTCCCATCCGTCTCTCACCAGGTTGAGAGGTCCACGTACAGGGTGCCCATACAGAAGCTCAAAGGGGCTGAAGCCCACTCCCTTCTGTGGCACTTCCCTGTAGGAAAAAAGTAAACAGGGTAGGAGGACGTCCCATTTCCTCCGCAGGCTTTCAGGCAGACTTCTGATCATGCCCTTCAAGGTTTTGTTAAACCTCTCCACCAGACCATTTGTCTGGGGGTGGTAAGGAGTGGTGAACCGGTATGTCACTCCACACTCCTTCCACATGGCCCGCATGTACGCTGACATGAAGTTGGTCCCCCTGTCGGACACAACTTCCTTGGGAAAACCCACTCTGGTAAAGATTCCCATCAGGGCCCTAGCCACAACAGGTGCTGTTATGGTCCTCAGAGGTATTGCCTCTGGGTACCGTGTGGCATGATTCACCAGAACCAGGATAAACCTGTGACCAGCTGTAGTCGGTGGATCTAACGGACCCACAATGTCGATGCCCACCCTTTCAAAGGGGGTGCTAACGACAGGAAGTGGTTCCAGGGGAGCTTTCAGCTTCACCCCTGTTTTCCCACTGGCTTGGCAAGACACACATGTCCGGCAGTAGGTATCGGACGTCACTTTCATCTGAGGCCAATAAAAGTGTGGGACAAGACGGGCGAAGGTCTTGTCTTGCCCCAGGTGTCCTGCCAATGGTATCTCGTGAGCCAACTCCAGAAGGAAGGCTCGATAACGTTGAGGAACTACCAAGGCTCGTGACGATCCATGTAGGGGTGACTTGGGTTCACTGTAGAGGAGGCCATCCTCCCAGTAAACACTGTAGTTCCCTTCAACGTTTCCTGCTGCCTGGGCTTCGGCCTGACGCCTTAGCCCCTCAAGGGTAGGGCACTCCCTCTGGCCCTGGCAGAATTCCTCCCTGGACGGACCTCCCTCCACGTGCCACTCGGCCGGGATGGGTAGGTCCTCCAGGTTGGTAACGTCCCCCACCGCAGACTCCTGGTCCACCACCTCCGGTGGCCTATCCGTCCTACGGGGTGGGGACGCCGAGGCAGGCTCCTCCTGTCCTCGGTTCTTCCCTTGACTGGCAGCTGGCTGGGCCTTTGTTCCAGGCTCCAGCCGAAATGAACTCCCTCTTCGGGTAGTCGCGGACCTTGTGCTAACACAGGCCCAATCAGGTGTACCCAGCATCTCGGTGTGAGTCCGGTATTCCACCTCCTTCCAAGCGTTGTGCTCCATGTCATTCCCCAGCAGACAATCGACTGGCACGGCAGGGCTTACGGCAACTCGAAGTGAACCTGCAACCCCCCCCCATTCAAAGGGAACCTCGGCCACTGGATAGTGGCCTGTTCTGCCGTCAGCCATCGCGGCTGGGTGGAGTACATCGGGAATTACCTGCTCTGGAGACACCAGTTGGCTACGCACCATAGTCATACTGGCTCCTGTGTCTCTCAGAGCCTCCCCTCTTTGGCCGTTGATGGTGACCCACTGCCCATACTTTGCGGTATTTGCGGGCACCTGGATCTTAGGAACCATCTCCCGTTCTCCCAGGGACACTAAAGTGACACCCGCCCACTCCCTTCCCTTAGTTAAGGGCATCTCCTCCCCGAGCACTACACTGGCTACTCCGGGGGTCTTTCCTCCAGTGGGAGGGGGTGGTCGTTTCAAGCACTTCGGATCTCCTTTATAGTGTCCAACGCCACCGCACTCATAGCAATGGACAACCCTTGGCTGCTGACTCTGGCCAGGATTAGGGTTTCTGGGTGGGTTAGCCCTAGGGGTGAATCCTGTTCCCTTCCCTTGGAAGTTATTTTGGGGGCCTTTGGAGAACTCCTTTTTCTTTTCCCCTCCCTCTTTCTTCTGGGGGGCGCCCTGTCCGGCCTTTTGAGTATCCCCTCCAGTCCCCCTTGTGGACACCCGGGTACTAGCCCAAATGTCCGCCTCCTCAGCAAGCTTCCGGGGATTGGTCAGCTTGCTATCCACCAGGTGTTGCCGCAGTTCAGGGAAACATTTCTCGAGCAGGTGTTCCTTCAGTACTAGGTCAAACAACCCCTCGTAGTTCCTCACTTCACTGCCCTGAATCCAACCTTCCAGTGCCTTCTTTGCATAGTCCAGGAAGTCCACCCAATTCTGTGTGCCCAGTTTGTGACTACCCCTGAACTTCTGTCTGTACTTTTCGGGTGTTAGTCCAAACTTCCTTATGAGCGCCAGTTTCATGGTGGGGTAGTGGGTCTGCTCATCCTCTTCGAGGGCCAACAAAGCATCCCTACCAGCTGGAGGCATGTACTTGTACAATCCCCCTCCCCAGTACTTCTCTGGAACCCCATGGGCCCTCAACGAGACCTCATAGGCCGCTAGCCACTTGGCGATATCGTCGCCCACTCCATAGCTAGCTACTATGTCCTTTGGCAGGTATGGTTTAGGTTCCCTGGTGATCTCTTGGGTTTGGCTGCCACCATTAGGAACAGGTTGTGCCCCGATTCTCAGGATCTGAAGATCTATTTCTTTCAGTCGTAATTCATGGGCCATCCTCTGCTCCTCCTTCTCCTTCTCCAGCCTTGCTAAGTCCCATGTGAGCTGTCTTTTCTCCCTCCGGTCTGTTAACTCCACTTCAGACAAGCCACCGCTAGAGGCACTGCTGCCCTTCCTAGAAATGGTTCTGGGCCCCGCTGACAGGTTCCCCACCTCAGGTTGGTACATCTCAGCCCCCTCGGTGTCAGGCTCTCTATCCCTGTCCTCCTCCTCAGCCTTGCTTTCTCGGCGTGCCTCCCCCCAAGCCCTTAAGCTGGTTTGGAGTGCACCCTTCTTTGCTCCTGGGGGACAGTACACCCCCTCCCGCTGGCAAAACTCCCTGAGTTGGGCCACAGTGTACGTTTCTAGATTTTCTAGTACAAATTCCATCTCGCCCACTCAGGTTAGATGACAGGTTTTGTGCAGTAACTATGCAGGGGGGTACCTTTAATAATACCTCCTCCCACCACCAGAGTAAATTTGGAAAAAACAAAAACCCACAATTAGGAAGGCCGCTTTGAGAAAACTCCCGGTGTAGGCCTATGGACTACCCACAGTTATTGTTGAGTATACGTAGGCACAGCTCTATCCCACCACTGAACACCAATTTATGTTAGAAAACCACACTCCCACACTGAAAGGGTGGTGGTGGTCTTCCGGACACACTGTGGTAGCTTGGCTCGAGTGGTCAGGAATCAGGCTCCGTGCTAAGCATACGATATACCCATACAATAACCATGCGTGCATCCGTTCCAAAAACGACTCTACACCGTAAAAATTATGAAAATATCTTTCTTTATCATCTTTTTCTCTTAGTTGCTGATTGGATAAAATAAATAACAATCACAATATACAAACTTTTTAGATAGTGCAGGTCAAATAAATACTGGCTTAATGATTCAATAAATAGGGGTGATCATAAATACTGAAGGCATAAATAAAAGTGCAATACATACAGGCAATTAAATATTCTGAGGCAATAAATACTGTAAACCAATAAATATTGTGCATCAATAAATACTGTGGACCAATAAATACAGTGGAACAATAAATAGGTTAAATACAATAAATACAGTGCCCCTAATAAATACTTAAAAGCTGATAGTGACACTCATAGACTCAAATCACATTTGAATTCCTAAGGGCTGATTTAGCCCAGGCACAGCTTGTGGGGATGTGGAAGGCTTGGGGGTGTCTACTCCCTGGCTTGGACAAGGCTGAGGCCTAAACTGAGGTAGATCAAGGGGGGAATACCAGAGACCTGGCTCTCTCCCTCCACACAACTTCTCTAGATTAGTCCCAGCTCACCCCTGGCACAGTCAGGTTGGTTCCAGCACCTCCCTAGCCCCTTAGAGCAGTCTCTCAGGTCTCCACAGGGCCTTAGGCGCCCTCTACTCCACTTACTGCCCTTTTTCTGATGCTCCGACGCCGCTGGAGTCGTGTCGACGCCGTGAGGCGGTTCCAGTTCGATGTCGGCGGCCTCGGCACAATGTCAGTTCTTTGACGACGCCGGTAGGCGGCTCCGGTCTCGATGTCAGCGGCCTCGGTTCGATCTCGACCTCCGATTCGATGGCGTCGGGCAGTCTTTACTCGATGTCGACTTCGGGCGGCTCCGGTCCGATGGCGACCTCGATTTCGATGACGTCGGCCGGCCTTGACTCGATGTCGACTTCCGGCGGCTCCGGAGTGCGATCCTCACTCCCGACCTCCGGTGCTCCTCTCCTTAGGTTTCCGGCGACTCCGGAGTGCGACCTCCACTCCCGACCTCCGGCACGATTCTCTCCGGTTCCGGCGACTCCGGAGTGCGAACCTCACTCCCGACCTCCGGTACCCCTCACCTCGGTCTCCGACGACTCCGGAGGGCGGACTTCACTCCTCCGATGACGCCGCTCACTCGACCTCGGGTGACTTCCTCCTCGACCTCTGGTACTCCTCACGACCTCTGACGGCGCCCTCTCTCGACCTCTGGCGGCTCCGGGTACGACGTCTGCTTTTCCAGTCAGCGCCGCTTCTCCACCTCGGGCTCCAGGTCTCAGGCTACTCGACGTCGGACTCCAGGGAAACCAGTTTCCAGGGCAGGATCTTGCTGTTCTGTTTCTAAGGCCTGTTCCTGCTGTCCAGGTCCTTAGGATGGTTTTTCTGGCTTCTTCCCACACAGGGCTCCAGGCTGGGCTCAGTCAGTAGGGACTAGTATCAAGGGTGGGTTTATGGACCCCACTCCAGGCACAAGTTTCCACCCCTGCTGCCTCACTCCTTCCTGTTTCTGCTGCTCACTCTTCACCGGTCAGGTGCCAACTGCCAGCTCCAACTGCCAACTCTCTGTCTTAGCTTCCCAACATTCTAAACCGCCTCTAACTGTCACAGGGTTCTGGAATGTTCTGGAAGGTGCTGGTAGGTTCCAGTGGATGCTGGTGATGTCACAGGTGGCCACCATTTTGTGCTCCAGGCCCTCAGACAGAAGTTTCAGGGGTAACTAAAATGGCTCCCTGAATCTGCAGCAACACGAAAAAGCCTGGTGGTTCCCAAAAAGGAAAAATTCAAACAGGGTTTGAGGCAAAAGTGGGACAAAATAAATAATGATGAGGAGGGACCACCCAAAGGGCTGACAGGTCTAACAGTCAGCAGTTCTGCACATTGGAATTTCCAAGGCGGCACACGCTAGGCTTCACTTTTCGTCGCGAGTGGAGTTGCGGTCTTCTATACGCCTTTCCGCCTTTACCGCTTCTGTCCAGAGTGCTGAAGAAGATCAAGCTCAACCTGGTCCAAGTAATTCTTGTGGCTCCGGACTGGGCTCTTGAACATGGCCATCGATCCTCCAATCAGACTGTCCCTTCGGGAGGATCTTCTGTTGCAGCAGGGGACAGTCTTCCACCGAACCTATCCAGCCTCCACCTCCTTGAGTGGAGATTGAGCGGCGACAGTTGACAGCTTTAGACCTTGCTCCTGAAGTCTGTATTGTTATCTTAGCAGCCAGGTGTCCCTCTACTAAAACAGTATACGCCTGTAGATGGAACAAATTTGTGCATGGTGCGCAGCAAAGGCTGTGGATCCCATTTCTGCCCCCCATTCTGAGGTTCTCCTCCTCCTGCTTTCTTTGGCCCGGCAGGGCTCTGCTCTGGGCATCCTCAAGGGCTATGTTGCGAGTTGGTGGTGTTATGATTGGAAATTAGCGCCCCGGGGAAAATCCTCAAGCTAATACGCACTGTCCCAATATCATAAGCGGTGCTGTGAGGTATGGTAGGGAGAACCACCTCGCTCACTCAGGCGTGGCCGAGCCGCCAGAAACATAGTACTCAGCACATGCTAAAATAGTTATTCACATGTATATCAAAGTTCAAGTATACAACAAATCAATCCTCTTCTTGTTTCACTTTTCTTTAATTTCGGTTTCTTTTTTTTCTTTTCTTGTTTTCTCTTTATTTTGGTGGATACTTAGCCAACACGTGTTTCGTTGCCTGGATGGCACACTATCCCCCGACTTTTTCCAAGCTCAATCTTTAATTTGTTTAGCTTCTCTTTTGGTGATAATTCCGTCCCAAAATGATATTTGTAAACAGATAGCTTCCGTGTCAAGTAAATCTTTCCTCGATATTTTACTAATAGAAAATAATTACAAAAAAAGTATATACTTGTGTGATGGGGTTCTGCGGGTGATTGGAGATTGCGGTAGATTTGGGTGCAAGCCAGCAGCACTGCCTCTGACAACCACAGGCTTCTGCACCTCAGGGAGTTTGGTACAGGGAGGGCCATCTCCCAGCTGCACACCGACTTTGGCCATGTAAGAGGTGTGTTGCATTAAGGAAGTGGACAGAGTTCAGGCCCTGCGGCCAAACCATTTTCTCCTGGAAAAAAGCTTTGCTCAATGGGATAGTTGGATACATTTGATCTAAAAGCCACAGACATTAACAGAAAGTTAAATATTTAAGTGACGCTAACGCTACAGTTCTGTATGGTAATAAGACTTTACCTTAAGTTAAATCAAATTAAAAATCGAGACGTTTCCTGAGAAAAAGAAGTTAGTGATGTTATAGTTATTAGGTGATGAAATAAATATTAAAAAACTGTTTAAAAACAAAATGAAGTTCACCAGTTGTAGTTTACTGAGCTAACTGTAACTTTCACCCCGCCATGCACTATTTATGACTTCATGTAACATTAGTTGTGAAATTTTAAATTGCATTATTGTGGACATTACGGACAACTACATAGTCATATAGAGCTACCAGTATCTGGGTAGATGTGTTGGTCAATAGCATGAAATTAGCACAAGCCCTGGAGACTAGTGTAATTGTGCATTCTAAAAGTTGTATAGTACATTGTTTATAACTCACTAACGTTTGGGTGGAACAAGTACACCATGGTAAAGTAAAGGCTGATGGATCATTGTGAACAACACTGTGTGTGGGAGAGTGCAAGTTATAGTCACTTCAGTTAACTATAGCTAGTGGGTTTTAGTATTTGTTCTAGCTTAGAATGTTACATTTAAACTGACATTATCACCTAACTGTAATGTCTTTTTAACATTTGTTTATAAAATAAATAGTTTCTATATACCAACTGTGAGGACGCATGTATAGTTATAGCTAGGGTTCCATTCTAAAGGCATTTTTGTTTCCATGTCAACTTTTTTGATGCCGAACAATGACTGTGTGCAAAACCTTTTTTTTTTTTTTTTTAAACATCACCATTGGTTTTCCCATGGAAAAGTTTATCAAGCGGGGATAAAAAAAAAAGTAGGTGCCACAAAATTGACATTTCCATTCAACTCCCTTAGAATTCTTTGCTCCTCAATACAGAAAATGAGACTAAACATAAGTATATCAAACTTGGCATGCAAGTTAGAATTTACTCAAGGAAGTGCCTTTACTTGGTTTGGTATAAATCACTTTGCTAGCTTTCGAGAAATCAAATACAGCCCAGTCTGAGCATGAAGATAATAAATTGTAGAACCCTCTGGACCATTAGCCCTGAAAGTTCAGTGAACCCTTTTATGTGTACCATAAACTTGAAAGAAAGATTTCAAACCTGATTGGAGAAAGTGTTTGTTTTCCTGACAGCAATTTTAATTCCGTTAAATATAAAGCAGAGTTCACAGACCTGAAGCTCTTGGATTGGCTGGCCACGGAGAGAAATATCTCGTCTGGCTGCCATTACAGGACTCGGTACTTCCGGCTCAGAATCCAGAACAATAGTTTACGAAGACACAAGTGCAGGGGTAGTAGCTCCTGGCTACCCCCCCCCCCCCCCCCGACTCAGATAAGAGGGTCACAAAAGTAACCACCAAAGTCAAATGCAAACTGTAGGGTGCGCATGGACTGTCCGACCATTGCTGCAGCCAACGCCAGGTGTGCAAGGCATCTGGCCATATACAGTGGTAGTTGGCAGGAAAAAAGTTTAAAGGAGAAATTGACGTGGCATATGATCAAAATACTTTAGTTATAAAACCTTAACGTGTTAAAAAAGCCTTCGAAATTCACTGACAAAACCACAATTTATGGAAAGTTATGGTAACAAAACTTAAAGACCACTGCAATTTTCCAATTATTATGTTAACCAGTCCTAACTTTCATCCCGTCATGCACTACTTTTGATCTTACGTAGGATATCCGTCATTGCATGTTAAATATTACCACTACTGCTATTGCTGCTGCTAAAGCAATTTCTGTGATAATTTGAGTTGTGCCTCACTTTTTTACAGAATTTTAATAGAGGAAGCATAATCTCATATTTGTTAGAATTTACATTGTAATGTTTATTTGTGGATGGATAACAGTCAGGCAATGTGATGACAGTGGAATAAATAATGAAAGGACTATCATTTATTATCTAGCGGTTGTTACAAAACAAACTCACAAATCCACTGAGGCCTATTTGTTCCAAGTGTCCTTGCTGCTATAGGATGCTGAGCCTTTAATAGGCGGTGCACTGCTTACCAGTATCTAATCAATTGATTCCTACTGCCCTGGTCTAGTATTCTAGCAAATATAAGGGAACAATACCTAAGAATATTGGACAAGAACAATGTCTCGCACTTTTAAAGTTACTCTTATTGGCCTCTAAAACTGGATGCTGAAATTAATAAATTATAAAAAATTCTTTTCATGCAAGTCACCTAAAGCCTCCTTTTTTTTTTTTTACTATTTTTATTGAATTTTCATAAATACACAAACAAACAATACAGTCATGGCTTTCAGTCTAAGATACAATTACACTAGTTATTGCTTCTCATATGCAAAGACATATTCAATAACATTAAGAAAAGGTAACGTAGCTATTTAATCCATTTCTCCACCGGAGCCCATATCTTAGAAGCAAGCTCCCGCCTCTGCCTACCCTTTATTGAATAGACTGAGGATTCAAGTTTATGGGTAGCAAGCAGTCTAGTTCTCCAGTTAATAAATGTCGGGGCTTCGGGAGAAAGCCATTGTGAAGTTATACATAAACGGATCATGGACATAGCAATGAACAAAAACGCAGACGTATGCCATGAATTGCCCAAAGATACTACCCCATCATAACCCATTATCACCATCTCAGGTGTCAAGGTACATTGAATCTTGAACATAGAATTAATAAAACGTTCTATATCTGATATAAATTCAGTCAGTTTAGGACAAGAAAAAAACATATGGCTTGCATTTGCTGCGTATAACCCACATCTTGAGCAATGGTTCCCTTTTCTACTACCCCATTTTGCAATTCTTGCAGGTGTATAATAAAGATCGAACATTGACATATAACTTTGAGTCCGAAGACTACCAGAGACCAAGACTTTACTAGCGAACTCCAAAGCTGGGTTTAAATCCATACCAGTCTTCCCTAATTTATCTGCCCACCTTGACCCTTGTGCACATAGATCATCCGGTAGGCTAGATAGTAAATGCTGATATATCATACCTATTTTGGCTTTCTTCCGAATGAGTTCAAAAATCTCTATTTTATCGAATAGTGAGGGATTTCCTACAAGCTGTACAAACAAAACACTTCTAACCTGAAGGTATTTAAAAAAATTCATGAGGATAGAGCTGATATTTATCCTTCAAGCCTGAAAAAGATAGCAGTTGCCCATCCCCCACCAAATCTCCGATAACCTGCACTCCTTGTACTTGCCATCTAGACATTACCAGATCTTGACAAATGGAGGGTGAAAAAAGTCGGGATGCTTTAAAAGGGGTATATACGTTAAACTGGTGAATAGACAATTTCCGTCGAATTTGCTGCCAGATTAGGAACATGGCGTTAATTACCTTGAATCTAGTTTTTTTGAAGTAACTCTGTTCTAGAATTTTAACCAGGATGCCCTCGGCCGCAGTGCCTAAACCAATCTCAAAAATAGTAGGATGATTACATAACGAAGCTTTGAATCTATTACCTAGAAGCGGCACTCCCAAAGTCTGTACTATTGCAGACCGATAATATAGCACCAGATTAGGTACTGCCCAACCGCCTTCAAAGGAAGGCACATCCACTTGGCAGCCCTGCGAGAGCACTTATACCCCCACAGAAACCTATAGCAGATCCTGTCTGCTTTAGCCAGACTGCTTTGAGATATTACTAAAGGAATTGTCCTAAAGAGATATAAGAACTTTGGCAATATAAGCATTTTAAGAACACTGCATCGGCCGTAAAGAGACAAATGTAAATGATCCAATCGTTCAAGTTTAGTATTTACTGTGTCTATTACCGGAAGAATATTTAAATCCGGAATAGTGTCGACTGCCGCTGAAATTCTTACCCCAAGATACATTGCTTCCCTGACTATTAAAGTCCCAGAGTATGACATATCTGGTGTTTGAACATCCTGGGTCTTAGCCACATTTAACTTCTACCCAGACACTGAGCCAAATTGTGCTGCAGACACGTTAAGTACCTGGAGTGCAGAGAAGACATCCGATGTTGACACAACAATCTCGTCTGCATAGGCAAGGGCTCGATACTCTGTGGTGCCAACTCTTATAGGTACTATACTCCTATCCCCTTCAATTTTACTTAGAAACGGATCAATGTATAGGGCAAACAGTAAGGGGGAACACGGACACCCCTGTCGAGTGCCCCTGCTAATATTGAAATAATCGGTCATCTGGCCCGAAATACGGAGTGCTGCCTCTGGAGAGATGTACAATGCCTGAACAGCATGGATAAATTCAGTACTAAAGCCCTTCCACCTGAGCACGGCCCACAAGAACCCCCAGGAGACCCTGTCGAACGCTTTCTCAGCGTCCAACAGGATCACCCCGAGGGGAGAAGCCGTGGCCTGAGCCCAATCCAATAGTGCAATGACACGCCGAACATGGTCTGCTGTGTCACGGCCAGGGATAAATCCATGTTGGCGCAGGGATACTAATGGGACTATTACCTCGACTAGTCTAGAGGCTAATATTTTCGAAAATATTTTGGAATCGCTGTTAATAAGAGAAATTGGCCGAAAAGATGATGGGCTCAACTCTGGCTTACCTTTTTTTTTTTAAACAAGACAATCGTAGTCTGCCGCCATGAGTCTGGGACCATTCCTTTCTGGGCAGCCCTAAAGACAGCAAGGAGATCGTGCCGAATCTCTGCTAAAAAAATCTTATAGAACTCGAGAGGCACAGCGTCTGGGCCTGTGGCCTTGCCATTGGCCAATGCTTTGACCGCTAGTACCACCTCCTCCCATGAGATGGGGGCAGATAATAATTCGTTCTGTTCAGGTGATATCTTAGAAGTATTTTGGCTCGATAAAAAGTCCCCAATCTCTGATTCTACCTGGCTGCTCTCTATGTCCTTTGTGTAAAGCTCTGCATAGAATTTTAAAAATACTCCATTTACTCCTTTTGGAGTATCCTTAACCATACCATTTTCATCCTGTATTCGCGCGACACGACTCTGTACGCTTTTCTGATGAAGCCTCTTCGCTAATACCCTTCCGGAATTTTCACCAAATTCGAACATCATGGTACGATATTGTAAATACTTAGTAGCTAAGTCCACGCCGAAAGACTCCAAAAATTTTGATTTTAATATAGCTACAGCTTGCTGGGCGTGTTCTACATCACAGGCATTTTTAATTTTAGAGGCTAGTTCTAATTCTGCTAATCTAAGCTCCTCCATACGACAATTCAATTGCTCTTGCTCTTGCTTCCACCGAAATGAAGAGAAACTTTTAGTCTCTCCGCGAACTGCAGCCTTTAAAGCGTCCCATACCACCTGATCAGAGGCTGTACCTCTATTAATATCAAGAAACTCTATTAACCATTTTCTTATATGTGCCTGGTAGGCCTCATCAAACAGAAGCTTCCTTTCGAAAGACCACTGCCTGGGGGGCTTCCTAATTCGAGGCCAGGAGCACTCGACAATTAATGCATTATGGTCAGATAAAGTCCTAGGAGAGACGTAGATGAGGATGCTTCAGCAAGCTGCTCTGATACCAGAAAATAGTCAAGCCTGACCAATTTATTATGTGGGGCAGAGTAGTATGTATACCCATCATCCGATTTATTATGTCGATTCCATAAATCTGCCAACCCATGCTCTTGTACTAAGGCCTGAAGTGCTTTAAACACCTTGGGCTTCCTACCACTATAGTTGCTATCGACTGCCAAGTTAAAGTCACTAAGTAAATTGATGTTCAAATCCCCACAGAATAAAAGTGGATAGGGCCAGGTAGCTAATTCTACATTTAGGAATTTGAATACATCCGGGTCGTCGCTATTAGACCCGTAAACCGTACAGATGGTTAATGATCTTTGCCCAACCGAAATCTCAGCTATAGTCCATCTGCCGAATTTATCCTCACAAATTTACCTACAGACCCCTGTCCCACGCTTCATAAGGATAGCCACTCCTCTAATCATAGAGGTCTGTTTGGAGCATACAATTAAATCATACCCTGGCAGCTTCAAACAATCACGCCTCCCCCAGGGTATATGTGTTTCCTGTAAGCATAGTAAATCAACATGCATAGCGTGAACCATTTTAGAAAATAACGCTAGTTTCTTAGGATCGTTAAGACCACATATATTCCATGAGCAACAAATAAGTCTATCCTGCCCCATGAGCTCTAGGGTATCGTTTCCACCTAGACTGCACTTTCTCCAAATTTACAAACAAAATAGCCAAAATAACAACTATACAAAAGCATATATCAGGAACTGAAGCCATCACTAACATCTTTCCAAAACCTAAATACCCATAACCCCCCTCGAACCCCCCTCCCAATCCCAACCTCCCCAAGATAACCCTCCCCCTTCACCCACCCACCCCTAACAATACCCATATGTGGCAGCTGGACCTAAGTCCAAAAGATGAGAGAGCTGGTTAGACATTCCCCCCCCCGGCCTCCCGCACCCTCCAATAATAAATAAGAAATCAAAGCAAGAGACAATCATCCTCAAATAGTTTCCATATCCCAAGAAATAAACAAATAATTAAATAGATATTATACTGATGTCACTATTTTATTTCTTGAGGAAAACCATGAATATAACCCCGAGGTGAATCACACCCCAATCACACCCCAGTATCTCTTAAAACTATTTAAACCGAGCCCCCGCCCAAACAAAAAAAAAAATGGGGGGAAAGCACCGGGGATTAGCCTTAACTATATGGTGCACAGATAATCCTTAGCCTGAATTTCAGACAAAAAAAACCTAGTCTGCCCCTGAAAAATAATTTTCAATTTGGACGGGAAAAGCAAAAAAGCCTGCGCACCCTTTGCTTGGAAGGGAGAAATCAACTGTCGGAGCTGCCACCTCCGCTCTACTGTGGCAGGACAGAAGTCTGGCCGTACAAAAAAATCGCAATCTTTCCCCCTTCTCTTTCTATCGGGCCTCGCTAAATCGTAAATCTTCTCCCTTGCTAGACAATTATTGAGGCATATCAATACTGCCCGAGGTCTGTCCCCAGAAACTCCAGGCTTTTGCCGCTGCTTTATCGGAGAGCGGTGAGCACGCAGTACCTCCAGCTGCCAATCCCACTCCTTTACTTCTGGGAATGCCTCAGAGAACAATTCGACAACAAATTGCCTTGTATCCCCGCCTTCCAAGCCCTCAGGTATCCCAAGGATCCTGAGGTTATTTCTTCGGGCTCGATTTTCTAAATCGGTTAATTTCCAAAGAATGTCATCCTTCTGAGCACCCATCAAATCCGTTACGCTCTTCTGCGCAACTAAGGCATCCTCAAGATTAGAAATCCTTTCCTCGGCCGCTCCGATTCGAGTAGCAATGTCAGTGCAGGTTTTGGCGACTCTGCGAATGGAATTCTGTACTCTTCGACAGGCCCCCTGTGCTCGAATATTCTCCTGACTAGCCTCCTCCCGATGCACCATCAGCGTCTGATAAATCAATGCTAGTGTGATTTCCCCTATCTGCAGATCAGACTGATTAGAGGAGCCAGGTACTATGCTACTGCTTGGACCATGTTGGATAAGAAAGCTATTACTAGGCGGCGGTACAATAGCTTCAGGGGCCCGAGAACCTGGCCCTTTACTTTTACGTACCGTCCCAAAGTGGCAGGACATTAACTCCTCATTAAGGACTTCGTTCGATCGCCAATCACCAGTTTCGCTGCCATCATCAGTCCACTCTGGATCGTGCTCATCCTCTTCATCACCCAGAGAAGAGCCTGTGTGCTCCGACAAAGAAAAAAATTTGTCTCCCTCAGGCTCCTTACAAAGTTCGTTACCGAGCACACTAGCAGTTGGGGAGTTAACTACCTTTGAGGTCGAGATATCGGAAGTAGGGAGAGAGAGCCCAGAGCTTGTAAGGTTCTTAGTACTCTGGACTACATCCCCCATAATTCCATTCACTATCGTGTTTAAGCCTGGTGACACATGACCATTTCCTGTAGTTACTTTATTTGTAATCTTATCTTTTGGCCACTGTTGCTCCGCTGCTGAGTCTTCTAGCCCAATAAAAGTATTGTCTGCCAAAAGAGAACCAGATGTAATTAGGGATAGGTGCCTCCCTACTTGCGGTTCTGCGAGAAACGGTTCAGCTCCCCCGGCTGCCTCTGCTGTTCCATGCTCAGAGGGAGGCTTGATCTTTAAGGCAGCATTCTTAAAGAGACCCGGGACTGTATGCTTGCCCTTACCGGTTCCTTTAACGTAGACACTGTTGCGGATAGTGCCTCCCTCCTTTGCGGGTCCTCTGCCCCCCCCCCCCCCCCCCCCGCCGCACTCGGTGGGTCTCCCGCACCAATCGGGATTGCAGGATTGTCGCCAGAGGTAGAGGCAGTACTCGCTGCAGATCGCGCCCTTGCTGCAACCGCCGCGGCCGTCTTTGCCTTCGGGGCCATGTTTCCGAGCCAGTACCCCCTGAGAGCAGACACACCGAGGCTGCGAGCGGAACACTGGGATGCCGACAGGCACAGAACGGCAGAGCGCTGGAAAGCACTACGCGGTCCAAATTCCGGCGTGCAACGGAGAATCAGCCTTAACATGCCACTGCCCGGTCTCTGAAGATGTAAGGTAGGGGGAAGTCTCAGTTTTTCAAAAGCATATTAGGAAGGTGGTAGAGGCCAGTGGAGAAGCGCCAGCTCACACGGCCAGAGATGCGGCCGCCATCTTTGCCATTTTCACCTAAAGCCTCCTAAAGACATTGAGAAGAGGTATGTTTACAAAAAAAGATATAGGACAAAGGGAACAAATGCTGCATATACAGACTCTAAAGGTAACCATGTTTATACTTTGGCAAAAGTAAATGCAGAAAGGTATCTTCAAAATCCTAGGTTCTATAAATCAATGTCTTTGCCAGTTACATCAGGAAACCTTTTGCCATTGATGCTATCCAAAAACATATAGCCAATGCTTGAGCCGGAAATACCATGTATAAGTGGATTACATAGAGAAAAATATTTTAAAGTTTGGATCCATACCAGAAGAGGGAACTAAAGAGAAGTGATTCACAAAAATAAAAAGGAAAAGAAAGCACCACCTGCAGAAAACCAGTAAACTGGCTTCCAAGTTGTCCACTAATATGAACATCATGATCTACAGGCTCTTTAGGATTAAAAGCTATTTTAGAAACTCTGAAAATATTCTGATATTGATATTTGAGTGACAAATGTATTGAATTTGAAAGAAAATCCTGGTTTAGGCCATAAATTGAGAAACAATTGATTTTTTTGACAGTCGTCTATAACCATATTGACAAAATGAAGTTCGAGATCACCAAGCATCTGACAAACTTATCAAATAAATAATTTACGAAATAGTTTCACTAATTATATTCTCTTTCAGGGGATACTCATCAATAGTCATAAGCACTGAATAATCCCCGCCTTCGTACGGGATCCCGTAGCATATAGAAATATACATATATATGAGTATGCTCGGGCGCACAAGTGTATAACACTTCCGAAACATACACATACATATGTATATATACATAAACATGCAGCATAAAAATGTTCCAATAGGGCAAACTGCCCATGACATTCACTCATGACCTGGTCAGTGACATCACTCATGACATCACTCATGACATCTCAAATGACATCACTGCTGACATCACTGCTGACATCATCCTTGTGATAGTGGCAGACCTCCTCTCCCCCTAATATAACCTTTGATACACACATTCAAAAATAGAAACTAAAAATGTCAAAACAATGGACATACCAATACCAGTTACAACATCCTATTCAGTAATTCTAAGATCCACATACACATCCACTCATTCACCGACAGGCCTATACAGGCACTCATACATGTACTCACTCATCATATGTACTCGTACACCTATACATCCTGTTACACAACGCCACTCATCCATAGTTACTCGCACACCTAGTCACTCATGCTAATAAAGAATCAAACATCCATTTACTTTCATATACAGTTATACACACACCACCACGCTTACTTCTACAGAAACTTACACATACTTAGTCTTTTAAACAATCACTTATTGAAACACATACTTATTCATACAGGAACTCCTTTCAATCTCTCACTCTCACATATACTCACTTATATACACCAATAGTCACATATACTAGTTTAAAACATATGTATTTACTCATAAAGACACTATTGAGACAGTCATTCTCTCACTAACATACCCATGCACACACTCATCCACCCATACAGTCCTGCACACATGCTGTCTTCAACACATACAAACAGTGAGTCACTCATTCATGCACCTATGCACTACGTAATACCCTCCCACCGAACCATACAGACACTCATACTGATACTCAAAAAAACAACTAATAACCTATATAGACACTCATGTAGCTACTCACCAACCCATGCAGCCACTTATACACAAAGTGAGAGACTGATACAGATATTTACATATTTAAACATTACTCACTAAGCCATGTATTCACTAAGGTACACTTAATCAGTCAGTTATACAATCAATTTTTCAAAAACAAATCATCCATTTAGACACTTGTATACCCATTTATTCTTCCATCGACCTTGAGATAAACATATATAAAGCATATGTAATTTTCAGAAAAACGCACATTGAAAAACGTATGATGTCATCAGTGATGTCATTTGAGATGTCATCAGTGATGTCACTGACCATGTCATGAGTGATGTAATATGTGACATCATCAGCAGTGCATTGCGGGCGCGCGAGTTATAGTTAGCTGAACTAACGATAACGGGGGAATTCAATGGTTTTGTACGAGTGAAAAGTCCAGCTAACTAGAAAGCCCCTGAAACCTATGGTTTTTTCAGTGAATATAGATTTTCACATAACTAGTAAACAACTGGTGCAGCAGTTTACACAACAACTGACAAAGTGATACAGATATTCCCACAGTTTAGTCACTATCCAATATATTTAGTGAGACACTATAAATTAGTCAAATAAACAATCACACTGCTACTAAATTCTCCATCCAGAAATAATATATATATATATATATATATATATATATATATATATATATATATATATATATATATATATATATACACACACACATTTTTCAATGCAAATTGCTATATATATATATATATATAATACATATTTAAATAATGAACCAAACCACATTCACTGGATGATGTCATCAGTGATGTCATTTGAGATGCCATCAGTGATGTCACTGACCATGTCATGAATGATGTAATGTGTGACATCATCAGCAGTGGATTGCAGGCGCGCGAGATGTAGTTAATACAACTAACTATATCGGATGAATTTCAATGGTTTTGTTCGAGAGAAATGTCCAGCTAACTATAACACCCCTAAAAACCTATGGTTTATGATCAAGGTCAGTGTTTGACCAAAACACGTCTTGGCGGACTACATGGTGGCAATAAATAGAGAAAAATTGCACAAATCACTGGGTCTACGCTCGATATTTCCGAAGGAGTTTATGGAGCAAATGTATGTGTGTGTGTGTATATATATCTCCATCTATCGTGGCAGAGTGAGCAAGGGACTTGCGTCTGAGCGTACCCTGTGGCGAACAAAGCAAAACCAAAGGACATGGCTTGGCAGTTCGGGCTGGACTGTTCCCATGAGGCACAGGGTCAGACTGATTTGCATATGGCCATGTCTGAACTGGGGTGGCAGAGTGGGCTAAATAACGGTGATGGATCAAACCCAGATCTGTTGACTGGGGGTGAGTGCTTGCAATGTTCAACACTCCGTCCATCATTTCCTTTGGTTTTTGCTTTGTTCGCCATAAGTTGGCAGGGTATGCTCAGACGTGAGTCCCTTGCTCACTTTGCCTCTGGATTCAAGCAAGCCTGGCTGAAGACGGCTGAAATGCCAGAAACCAGTCCTAGGAAGCTTGTTTCCGGTCCAGGGAAGACGTGGCTTGGCAGTTCGGGCTGGACTGTTCTCATGAGGCACATGGTCAGACTGATTTGCATATGGCCATGTCTGAACTGGGGTGGCCGAGTGGGCTAAAGAATGGTGATGGATTAAACCCAGATCATTTGACTGGGGGTGAGTGCTTGCAATGTTCAACACTCCGTCCATCATTTCCTTTGGTTTTTACATAAGTCTTTGTACACGTTTTCATATATAGATGTGTGTGTATGTATGTTTTTATGTGAGTTTATATATGTATGTTTGTGTGTATGTATATAACATGTATTTTCTTACAACTGCTAGTGTTCTCATCTTTCCTCTTGTATGACTTTCGTTATGGGTGATTCAAGAGGTGCTACCTCTACGGTACTTCTTTCTCAAGGCAACACTTGTACTTTGTTGTGTTTGCCGACTTCTTGTGTTCAGATCTTGCTCCATTGTCTCCTGTGTCAATGAGTTCTTGGTTTCCCTTCCTCTATGAAACAATTTGGATAAGATAATCCTTCCCTGTGGCGAGGAGCTATGGCTCAGTCTCCCTCTCTCCTTGGTTCCCCTACTCACAGCCAGCCCCGTTTCAGGTGATGCTGAGCCAATGTACTCGTTCTGGGTCCATGTTGACTTTGAACAAAATTCTCTTCCTCTGCCAGCAGAAACGCTATATGCTTTTTCTTCTTCTGCTTTTGTTACCTGTGGTTCCTACCACAGTTCTTGGGCTGCAGAGCATTTCTTCCTAGCCCTCCTTCCTTAGAGCAGCCGGTCTTTTCTGACTCCATCTAGAGACCAGCTAGTTCTGATCAGGGATTTTGATCCAGTCAGTTTGCAGGCCCTCCTCCGGGGATGGTTTTGCTTATTATCTAATTTGAAGGTGTGGAATGTGTGGCTAGATGGCTTTGCAAATGAAGTTAACTACCTTCTGCAACGCTTTATCTGGTAGAGACAGGATCTAGCTGCAGATTCCTTACCAACTCTCCCATCCTCTCTGTGAGCTGATTTATTCCGATCTTTGATATTCTGCTTTATATTGGGATATTCCCCTGGCTTCATTTTGGGATACTCCTTCTTACAGATGCGTCTGTATTGATCGAGAGAGAGAGAGAGACAGAGATATCTCTTATTGGCACATTGTTTCCTTGACCAGGTTCTGTAAGTGGCTCCGTGTTTTGGGCTCGGAATGTACTCACCAAAGAAACTGACATCAGCATGTGGGGAATAGGCATACAAAGACTCTAAATTCAAACATCGATGTAACTACAGTCAGTCAAGGCCCTCTACCGATGCACAGAGGTACTGCTGCTGCAAAAAGAGTGTTGATCCAGTCTGGCACCTGGGTAAATTCAAAGGTAAGGAATCTGCAGCTAGATCCTTTCTCTACCAGATAAAGCGTTACCGAAGGCAAGTAACTTGTTAGTTGTGCACAAAGCACGAAAGGGGACATCCGCAGAGACATTGAACGCTCCCTCACTCAATAAGGAGTCCAAGCGCATGGATGCAGCAGGCAAGTGTGTAGCGCTTGGAGCAGCCACACATAGCTGCTTCACAGATTCTGTGGGTCTACTCTACCAGTATGACTAGTAGAGCTATGAGGAAATGGAAGAGTTTCTCAAGCACCTCCCTGAGGCGTACAGAAAACCAGGACAGGAGTTAGTTGCTGAGGGCAAGAGCGTCATCAGTACAAATATATGATGCCTCCTTGGCAGAGCAGATACTGCAGTTAGTGGAAATAATCCCAGCATCCACCTCTGCAGACATGTCAGGCTTAGGTTCTCAGAATTTTGGCCAGAGGTGCGACAGCACAATCTAAAAGTCATTTTTTATAGCGAGCATCTGTTCGGCCCCCAAGTTGACCAGATGCTTAAATAAGTTAAAAAGGGCATGGGCAGTCTATTTGTGAAAAGGGTACTGCTTAGATCACACCATGCCACTCAACATTCCACCCTCTGCCAGGTCCTCAGCTAAAACCCTCTAGAGCTCCTAGAGGAATAGGTACAAGTGCTTCTTGCAGAGAGTGCCATGAAACCAGTGCCCACCCCAGCACGGGAAGAGGGTGTACTCTCTCAAAAGGAATGGCTGCCTCTAGCCAACCTTAGACCTCTGGATATTGGACGAGGTCCTCCTCTCCAAACACTAATAGACGGTTGCTCTGCGGGGACTTCATCCCATGCTTCACCGCGATGACATGTCAGTGCTGAATCTGAAAAATGCATACTTTGACATCCCATTCCACCCTGCGCATCACCAGTGCCTTTGATTTGTGTTAAGTGGTTAACACTATTAGGGGGTTTATAAAGTGCCTAGTGATGGTAGTAGTTGTAGTGCGCCTGCACAGACATGACCTACACATCATCCTATACCTGAGCGACTGATCATGAGCAGCATTAAACTGCAATGCCTAACGCACATTAGCACACACTCCAAAAACAGTGTCCCTACTTCACAAGTTGAGGATTCTATATCAAAAGCTATAAGTCATACCTTCACCCCAACTAGTTCTGCCCTTCCTGGGCTCTTTTGTAAACGTGCTAAAAGGGAAAACATACCCCAGTGAACATTGGGTGATGACAGTCCAACAGCTGCTTCCTCTTTTTCAGGCACAATAGCCCCTCAATCTAAGTACTGTAATGATACTCTTAGTGATGATGGCGTTGTGTGTAGCGATTGTGCCAGATTACACGTGACCACTTCAGGATTCTCTTTTGCGGCAGTGGGTAGAAACGTTAGGGCATTGGGAAGGTCTAGTGTTGGTAATAAACAAGACTCAGTAATCTCTGCTGTAAAGGGACAGCAAAAACCAATTGCTCTACAAGCCCTTTTTAGACCCCTTCTGCAACTGACCATTCAGGGCCAGCTCAGACGCCCAGACCCAGGCAGCTGAACCTTGTGATCTGGCGTCTGACTTCCTAGAGTTTGGCTATCTCAAACTTCCAGAGGAATGCATGCGCATCTTGCGAGAAAGCAAAAGACACACAATTGATGGATGGAATGCAGAACAAATCAAAACATTCACCCCCAGTCAAGAGATCTGAGTTAAAACAATCATTCTTTTGCTCACCATGCCACCCCAGTTTAGACCTGGTCATATGCAAATCATTCTTGACCCTGTGCCTCATGGCAACAGTCCAACCCGAACTACGAAGCCAGGTCCTCCCTGGACCGGAGACAGCATCCTAGGACCGGAGAGACAGGCAAGCCCAGTACTTTCACCTGGTATGCAGCTAAGTGGAAGAGTTTTATGCACTGCTGTCACAATCTTCCAGAGGAATAAATGCTTATTTTACTAAAGACGTGCAAACCCACTACTTGTACCTGTGATACAGCTGGCTAAAAGTTATTCATGCACTGCTCTATCTTTCTGGGGTGATTGGGGGTAGCACAACATTTTCCCCCCGGGAGGGCAGAAAGAATGTTTAGGCTACAGAGGTGGTGGGAGCAACCCAATGCCAAGACTGTCCCACACCATCCCCCCAAAAATATTATTTTGCTATCCCTTTGTTCCTAGTTACCCCTCTCCCCCACTCACAGATCAACCTCCTATATTTGACACCAGGAACATAAATAGAAGTGACATAGCACTCAGAATTGATTGTTCCTTGAGAGCTCTGGATCTTTTTTTGAGGTAATACATTGTTGCAGCATTGGTTGTACAAGCAGGGAGTTGGTAACTAGAAAATAACTTTACAACTAGGTACACTGCCTTCATCTGTAGCAGATTGGTGTGACTGTTTTTTATTTTCTCTAACTATAGTCTTTGTGTTTGAAAACTACACTTTTATGTGCGCCCCTTTTCCAAGAGAGAATCATCTGTCAATGTTTTGGGATAGAATGTCCTGGTGAAATCAAACCCCTTACCTAATCTGCATGTCAGTCTTTTTGGACTCTGTAGTGAATATGCTGCACACTTGATTGTACCAAGCCCACCTCAACGTCTTCCACAACCTCATTCTAACAGACTTTGGCTACCACACATTTTGAGACCCAGAGCCTCACGTCAACGACAGCAACAATTGTTTGCAAATGTATGGTGACAAATCTTCATCTGATAGACTTCTAGCCGCAGATTCCTTACCTTAGATTTATTCCCAGGCAACAGACTGGATCTGGAAGTTTTTCGTGAGCTGTAACCCTGTGCACCGGTAAGTGGTTTTCGGCTCTATGACGTCTTCCACTCCTGGAAATGGGTGCGTGGTGCCTCTATAGGCACCACACCAGGACGCTGACATCAGTTCTTTTCACACCAGGCAACTCAGTTCAGGAGAAAGTTGCCCCCATTCAATTTTTGATTGACCTTATTCAACTTTTTGTCAGTCTTTTTGAGATTTTTCTACTGGTGTGGCGGGGTGTCCACTTGGAAGGCAGACTTCAAGCCCTGCAGCGTCTGTCACCCGCAGATGTCGGTGATGAACCTTCATCTTGTGTGCCTCTGATGCCGAGAGCGCAGTCACCATGTGAAGACCTGCATCGACTAACATGTCAGGCATCCCAAGGCCTTGAGGCAGTGCTCCCTCAAGCTCTTCACTGCCAGACATTTAAAGAGGCAACTTTAGCCATCCCGGTCAAGAGGAAGTTCCTGGGATCGGTCATGAAGCCAATGATACTCGTGGTCCTCCAAGTCGTTTAAGGACAAGATCCACCAGTACAAGAATAGTAAGAAATCAAAGAGGTCCCGCAGGCACATCTTCAGGCCCTGTGGGTTGGGAGGAGCCCCCACTGGTTCTCCCTCTGTGGTCCCACACCCAGTCGTGCCCTTTGGATCCACAGATGGATCCGATCGGCGTCAATTGGGCCTCCTCAACCTTCCCTGGGACCGGTCCCGATGCCTGTGCCCTCCAGCGACTCTGGCTCCGTTACTGAGTTGGGGGTGAGAATGGGGACGGAGGGACATCGTTCAGCTCTGACTGGAGCCATGTTTTCCAGGCCAGAGTCCTCTTCTTATGGGCTGAGACTCTGGGAGGAGTCGTTGGACCCTGACTAATCCCAGCCCTACACCCCAACAAGAACTGGTGTGAGGAAATGGCTGGGACATCAGCGGACTGAACACTTCCCCAGGTACTGGCATGCTCTCTTTCTACTGGGGTTATGGAGGAGGGGGCTTGATTTACTATGATGGTGAGAAGGGCGTCTGAGGTCCTGGACCTTAGTCTATCCTCAGTGAAAGTCAAGAGTTACGTCTTTACTGAGGTGCTTTAGCCGGGAGTGACCCCCTCAGAAATGCTTTTCCTGTCTAATGAAGCCCTCTCGGACATCCTGCTGGGGACTTGGTCCAAACCCTGCTGGGGCTCGTGTGAAAAGGACGATTGCACACCGCTCTGCCTCACTGGACCCCAACTTGCCCATTCAACACCCTACCCCAGAGAGCTTGGTGGCCCAAGGCTCCACCAGCCATGTAAATCCTGGTGCATTCCCTACCACTCCACAGGATAGGAAGTCTTAAGAGGCTGGACACCTTAGGAACCGAAGTATTTTCTTCCACCAGCCTGGCGCTTCGGTCTGTGAACACCTCATGCCTTTTGGGCTGTTACTCCTAATCTTTGTGGGATTCAGTTGTGCAGGTGCTGCCCATGGTCCCGGAGGAGGCCCGAGCCATTCTTTTCCAGGCTGTGTTAGAGGGTAGAGATGCAGGGAAGTTCATGATTTGATGTGGGCTGGTAGCAAACAACTCGCTTGGCAGAGCGTTTTCTTCATCGGTGGCCTTAGGGCACCAAGCCTGGCTGAGAACAGCTAGCTTTTCCGCCCATGTCCAAGCATCACTTATGGACATGCCCTTTGGCTCCTATCACTTCAGAGACAAAGTGGACTCCGCTGTGGAGAGTTTCAAGGATAACAGAGCTACCGCCAGGTCCTTGGGCCTTTCCATGGCCCCACGCCTACACCCGTCTGCCTTTTGCTCCTTTCATGGCCATGGAAGGAGTTTCCTGGTGTGTCTTGTGCTTCCAGCTGTGTCTTTACCAGGTCAGCCACCACGTAATGCAAGATTCCCAGCATCTGCATGACCGAGGACATAACCACAGACCCTGTGGGTGAGGCAGCCAGAGATCGGCTTAGTTCACCACTCCACCCGGCAGCCAAAGCCTCCAAACCCCTTTAGTTTTGCCCTCTTTCCATCGTGAGCACTCAGTGGAAGGCAGGTTAAGCCATCACCTACCCTGCTGAAGGTCTATAACTTCAGACCCCTGGGTTCCCCAGATTGTCTGAAGGAGATACTTCCTCCACATCGTGACTTCTTCTCTACCCACTTGTGACAGGCTGACAGAAGGGATCTCTCTTTGCTCCCCCAGGAAGTGCCAGTTCTTTTGGCCAAGGGAGCCATAGACAGGGTGCTGGCGCCAGAAGTATATCATGGTTGCTATTTCCACTACTTTCTGGTGCCCAAGAAGGACTGAGGCCTTCGTCCTGTCCTAGACCTGTGCGGTCTTCATTTCTTGTTCACAATGCTCACACTCGCTCAAGTCTTGTCTGCACTAGACCTGAGAGACTGGATGGTAGTGTTCGACTTGCAGGACTCATACGTCCACATTCCAATACTGCTTGCCCGCAAGCGCTATCTGTGGTTCCTGGGGGGGCCACAATCGCTTTCATACCACCGTGCTTCCATTTGTCCTTACCGGTGCCCCTTGAGTGTTCACCAAGGTGATAGTAGTGATAGCAGCTCATCTACGGAGATCAGGGGTGCCAGTCCTCCGACTGGTTGTTGAAGGCAGGCTCGCCCTAGGCTGTCGTCTCCTACCTCCAGACTTTGGAGGACTTCTTTCACTTGCTGTGGTTCACTATCAACATGTCAAACTCACACCTGACTCCCTCTCAGACGCTTCCTTTCATCGGAGTGATTCTGGATACGACGGAGAAGTTTCTGGCCTATCTTTACGAATGGTGAGTCCAGGAAATTTGGGCTATGGTACCGATGTTCCAGTCTCTATCCTGGATTTTGGTGAGACGGACTGTAAGGCTGCTGTGCCTCAAGACCTGCTGTATCCCGCTTGTGACACATGCCTGCTGGCATATGCAGGCTCCTCAGTGAGACCTGAAGTTCCAGAGGGCTCAACATCAGGGGAATCATTCTGACATGGTCCAGATCTTGGCGGAAACTGCAATGGATCTGCAGTGGTGTATAACAATCCTCGATTTGGTCAGCGGCAGACCCCTCTCTCTCTTCCCAAAACAGATCTGACCGTGGTGACAGATGCATCACTCCTGGGGTGGGGCTGCTATCCAGAAAGAGATGGAGATCACAGGACTCTAGTTTCTGACGGAATCCTGACTCCACATCAACCTACTGGAGCTTCAGGTGATCCAGCTGGCATTCAAAGCCTTGCAACCCTTCATAAAGGGAAGGCTAGTACAGCTGTTCATGGACAACACCACTGCTAGGTGGTAGTGCAACCAGCAGGGCGGGATGGAGTCGTGGACCTTCTGTCAAGTGGTCCTGCGTCTCTGGACATGGCTGGAACGTCAGGGCAAATTCTTGGTAGTTCAACACCTGGCGGGATCTCTGAACGGCAGGGCATACAAACTCAGCCGAAGATTCCTAGCGGATTATGAATGGCGTCTCTATCAGGAGATGGTGCAGGGTCTCTTTCAGCTGTGGGGAGAGCATTGGTTCGCTCTGCTTCCCACAGCCAAGAACGTGCAGTATTAGCAGTTCTGTGTGCTGGAGTTTCCAAGACTGCTCTCGCTCTGAGATTCTTTTCATCTCGACTGGAGCTCAGGCCTCCTGTAAACCTTTCTGCCCATACCACTCCTTTCCAGAGATCTCAAGAAGATCAGTAACGACCGGGCCCAAGTCATCCTTGTGACTCTGGACCTGAGGTGTTGAGTATTGCCATGGGCCTTCTGACCAGGCAGCCCTTTAGGAGTATCTTCTGTCACAGCAACAGGCAGGGTTCCTACACTAGAACTGGTCAACACTCCACCTTCATGCGTGGAGAATGAGGGGTGACAATTGACAGCTTTGGACCTTCTGCCCAAAGTCTGTAATGTCATCTTGGCAGCCAGGCGACCCTCCACCAAGCCAGTATATGCCTGCTGTTGGGGCAAGTTTGTGGCATGATGTGCACAGACACAGGTTGGCCTTCTTTTTTGCTCCCTTCCCTGAGGTCCTTCTCTAAATCATTTCTCTTGTCCAGCAGGGCTCTGCTCTGGGCAACCTAAAAGGCTATTTTGTTTCCACCTAAGGCTTTCTGCAGTCAGCCATCCCTCTTCAAATCCCCTATTGTAAATAGGTTCTTGAAAGGTTTGCAACACGTTTCCATCTTGACTCTTCATCATGCCTCAGTGGGACCTTAGTCTGGTCTTGACTTTTTGGTTGCGCACTCCCTTACCATCAAGACAGCCTTCTTTGTGGCGATATCTGCCCGGAGGGTCAGTGAGCTTTAGACTTAGTCATCCAAGCCTCCTTACCTGAACATCTACCCAGACAAGCTGGTTCTTCGCACTGCCAAAAGTTGTCACTCCTTTCCATGTAGACCAGTCCATCACCTTGCCTATCTTTTACACTCCTCCACGTCACTCCAAGGAAGAGGACCGATGTCACTGACTGAACCCAAAAAAAGCAAAGTCGTTCTGCCTTGATGACACAAAAGATCTGGGTGGATGACCAATTCTTTGTGGGGTATGGCAGAGTGAAGAAGGCAAATGCCGTGCAGAAACTGACCATCTCCTGATGGATCATGCCCTGCATTAAGATCTGCTATTCAGGGAAAAACTCGTAACCTACTTTTAAAATACTCCTATCTTTCTAGCAGTATCCCTTCTGCCCTGTTCTCTTGGGGTAACTATATGTTTGAGGCATGTGAGCTGTAGATCACATGCTGTGCATACTCCTGTCATCTAGTGTTGGGTCCGGATGTTTGCACTTTATTTTTCTTTGAAGAAGTCTTTTGCAGTCATGAGGTAGGTGACTCCTCCTTTCAGTAATAGTGCGCATGGGCATCGACTACATTGTTGGATTGTTTTTTTCCGCCATTGGCTTTGGGTGTGAATTACTGTGCTCCGGTTCGACACCGTTCCCTTGGTTTCCCTCGGTGCGCAAGACACTCACCCTCAACGGTATTGTTTCCGATCGCGTCTCAATGCTTCACGTATCGCAGTTCTTTCTAAAAATCTTTCTAACAGAAAGCTCGTGGAAGGCCGTTGAGCCTACCCACATCGGTCCGACCTGCAGTCGATGGAACGAACTCCCTTCAAATTCTGCCCTCGGTGTCACACGAAGTACCCGCGCACAGACTCTCATGTAGTGTGCAACCTGTGTTTGTCTCCAGAACACAGAGAACAGGACTGCGACACGTGCTAGGCTTTCCGCTCCAAAAAGACACTTTGCGACAGTCGGGCTCGGTCACGACATGCAGACCTAGCACACAAGCTCCATTCTGGGCATCTTCAGGCAACAATTGGACAAGGAGACCGGAGATGGCATGGGAGCCGAGGAGGAGCAAGAACTGAGCACGGCTCCGACCAAGATGAAGACATCCCGCATGGACAACGTACTGAGAGTAGAGACCCCCTCTCGTCCCAAAATCCACCTCAACATAAAAAGAAGTCTCTGGTCCAACCCGCGCCCCTAGGCCCCGGTCAACACTGAGACCACGCTTTTGACACCCCACCTTCTGGCTCGGCACTGAAGCCTGCAAAAAGCCTTCCGGCTCCGAAACGCCTCACTCAAAATCGAGCTCCAAGCCAAAAACTTCGGGTCGAAAGAAAAGTCCGGCTCCGACCCACACCATTCGGCACCGGGAGACACATTTTGGATCCGAAGACATCAACGCCTAAGACTCCGGCACTGAAACATTCGGTGCGGAAACAGTCAGATGTGCCAAAATCACCAAAAAAAGTAGTTTCAACGCTCCAATCGATAAACCGGACCCAAAACAGAAGGTGTTGTACATTCGTCCAAAGACTGGACACATCACCAAAGTGACTCTAAAAAGAAAGACTGCTATAGAAGAAGAATATCACATACATTCCTTTGAAGAAAAGTGTTGGAACTAACCCTTCTCCTCCTCCTACTCTTCCATCACCTCCTTCCCCTCATTTTCAACCAATTTCACCTGAGCATTCACCACCACATACACCAGACAACCAGGATAATAGCTGCATGGGACTTTCTTTCGAGCTCAGCCTAAGTTGAGGACTCTAGATCATTGCCTAGCAGACATTCTACAGAAATTGCAGAGGGCACCACCACCTTCCTTGGGCCACTAACCCCTCCTCATTCCCAAGGGTGGCTGGGTGCAGGGAAAACAGCGTCTGGTGCTCAATGCGTTTCAATGAGGATCAGTCTTTTTAATAAGAGGCAGCAGGCTCCAGTTAGGAAGCCAGTTGGGCTGAACTAGCCAGTGAGCTCAGGCCTTGCGATGCTCGGGGACAGAGGGACACCTTTGGTTCTCTTTTCCAAGGCCCAGGACTGACAGGTGCAGAGGTAGCTTTAAGCATAAAGTTCTTGTTTACCAGAGCAGTCGCGGTAGAGGGGGCCTGCTTGGAGAGGCTGCCGGCGACGTCTGGGAGTCCAGGACGGGTGAAGCCACGATGGACTCTAGCTCTGGAGGGCTCGCAAACCTTGTTAGCACTGTTGGCCCACTTCAACTAGGGCCAGAGATTATGGGTGCAGTGGCTGCTTTACATGTCGGGTTTTGGCAGTTCCGATGGCCTCCGAGTGTTTTCTTTTGAGATTCTTCAGAACTGATCCACTGTTGAGGTCTTGATTCTTTTTCAAAGGCTGGCAGTACACCCAAGTTTCTGGAGTCAACAGATACAGGACAAGTCGACTTTGGGTGCGTTTTTGATGAGGGATACAGACAGGCCAGCGGGGCTGGTGCCAAGTCAGATGCTTTCTTCAGTCTTTTCCCTGTTTTTGCAGCTCTTCAGTGTCCTCTCTTTTTGGTCCTCAGGATATGCATCTCTGATTGCAGGGGCTCCCAGAAATACTGAATTTAGAGGGAGTGCCAGGTAGTACCCAATGGGCTTGTTACCTTTAGGGTGAATCACCCTCATATGACTACTTCTGTTGGAAAGTGCACATAACCCTGACTCCTGGTTGGTTAATTCTCCCCAAGGCAAGATGGAGGAATCTGAAGAGAGGGGTCCACATCACTTGCCTCACCCTAGGGTTGGATCTAGCTGAATGGGGGCATCCCTCCTAATCTAACTAATTTTTCCACCTGTCCGCCTGCCAAAAGTAGAGCAGGACAGGGGGCTTGGCATCCTACATTACAAATGCGGTGGTAGGGGTCATGGCACACAGGAGTGAGTGACATGATGTGTTTTAACTTTTGTCCGCAACAAGACACGCAGCCTGCAATGGCAGTCGTGCATGTGCTTGGTGAGGGGTCCCCTAGGGTGGCACAATTTGTCCTCTTTAGCACCTCATACCCTAGGTACCAGGGTATCCGTTACTAGGGACTTACAGAGGGTGCTAAAGGTTTTGCCAATTGTAGGAACAATTGTACGGTTTTGGGAAACCGCTCTGGCACAGGGGACCTGTTTAACAGGAACTCAGTGCACTTTCAGTTGAAATCATATCATGCACATGTCAAAAAGGGCACTTCCCTACAGGTGAGTTTTATGTAATTTATAAACATAAAGTTAAGTCTTTAGTTGAATTTTCTCCCATTTAAGTGTCACATTTACACACAGCAAGCATCTTTCTCCCAGTGACTGCCTGACCTGCTGCCATATTTGTAACTGAAAACTAATACAGCCATTTATTTTAAATGGGAGAAATCTAAAGTGCAGAAATATTTTATGAACATTTTTGCACAACACTTTTTTGCATTTTAAATTTCTACCATTTAAAAAAAAAAAAGTTGTGTTTGTGTTGTACATGTAGTGGCGCCACATATGGCGAAAGGTATGCCTATTACCTCTAGTACATACGACGCAGGCTCTCAGTCACCCATACACAAATATCCCATTCATTTGCACACGTTCAAACATCCCCACACACCATGCACTCAATACCCTATCATAGTAGCCCTAGACACAGTATTTTGTTCAAACCATATAGTGTCTGGGCGCATGTACATTGGGCCAGGGGCTGTCTGATGACAATGCACGAGGTTACTTGGCCCTCAGTAGTTCACAATGATTTTCACTGAGCACAAGTAGCTCTCATTACAGAAAATGCTGGAGGTCCCTGGTTTAAATCTTGACGTTTGTTTGCAGTTATTATTTTTACTGTATAATGAAATATTTTTAAAAGGGTATGTGTTTGTGCTTGTTTTGTAACACTTACATTTCTTTATTTAGAAAGGTGATGCTGAGTCAATAGAACTGTTTGAGATTCCTGTAAAAGATCTCACGTACGACCAGCTTCAGCTGCTGAAGGTATTTGGAATTTGAATATTTTTTGTAATGTTAGTTATACATCCGTGGAATCCTTACCTTCACAATTGTGCAAACAATGAGCAAGCGATGTCCAAGCGAACCCATGCAGATATTAGGAACATTTTGAAAACATTTTCTTTATTTGATCATCACAGATAATCAGTAATTAGAACATGAATGTACACTAGATCATCCTGCATAATATAGTTGTTGCTATCCATAGCTGAGTCTGATCTGTTGTATGACAGAAGCAATGCAAATGATGTCCTAAGAATACAGAAATATCTTCACCCTTGCATTCATGTACATTAAATCTTTGAGTTCAGTAAGGAATGTTACACATTGCATTACAAATTCATATTTAAATTAAATTGCTGGATTGCCATAATTACATTTTTATTGATTAATATGATGACACTGGACATGGTTAAAAGACAAACATTTGTAGCATGCCGGTTCAACGCCTTCATTGAAGATCTCTTCAAAACCGGCACCAGACTCCATATCGGCATCGCAGCCACCATCAATACCAAAGACCTCGATGCTGAAGACACCAAGGGGCCCATTGATGCTGAAAACCCATTCGGTACCAAAAACACCATCAAAGGCTGGCTATGATGACTGCGAGCAGCCTATTCTCCAGCGCTTGCCGAATGCGTTGGATGTTCGCCAAATCGGCTTTTCATTCACCCACAAACTTGGAAAATCTCAACCAAGCTGCCACAGCAAACCCTGCCATGGGAGTTGTCGTCCTTCAGGGACAAAATTGACTTGAAACCTACAGTTCCTTCAGGGTCCAAAAGACAGAAGAATAGGGGCACTAGCCTGCTCCGTGCGCGACCCTTTTTTCCTCCTTTCACACTGCCACCACCAGACAGGTTACCTCCTCCAGCTTCTAAAGCTGGGTCACCACACTGTCCTTCTGGGGCGGGAAGCCCATTGTTTCCAGGGAAGCGCTATGATGCCCCCCATGAGCCTGAACACTGGGGCGACGCATAGTACGACTATGATGTGATTTCCCTCGGGCAATACAGACCCTGATCTGTGCCCGACAAAACCTTTCCCACCTGATGAACTTACCATGTACAAAAATGTTATACAAAGGGCAGCTATTTTTCATAAAGTAGATATTCACGTGGTACAGGAAGATGACTGTCGGTCAAAATACTGTTAAAAAGCTCAAAGCATCCTCCAGTTCATCTCCATGCTGAAGACGATGCTCAAAATAACGCCAGACACCTTCAAAGAGCCAGTCAAAGTTCTGGTCATCAAACCAAGGGTCGTCAAAAATACACACCCTCTCCCAATGACCCACCCTGCATCCTTGGCCACGTTCCTCCCAACTCCATTGTGCGCCATATGACGCAGATACATGCTAACACCCAGGGTACAAAGGACACTCCACCTCCTGTCAAACATAGTAAAAAGATTGCTGCAGCATGCAAGAGGGTGGTAGTACAATTAGCCACACATTTGCGGTTGCTAACTCCATTGACCCTACTCTGCTGATACAACAGTGTGTATTGGAGTTAGATGGAGGCAAAACCATCTCAAATACCATTGTCCACTATGCTCTTGGTGTCGCCAACACTGTAACCAGTGATCTTAATACTAGCCTCCTGGTCAGGTGTCATGCTTTGCACCATGCCCTCGAGTGGGAACTCAACCCACAAGTCTTATTTCCATACCTCCGACATTGGGAGTTTTCAGAAATCGAACTCTGTCTTTGAATGCACCACAAATGTGGCAAGATGAAAACAAAATGTAATGGCCTGTTTACAGAAAGCTGGTTCTTGGAAGAATACAGTAAACAATGTTTGGGCAACGGATTGACAAACACGAGCTGGACAGGCTAAGGCAAATAAAGCCAGCAAATAGAAAGCCAGCAAATGTGAATTACAAACCACGTAGTCAATGGTCTGCAATGGACAGACTATTCTTAGGTCAACTTTATGACTGTCCCCAAGATGTCTTTAGCAAGCCAGGCTGAGACCTAAAAGAGAGCCACTATGGCTTTCTTTGGAAACGTATACCCATAGCTGACATCTGTAATTCAGCTACATGGTCTACTTCATACACGTGCACCAAGCACTACTGTGTGGATGTCTTAGCGCACCAACAAGGAAGATCTGACCAACCTGTTCTCAGAACTATATCTGATAGACTTCTATGTACAGATTCCTTACCTTAGAATATACTACAGGCGTCGGACTGAATCCGAAAGCATTTGGTGAGCAGTACACCTGCAGGCAGGTAGGTTATGTTGTTCTGCTCTGTGTGACGTTGTTGGTGTCCTCTGCACCGGAAGTGACGTTTGAGGTGCCTATATAGGCGCAACCCCAGCACGCCGACGTCACTTTCTTTCTGCATCAGTCACTGCTCCAGTCAGCGCAGATCTGAAGAGAGCTACCCCCAGTCACTTTTTGACTAACCTTTTTAAAACCTTTGTTGAAGATTTATTTTTAGACTTTGTCCCCTGGTGTGAAAAATGTCCACCAGACAGGCAGGTTTTAAATCATGTGATGCCTGTCAAAGACAGAGGTCAGTGACAGACCTGCTCCTAGTTTGTTTGGCGTCTGTAGTGTGATCACAAGGCCAAGACCTGCAGGGATTGCTACGCCATGCATCCACTTTAAGCAGATCCATGCTGCGGACTCGCAGCGGGCTCCAAGAACAGCCGGTCACTCTCTAATTTCTTGCTGTAATTATAAAAATCTGTTTTCTTAATGCTGTCTAAAAGTGTATTTTAAAAGCATTTATGGGGAATTTGACGACGGACACCTAACAAGTGTGGTTGGAGGAATTGTTGCTATCTTAAGTATCCTGTACATAGGCACGGATCACTTTATTGGGAGCATTTGAAATCATGACCAAGTTGAGGTCATTTTCCACGCTCCAATTTAGAGCAGAGCACCGTTTTTACTCTGAATACCGGGGTCATTACTAGGACGATTTTTTTTAGTTTTGAGCAGTCTAGTGTTTGAGACCAGCTCCCTCTCTATTTAAAAAGGCTTATGCCGCTGACACGCTGCTGGCACACCAAAGCCAATCCAGTCTGTTTCCGGACCACGTCTAGCAGAAGCCATGCTGCCTTTTCTTCCCCTACACAGGTGTGTTCCCTTTCAAGGGAAGTACTGGTGTCTTTCTAATGTAGCCCTTGTCATTCATCTAAACTCTTTGACCCCTACGATGGGGATTCTTTAGGCTTTGTGTGTAAATCTTGTGGGGTCTCAAGGAAATGTTGAAGGCTGGGTTGACTAATGCTATACCCCGGGATTGCGCACCCAGATGTGTCATCTGGTTCGATCAGTTGAAAGGCCTGTTCATTAGTTTTAGGTCCCTCTCCAAGCCCTCGTCTGACATATTGTTTCTATTAGATAACACTTGGGACTTACATTTCTCATGGAAACCTGGCTGATGGAAGGTTCTAACCCAGACCTCGCCATCCCACCAGGTCACAGGATTTTGTATGCTAATGGGGGAGAAGATAATAGTGAAGGAGGCAGCTATCATCCTTAACGATAATTTTGAAGCCTCCTCATCGGTGCTGGGCCAAATTGAGAACCTTGATGGTCTTATTTTTCTGCATTAATATATTCCCTTCATCCTTTTTCTGGCCTGCTGATTTATAAATCCCCGGACAACCCCAATTGCTGACTTCCTCAACTGTGACACTATCGCTCATTTGTCACTTCAGTACGCTGGTGTTAGTGTGCTGGGGGCTTTTAACACATACAGATGTTCATAACTGAATTCAGGCCTCAAATGTTGAATGCCGTAGATTCAGACTTTGGCAGATCTTAACTTGACACAACATGTTACGGCACCCAACAACAAATCAGGCCGTATGTTGGACTTCAACTTTTCCAAAATTCTGTGTCTCTGAGCCAGTGCCGCTGAGTACATGGTTTGGACAGATAATTTCCTGGTCCTGTTCTCTTTTTAAAGTTCTAGACATTTGCTAATGACTAGGACAATTCCCGAATTGAATAGAAGCTGGTGCAAAGTCACAGAGGTCTCTTGTGCTCTCTTCAGTCCTCCCCCTCCTTCTTTCTCAGGCATCCACTACTCTGATGCGGTCCTGATTATTCAATGGATCACCAAGGCCGTGGACCTTCTAGCACCCCTGGAAACTCAAACAGCTGAAAAATCCAAGCCTTCTGCTCCCTGTTTTTGTCCCGCCTTAATAGCAGAGAAAATCTTGTATGAAAAGCTTGGGGGCAGCTGGAGGAGGTCCTATGACCACGAGGCAAAGCGGCTCTTTAAAGCATCGCTCAGTAAATTCTGCAATCATGAGAAGGCACTTCTTGATATGCAGTAAGGCTGCCACTAATTGCTCCAGCGAAAGAAAATTCAAAAACATTGTGCTACTTTTTCCTTGCTGTTTCTGGACTGCAGAACTGGTGACTTCCCCATGCCTAGTCACAGACCTGCCCTCTCTGAATTTTATCTAGGAATTATTGAAATGCAAATCAGCCCCCCATCCTCCCAGAATGGTAGCACACTGTTAATCCTTCCCTCAAGATCTGGAATGCATCTTTCAACTCTGATATTTTTCCTGCCACTTAGAACCAATCATTCCTTCTACTTCTAAAAACGTAAAACGTGTGCTTAGTAGTTTCAGGCCCATTTCACATCTGCCAGCCTCGGCAAAGATCTTGAAGTTGGTGAACTGCCAAATCTCATCCTAAATAGAGGCAAATTGTCTGCTCCGTGACACTCAGGCTTTCGTGGAGAATCCAGCATCAAAACTGCACTGTTGAAAGTGTCAGTCTGTTCGGGAAACACTGGACAGAGGTGCTTCCGCTATGTTTGTATTGGATCTTTCAGCAGCATTTGACACGATGTTGCATGCCACCATGTTGAATAGATTAATTCCACTTGGCTTTCAGTGCACAGTCTTATCCTGGATAAATTCCTTCTTGGCAGAATGTACAGAATGTTTTTATTCACCCTTTCTATTGCTCCCCCAAACTTCTGGTCTGTGTGGTACCACTGGGATCTTTCCTGAGCCTGCTGTTTTTCTACATCTGTATTGGCCCACTTGTCACCTTGATTGAAATCTGGCTGGTGAAGGTGGTTTGCTATGCTGATGAAATGTACCGGTTTTTCTCCTTTAGGGAGCACTCGGAAGTGGCCTTCCTCAAATTCAAAAAGTGCTTGTAAGGTATATTCAATTGGGTAGAGTCCAATTTCCTAAAATTAAATGTGGACAGACAGGGGTTCTTTTTCAGCCAGAACCCCTCCACCCCCCTAATCTTCTGGTGGCCTGAAGAACTTGACAGGCCCCCATCAGCAAGGAATCTGAGCATCCTGTTTGATTCCGACCTCAATTTCATGAAACAAATCAAACTAATCTCTTTGATTTGCTCCCTGAAGCTTAGATATGTCGGGAAGCTGCAATTCCTTGTTCCGCTGGAAACCCAAACATTTGTGGTCTGTGCACTCATGAATTCACGTCTTGACTATGCCAACAGCCTCTATCTGAGCCAAAGACTCCAAATCATTCAGAATGCGACAGATAGGCTGATCTGGTGGGTCACTTTTCGCCAACAAATTTTACCCCACTTAGGCAGCTGTATTGGCTCGTTTGACAATCTGCCTTCATCCCTCTCGTGCTGTGTGTGACACAGCGGGTTTGGGTTCCCAGTTTTTATTTGACAATGTAGGGTTTGCCGAACTTAAAAATAGAGCTGCACAGTACCATGGGGTTGAACTCCATTCTGACCCCATAGAGGAGGAATTTTTATTAGAAACATTCTCGCAGCCTCAAAAAACAACAAATACTCTCCCTATGCTCAAAGGGATGATTAAACATGCCCCTGAGGTTTTTAAAGACCCTGTCAGAGCTAGAGTGCTCAATTCTAGAATTGAGAAGAAATACAAGCCAACTCCAAGCGATCCAGCTTACATTAAAGGTCAACTCCCTCTGGACTCATTAGTAGTGGCAAATGCCCATAAAAAGGCAAATTCCCAAACCACAGGTGATGCCCCTCCGCCAGACACAGAATATAAACTACTGGATGCATCCGGTAAAAGAGTTTTGTCCCAGGTGGCACATTTTTGTCGTATCGCCAACTCACAAGCTTTACTGGCGAGGTATGACAGGGCTCACTACGATGAGCTTAAACTCGTGCAACATCTTCCAGACGCATACAAGAACAAGGGAAATGATCTCATACAAGAGGGAAAGGTAATCCCAAACACCACCATAAATTGTGCCCTGGATGCAGCAGATACAGCATCCGGTGCAATTAATACAAGTGTGTTACTACGTAGACACGCGTGGCTGCGCATATCTGGTTTCAAACAAGAGGCACAGTCTACCATCCTCAATCAACCATTTGATCAGGAACACTAGTTTGGACCCACTGTGGACTCATCGTTAGAAAAGATGAACAAGGACACAAATATCCAAATCTATGGGGGCTCTACAAGCAACAACTAGTAGAGGTTCTTTTCGTCCCTCCTCTTATAGGGGCGCCTCCAAGACAATTGGTACAGAAACCACCTCTTCCGCCTATAAAAGCCCCACCCAAACGTCCCCTAACAGAGGTTATTTTTGAGGAAATTACAGAGGTAATAACAGAGGGAGAGGGGGTGGTTCTAACACCCGCAACTTCCCCACCACAAAGCAGTGACTCCTCCACTCCACCCAGAACACTCCACTCCGGTTGGGGGAAGACTATCACAGTTCCTACCTGTATGGATTTCTATCACCACAGACAGGTGGGTAAGATAAATTATCCAATATGGTTACTGCCTGGAACTCACTTCTACTCCTCCCCACATACCTCCCAAACAGCGTCCATTGTCCACAGAACATCTCGCGCTTCTCAAGCAGGAGGTTCTCTCTCTTGCAAAAGCATGCAATAGAACCGGATTCCTTACATCACCAAGGTACAGGGATTTACTCCCTTTATTTCCTCATTCCAAAAAAGAACGGCTCTCTCAGGCCAATATCAGACCTCAGACCATTAAACCTGTACATACAATCCGACCACTTCCACATGGTCACTCTATAACAGGTCCTCCCACTGCTTCAACAAGGTGATTTCCTTGCCACTCTAGATCTCAAGGTCGCCTACTTCCACATTCCTATTCACCCTGCTCACAGGAAATACCTAAAGTTCGTAGTGGATGGACAACATTACCAGTTCAAAGTCCTTCCATTCGGAGTCACAGCACCCAGAGTCTTTACAAAATGTCTCGTGGTGGTAGCAGCCCACTTAAGAAGACATCACATTCATGTGTTTCCTTACCTAGACGACTGGCTCATAAAAGCCAAGTCACGCAGCAGTTGTGTACGAAACACACACAACACAATCCAGCTGCTACACAATTTAGGATTCACAATAAACCTCACCAAGTCACATCTCCAGCCGTCCCACACCCAACAGTATCTAGGTGCAACAATAGATACTTCCAAAGCCCTTGCATACCCCAACCCAACCAGAATAGCCAGTATGCAAGCCCTCATAGCAAAATGTTGCCCGCAACACTCACTACCATCTCGAGTGTTCATGCAGTTTATAGGGATGATGGCCTCTTGCAAGTTTAATCATCCCATACGCAAGACTCCAGATGCGTCCATTACAGGAATGTCTGGCACAAGGCCAGGTTCAACTTACAGATCTGGTGTTGGTAGACAGCCGCACATATCGCTTTCTGCAATGGTGGAGAACAGAAAATGTTTCCAAAGGGCAGCCGTTCTTAGACCCAGTTCCACAAATAGTGCTAATAGCGGACGCATCGCTCACTGGCTGGGGAGCTCATCTCTTAAATCACACCACTCAGGGTATGTGGACCCCTCAACAGAAACTCCTCCGCATCAATCACCTGGAGTAACTGGCCATATTTTTCGTCCTGAAATCATTTCCTTGGCAAAACTGTCCTCGTCGGAACGGACAACATGACAGCAATGTACTATATAGAAAAACAAGGGGACACACACACACACTGCAGCTTTCACGCCTAGCACAAAGTATTTGGAGATGGGCCATTCCTCAAAAGATATACCTCTTATCAGAGCATCTACCTGGGATACACTATCAAATTGAAGATCTGCTCAGTCGTCGTCAACAGCAGATTCACGAATGGGAACTTCATCCGCAAGTTCTTCATCCGTGTTTTCAAATGTGGGGCACCCAGACATAGATCTGTTTGCCACACACTTAAACACAAAATGCCCAAACTTCGGCTCCAGGTATCCACTCCCATTATCCAAAGGCAATGCGATATTGATGAACTGGTCAGGCAGATTTACGTAAACTTTTCCGCCTCTCCCGCTCATTCCGTTACATGTACGCAAGCTCAAACAGTCTCTCATAATGAACCTGGTTGCTCCAACCAGGGCCCGACAACCATGGTTCACAACACTGCTGGAACTCTCAGTAGTCCCACACCAAAAGTTACGGCTTTCCCCAAAGCTTCTCACACAGAACCATGGAGACATAAGGCATCCAGAACCAGCTCAACTGAATCTAGCGATCTGGCACCTGAAGTCTTAGTTTGGTTACCTCAATCTCCCACCAGACTGCATGAACGTCATTAGAGAAGCTAGACGTCCTACCACTAGAGCATGCTATGCAGCTAAATGGAAAAGATTTGTTGTTTACTGCAATAACACAATCAATCCACTAGATGCTTCAACTCAAAACATTATCTGTTATCTACTGCATCTACAAAGATGTAATCTGGCATACACATCCATACGATTACACGTTGCTGCTATAGCAGCTTACCTGCAAAAGAGACCACACTTGTCATTGTTTAGGGTACCTCCCATCAAAGCTTTCATGGAAGGCCTTATAAGGATAACCCCTCCCAGAATTGCACCCTCTCAATATGGAATTTAAATATTGTCCGTACAAGGCTCATGGATCTCCCATTTGAACCTTTTACATAAATGTAAGTTATAGTTCCTCACATGGAAAGTAGCTTTCCTTGTGACCATCACATTTCTCAGCAGAGTGGGTGAACTCCAGGCATTAACCATACAAGAACCATTTTTGCAAATACATCACAACAAAGTGATTCTTAGGACAAACCCTAAATTCTTACCTAAAGTAATTTCAGCCTTTCACCTTAACCAGTCTGTTGAGCTCCCAGTCTTTTTTTCCTCAACCAGATTCAGTAGAAGAACGAGCTCTTCGTACGCTTGACGTCAAACAAGCTATTCTTTACTACATTGAAAGGACACAAAGTTTCAGGAAAACTAAACAACTTTTCGTAGGTTTCTCAACACCACATGAGGGCAATCCTATGTTGAAAGCTAGAATTGCCTGGTGGATCGTTAAATGCATTCAAATATACTACCAAAAAGCAATGTACATTATCCATTCCCCCTAGAGGGCATTCCACACGCAAACTAGGGGCATCCATGGCATTCTTTGGAAACATCCCCATGGATGCCATTTGCAAAGCCGCAACATGGTCTACAGCACACACTTTCACAAAACACTACTGTGTAGATGTGCAAGCAAAACAGGCTACTGTGGGCCAGGCTGTACTAAGAACACTTTTTCAAACTACTGCAACACATACAGGTAGCCACTGCTAACGGGGTAACTGCTGTATAGTCTATGCAAATGTATGCGATCTACAGCTCGTATGCTTTGAACAGAAAATGCTACTTACCAGTATGCATCTGTTTCTGGCATGTAGAGCTGTAGATCTGCATACGCCCACCCGCCTCCCCGGACACCTATATGTGTTGCAGTACTATCTTACATCGATACATTACAAATTGACATCTTTTCTATTTCTAACTAACTCTATCATCACCCTTTATGGCGAAAACAATCTGGAGATGGAGGAGATGCCCATGCGCACTACTAACCAAAGGAGGAGTCACCTATCTCGTGACTACAAAGACTTCTACAATAACAAAGTGCAAACATCCGAGCCCAACACCAGATGGTGATCTATGCAAAAGTATGCTGATCTACCGCTCTACATGCCAAGAACAGATGCATACTGGTAAGTAGCATTTTCCTTTGATGGCTCCCATCTGTAAGGAGATGGAGGACTCATTCAAGCACAGCAGGCTTATGGCCAGGTCCTTGAGGCTTTCCATGTTCTCTTGCCAACCCCAGTCTGCCTTACATCCCTTTCGTGGCTTTCATCTGTCTCTTTTTACACCCAGCCGCCATGGCCTGCAAGCTTTGCAGTCCTTTCGTCGCAGAGGATGTGGTTCCCATAGACCACATGCGACAGGCAGCTAGAAGTCTGGCCAGTCCACCACCTCCCTGCCTTCTCCAGACCCCCTAAGTTTGCCCTCCAACCTACATAGCCATCCAGGAGGGGAGAGCTAGGTTACGCCATCACATTCACCTCTGCAGGTTGATAACATCTGACTGTTGGGTTTTGCAGCTGGTCTTAAGGGGCTACTCCCTCCCCTTTGTGGCCACCCACTTGCAGCAGGCTGAAAGAGTGCCACCTCACCTTACTTCAGAAGCAGGTTGTGGTTGCTATTTCCTGGTATGTTCTGGTGCCTAAGAAGGACGGAGGCATTCGTCTTAGCCTAGACCAGCGCCCTCCACTTTTTCCTGAAAAAGGAGAAGTACAAGATGCTCACCTTTGGCCAAGTCCTGTCTGCCTTGTATCTGGGAGACTGGGTGGTAGCGTTGGACTTGCCCGATGCATATTTTCACATCCTTATTCTGCCTGCCCACAGACAATTCCTGTGGATTATGGTGGGCTAAGAGCACTTTCAATTCGCTGTGCTCCCCTTCGGCCTTTCCAGCGCCTCTCGGGTGTTTACCATGAGGTTGGTGGTGGTTGCAGCACATCTGCAGAGATCAGGGGTTCCAGTCTATCCTACCTTAACGATTGTTTGGTGAAGGTGGGCTTGCCACAGGCAGTCCACTCCCATCTGTCTACTGCTAGTCTCCCTCATTTGCTGAGGTGTTCACTATCAACGTGCCGAAGTCACACCTGGCTGCCTCTTACCCGCTCCCTTTCATCTGAGCTGTTAGAGACACATTGCAGTTCGGGCCTATCCTCCTGAGTGGCAAGTCCAGGATATTCAGGCTATGAAACCGATGTTTCGGCCTCTAACCTGGGTTTCGGCGAGAACGGCCCTGAGGTTGTTGGGTCTCATAGCTTCCTGCTTGTAAGACCTGCCCGCTGGCAGATGCTGGCTCTGCAGTGGGACCTGAAGTTCCAGTGGGCACAGCATCAGAGGAATGCCTTTGACATGGTCCAAATCTCAGGGGGAACTGCAAAAGACCTGCAGTGGTGGATAACTGACCGTGATTTGGCCAGTGGCACACCCCTCTCCCTTCCCCACCCAGAGCTGACTGCAGTGACTGGTTCGTCACTACTAGGCTGGAGAGGCCATCTGGGAGAGATGGTCAGAGGACTCTGCTCTCTGGTGGAATACAGGCTTCACATCAGTCTTCTGGAGCTTCAGACAATCCATTTGGCATTGAAGTTCTTACCTTCAATCTGGGGAAGGCTGGTTCAGGTGCTCAGGCAACACCACCACCATGTGGTACTGCAACAGACAGGGCTGGGTAAGGTTGTGAACCCTCTGTCAAGAGGCCTTGTGCCCCTCGACATGGCTGGAACACCAGCGCATATCCCTAGTGGTTAAACACCTGGCGGGCTCTCTGAATCCCAGAGCCGACCATCTCATCCATCAATGCTTAGCGGTTCAGGAATGACGTCTCCATCTGGGGATGGTGCCAGTTTTCTTCCAAGAGTGGGGAGATCCTTGGTTAGATATGATCACCTCTTCCGGGAACGTGCAATGTCAGGAGTTTTGCGCACTGGAGTTTCCAAGGCAGCTTTTGTCTTGGGTGGAGCTCAGGCCTCCTCTATGCCTTTGTCCCAAAAGCACTCCTTCCCAGAGGTCGCAAGAAGATCCGGAACGGCTGGCTCAAATCATCATTGTGGCTCCGGATTGGGCACGGACCGTATAGTATCCCAAGCTGTGGAGCATAAGCATCGATCCTCCGATTAGGCTGCCTCTTCAGGAGGATCTTCTTCCTCAGCAACAGGGCAGGGTTCTGCACCAAAATTCTACACCTTTTTGCGTGGAGATTAGGTGAGGACTTATTACAGACTTCTGGTGGAAGGTCGAAGTCTGTTATATTATATTGACAACCAGGCGTCCCTACACCCAGCTGGGATACGCCTGCTGTCGGTGCAAGTTCCTGGCATTGTGTACAGATAAACACGTTGATCCCCTATCTGTGCCCCTCACCCAGGTTATTTTGTTCATTCTCACATTAGCCCAGCAGGGATCTATTTTGGTAACTTCAAATGGTTCTTTCTGACATTTTGGCATTTCTCGGTTGCCAAATCAGCGATCCCTTTTCAAATTCCCTATTGTACATAGGTTCCTGAAAGGTCTCCAGCATATGTTCCCACAAGCGCCGTTTGTTGGAGCTCAACCTAGTTCACACTTTTCTCATGTGCACTCCATATTAGAAGCTCCACAACTGCTCACTCAGGTTCCTAACCACCCAGACGGCCTTCCTAGTGGCAATAACATCTGCCCAGAGGGTCATTGAGCTACAGACATTGTGTGCACATCCTCCGTACCTTACTATCTACCCAGACAAGCTGGTCCTTTGGACTTGAGCATCCTTTTTACCAAAGGTAGTAACTTCCTTTCACGTAAGCCAATTTATCGCTCTGCCTATCTTCTACGCTTTTACTCACCCTTTTAAGGTAGAGGAGAGACCCCACCAGCTGGAACAAAAAAAAAGGTCTTTCTACCTTGAGGGAACAAAAGAGTTCTAGGTGGACGATAAACTCTTTGTGGGGGATGTCGAGACCAAGAAAGGGAAGGCATGTGGTGCAGAAGTGGACATCTTGTGATGGATAGTGCTCTACATCAAAATCTGCTATGCGCTGGCCAAAAAGCAGCCTCCTGAGGGTTTGAGTGCTCATTCCACCAGAGTGAATGCTGCTATCCCCGCATTAGCCCACAGAGTTCCTGCCCTAGATATGTCAGGTAGCAATGTAGCTTTCTTTCGACGAGTCTACGATTCAGTACTGTCTGGACAGTCCAGTCCGGCGTGACATTCACTTTGCCCTTTCAGGTCCTACAGAACTTTCTAGTCTAATCCGTCTTGCAACCCAACGTCCAGGGAGGTATTGCTTGAATATGTATTCTAAGGTAAGGAATCTGCAGTTCAGAGTCTCTATCAAATGAACAAGTTACTTACCTTTGGTAACGCCTTATCTGGTAGAGACTCTATCTAGCCACAGATTCTTTATTAACCCTTCCATCCTCCTCACTCTGCAAATGGTTTATAATGTAAAGGACTGTCCCTTTAAGCACCCTAGCTTTACATACCAGTGGTCAGTGTTCATGAAAAGAAACTAATGGTGCGCTGGGGTGGCACCTATATAAGGACTGTGCACGTCACTTCCGGTACGGTTGACACAGGCTGTGCCACGTGGTTCCGAACTATGCCACCTACCAGCACACATGGGTAGTGCTAACCAGATGTTTCCAAATTCAGTCTGACGCCTGGGAAATATACTAAGGTGAGAAATCTGCAGTTAGATAGTCTCTAATATGTTTGTTGAATAGCTTTACTTCTGTTATCTGAGCATCTAGCATTGAAATATCAGCCAACTTCTCATTTATATTTATTTTATTCTTTTTTTAGTTGTCTCATGTGACTGCACTGAAGTTGAAAGAGACTTATGGTACGTATAAGTGAAAAAATGAATTTTAAATTGGTTACTTCAGTGTGTCAGTGTGCTTCTGCAGGCAGCCTACGTTTTCTAGCTATAGCATAGCACATTACATTTTCGGGAAACACTATTGATATGCACAATAGACCAATCATTAACCAGCATGCTGTCATTTGTAGAAGTACCACCATCAGGACATCTCGCACTACTTATGGAAACTGTCTGAAATTCATCTTGCAGGAGTATGGTGCTCTTGCTCCTGGCTTTCTCGAACTTTCAATTACTGTTACTGCAGTTAGGAAACATTTACCTTCCTTTCTTTCTATATTTTTCTTCCTTCTTTCTATATTTGCTTCTTTTTTTCTTATTCTTTCTCATTTTACCTTTTTTTTTTTTTTTCTATTGCTCTCTTTCTTACCCTTCCTGCCTTTCCTGCCAACTGAGGTATTTCCACTTAAACTCGTGTCTGTGATGTTTCCCATTATCAACCTCTAAGTGTCCCTGCCAACTAGTAACAGAGTAGAACTTGCTTCTGTAGTTGTTACTTTGGAGCTTCACCAAGCAACTCACCTGCCGCCCACCACCCCAACGGAACTGTGCATACTGCATAAATAATAAAGTTCTGTATACCTGCAAATAGACACATTGTTGCTTCTATTCCACCAGACACAAGCGCAGAACCTGCTTCTCGAACACTCTGTAAATTACTTAATTCTCCAGTATTAGATCTGTCATAGATTCACATGCTTGTATCATTCCCCATCGTCGAAGTGGGAGTCTCACGGTACTATTTCAAAGCAATAAGATTATTAAGCATAGGCTACAATGGCACTAGGCCATGCAGTTAATAGCCAAACTTGGTCTATATCCAATCAACAGACAGCATCCTCTAGAACACCCCCCACAGAGGCTAGATTCCTCAGATTTTCTACCAAACGTTGTGTGAAGGGAGTCTCCCTGAGCTTTGCTCAGTTTATTCTTCAAACCTTCTGATTTCAGGAAACACTTCTCATGTCAGACGAATGTTGCTTTCCAATATTACCCTTGGGCATTCTGGCCATGACAAACATTATACGAAGGGTTTATTCAGGCCATGTAACATCCGTGGCAAATTGATGGCCCTCCTAAAAAGTGCATTTATTGCCTCTATCCTGATCACACAGTCAAAGACTGTAAAATATGTTGCACTTTTTCACAGAAGACCCTCAAAGATGGAGAGGGAAGACTTTTGTTGTGGTTACATAGGATTCAATCAAAGGAAAACCCAGTTTCTGAGGGAGAGGGTGATGATTCTTTGAGATCTGGCAAATCCTAAAAAAAAGGATAGATCCTCTGACAAAAAGTCTTCCGAACACCCTAAGAATGCCCTTAAGAAACACCACCATATGACCCCTGGTCATTCTAAAAGGTCTCAGGAGAAATTGCATCATAGACCTTCTGTGAGAAGCTGGGTGGGTCTCTGTTGTAGTACCCCCCCCCCCCCCCCCCCACTTTTTGCCAGACTACTGATGTACTTTGACTTGATGTGCCCTGGGTCCCTGCCAATCCGGTTCCCAGGGCCTGTGTTCTTTCACCCAAAACGAACCCACACCCAGTTGGCATCTGTGGCCACAGGTCAGCCCCTAGGTAAATGGTAGGCTGCGTGTCTTGGTGCAGAACAAAGTGAAGAATCGACATGGTACACATCCCGGTGTGCCATGTTTACAAACCACTGCCCTGGCATAGATCAGTCACCGCTCAAGCTGGGTGCACTACACCAGTGGTGAGGGTACTAGTTCATGAACCCTGTACCCTTAGTGTCTTAAGTCTATTCTTAGACATTGTGCAGTGCTGCCATTAAGAGTATATCGTTCTGGGAGTTTGTCATTATGAACTCCACAGCACTATAATGGCTTCACAGAAAATTGAGAAGTTTGGTATCAAACTTCTCAGCACATTAAACCTACACTGATACCAGTGTGCGATTTAATGAAAAATGCACACAGAGGGCGTCTTAGAGATGCCCCCTGAAAGACGACCTACCACTTGTGTCCAGGCTGAGTGACTGCTTTCAGCTGCCACCACCAGACATGTTTCTGGACCCCTGGGTCAAGAGCCTGCTGCTCTTGGGGGGCCTGAAACAATGCAAATCCTGGAACGAGGTGCCAAGCCTCCTCCCCAAGGATGGGCAGGGTCCACGAAGGAGAAGCTTCAAAGGCTTGCTGCCTTTGTGAGCTTCCCCAGTCCACTTGCTGCTTTCAGCAACTGGTCCCCACTGGTTCTGACCCCCACTTTGGGCGGGAGAACCGGCAGGAGAAACAAGTGAGGAAGATAGGTGTGCCCACCTCTGCCAACTCCACCCCTCAGGTGGGGGAGGCAAGAGGAGGCACAGCTCTCAGTCCCCACCATCTTGCAGATGGGGGGGACCCAGCCAACCAGGGAAAGGCTTATGCCCCCTCCCACTGGAGGGTGGCATAATAGGGGGTGTACTCACCCCTCGGAAGGGACCCATTGGTCCCAAGCTTTTTGCCTACCTGTAACGCCCCGAAATCTAGTATTTAGGGGCTCCCTGAACCTTGCTTCCTCAGACCAGAAGAAACTACAAGAAAAGGACCGAACAGCCTTGCCGAAGCTAACCCACTGACTTGGCCCCAGCCGTACCGGCATGTCTACACCTTGAACCTGCTCCTGCCAAATCACGGTGTGTCCTGCAGCCAGCAAAATCAAACCCCGGAGGACCTGCCTGCCTTCAACCACAAAGATTGTGTCTCCCGTGAATTTGTTCATCTGCAACCTCTGGCCGGACACCATGAATCTGCACCACTCTGCACCCGCTGTCCACAACCTGAGCTCGAGTGGGCAAATGCCACGAGGAGGTACCCCCGGCGATCCTAACCCGAGATCTGGCGACCCCTGACCTACCTCAAACCTCCAGCTGACACCTGCAGCCTGAATCCAGGATGTCCCCCCCCCCCCCAACCACGACCAGGAGCTGGTAAGAAGATCCAACCCTAAAAGGCACCCCTGCACCAGACACCCCACGGCCTTGGGTGGCCAAACCGACGGTGCCAAACCAACCCCCGACTTCCCAACTTATCTCTCGAAGTGGTGGTCACACCCAGAAGACCTTCATCCCCTAGCCTGCAGTGCATTTGCAAACCTGAGGTTCCCCATTGCAAACAGGGCGCCCAATGTCGTAACAGCACCCTAGTGCCGCTGAGGGTGCACCTTTGGTGCTACTTTATTTCCCCATTTGCCCTGAGCTAAAGTCCAGGAGCTTTGCTCCCCCCAACCAAGTGGCCTGCTAGTCAGCAGCCACCAACCTGAGGCCCCCTAGCCCCCATTGGATAACGCTGGGCTTCAGCACTCTGCACCCAGCTTTCCTAGTGCAGCTGGTGTAACAAGAGTGCATCCCTGACCCTGGGAGACCCCTGATTCTACCCCAGAATCTCAACTCCCACTACCGAATACGTACCCTAAAACCGATAACACTATGTTCGAGGCATATGAGCTGCAGATTACACACTGTGCATAGATCACCATCTGGTGTTTTGCCTGGATGTTTGCACTTGTTTTTGTCTTGGAAAGTCTTTGGAAGTCACAAGGTATGTGACTCCTCCTTTGGATCATAGTGCGCATGGGCATCGGCTCCATCCTCAGATTGTGTTTTTGCGCCATCGGGCTCGGATGTGTTCTCGCGTTCCAGTTCCGTTAAGTTTTCTCTTTCGAGGCGCAAAACTTCCCATCTCGACGGTATTGTTTCCAGCCACACGCGACCCTTCAACTTCGAAGTCTTGGATTCCGGTCCTCGACAGAGGCCTTGGGCTCGAAGGACCGTGAGTACAGACGTCGACCTCACCAGTTCCTCGGCACCGACAACACCCTCGGAGCCGACTAAAAAACGCCTGCCGAAAGACCCCGATACTTCCAAGCCAAAGACCTCGGAACCGAAAACAGCAACCAGTTCCAACTGATAAAGACACTTCAAAACGACACGGTTTCAAGCCTAGAACCGCTACCGAGTCGACGCCCAAAAAACTTATGGCACCGAGGCCCTCGTCTCCGAAGGATCTGTCTCCCACAGATAAACTTTTTCGTCCAGATCCTACCCAAAAGACTTCAATGAAGGATCCTAAGACTGGTCATTTAATGCTCAGCATCAAGAAAAGACCCCTGGAAACGCCTGCGCCCGCACCGCCACCAAAGAGAGACTTTGCTACTTCTCCATTAAGGATTCCTTCTCTTCTTCCTGCTCCCCCACCACACCTCTTTCCCACACCATCACCTACCCCAATAGATGATGATGATAACACCTCAGATGATGCAGGGGAAGATGCAGACGATCAACCCCTTGGGGACCCTACTCCTACTGGCTCCCCTGACCGATGGGATGATTACAGTGTCCCAGATGTCCCTTACACCCCACAAGACTATATTTATCCCTCCAGACTTCCCCCCCACAGGACAATATCGGATTCAACCAGCTCCTTCAAAGAGCTGCCCAATACCACCGGGTGGCCCGTCATACAGACCCAGTAGAGGAGGATTTTCTTATGGATGCTTTTGATACCACAAAAGTCCACCTCAACACTGCCCATGCTTAAAGGGGTCATTAAGCACGCACCAGAGAACTTTAAAGACCCCGTCAGAGCTCGGGTCATCAACCCAAGAATAGAAAAGAAATATAAAGCTGCCCCTACTGACCCAGTATACATTAAGGGCCCTAGTAGTCTCTAATGCCAGGAAGAGAAGAGAGCAAATTCCCAAACGTCAGGTGACGCACCACCACCAGACAAGGAATCAAAACTCATAGAAGCCTCTGGCAAACGCACAGCGTCACAGGCAGCAAATATTTAACACCCAAGCGCTCCTAGCCAGGTATGACAGGGCACATTATGACAAGCTTGAGTCCATAATGTAGCACCTCCCTGACAAATATAAAAACAGAGCCAGTGAACTAATCCAAGAGGGTAAGACATCACTAACACCTCCATCCGCTGTGCCCTAGATGCAGCAGATACCACCTCAAGGGCAATCAACACCAGTGTCCTTTTGCGCAGGCATGTCTGGTTACGTATATCAGGTTTTAAACACGAAGTACAGAGTCCTGTACTCAATCAGCCTTTTGATGAGCAACACCTATTTGGCCCTAATGGAGACGTATCCCTCGAGAAAATGAATAAGAATACAGACACCACCAAATCTATGGGAGCCTTGCAATCGCAAGCTCCCAGCCGGTCCTTTTTGTCGCTCATCCTTTAGAAGCACCCATCGAGGCTACTCCTCTGATAGCCCCTCCACCTCTTACAAAGCTCCCGCACAATCCACTTTTACTCAAGGTTACCAAAGGGGTGGTTACAGGGGGAATAACAGCAAAGGCAGAGGCAAAAATAACTCCCGCTCTGCCGCCACATCTACCCCATGACTTCCCTCCACTTCCCCCCGACTATTCCACTCCATTCGGGGGAAGACTCCACCAATTTCTCCCTGCCTGGATAAACATCACTTCAGACTGGTGGGTCCACGAAATCATTCAATCAGGCTACTGTCTCGAACTAACATCTACCCCCCCCAAACATACCACCCAAACACCGTCCAATGTCACAAGAACACTTGTTACTGTTAAAGCAGGAGGTAATCTCCCTCCTACAAAAAAGTGCAATAGAACCAGTTCCCCTGCACCAACAAAACAAGGGAGTCTACTCCCTTTATTTTCTCATACCAAAAAGGATGGATCTCTAAGACCTATTTTAGACCTCGGACCCCTAACCTATACATACGTTCAGACCACTTCCACATGGTCACACTTCAGCAGGTCCTCCCTCTGCTTTCCCAGGGCAACTTCCTTGCTACTCTAGACCTCAAGGATGCCTATTTCCACATTCCCATTCACAGCGATCACAGAAAATATCTGATTCGTAGTGGACGGTCAGCACTACCAATTCAAAGTACTCCCATTTGGAGTCACCACAGCACCAAGAGTGTTTACTAAGTGCCTAGCAGTAGAGGCAGCACACCTAAGGAGACAACACATACATGTCTTCCCATATCTAGATGACTGGCTTATAAAAGCCAAATCGTAAAATCGGTTTGTACAACACACTCGCGCCACTAGTCAACAACTTCACGACCTGGGGTTCACAATAAATCACGGCAAGTCCCAGCTGCAACCGTCCCACACGCAACAATACCTCGGTGCCACAATAGACAGCTCAAGAGCGCTCGCCTACCCCAGTCCCGCGCGTATAGCGAGCATCCAAGCTCTTCTCACCAGATTCCAACCGCAACACTCTTTTCCAGCTTGAGTGTTTATGCAACTCATAGGGATGATGGCCTCTTGCAAATTCATAGTGCCTCATGCAAGACTCCAGATGCATCCTCTCCAAGAGTGCTTAGCACGCCAATGGAACCAGGCTCAAGGTCAGCTAACAGATCTGGTGTTGGTAGGCGGTCGTACCCATCGCTCTCTGCAGTGGTGGAACACCAAACCTTTCCAAAGGGCGACCATTCCTCGAGCCAGTTCCTCAAATAGTCATGCCAGCGGATGCATCGCTCTCCGGCTGGGGAGCTCACCTACTACATCACACCATGCAGGGCAGGTAGACACCTCAACAAAAGTTACTCCACATCAACCACCTGGCGTTACTAGCCATATTCCTAGCCTTAAAAGCATTTCAAAAACAAATATCAGGCAAGACTGTCTTAGTCCGCACCGACAACATGACAGCCATGTATTATATCCAAAAACAAGGTGGGACACACTCTCTGCAGCTCTCTCAGCTTGCTCAGAGCATATGGAGGTGTGCTATACCTCAGAATTTTTTTTCCTAGCCCAACATGTCCCAGGAGTCCAAAACACAATAGCCGATTTCTTGAGCCATCAAACAGAATAAATCCATGAGTGGCAACTTCATCCACAAGTTCTTAAACCGTTTTTTCAGATTTGGGGGCAACCACAGATAGACCTCTTCGCCACCCAAGAAACCGCCAAATGCCCAAACTTCGCTGCCAGGTATCCTCACCCATTGTCCAAAGGCAATGCGATATGGATGAACTGGTCAGGCAGATTTGCGTATGCTTTTCCGCCTCTCCCACTCATTCCACTAGTGATGCGCAAACTACAGCAGCACTCATTAACGCTCATCCTAGTTGCTCCAACTTGGGTCAGACAACCATGGTACACCACACTGCTGGAACTCAGTAGTTCTGCACCAAAAACTACACCTCTCTCCACGCCTCTTAACCCAGAACCATGGAGAGATCCAACACCCAGATCCAGCTCCGCTCAACCTAGCGATCTGGCTCCTGAAGTCCTAGAATTTGTTTACCTTAACCTTCCTCCTGCCTGTATGAACGTCATCAAAGAAGCTAGACGGCCTACCACTAGAGCATGCTATGCAGCCAAGTGGAAGAGATTCGTAGTATACTGCCATAACGACGACACTAATCCCCTAGATGTGGCTATCCAACACATCATAGGCTACTTACTACACCTCCAAAGATGCTGCCTAACCTAAACCTCTATCAGATTGCATCTTGATGCCATAGCAGCACATCTACAAAATAGGCAGCATCTCTCATTTTTCAGAGTACCTGTCATAAAGGCCTTTATGGAGGGACTCTAGAGAATAATTCCCCCCAGAGTACCACCTTCCCCTGTGTGGAATTTAAACATCGTTCTCACAAGACTAATGGGGCCTCATTTGAACCTCTACATAAATGTGAGCTAAAATTCTTAACATGGAAAACTGCTTTCCTCGTAGCCATTGCTTCTCTACGAAGGGTTAGTGAACTACAAGCACTAACCATTCAAGAACTCTTTCTCCAGATACATCTTAATAAAGTTGTTCTCCGAACTAATCCTAAATTCCTCCCTAAAGTCATTTCTCCCTTCCACCTCAATCAATCTGTAGAGCTGCCTGTATTCTTCTCGCAGCCACAAACAGTCGTACAAAGAGCTCTTCACATCTTAGATGTCAAAAGAGCACTACTATAACTACACAGAGAACAAAATATTTTCGCGAGACCAAACAACTATTTGTGTCTTTCTCACCACCACACAAAGGCAACCCCATATCAAAATCTGGGATAGCTAGGTGGATTGTCAAATGCATACAGATTTGTTACCACAAAGCAAAATGTACATTATCTGTTCCTCCTAAAGCCCACTCTACACGAAAGATCGGGGCTTCAATGGCATTTTTAGGAAACATTCCTTTAGATGGTATCTGCAGAGCAGCCACATGGTCTACACCACACACATTCACAAAACACTATTGTGTTGGGGTGCAAACTAAACAGGCTACTGTGGGCCAGGCTGTAATCAAAGCACTATTTAAAACTACTGCAACAGATACTGGTGGTCGCCGCTAGAAGTGGATACTGCTTTACAATGTATGCACAGTGTGTAATCTGCAGCTCATATGCCTCGACCGGAATATGCTACTTACCAGTATGCATCTGTTCTTGGCATGTAGAGCTGCAGATCTACACACGCCTCCCTGGCTACCTTTATCTGTTCCAGTATTATCTTACTTAGATACACCACACATGGGCATCTTTACTGTTTCTTACTAAGCTCCATCATTTCCCTGCTGGCGAAAAACAATCTGAGGATGGAGCGGATGCCCATGCGCACTATGATCCAAAGGAAGAGTCACATACCTCGTGACTTCCAAAGACTTTCCAAAACAAATACAAGTGCAAACATCCGGGCCCAACACCAGATGGCGATCTATGCACAGTGTGTAGATCTGCAGCTCTACCTGCCAAGAACAGATGCATACTGGTAAGTAGCATATTCCTTTCCTCCATAGGAGAACATTGACTGTTTTTCTTGGTAAAATGTGGGGTTTGATAACCTAAAGAAATTCTTTAAAATTGTACTTTTTAACAGAAACGATTTTACTTATCTGTTTACAGGAAATTCCCTAGAGTAGTGTCCAGGTATACTACTCTGTGTAAGAAAAGTAATCTCAAAAGTAACTTACCTATAATCTTACTGAATGAAAGTCCCATACAAAGTATATGTACTGTATTTACAAAGCCTTGCTTTTCTCAGAAACAATACTGTACGTCAAAACAAAGTCCATTTACAATTGCAATCCACTTTGTTACAAACTGTATATTTACGGCAAAGTACTTATCATTTACCTGTGCCAGGCTTGCTTGTTCTAGGAAATAAAATAACTAAAAGAATATTTTTTATACAAAAACAATTAGTCTGAAGTTTGAGTGTGTGAATTCATTTGCTGACTGAGTGTGTACATCAAATGCTCAACACTATCCTCTGATACTGCCTTACTGCTCGACCACACTACCACAAATAGAGAGTGAGGTGCTTTGTAACTTTACCCCTGCCTACCTTTGGGGTTCCACTGGACTCTGTGCACACTATACCTCACTTTGGTATAGTATGTAGAGAGCCAGCTTCCTAGAACTGGCACTGAGTGTTATGACCCTGGTTAAAAGACACCACATCCATACACATTTAGAAACTCCCTGGGACTCCGCTGTCTGTGTGTGTGTGCCTGCGTGTGAGTGTGTGTTACCTCATTAGTACCGTCGGGAACTACAAGTCCCAGCAAACCTCCAGGGCACTCCCAGATTGCCTGCAAAATCTAGAGTATATTAGGCTCCGCCCTTGGATTGTCAGATGCTTGACGATCCGAGTTGGCGCCAGATACCGGAGTATCTGATGAATCATTCCAGAAGAAACTCAGACAAAAGGCGCACTGCAGAGACTTCACCTCCCACCTGCGCCTTGATTGACTTGTTCCGACTTCAAGCTCCTCTCGCTCCCAGAGATGTCTCCTTGCGATTTCGCCGGTGCTCTCGAGGGCAATTTAAAACCCGGTTTCTGGTGCACCCAGAAAAGCCCCTTCCCGACTTCTACCTCCTGCTTTCTTGAGAGCAAGCCGTGACCCGGCCTTCTGTGCTCCCAGAGGTGCAGTGATCCTTTAGCCATTGGGAAAAGTTCATGCTCAGGAGAGCGGTGCAATATTTCTCTTTTCTGTTGCTTTTCGCTCACCTTGTGTTGCGAGCCCTTATTTGTCACACCAGTTATGGGGTAGTTCCTTTAAACGCACAGGAACACGAGTTTTCCTTTTTGATGATTTTGGTGGACAACTAGGTAACGTGCAATCTTTTCTTTTGATTTTTTGGGAATTATATTAATTGTGCAAGAGTACTATTAGCTCTCGTTCTTTACTATATTTTCGTATTGATTATTACCTGCTCTTTGATACTTCTGGTGGTCCGTGAATGGCTGTTCCTCTACACTGCTCTCGCCCTTTTCATGACTCAATCCCTTGGGATTTGCTTTGTGTGAGGAATGTGAGTAAGTTTTGTATATTGGCACATACTGACACATTGTGATTGAACACACTAGATTTGTTACATGTGTTCGTTTTGTCTTACTGCAGAAAACCTTGCCAGGCTACCTGTCCCAGAAAGAATAGGGCCGCGTCTCCCTCACCTCATGGGACGACGCTATCTACTCCTTCACAGCTTTTTCTTTGTTTGTTTATTTTACTCCTTTTTTCCCTTGCCCCTAAGTGGTGTGTGTTGAACGAGCTGTGCATCATTTGCTCCCAGTAGACACCATCGGGAGAAAAAGTTACCTTGCATTGTGCATCGCCCCTGCTGGTCACTTGCTTCAGGTTAGTGGTTCAATCTGACTTCGTGACACTGAGGTCTGGTTAGCTGGCCTCAGTGCACTTTCAGTCAACAGCAGCAGCATCAATCGAAGAACCAGTGGGTGACCATAGAAAAAGAGGCATTTCCTTACAAATCCAAATAACATTACATACTGCTAGAAGGGCTTTTAGCCAACCCTCTATTTATTTTGCTGTTTGAGTGTCAATCAAATTATGCTTCTTCCCACCATTGAGCATTGTATATTATCGCAGATCACCCAACTTTACCAACTTGCTGCTTCCACTTTGAGCTACTGCATTTCGCTTGTGTATGTGTATACATCCACATAAAAATCCCCGAAGGTTAGACATTTGCAAGCACTTCTATTCACCAGTGACTTGCTGGTCCCTATGTATGTTAGGGGGTATTCACCTACTTCCATAACAATCAAGAAATGTGTTGAAAGTTGCAATGTTTACCGGCCATAAACCAGTTTAGGATTATTTATTTATCCTATATAAACCATTACAAATCATTAAGATAGCAAGTGTGTATATGTGAATTTATGTTGAAACCACACATCCTCCGCTTTTGGGAGAACATTTCAGGAAATTTCATCTGACCTGAGGGACATCTAGTAAGGACTTGGGGAACTGCAGGTTTGAGAATGTCATACGACCCTAAACATTTCTAAAAAAAAAAACAACAATAATCATGGTAAAAAAACAAATATATACCAATATAGACTTATGGACAAATGTCCTTATCAATTGGTTTGACTTACAGGACGCCGATGCGGGTCATGGTATAGGCAAGCAAGCCAAGCCTGTTTCACACGAAATCGTGGTAGGAACATGCTACGTGACCTCGGCACCCTTGAGGCACGCTATTACCGCGCTGCTAGTAACTTTCCTTAAGAAATTCAAGTAAGGATTTCCCCACTGTGAGTACATGAGGGGATTTTACTCTAACCAAGGGTAGGGTACACCTTAGCGTGTGCAGACCGCCCTGGTTATTAACATCGGTCCTGACGAAAACCTGGATATTTTTCCCACAAGGTTGAAACATGTAGCCCTATTTCACTTTCTCACTTCACTTCACTTTTGTTGATACCTCAGGTCAATTTAACCTCACATGGTATCTCCTGATATTTTTAATATTGTTCAGTTGCTCAAGAATTAAAGTTTTTTTATAGAGAGCTAAATCTGACCAATTTTTAATCACTTCCTTCACCTGCACCACAAAAAAAGAAATTCCAGCTCCACTGTAATCAGGTGTCGCAGCACACCCGGATGGCATTTGGCTATCCGGGTGGTACCCCGATGATGATGATGATGCATGTCACCAACTAGGTTGGTGAGTGAGGGGTCTTCTACAAAAAGGACGATTCTGTCCTTTTAGTGCACCTCTCCCCAGCTCTGAGGCATTGAGTTACCTTCGAGGGTATACTCCTTCTAATGTTTTTGTAATTGGTTTGATTACCTAACATTAACATTTTGCTTCTTACTACCACAATGCACAACATAACTCAGTAAAGTTCTATTATAGGTTGTAGCAATAGTTATGAACCGGTTGGATTAGATTAAAATAGAAGACACTTTAATTTGTATGTATTAAAGTGTCATTACAGTGTTCCGTTGTAATCAAGACATTTAAAGTTGCCTCTTGCTCCTATTATTAAACAAGCTTTGGCATATTTATTCATCCAAGGGAAAACTAGCACAAGCTGTAGAAGTTTGTTGAAGCCACATCCCCGCTGCTTTTTTTTTAAAGTTTAGAATGCAAAACATCAATACATGCTGTAAAAGTTAGAGGATGAGAATTAAGACAAAATACTTATGGCAATGAGAAAATAAAAAGCATCCTCAAAAGGTACAATCTCTAAATAAAGAGTAAGAAAAGATAAGAAAGGGAAAAGAGCGGGAGGGGTACAGCAAAGGAAATGAATGAGGAGGAGCGAAGAACAGATCGAAATAGATCTTTAAAGTATACTAAGTAACAAATTGGTATTCTGTATAATGACATTCAAATAGCACAACTAGAAAGAAAAGATGTTAATGGTAACCACAACAAGTCTTTTTTTTTATCAACAAAGACGTAGTGGAGGCATAAGCTCGATCGAGTCTATGATGGTGACAAAGCAAATTCCACCAAGCTTGAAAAGAAATGTTCGAGGTATCCTTCCAATTAGTGGTAATAATATGAAAGGAAATGGCTATAACCAGATCAATACATTTGCCAACATTGCTGTGTACATTCCAAACAGTTGAAGAACTAACTAAGAAAATATGTAAAATATCAAAAGGTACATTAGTAGTTAAAATTTCATTCAATTTGGACCATATACGAAGCCACAAAGTTTTAACATTGGGACAGTGAAAAAACATATTCAGAAAATTACTGCTTTCGTGGGAGCAAGACCAACATTTTGGGGAATCCAGCAACTTGAATCTATGTAAGTCAGTAGGTGTAAAAAGGAGTCTGTTATAAAAATAATATAAGGTCTGGGTAGTACTAGCTGAGCGTGAGGAAGTATGGATTTTGGACCAAATGGAGTCCCATATTGGAAAGTAGAAGTCTTGTGACCGGTCCTTTCCCACAGAAGTTCTAGTTTAGATTTAATTCGGACTTTGACAGGACGGTAAAGTAACTTGTATATAAGAGCAGCTTTAAATTGAGTTAAGAAGTCCAAAGGAGAAGAGATAGATTGATCTTGTGTGTTGGCAAGGTTGCTTTGAGAAACCAGAAGTGTTGTGATATTTGAGTAAGGGGTATTGGTGGGCTCGTACGGATGAAACGCCATAGGAGCTTTGTATCTCAGGGTATTCCATAAGGGAACCATCTCTTAATAAATGGTCGAGTGTGGTAATGCCTTTATCGATCCATTCTTTCAAAAATAAAGCTCTGTTGTTAATTTTGAGATGTTTGTTATACCAAATTGGAGTGCATAAGACGTGTTCCACAGAAGATAGGTGAGTAGTAAGCAGGGAGGTAGCTATTACTTTGGAATTAATAAAGGTAGGTGAAAAAAACCTTTTAGGAGTTTGGGAAAGACGAGTAGCTGAAAGAAAAGAAAGATGTGTATTGCGCTTGTTATATGGAGCTCCATGCTGTTACCGGTGGAGGAGAAGAGTCAGATAAAAAAGGACCATATTTGTTTAAAAGAAAACGCAGTGATAACGTTTAAGGTTAGGGAAATTTACTCCTCCCAGTTCTTTGGAGACTTGTAAACGTAAGATTGAAACCCTGGCCGTGCGATTATTCCAAAGAAATTTAGTCAAAGAGCAGTAAATAGCACAAAAAAAGGAGTTGGGAAGGGAAACTGGAAGCACAGAAAGAACAAAATTAATAATTGGAAGAAGCATCATTTTAATCGTGGCTACTCTGCCCCACCAGGTAAGGAAAAGTGGAGACCAACTTTCCGTGAGATTTGATAATTTTTTTAAGTATTTCTGCAAGTTTAATTGATAGTTTCCCTAATATTATTAGCATAAAGAATCCCTAAAGATTTAATACTTTTGGAGTTCCATTCAAATCTGGTGTCTTGAAACATATATGGAAGACAATATTTGTTTAAGGGGAGGTCTTCGGATTTATCAATGTTTAACTTATAGCCAGAGACAGAAGAGTATTCTTGTAGAAGGGAAAAGAATGCTGGGAGGGAAGATGGTGGATTAGAGATATATAGAAGAATACCAGCGTAGGCAGTGAATTTGATGTCGATATTATTAAAATTAAAGCCTGTATATTGTGGTGAACGTCTGAGTTTTTCTAGAAAGGGCTCTAAAGCAAGAATAAATAGGAGAGGGGAAAGAGGGCACCTCGGTCTCGTCCCTCTAAGAAGTGGGAAATATGCAGATTGACATCCGTTCACCCAAATAGAAGTAGTGGGGGAAGAATATAACAGATGAATATATTTAATAATGGGTGGGCTAAAGCCATGCCATTTAAGTGCACCTCAAATAAAATCCCAATTAACCCTATCAAATGCATTTTCAGCATCCAGCGTGATGACTGCAACGGGAGAGTCTAATTTAGAAGCCAAGAGGATAATATGGAGAAGTGTTCTAGAGTTGTCAGTAATGGAGCGTCCTGTAACAAAGCCAGATTGATATATATTGATAAGATCTGGGATTACTTTATTTATACGAAGGGCAAGTAATTTAGCATAGATTTTACAGTCTGTATTAATCAGGGAAATCGGTCTGTAATTTTACAGAGGGAAGGGTCCTTATTTTTCTTAGTATTAAACATAACATTTCCTGAGTCAAGGATCCGCATGATTCACCGGTAGTGAGAAAATGGTTAATTAGTGTGAATAACTGGGGGACCAGAAGTTGTTTGAAATGAAGAAAAAAACGAATAGTGAAACCATCAGGACCAGGTGTTTTATCTTTGGGTAAGAGTAATGACTTCAATGATTTCCTGTTCTAGGATGGGTGCATTTAAAGATGAGGTCAGTGTGACCTATTGGAGATTTGAAAATATTCTGAAAAAAGTAGTCTATTTGGTCAGGAGTGGGATTGGATTTTGGAGCGTATAGACAAGTATAGTATCAATAAAGCAGTCAAGGATTTTAGCGTCTGAAATATGCCGATCTCCAAAATTATCTGTAATGGCCACAATTTTAGATTTTTGTATTTTAATTTTTAAATAGTTAGCCAAAGATCTGCCTGCTTTATTCCGTCCACCATACATCTTGGCATTACATTTCAGGAGATTGTTACAAGCAGCATCTAACGACTGTTTATTGTACTGTAGTTTAGCTTTATTAAGAGCAGAAAGCGTATCGGGACAATTAGAAGTAAAGTACTTGTATTCTAAGGCTTTAATTTGGTTCTGGATGTGTGTAGAATTAAGGATAGCTTTTTTTCTTTTTCCGGGAAACAAGATTAATAATAAAACCCCTGGCGGCAGCTTTAAAGGCATCCCAAATTAAATGATACGGAGAAGTAGAGGAGAGGTTATTTAGGAAGAATTCCTGGGTGAATATCTTGAACTGTTCAATAAAATGCATATCTAGTAAGGGAATTATTGAAACGCCAACATCGGAAGGAGGTGGGAGACGAGGGATATTCCATATCTAATATGACGGGAGCATGGTCTGAAATGAGAATGGAGCCAATCTGTGTTGGTCATGTATTGAAGGGCGGGTTGAGCGAGAAAGATATAGTCAATACGTGAATCTGATTTATGTACAGGGGAGAAAAAGGAAAATTCTAGAACATCAGGATGGGAGGTTCTCCAAGAATCTATCAGTCCTCTGGAAGTGATAGCTTTATAAAAAGTCTTTTGCATCTTATTGGGAATATACTTCGCTTGGGATTTCCTATATACAAAAGGGTCCATAAGTTGGTTACAATCACCACCTACAATCAGATTTTCAGTAGCATGTGAGGAGAGAAGAGTAGGGAAATCATTCCAAAAGGTTAAATCAACACCGTTGGGACCATAAACATTGCAAAAAGATAATTGAGCATCATTAACTTTAACATTTAAGAAAAGCCATCTACCATTAATGTCTTTCAATTCATTCTGGAGGGAGTCTTTCAAAGATTTCTGAAATAGTATAACCACTCCATTTTTGTTGTTCACAGCAGGAGAACAATAAATATCTCCACCCATTGTTTAGGGAGAGAAGATACATCCTGTTCCCTGAGATGTTGTTCTTGCAATAGTGCAACCTGACATTTTAATTCAGCAAGATGAGACAAGACACGTCTTTTGACAGGATTATGAATACCTTTAACATTCCATGAAACTATATAGAGGCCTTTTATCAGAGAGATTTATGCATAAATAGATAGTAGAAAAGATAACATCCAGAGAATGAAAGATAAAAAAAAGAAACGTAAATATCTGATGAGGAAAAGGGTACATAAAGGAAGGTAAAGGCTCGATGTGAAAGGGAAAGAAACTTGTGAGGAGATGAAATAATGCAGAGGAAGGAAAATGAGGGAGTATGCTTGGTGTAAACACCAACATGAATTGAAAAAAGAAACATAAGATACCAAAAATTCAAAATAAAGAGAGGTACATAAAGTGAAGTAAAAGGCAGGAGAAAAAAGGGATGAGGGAAGAAAGGAAGAAGAGCAAAAGGAAAGGAGAACAAAGTCGCTCTAAAGAAGATAGCAGAAAAAAGATGACCAAAAGCCAAAGAGCTTTAGTCATATTAAACAGCTATAAAGAGAAAAATAATGCAGGAAGGAGGGGGGGGGGCGAAAAGAACAAGACGGCCCACTCCAAACGGGGAGCACGGAGGAGAAACAAGTTGATTACTACAGATAAACAAGAGGAATAAGGGGTATAATACGCAAAAGAAGTAGCAACATAAGGGAACAATGAGGAGGGGAACTTACCAAACGTTAGGGTACATTGCTCCGAAGCGGATATAACACCATATACATAACAGTAACTTGGATTTGAACATCAACCACAGGAGTATATAAGGAACATCTAAAAGATATGGGAGAAGATAAGAGATAAATTAAGGCTTGCTTAGGTCCATGGCGTCTTGTTAGTGAACGTGGATGAATTTACGAAGTTCAGCTGGATCTTCAAAAGTAAAAGATCGATCTTTGTAGGTCACTTTGAAGAAGCAAGGGTGGATGAGACCGTAGCGAGTGTTCATGGCTCTAAGCGATGGTCGAAGGTCTAAAAATTCCTTGCAACGGTTGGCAGATGGCGTTGAAACATCTTGGCTGAAAACAAAATTGTGTCTAGACCATATTATTTGTTTGTGTTATTTTGCAGCATTGAGATTTGCCATGAGGTTAGAATAAAGTAAAAAGTATGCAATGATGCCTCTAGGTTTAGCTGCTGAAGATATATTTGATGGACCCAGTCTATGCTCTTTTTGAATGTTGAGGTCCGTAGATTTTGGCAGACCAACAACTTGTAGAACTTGGGTTTTCAAGAAAGAGATCATGTCCGACCACTTGGAACCTTCTGGAATACCATAGATGCGTAGGTTGTTGCACCTATTTCGATTTTCTAAATCTTCTGTAATTTTCTTAAGTTGTGTTACTTCTTTCGTGAGAAAATCTACTCTGGCGACAACGTCTTGTGCATCACTAATTTTCTGTTCCACGTCTGAAATACGTGACTCAAGGTTGGACCATTTTTCTTCAATACGTTGAAGTGAAGCAGTGGTTTCAGACATGAAGGGACTTATGTTGCGCAGTTCGTCCATAATGTCCTCTAACGTCAGAGGAATCTAAAATCCTGTGCATCTGAGCAAATCATTTCATCTTTCTCTGGCTAAAATATGTAAATATGTGAAATGAATTCGTAGTTTAGGTAGTGTAATTGAAAAATTGTAAATCCCTTCTTATCATTTTACATCACACTCCTACCCCATAATGTACAGAACTCATTGCTTTCCAGCAAGGTTTTCACAATATAAATTCCAATGCATGCACACATTAGTGCATACAAGGCGACAACTCGGACATGTCTTTCAATGACAAAGCCTTCATTGAAAGACTTGGATGATCCCACTAATACATCTAGACAATACTGAGACAGCTGTCTGAATGGAGCTTTGCGACTCACTACCCCTCAAATGTTGGGCTAAGGGCAAGATTTGTCAATTGATTCATGGGAGTGCCCCTATTACTTGTCCGCCAATCTTATCCTTAGCAATTGTACTCCTCTTCTAAGCCCTTGCAGAAAAAGTTGGTTCCCAAGTCAGATCTCATGAACCATCTACAAGTACCCATCTCCTCACTGCTGGTGCCCACCCATCTGGCAGCAACGAATATGTGGAAGTTATGAACATTGTCCAGAATGGGACAGCATCACAGACTGGTATTAAAGCTGATGTGTTATAGCCATGCATTGCAGTTCATCAAATTCCTTTTCCTGTGTTTATATTCACAAGGTTCTTAAGATGGTGTTTAAAGGAGTAGAGGAGGGTTCCTACTTCAGTTTTTCCCTGTTTGAAAAGCATTTTAGTTTGCTGGAGATCCATCCATGATCTCAAAGTGCTTAGCAAGTTTCTGAAGAAGCCATTTCTCTGTATTTGTATTACCTATTTCTTGCTTACTACATCACAGTACTTTTCGGGAACCGGGCATCAAATTACCAGAATCACTGATAGACCAGTAGAATTTGGTTACCCACAATCACCTTCACGCGCAGTAATCTTTAATACAGACTTGGCCTATTAGCGGTACAGAACTTAGCCTACATCTTCCTATACCACCTCAGTGGCAATAATCAACTTACTATCGCACTTCAGATGTATAAATTGACTCACGTTGAAAAAGTGCTATAAAGGGTTCTGTCAAGAAATTAGTTTATTTCAACTTGGTGAACAATTGAGGTACGCAATCATCATGTAAATGTATATAAACGATTTTCAACTAACAACCATGACAACAAGGTGATTTTGGTTTAGAGCACCCCGTTTAATTAAAATGTAACATTTGACAATTGTATATTAGTAGTTGGTGTGCAAAACACCATCTGCAATACTGCATGAAATGTTTACTGTACTTGTACTGGACTATTACCCAATATAATATATACCAGTAGCATTACCATTACCTAGTTTGCTTATGCTTGCGCATCTGCATCCCTAAAATTTTGTATGGGCATGGTAGTCTTCCCTATCGTTTTGAACCAAAAGTAGATGTTCGAAGTATGTGTGGCTGTTGATACGCATGCTTAGCTTAATCCTGCCATTTAGTGTTGGGCTTGGATGTGTGCAAGTTGGTTTTCTTCAAAGAAAGTCTTTCGAGTCACGAGGTAGTGTGACTCCTCCTCTTGCTATTAATGTGCATGGTCATTGACTCCATTGTGAGATTTTCTTTCACTGTAAGGTTTGGACATGTGCTCTTCTGCGCCGGTTTGACACCGTCGTGCTGTTGCTTTCTCAGTTTATAACAGAGAACGACTAGGTCAGCTGTAGGGCCTGCTGCTTCTTTGTGAACGTCTGGCTTGATGTATCGGAGATATCTTGGAGTGTGGGTGAAACACCAGACCGGAGGACCTCCAGAAAGATCTACAGGTACGAACATCGGCTGCAGATTAACGGACCTTCTCCCTCGATGATATCCTCGGAATGGAGATCGAGCTGGAAGATCTGCCTTCAGCTCTACGAGCCATGAGTAACAGCCTGTTAACATTGGTTAACAGCCAATTCCAAAGAGCTCTTAAACCATTGCCGCGGCACGACTGCCTTCAGGCCATGGTCCGCACCGACCATCTGTTTTGGATACTCCCAGCCCTACACTAAAAACTCAAAGCTGCATGTTTCGTAGCAAACTTCTGCCTCAGAGCAGAGTCTACCTTTAAAGCCGAAACCTTCTGCATCGAAGCAATGCCCAAAACCACCTGCTTCTGAGCCTAAAACTTTAGTACTGGAACCTTCTGCGTTAGATGCTAAAGCTTTTTCATCCTCAACAACAGCACATGGGTTGGGACCAGTGTCACCCGTGCTTCCGACTACAGGAGGAAATTGACTATACACAGAAGCACATCATGATCCACCCTGATACTGGCCTCATAAATGAAAGACACCCCACCTCCACACCCCCCCCCCCCCCCCCCCCCCCCCCCCACCGTCTAAGATAATCTTTCTTTAAAGGAGGCTTTTAATGTTCCAACTCCACTCAAACACAGGAAGAAGATGGACAAGGCCACGAGCCCTTGTCATCCCACCCCCTACAGTGACTCCACACCATACACCCTCACCATCTGCTTTATTGGCTGCCCTTGCACCTTATTCCCTGGAACGGTTATGTATTCTTAATTAGGGTGTGGAGATGGAATGGAAAAACATTTATAGAGCGCATGGCTACCCGGAGGCATCCCAGCGCTAATAGCCGACAGCAGGGGGACCAGAAGGGGCTAAGGAAAGAGCAAGGTTTTTATTTGTTTCCGGAAAGCCATGTGGTCAGGGATAAGGCGTAAGTGGAGAGGCAAGGCATTCCAGAGTTTGGAGGTGTTGTAGGAAAAGAGTCTGCCACCACTTCTGGACCTTTTGATCCTAGGGATCTCGGCCAGATGCAGATCATCTGATCTAAGTTTACGCTTGGCTTTATATGGGCGAATCATGGTGGAAATCGCCGGTGGACCAAGTCCTTGCCTTGCTTTATGTACTAGGCATAAGGATTTAAACTTGATTAGTTCCTGAAACGGGAGCCAGTGGAGGGCGCGGAGAGCCGGTTCTGCTGACCGCCTATTGGAGATTCCCGTTAGCAGTCTCACTGCACTGTTTTGTACAGATTGAAGTTTCTTGATTGCTGAAATGGGAGCGCCCAGGTACAGAGCGTTCCCATAATCCAATCTAGAAAGTATTAATGACTTCACCACTACCTTCTTGGCCGTGGAGGGAAGAAGGGGCAGGATCTTTCAGGCCATTCTAAGTAGGCCGTAGCAGAGGGCTGCTGTTTTCCTGGCTTGTGTCCTGAGGCTGAGGTCCTGGTCCAGCCATACCCCCAAACTCTTGATTTCCGCTTTTGGTATTGGGGGGTGGGCCCATGCATGATGGCCAAATCTGGCTGGGGTTGAAACGGAGGGAGTTACCCAAGACCATGATCTCAGTTTTTTCTCCATTGAGCTTGAGTTGAGTCATCCATCCAGCTTGAGATGTAATTTAGACAGGAATGGAGGATGTGAGATTCCTGTTCGGCTTGGTTGCGCCCGACCACCAGCTGGGTGTCATCGGCATAGGTGATTATTCGGATTCCGTGAGGCTGTATTCTGGCTGCTAGCGGAGACATATATACATTGAATAATGTCGGGCTGAGCAAGGAGCCCTGGGGCACCCCGCTCGGCAGGTGTATTGGTTTGGAAACAGTGCTTTCATTAAACACCTGGAAGGTTCTTCCCTCCAATAAAGAGGATAGCCATTGGAGTGCAATGCCATCCACTCCGATATTCCTGAGACGCCGGATCAGAGTTGAGTGATTCACCGTGTCAAACGCGGGTCTCCGGTCAAGGAGTATGATGGCCGCTGAGCATCCAGAGTCAAGAATCTTCCTGCTTTCTTCCACCACTGCCAGCAAAGCGGTTTCAGTGCTTTGGCGTGGGCGGAAGCCGGTTTGGGAGGGGTGAAGCAGGCTTTCAAGAAACCCTGAGAGAGTTACATTTTACGTGTTTCTCTGTTATCTTACTAATGGCCGGGAGAAGGGATATGGGGCGATAGTTGCCCAGCTCGACCGGGTCCAGATTGGGCTTTTTTTAGTAGAGCTCTCACCCCCGCCTCTTTCCATCTGGAGGGATCTATTCCCGTGGTAAGCGAGGCGTTGATCATGTTAGGTGTTATGATAGGGGTAATCTGTTTCAGGATGTTCAGTGGCGCTGGGTCAGCCGGGGAGCCGCTCTTCACCGTGGTCAACAGGGAGCTGAAAGTTTCCTGTGTCACCAGTGGAATATCCTTTAAGATGAATTCTGTTTGGGAATTCATCTGAGGTTGGGGAGGGGAATATTCCTTTATCTTAATTGGGAGGGATTCAAGCATAAGCTGAACTTTTGTTACTAAAGTATTCAGAGAGTTTGTTACACTGGTCGCCTGACATATCAGGGGCTGCTCTGGGGGGGGGGGGTGGGAGGAGGGGGGGAGCTTTGAGCAGATTTTTTATGATATTAAACATTTCTTTGGGGGTGTTGGACACAGCTAAAATTCTGTTTTCATAAGAGGAGGCTTGAGCTTTTTTAATTCTGCTTTATAAGCAAGAATGGCTAACCTATAGTTCTGTTTTTTTACGGTGGAATATCTTTCCTCCAGTATCTTTCCTTCAATTTGCATTGCTGCTTTAGAGTGCGTAATTCTGATGTAAACCATGGGGCATCTTGGGGCCCTGACGATTTCTTTATCCTGGTCTTTGGAAGGACCGTATTGAGTGATTCCTCATTTCCAGCAGAGGAAATCCTCATCCGCCTGCACCGGACATTGGGATAAGCTAGGTTTAGTCTTTTCCAGCTCCTGAGACCATTTCTCCAAAGAGATCTTGTTCCAAGGGCGACCAGATGTCCAGGATGGTTGCATCTTGGGCCTGGTTGTCTGAGGGGACCAAAGAAGATTTATCAGGAAATGATCTGTCCAAGGTAGAGGAGTGGGTTCAGTTCCCTTCAGGTCAACCAGATTAGAAAAAACTTGGCCGAGAAGGTGTCCTCTTACATGTGTGGTCTTATTGATTTTTTTTGGGAGAGTTTTAGGGATAGGAGGTCTTTTGTTAGCTCACCGGCATTAGAGACTTGTGGTTCATCGAAGTGGAGGTTGAAATCTCCTAGAATCGTAAAATTACCCGAGGTACCGGCCAGTTTGATTGCAGCCTCAAGCAGTGAGTTATTAAATGACCCTATTGGTCCCGGTGGCCGGTAAATCAAGATGCCTGTGAAGGCGAGAAGTGGGGAGAATTCTAGAGAGAAGTGAACATTCTCAGTCTTTAAGCGGGTTACCCAGAAGGCGGCAGGTGAGCTGTTCCTTATAGGCGTGGCTATTCCACCACCTCGGACGGTCAGTCGATCGGTTCTTTGTAGCGCGAAGCCTGGGGGAAGAGCTTGCGTGATGTCCGGCCTTGAGCTAGGGGAGAGCCAAGTTTCAGTAATGAAAAGAACGTCTGGATCTTGGTCTCTGAGGAGCATCCCTATTTCTGCCGTATGTTTGGGCAGGGATCTGCAATTAAGAAGGAGGATCCTAAATTCGATCCTATTATGGGATTGATCAAGCCTGTGTGATGTGAAGTTGTCTACATGTGGGGCCTTTCCTTAGGTCGGTGCTGTTGTATATAAGGCGGGCTGGGATGGGTGATGCAGGGGTTTTGGCCCCTGGGCGCGGACAGGCGCAGACAGGCTTGCCTTAGGCGCGCCCGCAGCGCGCGGTCGCATTAAAGTGTACTTTTTTTTTTATAAACTTTTTATTGTTTATACAGTTTGGCACAAGCTTAGCATACAGTACATAGAAACAGTATATCCAGACATCTGTGTTTTTTCAGTCAACGGCACAGTGACTTTACAGGTATAAAGTGTACTTTTAACTGTTTTTTGCACTGCCCGGGTTCAGCCACTGAACCGCTGACCCAGCGCTGTCAAAACGGAAGTGTGTGTAAAAGCCCCGAGCCCCTAGAGCACTGAACATGGCTCTTGTTCCCGGTAGCACCACAAAAATCAATTCCCCAGTTAAAGGTACAGTTTTTGAAAACACAACAATTTAAAAAGAATCAGGAAATTGTCTTAAGTGAAATTAACTGTCCTAAGACCGTACTGACCTGCAGCCGCACTCAGAGTGAGTGTTCTGCTTCCGGCCTGAGTCGGGTAGATGAGAGGGACTTTTTTTTTTGTCCTACCACAAGATGAGCCCTCAGACACATATGACACTGAAGCACCAGCGGATACCGACACTGATCTGTACCTTGCAAAACGCTCTCCCCTGTTGACACTACCACCTACCATGATTTAATTGGTAGAGCTGCCACCTTCCATACAGTGCAGTTACGTACAGAGATGCTCTCCTCCACACAATGCTCAACACAATACTTGCCCATACTCAAAGGTATGCTCAGCCACACCACGGACATTTTCAATGACCTGGTAAGATCTAGGGTCATATCCCCAATGGTGAATAAAAAATATAAAGCGTAACTTAATGACACCATAAATATAAAAGGACAACTTCCACTATACTTTTTGGTTGTGACAGCACAGAAAAGGGCCAATTACCAAACAATGGGTAAGGCAGCTCCACCAGATAAGGTGAGTAAAAAGATTGGCACAGCTGGAGAGAGAGAGTGGCCCCCATTCTGCCAATCACGGGCAGTTTGTAAATTCTGTTGGTCTCCTCTCTAGATACGATAGGGCTCACTGGGATGAAATGAAGGAGATTACTCCATTACCTCCCTGAGGACCATAAGAAACGGGCTTAAGAATTTGCCTCTGAGGGTAAAGTAATATTTGAGGCATGTGAGCTGTAGATCACATGCTTTGCATAGCCTGCCATCTAGTGTTGGGTCCGGATGTTTGCACTTTGTTTTTCTTCGAAGAAGTCTTTTCCAGTCACGAGGTAGGTGACTCCTCCTTTCGGTGATAGTGCGCATTGGGCATCGACTCCATTGTTAGAAGATGTGAATTGCTGCACTCCGGTTGAGCACCGTTTCTCGGGGTTCCTTCGCACAATCCACTACCCTCAACGGTATTGTTTCTCGATGGAGTTTACCATTCTCCACGTATCGTTTTGATTCAAAGACCATTAATCGGAACACTCGTGGAGGGCTGTTGGGCCTACCCGCGCTGGGCTCGCTATCAGTCGATGGAACGGACTCCATTCAGGCTCTTTCCCGGGTGTCGTGCTAAGTTCCCGCGCACCGACTTGCACGAAGTGTGCAACCTCTGCCCCGGAACACGATGAAAAAGACTGCAATGCCTGTCGATCGTTTCTATCGAAGAAGATGCTCCGTAACTGCCAGGCTTGATGTCTCGAAATGCAACATCAAGGCGGCTCCGCACCGGAACTTTTCAGCGAAGATTCCGACAGAGAAGAACCTCACGCTCAAGGAGCCAAAGAAGAAGAACATATCTCTGTGTCTGAGGCCGACTCCGAAATAGAAGAGGAGCAAGTTACACTGGGTCAGCGTACCGTGAGTACCGAAACCCCCTTGCCCCAGCAACACAAGACCAAAAAGGCTCCGGTCCTTCCTCTGCCTTTGGGCCAAAGTCAGCAACGAGAGTTTCGGGTGCCGCGCCCTGAGGCCCGGCGCCGAAGCAGAAGGAAAAGCCTTCCGGCTCGGGCATGAGTCGACCCCATTCCGGGACTGAGGCGAAACTGTTGGCCTCGAAACCGAAGCATGTCGTGGTAACCATTCCACCCTTATTGAAGAGTAAATCTTCGGAACCGAAAAGTTCGGAGCCGAAACCTTCGCCCGAAAAAATCAACCAAAGACAAAAGGACTTCGCCAAAAGAGCCTTGGTCTGACGTTCCACCTTCGGATCCGAAACAGAAAGAACTGGTAATAAATCCAGACACTGGACATATACATGCCAAATTGCCTGAAAAAAGGAAAATGGCCCTGCAGAAGGATTACCACATTCCTCTGAAAAAGAAAAATGTGGGTACTAACCCTTCTCCACCTTACATTCCACCTCCTTTGCCCACTGATCCAAACGTACTCATCACACCCACAAATTCACCACCACCACCACCTGACCCACAGAATGATGGGGATGAGGATAGGCCACAGGATACTGACCTATGGGAATATTATGACACTGACCCAAACATGGATAATGACCCTGATTTATATCTGTCCAGACCCTCACCACCGGATGGCAATATAGGATATATTGAGCTGCTTAACAGGGCTGCTCATGATCATGTGGTGGAGCTGCATAAGGAGATTCTAGAAGATTTCTTATTCGAAAGCCTAAGTTCCTCTCAGAAAGCTACTCGAACACTGCCAATGCTTAAAGGGATGCTTAAGCATACAGATGAAATTTTTAAAGATCCTGTGAGGGCAAGAACTATTATACCCAGAGTGGACAAAACATATTAATCTGCACCTACTGACCCCTTCTACATTAAAAGTCAGCTGTCTTTAGACCCTCTTGTGGTTTCCAACGCTCGCAAGAGGGCTAACTCTCAGTCCACAGGTGAAGCCCCTCCTCCTGATAAGGAGTCGAAATTAATTGATGCTCGGGCAAAAGGATAGCATCGCTAGCAGCCAATCATTGGTGCATTGCTAATGCTCAAGCTTTGCTAGTGCCATATGATAGGCGCTTATTCTGATGAGTTAGAAAAGCTCATGCTATTTTTACCTGATAAGCATAAATCAAAGGCTAATTACCTTATTCAGGAGGGAAAATAATCACAAATACCTCCATCAGATGCGCCCTAGCAGCCCGCGCAGTAAACACCATGTACTGCTACGCAGACATGCTTGGTTGACAGGATTCAAACCTGAGGCGCAAGCCTCTATCCTCAACCAACCATTTGATAAGGAACACCTCTTTGGACCAGCCGTTGACACTTCGCTGGAAAACATGAAAAAAGACACTGAGGCCACCAAGTCAATGGGAGCTTGAAGTTACCTTCAAATAGGGGATCCTTTCGTCGCTCCTTTTACAGGGGTGGCTCCAAGAAAATAACCACAGAGAATCCCTCCTCCTCTTACAAGGGCAACAACCAATCACCCTCACCAAGAGGCTATTTTAGAGGTGGGTTCAGAGGAAACAACTGTAAGGTAATAGGCCGAGGCAACTCAAAACGCTCTTCCCCCGCAAACAACAAGCAGTGACTTCCTTCCGCTACCCCACGATCATTCCACACTGGGGACGTTTATCCCAATTTCAACCTATCTGGAAAACAATCGCCTCAAACAAATGGGTTCTACAAATTATCCAATATGGTTACTGCCTGGAACTTAGACACTCCCCCAAACATTCCTCAAAGATCACACGCAATGTCACAAGAACATCTCCCCCTTCTCAAGCAAGAAGTTCTCTCCCTGTTTGAGAAAGGAGCTATAGAACCAGTTCCGTTACAATATCAAGGGGCCGGTGTATACTCCCTGTACTTCTTAATTCCCAAAGAGGACTGCTCCTTCAGGCCTATATTTGATCTCAGAGAACTAAATCTATACATTCAGTCGGACCACTTTTATATGGTAACACTCCAACAAGTGCTCCCGCTTCTTCAGCAAGGCAATTTTCTGTCCACTCTGGACTTAAAGGACGCCTATTTCCATATCCCTATACACCCTGCTCACCGCAAAAGCCTCAGGTTTGTGGTAGCATGCCAGCATTATCAATTCAAGGTACTCCCGTTTGGAGTAACTAACGCACCCAGGGTTTTCACCAAATGCCTGGCAGTAGTTGCAGCTCATCTACGAGGATAACACTTTCACGTCTTCCCATACTTAGACGAATGGCTCATAAAAGCCAGTTAGCAACAAAGCTGTCTGTCACACTCTCAAAACTGTGCAGTTGCTCCACGATCTTGGATTCACAGTAAATCTGGCCAAGTCACATTTCCAACCATCCAATACACAAATTTATTTGGGAGCCACTATAGATGCACAAAAGGCTCTAGTCTACCCCAATCCGAACAGGGTCCGCAATATGCAGACTCTACTCTGTTTCAGCCTCTACTCTCTGTTTTAGCCTCAACACTTATTGCCAGCTTGAGTGTTCATGCAGTTACTAGGGATGATGGTGTCATGCATCCTAATAGTCCCTTATGCAAGACTTCAAATGCGTCCCCTGCAGGAATGCTTAGCACGTCAGTGGAACCAGGCTCAGGGTCTGTTATCAGACCGAGTGTTGGTAGACAGCCACACCCATCGCTCTCTGAAGTGGTGGAATACACAAAACCTGTCAAAAGTGTGGCCCTTCATTGACCCGGGTCCACAGATAGTGCTAACAGCAGACGCATCTGACTGGTTGGGGAGCTAATCTCCAAATGCACACAATTCAGGGCATGTGGAGCATGCAGCAAAAAGAGCTTCACATAAATTATCAGGGCATGTGATGCTTGCAGCAAAAAGAGCTTCACATAAATCATCTAGACCTGCTAGCGATTTTTCCTGCGCTCAAAGCATTTCAACTTCTACTAGTAGGCAAAGCTGTCCTTGTTCGTACAGACATGACAGCAATGTACTACATATGGAAACGAGGGGATGGGGGGGGGGACACTCTCACCAACTGTCTAAATTAGCACAGACCATCTGGAGGTGGGCCATACGTCACAAAATATATCTCCTTGCAGAACACCTTCCAGGAGTAAACAATCAAATTGCGTATCTGCTCAGCAGACAGACAACAGATTCACGAGTGGGAAATCCACCCTCAAGTTCTCCTCCCGGTTTTTCAGATGTGGGGCTTCCCAGACATAGATCTGTTCGCCACACACCAAAACGCAAAATGCCCAAGCTTCACCTCCGGGTATCCACACCCATTTTCCAGAGGCAATGCACTATGGATGAATTGGTCAGGAATATTTGCCTATGCTTTTCTGCCTCTCCCACTCATTCCGCTAGTGGTTCGGAAGCTCAGACAAGCGTCCATGACACTAATTCTAGTTGCTCCTACATGGGCCCGTCAACCGTGGTTCACCACCCTGTTGGAGCTCTCAGTAGTCCCTCACCAAAAGCTACATCTTACAGCCAATCTCCTCATGCAGAGCCGTGGAGAAATAAGACATCCAGATCCCAGGCATCTTAACCTTGCGATCTGGCACCTGAAGTTTTTGAGTTTGGCTACCTCAATCTCCCTCCAGACTGTATGAACATTACTAAAGAGGCTAGACGTCCTATCACAAGAGTTTGCTATGCAGCAAAATGGAAGCGTTTTGTCATATACTGTAATAACAATCAAATCAACCCACTGATGCTTCAGTTCAAAACATTATATGCTATTTATTGCATCTACAGCGTTCAAACTTAGCGTACATATCCATACTCTTACATCTTGCTGCATACCTTCAGAATGGACAACATTTGTCTCTCTTCAGAGTGCCTGTCATTAAAGCATTTATGGAGGGACTTAAGAGCCATTCCTCCAAGACTTCCACCTGCTCCAGTGTGGAATCTCAACATTGTCCTCACCAGACTCATGGGTCCACCTTTTGAGCCATTGCACAGATGTGAGCTGCAATTTCTCACTTGGAAGTTAGCTTTCCTCATTGCTATCGCATCACTGAGAAGAGTGGGTGAGCCTCCGGCACTACCCATAGAAGAAACATTTTTACAAGTACAACAAAACAAAGTGGTTCTCCGGACCAACCCTAAATTTCTACCAAAGGTCATTTCTGCCTTTCATATCAATCTGTTGAGTTGCCTGTGTTCTTCCATCAACCAGATTATGTGGCAGAACGTGCTCTACACACCTTAGGTGTGAAAAGAGCATTACTCTACTACATAGAAAGGACAAAACCTTTTCGTAATACCAAACAACTATTTGTGGCTTTTGCTCCACCACATAAAGGCAATCCCATATCAAAATCAGCTATTGTATGGTGGACAGTTAAGTGCATTCAAACATGCTATGCAAAAGCAAACTGAACATTAACAATTCCCCCTAGAGCGAACTCCACACGCAAACTAGGGGCTTCTATGGCATTTTTAGGAAACATACCCATAGATGACATTTGCAAAGCTGCTACATGGTCTACACCACACACATTCACAAAACACTATTGTGTAGATGTGTTAGCAAGACAGCAAGCTAGTGTGGGCTAAGCAGTTTTATGTTCACTATTTCAAACGGCTACAGGTTAGCCATCGCTTTGGGAGATCACTGCTTTATAGTGTATGCAAAGCATGTGATCTACAGCGCACAAGCCTCGAACGGAAAATGCTGCTTACCCAGTATGCATCTGTTCTTGGCATGTAGAGCTGTAGATTCACATGTGCCCACCCGCCTCCCCGGGTACCTATACCTGTTGCAGTGACAGCTTACTTAGATACAGATATACATGGACATCTCTTTTTACTACTCTCTCTAACTCCATTATCACCCTCTGCGGGAAAACAATCTAACAATGGAGTCGATGGCCATGCGCACTATCACCGAAAGGAAGAATCACCTACCTCATGACTGGAAAAGACTTCTTCGGAGAAAAACAAAGTGAAAATATCCGGACCCAACACTAGATGGCGGGCTATGCAAAGCATGTGAATCTACAGCGCTAAATTCCAAGAACCAACGCCTACTGGGTAGGGGAGAGGAGTTGGCTTAACGGCTAGGGTGCTCGACCTTGGACCTGGGGAACTGGGTTCGAGTCTTGGTAATGACGCTGAACATCCTGTGATTCTGGGCAAATCACTTAATCTCCCTGTGCCTAATAAAAAATGAATGTGTGTCCTCATGTAACGTAACTGGTGCTATGTAAAGCGCTCTGATACCCGATTGGATTCGGGTCAAGTTTGCGCTATATAAAACTCTGCAACAAAAAAAAAGTAGCATTTTCCTTCTAATACCAGTATTCACTGTGCTCTCGACGCTGTTGATACTGCAGCTAGGGGGATAAATTCTAATGTAAAATTTTGCAGACATGCTTAATTACGATAGTTTAAACCCGATGTCCAATAAAATCTCCTGCCCCATCTTTTTGGTCCCCAAGTAAAAACCCTTCTTGAGAAAACCAAAAAAGATAATGAAACAGATAAGTCAATGAGAGCGCTACAGACCCCGCCTCACCGTGGCTCCTTTTCCCGTTCTTACTATCGTGGAGGTTCCAAGACCACCTGCCCAGAGACCTCTACATTATACGAGCAGCCTCAAACCCAAAGCACCTCGCTTAGGGCTTACTACAGAGGCTCATATAGGCGTAACAACTCCAAGGGTTGAGGCAAGGGAGGACTTACAAAACAATCGCAAAACCCTGACTCTCAAATCATTTCTCCTGATCACACAACACCTGCCTGGGTTGACTACAAGGGTTTTTTCCTGCCCAGCGGAATATCATCTCCGACCAGTGGGGTGTTGGATATCATCCAACACGGTTATTGTGTGGAGCTCACTTCCACACCTCCCAACATTCCACTTCACATGAGACTTTCCCCACAACATCTGCTCCTCAAAAAAGTAATTATAGACCCCATTCAACTCTACCAACAGGGCACAGGAGCCTATTCACTATACTTTCTTATGCCCAAAAAGGACGGGTTCCTGAGACCAATCTTGGTCCTCAGGCTCCTAACCAAATACATTCTCCAAGAGCACTTTCTCATGGTCACTCTTCAAGATGTCACAAGGTGAATTCACGGCTGCACTCTACTGCAAGGACACCTACTTTCAAATTTCTATTCACCCAGCACATCGCCAATATCTGAGGTTTATAATAAACTGTCAGCTTTTCCAGTTCAAAGTGCTCCCCTTCAGGGTCACTACCATGGACCGGGTACTTTACCAAATGCCTATCTGTAGTAGCTGCTCAACTGCCAGACAAAGCATTGATGACTTTCCATATCTGGATGACTGGCTCATCAAAGGCTCAACTCGTCAAAAGTGTTCAACACGCATGCCTTCAGAAATCTTCTTCACAAACTAGGCATTACAATCAACACCTTAAACTCCCACCCCAGACTCCTTCAGATGCAACCCTACCTAGGAGGGCATTCTCAACTCACAACTAGGTATAGCTTTCCCAAATACTGCCAGGATACAATCATTCCAGGCACTTATTCCCCAATGTTAACGATGTCAACAAGTAACAGTGAGGACAGTAATTAGACTAAACATTCATCAGTTGCAGGGGCGCTTATCACACCAATGGACTCCAGCGCAGAGTCAATGGGAAGATCCAGTGTTTGGCAGCCAAGCTTGCCACTCTCTGCAGTGGTGGAACACCAATAACCTGTTAAAATGACTGCCTTTCCTAGCTCTATTTCAACAGAGAACAGTAACAACTGACACCTCCCTTATGAGCTTGGGAACATATTCCCAAAATCTAACTGTCCAGGGCCACTGGACACCCAGTCAGAGACAAATCCACATAAATCACCTGGAGTTACTAGCTTTTCACCAGCGCTGAAAGTCTTCCTTCCTCACCTAAATAGCAGGATAGCACTCTTCAAGATGGACAACATGACACCCGGGTATTATTTACAAAAGCAAGGGGGCACAAAGTCTACACTGCTTTCCTATTTAGTCCAGACCATTTGGAAGTGGGCTCTCTGATGTAACATTCACCTATTAGCTTAGTACCTGCGGGAGTGGACAACGACTTTGCAGATCTCTTCAACAGGAGGCACCAACAAGTCCATAAGTGGGAATTCCACCCACAAGTCCTCCTCCAATACTTCCAGTGTTGAGGACAACCAAAAATAGCAGAAAACACCAAATGCCCAAACTTCGCTTCTAGGTTCCCACACCCACTGTTCAAGGGCAACGCACTATGGATGATTTGGTCTGGGATATGTGCTTGCACTTACTCCCCCTCTTCTACTGCTTCCATTTGTGATTCACAAACTTCGGCACGCATCTCTCTCTCATCCTGGTGGTTCCCTCATGGGCACAGCAACCATGGTTCACCACACATCTCAAACTGTCAGTAGTACCACACAAAGCACTGCCAAACAGGCAGGACCTTCTCATGCAGAACCATGGAGAAACTAGACACCTGGACCCCAGATCACTCAACCTTGCAATCTGGCACCTGCAGTCTTAGAATTTGGCTACATCAATCTCCCACCGCAGTTTTGGGCATTCTTAGAGGCAGGAGGCCTACTACTCGAGCCTGTTACGTTGCCAAATGGAAAAGATTTGTTCACTATTGTCATTCCAAACACATTGACCCCTTTCCATCTTAAGTACAGGACATTATCGGCTACTTATTTGATGTACATACCTCTGATTTACCTTTTATAATCTATAAAGCTACACCTAGCAGCAGTAGCCACATATCTGCAAATTAGCAAACACTTTCCTAATCAGGATTCCTGTCGTCAGAGCCTTCCTGGAAGGTATTAAGAGTCATTCCTCCTAGAGTGCCACCAGTTCCCACGTGGAATCTCAATATTTTATTGACAAGATTAATGGGCCATTCATTTGAACCCCTCCACTCCTGCCCCCTCCAGATTCTATCTTGGAAGTTAACATTCCCTGTTGCTAACACTTCACTGATACGTGTCAATGAGCTTCAGGCATCAACTTTAAGAAAATCTTCTTCCAAATACATAGGAATAGGGTTGTACTTCGCACCAACCACAAATTTCTTCCTAGAGTGGTCTCAATTCCACCTTAATCTACTGAACTGCCTGTCTTTTTCCCCAACCTGACTCAGTTGCAGAAAGGGTTCTGCATACCTTCGACGTAAAAAGAGCTCTCTAGTATTACATTGACTAAGTCTTTTAGAAAGACACAACTATTTGTCGCCTTCTCAAAACCTCACAATTGAAGGGCCATTTCTAAATCATTAACGATAATGGGGCAACCCAGTAACCCTCAGAACCTGGGTAAGATAGTGTGTGCAAAAAACAATGGTTCTGTCGGAAAATGAACAGGCTAACTTAATAGGTACTGAATACACGTTAGATTCTCAAGGACACACACAGACCAAAAGAAACAGGACAGAATCCAGGTCACTTGATAGAATGATGTTAATTAATGTATCAAAAACACCAAAAATATTTACAGGGTAATCCAACCAACAAACACAGGATGTAGTGAAACAATTAGTGAAACGGTGATACTTAGCACAAAACACATCACATATAACGAATATGTACAATGAACAATACATAAAAATAATCAACAAACAAGGTCCTATTTACAATACATAAGCCACTTAAGGGTTCAAAGTCTCCTCGTTATCTAAGTGGATTTGCATGTGACGCATAGGACATGTAACGTCGACGTTTCGACCCTGGGATAATTGTGCCAATTATTACGCATCGGATTGGGTCTTCATCAGGCCAGACGGGGTTGGGGACCTGGGGAACCAATTTAAATTGTAGGAAAAGGATTCCTGTTGTCGCAAATGCAGATGGCCAACATCAAATGTTGAAATACTAGTTTAATCCTTTGGGACGGAGATATGATTTGGGAGGAGGAGTGGTGCTGTCTCTACAATCGCCACAAATTGGAGTCCGTGAATGGACATCTGATTCCGTCTACGGCTCAGCTGCAACTGACCGATTACCCTGTAAATATTTTTGGTGTTTTTGATACATTAATTAACATCATTCTATCAAGTGACCTGGATTCTGTCCTGTTTCTTTTGGTCTGTGTGTGTCCTTGAGAATCTAACGTGTATTCATTTCTAAATCAGGCATTGTAAGATGGATTGTTAAATGCATCCAAGTATGCTATGCTAAAGAACTTTACCCATTCTGCCTAGAGCTGGCTCGTCAAGAAGCCAAAGTGGGCCAAGTAGTTCTACTGACACTATTTAAAACAACTTTAACTACCACAGGCTAACCATTGCTTATGGAGGAGGACTGCTTTACAGTCTATGCTAAGCATGTGTATCTACAATGACACATGCCTCAAACGGAAAATGTTACTTACTCAGTGAGCATCTGTTCATGCCATGTAGTGCTGTAGATTCACATGCACCTACCCTACTCCACGGACACCTGTGCTTGCTAGTTATTTTTCCTTTTTGCACAAACTCCTTTGGCATGGACATCTTTATACTACGCTTTGCTTCACGTTCCATCTTCACCCGCTGTTAGACCTACCATCCTTGGCGTGGCTTTCCCCTGTATGTTTGCCTGTGCCTCCTGTGTTTTTGCTGTGTGCTGAACTTTGTTTTTGCTGGTCTAGATGCATTGGGCACTTTGCCACTGCTGATCAATGTCAAACTACAAGTGCTCCCTCTGTAAATTGTGAATATGGATTGGTGTTTCATGATTGGCTTGTTTGACTTACTACTAAGTCCCTAGTACAGTGCACTGTGTGTCCCCAGGGGCCGTAAGTCAAATGCTGCTAGTGGGCCTGCAGCACTCATTGTCCTACCCACACAAGCAGCCTTGCAAAAGGTTCTCAGACCTGCCACTGCTGTGACTGCGCGCAGTCTATCTGAAAGAGACAATTAGTTGTAGATTCCTTACCTTAGAATTACCCCCAGGCATCAGACTGGTCAGTTTTACGAAGCAATGCATTCCATCTTTGGGCAGTCCGACTCAGCTGGTGTGCCTTTATGCCCCGCGGACCCATTTGGGGGCCTAGGCCTCTGACGCCTCGGGTCCCCCATGGATCCAGGCCTGGATCCGGATTGGCGCCGGTCGACTTCACTGGTCCTTCCCCGCCGCCAATTCGACAGTCGATGACGCTGGTTATGTCCTCAGCCGGTGTCGACCCGCACCTCCCTCCCGACTCAAACGCGGAGCCAGACCGACGTCCGTACCAGAGCCAGAGGGTAATTTTGTGCCCACGTTCTTCCCTGGCATTCCCTTTCGCTCTGACAGGCGGCCAGAGGATGATGAGGACTGGGAGGGGTCTGATGACCCTCTAGCAGACCAGCTGGAAGAGCCGGACAAGATAGAGGAACTGGGTGATACCAGTGGTCTGGATACCTCCTCAGACCTTGGCATGCTTTCTCCCGCTACGGAGGAGGGAGCGTCATACGCAGTGGTGTTGTGTAGGGCAGTTGAGGCCTTGGGCCTTGAGCATCCTACGGTGGCAGTCAGGACTAACCTCCTGACTGAGGTACTTAAGCTAGCAGCATCCTCTTCGGAGCCCTTGCTGCCATTTAACAAAGCCCTCACTGATGTCCTTTTGGGCTCCTGGTCCAAGCCCAACACAGGGGCACATGTGGACAGGAACATCGCCCGACACCACCGCCCGGCTCCGGGCGCCCACTTTTCCTCTCCCAACATCCTACCACCGAGAGCTTGGTGGTTGAAGCCTCGTCTTCGAAAGGTAGTGTGTTACCTACAGCTCCTCAAGATAGGGAATCCAAGAAGCTGAAACCATCTTGGAAAGAAAATGTTTTCTTCCACCAGGTTAGGACTGCAGTCGGTGAACACCGTATGTCTCTTGGGCCGGTACCAACACTATGTGTGGGACATGGTTGTGCAAGTGCTGCCACAATCCCCGGACGAGGCCTGGACTGTACTCGCCCGTGCTGTTGCAGAGGGTCGAGATGCAGCAAAATTCACCATCAAGTGTGGACTGGACACTGATGACTCACTAGGCAGGACAGTTTCAACGTCAGTAGCTCTCAGATACTAAACCTGACTGAGAACATCTGGCTTTTCGGAGGGAAGTCCAATCTACTCTTTTGGACATGCCCTTCGATGGCCGTCGCCTGTTTGGTGACAAGACAGACAACGCACTCGAGCGGTTTGAGGACTAAGGCTACGGCCCGGTCCTTGGGCCTCCCAGTGTCCTCTCGTCCCTTGCAGTCTGCTTTTCACCCCTTTCGTGGCTACAGAAGGGGTGCCCCAAAACTTTCCAACCAGAGCCACAGGCTCTGGTTGGAACGCAAACTGACCAGTCTCTGCGCGTCTGGGGATGTGGGACCTAGCGTCGTGGGGCCAGAGGGCAGGCCAGTCCAACACTGCCCACTCTGCCACAGCCTCCAAACCTTCCTAGTCTGACCCTTCAGTGCCACCAAAGACCAGTGGGCGGCAGGATTCGCCATCCCCTTCCCCAATGGTCCACCATCACGCCAGACAGGTGGGTTTTGCAAATAGTCCAGAGGAGCTACTCCCTCCCCTTCAAGACTTATCCATCCATGCCACCTGTATTTCGTCGCATGCCGGAGGATCACTTGGCCAAGGGAGCCATCGAACGAGTCCCTCTGCCAGAAGTAGGTCGTGCCGGTTACTCCCACCACTTTCTGATGCCCAAGAAGGACAAAGGCCTGGGTCCTATCTTGGACCTCAGGGACGTCAACCGCTTTCTCCGGAAGGAGAAGTTCAAGATGTTGACTCTGGCTCAGGTCCTGTCTGCCCTCGACCCTGAAGACTGGATGGTAGCGTTGGACTTGCAGGATGCCTATTTTCACATCCCCGTCCTGCTCGCCAACGGCGTTACCTACGGTTCATGGTAGGCCACAGGGGTTCCAGTCTTCCCCTATCTGGACGACTGGCTGTTGAAGGCGAGTTTGCCCCAGGCTGTCATCTTCCACCTCCAGACTACAGCAGACCTCCTGCATTTGCTGGGGTTCACTATCAATGTGCCAAAAGTCACACCTACTTGAATGAAATGAAATCCAGCATCTGTAAAGCGCACAATTCCCGAGGGTGTCAATGCGCTGGGTGCCGTCGGGAAGATTAATCGAGTTATTGCCCAGAGTCACATGGTGCTGGGCTACCTGCCGCCGGCGCTGGGGATTGAACCGTGAACCCTGTGGTCCGCAGTCGGGCACCCTGGCTGCTGCGCCACACCTTCCACTCTCAGAAGCTCCTTTTCATCGGAGTGGTCCGTCTTGCACTGAAGGCATTCCTTCCTTCTGTCTGTGGAAGAGAAGTGCAGGTGTTCACAGACAACACCACCGCTATGTGGTGCAACAAACAGGGTGGGGTGGGGTCGTGGACCCTATGCCCTCTGGACATGGCTGGAACATCACGGCATGTCCCTGGTGGTTCAACACCTGGCAGGTTCTCTGAACGCCAGGGCGGACGAACTCGGCCACAGATGCTTGATGGATCACGAATGGCGTATTAACTCGGAGGTGGTGCCAGGTCCCTTTCGTCAGTGGGGAGAGACTTGGTTAGATCTATTCGCCACCGAAGAGCACGCGCAATGTCAGCAGTTCTGTGCCTTGGAATTTCCAAGGCGGCACTCGCTCAGCGAAGCTTTTTGTCAAGAGTGGAGCTGCGGTCTTCTATATGCTTTTCCACCTATACCACTTCTACCCCGAGTGCTGAAAAATATCAAGCGCAACCGGACCCAAGTCATTCTTGTGGTGCCTGACTGGGCACAGAGTCTGGTATCCCGAGCTCTTGCATATGGCCATGGATCCTCTGATTAGACTGCCTCTTCAGGAGGTTCTTCTGTCGCAACAGAAGGGGAGGGTCCTCCACCCAAACCTGTCCAGCCTCCACCTCCTTGCATGGAGATTGATCGGAGACATTTGACAGCTTCCAACCTTCCTCCCGAAGTCTGTAATGTAATCTTGGCAACCAGGTGCCCCTCCACTAAAACGGTATACGCCTGTAGGTGGAACAAATTTGTGGCATGGTGTGCAGTACAGGCTGTAGATCCACTTTCTGCTCCCTTTTCTGAGTCGCTCCACTTAATTCTTTCTTTGGCCCAGCAGGGCTCTGCTCTGGGCACTCTTAAAGGCTACCTTTCGTCCATTTCCGCCTTTCTTCAGCTGCCTGATCAGCCTTCTCTTTTCAAGTCCCCTATTGTCACCCGTTTTTTAAGGTCATCCATCAGCTCTTTCCTGATGTTCTTTTCGGGATGGCTCAGTGGGACTTGAATCTGGTCTTAATCTACCTTATGTGCGCTCCCTTCGAGCCGCTACATAATTGCCGTCTCAGGCTCTTAACTCTTAAAACTGCCTTTCTGGTTGCCCTCACCTCTGCTCGCAAGGTGAGTGAGCTCTAAGCTCTCATCTAATCCTCCTTTCCTTGCAGGCCGTCCGGACAAGGTTGTACTCCGCACAAGACCTTCATTCCTTCCCAAAGTGGTTATCCCTTTCCACATAGGTCAGACCATCACTTTGCCTACCTTCTTTCCGCCCCCGCATCCGTCCAAGGAGAAGGAGAGACTCCACCTTCTGGAACCAAAACGTATGTTATTGTTTTATCCCTATCGCACACGACAATTCCGGATTGATTATCACCTCTTTGTGGGCTATGCGGGTGCGAAGAAAGGTCAGGCCGTGCAAAAATGAACCATCTCTTGATAGGTCGTTCTTTGCATAAAAATGTGCTATTCCTTGCCAAAAAAGGAACCTCCGGTAGGCCTGCGTTCTCAGTCCACCAGGGCGAAGGCAGCCACTACCGTTTTGTGACATGGAGTCCCCCTCAGTGACATCTGCCAGGCAGCCACGTGGGCATCACTGCACATGTTCACCAAGCATTACTGCCTGGAAAGTCAAGTCAGAAGAGACTGCTTCTTTGGCCGTAAGGTTCTCCAGGACTTTCTGGTGTGAACTTGGTGCGTAGACCCACCTCCTGGTATCGCTGAGGTATTGATTCTAAGGTAAGGAATCTAAAACTGTTTCTTTCAGATGAGCAACCTACTTACCTTATCTCTGTAAGAGACATATATTAGTTTTAGATTCCATACCGCCCCACCCATCCTCCCCGTTCTGCGAACTGCCTTCTAGGCAAAGGAACTCCCCTTCAGGGCCCTAAGTTTGTGCACCAGTTGTCAGTGTCTTGCATGGCTCTGCGCTTCTGACGTGGAAAGTCGTGTACAAAGAACTGACTTCAGTGTGCAGGGGCAACGTCTAAGTAGATAACGCGATGTCATCCCGGCGATAACTTGCCGACGACGGACGCGGAGTCGACCGATGCCACCCACCGACGCGCAGGGTACTGCTAAGAAAATATTTCTCCCGATCCTTTGACACCTGGGGGTAATTGCTAAGGTAAGGAATCTATAACTAATATATGTCACTTACAGATATATTGTTACCAAAGGTAAGTAACTTGTTTGTTACTGCCATGGTGGCCTGGCAAGTGCACAACCCTTTCCTTACATAGGAGTCACCCCTAAGGTAGGCCCAAGGAACCCCTGTGGGCAGAGTGCAGTGTAGGGAAAAGGTAGAACACGTCCTGATGTGTGTAACATGTCCTGATAGTGAACTACAGTGAATTTTGTTTTTCACTATTGAAAGGCTATCCCATAGGATCGAATTGGAGTTTATTTATAACATCTTATAAATATAACTTCCGATTGGGACAAGATAGGAAGGTGGAGTTTAGTATGCCTAAACTCTCAATATAAAAATGCATCTTTTAATATGGATGATTTTTACATTCTGTGTTTGAAAAAAACACTTTAAGAACGTAGGTCTTTTCTTGCTGAACCACCCTGTGTGCCTCTGCTGGTGTGTGATGATTGATGTCTGGCTTTGGAGAAACAGGGGTTGGGGATGTGGATTCACTGTAGATAGGCACTGAGGGGGTTGAGGTGTGTCCTGCCTTTCCTGGATGAATTAGGGCTGGGCTAAATAGACCTGGGCTGCATTTAGAGTAGGGGGAGGAAATTTCCTTTCACCTTAATAGGCCTGGTCTGCCTTACACAATGCTGTCTCCTCCTGCCGGGAAGCTGGACCTGAGAGGACAGTACTGGTTTTGACTCTGCACAGAGCCTCTCTGCCACTAGAGAACAAAGGAAAATGTTGTATACATATTGGTGCCCAGGCCCCAGAACTTTAAAATACTTCTGGACTCAAGAGGAACCTCTGCCAAGGAGAAAAGCTGGGAAAGTTGAAGGCGGAGTACTGTCCTCTGCTGTGTGCTGTCTGGGGTTGACCTGCAGTGGCTGTTTATGCCAAAGAGAGGACAAAGACCTTGCTGTGTACCCTGCTTGAAGAGCTCCAAGGACTAGAATTAGAGCTTGCTTCCTGTTCTGAAGTCTCAAGGCCACAAAGACTTCACCGCCAGCTCCCCTGAACTACTTTGCTGAGAGTTCTGACCTGCCAGGAGGTGCCTGTTGCTAAGCTGGGCCTCTAGAGGTTGTTCCGGCTGTTGGGAGGTGGAAAAGAGATGCAACTTTAAAACGTATGGCTCATCTGCACCAGTTTCCGATGCATCGCTGCTGTGAAACCGACACAGCGTCTGCCCACGGCTGAAGAAATCGCCACAAGCCGAAGTCTGTGTGCCAATCTCCGAAGTCCGAGATCACTGCACCGAATCTGAGGCAGGACCTGTGTGGCTGCAAGAACCAATGCATCGTGGGACCGCGGCTAGAGAGACCAAGGCAGCACCATTGCCACCGCATCGAAAATCGACGCATCCCAGATCTGCACGCATCGCACAGGGGTGCCAAGTCTACAAGGACACCGGGTTCCAGTAAGAAACCGACGCATCACCTCCTCGCACAGCAAGAAACCAACGCATCACCTCCCCTACAGTAAGGAACTGACTCATCGCCTTCTCTGCGTGGCAGTAAGGAACCAACACATCACCTCCCCTGGAGTAAGAAACCAACGTATCAACCTTCCCTGGAGTAAGGCACCAACGCATCACCTTCCCTGCACGTAAGGAACCAACGCATCACCTTCCCTGCAGCTGTTTTTGTTAAAGATTTTGGCGCATCCAAGGTACTTTGGGTTGAAAGTGTTGCATCTATAGTTTGCAATGGACAGAGCTGTTTTTACCTCTACGAAGTACATTTTGATCTTTGTCGTTTTGGTTTATATAAAGATTACTTATTTCTCTAAACTGGTGTGGTGTCCCTTTCTAGTGTTTTCACTGTATATGTGCACAAATGCTTTACACACTGCCTCTCAGATAAGCCTGTCTGCTCATGCCCAGCTACAAAGGGTGTGACCAGGGGTTATTTTAGAAGTGTATACCCTTACCCTGACTAGGAAGAAGGGTCCCTACTTGGACAAAGGTGCAAACCATTTCCAACTAGTGACTTCCATTTCAAACACCTGCCATGCGTAAAACAATTTAACAATGGAGTCAATACCATGTGTGCATTACTAGCAAGAGGGAGGAGTCACACTACTAACTGATTTGAAATACTTTTTTTGAAGACAAAACTTGCCCACATCGAAGCCTAGATAGCAGATTCTTACTGGGTAAGTAAAATTTTCCTTTCAATAGATTTTCAATTTATATAAGTTCTATTCTCCCGAGTACGTGAATGAAATTTTGTTCCCTTGTTTACATTCCTATTTTTAAAATATATATTTAATTTGTTTTTAGCATCTGTTCCTGATGAAGAGAGTTCAGTTTCAGATAACCAACCATTCCCCTCTCTTCAGATGGTAAGTGTACCTGAAAGATAAGATATAATATAAACTTTATTTGCAGGCATTAAATTGTGGTGCGCTGCCATAAAGATTATTTGTATTTTTTTCTTTTTGCACACATGAACAACAGATTCATCATTTTTGTAATGTTGTTTTGTGATCTAATATTGGTCTGAATTTTAAAACGTACTGAGGCGGACTTGTGGAAAACTGTCAACATTTTATTGCACTTAATAGTGACCACATCTGTGACAGGTGTGCATGTGCCAGTCCTATAGGGAGGACCACAAATGACACAACCACCCAGACTGGAGCATAAAGTTACATTCAGAACACTTGAGAAAGTAGGTCAACATGGAATACATTTTACGCATTTGAAGCACCATATTTAAGGAATTGCAACAAGCAGTTTGCAATAAAAAAAAAACACTTACTGAATGAGTAACCAATCAGAAAGGGAATTTCATAAATTATTCAAAAGCAAGGAGCAATACTGGCAAGCAATGTACATCTGAGTTACTTAATAAAGATACGTTATGTCACCTAATGTTAGATTCACATGCTTATAATATAACCTGTTCTCAGTATAGGTAAGGTAATGCTTTATTGTACATGGTTATTTAAAACCTTTACCATTTAATAAAAAATTCAATATAAAACGAAGGTCAAATCCATACATATTAAGACAATAAATCCTTCAGTAAAAAAAAACGAGAAAAAAAAAACGCATACTGAGGTAGGAGCAACAGAGTTAAAATAAAATGGGATTTCAGTTAGGCGGCTTGTTTATCTTGATAAAATGTGCAGTAAGTTAGTCCTTGTTGCAGGCCGAGGGATAATGTAGTGAAATACCAATGCAATAAGAGCAAATTTCTTTTTTTTTTAAATGTCACTTCAGTAAGAACGTGTTTGCGTAAAAAAAAGAAAGTGATTAATTATGGTGACAGTTCGAGCTCTCCCTGTAATCTGGTCAGCGCTATTCAGCGTAGTTCAAAATGCCTGTTGCTTCTGGTATTGTCCTCCACCTAGTGAGAGTCATAGCTTGGCGAGTGGCAACTTGAGGCTTTGGTAAAATTCACGGACCTTGGTTTTGGCCCTTCTGCTTGAGCTGGGCCAGGAGATGCAGCTCATTATTCATCCTCTCCAAATGTCTGGCACTGGCTCAACCTTGGAGCAAGTGCACTTTGGAACTCGTTGCTCAAGGAGCTGGTGCAATAGCTGTGGTGCGGTGTTCCTGAGCATTCTCAGTGGAAGGTTTGGAGGAAGCTGGATAGTCCATCTGTTGGATCCGTGTCCACTTGCATCTTGGGTGGGCTGCTAGAGTGTTCTCAGTATAGGAGTCCCTATCTTTGTTTAAAAAACAGTTGTCATAGAAATTGAACATTTCCTTAGTCTTGCACCTTGTGTAGCCTGTCCACCACATTATATGGCTCAAACTATGGCCAAAGAAGTAGAGCTCTTGAGCTCCAAGCCCCCTGATACTTTTATGCTTACGGGTGTTTTAGCTTGCATAAAGCGTGAGAAGAGAATCCTCAGACTTCAGCTCTTCAATGTTGATATATGTATAATAGTAGTTTCTACATATCTGGTGCTTCATTGATTGTCATAACTACTTGTGTAATTTCCCACTGCATATGCGCACCTTCGAACATACTTCTATATAGTTCTTTTAATGCACATCAAAGAGTCTTTGTTCCTGGACTTCTTAGTTAATCTGTTGAATGCAAGCCTAGCAAGGCCTCATTTATCATGAATGTTCAGAATATTTCACCCAAATGTATTCATAGAACTGAATTGCAGCACTTTTCAATAGGAAATATAGTGCAATGAAGTTCTGTGTTTTGAACATGAATGTATAAATGCAGCCTGAAGGCTTACATTTAACAGAGATAGAAAAAGAAGGCCTATTCCCTTAAGGACCTGATAGGCACTCTTTCCCAGCAAGCCTTGTACAGGTGGTTAACTGGTCTGTTTGTTTTTTTAGCCTGTGAGATAAGGATCCCATAAGAATCCCAGGAACAGGGCTGAGTCTTTTAACCTCAAATTGTACATTGTTTTTCTTCATAGAAAATTATGTACATGCCATGTGTAGCTGTAAATACCCATGCTGTGCGTACTTCAACTACCTAGTGTTAAGCTCAAACGTGTACAACTTCTTTCGAAGAAAGAAGTCTTTTTGAGTCACAGGACCTAGTGATTACACCTGTTAGTGGTACTGTGCATGGGCATTGGTTCCTTTGTTTAATAGTTTTTTCACTTCTGTCAGGTTCAGACTAGTTGAACTGGTGAGCTCCAGTTCTTCGCTGTGTGGTGTTCTCGCCGGGCCCTCAGATCAGTTTCATAATTTGTAGTTCCAAACAATCCTGCGTTCTAGTCGGTCTATACTGTTGCGCACCTCATCACTCTGTCAGTCACCTGCCTCTCAGCTCCCACCTTCCAGTTCGAGAATGTCTCCGTAATGGAAAGGACTCCATTCTGTTCATGTCCTACTTGCCACTCCAAGCACCCAAGGTCTGACCTCCACGAAAGCTGCAATCTTTGCTAGACTTACGAACACTTTGAAGATTCCTGTTCGGCGTGCCTTGCCTTCCGTAACAAAAAGACTCTTCCGAACTGATGCTCTTGTTGCCTCGGCAGCCATGGAGAATAGGCAGGAGGAAGAAGAAACCCCATACATCTTCGGTGAGGGAAAGGGTTCTGATGTTTAAGAGGTAGAAGCTCCAGGCATCAAAATATAGGTGGGCGTCTCCATGGAAAATGTTGACTCAAAGGATGACTAGTCAGGAGAGCCTCCACCAGCCCAACGTCAAAAGAAAACTAAGTGGGTATTTCTACTTCTCCCCAATCCCCACACCCCCCACTCATGATGTGGAGAAGCCTGCTTCAAGCACCTGTGCTACCCACATGGCAGTGTGCGCCACTGCCTTCCAGCCATGGTCGACAATGACAGTCTGAGCCGGACCGGACGCCTGCTCCACACTCTGTGCCAAAGTCCTAATCAAACCCTTAATCCTTATCTGACACTTCGGTGCCAGAACCAGAGGTGCAGCCTCTATCACCCCCTGTCTTAAAATGCTTGAAGCTAAAGATTTTGGAGCAGAAACAAACTTTACAGAAGCATTCGTACCAGAGGGCCAATTTGGTGCCGATACCCTTTGAACCGAAGCTTCTGGGGCCGAGATTGAGCTTGACCCCTTCTGGATGGCAACCTTCTTCAGTTTCATCATGGCCGCCTTCTACTATTGCCTCCTCTGCCACTTCTGATGACAATGGACAGCCAGTCCATGAGCATCTGCAGAGCCACCTTGATGCTCTGTAGCAACAAATACATATTTGGCCTGGCACTGGTAAGATTCTGTCTCAGCCGCCACAGGGGCAGGTGGATTCTGTTCCTCATAAGAGTAAATTGACTTTTGAGGAGGCCTTCAACACCTCAGTGCTTCCTGCTCCTAAAAGACCACTAAAACCTACAGTGCTACCTTTCCACTGCCCTCTTGCTCATCCTCCTCCTTCACCTTCCCTTCTTTCTCCAGTGTTGCCTTTGGAGTCTCCAAAGCACTAATCTCGGGGTTCCTCACACTCGGGGTGGTGGGGATGGGGTTGCAGGGATAGTCTCAGGCATCCTTGTGACCCATATGACCCACAGGGCCCAGGTCTCTTGGACAACTGTACTGTAGAACCCTCTGCCAATACTGATCCATACCTGTACTCTGCTAAACCCTCTCCACCAGACGATGTTACTTCATACTATAAGGTTCGACATAGGTCAGCCACTTTTCACAACGTATAGCTCCATGTGCAGCAAGAGGAGGACGATTTCCTTGTGGAAACCATTTCCTCTACCCAACGCTCCCTCCAATTCCTCTCCATGCTCAAGTGGGCTCTCAGACCTGCCACCTGCAACAGAGATTTTTGAGGAACCATTTAAGGAGATTTAGCCCGCCTACAGTAGAGAGGAAGTTTATGGCCTCCCTCAGTGCCCCTCCTCCCCCTTTACATTTCTGGGCAGTTAGCCCCTGACTCTCCAGTGTTTCATTCAGCCAGGAAACTCACTAACACACTAGGCACTGGTGTTTCGCCCCCTCTCAACTGGGTGAGCAAAACAATAGATTCTAGAGGTAAGAGAGTGGCGGCTCATTTGGTGACCAATTGGCGAATCTCCAATTCCATTGGCCTCCTCCCCAAGTGCAGTGGCAACCACTGGGATCAGATGGCAAACTTGGTACCAGAACAATACCGTAAAAAAGAGGCAGCTGATGGTAGTAGCATAAGGAAAGATTATTTCCAATACCTCTGCTCTCTGGATACTGCGGATATAGCAGCTTGTGGCATTAACACAAGTATCCTTGTGTGCCGCCATGCCTGGATGCGTGTTTCAGGTTTTAAACTGGAGGTCCAGCAGCACTTCCTTAATGTCCCATTTGAAGGTCCGCATCGTTAGCCCTCAGGTCGATGAGATGCTTGAAAAAAGTAAAGAAAGACACTGATACGGCCAAGGCCATGGATGCCCTCCAAACACCGCCTCCCCGAGTCTCCTTTTGGTGCACACAAGTTTGTCGCGTACCCAAGACCCCAACTTCAGAAACCTCTTCCACCTTCACTAGGCCAGTGCAACAATACCCCTCGCGAGGTTATTACAGGGTGGATACAGGGGGAACAATGGCAAGGATAGAGGCAAGTGTGTAGCCCCAAAAGGAACTGCCCTCTCAAAACAGTGCTGCTCTTACATTTCCCCCCGATCACACGACACCTGACTGGGAAGATTGCAGGGTTTCTATCTTGCTGGTCAGAAATCACCTCAGACTGTTGGGTTCTAGATATTATACAGGAGGGGTATTGTCTGGAACTCACACAAACCACACCAAACATTCCCCTTCAACAACAAGTATCTGAAGAACATCTGCAGCTACTTCACAAGGAAGTGCAGGCTCTCTTGGACAAAGGGGCCATAGAGCCACTTCCTCCTCAACACCGTGGAAAGTTTGAATATTCCCTCTAATTTCTTAACCTCAAGAATGACGACTCTCTCAGGCCCTTCCTTGCTCTTGGGCCTCTCAGCAGATCCATTCTGTTGGAGCACTTTCACATGGTGACACTACAAGACACTATTCCATTACAGCAGTCGGTGACACTACAAGACACTGTTCCATTACTGCAGTCGACTTCATGACCGCCCTAGATCTGAAGGACGCCTACTTCCACATACCCATCCACCCAGCACATCGGAGATACCTAAGGTTTGTGATTAGTGGACATCATTATCAATTCACAGTGTTCTCCTTTGGGTTTACCAAGTACCAAGGGCTTTTACCAAATGTTTAGCCGCGGTGGCAGCTCATCTCGGGAAGAGCAGCATCCAGGTGTTCCCTTACCTACACGACTTGCTGATCAAGAGCACCATGCAGCAACTCTACCAAGCACACACCAAGACCGCAATAAATACACACCTTGCACAGACTCAGCTTCACCATCCATCTTGGCAAACCTCACCTCGAGCGCTTCAAGGACAGCCTTTTCTTGGGACTATTCTCGAGGCACATGCACACGTTGAAAAAGCCTACCCCAGGACGAGTACAAGTCTTCCAAAAGCTGCTACCTCTTTTTTGGCCAGATTGCCAGATGAGGTATGCGTTTATTAGGCATGATGGCCTCTTGCATAGCTATAGTCCCTCATTCCAGGCTCCACATATGCCCGTTACTGCAGTGCCTTGTGGCAGGCACAGTTCTGTAAAGCAGAGGGTCACCTTGAGGACACCCACACCTCTGTTGAGATGGAACACAAAAGCTGTGGTGCACACAAACATCCTGTTACAGGGGCAGCCCTTTTTGGACCCAATTCCATAAGAGACCATCACCACAGACACCTCACTCACAGGTTGGGAAGTGCATCTCAATCCTCTCTCTGTTTAGGGCCATTGGACCTCTGCCCGAAAAACATTTCACATCAGTAACCTGGAGCTGCTAGCCATTAAGCTCGCTTTCTGGCCTTATCACCCTCTCATCCAAAGCCAGGCAGTCCTGTCACGCCTGGATAACACAACTACCGTGTTCAAGTTAAAAAATACAAGGTGGCACACAGTCGCCATAGCTATCCAGTGAAGCACAGAGCATGAGTTAAAACATTATAGAGTACATCTGCTCATTCAAGGCAGTCTCAGGGTGGGCAACAATCTCGGGGACCTGCTTAGCAGGCCACACTAAGTCCATGAATGGGAACTCCACCCTCAGGCCCTACTCAGGTACTTTTAGTGTTGGGGTTCCCACAGATAGATCTGTTCGCCACAGCCGAAAATGCCCAAATTTTGCCATCAGACTACCACACCCACGGTAATAGGTGATGCAATATGGATGCATTGGTCAGGGATATCTGCTTACACTTTTCCGCCTGTCTCACTTTCGTGGTCAGGAGGCTAAGAAAGACATCCCTCACACTCTTCTTATTGGCACCAAACTTGGCGCACCAGCCATTGTACTCCACGCTGCTAGAACTTTCTCTAGTTCCACACAAGAAGCTCCCCAGCAGGCCGAACATTCTCACGCAAAACCATAGCACTCTCAGACACTGCACCCTTCAGCAACTCAACCTTGCGATATGGCTTCTGAGGTCTTAGTTTGGTTACCTAAACCTGCCAGAAGAATGTGTGCCTATTCTCAGAGGCACGCCGGCTTGCTACTCGGGTCTGTTATGCAGCCAAGTGGAAACGTTTTATTCATTGTCTTCCTAAAACTGTCAATCATCTCACAGCATCTGTACAACATCTCTTCTGTTCACTTCCAGATGTCAGGCCTTGCCTGCACATCTATTCATTAACGCCTGGCTGCTGTAGCTGACTACTTACTGAATAGGTAACATATTTTGTTATTCAGAGTACCACTCATGAAGGCCTCAAAAGGGTCAATCCAACTAGTCCGCCTCCTGCGCCTGTCTTGAATCTTAACCTAGCCCTCAATAGACTCCTGGGCCCTCCTTTTGAACCACTTCATTCTTGCCCACTCCAAATCTTGTCCTGGAAGGCGGCTTTTCTTGTAGCCATTACTTCCCTAAGATGAGTTAGTGAAATACACATTCTTACATTTAAGAGCCTTTCTTTCAGGTACATCAGGATAGAGTAACATCATCCAAAATTCCTCCATAGGGTAGTTTCCAGCTTCCACCTTAACCAGACACTTGAGCTGTTAGTCTTATTTCCACACCCACAGGCTGCAGCAGATTGCACTCCACACTTTCTAGATGTCTAGAGATTGTTAATGCATTACATACAGGACAAAACCTTTCTGTAAGACACAACAGCATGCTCTCTCTGCCAACTGTGGTTATGGAGGAGGGGGCATCCTATGCCATGCTTTAAAGGGCAGCCAAGGTCCTCGGACTAGAGCGGCCTTCCTTGCAGGTCAGGACTAATCTCCTGACTGAAGTGCTTCAACCTGGAGCTTCCACCTCCGAACTCCTTTGTTCAAGGCATGTGAGCTGTAGATCACATGCTTTGCATACTCCTACCATCTAGTGTTGGGTCCGGATGTTTGCAAGTTGTTTCTTCTTGGCAGAGAGTCATTGAATGATCATCCAACTACTCTAGAAGTCATTTTCACACCATCAGACACCCTCAAGCTCTTGAGGTCATCAGCAGAGCTTAGAAAAGTGAGCCTGATGATTTGAGGATGACTTGAAAATGAGTATCTGATGACTCCACAAGATGTGATTGTTTCTGTTGATCAGAGGATGAGCAGTCGATGACATCCCAAGATGAGATGGTTTCTGATGATTTGAGGATGCTTTTAAGATGACTATCTGTTTACTTCAAAGGCACTCACAAAATTAAACTGGCCCTGATGGTTTGAGGAGGGCTTGCTTATTACTTGAAGAGCCTTTCTCTGTTTTGGTTTCATTTTTGTCACAAAAAATAAGCCTTCTTAATAATTTAAGAATTATTTGGTGATTAGTGAACAATGAACACCGTTTAGCTAATTGATTGATTTATCCATTTGTAGAGCGCGCGAATGCCCAAGGGCGTCTTGGCGCTGTGAGATACCGCTGGCTCTTGAAGATGTTGATTAGGGCTATGTGGAGAAAAGCCACGTTTTAACTTTCTTTCTGAAGATTTTCAGAGATGGGCTGTTTTTTATGTCTAGCGGTATTTGGTTCCAGCTTCTTGCCGTGTGTACCAGGAAACTTCTTCCGCCCCAGTTAGCTCTCTTAAATCTTGGGATCCTGATTATTTTCATTTGGCTGGATCTTAGAAGTCTATTTGGCTCATACAGTTTTAAATGGGATTTTAAAAATTGTGATCCAGTGCCAGTAATTGCTTTATATGCTAAGCATAGTGATTTAAATTGTATCCTTTTTACAATTGGCAGCCAGTGCAGATTTTTTAGTTTGTGGCTGATTGTTTCAAATTTTGGTATCCCTAAAATCAGCCTGGCCGCTGCATTCTGCAGGCGTTGGAGTTTGAGTAGGATTTTCTTCCTGGCTCCGGCGTATAAGCCGTTTCCTTAGTCCAGTCTGGACAAGGCTAATGCTGTCACCACTGTCTTGCGGGAGTCATGTGGTAGGTAAGGTAAAATTTTCTTAATCATTTTTAGAATGTACCAAAGTGATGATGCCAGCTTACTGGCTTGGGCATCAAAGGAAAGATTGGTATCTAGAGTGATGCCCAGGTTTTTCACCTTTTCTGATGGTTCAGGACATACTCCTAATTCTTTTGGCCACCATGAATGGGACCATATTTTTGTGTCCCCTCCTAGTATCATGACCTCACTTTTATCCCCGTTTAGTTTTAGGCAGTTTGTTCTCATCCATTGGCTGATTTGTACCATGCAGATTTGAAATTTTTCTGCTGTGTTCTCTACGTCTTTATTTATTGAGACCACGATTTGGGTATCGTCGGCGTAGGATATTGGGGTAAAGCCACAGTTCATTATTATTTGTGCAAGGGGAGTTACGTACAGATTAAAAAGAGTGGGGCTCATCGAGGAGCCCTGCGGGACTCCACATGGTAGGTTGAATTTGTTGGATTTTGCCTCTCCCGATTCTACTGAGAAGGTTCTGTTCTCTAAATAGGAAGTAATGAGGGCACAAGCTAAATCATGTAATTGTGCTGTTTTTAGACGTGTTATGAGGATCTCATGGTTGACTGTATCGAAGGCCGCCGATAGATCAAGTAGAATCAATGCGGCCTTCGATCCGTTATCCAGTGCTTGCCTGAGTTCCTCCACTGCTGTGATAAGAGCAGTCTACGTTCCATGTCCTTCACGGAAACCAAACTGTGAGTGGTCCAACCAGTTGCCGTCCAACAAGTATCGGGATAACTGTTTATTCAATAGTTTCTCTAAAACTTTAGCGGCAAAAGGGATCCTGGCTATTGGTCTATAGTTGTTCGGGCTTTCGCAGTCTAAGTTAGGTTTTTTTTAGAAGCGGTCTGATTGATATCATTTTCCAATCATCGGGGAAGACTGTTAGTTTAACAGCATTCTCCAACCACTCGTTGAATTGTTTACAGGCTGTATTACAATCTTCGTGAAGTGTGGGGTATGATAATTGGAGTGTTTCAGTAAATGCCTGGTTATCCATTTTAGACCATTCTAGGTACGTTGTTTGTTTAATGTGTTCCATGGGTCTCCCAGTGTCCTCTTTAATTTCTAAAATAGAACTGATTAGTTTGTGGTCTGACCACGGGATAGGGATAGTGTCTATTTTTGTTAGACTTTCACATGAAGTGAAAAGACCGTCCAATGTGTGGCCAGCATCATGGGTGTCCATGTATATTTTTTGTTTTAGATCAAAATTTGACATTGCATCAATAAATGGGGCTACCTTTGGGTCGGAGATTTTTTCTAAGTGTAGGTTAAAATCTCCTAAAACTGTGTAGTCTGGACTAATCACACTGGATTCGAGAAACGGGCTTAGCAGCTCAATCAAGGGCGTTTTTGCACTAGGTGGTCTGTATATAAGTAGTCCATTAAACGTATATTTGTCTGTGATTTTAATTTGGAAAGTTAAGGTTTCGCAGTCTGGGGTACTTCCTTTGTCTGAAGTTTTAATTTTATAGTCTTTTTTTGCTATAATTGCCAATCCTCCCCCACGTTTTGTTTTTCTGTCAGCTCTGGAGAAGGAGTAACCCTCCGGAATGGCCAGGGTCAGGTCGGCATCTGAAGCTTCGTCTGCCCATGTTTCGGTAACAAATAGTATATCAATATTATGATTATCTATTAATTCCGCTAATTCACAAGTTTTCATTTACATATAAATAAAATGTTGCTTCATACTAATGGGGTCTTCACGCACCAGTAAGAAGAGTGTAGTATGCTGCCTTACTGAAATTGAGTATTTAATATTAACATTGTACATTTATGACACGTCAATATATTGGGCAGTCTCTCTACCCTAACTTTCACTCTGTCTTTCTCTGGCTTATCTCTGCTCTTATTTCTTTTTCCCGCAGCCTCATTGCTGAGTTCATTTATCATCACACAATGTTTTCTCTTCTGAAGTGCGGACTTTTGCAGCTTCAAATGGAATGAAAGGGTGATGAGCATCTGGCATTGCAGTGCTATTCCTTAAGTGAACATTCTAGACTTTTGCATGGTATTGAACAGTCAATGCCAGTTTGTTTGCAAACTACCTTTAAAAAATATGTGCACACACCTAGAATATTTTTTTTCCTGTGCAGGTGCCGGAGACCGCTGGGTCTTGCCTTGAATTTCTCGCCTTTAGGGACAGTCTTGGTATATTGTGGTGTCCAAATTTTTCCTTTGCATTCTGGTACTCTTAGTCCGGTGTACAAAATCCAGTAAAGTACCAGGATACAAAGAACAAAGCTTAATGAAATAAATGTTAAGATCCTGTTTTGTGGGATCTGAAAATCTCGGAGCTTTGCTGTGCACATTTTTCTGTAATAAGGCAGAAATGGCTCACTGGTTCTTTTTGGATTGACTCCTGCGCAGAGAAAATTAGGGGGTTCTTTGCTTTGTTCCCAGTACAGATCAGGCTCAGAGAGACCCCCCTATGCTACAGAGGGACCCCCCTACTGCTGTGGGCTGGCACCACCCCATCGGATCAATACTTTGTTTTCCCTTACCCTGGCAAGGACAGAGAGCGCTGTGGCTTAGAGGGACACGCGTGATTGATTGTCATGGTGAATCAGAGTGCTGCAGGCATGTAGGCTGGAGTAGCCGGTTACTCGCAGCCAGAGGCGCAACTAGAGCCAAATTTCGGGGGGGGGGGGGACAAAAAAAACATTCGGGGGGGGGGGGGCTGAATCTTTTAAGCCATAGGCAGAGTGGAGCTGCAGGGGCTCTTAGAAGGGGTGAAACAACAGCGAGGCCTCATTAACATGCAAATGGTCTTTTAAAGACCTGTGAAGTGCTCGGGAGGGCTGTGTGTGCGCCGGGAAGCTGTCTCATCCCGGGCTGCCACACACGACGGGGGGGGGGGGGGGGGGAGGGGGCTGAAGCCCTGTGAGTCCAATGGGTGTTGCGTGCCTGCTCGCAGCACACTTCGAGGCATTGGACTACTCACTGCCTGTCACTGCGGTCCCATCAAACGGAGGCACAGGCTGCACCTTGGCTGCAGTGAATACCTTTCCTCCGCCCCTACCCATGAGTCACTGCACGCATCACATTTAAACCTATGCAGAGTCAGGGCTAAGGCTTAGGATACTAGGCTGACGACTAATTGTTTGTCCGCAGTGGATTCTCAAGGTCAGATGTTTAAAATCAATAGGCAGGCCAGGGATTAGGCTCGAAATCGGGAGGGTTGGCATAAATGTCCTTCTGCTTATTTAAAGCACTCCAATACCTTTCTGTCGAACTCGCGCTATATAAATACCTGAAAATAGACAGATACGCTGGGCTTTAAGTGGGCCGGGTCCTGTCGGTGCTCCACACCAGCAGTTCTAATAAGCAGGTGCTGGGACGGGTCCCTTTCGGGCTCTCTATCCTTACTCTCACCGTTCGAGTAAAACAGAATAATCTTAACTTGCGGCAGTACTTCCCTTCACTGCTTCTGATGGATCTTTAAATGGACTCGTTACAGTTCTTTCCGTCTCATCTTTTCCGAACTGAAGCATTTTAACGATTTTATATAAAGATGCCATTGTTGATGCTTATTTATCTTATGCAACTAACACCTATTGACAAAGCCAGTAGTCTTGGCTTGTGGTAGGTGTAATGTTAATTGTTGTATTGTGTATATCTCGATGCAAAGACAGAAGGAAGCAGCAAAATACCAGTCAGGTGGCACATAACACTAAGCAGAGATTTTGAACGTATGCGTTTTAAGCCACGCCCTTAAAATGTTGTCAAAGCTGGCCCAGAATTGTTTCTGTTTACTTTTACAAGATAACAAATAATATGATTTACCACGATTCAGCATTTAAAAGACTTGTATTTACTTGAACTTTAAAGGCACCATATTTTAACGTAACCTATTTGTTGTATGCTGGCATACAAAATATTTTTAAATTGTGCTCATGCACCAGCTTTTACAGCCTGAGCCACCTCGTAACTCTGGTCTTGCTAATAATTTGTAGGCTCGCCTACATTTGCATTGTATGAGGCAAGTTAGGACATCGGTTGCCATTGCCAGTGCTTGATGACTACACACACTTAAAACTGTTTTGTAGGCCTTTCTCTATTTCCTGAACCTCACAGTAGTGCCTCCCCTGCATTGGACGGAAGCGGGAGTCGAGGCGCTGGATGCAGGGAACCGGCTGTAAACAGAGAAAGTTCTTCTTCGTCGACAGTGTACAGATTCAGGGAGACCGTACTAGAGGCAAAGAAGAGATATTTCGTTGGTATTTTAGCTGTGGGGCAGGGGGAAGAGGCAGCAAGTGCGATGGGTTTGATTTTTGCCACATCTTTTCGCACTTTAGGGTAATCGGAAAACGCTGTCCTTTGTTTCAAAGGCGGGAACCCGCCACTCTTTAATATTCGGCGCTAAAATGTAGCGCTTTGTTTGGGAGAGGTGGTGGAAGCAGGAGTCCCCCGCTCCTCTGTGCTTTAATTATTTTGTCGAGTTTCTTGAAAATGTGCGAATGGAGCCGCATAAGACGTAGATTGCATGAATGTGCTTGGCACTTTGAGACACTGCAGCAAATGTGTTTTTGGGGGGGGGGGGGGGGCAGGGAATGTTTGTTCACCTCTGAACACAACCGTGGAGCAGACTCAGGTGAATGTTGTGCTTGATTATTTCTAAGGTGCCCGTGGAAGCCTGTCCGAATGAGTGTCTGACTTCATTTTGAAGAGATAGCATTGGAATGTTGTCTTCTAGCCTGATCATGTAATATAACTCTGAACATTCAGAACCCGCTGTCCACCAAAGTTTGATCCCGATGGCATTACTGGCACTTTATTATCTCGCATCGGGAGCACCTATGGTGATGCTACAGAAATATATATTTTAAAGTCAGCAGACCTTAATACACTTAATTATTATTGCGTGTATTGGACAGCAGAACTAGCCACTATTGCAGCATGCCAAGTATGCTTCTACTGTGTCATCCCTCAACCACACATATTAAATAACTGTCTGTTTAATAATGCATAGCTACACTTTTGTTCTCTCCTACACTCAGCTTTTCTTCCTCCCCTTCTCACCTCTTCTATCCTTCTCCCCACTCATGCTCTTCTCTGTTTCCCAGTTTCTCCTTTCTCTCTGTTCTCCCCATTCTCACTGCTTTTGATTTTTCAGTTTCACATCATGTTTGAGGCATATGAGCTGCAGATTACACACTTTTGCATAGATCGCCATCTGGTGTTGGCCCCGGATGTTTGCAGTTTGTTTTTCCTCTTGGAAAGTCTTTGGAAGTCACAAGGTCGGTGACTCCTCCCTTGGTTCGTATTGCGCATGGGCTTCGGCTCCATCCTCAGATTGTTTTTTTCCGCCATCGGGTTCGGATGTAATACTTCGCGCTCCGGTTCCGAACATTCCAGTTCGACGATCGAAGCGGAATCCTCGCTCTCCGCGGTATTCAGATCCTGATCTCCTCAATCACCTTCTTCTTCGACACACCTTCGATTCCAGTCATCGACGGCGGCCTTCGGGCCTATGCAGGCTCCGGTCCCGGCTGATGGAAAGAACTCCATTCAAGAAGTGCCCTCGATGTGGGTCCAAATTCCCCCACACCGATCTTCCTGAGGTGTGCAACCTCTGCCTCTCCCCTGAACACGAGGCTCGAGACTGTCCCGCCTGAAAGTCTTTTAGATCCAAAAGACTATTCGAGATCGAAGGGCCCGACGGAAAATGGCGCACTCCTCGACTTCCGTTCCAGTCGACATCTTCGGGGATGACGTCGAAGCTCCCAGACAGCAGCACACCGAAGAGGACCTAGTCAGTGCTTCCGAAGCCGACGACTCTGATGTGGAGGACATCACCCCGGCGCAGAGGGTCGTGAGTAAAATACCCCCTCCCATACCCGCGCCGCCACCCAAAAAGGCTTCGGTCACGCCTTCGCGTCCGGGCCTAGGCAAGACCAAAGACACTGCTTCGAACACCCCACCTTCGGGCCCGGTGAAGAAGCCTAATAAACCTTCCGGCGGCTCTGGCTCGAGCCAGCCTGCCAGCGGTGCCGAAAAACACCCTTCGGCACCGAAGAAGAGATCGGCCTCCACCTCGACACCGAGCTCCGCACCAAAGCCCTCGGTGTCGGAAGCCAGCCTCTCGGTGCAGACCAAACATCATAAGGCCCTCGGCACCGACACTCCTGCGCCGAAGCCTGTCTCGGCACCGAACAAAAAATCGGAGGTTCCAAAAAAGCACGGCACAGACAAGCCTAAAAAGCCATCGGCCCCGAAAACTTCGACGCCGACCGAACAACCAGTGTCGCAAGAACTATTTACACCGGATCCTTTGCAAAAGACACTTACCAAGGATCCAAAAACTGGACATTTGGCACTGTCTTCTAAAAAGAGACATTTGGACAAACCAGCTCCACCTCCACCTCCAAAGAGGAAGGACTGTGCAATCTCCCCTTTCAGAGTGCCTTCCCCACCTCCTCCACCCTCTCCACCTCCGCCCCCTCCACCTTCTCCACCCCTGCCTCATCGCTCTCCGACCCCGTCTCCAGACCATGATGATCAGGGGGGCCCATACTACGACCCAGCAGATGTGCCACAAGACCCCACCCCTACAGGATCCCCAGACCCATGGGATGATTATAATAATCCAGACATTCCAGATGGCCCACAAGATGACCTTTATCCATCTTGGCCATCTCCACCAGAAGACTCATTAGGTTTTCACCACCTACTTCAGAGGGCGGCACATTATCACGGGGTAGAGCTACACACTGACCCAGTAGAGGAAGATTTCCTCCTAGACACCTTTGATGCTGCACATAGGTCTACTGCTATACTACCTATGCTCAAAGGGGTAATAAAACATGCGCCAGAGTTTTTTAAAGACCCAGTCAGGGCTAGGGTCCTAAACCCACGCATAGAGAAAGTATAAAGCTGCCCCCACAGATCCTGCCTACATCAAAGGGCCAGCGCCACTGGATTCCCTAGTGGTATCCACTGCAAGGAAGAGATCAAATTCCCAGGCGTCAGGCGAAGCACCACCGCCTGACAAAGAGTCAAAGCTCTTGGATGAGTCAGTAAAACGCACTGCGTCACAGGCAGCCAATATTTGGCGTATCGCCAACACTCAAGCGCTATTGGCCAGAAACGACAGAGCGCATTATGATGAACTAGAAACCATCATGCACCATCTCCCAGAAAAATACAAAAATAGGGCCGATTAATTAATTCAAGAGGGTAAGACCATAACTAATACCTCTATACGCTGTGCATTAGACGCAGCAGACCCAGCCTCCAGGGCCATTAACACTAGTGTCCTCCTCCGTCGCCACGCTTGGCTGAGAGTTTCAGGCTTTAAACCTGAGGTACAAGCCATATTAAACCATCCATTTGATCAAGACCATTTATTTGGTCCAAAGGTAGATGAGGCCCTCGAAGATGAAGAAAGACACAGATACGGCGAAATCTATGGGAGCCCTACAGTCACACCCTCCTAGGTGCTCCTTTTGCCGCTCTTCCTTTCGGGGCACGGGCAGAGGCTACTCCTCAGATAGCGCGTCCATGTCCTACAAATCCCCTCCTCAGTCCACCTTCACAAGGGGTTATCAAAGAGGCGTCTATAGAGGCAATAACAATAAAGGCAGAGGCAAAACAAATACCGCCCGCTCTGCCACACCGCCTACCCAATGACTTTCCCCTGCTCCCTCCAGACCATCCCACTCCGGTCGGGGGCAGACTACAAACTTTCCTTCACGTCTGGGAGTCCATCATATCAGACAAATGGGTGACCCAAATTATTCGTTCAGGGTACTGCCTAGAACTCACATCTACCCCCCCAACATTCCACCCAGGCAACGCCCAATGTCACAAGAACATTCCACGTTATTACTAAACACGCAACAGAACAGGTCCCCCCCCGATCAGCAAAATGTAGGGGTCTACTCCCTATATTTTCTGATACCAAAAAGAGACGAGACTCTATAACCTATCTTAGATCTCCGGCCTCTAAACACATACATACATTCGGACCATTTTCACATGGTAACACTTCAGCAGGTACGTCCGCTCCTCTCCCAGAACGACTTTCTCACCACACTGGACTTGAAAGACTCATACTTTCACATTCCGGTACACCATGCCCACAGAAAGTACCTCAGATTCGTAGTGGACAGGCAACATTACCAGTTCAAGGTGCTCCCATTCGGGGTCACAACAGCACCACGCGTATTCACCAAGTGCCTAGCGGTAGTGGCGGCACATTTCAGAAGACAGCACATTCACGTCTTCCCATATCTGGACGACTGGCTGATAAAAGCCGCGTCCTACAACCAATGTGTACACCACACCGCCACTACAATCCAACTGCTTCACCAACTAGGCTTCACAGTGAACCACCAAAAGTCCCAGCTAACACCATCCCACATAAAGCAATACCTCGGTGCCACCATAGACACCTCAAAAGCCATAGCCTACCCCAATCCGGCCAGGATTGCAAGCATTCAGACTTTGCGTCAAAAATTCATACTTCAACACTCCCTCCCAGCAAGAGTGTTTATGCAACTGATAGGGATGATGGCCTCTTGCATTTTCATAGTGCCTCATGCAAGACTCCAGATGCGTCCACTCCAAGAGTGCTTAGCGCGCCAATGGAACCAGGCCCAGGGGCAACTGACAGATTTGGTGTTGGTAAACGGTCGCACCCATCGCTCTCTGCAGTGGTGGAACACCACAAATCTTTCCAGAGGTCGACCGTTCCTGGACCCGGTTCCACAACTAATCCTGACAGCAGACGCATTGCTCTCCGGCTGGGGAGCTCATCTACTACACCTCACAGTGCAGGGCACATGGACGCCGCAACAAAAGTTACTCCACATCAATCATCTGGAGTTACTGGCAATCTTTCTAGCCCTAAAATCCTTTCACACACAGATTTTAGGCAAGGCAATCCTTATCCGCACAGACAACATGACCGCCATGTACTACATCCAAAAACAAGGCGGAACACTCTCCACAGCTCTCTCAACTAGCACAGAGCATATGGAGATGGGCAATTCCACACAAAATCTTTCTCCTAGCCCAGCATGTCCCAGGAGTCCAAAACACCATGGCAGATCTGCTCAGCAGACAGACGCAGCAGATCCACGAGTGAAAACTTCACCCGCAGGTTCTTCACCCGTTCTTTCAGATGTGGGGGCATCCACAGATAGACCTATTCGCCACCCACGAAAACAAAAAAATGCCCAAGCTTCGCCGCCAGATACCCACACCCATTGTCCGAAGGCAATGCGATATGGATGAACTGGTCAGGCAAATTTGCGTACGCCTCTCCACCTCTCCCACTAATTCCATTAGCGGTGTGAAAGCTACAACAGCACTCCCTCACACTGATTCTAGTAGCTCCAACATGGGCCAGACAACCGTGGTACACCACGCTGCTGGAACTCTCGGTAGTGCCACACCAAAAGCTACACCTCTCACCATGCCTCCTAACCCAGAACCATGGAGAGATCAGACACCCAGACCCAGCTCAGCTCAACCTTGCGATCTGGCTCCTGAGATCCTAGAATTCGGATACCTTAACCTTCCCCCCGACTGTATGAACGTTATCAGAGAAGCTAGACGCCCTACCACTAGAGCCTGCTACGCTGCCAAGTGGAATAGATTTGTTGTTTATTGCCATAACACAATCAACCCTCTAGACGCATCCATACAGCAGATCATATGCTACTTACTCCATCTACAAAGATGTAACCTAGCATATACATCCATTCGGCTACACCTCGCAGCAATTGCCGCTTACCTTCAAAACAGACAGCACCTATCACTTTTCAGAGTGCCTGCCATTAAAGCCTTCATGGAAGGCCTAAAACGAATAATTCCCCCCAGAGTGCCACCCTCACCTGTGTGGAACTTAAATATAGTTCTCACAAGGCTAATGGGACCGCCTTTCGAACCTTTGCATAAATGCGAACTGCAATTCCTCACATGGAAAACAGCTTTCCTTGTAGCCATCACCTCCCTTAGAAGGGTCAGTGAGATACAAGCACTTAGTATACAATAACCTTTTCTCCAAATGCACCCGAACAAGGTTGTCCTCCGTACCAACCCAAAATTCCTACCCAAAGTCATCTCACCCTTTCATCTAAACCAATCGGTAGAATTACAGTTTTTTTTTCTCGCAACCTCAAACTGTTGCAGAAAGGGCTCTACACACATTGGATGTTAAAAGGGCCTTGCTTTACTATAGCCAGAGAACACAACCTTTCAGAAAGACAAAGCAACTGTCTGTCTCTTTCTCTCCACCTCATAAAGGCAACCCCATCTCTAAATCAGGGATAGCTAGTTGGATTGTAAAATGCATACAGATTTGCTACCACAAAGCAAAATGCACTCTATCTGTTCCCCCTAAAGCCCATTCTACAAGAAAGATAGGGGCTTCTATGGCTTTTCTAGGAAACTTCCCATTAGATGATATCTGCAAGGCAGCTACATGGTCAACACCGCACACTTTCACAAAACTTTACTGTGTAGATGTGCAAACCAAGCAACAAGCTAGTGTGGGCCAGGCTGTACTAAAAACACAATTTCAAACCACTGCAACGGATACCGGTGGTCGCCACTAAGTTTGGGAACTGCTATATAGTCTATGCAAAAGTGTGTAATCTGCAGCTGATATGCCTCGAACGGAATATGCTACTTACCAGTATGCATCTGTTTTTGGCATGTAGAGCTGCAGATCTACACACGCCCACCCGGCTATCTGTATCTGTTCCAGTCTATCTTATTTAGATACAACACACATGGGTTTCTTCACTGTTATTACTACGCTCCATCTTTCCCTGTTGGCGAAAAACAATCTGAGGATGGAGCCGAAGCCCATGCGCAATACGAACCAAGGGAGGAGTCACCGACCTCGTGACTTCCAAAGACTTTCCAAGAGGAATAACAAACTGCAAACATCCGGGCCCAACACCAGATGGCGATCTATGCAAAAGTGTGTAGATCTGCAGCTCTACATGCCAAGAACAGATGCATACTGGTAAGTAGCATATTCCTTCCTCATTCTCTCCTTTCACGCCCTTTCCTCTAGGACTGCTCTTCTTCTGTTGCCTCTCACTCATTTCTTCTCCTCTTTTCACTTTCACCATGTTCCACTCCAATCTTGTACTCCCTATCTCTGCTTTCCCAAGTTCTCTTCAAATTCTTTGTGTACCTTTGCACTCGGATCTCTCATCCTCATTCTTACTTTTGTTTTTCCTTCTTGCACATCTTTCATGACTTCCATCTGTCTGCTTCCTTCCTTTGCCACTCTTTCTTCCTACCCCTACATCAGAAAGAGTTTACACGTTGCAATACAGGCCTGGTACATTAGTACAATGATAGTTCATGCACTGTATTGTATTGTAATTGCATTTATATAGCGCTTACTACCCCTGATAAGGCATCAAAGCGCTTTTTCGAAGAGGGGAGAGACTGCGGTAAGAGTGGAGCTAGTGATCTCAACTTAGCAGAATTACTGGCAGCAGAGAGCAGTAACTGATTATGGAATGGGCAAAAGGAAGTAGCAAATGGCCAGGGATTTAGTTGGCAGAGGGATGAAAGGGGTATGTGACAGGATGGCCTATAGTATCAGTAAAGTCATGCAATTTTTTGTGGGCCTTTTGATTATTTGTAGAAAAAAAGTTGTTTCTGGCTGCAATTAAAACACTTTCCACCCCCCACACTTTTCAATACAAAGTTAAAGCAGTGTTTCGAAAGAAGAAAAGGCTTCCATTACAAAATTCAAATATGTTGTCCGAAGAGACCAGGGGCTGCTGGATGTTGGAGAGCACAGGTAATACGGTTGCTAGAAGACATGTCCTGTGTCTTTTCAGGGTAAGTGTCACTCGGCTGGGCCTTGACTGTGAATGAGAACTCCACAGTGTCACCATACCTTTTTCTGTAGCCTTTAGACATACATGGTTGTTGCTTTCTTCGATACCTTCTGTATGCTTCTTTCTATTACACATCAAGAAGCTCCACTGCAAAGTATCTATGACCTGGGCTCACTCACCAGTGCCAGCGCCAGATTCTCTGACTATCTTACCTGGTCCTAAGATGGATGGTATATCTTCATGTTTCTGACGCAGTAACTTGTCCTCCATATGCAGACCCTAAGTCAGCTGTCAATCTCATGTAACAATAGAGTATGCAAAAAGTGATGGATGGAATGCTTGAATTAATCTCAGCCACTGGTAATTACTCGGGCCGCACCCCAATCCATATTCATTTTGCACACCATTGCACCTCCGTTAGGCCCCGCGATATGCAAATCCGTCTTGACCCTGTACTAGTGGGAACAGATGAGCCTGAACTGCCAAGCCAGGACCCCCCTTAACCGGAACACAAGCAACCCAGGACCGGTTTTGTCCAAGTTAGGGTTCTTCGGCCAGGTATAGCAGAAAACTAGGACGTACCTGTCTCACATTGGGCGACAGTGAAATACACAAAAAAAGTGATGGATGAAATGCTTCAATTAATCTCGGCCAATCAGGGCGAAACCAGTTATTTCACTTTATTCCATGGCATTTTGCATTTGGTTTCTAGTCCGCTACGATTTTATTACTTGCAGTGCTGAGTTGGTTTTACTGAACTAATTAGACTATTACACCATGTATCAAAAATGTGTAGGTTAGAAACTCAGGATTGAGAAAGTGTCCATAATGATGCGGAGTGAGATTATTGCCCCTTATTCCTAAAACGACTCCTATGCCTCTTAACACCACTCATATCTTCCATTGTCACTTTGCTAAGCCTTTGACATATAGCCCGGGCCACTCATACCACTAAGCATCTTAACACTGATTAGTACTCGTATCACTCAGTAACTCTTAAGATGCTCTGATTACATGTCAACATCCAGTCAACACCACCCTTTCCCCTACACCAGTTAGCCACATATTTTTGTTACACCAGAAGCATTTACCATACCCACTTACATCACCCCTCACTCACCATTCCCTGAAGTTACTAGGCTTCACTTGCACACACCACTAGATTAACATTTGTACAATCGTGACACTGCTCACCCTCTCCATTTAAATAGTCATACCTCCTACATAGAGTTGCAATCTACTTGTTGCAATCCCTGTACCATTGCCTACTATTAACCATACAATACAATTCAGAACCTAATTACCAAGCCATCTATTTGCGCAGAGACACTTTTACCTTAACTCCACTTCAGGCTGGATCACTTATCCCCGCACTCACATCTGCCATTTGCAAAGCTAATTGCTTCCAAAATTCACTTAACATCAGTCTTCTAAAATACCCATTCATTATAACTCATTCAAACAACCACCTGTTCACATCATTCAACCCCCAACCTTCACACTTAGTCATGCTAGGGAAGATGTAACAGTACTTACTATCAGCAACAACCAGTCACACTATTACACAAACACATTACTTGTCTAGACAACTATCTCTCATCTCAACCACTAACTTCACTTCTTACCGCCTTACTCAGGCATTTGTATCCCTTGACAAACCCACTTTCACTACACGCATGTTCAGTAGCCATTCAAGTTTGGTGCTTTAGCTTTACTACTAAGTCAGTACACCAACTCCTTTCAATAACTCTTTTTAGCACTTGTTTGTTTCTTCTATAACTTGCATACTACCTCAAATGTTTGCCTCCTTTTAATCAAACCACTCTCCTTCTACTTTATGATTTATCCATTCTCAGTTGTTCACAACACCAGTCATCCACACAACCCACCAGCAACCACAGCCTCAATCATATTATTTTATTCACACCAGCAATGAGCTGCAGCCACTCACTCTCCAACTGTCTCACACCATTCACCTATATCAGTCATTGTAAATATCACTCACCCATGCAATCAGTCGGATCAGCCATTCAGTCATATCTCACCCAAAGATGTGCAAAACCCTCTTCTGCCTCACAGGTTGACCTAGCCACTCAAACTTTCTTTCCCAATTCATAACCCAGCCTGCCATCACTCGAAACTCAGACACTTGAAACATTCATTCACTACTTCACATTAATTGCAGTCCACACCACGCATTATTTACCTTGGTCCTTCACAACGCAATTCATAACTCATCCGCAACACTGATCATCCCCATATCCACTCACACCCCACCAGCAATATACTTCACAGTTGCAATAGCCCATGCAACATTCTTGCACTCCTTCACAGCAGACTCACACTGCACCCACACTTACCACACATTCATAATACAACCCAGTTGAACTAGTCACCTGCAGTCAGTCACAGCTTTCACTCAACATTAGTGACAACCAAACAGTGCTTGTCTTCATCCGCACCTATCGTATCATTCTCAGCCTACTGAACTCAAGCTATCATTTACACACATTCGGCATCTCTTCATGTATTAGACCTCCCTGAAAGTACATACTAAAGCCACTCAAAATGCTTCTGAGCCACACAAAACACTTATTTCTTCACTCACAAGATTCATGGCCAATGTCAACATTTGATCAAGCCATGCTCAATCAGCTACTTGCACAGTTCACAACCACAAAGACCAATCTTGCACCGCTGCCTTCTTACATAGTCTGTTACAGCAGCCCCAGTCACATCAACACTGAACTGCAGCACCTGCTTGACCACTCACAAGACCCCTTAGAGGCTTACTTACAGACAACTTAGAGGCTTAGGTACAGACACTCACAACCGCATACTTCATAAGCAGTGTCCTACATGCACAGTGACTCACTCAAGATTAATCCTTCACTGATGGTACTAACCTCTGCACTTAGTCATTGTTTGTGATTAAACAAAGAGGACTAGCTTAAGTTGAGCAGAGTGTTACAGTACTCAAATTTAGTTCTGTCACGGGCACCTTGTTGGTGTATTCATGAAGCCCTCACCCACCAACCTAGTTGGTGGCATGCTTCATCATCGGGCCCACCCAGTGACACCTAGTATGTCCCGGGTGTGCTACGATGCCTGATTACAGCGGAGCTGGTATATTGCTGAGAGTGCAGTGAGGTTGGGTGAGTTGTGATTTAAAACGGCTTGGTGGTGGTCCCAGTACCCGAGGGTAAATTAAATTTTAATAACCGGGCCGTCACCAGCGGTTAAAAGTAAGGCTACAGGACGCGTGAGGGTGGCGAGTTACTGCCCCCTGCGTCCTTCAGATGGTCGACATGTTTAGCCAGTGCCTTAGAGTGTTCTGGCTTTCCTCAGGACCGTTTTTTAAAAAAAGGTGTGGTGAAATAAAACAGACTTAGTGTTGTGGTACAGACTATGTGATACACTCACTAAGGCGTTTTTCTATATGTGAGAGGGGGATTCCCTTCTCATGCATATCTGTACAAACAAACATTAAGAACAAGGACAAAACATTTACAGAGAGTCAATAGTCAATTTAGACATATGGTCAACAATGCTTAGGTGGCCGGATCTATAGTGCAAGGTGAGAGGACTATAGTCGGCTGGGTGTGATGGTACTGGTGGTGCCATCAGAGTGAAAATACGCGACTAATTAGGAGCGTGGTGTGGCTAAAACACGGAAATCACACTAAAAGGAGTTGACTTAGTGTGGCAGGGCGCAAGAAAATTGTTCTTACGCTTTGGGTTATTAGCCAAGGCTTCCTGGAGGGAAGCGGTAAGGGGATGACCCTATGAAAAGAGATAACCTGTAAGGGTTAGGGACCTGTGAGGAAAGAAGCGCTTACCCAGTTTGTTGTTTGGAGGCTTATCAGGTTTGTCATACTCAGTCTTTCTGGTCAGTGCCTGCCTTGTACCTGTTGTCCCGCCGTCGTCCTCCGGTAGAATGAGCCTGTCGGCGTGTGGGCTTTTTATACTATGGTTAACAAGGTAATGATGAGCACCTGTGGAAATAGTAAGGGTGGACAGACTACCCCTTTGTGTTGTTGCTGCTCATGCTAGTGATTTGCACACTAGTCTCTCGTGCATGCTCAGTATATCAGCGCGGTTGCTATGTTGTTGCTCATGCTCATGATTTGTACACTAGTTTCTCGCACATGCTCAGTATGAATGCGTGATTATAATGCAGGTGATTTGTACTCTAGTCTTTTGCATATGCTCAGTATGATGGCACGATTGCATTAAGGTACATGTAGCAACTAAAATATGCCGCCGTTGGTACGGGGAAAGGGGCAACACCCGTGTTAGGTGTGGCGTGGTCTTATCTGCGCAGGCGCGAAGGGATCAGCGTTGGCTATGTATGCGCCAATATTGGGGAAACATGCCTGTGGTACGCGCCGCCTCCCAGAGTGGTTCAGCCCGTTAATCACTGCTTAATGTGCATGCGCTGCTAGGCGCTGCAGTTGACATGGCAGTATTAGGGGGGTTGAAGCATGTGCCCATGATTATGGCAGCCTAGTGGTACACACAAGGGGGAGCATGATCTATGTCTATGTACAGAGGGACTATGGCACGGGGGACTGACCACTGTACACAGGCGAGGTAATTGTGACTAGAGTAGGTCTAGGGTGACTGAATTCCACGGTATGGCGTCGTTGAGGCCATTGGTTTGGGTGGATAGACGATATATCCAACGTTGTTCCTTGCTGAGTAATTTCTTCTCATTATCCACTGCCAGTTCCGGTAGTTGTTCGATGATGGTCCAGGTCAGGTCATTGGGAGTGTGTCCCTGGGTGATGAAATGACTGGTCAGTTTACTAATGTTCTTCTTGCACCGGATTGTGCTCCTGTGTTCTGTGACTCTAGTTCTTATTTTGCGGGCGGTCATACCGATGTATCGGAGGCCGCAGCTGCAGGTGAGTAGGTAGATCACGTTGCGTGAATTACAGTTTGTGTGGCTGCGTTGAGTCCACACTTTGTCTGGTTCTAGTATCAATGTTTTCGTATGGCTGGTAAGATGGCACACGCTACAGTCATTGCATGGATAATGTCCAGAGATTTTAGGCAGGCCCCACGCATTCATGATAGTGTTGGGTTCTCTATTGGTCAGGGGTCTGGGGCGGGTGCTCACGAGTTGGTCTTTCAGGTTGTTGCACCTTTTGTAGGCAAACCTAGGGGTGTCCCATTGTCGTTGTCCAGAGTTTAGGATTTTCCAGTTTCTGCGTATGAGCTTCGCCACTTCATTGGAGGCTGTGTTAAATGTGGTGACACACGTGATGGGTTGGTCACTCTTGTCCTTGGGTACAGTTTCCAGGAGGGCCTCCCTATTTTGGTTCCTGGCTCTTTTCTTGGTTTTGTTAATGATGGCCCGGGGGTAGCCTCGTTCCTCCAGTTTCTTAGACAGGTCTGCCGACTGATTTTTGTAGTCGGTTGCTTGAGTGCAGTTTCTGCGTATACGCAGAAATTGCCCAAATGGTAAGTTTTCCCTTAAAGGGCGGGGATGGAAACTTGTGTAGTGGAGGAGTGAGTTCCTTGAGGTAGGCTTGTAATAGGTGGTAGTGATCAGTTGGCCATCTTTGGCCCATATGTATGAGGAAGAGTTGTAGAGTTATTTCTGATCAGAAATAACTCTACAACTCTTCCTCACTTGGCTCAATGAAAGAGACCCATACCTGAAATTCACAATGACCTCGAGTGCAAGCCACTTGGCATTCCTTGATCTGAACATATGGGCCAAAGATGGCCAACTGATCACTACCACCTATTACAAGCCTACCTCAAGGAACTCACTCCTCCACTACACAAGTTACCATCCCCGCCCTTTAAGGGAAAACTTACCATAGTCCTCTTTGTTTAATCACATATAAGCCCTCGGGGACTCGGACTAGCTTACTAGTCCTCTCTCTCCCTCTTGTTACACGCACTTAGTCATTGTTTTACATCTGTGTCAACAAAATTACTTAATAAAGATCAAAATGGAAGAGTAAAGATGAGGCAGAATTAAAAGGAGTACAATAATAGGGTCTCTGCTTAGTGCAATAGGTTAACCCTTTCGCTGCGGCGGGAATTCCGCCGCAGCGCGGGGGGGCAGCGCGGTGGCGCTGTGCTCATGACGGAGCCGCTCCGTCATATTACTTAATAAAGATCAAAATGGAAGAGTAAAGATGAGGCAGAATTAAAAGGAGTACAATAATAGGGTCTCTGCTTAGTGCAATAGGTTAACCCTTTCGCTGCGGCGGGAATTCCGCCGCAGCGCTGGGGGGTGCGGGGGGGGCAGCGCGGTGGCGCTGTGCTCATGACGGAGCCGCTCCGTCATGAGCCACGGTTGAGCTGTGCTCATGACGGAACGGTTCCGTCATGACTCCGCCCATTTGCGTTGTCCCCCCGCACAGGCGGGGAAACAGCGCCGCGTAGGCGGAGCGGCCGCCAACGGCCGTGACATGACGGAACCGTTCCGTCATGAGCACACGGCAACCGTGGCTCATGACGGAGCGGCTCCGTCATGAGCGTGCAAGGGGTTAATACACCAGTGTGACCATGTGATAGTAAAAGTGGCAATCATATAAAACTCGTAGTGATGATTGTGTAATTATCTTGGGGTAACATGAACATATCCTGAAGTCCTTGCAGGTAAAATGCTTTCCTGTGGTAAGCTGAGGTAAATTCCAAGTCAAGTCTGCCTTTTCTGCTTTCCTCTTCTGTTTTCTTTGCACATGTAAAATAGGGAGAGTTTTTCTTGTGTTCAGACAGGTAAGTGCGCTCTTTTTTGTAGACCACCCATGAAGCAATTATTGGTGTGTGTGGTCTTTTTGTATTGGTGATCCTCTCTGCCTGGAAACTAATAAAACAATGGATATTTTAATTTCCTGTGTAAGTCAAACAAAGTTTACCCATTTCTTCTCAAGATCATTCTAGAATAATACATCCCCATCTTGAAATCGCCATGCAGTAACATGGCCAGAACCTATCCTCTGGTAATACATCTCCATCAAGAAGTAATTGTTGACTAGTACAGTCCCGTTATAATCCTGGGATCATCCTTGAGTGACACATTCTCATTCATAAGTCATCACAAGATCATTCTGTAATATTACAGCCCCATACTGAAATATTACTAGGATTGTGCTGGAATAATCCAGCCTAATCCTGAAATCATCATGAGATCATCCTGCAGTAGTACAAGATCATCACATGTTTTCCACTGAAGTAATCAGGAAATCATCCTGGAGTAATCCAGCCTAATCCTGAAATTATCATGCGATCATCTTGCAGTAATTCAAGCTAATCACGTTTTTCACTGAAGTAATCTGGAACTGATCCTGGAGTAGTTTCTCTGATGACTCTAGACTCATCTCATTTAAATATTCTCCCCTGTAAGCATACTTCAGGATGGCTTGGGATGATTTCCCCAGATAATTGCAGGAATAGCCTGGCTGAAGTCATCGGGTGACTTCAGAATGGCTCCAGGATGATCTTCCTTTTTGACTTGGGTATACTGCATCCATTAGCACTGTGACAGGCACCCCAGTTTCTTTTGAGGCCCAAGACCTCAGAATTATGCAGGGAACAAGGCCTGATTATTTGGGGAAACCCAAGGTCTCTATGTATTAAGCTCTAAGCCCGGGGACAGAGAACACCCAAATATACACCGTGTCAATACTTTGCCTAGGACAAAGTCCCCCAATTGGTCTGCGAAGCCTCAACATTATAGACCAGAGGGCGTCCTTTTTGACAGCACAGTATAAACCCAAGTGGGTGTCAATAGCGAGAGGCCGACAGCCGTTGCAACCGTACTGAGAAATTGGGACGGTACAGACCCCTACAGCGAGGAACGTCCGTCTATAGCAGGGGTCTCCAACCTTTTCTGTAGTGAGAGCTACTTCTGCTCAAAGAGTCTTCCTGAGCTACTAGCCAATTTTATAACTGTAAAACAGTGACTGCACTATGACCACCCTAAGCAGGATTATCAGTAGTTATCACCCAAGTATTCCAGGTGCGGTTACCATCAGAAATGCTAAGAAAACGTTCATCAATATAAAAGGCATCCACCTGACTTATGAAGTAACATTCAAATCTTGACATGCACTGCGGCACAAAGGACATAAGTACAACAGTAGGTCTCCCCAGCTTAACTTGAATTTTCATTCATCAGTTTAGTTTCTGAAAATGCCCGTTTTTCTATCAAATACCACTTTCAACTTTGGGCAAACAAACTCAATTTTCCCAAAGAAAAGTCAGAAACCATATATCAGTTATGACCATTAATATTCCAGGAATAGGTAAATATAGGCCAGTCATGCTCCTAGTATGTAAATGATGGCTGCCAGTATACCACGACTTGACCAAAAATACCCAAAATAGTAAAGGATGACCATTATTATGCCATTGGCACTATTATGCCAGGAACGGACACAATTATATCAGAGATAACACCCTTATAATGGGGGCTAGCATACACATTTGCTGGGGCTTGACACCAGGCGTAGCTTTCAGGAAACAATAGTGTTTATTATGAACGCACATAAATGCTGATGAGTCTCTTGATTTTCTCTGGTCTGGATTATGCCCTGTTCTTCTCCGGGTCTTGAGCTGATCATGCACCCAACTGTCACATTTTCACTCTGACTCCTGCAGTCCCACACTTTGGTGGGTCAGCACTGATTACTGCGCATGCTACTCCTGCCTACTTCTTTCATGGTCCACTGTTTACACACATGTTGTGATTGATAAAGCAGGGACTAGAACATAGTCAATCTCCTTGTGGCTTAGTTATATTGAGATTGGATACAGAGTATCAAGTGGCAGGTTCTATACGCCGATACAGTGTGTGTTTGAGTGTTAGTATGAGTTACTGCCATAGGTTTTGGTGGCTGTCACTCTAAGGGTCTTGAGATGAGCAGTGCTGCCTTCTTTAATAGGCACCTACTCTCTGAATTTTATACTGGGCTTGACTTCACCTCTGAGAGCTACTTTGAAGGTACTGGCGAGCTACCAGTAGCTCCTGAGCTACTCGTTGGAGACCCCTGGTCTATAGGCAACAAATGTGGGCAGAAAACAAAGGCTCTGGCTCCGGACGGCAGTGCAGCCTCAGTCCCGCTTGGAGATTGAAAGACGCGCGCCGCGGGAGCCGCTGAGATGTTCATCTCAAGCCTGCAGCGCATCCAGGTGGGGGGGGGGAGGACTACACCGCACTAATGGTAGCCACCCACGCATATCCAAACGGGGAGGGAAACAGCTATGTAACGAGCACAATGCACGCTCCTGCGGCCCAAACACAGGAGAAACACTACATAAAGCATCTGTATGGAAAAAAACAAAAAGCCTTGTGAAAGAATACAATGCTAAGCACAAAGGCTGTGAGAGCCACTTAACTGAGGCTGAGAGCAGCGAAGAAAGATGGAAAGTAGAAATAGGCATAGGACTTTGAGGACTCCTGTGTGTTGATTGGTAGAAATTCATTATGGTGCCCAGGGTGGTCTGGGAAAGTTAGTGTTTTTCGTGATTCTGATGGCTGCTGTTTAATACAATGGTATGGAGAGAGAAAGCATAATCCTCGCCTTCAGTCCTGACATAAATCCTAGTTTTATCCTCGTTAAACTGGCAATAACTTTGACTTTCCCCGGGAAAATGCATACAGGAATATAAGCAACAAAAACTTTGCTGTGACGAATGAACAATTCATTTTTAAAATGGTAAACATAGTGTACTCAAATTGAGCAGATCTGATGTAGGTTAAGGAGAGATGCAAAGGCGCTTAGATGTCTTAGCATTTAAAAAGTCATGTCTCGCATTTCAATTTGGACTCAACAGTGCTCTGTTTTTTTAGTTGTTTTTTTTTTAGATAGCCAATAGGAAGAGAAGCATCGCATTAGCTTTATTAGTTTTTAACATGAAAGTAAAGCCATCTAAAGAACATTTTTTTAAACGATTCAGTTTTTATAGGAATTCTGGATAGAAAGACATTCTAGCTACCTAGCAGCAAATGTCCTTGCTTTAAAAGATGCAATTAAAAATAATATTGCAATCTTCAAAACTTATCTCGGAAGTTCTGTGACTTCTTTTCTGACTTAAATTTCAGGAACTCTTCTTTGGGTTTCAGGCTGATTGTGGTTGTAGTCAGATTTCTCATAATTATTTTTCCGGACCACAGCAGAAATTACAGTCCTAATTGGATCTACTGATTTCTTTTTTGTTGAAATGGTAGCAAAAAATGTACCTTCTTCCTGAGACGCCTTTTTCCCCTTCAGGGGCTTTTGAGGGCTTTAGTTGCACTTCTTGATCAGTTCAAGCCCCTCTTCTTCCTGCAGGTTAGCAGATCAATTTATTTCTCTGGCTGAAGAACCGCATTCATAACTTGGGTTTAAGAATAAGCAGGATTCAATGCCCGGACCTTCTATGGGCTAAAAAGAGTTCTCTCACGGTATCCTTCTTGTCTTCTACAAGGTCCATCAGTGTTCTGATTTTTTTTTTTTTTTTTGTTGAGAGTCCTGAAGTTTAACCTAGTTGCAATTGGTGAGAACTCCTAAATGTAGCCATGCAAAATTATCACACTGTTTACACTTAGATTATGCAACATTTCTGCATTTTCAATCTATCCAGGAAGCATCCATTGCAATGCTCCACATCTTTTGCCAGACCTCAGGACAGAGGAGAAATCCCGGTTCATTATAAAAAGTACTACCCCGTTATAGTTCTGGCAGAAAAGCCAGTACTTAACAACACTTCAATAAATCGTTTTATAGACTTTTGAAGTAAAAGCTCTGCTGATTTTCTCTAATTATGAAATATTGTAAGTGTGACATTTCTGACAAAATGTGGTTTAAGCTCAGTGAAGGCTTTTCCAATGGATCCCCTCCACAGCCTAAGCAGTAACAAGACTTTGGTGTCCTAATGTCCCTACTGAAAACATTCAAACAAGCATGACTTGTTTTCCTTCTGACCCTTGTGCAACTGGGTGTTTTATGCTTCAAGGCACACATTACTGCTGACCTATTTATAGTCAGCTATTGGCTTAACAACATAGTTTAGTGCAACATGTTAACACTCCACCCTTGTCTACAATACAACAGTCCTCCTGCTTGTCAGCCCTTTTACTATGTTTTAAATTCTATGTGTGTGCAGCATAAAACCATGCTGCATCCCACATTTGGAAATTTGACTTTTATGTTGCCGGCACAATTTTGATGTGGACCGACCTAAAAACTAAACAGACCAATTGTTGTATGTTTGTCAGTTAGTTGGCACGGTTTAGGGTTAAGCATATGCACGGAGAGTTGTTTATATGCGTCTCAGTGCCTGGCCTACAAACTGTCAGCACTCCTGTAATGACAAGAAGTCATGGAAACTTTACACACAGCTTGACTTCTGTTCCTGACACGACACTGCTTCGACATATGGAAAGTGATAACACCTAGATGGTGTGTTTCACGTCTGCAAAAGTCAGAAGGGGTGATTCCTCTACCTCTAACTTGATGGGTTCTAGTGTGATACCCTAAAATAAAGTATGCAATTGCCGCCATGACGAATCCCTCAGCTGAATCCATTCTCTTGAGGATTTCTTTGGTAATGCCATTAGGACTTCTTTGCCAGTGATTGTTTATAAACATTGTACCCAGCCTCCTGAAGCCCGCAATAGGTCTTTCCTGTACCAGCGTTTAAGAAAACTACAACAAAATAGCAGAAAAAATGTATTAATGTTTCTTTTTTTATGAAGGTTAACGAATTAAAGGTGGTTTTAGTTTGGTAGGTGAAAAATGTTGGCTGTGCCTTAACAAAATCAGGAAAAATTTCATCCTTTGCGAAGACTTCCACAGTTCCCAAGTTTCACTTTTTGTCACTTATTTTCTGTAGCCGATGAGGACAGAATGTCTGGCTGCAGGGAATTTGATCTGCACTTTCCCCTATATCACTCAATAGCAATGTTGTAACTCTACACGGCGCGCACCGACCATCCACTCTGCGCGCACCGACCATCCACTCTGCGCGCACCGACCATCCACTCTGCGCGCACCGACCATCCACTCTGCGCGCACCGACCATCCACTCTGCGCGCACCGACCATCCACTCTGCGCGCACCGACCATCCACTCTGCGCGCACAGACCATCCACTCTGCGCGCACCGACCATCCACTCTGCGCGCACAGACCATCCACTCTGCGCGCACAGACCATCCACTCTGCGCGCACAGACCATCCACTCTGCGCGCACAGACCATCCACTCTGCGCGCACAGACCATCCACTCTGCGCGCACAGACCATCCACTCTGCGCGCACAGACCATCCACTCTGCGCGCACAGACCATCCACTCTGCGCGCACAGACCATCCACTCTGCGCGCACAGACCATCCACTCTGCGCGCACAGACCATCCACTCTGCGCGCACAGACCATCCACTCTGCGCGCACAGACCATCCACTCTGCGCGCACAGACCATCCACTCTGCGCGCACAGACCATTCACTCTGCGCGCACAGACCATTCACTCTGCGCGCACAGACCATTCACTCTGCGCGCACAGACCATTCACTCTGCGCGCACAGACCATTCACTCTGCGCGCACAGACCATCCACTCTGCGCGCACAGACCATCCACTCTGCGCGCGCACAGACCATCCACTCTGCGCGCGCACAGACCATCCACTCTGCGCGCGCACAGACCATCCACTCTGCGCGCGCACAGACCATCCACTCTGCGCGCGCACAGACCATCCACCCTGCGCGCGCACAGACCATCCACCCTGCGCGCGCACAGACCATCCACCCTGCGCGCGCACAGACCATCCACCCTGCGCGCGCACAGACCATCCACCCTGCGCGCGCACAGACCATCCACCCTGCGCGCGCACAGACCATCCACCCTGCGCGCGCACAGACCATCCACCCTGCGCGCGCACAGACCATCCACCCTGCGCGCGCACAGACCATCCACCCTGCGCGCGCACAGACCATCCACCCTGCGCGCGCACAGACCATCCACTCTGCGCGCGCACAGACCATCCACTCCTCACCCTCCGGAATTCCCAGTCTTAACAGTAGGACCTCAGGGTTTTGATGAATACAGTCTTTCAGCGGGAAAAGATTCCTTTGTCAAACCATACCCATTTCAACACTTTTTATATACACTGCACCAGCTTTGCCTTTTGTGATATTTTTAGAGTACAATTTTGTGAATCTGGAATCGTTGAACTTTGTTACTTCTCCCACAACTAGCTTTGGCCTTTTTTTAAGTGCAATAATAGCATGGCTGTGTCAAACTACATGGGAGTGGCTCCGAAACCTGTACGTTTTGGGAACAGAAGCACCCGAAGATCATTGCAGAGGCAGCTGACAAACCTATTCTGGCGCAGTATTGTATGTAATAAAAGGATAATGTATAGATCCTACGTGCTGTTTGTTGCAACTTAAGTGCAGATGTATCTCTAACAGTTAAGTCCATTTGATATGCGTAATTAGTAAATGACCTCACAGTATTTTCATTTTGTCACGTTATTATTCTTCAGCTATCTGACGTTTCATCTTGAACAAAGTTAAATAGTAGCATGTATGTTGCCTTTCCAGTACCCAGAAAGCAGCTTCACATCTATTATATTTTCTTTCACTTAAGATTTAGATGTAACATTTTTCAATTCTTTTTTCCCTTAGGCTTTGGAATCAATACCTGAAGATGTCGGATTTAATATTGAAATCAAATGGATATGCCAACAAAAGGTAATGAAATTAGATTTCATCTATGCATGCAAATTTCGCTTGGAGTAGCACCGCTGTTAAAGGAGTTTTACTAAGTTCGGGGATGGCACATCTTTTTATACAAGTGTAATCCTAGCATGAAGGTTAGATAAGGGTAGCATCAAAGGATGCTGTTTTTAGTCAAGCATTCGAGATCTCTTCTATATACTTTAGTATATACCTTAGTATATACTTGTATGTGTATGTACTTTGTGGGTTCTGGAGATCAGCCCTAGGACTTATCTGCTTCCGCTTAGGGACTTGTTTTTCTGTTCAACTGCCTCTATTTAACGGTCTGTTCAAGGCATATGAGCTGTAGATCATATACTTGTGCATAGATCGCCATCTGGTGTTGAGCTTGGATGTTTGCACTTTGTTTTTGTCTTAGAAGAAGTCTTTGTAGTCACGAGATAGGTGACTCCACCTTAGGGTGACCGTGCGCATGGGCATCGACTCCATCTTCAGATTGTTTTTTTCCGCATCGGGTTCGGATGTGATTTGCTGCGCTCCGGGTCGTTCTCGAACCCCCTATGACGCGCAATCCTTCACCACTCGACTGTATTGTCTCGATCGCGTTTCCCTTTCAACGTGTATCTTTGGAAAATATAAAATCTTCGACTTGGGCCTATCTGCGCCGACTACGCCAGCAGTCAATGGAAAGGACTCCTTTCAAAAAATGCCCCGGATGTGGTGCTAAGTTGCCACACACGGACTTACTCGAGGTTTGTAATCTCTGCCTCTCCCCGGAGCACGAGGACAAGAACTGCTTACGAAATATTCAGCGCAAGAAGCTTGGTCCCGGACATCTTCAGAGCAGATCCCAATGTCCAGCCAGAACAACCAGCAGAAGGAGAGATCTTAGTCTCTGAAGCCGACGACTCCGACATCAAAGACCAGACAGTCACCCCAGCTCAACGGTCCGTGAGTACCGAGACCTCTCTCCTAACCAACCCAAAACAAAAGGCTCCGTAAACACCTTCGCCTTCGGGCTCAGGTCGACACTGGCAACACATTTCAGATGCCCGGCTATGAAACTGAAAGAAAAGCCTTCCGGCTTGAGCCAACCCCATTCCGGTGATGAGAAGCCACCTTCGGCACCGAATCCCAAAAATAAACATGTGCCACACCCTTCTTCGTCGGCACTGAAAACCGCCTCGACACCGAAGCCTTTGGCGTTGAAACAAAGGACTAGCCTTCGCAGCCGAAACAAATTGAATCGTAAATTTCGGAGCCGAAAAAGGTCTCGGAGCCAGAAACTCTTACACCCAAAGCTAAAGAGTCCAAGACCCCGCTGAAAGCTTCTGACAAAGTCGAAAGAACATTCTGACCCTAAGCCTTCAGCACCGAAAAAAGACATTGCACCCAAATAACAGTCTGTGCCAGATTTTTCAGATCCAAAGCAAAAAACTTTACACATCGACCCACAAACCGGTCATGTTATCACCAAACCTCCTAAAAAGAGGAAACTGGACCATTCAGAAGACTCTGAAATACCCATTAAACAGAAGGAAATAGGCACTAACACTTCTCCACCTTCCTCTCCTTCTTCACCTGATCCAAAGGTGTTCATTTCTCCAGCACTCTCCCCTCAATATACATTTTCTCCTCAACCACAAGAGGATGAAGATGATATGGGTGGGGATAGGACCACAGATACAGATAGGGATGATGACGCACATACAATCCCCCGTGATACAGATCCTTGGGATGATTATAATACCGATCAAGATCCACACAATGACCCGGACATTGAAGTACTGGGTATTTTAGACCCAGCGGTGCAGGGGCACACACCCTATGACTTCTGGGTTCACCCTGTTCCAGACCTACAGAAACAGAGTCTTCTGGGTGAAGTCAAAGATCGTTTATTGGCTGCAGACCAATTACAGGTATCCTCGAAGTACAACAGCGTGTATGTTCTCAGGAGACTGCTGAAAATCATAGAAACGGACTTCATCTTAAATACGCTTTTCCCTGCCTCAAGCATACATTCCTAGGTTTTATGATACGGTAATAAACAAGTGTACATTACAAAGAAAAGGCAGTCATGATGACCATCCCACATTCCAGTTCGGCCAGCCCACAATGATTTACACAGTAAGGTTCAGATCCCACACTTGATATCAATAGGCCCCAATAAAACACGGGCAGCTCCTGTTTTGGGAAACAAGTCATAAAGCAGGAACAGTCAGGTGTGAAAGAGATTAGCCGGAGGCTCGTGTAGAATGAAAGGGTTTTATGATGGGTCAAACCCTGATGCTAATCACAGGTGGACGGAGGAAGGGGAGCTCGTGAGACCAGTTTGACCTGGGGCAGCAGAGCCAGCTGCCCAGGTCACAGAGAAGTCACGGGAAAGCACATGTACTGTGAGGCCCGTATTTGCTCCATTATAGCCTATGTGAGGGCAATGACAAGATGGCCACCGCTTTCAAAATGGAACCCGCGTAGTGAAGCAGAATTACGTGTACACAGTGAATTCATAGCTAGAACGATATATAAAGCACTCGTACATGCCGCATTAATCATTTGCGGTTTGCTAATACCAGATAAACAGGGGTAGGGCCCTATCCCCTACGCGGTGACAGAGATTAAAGTACGACAGACCCTCCTTTTGCCCTTACATAGGCAATCACTATACTCATCTTAATCCGAGTCCAGGTCGATGTTCACGAAGTCATGGAGATGTTGCTGTAGCATCATCCTATTACTTAGCTCGTCCCTCGATACAGGTTTCCTTACACATAAGGTAGCACAGAGGCCACATATCGCAGGAGCACACTGTATGCACAGACAGAACAGGAAAAGAATGGCTAAGATCATTCCAATGACCATCAGAACTTTCCAACCCCAGGCAGATATCAATTCCCAGAACCACCCCACCAGTGACCAATCTCCTTTATCCACGTGTATGGATTCAGATATTTTATGGAGTTTGGAGCTGGCTTGATAGACTGTTGGAGCGTTATCTGGTATGAAAATGCAGCAACTAGATTGGATAACCTTACATACCCCACCGCGGTCTGCAAGAATAACGTCTAGAACCATGCGGTTCTGCAAAGTCATAAGGCGATCCGCTTGGAGCTCAGCTGTCAGATTACCAAGGGCACCAGCCGTTACATTTACAGTGGATTCAACCACACGTGTCAGTTGTCTCAGGTTCCTACTATTCACCATAGGTCCCCAAAACGGCAGGAAGCCCAAAAAGAAGTCTCCCGCTTCTTGACCGGCAGTATCCTCCTTACTAATCACACCTCTCACAACTCTGGTCTTGTGATAATCAGAGGCAGCAGTAAATGTAGGTGGTAGCAGATTTGCAATATAACACGTGCCCGAGAAATCGGGGGGCAACCATGTATATGCTCGGTCATTGCAGATGAAATATGTGCCCTTGGCAGCCAAAAACGCAGGGGAGAACTGTGACGGGAAAGTGTACGTTTCAGTACAGTCACTTCTTCCCAGTTGAGCTCTAGGATTCTGACCATTACCCTGTAAGCAGAACCGACCTATGTGGGGTACGACCCAGATTGGGGATGAGATTTTTCGCTGTCTTTCACCCAGACTAATACTATACCCCGTCGCGTTCCATCCTACATAAGGTCTCAACTCTTCTTTGGGAATGGATGAGTATGCATCAATATCCCTACTCATATCGGCAACTCCTTTCATCAAAGCCTTATTATTGGTGATAGGTCTGATGGAACGCGGTTGGCGAGGGGAGTACGTATCTAGAGCAGAGAGAAACATGGTCTGGAATGCCCATGACGATCCATTGTAACTAAATGGCAGCACCAAATAGGGGATACCCTTGTTAATGGTATGTGGCATTAACCCACACACCCAGCAATTGGTTGTGTTCATTACTAGTTGGTGCTGGTGCAAAAGCTGGATAAACGAGTTATTTACGAACTCGGATCGTCTGGTCTGTTCGTGCTCAGGCAGAGGGTGAAAAGAGTGAGAGGAGGCAGTAGAAAGAGGTATAGGCTGTACAGTGGGCGCAATGGTCTTTTGAGAGGAGAAAAACACAAATCCTACGATGAACATTATTATACTACACAGCGTAAATAGGCACAGAAATACAAAACATTTACTTTTTACAATTCTACACATCCTTGCTTTAGAGTTTATGTCCTCAACGGGTCTCTCCATCTTAAAAAACTCCATCCTCTAAACGGGCCGCTCGCGGCGGATGAGTTTCTTCTGCTAAGGAGTACGCCTATCAGTCCAGGGAAACGCCCTAGACCAACCAGAACCGTTGACCTAACGTCTTCGGCCTGTACCCCAAAGTCTTGGCACCGCGACCCTGCGGCTGAACCCGGATGGTGGTTCGAAAAACAAAAATCAAGAAAGTCCTTCAGATGGGAGAGCCAAAAATGTCAAAAAGGGAATAGTAAAGAAATCTTTATTTGTCCATGGGCCTTGGTCTCAAATTATAGCGGAGACGGCCAGGTGCTGTTTGGTCTTGGAACAAAAGTTCAGGCTCAGTGGTGTCCAGTCGATTTGATGGTGGCACAGCTTCTTGCAGAATATGGTCACTCTCTTGGTCTGAAACTGTGCCTCTTATGCGTGCGTCACTGAATGGTACAAAACGAGGTACAATGTCTGCCTCAGAGTCGGCGATACCCTCCTGGACCCACCGGTCATATGGCAAAGGCAAGGGGACTACTTTGCAGTGGGTGCCATGGATCCAGTGCTTCTTCCCTTTTACTCGCACCGCTGATCTCGTTGATAAAAGCACAAGGTGAGGGCCGATCCAGCGAGGCTCGTCGTTGCTCTTGCGCTGGAAATTTCGGACCAGGACCCACGAGCCAGGGTTGATAGGGTGTCCAGGAGGTTCAGAAGCTTGGGGAAGAGTATCATGTACCTGTTGGTGCAAAACACGCAGTTTAACAGTCAAATCATACAGGTAATCGAGTAGTACTGGATGCTCAATCTCACGAAATTTCGTAGGCCTCGGTACACCCCATACGTTGGCCGGGCGGCCAAAAACCACTTCGGAAGGACTAAGTCCCACTCGTGAGTGTATGGTCATTCTGGTGGACAGGAGTGCTAAAGGCAGAGCATCAGGCCATTTAAGACCGGTGCTCGCCTGAATTTTGGCCAGCTTGAGCTTTAAGGCTCCATTGTAGCGCTCTACTAGTCCAGCTGATTGGGGGTGATTTGCAGCGTGGAACTTTTGCTTTATGCCTAAACCTTCACATACATTCTTCATCACTTTACCCACGAACTCACTTCCATTATCACACCACACCATTCTTGGCATTCCAAACCTAGGGAAAAATTCTTTCACAAGGGCTTTGGCTGTGGATAGGGCAGTGTTATCTTTCAGAGGATAGGCCTCTTATCCATTTTGAGAAAGCACAAACAACCACCAGTACATATTTCAGGTTGTTGCATCTTTCCATGTGAATAAAGTCCAGCTGCAAGACTTCGAATGGACATGATGGGGGTGCAAAGTGACCAGCTGGAGTTGGTGTTCCCCTACCAGGGTTGTATTTCAAGCATACCATGCAATTCTTGACCACATTCTCTGCACACTTGGGAATTCCAGCATTCTGCCATACTGGAGCCAACAACTTACAAATTCCTTTCGTACTGATATGTGCCATTCCATGTGCCATAGTAACCACTGGGAGCACATATGCGCCAGGTAACAACCATCGCCTATGTTCTGTCAGATCAATCCAACAACCATTCTCATCCAACTTACCCATACTTTCTCTCCACTTGCTTAGCTCTTTCTCTGTGGCCTCAGCTTGAAGCGACTTCACACTCTCTATTGTGTTCTCACACATTCCAACATTATCTACCCATCTTGCGGGGCCTGCAACATACATTCTAGTCTTCACATTCTGTGCTGTTTCTTTCGCGGTCTCATCAGCAAACGCATTCCCACGTCCAACATCATCTGTAACTTTCCTGTGCGCACTGCATTTCATGATCGCAACTTGCAACGGTAGGGTCAGTGACTCAAGGAGATCATTCACCAACTTGCCATTCTGAATTTTAGCTCCATGCGACGTCAGAAACCCACGCTCTTTCCACAGTCGCCCAAAATTATGAGCCACGCCAAAGGCGTACTGGCTATCTGTGTAATTATTCACTCTCATTCCTTCAGACAACACGCACGCTCTCGTGAGGGCGATTAATTCTGCTGCTTGGGCCGAATTATGTGGCACTCGTGCAGTTTCCACGACCGTGTGTAAAGTCGTGATAGCATATGCAGCAGTCGTGTCACCATTAGGGAGCTTGAAACACGAACCATCCACCCATAAAGTACCATCACACTCAGTCAGGGGAGTATCTTTTAGATCTACTCTCCCTTTCGTCTCTTCCTCTGTTCTGAACAGACAGTCATGTTGCTCAATCTCATCTGAGTCTGCTGGAATTGGCAATAACGTAGCTGGATTCAGCGTATTGCATCTCTTTATGTGTATGTGATTTGCTAACAGTGTAAGCTCATAGCCTGATAATCGCGCACTAGTCAAGTGTTGTGTCTTGGTCCTGTTTAATAATGTGTCTACAGCATGTGGAACCATAACGATCAATGTGTTGTCCATTACCAAACCAGCAGATTGTCGGATAGACATCGCTGCAGCAGCTGTCGCTCTCAGACAGCTTGGCAATGCCCTCGCTACAGGGTCCAAGGTTGATGAAAAATATGCGCATGGGCGCGGTCTGTTGCCAAAGGGCTGTGTTAACACTGACAACGCACATCCATCTTTCTCGTGAACATACAACGTAAAAGGTTTGCTGTAGTCAGGAGTACCCAACACAGGAGCTGAGCACAATGCATTGCGCAATTCCACAAAACTTTTCTGGCACTCTTCAGACCATGGGATAGGATTCGGTGTGTCTTTGCATGTTAAGGCTAACAAAGGTTTTGCCAACAAGGAAAAATTAGGAATCCAATGCCTACAGTATGAGGTAATGCCCAAGAAAGCACGTACTTCTCTGTGTTCTTGGCACACTCAACTGTGCAATGGCTTGAATTCTTTCTGGGGTCAGTTTCCTTCCCTCCTTCGACAAGAGATGACCTAAGTAGGTCACTTCTTGTCGACAATATTGCAGCTTAGAGAGAGACACTTTGTGATGGAAAGCAGATAAATGGCGCAACAATGACAATGTGGCTTCTTTACAGATCTTTTCAGTATCCGCGGCGATCAGTAAATCGTCCACGTACTGAATCAGAATAGCGCCACTAGGTAAAACAAGTGCATCAAGCTGCGCTTTCAAAGCTTGACTGTATATGGATGGACTCTCACAGTAGCCCTGGGGAGCGCGTTTGAAGCGGAAGCTTCGGCCTCCCAGACTAAAGCCAAAAATATCTCTGCTCTCCTTTGCAATTGGGATGCTAAAGAAAGCATTCTTTAAATCGATCACTGAAAACCATGCAGCAGAGGCTGGAATCATCGTTAACAAGGCAGTTATATCAGGGACAACCGGAAACTGTGGCACAACAATCTTATTAACCTCTCTAAGATCAATCACAAATCTGTAAACAGGTGGCTGTGAAGGGTCTGTTCGTTTTAAGACAGGTAAAATCGGACTATTACAAACGTTGCCTCTTGTTTCTTCAATCACACCCTTATTAATCAAGTCGCTGACAATGTCTAACAATGCTTTCTGGCCTTCATTAGAGATCTTGTACTGTGGAATACGTGGCAGTCTGACATTAGCCTTTAAAGTCACCACGTATGGCGGTATCTCCAAGAGGCCCACATCATTGGGACCAGTAGCCCAAAGGGCATCCGGAAGGGATGACAATTCAGGTGGCATTGTATTTTTAGACCAGTACATTGGGGAAATCACTTTCTTGCCTAATGTAAGTTGTACTCCTGAAGGAGAACAATACAGTGTAGCGTGCAATCTTTTCAACAAATCTAATCCTAGCAAATTCTCACCACAACCTGTTGTCAGAATCAGGGTTGCTTTCAACTCGCAAGGCCCAATAGAAAGTGACATGGGACTAGAAATCGGGTTCCTAACCGGGGCGCCAGAAAAACCTACTGAAACATTTATATCGCCAGACAAAGGTGCGCCAGGGAGTTTTGAATGCATGATTGAACTCTTTGCAGCACCAGTGTCTAGCAGAAAGGGCTCCGTTACATTTGCTGTAGTTACCTTAACATACGGTCCACTCTGATCCACTGGCACTGAAACAACTCCCTCTCTCTGTCTACGGCTATCCTAGTAATCATTACTTTCTGCATCACCGTCCTCTGCATAATAATCATTATTATAATACTGAGCCGTATTACTAGTCGCATTGGCTTGCTGATCAAAGCTATTAATGGCGCTTTGGGGCGGAAGAGGACGCGCGTTCTGGGGAACACTTCCACGCCCTCTGCCTCTAGGAGCTTGCTGACCACCCCTACCTCTTGCGCCATACGCATTACCGTTCCGCTGCATTAATTTAGGGCAACTATATTTAAAATGACCTTCCTCTTTGCAGTATGAACATTGGTTGGGACCTACAGGGACACGTGGTGGATAATACCCATTCATTTGCTGATTGTTCTGAAATTGTTGGGGTTGGTGATAGACACCTTGGGGTTGCCTATAATTATTCTGACCTCCACGTGGCGGATAGGCCTGCTGCAAAAGGACCTTCGTCTTTAGTTCCCTCGTTTTCTTTTCTGTTCTATCTTTTTCATCTTTATCTCTGTTTTCATAATACTGTGCAGTAGCCAGTATTTGCGCTGAAGAGGAAACAGCCCAAGAACTTTCTGAATCTTTTAACTTTTTACACAGGTCAGGAAGTAGATTCTGCACAAACTTATCCACAAATAACCGTTGGCCACCCTCAGTACTCATATCTTGCCCACTGTGGTCAACAAACGTTTCTTCAAACCTAGTAAAGAAGTCTGACACTGTCTCATCTTTCTTCTGCTTGCATGCAGATAACTTGTCCCAATTTACGCGCATCGCGGGCATTATTGTCTTCATATACGTGATGATTCTACCAGGCAGTTCTGCTACTAAAGGCTCAGGTTTCGCACCACCAGTTTGTCTAGCATCAGCAGCGATGATGTTAGCCCATGTGTCTCCTAGTTCTGCAGCATGATCCGTATTACGTATGGATCCCCACAAGGGCTGTGGAACCACATTCCCAAACAGCATATCTACATCAGCCAGATTCATTACACAAGATTCTGCAGTCTGTGACAACTCCTTATAATAACCAGTAGGGTTTTTACGGGGATCAGGCAATGACTGCTTGAGTGCTAACACCTCAGATCTTTTCCATGGAACATGTACCCAAATACGCTGGAAATGTGCTAAGACAGATGGATTAGCATTTGCATCAGCGGGTCTCCAAACTGGGGGAACCTCACGCATCGGATATTGGCGTGCTTTTACCCTCTTTCCCACAGAGACATCAGGTTCAAACAACGACTGTTGACAATCATCATTCCTGAAGGACAATACAACCGCAACTGCTTTATCTACCTCGCGATCCACAATTATACCAGTTCCAAAGTCAAACCTCACTCTACACAACTCCTGCGGGCTCGGGTCTTTACCACTATCCTCCAATTCTTCACAGAGAATTTCGCACATTTTCTCAAACACATATCTCTGTTTTGGGGCATCCCACTGATGGAAAACGTTGACAACTGATTCCACATCATACAGTGAAGGGAAAACAATCCATCTACGCGCCATACTATCTATTACCTTTTTCTCATCAGGGTTAGGCAATTGACTACGCAGTTGCTTACGCTGTAAACCAGGAGTCGCACCAGATGACTCAAAGAGAGGCGACATTAATGTAGTAACCACATTAGCTAAGCGCTGTCGCGCTGAAGGAGAAGCTGAGGCGAAAACAGGGGGAAAAACAGAGGGAAGAAAAGAGGATGCAGAAACAGGTACTGGAGTGGTGGAAGGAAGAGTGTCAGGGGAGGCAGCTGCTGAATTAGGCAAAGTCGCAGGAAGCGCGGGGGCAGTCGGGAACACAACTGGCGGCCCTTGAGAGGGCTGCGCTATATGGACAAGAGCCGGCTGCGCAGCAGCTGGCGGTAGCGGCAAGGCTTGCAGTATATTAACTGGAGGTGGCATATTCACAAGCTGGGGAGGTGCCGTGGCATTTTGAGCATACGGGGGTGGTGAACTCAACAAATGCGACATCAGGGGATCTTTCTCCTTTTCTTCTAACTCATTCTGCTTAGAGTGTGGTAAGGCTGGGTAACATTTGTCGATCCCTAACTTACGCTGCCTGTGCAATTGCTCATTCATCTGCTCCTCCTCATTATCTTTAAATTGTACAGCTGCTTGCATTACTGTCATACCTCTCTCCCTTTTATTCTGTTTCGCTAGCTTAATTTCCTTCTGTTTGGCTTCCTTTCGCCATAAGCGGAAAGAGTCAAACATCGCCGGCCGGGCTTTCTTTTTGAACAATTTAATTTCTAAATTATCTAAAATATCGGTATCGAAACTACCATTTTGGGGCCATTTTAAAACACCGTCTTTCCTGGTGTAGTGGATCCATACTTCGTTATATGCAATGGGGCCTACGCCATGCTTTACATAGAGCTCATAAGTTGGAGTTCCAACCGGAGGGACCGGGCATGATTCCTCCAGCTGGAAATCTTTTCCACAACCCAAACAGAATAATCTACCAAATATTCTAGAACCAGGCATCTTTGCTCACTAGTCTAGATCCAAACGTCAAAGGATTATCAATTACGATAGTCTCGTGAATACACGAGTCCTCTGGCTTTGGCGTTTGCAAACTCCAAATTACCAAATCAAACGATCCCGAGGGATACCAAAACAAATGGGAGACGCTCCACTTACACTTAACTGAATATTGCTGATCGATGGCGTCACCAGAAGACTCTCTCGATTGTTTCGCTCTCTCAAAACTCGTCAAGGGTCCAAAACAGGTCGATTAATCAGGGCAGCAGTCCTTCGTAGCCGTCGGGACGCGGAGAACCTCGCAGAAAAGACTTTCGGACCACGTCGACATGCAGGGGTCGATGAAGTGGCGGCCTTCCTCCGGAATTTCCACACGAAGCTCCTCACGAACCTCTGGCTTGGACTGGTACCACTGAAATCGTCCCGAGTTGGGCGCCAAACTGAAGTACTGGGTATTTTAGACCCAGCGGTGCAGGGGCACACACCCTATGACTTCTGGGTTCACCCTGTTCCAGACCTACAGAAACACAGAGTCTTCTGGGTGAAGTCAAAGATAGTTTATTGGCTGCAGACCAATTACAGGTATCCTAGAAGTACAACAGCGTGTATGTTCTCAGGAGACTGCTGAAAATCATAGAAACGGACTTCATCTTAAATACGCTTTTCCCTGCCTCAAGCATACATTCCTAGGTTTTATGATACGGTAATAAACAAGTGTACATTACAAAGAAAAGGCAGAGTCATGATGACCATCCCACATTCCAGTTCGGCCAGCCCACAATGATTTACACAGTAAGGTTCAGATCCCACATTTGATATCAATAGGCCCCAATAAAACACGGGCAGCTCCTGTTTTGGGAAACAAGTCATAAAGCAGGAACAGTCAGGTGTGAAAGAGATTAGCCGGAGGCTCGTGTAGAATGAAAGGGTTTTATGATGGGTCAAACCCTGATGCTAATCACAGGTGGACGGAGGAAGGGGAGCTCGTGAGACCAGTTTGACCTGGGGCAGCAGAGCCAGCTGCCCAGGTCACAGAGAAGTCACGGGAAAGCACATGTACTGTGAGGCCCGTATTTGCTCCATTATAGCCTATGTGAGGGCAATGACAAGATGGCCACCGCTTTCAAAATGGAACCCGCGTAGTGAAGCAGAATTACGTGTACACAGTGCATTCATAGCTAGAACGATATATAAAGCACTCGTACATGCCGCATTAATCATTTGCGGTTTGCTAATACCAGATAAACAGGGGTAGGGCCCTGTCCCCTACGCGGTGACAGAGATTAAAGTACGACAACATCTATCCCTCTAGGCCATCACCACCAGAAGATAACATTGGGTTTGCGCAATTAATTAATAGGGCTTCACAATACCGTGGGGTGCAATTACACTCCTAATCCCTTAGAAGAAGACTTCTTATTAGAAACATTTGCACCCTCACAAAAGTCTACACACACCCTGCCAATGCTAAAAGGCATGCTAAAACATGCACCTGTAGTGATTAAAGACCCTGTCAGAGCCAGGATCTTCAACACCAGGGTGGACAAAAAATATAAGGCAGCTCCCAGTGACCCAATCTACATCAAAGTCAGGCCCCTTTAGATTCTCTTGTAGTGTCTAATGCACGCAAGAGGGTTAATTCACATAGCACAGGCGACCCCCCCCCCCCCTTCCTGATAAGGAATTAGAACTGATACTCATCCGGGAAACATCGCGTCACAGGTTGCAAATCATTGGCATATCGCCAATACCCAAGCTTTGTTGCCCGGATATGACAGAGCTCACATGATGCGCTTGAGAAGCTTATGCAACATCTTCCTCACCAATATAAGAACAAAGCTAACAATCTTATACAGGAGGGTAAGTTAATAACCAACACATCTATCAAGTGTGCCCTCGATGCGGCCGATACCGCATCTCGTGCTATTAACACCAGCGTTTTATTACGCAGGCATGCCTGGCTCAGAATCTCTGGATTCAAGCAGGAGGTGCAGTCCACTATTCTTAATCAGCCAGCCTTTTGACCAAGAACATCTCTTTGGGCCCACAGTTGATACATCTTTAGAAAAGATGAAAAAAGATACTGAGACTGCTATGTCCATGGGGGCCTTGCAATTACCTTCTCTAGAGGTTCATTTTGTCGCTCCTTTTATAGGGCTGGCTCCAAAACTACTGGCTCAGAGCATTCCTCTTCATCATACAAAAGTCCCAATCGAACTACCTCCTCCAGACGATATTTTCGAGGAGGGTACAGGGGTAATAACGGTAAACGAAGAGGTCGCGGTAACAACAACCGCAACTCCCCTACCACCAAGCAGTGACTTTCCTTCACTTCTCCTGATCATTCTACTCCTGTCAGGGGACTTCTCTCACAGTTCCTACCGGTCTTCGATTCCATTACAACGGACAAGTAGGTAAGACAAATTATCCAGTATGGTTTTTGCCTGGAACTCACCTCTACTCCCCCAAATATCCCTCCTAGACAACTTCAAATGTCCTCGCAACATCTGACTCTTCTCAAACAAGAGGTTCTCTCTCTATTACAAAAAAATGCAATAGAACAAGTCCCCTTGCCTCATCAAGGCACAGGGGTTTACTCCTATTTTCTAATTCCAAAAAAGGACGGCTCTCTCAGGTCAATACTGGACCTCAGACCGTTAAACCTTTACATTCAGTCAGACCACTTCCACATGGTCACTCTCCAACAGGTGCTCCCACAGCTTCAAAAAGGTGACTTTTTCTAAACTCTGGGTTCGAGGCATATGAGCTGCAGATTGTACACTTAGCATAGATCGCCATCTGGTGTTGGGCCCGGATGTTTGCAGTTTGTTTTTCTTCTTGGACAGTCTTTGGAAGTCACGAGTTTGGTGACTCCTCCTTCGGTCCGTACTGCGCATGGGCTTCGGCTCCATCCTCAGATTGTTTTTTTCCGCCATCGGGCTCGGATGTGATACTTCGTGCTCCGGCTTCGAACTTCTACGGTTCCAGCCTCGACGGAAAATCCTCGTTTCTTCGAGTTTCTTCATCATCATCTTCATCTCTCGAAGCGGCACTTTTCTCCATCCCGTACATCGGCACCGGCCTTCGGGCCCTCCTCGACTCCGGTCCCGGCCGATGGAAAGGACTCCGTTCAAAAAGTGCCCAAAATGTGGGTCTAAATTTCCCCACATCGACCTCCATCAGGTGTGTAATCTTTGCCTCTCTCCAGAACACGAGGCCAGAGACTGCCCCGCCTGTAAGTCTTTTCGATCGAAGAAAACCATCCGGGATCGAAAAGCTCGACGCACCATGGCGCACTCATCGTCTGCAGCTCCACCGGACATCTTCGGAGACGGCGCCGAAGCTTCGGGGCAAACACACACCGAGCAGGAAGAAGACGTCGTCAGCGCTTCCGAGGCCGACGACTCCGACGTGGAGGACATCACACCGGTGCAGCGGGCCGTGAGTACTGTGCCCCCTCCCACCCCCGTGCCCAAAACCAAAGAGACTCAGGTTACTCCCTCGCCTGCCGGCCTGGGCAAAACCAAGACCAAAGCTTCGATCACCCCACCTTCGGGCCCGGTGTCGAAGCCTCCAAAGTCTCACGGCAGCTCGGGATCGAGCCAGCCGACGCCCGGTGCCGAAAAACAGCATCCGGCACCGAAGAAAGCAATATCCAGCTCGACTCCGAAGCCACCGGTGCCGAAGCCTGGACTCTCGGTGCCGACCAAACACAAACACAAATCTGTTGGCACCGACGCTCCGGCGCCGAAAACTCCTTCGACGCCGAAAAAACCGGAGGCCCCAAAAAAGCATGGCGCACACAAACCATCGAAGTCCTCGGTTCCGAAATCAACGGTGCCGACGGACGATTTGACGCCATTGGCTCTGTTTACACCAGACCCTTTACAAAAGACTCTGTCCAAAGATCCAAAGACTGGACTATTGACTTTAATTATCAAGAAAAGACGCCTTGATACTCCGGCTCCTCCTCCACCACCCAAACGGAAGGACTCTGCTACTTCTCCCCTCAGAGTGCCCTCCCCACTACCACCTCCCCTACCTCCTCCACCTCCTCCCCCTCCCAGGTCTCCGCCACCTTTACCTCACTACTCTCCGGCCCCGTCCCCAGATCCGGACGACGGGGACCCGGACAATTATCCGGCGGACGCCCCAATGGATCCCACTCCACCAGGGACCCCAGACCCGTGGGAGGATTACAATAACCCTGATGTACCCGATATTCCTCAGGACGACCTATACCCATCCAGGCAGTCTCCTCCAGAGGACTCCTTAGGGTTCCATCATTTAGTGCAGAGAGCAGCACACTACCATGGGGTGGACATGCACACTGAACCAGTGGAAGACGACTTCTTACTGGATACATTCGACATACAGGACAAATCCACCTCTATCTTACCCATGCTTAAGGGTGTCACCAAGCATGCCGCAGAGGTGTTCAAAGACCCTGTCAGGGCCAGGGTACTAACCCTAGAATAGAGAAAAAGTATAAGGCGGCACCCACAGACCCTGCATACATTAAGGGCCCTGCTCCCTTAGATTCCCTAGTTGTCTCTACAGCTAGAAAGCGGGCTAACTCACAGTCCTCAGGAGAAGCCCCACCGCCAGACAAGGAATCCAAACTCCTAGACGCGTCTGGCAAGCGCACCGCCTCTCAAGCTGCAAACATGTGGCGCATTGCAAACACACAAGCGCTACTTGCGCGCTATGACAGAGCACACTACGACGAACTTGAGGCTCTTATGCAGCACCTCCCCGAGAAACACAAGCGTAGGGCTCATGAGCTAATACAGGAGGGTAAACTCATTACAAACACCTCCATTAAGTGTCCCCTCGATGCAGCCGACACTGCTTCTAGAGCCATAAATACCAGTGTCCTGCTTCGTCGCCATGCCTGGCTCAGGATCTCAGGGTTTAAGCCTGAAGTCCAGGCGTCCATACTCAATCACCCCTTTGACCAACAAACTCTCTTTGGGCCCAAGGTAGACGAAGCGTTGGAAAAGATGAAAAAGGACACAGACACAGCAAAGTCTATGGGGGCACTCCAAACACAAGCGTCTAAACGTTCCTTTCGACGCTCCTCCTTTCGTGGCACAGGCAGAGGCTTCTCCACCGATAGCACCTCTACCTCCTACAAATCCCCTCCTCAAAATACCTTTTCAAAGGGCAACCAAAGGGGTGGTTACAGAGGCAACAACAATAAGGGCAGGGGCAAAACTAACAACACCCGTTCTGCCACCCAGCCCACACAATGACTTCCCTCCGCTCCCCCCAGACCATTCCACTCCGGTCGGGGGCAGACTACAAAACTTTATCCACGCATGGGAGTCCATAACATCGGACAAATGGGTGACCCAAATCATCCGGTCGGGGTACTGTCTCGAGCTAACATCTACCCCACCCAATATCCCACCAAGGCACCGCCCAATGTCTCAAGAACATTCCACACTGCTCAAACAGGAGGTACTCTCCCTCCTCCAAAAACACGCTATAGAGCAGGTCCCCATCAATCAGCAAAATCTAGGGGTTTACTCCCTATATTTCCTAATACCAAAGAAAGACGGGACCCTCAGGCCCATTCTGGACCTCCGGCCTCTAAATGCCTACATACATTCAGACCATTTCCATATGGTCACCCTACAACAAGTCCTCCCGCTCCTCTGTCAGGGAGATTTTCTCACAACCTTGGATCTGAAAGACGCATACTTTCACATTCCAATACACCCCTCTCACAGGAAATACCTCAGGTTCGTGGTGGACGGGCAACATTACCAATTCACGGTTCTCCCCTTCGGGGTCACCACCGCACCACGAGTGTTTACCAAATGCCTAGCGGTAGTAGCAGCACACCTCAGACGTCAACACATTCACGTCTTCCCTTACTTAGACGACTGGCTGATAAAAGCCGCGTCTTACCACCAATGCGTGCAGCATACAAACAGCACCATCCAACTGCTCCACCAGCTAGGCTTCACGGTGAACTACCAAAAGTCCCACCTCATACCATCTCACACAAAGCAATATCTCGGGGCCACTATAGACACCTCCAAAGGTATTGCCTATCCAAACACAGCCAGAATCACAAGCATTCAAGCCTTACGCAAAACATTCCTTCCCCAACACTCTCTTCCAGCAAGAGTGTTCATGAAGCTCATAGGAATGATGGCGTCTTGCATCTTTATAGTGCTCCATGCAAGACTACACATGCGTCCACTTCAAGAGTGCCTAGCACAACAGTGGAACCAGGCCCAGGGTCAGCTGACGGATCTGGTGTTGGTGGACGGCCGCACACATCATTCTCTGCAGTGGTGGAACACCACAAACCTTTCCAAAGGGCGGCCGTTCCTGGACCCGGTTCCTCAGGTGATTCTAACAGCGGACGCATCGCTCTCCGGCTGGGGAGCGCACCTCCTACACCTCACAATGCAAGGTCTATGGGCGCCACAGCAAAAATTGCTCCACATCAACCATCTGGAGCTCTTGGCGATCTTTCTAGCCCTAAAATCTTTCCAAAAACAGATTTCGGGCAAAGCAATCCTCATTCGCACAGACATGACTGCAATGTATTATATCCAAAAACAGGGGGGGACACACTCTCCCCAGCTCTCCCGCTTAGCCCAGAGCATATGGAGATGGGCAATTCCCCAAAACATCTTTCTCCTGGCACAACACGTTCCAGGCGTACAAAACACCATGGCAGATCTGCTCAGCAGACAAACGCAACAACTACACGAATGGGAACTGCATCCGCAAGTTCTTCAGCCATTCTTCCAACAGTGGGGGCATCCTCAGATAGACCTCTTCGCCACCCACGAAAACAAAAAATGCCCAAGCTTCGCCGCCAGATACCCACACCCATTGTCCAAGGGCAATGCGATATGGATGAACTGGTCAGGGAGATTTGCATACGCCTTTCCACCTCTCCCACTAATTCCATTAGTGGTCAGGAAGCTACAACAGCACTCCCTCACACTCATTCTGGTAGCTCCGACGTGGGCCAGGCAGCCGTGGTACACCACGCTACTACAACTATCAGTGGTACCACATCAAAAACTGCACCTATCCCCATGCCTCCTAACCCAGAACCATGGAGAAATCAGGCACCCGGACCCAGCTCAGCTCAACCTGGCGATCTGGCTCCTGAAATCCTAGAATTCGGATACCTTAACCTTCCCCCTGATTGCATGAACATCATCATGGAAGCCAGACGTCCTACCACTAGAGCATGTTATGCCGCAAAGTGGAAAAGATTTGTTATTTACTGCCGTAACAATACAATCAACCCTTTAGATGCATCCATACAGCACATCATATGCTATCTGCTCCATCTTCACAGGTGTAACCTGGCATATTCATCCATACGCCTACACCTAGCAGCGATCGCTGCTTATCTACAAAACAGACAGCATTTATCTCTCTTCAGAGTGCCCGCTATTAAAGCCTTCATGGAAGGCCTTAAACGAGTAATTCCTCCCAGGGCACCACCTTCCCCTGTATGGAATCTAAATTTAGTTCTTACACGACTAATGGGTCCGCCCTTCGAACCAATGCATAAATGCGAGCTACAGTTTCTCACCTGGAAAACAGCTTTTCTCGTAGCTATCACTTCCCTTAGAAGGGTTGGTGAAATACAAGCGTTCACTATACAGGAACCCTTCATACAAATACATCACAGCAAGGTCATACTTCGCACAAATCCGAAGTTCCTGCCCAAGGTCATTTCCCCCTTTCATCTCAATCAATCGGTGGAATTACCTGTCTTCTTCTCGCAACCTCAATCTGTTGCAGAAAGAGCCTTACACACACTCGATGTAAAAAGGGCCTTGCTATACTACATACAAAGAACGCAACCCTTCAGGAAGACTAAACAATTGTTCGTCTCCTTCTCTCCACCACATAAAGGCAACCCCATTTCTAAATCAGGGATAGCTAGGTGGATTGTAAAATGCATACAGATTTGCTACCAAAAGGCTAAAAGAACATTATCTGTTCCGCCTAAAGCCCATTCTACAAGAAAGTTAGGGGCTTCTATGGCCTTTCTAGGGAATATACCCTTAGATGACATCTGCAAAGCAGCCACATGGTCTACACCGCACACCTTCACAAAACATTACTGTGTAGATGTGCATTCCAAGCAGCAAGCTAGAGTGGGCCAGGCTGTACTAAAGACACTATTTCAAACCACTGCAACGGATACCGGTGGTCGCCGCTAGGGTTGGGTACTGCTATATAATCTATGCTAAGTGTACAATCTGCAGCTCGTATGCCTCGAACGGAATATGCTACTTACCAGTATGCATCTGTTCTTGGCATGTAGAGCTGCAGAGTTGTACACGCCCACCCGCCTCCCCGGCTACCTGTATCCGTTCCAGTACATCTTATTTAGATACTACACACATGGGTTTCTCACTGTGATTACCAAGCTCCATCATTTCCCTGTTGGCGAAAAACAATCTGAGGATGGAGCCGAAGCCCATGCGCAGTACGGACCGAAGGAGGAGTCACCAAACTCGTGACTTCCAAAGACTGTCCAAGAAGAAAAACAAACTGCAAACATCCGGGCCCAACACCAGATGGCGATCTATGCTAAGTGTACAACTCTGCAGCTCTACATGCCAAGAACAGATGCATACTGGTAAGTAGCATATTCCTTTTAAAGGACGCTTACTTTCATATTGCCATTCACCCCGATCCCAGGAAATATCTTGGGTTCGTGGTAGACGGTCAGCACTACAAATTCAAAGTCCTCCTGTTCGGGGTAACTATAGCACCCAGGGTCTTCACCAAGTGCCTCGCAGTAGTGGCAGCTCACTTACGAAGACAACATATTCACGTGTTCCCTTATATGGACGACTGGCTCATGAAAGCCTAGGCACACAGCAGCTGTGTGCAACACACACAACAATCCAGCTGCTTCACGACTTGGGATTCGCGGTGAACCTCACCAAATCCCACCTCCAACTGTCCAGCACACAACAATATCTAGGAGCTACAATAGACACTTCAAAAGCTCTAGCATACCCGAACCCAGTCAGGATAAGCAACATGCAAGCTCTAATAACAAAATTTCAGCCTCAACACTCATTACCAGCTTGAGTGTTCATGCAGCTAATCGGGATGATGACCTCTTGCATTCTCATTGTCACTTATTCAAGACTCCAAATGCGTCCCTTAGAGGAGTGTCTGGCACGTCAGTGGAACCAGGCTCAAGGTCAGCTAACAGATCTGGTGTTGGTGGACAGCCGCACACTTCGCTCTCTGCAGTGGTGAAACACACAAAACCTTTCCAAAGGGCGGCCGTTCCTCGACCCGGTTCCACAGATAGTGCTAACAGACTCATCACTCACCGGCTGGGGAGCTCATCTTCAAAAACATACCATTCAGGGCATATGGACCCCTCGGCAAAAACTCCACATGAATTACCTGGAATTGTTGGCAATTTTTCTAGCGTTAAAATGCTTTCAACTCCATCTGGTAGGCAAAGCTGTCCTGGTCCGTACAGACATGACTGCAATGTACTACATACAGAAACGGGGGGGGGGGACACACACTCGCTGCAGCTTTCACATCTAGCACAAAGCATATGGAGATGGGCCATTCCGCAAAACATATATCTTCTTGTGAAACACCTCCCAGGAGCACACAATCAAATTGCAGATCTGCTGTTTCGTCAAAGACAACAGATCCACGAACGGGAACTTCATCCTCAAGTTCTCCTTCCATTCTTTCACATGTGGGGCCACCCAGAAATAGATCTGTTCGCCACACACCAAAACGCAAAATGCCCAGCTTCGCGTCCAGGTATCCACACCCATTGTCCAAAGGCAATGTGCTATGGATGAACTGGTCAGGCAAATTTGCTTACGCTTTTTCGCCTCTCCCGCCCATTCCATTAATGGTTCGGAAATTCAAACATTCTCACAATGATCCTAGCTGCTCCAACATGGGCCCGACAACCATGGTTAACAACCCTCTTGGAACTATCTGTAGTCCTGCATCAAAAGCCACGCCTCTCACCGAAGCTTCTTACCCAGAACCATGGAGAGATAAGGCATCCAGGTCCCAGTCAACTCAACCTTGCGATCTGGCACCTGAAGTCTTAGAGTTTGGCTACCTCAATCTCCCACCAGACTGCATGAGCATCTTTAAAGAAGCTAGACGTCCTACCACCAGAGCATGCTACCTAGCAAAGTGGAAACGATTTGTGATTTACTGCACACATAACGAAATCAATCCACTAAATGCTTCTATTCAGAACATTATCGGTTATCTCTTGCACCTACAACGATGTAACCTAGCATATACATCTATAAGACTACATCTCGCTGCAATATCAGCTTATATCCAAAACAGACAACACTTGTCTTTGTTTTGAGTACCCGCTATCAAAGCATTTATAGAAGGACTTAAAAAGATTACTCCATCTAGAGTTCCACCCTCTCCGGTATGGAATCTAAATGTTACCAGACTCATGGGTCCCCCATTTGAACCTCTGCACAAATGCGTATTACAGTTCCTCACTTGGAAAGTAGCCTTCCTAGTCGCTATCACATCTCTTAGACTAGTTAGTGAACTCCAGGCATTAACCATACAAGAACGATTTTTGCAAATCCATCATAACAAAGTGGTTCTAAGAACTAACCCTAAATGTTTACCTAAAGTAGAGTCTGCCTTCCACCTTAACCAGTCTGTTGAACTCCCAGTTTTTTTCCATCTACCAGACTCAGTGGCAGAACGGCCTCATCTGAAAGAAACATGTTAGATTCCTCACCTTAGAATATCCCCAGGCGTAAGGCTGGATCCGGAAACATTTTTCGTCAGCAATACCCTTGCGCCTCGCTAGGCATCGTCTGCGGCTCCGCGTCCATCGTCGTGCGCCGGGATGACGTTGTCGGAGTACTTAGACACCGCCCTCGCGCGCTGACGTCAGTTCTTTTTTCCGCGCCAGACAGCGCCGATCCGGGAAGAGCATACCCTTTTAGTCATTTTTTGACTAAACTTTTTGGACTCTTTTGGTCTATTCTAGTCGACTCGACTCTGGTGCCGTTAGGATGCCTGGTTTTAAACCTTATGACTCCTGTCACCCGACTGATGTCGGTTACGGACCGCCGGTGCCTCTACTGCCTCTGGGCCGACCATGATGCCGAGTTGTGCCTCAACTGCCGGGCCTTGACTTCGAAGGCTAGGCAGAAGTGGTCCCGCAAGCTACTTGAGCTCCGGCAGTTGGCTCTGCGCCGTTCATGGTCGAGGAGGTGGTCGAGGGACCGGTCGCGGAGCCGCAGCCATCACCACTCGTCTGGTTCCAAGTCTTCGGGTAAGTCGAAGCATAGTAAGAAGTCCAAGAGGCGACATCACTCTTCGGGCTCCCCTCGCCGGTCGCCCAACTCGGCTGAGGGTTCAGGTGGTACCACCCACACGGCTCCGTCGGAGCCACAGGAGTCGCGTCCGTCCCCATACCCGCCGGTCCCTGGGACTGACGCGACTCTGGCAGAGATCATTGCCTTCCTCTCGGCCATGAGAGGCCTGGCTCCGCCGTCGACGCCTGCGGGCGCGCCTTAGGGCCCTGCGGGCTTGACTGGGAGGCCTAGCGAGCCGACCACACGACCCCTCCGCCGACTCCGGCGCCACCTTCGGACTACGCCAGTTCAGTCCCTGGTCCCGGTCCGGGCCCGGCGTCGGATGGGTGGCAATTTCATCTTGGGCCCGGCTCCTGTCTACCAGGAATCTGATGACAGTGACGACTGGGAGGGGTCTGATGACCCTCTGGCCCGGCAGGGCCAGTTATCACAGGACTGGGCAGACGAGCTGTGGGATGCCAGTGGCCTTGACACCTCCCCTGACACTGGCTTCATCTCTCCTCCGACCGTGGCTTCGGAGGAAGGTGCTGCATTTTCTGTGGTGCTGCGCAAGGCGGTCGAAGCCCTTGGGCTTGAGCTACCTGCTGTGGCCGTGAGGACTAACCTCCTCACAGAAGTGCTCCAACCGTCAGCAAGCTCCTCGTAGCCTCTGCTGCAGTTTAATGAAGCACTAGTGGGCGTTCTGAAGGGCACCTGGTCCAAGCCCTCCACAGTACCTCCTGTGGACCTGAACGTGGCCCGGCCCCACCGACCCTGCACCGGGCGACCCCAGTTTTCTGTCCATGCACCCCACGCCAGAGAGCCTGGTTATCCAGGCCTTTACTTCCCAGACATCCTTCCCGTCTGCTCCCCCGGATCGGGAATCCAAGAGACTAGAACAGTTTTGTAAGAAGCTGTTCTCCTTTAGTTTGGGATTGCAGTCTATGTTCGAGGCATGTGGGCTGCTGAATTCATATCTGTGCATAGATCGCCGCCTAGTGTTGGGTCCGGATGTTTGCACGTTGTTGTCCTGGAAGAGTCTTCTAAGTATCCTGGGATAGGTGACTCCTCCCATGGACTACAGTGCGCATGGGCATCCTCTCCATCCTCAGATTGTTTTTTTCCGCCATTGGGTTCGGATGTGCTTATCTTGACTCAAGTTAGGAAAAACTTTTTACAGGCCAAAAGGCCTTTAGTTCGCGTCGGTACTGTTCCCGATCGGTATCGATAGTTATTTGTTAGTTTACTAACTTCAAGAACAACTTTTTCGCATCATACCCGACCATCGACCCGACATCGACGATGGAATCGAGGACACCATTCAAGCGGTGTCCTGTATGCAACGCGAAATATCCCCATGTCGACGTCCATCCGGTGTGCAACAAATGCCTTTCACCGGATCACGACGAGTCCACATGTATGGCCTGTGCCCGATTCCGATCCAAGAAGACTCTCCGGAATCGACTAGCGGCGAGACTCGAGGCGCAGCAAGCGGCACCGGCCCCGACCAACATCTTCAGCGCCGAGGACGAAGATGTCGAAGACGTGGAGAACCTACCCTCCAGCCCCGCTTCCGACCACGACTCCGGATCGGAAGACATCGAAGAACAACTCTTTCACAGAGACGAAGCCGACACCGAGGTAGGAGACTACGATGAGGCCTTAGGGGCCGAAGAGAGTAGCTCCGCTGACGAGCAAGGCCTACCCGTACAGACTGAGGATATCCCAGTGCGTCAGTCTATGGCTCCGGTCGAGGGATCGCCTTCGGGCCTTACCCAAGACCTATCCCGCAGTTCTTCGGCCCCGCCCTCTGGCCCGGCCTCGGACATTCAGCGGCAGCCATTACTACCCAAAACGACTGGTTTCCCTTCATCGAAACCGAAAGCCGTATTGGTTCATCAGAAACCGAAAGTAACACTGGTCGGATCGAAGCCCACCACACCTTCGACGCCAGCCAAACCCGTCGGCACCGACCGCGCCAAACGGGACTTCGGTGCAGAGCTTGCAGCAGCCGACGTCGTCGCCGACGCACGGAAAAAGACCATCGGTACAGCCAAACCGCCTCGGCTCCCGGCACCGAAACAATCGGCTCCGGCCACAAAGGTCACAGTGGCTGCTGCGTCTCACACCGCTTCGAAAGCAGCACCAAGGGCGCAATCATCGACGCCGTCGACAGCTACTACCTCTCCTCGACTCGATGACCCAGTGGCGCCGAAGAAGTCCACGCCCGCCTCTACAGAACCGGTCGGCGCCAAAGAACCGTCGGCGCTCCAGGTGCGGCAAGTTGCAACGTCCTTGCAACGCATCAAAGACAAGGCAGTCCTCCAGGACACGTCAGGCTCCGAGCCGAAAAAAGCTCAAAAGCCTTCTCCGGCGCCGGCCAACATCACTTTTGGCCTGCCACCATCTACGGCCCCAAAACTGTTCGAAATCAGAACACGTGTCACCCACACCAGGATCACACCTGCAGAACGCTCTCCTACGGAGACGTCACCATCACCGATGCCGACACCGGCAGAATGATGCTCCACAAGAGGGGAATAACTTCCGAGCCAGCTCTGGACTCCTACCGGATCCCGCTAAAGAAAAAGCTGCCAGTGGATTCGGAACCAGTTCTTTACGAACCTCTCCATACCTCTTACCAAGATCCGCAGTCCTTCTCTCCGACACACTCCGACACAGACGCTTTGGAGGACTACATGGGTGACCACGTCCCCTACCCCGGAGAGATGGACCCTGAAGGCCAACAGGACCCTGACCAGGCTTGGGATGACCCTGTAGGCCCGGGTGCACCTATGGATACACAAGACACGCAGCTATATGGCGCAAAAACGTCTCCCACAGAGGACACTGCCGCATTCAACGCCCTCATTGAACGTGCTGCGGCCAATCATGGTGTGCAACTCCACTCTGACACAATCGAGGACGATTTTCTCATGGATACTTTCGCATCCTCAGAAAGGAATATAAAAACTCTACCCATGTTGAAAGGTGTCCTCAAACCAGCAAAGGACATTTTCAAAGAACCCACCAGGGCAAGAGTAATAAACCCCAGGATCGACCAGAAATATAGGTCGGCACCTGGGGATCCTACCTACATTAGAGGCCAGCTACCTCTGGATTCCATAGTAGTCGCGAATGCTCGCAAACGGGCGCACTCACAGACGACAGGAGATGCTCCTCCCCCGGACAAAGAGTCCAAGGTGCTAGAGACCTCTGGCAAACGGGTTGCAGCACAAGCAGCTAACATATGGCGTATTGCCAATACTCAGGCGCTCCTAGCTCGCTACGATCGTGCACATTATGACACATTAGAAACATTACTCCAACGTCTACCTGACCAATACAAAGAGGGAGCAGAGATCCTCATCAGGGAGGGACAACTCCTCACGAATGCATCCATTAAGTGTGCACTGGATGCCGCAGATACAGCTGCCAGAGCCATAAACACTAGCGTCATGTTACGGCGACACGCCTGGTTACGAATCTCCGGATTCAAACCTGAGGTTCAAAATAACATCCTCAATCAGCCGGTCAACCCCGACTACTTATTCGGGCCAGAGGTTGACACCACCCTAGAAAAAATAAAAAAGGACACAGACACTGCAAAGTCCATGGGGGCTCTCCAAACGCAGACCTTTCGGAGCGGCTCCTTTCGTCGCCCCGGAAATAGAGGAGCAGGTAGAGGACAGGGGTCACAGCAAACCTACAACAAGGGAAACACACAAACTTCCTACGATAAAAACACCCGGGGTGGATATCGTGGCTCAAGCACAAAGGGCAGAGGACGCGGATACGGCAACACCAGGTCCTCCCCCAAGAACAAACAGTGACGCCCTCTCCCTTCCTCCCGACCACATAACACCTGTCGGGGGAAGGTTACAAAGGTTCCTGTCCACGTGGAACTCCATCACCACGGACAGGTGGGTCAAAGATATTATCAAACACGGTTACTGCCTAGAATTAACCTCAACTCCACCCACAATACCTCCAAAACACCGTCCTATGTCCTCAGAGCACTTAACGCTATTACAGCAGGAAGTGCTAAGTATGCTACAAAAAGGCGCAATAGAGGTCGTACCCGTCCACGAGCAAGGTACGGGGGTGTACTCCCTGTACTTTTTAATACCGAAAAAGGACGGGTCACTCAGACCTATACTAGACCTGAGACCCCTCAACCGCTACATTCTCTCGGAGCATTTCCACATGCTCACCCTGCAACAAGTCCTACCACTGCTCAAACAGGGAGACTTCCTAGCCACACTAGACCTCAAAGATGCGTATTTCCACATACCCATTCACCCATCACACAGGAAATATCTCCGGTTCACTATTCAAGGGCAGCACTACCAATTCAAGGTTCTTCCCTTCGGCGTGACAACAGCGCCCAGAGTTTTCACAAAGTGTCTGGCTACTGTGGCCGCACATTTACGGAGGCAACACATTCATGTCTACCCCTACCTGGACGACTGGCTTGTTCAGGCAAAGTCAGCCCAGCAATGTGCCAGCCACATGTCCTGCACCATTCACCTTCTTCACAGTCTAGGGTTCTCACTAAATAACCCAAAATCACATCTCCAACCCGCACACGTACAACAGTACCTAGGTGCGACCATAGACACTCTGGCGGCCACAGCTCAGCCGAATTTAGTGAGAATCAACAGCATACAAATGCTGATTTCCAAGTTCAAACCCCAACACTCCCTCCCCGCGCGAGTGTTCATGCAGTTGATAGGCATGATGGCCTCCTGCATTTTCATAGTCCCACACGCGAGACTACATATGCGCCCGCTTCAGGAGTGCTTAGCACGTCAATGGAATCAGGCTCAAAGACAACTAAAAGACCTAGTGTTGGTGAGCGGTCGGGCATACAACTCTCTGCATTGGTGGAATCCACAAAACCTTTGCAAGGGCCGACCGTTCCAAGAGCCTGTTCCACAGATAATACTGACAGCGGACGCGTCTCTCCAGGGATGGGGAGCTCATGTACTCAATTACACAGTGCAGGGACTATGGACAACACAACAAAAGAAGATGCACATCAACCTTCTAGAACTGATGGCAATCTTCCTAGCTATGAAAGCGTTCAAAGTACACTTGTGCAACAAAGTCGTGTTGATTCGGACGGACAACATGACCGCCATGTACTACATACAGAAGCAGGGAGGAACACACTCTCCACAGTTGTCTCATCTGGCTCAGAGCATGTGGAAGTGGGCCATTCAGAGGAACATGTTCCTCATGGCGGAACACCTCCCCGGCAAGGACAACCAGATGGCGGATCTGCTCAGCAGACACAGCCACCAGATGCACGAGTGGGAGTTACACCCATCAGTACTCCAACCGTACTTCCAGCAATGGGGTCATCCAGAGATAGACCTATTCGCCACAAGCGAAAACGCAAAATGCCAAAGCTTTGCCGCCAGGTTCCCACATCCGCAGTCGCAGGGCAATGCGATATGGATGAACTGGTCCGGCAGATTTGCGTACGCTTTTCCCCCAGCACCACTGATACCGCTGGTGGCACGCAAACTCAGACAACATTCACTGACACTCGTCCTGGTTGCTCCACCGTGGGCACGCCAGCCATGGTACCCCACCTTTCTCGAACTTTCCGTGGTGCCGCATCAAAGGCTGCGGATCAAACCCGCGCATTTGACGCAGAACCATGGAGAGATTCAGCACCCAGATCCGCAACAGCTGAACCTGGCAATCTGGCTCCTGAAGTCCTAGAGTTTGGCTACCTAAACCTGCCACCTGACTGTATGGACATCATTAAGGAGGCCAGGAGACCCACTACCAGAGCTTGCTATGCAGCCAAATGGAAACGGTTCGTCATTTATTGCAATAATAATGACATTAACCCGCTAGACGCATCCATCCAAACATAATTTGTTACCTCTTACACCTATACCGATGCAATCTGGCGTACACCTCTATACGTGTCCATTTGACCGCAATATCAGCCTATCTGCAGACCAGGCAGCACCTCTCTCTATTCAGAGTGCCTGCCATCAAAGCATTCTTGGAAGGACTCAAACGAGTCATTCCACCAAGCCACCCACCGGCTCCGATGTGGAACCTCAACTTGGTCCTCACACGCCTGATGGGTCCACCCTTTGAACATCTACACTCATGCGAGATTCAATTCCTTACCTGGAAAGTAGCTTTCCTAGTAGCGATAACTTCCTTACGAAGAGTTAGTGAACTCCAGGCACTAACTGTTCAAGAGCCATTTATACAGGTTCACGCCAACAGGGTCGTACTACGTACCAACCCCAAATTCATGCCCAAGGTGATATCGCAGTTCCACATGAATCAAGCTATTGAACTGCCTGTTTTCTTTCAAAACTTACAAACTGTCGCAGAAAGAGCACTCCATACACTAGATGTGAAGAGAGCCCTCATGTACTATATCGACAGGACTAAGGTCTTTAGGAAGACTAAACAACTTTTCGTTGCCTTTGCCCCACACCACAAAGCAGGTATAGCCAGATGGATCGTTAAATGTATTCAAATTTGCTATCAAAAAGCTAAACGCACATTAACGATTCCCCCACGAGCCCACTCAACACGTAAGTTAGGGGCCTCCATGGCTTTCCTGTGAAACATTCCTTTGCATGATATATATAGAGCAGCCACCTGGTCCACTACACACACATTTACCAAACACTATTGTGTAGATGTGCAATCAAAACAGCAGGCAGCTGTAGGACAGGCTGTTCTCAAAACACTTTTTCAGACCGCTGCAGCTGGCACTGGTAGCCGCCGCTAATAGGAGGTACTGCTATATATTCTATGCACAGATATGAATTCAGCAGCCCACATGCCTCGAACTGAATATGCTACTTACCAGTATGCATCTGTTCTTGGCATGTAGGGCTGCTGACATTCATATCGCCCTCCCTCCTCCCCGGCGCCTGTAGCAGCTGCAGCTCTCAGAATTACTGTAAGCATGGTCATCACTTTCTGTATCTACTCCATCACTGCCACAATGGCGAAAAACAATCTGAGGATGGAGAGGATGCCCATGCGCACTGTAGTCCAGGGGAGGAGTCACCTATCCCAGGATACTTCGAAGACTCTTCCAGGACAACAACGTGCAAACATCCGGACCCAACACTAGGCGGTGATCTATGCACAGATATGAATGTCAGCAGCCCTACATGCCAAGAACAGATGCATACTGGTAAGTAGCTTATTCATAACTCCGCTTGTCTCTTGGACCGTTACTCCCACTCCTTGTGGGATACGGTGGAGGAGGTGCTGCCCCAGTGTCCGGAGGAGGCCTGGACACGGCTCGCCCAGGCTCTTGCCGAGGGGCTGGATGCAGCGCGGCATGCCATCCGATGTGGACTGGACACTATGGACTCGCTGGGTAGGGCAATGTCTACCACGGTGGCGCTTCGTCGCCATGACTGGCTGCGGTCCACAAGTTTTTCTGGGGATGTCCAGAGCACCCTCATGGACATGCCCTTCGATGGCAGTCGCCTTTTTGGCGACAAAGCGGATAGTGCGCTGGAGCGCTTTAAGGACTCCAGGGCTACGGCCAAGTCCTTGGGCCTCTCGACCCGCGCCCGCAAACTTCCGCTTTTCGCCCCTTTCGTGGCCAAGGAAGGGGTGCCCTCTCACGTCTGCCTAGCCACAGGTCGCAGAACCAACCTCCATGCGGTCGCAGATGTGTATTCCGCCGAGGCGGTACAGGGGGGGTCAACGTGCCGGTCCGTCCACATCTACCCCAGCAGCATCCGCCTCAAAGCCCTCCTAGTCCGTGCTTTCAGGCCCATTCCACACCAGTGGGAGGCAGGGTTCGCCATCACCTGCTCCACTGGTGTTCCATCACGTCGGACCGGTGGGTGCTGCAAATCGTCCAAAGGGGCTACTCCCTCCCCTTCGAGGCGACCCCTCCAGCCATGCCACCACAGTGCCACCGAATTTCAGGGGATCACTTGCAACTTCTGCAGGAGGAAGTTACGGCCCTCTTGTCCAAGGGGGCCATCGAGCGCGTTCCTGGTCCAGAGGTAGGTTGTGGTTATTCCCACTACTTTCTGGTTCCCAAGAAGGGCAAAGGGGGCCTACGCCCTATCTTGGACCTCAGGAGCGTCAACACCTTCCTCCGGAAGGAGAAGTTCAAGATGCTCACTGTGTAGCTCAGGTTCTGACTGCCCTAGACCCTGGAGACTGGATGGTAGCGTTGGACTTGCAGGACGCATACTTCCACATCCCCGTGCTGCCGGCCCACCGGCGTTACCTGCGATTCAGGGTGGGCCAGGAGCATTTTCAGTTTACCGTCCTCCCCTTCGGCCTCACCAGTGCCCCTCAGGTGTTCACGAAAGTGATGGCGGTGGGCGCAGCTCATCTGCGCAGATCAGGGGTTTCAGTCTTCCCCTATCTCAACGACTGGTTGTTGAAGGCGGGCTCGCCCCAGGCAGTCTTCTCCCACCTCCAGACTACGGCAGACCTCTTGCATTCATTGGGGTTCTCCATCAACGTGCCGAAGTCGCATCTGAGTCCCTCCCAGCGGCTCTCCTTCATCGGAGCGGTTCTGGTCTCTGCGCAGTTCCGCGCCTATCCTCCGGAACAGCGGGTCTGGGATATTCAGGCTCTGCCTCCCATCTTTCGGCCTCTATCCCGGGTTTCGGTCAGGTTGGTGCTGCGGCTCCTGGGTCTGATGGCCTCCTGCATCCTGTTGGTGCATCACGCCAGGTGGCGAATGCGGGCTCTGCAGTGGGACCTGAAGTTTCAGTGGGCCCTGAAGTTTCAGTGGGCCCAGCATCGGGGCAACCTGTCCGACCACGTCCTGATCTCGGAGGGCACTGCAAGACAGTTGCAGTGGTGTCTCATGGATCGCGATGTAGGTCAGTGGCAGATCCATCTCCCTACCCCAACTGGAGCACGTAGTGGTGACGGATGCATCTCTCCTAGGATGGGGAGGCCACATGGGAGAGGCGGAGATCAGAGGCCTCTGGTCTCCGGCGGAGTCCCGGCTCCATATCAGCCTTCTGGAGCTGCGGGCGATCCGGCTTGCACTGAAGGCATTCCTTCCCTCTGTCCGGGGAAGTGTAGTGCAGGTGTTCACGGACAACACCACCGCCATGTGGTATTGCAACAAACAAGGCGGGGTGGGGTTGTGGACCCTTTTGTCAGGAGGAGGTTCTGCGCCTCTGGACACGGCTGGAACATCAGGGCATTACCCTGGTGGTTCAACATCTGGCGGGCTCTGAACGCCAGAGCAGACGAACTCAGCCGCCGGTGAATGATGGATCACGAATGGTGTCTAAACTCGGACGTGGCGCAAGGCCGCTTTCGGCAGTGGGGAGAGGCTTGGTTAGATCTATCTGCCACCGAAGAGAACGCGCCATGTCAGCAGTTCTGCGCGTTGGAGTTTCCAAGGCGGCACTCGCTCGGGGACGCCTTTCATCGCGAGTGGAATACGCCTTTCCACCTATACCACTTCTGCCCAGAGTGCTGAAGAAGATCAAGCGCGACCGGGCCCAAGTCATCTTGGTGGCTCCGGATTGGGCACGGAGATTCTGGTATCCCGAGCTACTCAGTCTGTCGATCGATCCCCCGATCCGTCTGCCTCTTCAGGAGGACCTTCTGTCGCAGCAGCAGGGGACGGTCCTCCACCCGAACCTGTCCAGCCTCCACCTCCATGCGTGGAGATTGAGCGGCGACAGTTGATTCCATTCGACTTGCCTCCTGAAGTCTGTGATGTGATTCTGGCAGCCAGGCGTCCCTCCATAAAATCGGTATACGCCTGCAGGTGGAACAAATTTGTGGCATGGTCCTCAGTAAAGGCTGTGGATCCCCTTTCCGCCCCTCTTTCTGAGGTTCTCCTCTTTCTTCCTTCTTTGCTCAGCAGGGCTCTGCTCTGGGCACCCTAAAAGGTTATCTTTCTGCTATTTCTGCTTTCTTACGGCTTCCTGATCAGCCTTCTCTTTTCAAATCCCCTGTTGTTTCTCGCTTCCTTAAGGGCATTACTCACATGTTTCCTCCTGTCCCTTTCGTAATGCCTCGGTAGGATTTGAATCTGGTCTTGACGTTTCTGATGTGCGCTCCCTTTGAGCCACTTCATAATTGTCCCCTTAGTCTCCTGACCCTTAAGACTGCTTTCCTGGTAGCCATCACCTCTGCTAGAAGGGTGAGTGAGCTCCAGGCTCTCTCTTCTAAACCTCCTTTTCTTTCTGTCTATCCGGACAAAGTTGTTCTCAGGACTCGTCCTTCCTTTCTCCCTAAGGTGGTAACTGCCTTTCACATCGGGCAGTCTGTTACGTTGCCCACCACCTTTCCGCCTCCTTCGAAAGAGGAAGAGAGGCTCCACCATCTGGAGCCAAAACGGGTGCTGTCCTTTTATTTGGACCGCACCAAGCAGTTCCGGGTGGACGACCAGCTCTATGTTGGCTAATAAGGGACGAGCGGTGCACAAGCGGACCATCTCTCGGTGAGTCGTTTTGTGTATCAAAGCTTGTTACTCCTTGGCTAAAAAGGAACCTCCTATAGGGCTGAGGGCCCATTCCACTTGGGCCACAGCGGCGACAAATGCCCGGGGCCGGGGAATCCCCTTGCAGGACATTTGTCAGGCAGCAACGTGGGCCTTGCTGCACACGTTTACCAAACATTATTGCCTGGACAGCCAAGTCCGTAGGGACAGCTTCTTTGGCCGTTCTGTTCTCCAGGACTTTCTGGTGTGATCTTGGTTCGCAGACCCACCACCAGGGTTGGTATTGCTGGGGTATCTATTCTAAGGTGAGGAATCTAATGTGTTTCTTTCAGATGAACAAGTTACTTACCTTCAGTAACGATATATCTGTAAGAAACATTAGTTAGTTCGATTCCTCACCGACCCACCCATCCTCCCCGTTCTGCGAACCGATATCTAGCGTTAAGGTTATCCCTTTCAGGGCCCTAGAATTTTTTGGCACCAGTGTCGGTCTCTTGCATGGCTCTGCGTTCCTGGCGTGGAAAGCTATGTACAAGAACTGACGTCCGCGTGCAAGGGTATTGCTGGCGAAAAAAAATTCCGGATCCAGCCTGACGCCTAGGAATATTCTAAGGTGAGGAATCTAACTAACTAATGTTTCTTTCAGATATATCGTTACCAAAGGTAAGTAACTTGTTCTTCACACACTAGATGTTAAAAGAGCAATACTCTACTACATTGAAAGAACAAAATCATTTCGAAAAAATAAACAACTCTTTGTGGCTTTCTCCCCACCTCATAAGGGCAATCCCATTTCAAAAGCGGGGATTGCAAGGTGGATTGTTAAATACATCCAAATATGCTATCTTAAAGCCAAACGCACATCAACCATTCCCCCTAGAGCTCATTCCACACGTAAACTAGGGGCTTCTATGGCATTCTTAGGGAACGTTCCCCTAGATGACATCTGCAAAGCAGCAACTTGGTCTACACCGCACACTTTCACAAAACACTATTGTGTAAATGTGCAAGCAAAACCAGCGCGTGTGGATCAGGCTGTATTAAGAACACTTTTTCAAACCACTGCAACAGATACAGGTAGCCACCGCTAAGGAGATAACTGCTGTGTAGCCTATGCACAAGTATATGATCTACAGCTCATATGCCTCGAACGGAAAATGCTACTTCCCAGTATTCATCTGTTCTTGGCATGTAGAGCTGTAGATTCATATACGCCCACCCGTCTCCCCGGATACCTCTATCTGTTGCACTGCTATCTTACTTACATACATCACACATGGACATCTCTTTTCTATTTCTTACTAACTCCATCATCACCCCTTATGGCGAAAAACAATCTGAAGATGGAGTCGATGCCCATGCGCACTGTCACCCTAAGGAGGAGTCGCCTATCTTGTGACTACAAAGACTTCTTCGAAGACAAAAGCAAAGTGCAAACATCCGAGCCCAACACCAGATGGCGATCTATGCACAAGTATATGACTCTACAGCTCTACATGCCAAGAACAGATGCATACTGGTAAGTAGCATTTTCCTTATAGAACACTACCAGCAGAGGTCAGTAAAATACCAGAATTGCTTACTGCTGAGGGACTTCCTTTTTAAAATTTTTATGGCCTCTGCCTCTATTTAACTTTCTTGATAGAAAATGACAAGCAGAGTTCAGCAAACTACCGGAATCACTTTAGCATTTTCTAGATTCCAGTCCATAGAAATTGTCTTACACGAGCACCCGTAGACAATAATATATGTTCGAGGCATATTAGCTGCAGATTACACACTGTGCATAGATCGCCATCTGGTGTTGGGCCCGGATGTTTGCACTTGTTTTTGTCTTGGAAAGTCTTTGGAAGTCACAAGGTATGTGTGAGAAAGTGGCTCTGTATATACTGTTCCCTAATAGGTACAGGGTGTACAGAGTCCACAGTCCCCCAGAGGCTGATAGAGGTCAAAGTTAGGTATGACCTTACTCTCAAAAGTGGTAGCTTGGTCGAGCAGTAAGGCAGTACCAGAGGACAGTGTAAAGCATTTATTGTACACACTCAGTCAGCAAATGGTTTCACACACTCAATAACTGAACTCTAGGCCAATGGTTTATATATATATAAAATATATGCTTGTTTTATTTTTAGAACCACAAAGGGGGTAAAAATATACTTTCTCAGAATGAGAGGTTGAATATAAATACTTTTGTCTTAAGCAATAAATTTGTGTAAACAGTCACAGTTGGTTGCAATAAACAATCCTATTTCCTAAACATAACAATGCATTGAGCTCAATGGTAAATTCAGGTTATTTGTAATAAATTACTTTTCAGATTACTTTTGGAATTCCAGGTCTGGCTCCTAGAACCAGCCTTGGGTCAGTATTCAGAATCAAGTGATGAAAGTCGACTTAATAACTGTAATGATTTTTAAATAATATTTAGCTATTTCAAAAGTTAGCACTTAGAAAATATTTCAAAGAAAACATTCAATGGATCTCTATGGCAAGAAATTCACATTGCAGGTAGAGTACTTTATCGTTACTTTAGTAATCCAGGACTGGGTGCCTAGACCCAGGACTGGGGTCCTTATCAAAAGCAGGTAAGTAATTTCGTTTGCAGAATTGGTACGATTTTAAAAGAATATTTCAAATTTGCAAAAATAGACACTTAGAAGAAATTTCACAGAAAAGCAGACAATGGTTTCCTATGGGAGAAAAATGAGTTAGAGGTAAGTATAGTTGTGAACACTTTTCAGGGTCAGGGCTGGGCACCAAGATCCAGCACTGGGAGCTCACCTAGGAGCAGGTGAGTAAATTCGTTTTTGTCACTTGGCTGATTTTTGGTGAATTTTTGCAGTTTTGAAAAGTTCACACTTAGAAGATTTTTGAAGAAAAAGCCAGTCAATGTTACCCTATGAGGAAAATGAAGTAAGCGGTTTAAGGGTAAGTACTCGACTGGCAGGGTTGAAATTCCGGGCATGGACTCAGGGGTCCCCCAGTGTCAGGTAGGTACAGTTGGTTCACCCTCAGCGGTTTCAGGACGGCCGGGTGCAGAGAGAGTTGGGCCCAATGTTATCCTATGAGGGATAGGGGGGCCTTGGTTGGTGGCTGCTGTCTGGCAAGCCACGCGGCTGTGGGAGCTGGGCTCCTGGTCACTTACTCAGGGCAAGTGGGGAAGTAGGTTAGTGTAGAGAGGGCACTGCCAGGGCCACTCGGGCGGCTGGGTGCAGGGTGCTTTTGAGCCTTCGGGCGCTCAGTGGAAATCAATGGGAATGTTCCGGTTTGGAAAAAAGGCTGCAGGCTCGGGGACGAGGATGTTTCAGGTGCCACCACCACTTCGAGAGGTAAGTTGGGTAGTTGTAGGTTAGGTGGGTACCCCGGGATTGGGCACAGGGGGCCGCAGGGCGCCGGGTGCAGGGGTGCCTTTTGACGTCGGGAATCTTACCCTCTGGTTGATCGCGGCTGGGGTGGCACTTGGTTCTGAGGCTGCAGGCTTCTTCCGGGATGTCGAGGGGGGTCCTTGGGTGCCGGACTCTGGGTCACAGTCGCCGTGGGGTCGTCCTCTGGGTCTTTGTCCACTCCGGCACTGGCCAGGCTTGGCTGGTGCAGAGTGTGTTGGGTCCGCGGTCCCGGGCTGGTGCCAGGGATAGCAAATAGGTTTCTTGAGTAGAGCCTCTACTCGTGGGAGTCCCAGGGGCTTAGAGCTAAAAGGTAGCCAGGTCCTCCGGGGTTGGTGAGGTTGCTGGCCACGAGGGATGCCGCGCTGGTGCAGGTTCGAGAGTCGACAGGCCGGTAGGGCTGGGGCCAAAGTAGTTGGTGTCTTCTTCTCTTTTTAGCAGCTGCAGGGCAGGTCTTTGTTCTTCTTGCTCTTGTAGTTTTCTATCTGGAATCTAAGGAAGGTTGGTTCAGGGTGCCCCTAAATACTAGATTTAGGGGCGTTACAGGTAGGTGAAGGCCAGGGACCAATGGGTCCTTGTCCTGGGGTGGGTACACCCCCTATCCTGCCTCTCTCCTGTGGGAGGGGGGCAGTAGCCTAATCCTGATAGGGTAGGGCCTCCCATCTTCAAGATGGCGAGAGCCCGGAGATGTGCTTCACCTCGCCTCCCCCACCTGAGGGGTGGGGTGGGCAGGCTGGCACATCCCCTGTCCTTGTATGGGGTTTCCGGCCAAGCTTCCCGCCAGAGTGGGGGGGTTGCAGTGGCCTGGGGAAACTCCAAATGGCGGCCTGCCTTTGAAGCTTCCCTTTGCTCATCCTGGGGGAGGAGATTTCTCACCTCACCCAGGATGTGCATTGTTGCAGGCCCGGGAGAGCAGGGGCTCTCCCACCCAGGGGTCCAGCAACGTGTCTGCTGTGTGGCAGCCTGGGCAGCCTCAGAGCAGACGTGGATTGTAAGTTAGCTGTAAGGGGGCATCTCTAAGATGCCCTCTGGGGTGCTTAGTACATTAAATCCTACACTGGCATCAGTGTGGGTTCAATGTGCTGAGAAGTTTGATACCAAACTTCCCAGGCTTCAGTGGTGCCAATATGGTGCTGTGGAGCTCGTGTTTGACAAGCTCTCAGCACCATGTACTCTTAAATGACAGCACTGCACTTTCAGTGCTCAGGAATGGACCCGGGTACTGTAGGGGCACAGGGCTCCTGCTCCTGTGCCCACACCATAGGCGTAATGCACCCAGCTAGAGGGGTGGCTGACATATGCCTTGGCAGTGTAGGTGATGGGCATGGTACACAGTGATGTGTGCCATGTCGACTCTTTGTTTTGTCCTGCACCCAGACACTCAGCCTGCAAGGGCAGTGTGTGTGTAAGGGTACAGGGCCTCTGAGGGTGGCACAATGAGTGCTGCAGCCCTTAGAGGCCTTCCCTGGCCACAAGGCCCTGGGTACCTAGGGTACCATTTACTAGGGGCTGACATGTGGCTAGGGTTTGCCAATTTGGAGTTTGTGTGGCTTAAGGAAGGAACATAGGCCCTGGGCACCTGATTGGCAGGAACCCAGGGTACACTCAATCGAAGTTCATTCCGCAATTTAGCAAAAAGTGGGGGCATACCATGCAAGAAAGATGGCACTTTCTCACAGTATGTGACTCCTCCTTTGGATCATAGTGCGCATGGGCATCGGCTCCATCCTCAGATTGTGTTTTTCCACCATCGGGCTCGGATGTGTTCTCGTGTTCCAGTTCGGAACCGTTAACAGTTTTCTCTTTCGACGCGCAATCCTTCCCATCTCGACGGTATTGTTTTCTATCGCGTTTCCAACCACACGCGACCCTTCAACTTCGAAGTCTTCAATTCCGGTCGTCGACAAGGCGTTCGGGCCTACCCGGGCCTCATCTCGGCCTCATGGAAAGGACGACATTTAAAAAGTATCCTCGATATGGGTCGAAGTTTCCCCACACCGACCCTCGTGAGGTGTGCAACCCCTGCCTCTCACCGGAGCACGAAGCCAGAGACTGTCCAGCTTGTGCCGCCTTCTGCTCCAAAAAGACCATCCGGGACCGACTAGCTCGAAGAACAATGGCGCGCTCGTCATCTTCGATCCCCGACTACATCTTTAAAGAGGGTGTCGATGTTCTGGTGCAGGGTCGAGATGAGGAAGCCATCATCCGCGCCTCTGAAGCAGATGATTCCGACGTCGAAGACATCACTCCAGCTCAAAGGCCGTGAGAACAGACGTCGACCCCCAACCTACCCACTCCCTCGACACTGTCAAAAAAGGCTTCGGTTCCACCTTCGGGCCCAGGTGCATGCCGAGACACTGCTTCCCATGCCCTGCCTTCGGGCCCTGTAAAGAAGCCTAGTAAGTCTTTAAGCGACTCGGGCTCAAGTCAGCCTACCCTCGGTACCGAACATCCGGCACCGAAGAAAAAGGCGTCATCGACCTCCTCCACGCCGACCGCTGCTCCCACATCGAAGCGCTCTGTGTCGAAGGCTAGCACCAGTTCCTCGGCACCGACAACACCATCGGAGCCGACTAAACGCGCCTGCCGAAAGGCCCAGATACTTCCAAACCGAAGACCTCGGAACCCAAAAAACAGCAACCGGTTCCAACTCATACAGACACTTCAAAACTACATGGTTCCAAGCCTAGAACCGCTACCGAGTCTACACCCAAAAAACTTATGGCACCGAAGCCCTCTGCTCCGAAGGATCGGTCTCCCACAGATTAACTGTTTCAACCAGATCCTACCCAAAAGACTTTAATGAAGGATCCTAAGACTGGTCATTTAATGCTCAGCATCAAGAAAAGACCACTAGACATGCCTGCGCCCGCACCACCACCAAAGAAGAGATACTTTGCTACCTCTCCATTAAGGATTCCTTCCCCTCTTCCTCCTTCTCCCCCCCCCCTCCCTCCCCCCACCACACTACCCTCCCTCCCTCACAATCACCTACCCCAATAGATGATGATGATGATGATAACACCTCTGATGATGCAAGGGGAGGTGCGGACCCTGCTCCTACTGGCTCCCCTGACCCCTGGGATGATTACAGTGTCCCAGATGTCAGATGTCCCTTACACCCCACAAGATGAAATGTACCCCCCCCCCCCCCCCCCCCCCCCCGACGACGATATCGGATTCCACCAGCTACTTCAAAGAGCTGCCCAATACCACGGGGTGGCCATGCATACAGACCCCGTAGAGGAGGATTCTCTTATGGATACCTTTGATACCACACAAAGGTCCACCTCAACACTGCCCATGCTTGAAGGGGTCATTAAGCACGCACCAGAGATCTTTGAAGACCCCGTCAGGGCTCGGGTCATCAACCCAAGAATAGAAAAGAAATATAAAGCTGCCCCTACTGACCCAGTATACATTAAGGGCCCCGCCCCGCACCGCTAGACTCCCTAGTAGTCTCTAATGCCGGGAAGAGGGCAAATTCCCAAACGTCAGGTGACGCACCACCACTAGACAAGGAATCAAAACTCCTGGACGCCTCTGGCAAACGCACAGCGTCACAGGCAGCAAATATTTGGCGCATTGCTAACACCCAAGCGCTCCTAACCAGGTATGACAGGGCACATTGTGACAAGCTTGAGTCCATAATGCAGCACCTCCCTGACAAATATAAAAACAGGGCCAATGAACTAATCCAAGAGGGTAAGACCATCACTAACGCCTCCATTTGCTGTGCCCTAGATGCAGCAGACACCGCCTCAAGGGCAATCAACACCAGTGTCCTTTTGCGCAGGCATGCCTGGTTACGTATATCAGGTTTTAAACCCGAAAAATAGAGTTCTATACTCAATCAGCCTTTTTGATGAGCAACACCTATTTGGGCCCAACGTAGACGTATCCCTCGAAAAAAATGAAGAATACAGACACCGCCAAATCTATGGGAGCCTTGCAATCGCAAGCTCCCAGGCGGTCCTTTCGTCGCTCATCCTTTAGAAGCACCCATCGAGGCTACTCCTCTGATAGCCCCTCCACCTCTTACAAAGCTCCCGCACAATCCACTTTTACTAGAGGTTACCAAAGGGGTGGTTACAGGGGGAATAACAGCAAAGGCAGAGGCAAAAATAACTCCCGCTCTGCCGCCACATCTACCCCATGACTTCCCTCCACTTCCCCTCGACTATTCCACTCCAGTCGGGGGAAGACTCTACCAATTTCTCCCTGCCTAGATAAACATCACTTCAGACAGGTGGGTCCACGAAATCATTCAATCAGGCTACTGTCTCGAACTAACATCTACCCCCCCCCAAACATACCACCCAAACACCGTCCAATGTCACAAGAACATTTGTTACTGTTAAAGCAGGAGGTAATCTCCCTCCTACAAAAAAGTGCAATAGAACCAGTTCCCCTGCACCAACAAAACAAGGGAGTCTACTCTATTTTCTCATACCAAATAAGGACGGATCTCTAAGGCCTATTTTAGACCTCAGACCCCTAAACCTATTCATACATTCAGACCACTTCCACATGGTCAAACTTCAGCAGGTCCTCCCTCTGCTTTCCCAAGGCGACTTCCTTGCTACTCTAGACCTCAAGGACGCCTATTTCCACATTCCCGTTCACAGCGCTCACAGAAAATATCTCCGTTTCGTAGTGGACGGTCAGCACTATCAATTCAAAGTACTCCCATTCGGAGTCACCACAGCTCCAAGAGTGTTCATCAAGTGCCTAGCAGTAGTGGCAGCACATCTAAGAAGACAACAAATACATGTCTTCCCATATCTAGACGACTGGCTTATAAAAGCCAAATCGTACCATCAGTGTGTACAACACACTCGCGCCACTATTCAACAACTTCACAACCTGGGGTTAACAATAAAATCACGCCAAGTCCCAGCTGCAACCATCCCACACGCAACAATACCTCGGTGCCACAATAGACCCCTCAAGAGCGCTCGCCTATCCCAGTCCCGCCAGGATAGCGAGCATCCAAGCTCTTATCAGATTCCAACCGCAACACACTATTCCAGCTCGAGTGTTCATGAAACTCATAGGGATGCTGGCCTCTTGCATATTCATAAGAATTCATAAGAATATTCATGCAAGACTCCAGATGCGTCCTCTCCAAGAGTGCTTAACACGCCAATGGAACCAGGCTCAAGGTCAGCGAACAGATCTGGTGTTGGTAGATGGTAGATGGACACCAAGAACCGTTCCAAAGGACAACCGTTCCTCGAGCCCGTTCCTCAAATAGTCATGACAGCGGACGCATCGCTCACCGGCTGGGGAGCTCACCTACTACATCACACCATGCAGGGCAAGTGGACACCTCAACAAAAGTTACTCCACATCAACCACCTGGCGTTACTAGCCATATTCCTAGCCTTAAAAGCATTTAAAAAACAAATAGCAGGCAAGACTGTCTTAGTCCACACCGACAACATGACAGCTATGTATTATATCCAAAAACAAGGCAGGACACACTCTCTGCAGCTCTCTCAGATTGCACAGAGCATATGTAGGTGGGCTATACCTCAGAACATTTTTTCTCCTAGCCCAACATGTACCAGGAGTCCAAAACACAGTAGCCGATCTCTTGAGCCGTCAAACAGAACAAATCCACGAGTGGGAACTTCATCCACAAGTTCTTCAACCGTTTTTTTTTTTTTTTTTCAGATTTGGGGGGCAACCACAGATAGACCTCTTCGCCACCCAAGAAAACGCCAAATGCCCAAACTTCGCCGCCAGGTATCCTCACCCATTGTCTAAAGGCAATGCGATATGGATGAACTGGTCAGGCAGATTTGCGTACGCTTTTCCGCCTCTCCCACTCATTCCGCTAGTGGTGCGCAAACTACAGCAACACTCATTAACGCTCATCCTAGTTGTTTCAACTTGGGCCAGACAGCCATGGTACAGCACACTACTGGAACTCTCTGTAGTTCTGCACCAAAAACTACACCTCTCTCCACACCTCTTAACCCAGAACCATGGAGAGATCCAACACCCAGACCCAGCTCGGCTCAACCTAGCGATCTGGCTCCTGAAATCCTAGAATTTGGCTACCTTAACCTTCCTCCTGACTGTATGAACGTCATCAAAGAAGCTGGACGGCTTACCACTAGAGCATGATATGCAGCCAAGTTGAAGAGATTCGTAGTATACTGCCATAACAACGACACTAATCCCCTGGATGTGTCTATTCAACACATCCTAGGCTATTTACTTCACCTCCAAAGATGCAACCTAGCCTATACCTCTATCAGATTGCATCTTGCTGCCATAGCAGCATATCTACAAAATAGACAGCACCTCTCACTTTCAGAGTACCTGCCATAAAGGCCCCCCCCCCAGAGTCCCACCTTCCCCTGTGTGGAATTTAAACATCGTACTCACAAGACTAATGGGGCCTACATTTGAACCTCTACATAAATGTGAGCTACAATTCTTAACATGGAAAACTGCTTTCCTCGTAGCCATTACTTTAAGAAACCTTTCTCCAGATGCATCTTAATAAAGTTGTTCTCCGCACTAATCCTAAATTCCTCCCTAAAGTTATTTCTCCCTTCCACCTCAATCAATCTGTAGAGCTGCTTGTATTCTTCTCGCAGCCACAAACAGTCTCAGAAAGAGCTCTTAACACCTTAGATGTCAAAAGAGCACTACTATACTACATAGAGAGAACAAAACCCTTTCGTAAGACCAAACAACTATTCGTGTCTTTCTCACCACCACACAAAGGCAACCCCATATCAAAATCTGGGATAGCTAGGTGGATTATCAAATGCATACAGATTTGTTACCATAAAGCAAAACGCTCATTATCTGTTCCTCCTAAAGCCCACTCTACACGAAAGATAGGGGCTTCAATGGCATTTTTAGGAAACATTCATTTAGATGATATCTGCAGAGCAGCTATATGGTCTACACCGCACACATTCACAAAACACTACTGTGTTGATGTGCAAACTAGACAGGCTAGTGTGGACCAGGCTGTACTCAAAACACTATTTCAAACTACTGCAACAGATACTGGTGGTCGCCGCTAGGGGTGGATACTGCTTTACAATCTATGCACCGTGTGTAATCTGCAGCTCATATGCCTCGAACGGAACATGCTACTTACCAGTATGCATCTGTTCTTGGCATGTAGAGCTGCAGATCTACACACGCCCACCCGCCTCCCCGGCTACCTGTATCTGTTCCAGTATTAACTTACTTAGATACACCACACATGGGCATCTTTCCTCTTTATACTAAGCTCCATCATTTCCCTACTGGCGAAAAACAATCTGAGGATGGAGCCGATGCCCATGCGCACTATGATCCAAAGGAGGAGTCGCATACCTCGTAACTTCCAAAGACTTTCCAAGACAAAAACAAGTGCAAACATCCGGGCCCAACACCAGATGGCGATCTATGCACAGTGTGTAGATATGCAGCTCTACATGCCAAGAATAGATGCATACTGGTAAGTAGCATATGCCTTTTCAAATCTTGTATTTTCAGTGATATGACCACCGAATACCCTGCTTTTATATTAAAAACAGAGCTTTGGAATATATCATTTCCCACTGAAAGGTAATATTTCTCTCCATGAGTTCCCATACATGGCGTATCACACAGTTTGGTGCTTCTCATCCAGGGGATACTCATCAATAGTCATAATCTATGAATAATCCCCGCCCATGTGCGGGATCCCGGAGCATATAGAATATACATATATATATACATATGTGAAACATATAAATGCAGCCTAATAATGTTCAAAACATGGCAATGCTGTAAATTACATATTTTTGCATAGTAGTGCCCCCGTAACCCGTAAGGAAAAAAGGAAGCATCAGGCAAATTATAACACAGCACTGCTTTATTGCCATAAAGCAACATGTAATTGTAGGCATTCGCCAGTAGGCTGCAGTAGAGTATCAAGAAACCAAGAAAACTGACACCCTGCCTTTAAGGCATTGGAGTAGGGGGACCGTGCCTTTAATGCCTGCCTGTGACCCCCTGCTCCCATGATGCACTACAGGTGGCAGTTGGGCCAGTTCTTTTTTCCGGCTCCTTCTGTGAGGATCCTAGAGCTTGAGCTCTTCAGTTTTTTGACTGAAATTTTGAATTACAGCTTTTTCAAGCTTTTTTCGACGGTTTCTGGTTTTTAAGGGCTGATTCTGCTGGTTTCCAGTGAATTTTCCAATTTTTTCCAGTCAGAATGTCTCCTTTATTTAGGAAATGCCCTTCTTGTGGTAATAAAATGGCACTGGCGGATCCACACTCGGTGTGTATTGTGTGTTTACCATCAAAACACGATCCTGACCAGTATCCCCACTGCCAGAAGTTCTCAAAGCGCACTCTGAGGGACAGAGAGCGCATTAAACTGCATGCAAGACTGGAGAAGGAACGAAGCCGGCGTGAAGGCGAGCATTCCTCATCAAGACCACCTTCTTCAGCTACGCAAGTACAGAAACGGCGACATACCAGCTCCCCGGGCTCCAAGAAGACCAGGAGTCCAAGAGGTTCGCCGTCGACGTCGAGGATGCCGGCGAAAAGGCAGAGAACTTCGGCGTCGAGGGATTCATCCCACCATCAAGAGTCTCCGCCACGCAAGAGTAAGTCGGCGTCGAGAGGCGGCCCTTCGGGCTCGAAGGCTGCTAGTCTGATGACATCTGGACTGTCTCCGTCGACGTCGAGGCTTCCGTCGACGTCGAGACACTCTCCGCCACCCTCGAGGGGGTCGACGTCGAGAGATGCGGCGACGTACATTTCGCCGCGAGTGGGCCGGTCGCCGTCGATGGTTACCCCCACTCGGCGACATAGAAGGTCGACGTCGAGAGGAAGATCGACGTCAAGATCACCACATCAACGTCGAGAGAGGTCGACGTCGAAGTCGCCCAGTCGACGTCGAGAGAGGTCGAAGTCGCCCAGTCGACGTCGAGAGAGGTCGACGGCGAAGTCGCCCAGTCGACGTCGAGAAAGGTCAAAGTCGCCCAGTCGACGACGAGAGAGGTCGACGTCGAAGTCGTCCAGTCGACGTCGAGAGAGGTCGACGTCGAAGACACGGCCGACGTCTAGGTCATCTAGCCGACGTCAGGTGCCAGAGAAGAGGAGATCGACGTCGAGGTCTCCGCGATCGGCGTCGAGACCGCCGTCGAGACCAGAACGGCATACCTCACGCTTGCCGATGGTGACGCAGACGTCGTCGACGTCAAGGGATTCGACGTCGAGGGCAAAAACTGGACCACCCGCGGAGAGGTCCCCAGGAGAACAGTCATCATCTCCGGGACTGCACATCGTGCAAATAGCTCGAAGGATCACCCGAGGCTCCAGAGCGGTTTGGACTGTCACCGTGCTGGTTACGAGATGTGGGCACTGGCGCATGTCGGAGTCCGGGATCGGACTACTCCCGCATGTATTCCCCACCGCGCAGGAGTAAATCGCCTCCGAGGGATCCAAGGCCAATTTCACCACGCCGGTCTCGTTCCAGGGACCGTCGCACCGCGCCAAAACGTACAAGATCTCCGTCCAAGCGCAGATCAGGATCAAGGGTTCACCATAGCGAACGCTCCCACAAGAGGCGACGCACCAGGTCGTCCACTGGGACTTCATCCACAAGATCCTCAGTCCGGGACTACTCTCCTACTTTTTCATCCACGCCTCCATCGCGAGTGTCCCCGGTGGATGACATTATAACTTTCTCGGACGTCCTGGGTAGAGGGGCGCAGAAGTTGAACATCGCACTGCACGTCCCTCAGGCACCCACTTCTGTGATCTTTGACACTTTACACCATCGGTCAGCTCCCAGACCTCTGCTCCCGTTGGTGCCAGGATTGTTAGAACCAGCGATGGCCACGTTCCTTACACCGGCTACAGCGGGCTCGGTCCCCTCGAGAATAGCAAAGAAGTACAAGGCTCCGACCGAGGACCCTTTATTCTTGAGGGCGGACCCGCCAGCGGATTCGGTGATGGTGGCGGCGGCCATGAAGTCTCACTCAGCCTCAGTATCTGCTTCTGTCCCCCCTGAGAAGGACAGTAAGCTGATGGACTCCTACGGCAGGAGAATGTGCAACACCTCTGCCTCGCACATGAAGGTCGCTAGCGCTTCAGCCCTGCTGGGGAGGTATGATCGTTCCCTATGGGATTCCCTGGCCAGATTCGTGGAGAAATTGCCTAAGGAGGACAGGCAGGACTTCACGGAGATCCTCCATGAAGGCGGACTGGTGGCCAACCAAGTAATAAGCGCAGCGGCGGATGCATCAGACCTAGCCGCGCACGGCTACTCCCATGGCATCTGCTCCCGCCGTTCGGCCTGGCTCAGATTAACGGGCCTCAAACCAGATGCGCAGAAAAGAATTCTTAACCTGCCGTTTAATGGATCATCGCTATTTGGAGCTCATGCGGACGACCAAATGAGCAAGATGAAAACGGAATTGGACACCGTAAAGGCTGTGGGGCTGGAAAAACGCAAAGAGTTCCGCAAGCGCTTTCGCCAGGGCGACAAACGTGCCTTTCACCAGCGCGTTCAAACGCCCCAATGGTCCTCTCAAAACCAACAGAGGTCCCAGTTCCAGCAAAGGGGCAGAGGAAGAGGAAATGCTAAACAGCAGCAGTCCTCTAACAAGCAACCTCCCAAACAGTGAAAACTTACTTCCTCCGCGCTCGTTCGCCACTCCGGTAGGAGGAAGTATCACCGCTCACCCGGCAGAGTGGAATGCAATTACAAACGACAGATGGGTGCTGAGTATTGTAGAGCGTGGCTACTTGCTGAGGTTCAAATCTCCCCCTCCGCAGGTATCCCCACGGAAACAGCCACTCCCTACCAGCCAAAACAAGCTTTTAAAGGACGAAGTTGCCACTCTCCTCTCCAAAAACGCCATAGAGGAAGTTCCAAACAGGCAGAGAAATCAGGGAGTGTATTCCCGGTATTTTCTTGTTCAGAAAAGAGGAGCGATCGGAGACTACAGACCCATCCTCGATCTCCGCCTACTCAACAGATTTCTCAGAAGGGAAAGATTCAGGATGCTCGCACTGCACGAGATCTTCCCACATCTACACCAGGGGGACTGGATGTGTGCCATCGACTTACAGGATGCATACTTCCACATTCCTGTCTCAGCGAAACATCGGAAGTTTCTCAGATTTCGCATCTTTCGCCAACATTATCAATACAAGGTCCTGCCATTCGGCCACAAGTCCGCGCCACGAACATTCTCAAAGTGCATGGCGGTGGTGGCTGCATTTCTCCGCAAACGGAAGATATTCGTCTATCCCTATCTAGACGACTGGCTCTTAAAAAGTTCCACTCCGGCTCGACTCCAGAGTCATCTCTCGTTCTGCCTAAACCTTCTCCACTCGTTGGGCTTTCAGGACAACTACAGGAAGTCGATCCTCAATCCAACTCAGCGGATCCACTACCTGGGCGCCTCTCTAGACTCCTCAAGCGCAAGCGTGTGTCCTTCGGAGGAGAGGTTATCCTCCATGCTGCAAAAAAGCCGCACGCTTCTCAGCACGGAATATCCCACAGCCAGACAAGTGTCATCTCTCCTGGGATCCATGGCCTCGTGCATCTACATCGTGCCCAACGCACGTCTGCACATGCGTCCTCTGCAACAAGACCTAGAGGATCAGAGGTCCGACCGCTGGGAAGATCACATTACCCTTCATCAAGCCGCCAAGGAGTCCATCCGGTGGTGGATGAAGCGCTCCCATCTGCTTCTCGGCGTCCCTTTCCATCAGGCGCCTCCGACACAGACAGTGGTCACGGACGCCTCCATGCAGGGCTGGGGGGCTCATATGGGCCGGCTTCAAGTACAAGGTCTCTGGTCCGCTACCGAACAGAGCTATCACATCAACTTCTTGGAGCTCCGAGCAGTCCGTCTCGCTCTCAAGTCCCTGTACCCATCCCTGCAGACCGACTATGTTCAGGTTCAGACGGACAACACCACAACTATGTTCTATCTGAACAAGCAAGGAGGGACCAGATCACGGGTCCTGTCTCTGGAGGCCCAGTCAATCTGGAAATGGCTTCTGGCGAGAAACCTGACTATCGTCGCTGTTCACCTGCCAGGGACCCTGAACGTGCAGGCGGACGGCCTCAGCAGAGACTTCGTCGAAGCGCACGACTGGGTGCTCAACGAAGACGTCGCTCAAGACCTCTTCCGCTTGTGGGGCATACCGGACATCGATCTGTACGCAGACGCGGACAACAAGAAATGCCCCGTCTTCGCCTCCAGGTTCCCTCAATGAGGGTCACAGGGGAACGCGCTTTTGATCAGCTGGTCGAGGACATTGCAGAAGTTCTACGGGGCCAGAACTCGGATGATCCTAATAGCACCGGAGTGGCCCCGGCAGTGGTGGTACCCAGATCTACTCCAGCTGTCGGAAGTACCACAGAGGAGGTTGCCATGCCTGCCGAACTTGCTGACCAAGGACAAGGGGAGAGTGTTCCACCCCAATCTCCCCTCTCTCTGCTTGACGGCATGGCTCCTGAATTCATCCAGTACGAACATCTAGATCTCCCACCGGACTGTATGAGCATTCTTCGGGAGGCAAAGAGGCCCTCCACGAGGAAGTCGTATGGCTTTAAATGGAAAAGATTCTGCTTCTGGTGTAGAGATAACGCCCTTGATCCGATCCGGGGTCAAGGACAGGTTATTCTCCCCTACTTACTGTACTTGGCGAAGTCTGGGTTAAAGTACTCGTCCATCAGAGTACACTTAGCTGCTATTACAGCCTATAGGAAGTCTCCTACCCAGACCTCATTCTTTCAGATGCCAGTGGTAAAGGATTTCTTAGAAGGGCTTAAGAAAGTTTACCCACCTGTGAGGTCTCCTTCCCCTTCCTGGGAACTTAATATCGTTCTCTCTGAGCTGATGGGAGCTCCTTTTGAGCCGATTCATAAGGCCTCCTTGCAACATTTGACCTGGAAGGCTGCCTTCTTAGTAGCCATCACTTCGGCCCGTAGGGTTAGTGAAATTCAGGCCCTTTGCTGCAAGGAACCTTACACTGTGTTTCATGCGAATAGGGTGGTGCTCCGTACTCATCCGAGCTTCCTGCCCAAGGTGGTTTCGGACTTCCATATTAATCAGGTGATCACGTTGCCCACCTTCTTTCCTCAACCGACCACTCCCCCGGAGAGAGCTCTACACTCTCTTGACCTCCGGAGGGTTTTGAAATTCTATCTAGCTAAGACCCTTACTCTTAGAAAGTCAGACAGGCTCTTTGTTAACTATGGGCCTACTAATACCGGGCTGGCTGCGGCCAAGAGGTCTATCTCTAGATGGATTGTCTCTTGTATAGCTTTGGCTTACCAACTGTCCCACAAAGTTCTACAGGGTAAACCTAGAGCACACTCTACTCGAGGGAAAGCTTCTACTGTAGCACTCCTTCGCAACGTTCCCATGTCTGAGATCTGTAAAGCGGCTACATGGCGCTCAGTCCATACTTTTACGCGCCATTACTGCCTAGATTCAGACGCGCAGGCCGACGCCCAGGTGGGGCAGGCTTCTCTGAGGAACCTGTTTGCATAACTGTAAATGCAAAATGTGTTTTGCTGTTTGTTTTTTAACTGTTTTTTGCTCGTCCGCGAGACTTTGGGTATGGGCTTGCTACTCTATTCATAGATTATGACTATTGATGAGTATCCCCTGGATGAGAAGGATTAGTTACTTGCCTGTAATCCTAGTTCTCATCCAGGGGTATACTCATCAAAGTCATAAGCGACCCACCCACCTCCCCGGACGAGCAATGTTTTCTCATTAAATAAGTAATGTATGGAAGGCAGATCTACTCAGGTGCGGAGGCACCGCCAAAAAGAACTGGCCCAACTGCCACCTGTAGTGCATCATGGGAGCAGGGGGTCACAGGCAGGCCTTAAAGGCACGGTCCCCCTACTCTAATGCCTTAAAGGCAGGGTGTCAGTTTTCTTGGTTTCTTGATACTCTACTGCAGCCTACTGGCGAATGCCTACAATTACATGTTGCTTTATGGCAATAAAGCAGTGCTGTGTTATAATTTGCCTGATGCTTCCTTTTTTCCTTACGGGTTACGGGGGCACTACTATGCAAAAATATGTAATTTACAGCATTGCCATGTTTTGAACATTAGGCTGCATTTATATGTTTCACATATGTATATGTATATATATGTATTTTCTATATGCTCCGGGATCCCGCACATGGGCGGGGATTATTCATAGATTATGACTTTGATGAGTATACCCCTGGATGAGAACTAGGATTACAGGTAAGTAACTAATCCTTACTGTCTCTCCATGTTAAATAACAGTAGATGTTTCAGCACCCAGGCTAATTTGCTGCATCGCTAAATACATATAAGGTCCCAAAGGCGAGGCAGATTGCATTACAAATGCTCGTTAGTATAGATACTTTTGTGTGCAGTAATGTTCTCTTACTACATACTATGCTTTATTTGACTTGTAACAGCTGTATTGATTTCACTCTTTCTGAAATGTGTGTAGTTTTTGGGCCGTCGCCTTGGATAGTTTGGTGAATTTTTGTATGTGACATTTCACAGTGACGAATGATTCTGAATTAGTAATGCATTTATGTGAACTGTAAGTGTTTGGTGAACATCGAGGGACCATAGCTAGCAATCAGAGGAGTTACAGAATTGGGATTTCAAAGCCACACACAAATGCAGCCATTCTCAATTTGAATCCAAACATTATTACACCAGTGCAGCTGTGACTTGCCGCCACCTCTAGTACTGGAAAACACTGACCGCTATGACATTGTCAACACATGTTCCCGATTTCTTGCATCAGTCATTGCAATACTGAGACTGGGTCCTCAAAGATGATTCTTGTTCAAGTTTGACTTGGGAGAAATTTGTATGTGCCACTAGTCTTAGCTGTTTTAATTAAAGCCCAATGTACTGAATATCTTGTTGTAGCGCACAGTGCAGGGTATTGTGCTATGACCATAGGACTTCTTACTGTTAATGTCGGTTTCCTGAGCAACGGATGTTTTAGTATTTTCAAAGGAAGTTTTCGAAATGATGGTGTAAGGTTTCATTCCATTAGTGATGATTAGAAGAGCAGTTGGGTCACATTTTTGTCTCCATGCCTTTGTTAATCCTGATTCTGCATTCCGCCTCACTTTTAGCTCTCCACTCACCCATTAGTTGACTTGGCGATAACTAAGGACCTTTCTTTCCACTAACATCATATAACATCCGATGGTTGCTGTCAACTACAGCTCTTTCTTCCTGTTTTATCTCCAGGACACTTTCCCGAAGTCGCTGATTGATCAATTACTATAATATGTACCTTTTCAAAGGCTTGGGTTTGATTTTCTCCTTGTCTGTTGACAGCCTTGTAATCAACATAGTCCTCTCGCATAGGATAATACCAGGTTAGAATGTTTATACACTTATACCTTGCAAGCCTGTAGATTTCTAGTGCATACAGCCATGGTAATGAGCACTGTACTAGTCCTAATCAGACTCGATTAGTAGTAAAATTAAGTTTATATAAACATTGTGTCTATAAAAACATCACACATAATTATACACTTAAATTATATAGAATGTTTATCATTTAAAATTCATTTTTTTCTGACATTTAAGGTAATTGCCATAGAAATGGTAGCTAGTACAGTACCATGGAGAATAAAACAAACCACTGTCAGCACCAAACCGTAGTTTTCTCTTTTTGAGGAGTAATCTAAGGTATTTCTTTGTTCATTCAAACAAGTTAGACAAATGAACAACAAAACTAACCAACTCATTAGGTGCCTTATATTTGCATTCACAAATTACTCTTCCCACCAGAGGGCAATATAATTGTTCAGTCCTGTATAAGAGAACCAACAGTCTCATATGCATTAACACTATTCTTCTACTAAGCTTAGGGCAATCTTCCCTATGATGCAATATTGCTTTGATCTTTCCAACATGGCTTCTCGATTGGGTCTCGATTTACCTGGCTGAAATCTTCATTAACCCTGTATTCAGGAATGGAAATTCATCTCCTACAAAAATGTCATAACAGCTAACAAACTCTCAACCCAGCAATGCGTCCCGCCACCTAGCACTAGCCAAATTAAATTGATTAAATATCTGTATTTTGTACATTATATTACATTTGTTATCATATTGGCCTACCATTCACCAAACCTGCAACCTTCTTTTTGTAACTTGTCTCTGGTACTGGCCTCAGTGCCACTATTTTGGTGCTGTATGCAACATTTCATGTAGAAATTATGCTGTTAAATATATATACGTAAAAATAAAGTTTTGTCTGCTTAGCGTTTGCTGAAAGTTGAAACTACATAAATTCAATTAAATAGCCTATGTACATGAGTTTGCTATAATTGTGCTTTTATTGCCATAGTTATTGCATTGAAGATTAAGAATTAATCCAGATGCTAAATGTGTATTACACCATATGATTAACTAGGCTGCAATGGGGCTGATCTGGTCATGGAGTGTGTCAATTATGTTCGAAAGTTTATGTAGACCTCTAACAAAGACGACACATAAAATAACGAAGCAGAGATGGTATTTTCCTCAAATGCATTATCAACTGTGAACCCTTCAGTGTTAGAATAGTAGCCGCTCAGCCGCTATGGAGGATCAGCCAGCCTGGCCATCGGATCAGTGACAAAATGTGTTGCTTCGATCTGATAGAGACATCGAACTGCAGATTCCTCACTCTTTGAATTTCCCTGGCTTCAGACTGGATCTAGCAGATTTTTTTGTGAGCAGTACCCCTGCTCGCCGGTAGGTGGTATCGGTCTGCTCTGTGCATCGTCATCTGAGCAGGAAGTGACGCCCACATTACTTATATAAGAGCCACCTTCACATAAGTTCTTTTATTTCTGCGCAAGTTAACGTTGATGTGGTAGAAAGAGCTACCCTTTTGTCTCTGTTTCACGTTTTGTCAAATTCTTTTTGGAGGAATTTTTCTTCTGGTGGGCCGAGGTGATGTCTTTTGGGAAGACTGGTTTTAAACCATGTGATGCCTTGTCAACGCGCCATGTCGGTTACGGACCCACATCTAGTGTGTCTGTGTCTCCAGCCACAACTCCAAGTTGTGCACGGACTGCCGGGCATGGCACCGAAGGCTTTCAGGGAGCGGTCCCTTAAGCTGCCTGTGGCCCGGCAGGTGACGCCACGTTGGTACCAATCGAGAGGGAGGTTGCGGAACCGCTCCAGAAGCCCCAAGTAGTCTTCCTCCCACTCCAGATAATCAGGACATTCGGGGAAGAAGCACAAGAAGTCTAAGCATACTTCGACTTCTCCTCATTCAACAGCGAACATGATGAAAAAGCATTGACTTCCGAATTGTTGCAAAGGCCAACCTCGAGCCTCCCAACTTTTCCGGAAGCGACCACTACAGAAAGAATTTTACTAGGCCATGCGCCATGTATTTGTGCGGACCGACCCTTCCATTGCTCCTTGGGGCACTGTGGGGTCAGAAGGGGCCTCATCGGGTTCTGCGACAAAGACTCCGGCTTTGGCTCTCACTGGCCCCAGTGGATCGGATCCCAGACTGGTCATGCCACAGTGACCTCCCCAGAAGCTGGCCGTGCTACAGTGACCCCGACACTGATGCTTCCTGCGCCAGCCCCATTTTAAATCTACAAATCCGACACAGAGCTGAAACTGTGTTGATCGACGCAGATTCTGGTGCCAACAGCACCCATGGGTCCTAGGTCCCTACCTGACCTATATTCTGAAGGGCTAGGCTTTGGAGAGGAATGGGAAGGGTCACTAGATCCTTTAGAATACCAGTTAGAAAGACTGGAAATAGACTGGTGTGAGGAACTAGGGCTGGACTGTTCCCATGAGGCACAGGGTCAGACTGATTTGCATATGGCCATGTCTGAACTGGGGTGGCAGAGTGGGCTAAAGAACGGTGATGGATTAAACCCAGATCAGTTGACTGGGGGTGAGTGCTTGCAATGTTCAACACTCCGTCCATCATTTCCTTTGGTTTTTGCTTTGTTCGCCATAAGTTGGCAGGGTATGCTCAGACGTGAGTCCCTTGCTCACTTTGCCACTGGATTCAAGCAAGCCTGGCTGAAGACGGCTGAAATGCCAGAAACCGGTCCTAGGAAGCTTGTTTCCGTTCCAGGGAAGACATGGCTTGGCAGTTAGGGCTGGACTGTTCCCATGAGGCACAGGGTCAGACTGATTTGCATATGGCCATGTCTGAACTGGGGTGGCAGAGTGGGCTAAAGAACGGTGATGGATTAAACCCAGATCAGTTGACTGGGGGTGAGTGCTTGCAATGTTCAACACTCCGTCCATCATTTCCTTTGGTTTGAACTAGGGGATACCAGTGGTCTGGACACATCCCCAGATACTGGTATGCTTTCTCCCCCTACGGTGGCTACAGAGGAGGGAGCATCCTATTCCATTGTGGTGAAGAGGGCAGCTGAGGTTTTGGATCTGGACTTGCCCTTGGTGGCAGTCAAGACTAACATCTTGACAGAAGTGCTACAGCCGGGAGCTTCCTCTTCTGTACCCTTGCTCCCTTTTAATGAATTACTTACGGATATCCTACTGGGAACCTTGCCCAAGCCCAGCATGGGGGCTCCAGTGAACAGTACAATTGTCCGCTGCCACCACCCCGCACCTCGGGTCATGAGTTTTCTCTGCCGCACCCCCGGACAGGAAATCCAAGAGGATGAACAGGTTGGGGAAGATGATGTTTTCTTCCACCAACTTTGAGTTGCGGTTTGTAAACACTGCATGATTATTGGCTCGCTACTCCCATACTCTGTGGGACACGGTTGCGCAAGTGCTGCCACAGGTCACGGAGAAGGCCCGGGTCGTGCTCTTCCAAGTGGTCAAGGACTGGAGAGATGCTGCAAGGTTCACCATTAGGTGTGATTTAGATACAACCGACTTGCTGGGCAGAGCGGTTTCAATGATGGTGGCGCTTGAATGCCACGTCTGGCTGAAAACATCTGGCTTCTCAGGGGATGTCCAGGCTTCCCTCATGGGCATGCCCTTTGATGGCAACCATATTTTTTGGAGACAAGGCAGACTCCGCACTGGGGTTCTTTGAGGACTGACAGGATACAGCCAAGTCCCTGGGCCTCTCAGTTGCCCCTCAGCAACCCCAGTCTGCCTCTCCCCTTTCACAGCTATGGGAGGGGTTTTCAACCCTACTCCAGCCACCGCCCCACACAAACCTTTCAGTCTGTGCGGGGGCGAGGGCATGGTTCATACCAATCACGTGAGTTGGGTAGCCAGAGGTCTGCCACAATCTCCAGTCCCTCTGCAGCCGCAGCCTCTAAGCCCTACAACTCTTGCCCTACAAGATCATGGAGGGCCAATTTGTGGCAGAATCGGCCATCCTCTCCACCACTGGCAGTCCATAAGATCTGGCAGGTGAGTTTTACTGATTATTCGAAGGGGCTACTCCCTTCCCTTAGGATCATCTCCTCCCCCTTTGCCTCCATCCTTCGTCAGCAGATATTAAGGATCATTTGTCCTTGCTCTGTGAGGAAGTCATGGCTAGATTGGCGAAGGGAGCCATAAAGAACCCTTAACCTCTTCCTCAAGAAGTAGAAGTTCAAGATGCTCACTTTGGCTCAGACATTGTCTGCCCTGGACCCAGGAGAGTGGAGGGTAGTTTTGGACTTGCAGGATACCTATTTTCATATTCCCGTCCTGCCTGCCCATCGGCACTACCTGCAGCTAACTGTAGGCCACGAGCACATTCACTTCATCATGCTCCACTTTGGCCTCACCAGTAGACAATGGGTGTTCACCAGTGTGATGGCGGTGGTTGCAGCTTATCTGCACAGATCAGAGGTGTCAGTCTGCCACTATCTCTGACTGACTGCTGACGGCAGGATCGCCCCAGGCTGCTGTCTCCCACCTTCAGACTACGGCGATGCTTCTGCATTTGTTTGGGTTCGCTATCAATGTGTTGAAGTCACACCTCATTCTCTCACTGATGCTCCCATTTATTAGAGCTGTTCTGGACACTGTGCAGTTTTGGGCTTATCCTCCTGAGCAGAGAGTCCAGGATAGTTAGGTTATGATACAGATGTTTCAGCCTTTATCCTGGATTTCGGTGAGAATGACAGACTGCTGAGCCTCAATGCCTCCTACATCCTGCTAGTGACATATAACAGATGACATATGCGGCTCCCCAGTGGATCTGTAGTTCCAGGTGGCGCAGCATCAGGGAAATCTCTCCGACATGGTCCAGATCTCAGAGGGAACTGCAGAGGACCTGAAGTGTTGGTTAATCTGCTTTCTTGGTTACGCCCACTTTTTGCTGGTGTCAGTATGGCTTTTTTTTTTTCTGACTAGCCTGACTAGGATCCTGCTATTCAGGACCCCAGTCACTGTGCTTCCTCCCTTAATTTGACATGGTAAGTACTTTTGTACCTCCACAATTGGCTACTGGTTTACCCCATAAGTCCCTAGTATATAGTACTGAGGGACCCAGGGGATTGGTGCACTCAAGGTCTCACATGGGCTGCAGCGCCATGTAATATGCCACCCATGAGAGACCACTCAAACTGTGACCACAGGCCTGCCATTGCAGCCTGTGTAAGCTGGTGCTAGCAGTCACCCCTTAAATAGGCCTTTCAATACTGAAGGCAGGTTGCTGGGTTATAAGTGTGAGGGTGCCCCTTCATTAGCAGGATACACCTACAAACCCCAGAGTCGATTCTCCAGGCTTATTAAGTGCGGTCAGCCATTTTGATATATATAGTGTCCATCCGTCATTACACGATGGCAGACTATACAGTGCGGAACCTGGGCATATTCTGGTTCAAACATGTTGGAATCCTACCCTAACACCATTACTGGTGTTGGAGGGTTTATTCCATGCACTGGGGTACTCTTCCGGGGAGCCCCCAGTACTCCCTGTAACAGCTTTCAGGGTCTGCCAGCAAGCTAGTGCTGCTGCTGCTCACAGACACGAGTCTGCCCTCTTGCTGCTGAGCTGAGCTCGAGCAGGGGAAAGTGGAACAATAGGTTTCCTGTCACAGGGAGATGTGACCACCTTCCAAACAGGACTTAGTGTATTGGCCTGGGGTGGGGGCGCTTGCTAGATCCACCCGACTGCTTTGAAGGGCACATTTGGTGCCCTCCTTGCATACTCCAGTTGAAACCAGTTCTTGGAGTCCTTGGCACCCGCTCTGGCGCAAAACTGAACAAAGGACATGGGAGTATCCTCCCCTCTGTCCAGTCCCTCCTCTGGAGTACTCCTAAGTCGTCCTAACTCTTTTTCTTAGAGTATAAAAGGGCTTACCTGTGGGTGAAACAGCAGTTCATATACCTGACAGGTTCTCTTAATGCCAGAGTGGACAAACCTAACCATCGACGCCTAGCTGATCACAAATGCCGTCTCCATCCGGAAGTGGCGCAAGGTTTCCTTAAGCAGTGGGGAGAGCTTTGGTTTGATCTGTTCAGCTGCGCCGAGAACGTGCAAAGTCAGTAGTTGTGCGCCCAAGTATTTCCAGGGTGGCTCTCGCTCGAAGACCCTTTTCGTCTCGAGTGGAGCTCAGGACTCCTGTTCTCCTTTCCACTCATACCACTTCTGCCCAGAGTTCTCAATAAGATCAGGAATAACCTGGCTCAAGTCATCCTTGCAGCTCAGGACTGGGTATGGAAAGTCTGGTATCCTGAGCTTCTCAGCATTAACATTGATCCTCAGAAGATCCTCTCACAGGGGCAGCCTGATCGGTCACAGCAGCAAGGGAGGGTCCTCCACCCAAAGCTATCAACATTAGGCCTTTTTGCGTGGCGATTGAGCAGCAACAGTTGACGGTTTTCGACCTTCCTCCCGAAGTCTGCAAAGTTATTCTGGCAGCCAGAAGGGTATATGCCTGCTGGTGCAACAAATTATGTTGTAAAAAAAGTCTATTGACCCTCTTTCTGCTTCTCTTTCTAATGCCCTTCTTTTTATTCCTACCCTTGCCAAGTATAGCTCTGATCTGGGCAAACTAAAGGGTTAACTTTCTGCTCGGTCTGCCTTTTTGTGGCTGTCTGGCCAGCCCTCTATTTTTTAAATTCCCTATTGTTAACAGGTTTCTTAAAGGTCTTGTAAATGTTTGTCACCTCTCCTTTCATAATTCCTCAGTGGGACCTTAATTTGGTTCTCACTTTCTTACTGAGATCTCCTTTCGAGGCTCTTCGTAATTGTCCCCTTCAGCTACTTGCCAACAAGACAACCTTTCTCTTGGCAATAACATCTTCCCGGAGGGTGAGTGAGCTGCAAGCTTTGTCATCCAGGCCTCCATTCCTCTCTGTTTTTCCAGACAAATACCTGCTTTCCACTAGGGCCTTTTTTCTACAGAAAGTGGTAGTGGTTTAGTTTCTCAGGTTAAACCTGGCTTGGTTGCATGTTGATTATGCCAGATCAACATATGCTGCATTCCAGTCCATTCACTACTTAGAGGTAGTCCATGGCATTTGAAAACCAAGAGTGCATCTTTCTGAGCAGAAATTGTCTTTGATATGATTGAAGACTCGCGATTTTCAGAAGACACCATAGCTCAACAGTCTCCCAGATTTCATGTCTTCTGGGCTTCATGGCATCCTACATTTTCCTGCTATGAAATGCATGCCTCAACATAAGGCTTTTTCACCAATGCCTTGAGGGCTAGTGGAGTCAATATTCCAGCAGGGAGCATTACTAAAGGCAGCAACCATTTAGCCCTTCCCTTGATGGCACTCTGAAAAGAATCTGTTGCTCCAGGCATGACTCGAAGTTGTGTGATAAATGTACTCTTGTGCACCCAAAGGCTTTTGGAGCAGTAGGTAGAACTCAGTTAATGAATGTAAAAAGCAGTCACACTCGAAACAGAAGTCCCACTCCAGTTGCGATCTTGTTCAACAGGACGTACTCCCTCAGTCTTCCCGTAAGTCAAAGTTGAAAATGCTCCATGAGCTCCAAAAAGCTCACTTAATCAGTCTGGAAGATGCGAGAGTGCCAATTGAAAGTTCATTAGCTACAAGCACGTTTTGACTCTCATCTGGTCCTGCAGGTAGACCTGTATGTTTTGCCTCCATGCTTGGACACCACAGACTGTTGATAATGACTCTAGTGTTGTGCTTAGCAGGCACACTTGGAACAGATCAACTGGATTTTTAGGGTATATCCTAGTGTCCTCGATGGACTTGCCCTTTGCTGGCTCTAGATTGTTTGCAAAGAAGGCTGATTCCGTGCTCAGACAGTCGAGCCACAGCAGGATCCTCTGGGCTATTTTTCTTTACAATAATTTTCCACTATTATAACAGAAAATGTGGGGGCTATTCAAAGGAGCCATCTTAAAGTCAAAGGCTCCCCTTAGAACCTGTGCTGCAGGAGACCCAAATCCTTTTGGGGCAGAGGTCGTAGTGGGATGACCGAAGCTGTTTGGATTAGCAGGGACAGATTTCCTCTCTTTCTTCCTCCCCTGCTTTCACAGCCACCAAATTACTTTAATTGGCCTTACAGGCCCTCACCCAGCCAGACGGAGACGCAATACAATATTTCCGCCCTGGTTGGACATCCATCCTATCCTGCAATTCATTTATAGGACCAACAACATGCCTTTCAATTCTTCCCCACCCATTTTTTCCCCCACATCAGAACAAATCCCAGCAGACTATTCTACAACCTTGCTAGGAGAAATTCACTTACCAGCCATGGAGTGGGTGTTGAATTCAGAAAGAGGAGAGGGGTGTATGTTTGGTATACTTCTTAGTATTTATGATGGCCCCCTGCCTATACTGGACCTCTGCCCACTGAATGCCTTTGATGAAAGTTAAATTTGGAATGCTCACCCGGTCTCAGATTCTTTCTCCTCTGAACTGAGGAAACTAGATAGTCTTCATGGATTTGCTGGACACTTATTCCCATATACCCATCCTGCAGTCCCCCCAGGCGTTGCCTGCGATTCACAGTGGGAATAGAACATTTCCTGTTTGCCCAAGCTCCCAAAGTGGTGCGCTCTGTCTCGCTGTGGGGGTTAGAAATGCATGTGTTCCTATATTGTGACAATTGGCTGCTCAAGGCAAGCTTGCCTTATTCAATCATAGGTGTAGGAAACTGGGCCTGTTGTGTTGCAGCTGTCCCACCACTTTTTGCCCCCTTTTTTAGATATTAGATTTTCTGATTTTCGTCTCTGACTGTGCACAGAAGCCTGCTAACCTGACCTCAGTGTAAGTGCTCCTTCCTTAAAACAAGGTAATGTCTGATTATTCTATAATGGGCAAATAACTTTAGCACCCCTGTAACTGTAAGTCCCTATGAAATGGTACCACAGGTACCTAGGGCAAGGATACTAAAGAGGGTCCCTATTAGGGCAGCATCATATCCTAAGCTTCCCTAAGGGACTAATACACAAATTCAACACAGCCTGCCATTGCTTGAAAACATGACCTGGCACACACCTGTGTGCCATGCCAAAGACACTGATGGGCTATAGGTAAGTCACCGCTACAGCAGGCCTTGAAGCCCTAAGGCAGGATTCATTACAGCATGTGAGGACAAATCTGCATGAGCAAATATGCCATGTAATGTCTAGTTTCATTGCTGGATATTACATGTGCAGCATTACAAGACAATGGGGCAACCCAGTAAGCCGTAGAACCTGGGTAATGATTGGTACAGCAAAACAGTTGGTCCCAACGGGAATTATTCAAGTTAAGTACAACTTAGTGCCCGATATCACCCATTACAAAAACACTCAAAAACTGAACATCAAGTTTATATAAAATATGAATACATCATTTTCTAGACACATTAATTCATGTGACACAGAAGCTCCATAGTTAGTGGAAAGTTGGTGTGGAATGGGGTGCTCGTGGATAGATCAGAGAAGAATAAGTATTGCAAGTGACAATATGTACAGTGTAAACCATGGTTTCAGATTGAGACCGGCTGACAATGTTTTTTCGAATCCGATTTCCCACGAGTCATTAGATACACTTTCTGAATGCTTTGTTTATCTAAATATGGAAAAGTTTTTAGTCAAGGTCAAAAGGGTTAAAATGTTGACGTTTAGACCCCCAAAGAGGGCGAGGGCCAATAGAATCTTGCAGTGGGGTCTTCTTCAGGACTGAAAGGGAGCAATCCACTGTCGAATTACATGTGGGGCAATTGTAGGAATGGACTAGGAGGCTCTCACAGGTCGGAAGCAAAGCCTGCTCTGGCAGGAGGTGTTGTCACCTCCTCCTTGCAGGATGACTGGTAATCAGCATATCAAGGCAGGAGGCTCCAAAGGCCACCACTGCCTTTGATATACCTGGCTTCTCCCAGACATAGAGAACTTCACATCACAAATGACGTTCAGGTCAGTGACCATCTCTTTGAAAGGAGATGAAGAGACTGGAAAAATGTGTTGAAGATGCAGAAGGATCCTTTTGACTCAACAATGTGAGCATGGCGTGGCTACTACATGAGTGCTGTAAAACATAGCACTGAAGTCTTCATTGAAGACTGGGTCCAAAGAATGTTACCCATTGATTTGTTAACCGTTTTCGTACTTGAAACTGAGCACATAGTTTAAGTCTTCTAGCTGAGCACCCCCACAAGTTCTGTTGCATTTAGACTCCTTAATTACAGAGATGTCATTTTACAAGAAGCTACAAGCAGCCAGACACATGCATGCTATAAAGTGTTAAATCAAAATCCTTTTGCCATTTCAAGATTGTTTTGCTTGTCCAGAGACCGTGATTAAGTTCTGAAAGAGTGATAAACTCTAACTATGATCCTTAAATACTTTAATCTTTCATAATGTAGTGATGGGTGAGGACTTCTCTGGAGTATGTTTGGGCCTGGAGCAGGCATGGGATTAGCTGGAGACAAGAGTTGGTCCAGATGAAATGCGACCTCAAACAAGGCGCTCACCAGCACAAGATGACATGAATGAGATGGTCTCCTTTTCCAAAAAGGGGTGCACTGTGTAGGAAAGTGCCCCCTTTTGTCTTGGTCACCCCCATATTTTGCACTGTTACTGATTTTTTTTCTACTGATGTGCACTGGGTCCCTGCTAACCAGGCCCCAGTGCTAGTGCTTTTTCCCTAAAACAAGGTAAAGTGGTCAGATTGTAACACAAGTAGGTGGTACCCCTGGTACCTAGGACATGTGTACCAAAGAGGGTCCTTAAGCTGCAGCATGTATTATGCCACCCCAAGGGACCACCCTTATAAATTGCCATTGTAGACGGCCTGTCATGGTGCAAACCATGAGTGAAAATACAACTTGGCACACTGACTGTGTGCCATGCCAAAGTCACTGCATGTAATATATGTAAGTCACTCCTACAGCAGGCCTTGTAGCCCTAAGGTAGGGTGCATTATATTACATGTGAGGGCATATCTACATGAGCAGATATGCCCCTGTACTGTCTAGTTCAATTACTAGATGGTACAAGTGAACAGAGAAGCCCTCTTAAGTATATGTGCTGGGCACTGGTCATTACACATTAACCAGCTACATGGTGGCTTTACTGAAACCTATGATGTTTGGTATCCAACACCTTGTCCTAATAAATCTGTACTGTTGCCAGCATCAGATTTATTATAACATGAACCTAGAAGGCACCTTAGAGGTGTCACTGGAAAAACCCATCAATATCTAGTGTGCTGGCTTACTAGTATCGTCCGACGTGCCTCCACAGACCGGTTTCTCACCCCCTGCAGGAGAGAGCCGTTGCTTGCTGAGGCCAGAAACAATGCCTGCTCCAGAAGGAGGTGTTCACACCTCCAGAGGGAAGGCTAGTGATTTAGCATATCAAGGCCAGGGGCATCAAAGCCCCAGACGCCTTTGATATGCGGATTCAGCTTCCCCCAGACCTGGGAGATTCCACCCCCTGCCCTGAGGCCCATTTGCCAACAGGACAGGCGGGCAATTAGCTATGCAAGTAGGCGTGTTGCACCACCAGGCTAGTCACACACCTAAGGTAGGCTGTCTGGTGTGCTCCACGAAGGAAGGATTCCACCATCTTGTTATTGGAGAAAATAGGAACTCTGAAGCAGGGTTATTCCCTCTCCCCACAGAAAGTGGTTATATAGGGAGTGTAGTGAATCCAAGGCCCATTGGCTACTACTCTTCACTCTCCTTATTGCCCCTGAATTCAGACTTTGTGGCCCCCTGAGACCAGGAACTCAGATTCACCTGACTAAAGAAGGACAAAGAAGAGCTGAAGAACACAAGAACTGTGGATTAGCTGTGGACTTTGCGTCAAATCCTGCCTACCTGCTCCTGTCTCGACAATTGCAAAGAGCCGGCATATCCTGCAGCTGTGCATCCTCCGAAAGCTCTCGGAGGGCTGCCAGCACTTCACGAACCAGCCAGCATCTCTCTTAAAGTAGAGGAGCCACTTCCTGCAGCCTGCAAGCACCTACCGCATGGACCAGATACACCGTTCTGCTGACCAGGGCTGACTGACCATAGCGAGCACCAGGCGTTTTCCCAGGGAGGCCGGAAGGGTGGGGCCATTTTGGGCCGGTTTTGCAGCAGTGCTGCAATATCGCCCCCGGAACAAGAGGTGCTTGACACTAGCACCCTCAACCGCCTCCCACCCCAGTCCGGCACTTCTTAGTAGCACCCCCTACACCAACCGGGGCTGATCAAGCATAATTGCCAGGGCATGTTTCTGTTTCCTATCCTGCTGTGCTTCCGACCCCCAGGACACTTAAGAAGCAGCTTCCCAGGAGGAGGTCTCTGTGCTCTAGGAGGTCAGATCCATCTTCCTACCAATGTTTGGAGATGCCAGGAGCCGCCCTGCACAAATACCCGGAGTACCGGAGCCCTTCCAGCAGCCAAGGCTTGTTAAGTGCCTAACCAGACACCAACACTGCCAAGGCAGACCTACCGACGTGGCACGCATCGAGAGTAGCCCTGTTGTCCTGTTTTGTCCCCATCTCCAAGTAGACCTAAAAAATTAGAGCTTCCAGTGCAAGTGACCTGCCGGACAAAACGCATGTGCACTCATGCCCCACAGCCCGAGTCCGAGCCTACCGACAGTGCACCCTTGCTCTAGAAACCCTCTAGAACCAAGCACCCCTTTGAGTTCTTATGGATTTTCCCCACTTGCAGCATTTTTCTGTTACAGGCTTTCTCCATAGACTTAAGCTGTAGCGTTCAAGGCTACCCTTAGGACTAGCACCTCTGCAGCCAGTCGCAACAAATGTTTAACACTACCCTCTGATAAGCCTAAGGCTGCTCGACCACCCTACCACAAATAGAGCACCTTGGGATTACCTGGACTCACTGCACAGTGCACCTCATTTTGGTACAGTATAAAGAGACGGCGTCCTGCATATGGCTCTCTACTCGGATGCATGTTAAGTGGAAGGCGGTACACTGGTACACCATTCTGAGCCTTTATTGATATTGAAGGATGAGAAACTGGGTGTATCACAGACTCTTGCCTGGGGGATAAACCTGGTGTAATGAGCCACATAAACAGCACTTTGTCGAATTGTTGTATGTATCTAATGCAGATTCTTTCATATTTATTTCTGTCATGGTTTCATGCAGTGGGGACATGTGTATATATATTTTTGGGGGGTAGAGTGGAAGATGATATCTGGTAGGTTTGAATAGTCCAGGTCTCACATGGGTGATTTTAGTGTGGCCCACAGGATGGAATGTTTGGAGTTTGTACTTAGAGTAGATACTCAGAAGTAGAGTTAAGCATTTTGCAGGAACATACTGGAGCGTGCACGCTCGGTGGCCCTGTTTACAGAAAACTAAAATACTGATTTGCAATGATTACCAGAAAAGGAGGAAGTTGTGTTCTTCCTTGAAACAGTATGGTGTTTTGGATAGTGCTTTCTCTCAAGACACACCTTACCAGAGAAGAGGGAGCTAAAGTTGCAAAACGATGAAGAGAATATCATGCATTAAACTAATCCTTAGATTTAGAGAACATATGTGTTTGTGGTGCGGGGGATTAGATGGTGTAGAAGGGACAGTACCTAATCTCTAAGTCCCAAATATAGATGACAAATCTTTCTGCCTTAAGTTGGTCCATTATTTGTTTGTGTATATTTTGCTATTTGTTTATTATGGGCAGATGTTAATGGTCTACTGTACTAAAAAATATCCATAGAAAACCTACTGCTAAAGCAAAAGCCATGCAGCGACCCAACAGAATATTATTTATGACCGGATAAGTTAGCGTTTGAGTTAATTCAGTATACCATGTCCAACCCCTTTTTCAGGCAATCTTTTCTTCAGGTTCCTTTTGTGTACTCTAGGAACTGGAAATTAGAGGAAATTGCTGACTCTTCCAGGTTTAATTGCAACTCATACAAGAGGTATGAAGAGGAAGACAATGACATCTGAAACTGAGTATGTATTGAGGAAAGGGCTGGCACCAGGAGACTACTGAAAAGGAAGATCAGGCTTACTAGAAAGGAGATTGCAAATTTAGAAAGGAAGATGCATGCTCTAACAACCCCAAGACATGGCACCATGTTATAGGGATTGATAAGGTTTAGCGCTGGAGAGGAACAAGGAATAATAACTGACAGAATACAGTCAGGCACTGCTTGGGGAGAGGATGTCAAGCAGAATATTGATGTGGATCCTGAACTTAAATTGTTAGGTGTGCTTTGTGCATCCCTTATGGATGAGTCTGGCAATGTGATTTATATGCGGATCAGAATGCATACAGTATTTTGTACTGCTTTTTTAATTGAGGAACTGTACAAACACCCTGCCTATCAATGTTATCAGAAGCGGATTCCTTTCTGTCCGACAGAATTCAGACCGTTAACCTAGGCCCATTCCACTCACTGACTACCAGGATGACCAAGGGAGTACTACAGGGCTCATGCATGAGCCCCACCTTGTTTAACATTTACGTTACTCCCTTGGTGAGACTTTTGAGGAAATTGGGATCTATCCCCATATCCTACTCTGATGACACCCAACTACTCCTCTCATTTGACAAATCAACGCCAATATTCAGAACACCTTTGCTGAAGGAATGAAGGCCATAGCAGAGTGGATGAAAGTCCATTTTCTCCAACTTAATGCTGCCAAGTCGGAGATAATGCTATTTGGAAAAGCCACTGTGAAATGGTCCCCAAGCTGGTGGCTAGAGGAATTAGGTCCTACCCCATGTCCCAAACAGGTGGTAAAAACCCTTGGAGTTCGGTTGGACCTCAAACTCACACTGGGAGATCATTCTTCTTCCACCGTTGGAACTTGTTTCCATAGCCTCAGCATGCTCAGAAGAGTCTTCCCCTTCTTGCCACTATCCACCAGGAAACCTTGATCAAGGTTCTATTCTTAAGCCGCTTGGACTACTTTAATGCGCTGCTGATTTCAGTCAATGAAAGTTCACCGCGGCCCGAAGGCCCGAAGAAACATTGCGGCCCGACTGGTGACCAATGCCCCCCCTAGAACCGCTTCACTCCCTTTGTTTCAAAAACTACACTGGCTGCCAATACGGAAAAGGATAACATTTAAGATCTGGTGTATGGCATACAAAGCTGTAAACAGCCTAGGCCCCGGCTACCTAAATGATAAATTTGTTCCCTCCAGACCCCTCCGCTCTGGAGCCAAAGCCCTGCTCCAAGTCCCGCTCTTTAGAAAATCCCGCCAAGGTGGTAAGGCCTTTTACCATCTGACCCCACACTACTGGAACAAACTCCCCATTTACATGCGTCAATGCACGGATTACCTGGCATTCAGAAAATCATTGAAAACCCCGCTGTTCTGATCATCCCTCATTAGCTCATTTAGGCGGCCCTAGCGCGGATATACTCTTATGGGGGTGAGCAAATAAATAAACTGGATGGACACATGCCTTCTTCTCATATGATTACTGAGTAGTTGGGTGACCTGCAATAGGATATGGAGAGGGGAGAATTGGTGTCCACCACAGACCTCCTAAATTAGAGAAAAATTCCAGGTAATGTTTAACTGTCCTCAGAGTTTTATACGTTTTCTGGGGAATGTTTGGTGGCCTGGTTGCTGGGTGTTTAGGAGATGCTAATTCAGATTGGCATCCTTTCTGAATGAAAATAGAAGACATCCATAGTGATGGCCTCCAAGCTTTAAAAGGACCACACAAAGTATAAGACTTACTGACCCTTGTTGATGCTGAATACGGATACCAAAATCCAAGTGTCTGCACCAGTGAACAGTACAATGTCGTATGTCTGGCTTGGTGTATCCGAGACCAAAATGGGTTCAGTGTAATGGGCGAGGTAGTTTGGAAAAAAGTGAACTACGCTGTGATGTCAGTTAAAATATTTTGTCTGTGTATTACACTTCATGAAGTTTGGCTTAAAATTCTTAAAATGGACAAAGCATTTATATACAGGAACATTTGGTTAACTTTGTCACGTTAACAGGTAACTTGTAAATGGGTTGGGAGACTTGCTAGAGATGTCCCTAACCTCCCCCCCCCCCCCCCCTGAGTTTGCTTTGCCTGTGGAACCCCTTGCATGTTGCTGCAGTAGGTAATCGAGGGTAGCACTAGGTAGTACTGAACATGTAATTTCACTACATGCAGTGAAGTACTTTTCTATTTGATCCTGTAAGTTCAGTCCTTGCAGGGCATGTGATTCAGATGGGGATTGGCTTCTTTGAAGGAGCAATTTCAGTTTGTAGTTTCTGTAGTGTACCTTTAAGAATGGTTTGTGAAAAAATATTTGTCACTTGCTTTTAAACCTAGTGTCTATTAGAATTTAAAGTATTATTATGGGAAAATACAATAATACAATCTTGCCAATAAAGCCTACAAATCAGATTGGCAGATCATTTTTATTTTCACAATAGGATTTTCACAGGAATGATTGGCCTTTATAAATATTATTCAAAAAAGTTTCTTGTTCATGGTCATGTTGGACATCGTTAAGTGCTTATGACTTGAATGATGATTCCTTTGAAAGAGAACTAGAATTTTGGTAAGTAGCTTATTTTGCTTCCTGCTCATATGGAAGCATACTAGTTTTCGGCAAATGAATGTAGTATTGGAGACTCTGGCGTTTTTCTACTTGTACTTACCCCCTCTTCAGTATTTTCAATGCTTCTAATTAAAAAAGGATTCTAAATCTCTTCAAAGCAGTGCCATGCAAGAAAATTGGGCAAATCCGGGTTATAGTGTGGTATAAGAAAAGAACAGAATCAGTGAAGCTTAATTATAGGTGTAACATTCTTGAAAGCATTTATGTCTGCAGGTTTGTGTAAGACAAAGATCACAATGTCATATTATTCCTGCAGTTTGTAGCCTACATATATGTCCTTTCCCTGGTCAGGTGTTAGTAGAATCCGTTTTTTAAAGTGAGATGTTTCAGATTTCTTACACTATCTGATTAGTGAAGGTCCTTTCCCTTGTAGGCTACAAGAGTCTGTATGGTTTTATGCTTCACATTTTTAGTCTGGATGTGGACTTTTGTATAGTAGATGCAAGTGTTTGAGATCAGGGCATTTATTGTATGTTGCCTTTTAGTTTGTGCCCTTTTAATAACAAGATCTTTAATTAGCTTGGAGAAGATTTTTTTTTTCCTGCTAGGACTCTTCACAGAAGTGTTCCCCTTTTGGCCTCTTTGCCTTCTATATGCAGTGTTGATCAAAAGCATCTGAGGAATAAGGTTTTCATCACTGATATCTTGCTCTACAGCAGACAGCAATAGAACACTGAGGGGTGAGAGCACCTTAAAGAACAAAACATCAGTTAAGGAATATGATAATGGATCTCATGCTATAGAAATGAACCAAATTCCCTTTTATCAAATTCATACTTGTACATCAGAGGTACTGAGGAATACTGATTAGTTCAGTTGGTACAATATTTCGTGCAACCACTATCTTAGCAACTAACACCACAATTGGCTTATTGATCCAGTTATGGTCTACACCAGTCTTGTTTCAATACACATAAAAGTCTTAATGTGAAATCGCCTCTCACTTTGCCCTCTGCTCTAGAGGAAGGAAGCCTGATTCCTCACCTCAGCCTAAAACGCCAGCCTCTTGTCCTCCTAGATATTTGACCAAGTGATAATAAAGATTTCATGAATATCTTCAAGAGGCCTGAAAACACACAACAAGGACCAGACCTATTTATAGACAGTGTTGTTTTGCTTCTTGAACAATGAGCAGCATATGAATATGAGCTGTTATACAAATGTGATAAAAAATGGTTCATTATGCATTTCTGAGGATTTCCTGATGGTTTAGGAAAACGCTAAATAAGTACTAAAGCCAGCTTGGCTCTGTGTATGCACTGAAAGATCATTCTTCCTCAGGAGATCTTCATCGATAGTCATGAGCACTGAATAGTCCCGCCCACGTGCGGGCATCCTGGAACACTACTTATAATATATCTTCTCCAGTATTAGGGTGTCTTTCATAGATTCACATGCTTGAATATTCCCCGTCGTCGGAGTGGGAGTCCCACGGTAAATAAAATAGCAATATATATATATTTATATATATAGTAAAATATATACATAAGTAATCATATAATTAGTGCATATAGGTGTAAAACACACATAGTGTACCTATAAGAGAAAAAACTCCATAGGAATACAATGGAGAGAGACAAAAGACCTTTGTAGTCTATCTCTGTCATTATGTAAGTCCGAACTCCAGCCAATCAGGCGTCAGCCCCTCTCTAGAACCTTCTCCTCAGAGCTCCTCACCTCAGATTTTCTACCGCACGTCGTGTGACAGGGAGTCTCCCTGAGCTCTGCTCAGTTTTTGTCAGTAAGGATGTCTTCTAGTAAGAAATCTTTGTTCAGACCATGTTCTTCATGTGGAAAGCTGCGTTTGTTCTCTGAGGACCCACACAGTAAGTGTATTTACTGTTTATATCCTGACCATGAGGTGGCAAAATGTAAATTTTGTAGAACTTTTTCTACAAAAACTCTAAAGGACAGAGAAGGCCGCCTGCTATTATGGCTACAGAGACTGAAGGACAAGGATAACCCACTCTCTGATGTGGAAAGTCTCTTTTCTGGTCGTTCCCAACCAGCCTCTAAGCGCAGTAGTGTGCAGGAGTTACCATCTCCTTTCCTGAAGAAGAAGAAGCTGGCTTTGCCTCTGATAACTGCCACCTCTGTGGTCTCACCTACTGCTTTGTCGCCTAAGGGACACTGTTCTCAGGCTGCTGAGGCGTCTACTTCCTCTGGGAAAAAATTGTCAGCCTCGTCGACGATGCTTCCGACGACGAGATCTGCTGTTTCTACCTCGTCGACGGTGACCCCGACGACGACGTCAGCTGCTTCGTCGTCGACGAGCGTTATGTCGACGTTATCCTCGTCGACGATTACCATCAGTTCTTCAAGGGCGGTGACTTCTGTTGTGCCCATTACTTCGACGTCGACGAAGAAGGCAAAGGTTCCGTCGACGAAGACTGTGCCGTCGACGAAGACGTCGTCGAGCTCGTCGACGCCCGCTCCGTCGGCGAAGAAAAAGAAGATCTCGTCGACGACACTGTCGACGGTGGTTCCGTCGACGAAAGCCTTGTCTACGAAGACCTCGACGACGGCTCCGTCGGCAGCGGCTCCGTCGACGGTGGCTCCGTCGACGGTGGCCCCGTCGACGACGGCTCCGTCGACGGCGAATCCGACGACGGCAATTTTGTTGCCACAGACTTCGTCGACGATAATTCCGTCGACCATCATTCCGTCGACGACGGCTCCATCGACGAGTACATCTCCACAGACATTTGTAAGGGTACAAATAAGAGGTGTTGCGTCTACCCAGAAAACAAGAAGGGAACAACAGCCTCAGCTAGCTTCAGCGTCGGTTTCATCTTTAGCTGGAGTTTCTAGGACACCGTTACCTCCTACTGTGGGCCCGGATAGCCAGGAACATAATATTCCTGTGGGAGATGCACAGCCTCCCTCACCATTATTCGCTACGGATTCGGATCAGGAGTCCGAAGGGTTACCGGAGTCTTTCGGAACGGCACAAAGTCCATCCGACTTAGTTATTAAGTGCCAGGATGTCAGTAGTGAGGATGAGGATCCGGTATATATACACCAGGCCCCTCCGAAGCATAGAACGGCGACCCTTCCTTTGTCGCTCATTACTAATCTCCAACGCATGTTGGACGACTACAACCAACGGTTCCCTCTATCCCCTCAACGTTCAGAGGTTCCGTCAACCCCAGTGATTCCAGCAGTTGTTCCACCGGTACCTATTGTAAATCCTGCTCCTCAGATGCCGCCTGTACCGCCACGACAGGTTCCGGAAAGGTTGTTGCCTCATTATGAGCCTGTAGAGGAAGGCCCTCAGGACACAGAAGAGGGTGAAATCCCAGATGATGATGGGGATGTAGAATACAATGATGATGATATGGCGGAGTGGGACAATTACCAGGCACAAACACCATCCCCCTCACAGATAGTAACAGGGGATTCACCTCCAGTGGACATAGCCAACTTTCACCAACTGATGGAAAGGGCATCACACCGTTTTAAGTTAACAACGGAGCGCAGGGAGGAAGATTGCTTCCTTTAGGATTTCAAGAATCAACCTTACAAACGGACTCATGCTATTCCCATAGTTGAGTTTATTTGGGAAGAAGGCAAGAAATTAATGCAGACACCGAATACCTTGCCAGCTCAGGTGCCTCGATTAGAAAAGAAATATAAGGCACCAATAGGAACCCCAGCATGCCTCACGGGTCAGGCTAAACCTGAGTCGGTCGTTACGCAGGCAGCGCAACGTAAGGCGAAAAATCCGGCATCTTCTATCACCTCACCTCCGGATCGTGACGGACGTCGGATGGATGCCATAGGGCGTAAATTCTCTTCTATGGCCTCTACGGTGGTTAGAGCTGCTAATGCCTTGGCCATCCTGGGACGATATGACAGACAAGTTTGGGCTGATATCTCGGATGTGGTTCAGGAGTTACCAGAGCCATCTAAAGTGGAGGCAATGAAGTTGCTCCAAGAGGGAGAAGCGGCATCGGCGGAAATAATCGATTGTGCAGTAGACATCGCCTGCATGGGTTTCCGTCAGCTTGCCGGAGCGGCTGTTCTGCGTAGGCAAGGATGGTTAAAATCTACATCCTTTCGTCAGGAGGTTCAGTCCATGATCCTAAACATGGCATATGACGGAGAGTCTTTATTTGGGAGCCATGTCGATGAGGCTCTACAGTCCATAAAGAAAGACACTGAAACAGCTAGATCACTAGGAAACCTTCAATTTCAGCGGAGTAATTTTCGTGGTGCACGCGGACGCGGCACCTCCTCAAGTTTTCGAAGAGACAATAAACAATACAAACCTTACAATCAAGGGTCCAACCGTTACTCTTATGGACAGCAACAGCAAACATCACGGCAGCAAACCTCCAAGTCATATAGAGGAAAATCTTCATATAGAGGAACCGCATCAAAGAGACAGTGACTCTTACCGGACGGACAAGGTTGGAGGTCGAATCTCTCTGTTCTTTTCCCAATGGTCCTCCATCTCAAAGGACCGTTGGGTTTTGGACATTGTGAAGAAGGGACACGCCTTAGAATTCACCAAATTCCCTCCTCCCACTCCACCCTCCGGACCACCACCAGCTCACATGAAAGAACTGTTGCATCAAGTACGACTTTTAAGGCAAAAAGGAGCTATAGAACTGGTACCAGTGTCTCAGAAGGGAAAAGGTTTTTATTCCCGGTTCTTTTTGATCACAAAGAAGAACGGAGAGTGGAGGCCCATCCTCGATCTAAGAGCACTAAACAAATATATAAAGAGCCAATCCTTCCGTATGATGACGCTGGTAGACATCTTGCGCTTACTCTTGCAGGAAGATTTTCTGGCGACGATAGATCTCCAGGATGCCTATTTTCATATCCCTATTTTACAGCGGCATCGAAAGTTCCTGCGTTTTCGAGTGGGTCAACACGATTACCAATTCAAAGTGTTACCATTTGGCCTGCGCTCGGCCCCTCGAGTGTTCACGAAGGTACTGGCTCCAGTAATAGCGTATTTGCGCCTCCAGGGAGTGCAAATATTTCCTTACCTGGACGATTTTCTCCTGAAATCTCAGTCAAGCACTCACCTGCGACAACACACTCTTCTGTGCCAGAACGTGCTTCGCTCTTTAGGCCTGTCCGTAAATGTGGAAAAATCCCAACTTCATCCGTACCAACAAAGAGATTTCCTGGGCGCAACTCTGGAGACTGTGTCAGCGAAGGCATTCCTCTCCCAGGAGCGTCTCAAAAAGATGCTGCGACTGGTGGCTCTGATCAGATCAAGAGAGTCAGTTTCTGTGAGACTATTAAAATCATTTCTGGGGATGGCGTCATCATCCATTGCCTTGATCCCTCATTGCAGGCTGAGGACACGTCCTATTCAGGAAGCTCTGGATGCTCAGTGGCGTCAGGTAACGGGATCTTTCCACGACATGATATGTGTCACAGATCAGATAAAGTCAGCACTCGCATGGTGGGCAATTCCAGCCAACTTGACGGAAGGCATGTCCTTTCTGTCGTTGCCACCGGACAGAACACTCACAACAGACGCCTCATTGGAAGGATGGGGCGCACATTTGGAGGATCTCTCTGTGAAAGGAAGATGGTCCACACATCAAAGATCTTGGCACATCAACAAGTTGGAGCTCATGGCGATTTTTCTGGCTCTAAAATCATTTCTGCCTTTGCTCCAAGGAGAGTCAGTGCTAATACAGACAGACAACACAACCTGTATGCACTATGTCAACAAACAGGGCGGAACAAAATCCCCAAGTCTCTCCAGGTTAGCTCAAAGAATTTGGGACTGGTCTCTCAGTCATCAGATCTTGCTTTCGGCAGTACACCTGCCAGGAGTATCCAATGTCCTAGCGGATTCCCTGAGCAGGTCCTCCTCGTCGACCCACGAGTGGGAGTTACACCAACCCACTCTAGAGAGGATATTCCAACTATGGGGCCGTCCGCAACTCGATCTCTTTGCTACGCCGGAGAACCGGAAATGCCGAAATTACGCAAGCTGGCATCCCCACAAGGAATCACAAGGGAATGCCTTTTTGATAAACTGGTGCAATCTATTTGCGTACGCCTTTCCTCCAATACCCCTCATACCTCGGGTTCTTTGGAAGATGAGGAGACAACCTTGCCACCTGATCCTAATAGCCCCGCGCTGGCCACGGCAAGCGTGGTTCTCAGAACTGCTCCTCCTGTCCCAATGCCAACCAATCCTCCTGCAACATCGGACGGATCTGCTCACAATGAGCGAAGGGAGAATTTGTCATCCAAATCCCTCCTCACTGAGCTTATCAGCCTGGAACCTGAACACCATGAGTTCGCCCACCTAGACATCCCGCAGGATTGTAGGGATATTTTGGCCCAGGCAAGAGCACCTTCTACAATCAGGACGTACAAGTTTAAATGGAAACGTTTCTGCCATTGGTGTGCTGCTAACGGAGTCCATCCGATACATTCCACGGCAGAGCAATTGCTACCATTCTTCTTGCACCTAGCCAGTTCTGGACTGTCGCATGCAACCCTAAGGGTTTTTCTAGCAGCCATTTCACGTTTCTGGCAAGATGGATCAAGTTCCCTTTGTTCCTCAAGAATAATCCGCCAATTCTTTAAGGGTCTATTCCGGAAATTTCCGCCAGTTCGGCGTCCTCCTCCGTTGTGGCACCTCAACGTTGTGTTAGCACAATTGATGAGACCTCCGTTCGAGCCCATTCACAAGGCCGACCTAAAATATCTCACTTGGAAAGTAGCTCTACTTCTGGCACTAACGTCTTCTCGCCGTGTCAGTGACATCCATGCTTTTACCATCAAACCTCCGTTCCTGCAGTTCAAACCGGATGCTGCAGTGTTACGCACCAATCCATCATTTCTACCCAAGGTGCCTACTGACTTTCACATTAATGAGCCAGTAATATTAAAGACATTTTTTGCCAATCCTCAGACACCTGCAGAACAAAGATTACATTCTTTGGACGTCAAGCGGTGTCTTAAGTTCTACATCAGTAAGACAGCTTCTTTCAGGAAATCCGATCAACTTTTTATAGCATATGGACGCTGTCATAAAGGACGTCAGGTTACTAAACCAACGATTGCACGCTGGATCTCGGCAGCTATTGTCTTCTGCCACCAAAGGGCAAATAAACCTCTGCAGTCTCCAGTGAGGGCACACTCCACTAGGGCAGTGTCATCATCTACTGCCTTATTTGCTGGAGTATCTTTGCAACACATCTGCAGAGCAGCTACGTGGTCGACCAGACACACGTTTACTAAGCACTACTGCTTGGCAACTTTAAGCGAGGAGGATGCTGCAGTGGGACAGGCAGTGCTGCGCAATCTTTTTAAGTAAGGTGAGCCTCTTCCTCCCGCCTCCATATTGTTTCCATATATATATTATGCATTTACAATGTTACAGTTGTTTCTATACTGTTTTTATGCATAAGAAGATTGATTATCTATATATGTTGAATCTATTTTGGCATGGAAACAATGGTGATGGTTACTGCTAGCTATTCTATATTCAAGCATGTGAATCTATGAAAGACACCCTAATACTGGAGAAGAACAATTGTTACTTACCTGTAAACAGGTGGTTCTCCAGTATTGGTGTCTTTCATAGATTCACATGCGACCCTCCCTCCTCCCTTCAGAGGCTCTCTTCTCCTCATACACTCTAAAAGTCACTTTGGTGCTACGAAAATCTGAGGTGAGGAGCTCTGAGGAGAAGGTTCTAGAGAGGGGCTGACGCCTGATTGGCTGGAGTTCGGACTTACATAATGACAGAGATAGACTACAAAGGTCTTTTGTCTCTCTCCATTGTATTCCTATGGAGTTTTTTCTCTTATAGGTACACTATGTGTGTTTTACACCTATATGCACTAATTATATGATTACTTATGTATATATTTTACTATATATATATATATATATTGCTATTTTATTTACCGTGGGACTCCCACTCCGACGACGGGGAATATTCAAGCATGTGAATCTATGAAAGACACCAATACTGGAGAACCACCTGTTTACAGGTAAGTAACAATTGTTCTTCTTAAATGTAGATGATCATCTTTCTTCAGGGAGGCCTGGAGAAACATGTAAGACATGAATATGTTCAGCCTGTAAGAAAGGCTACAATGGGCAATTTCTTCAAAATGTGTTTTAAAAAGGGTAATAAATATATATGTACATATACATTTCAGGCAAATTAATTAGAACAGAAGCATTTGACTGTTTAAATCTCTTTCACCATTACTAAGCGAAAGGTGAAGGAAGAAAGGATAGTGTATGCTGTCATTATGTAAATGTGAAAGATAGTCTGCACATTTAAAATCCCAGAGCCCTCCATTTTCCCATCAAGCCCAGCAGGTGGCAGCATCCTTAGGTTTTTTCCCGGCTCCTATGACAGGATCTTAGAGCACTGAGCTCGTCCTTGTTTGGCTTTATTTCCTCAAACGTATTATTAGGATATTTGTTGACTACTGTTTCACTTTACGGATTTCTTCTGTACCAGTGTTTTTCTGTCTTTTTCTTACTGACATATTTTTTCCCTTGGTGAAAAAAATGCCATCTCTATTTGACGAGTGCCCTGCCTGTGGAAGAAAGAGGGTAGTCAAACCTTCGTGATGTCTGCATCATTGGCCTTCCTGAGAGTCACATTACTGGCTGTTGGAAGGTTCCCAGCTCATCCTGAGGAAAATGGAGCAGACTTGCCTCCATGGTACAGAGGAGTGACCCAGGCATAATCAGAAAGTTGGCTGTCCAGGGAGTGAGTAGAGTCAGTCCACTACCAGGGCTCTTCCACCTTCCTCTGAGGATTCCAAGCATGGGAGAACTAAAAAGAGAAGTTGCCACCAAAAACAACATTGTTTGTGGTCGATGTTGAAGGCATCAACGTAGAGACACGGTACAGTCCCTACATGTTCACCATAGAGGGCTGGGTCGAAGAGGAGACATCGTGAGACATGGGAGGTTGATGTCAAAGGATATCACTACGTCTGGGCACAGTAGAAATTCAACATCAAGGAGGCTGTCAACATAGAAACATAGGAAAAATTGACACATTGAAGTCTTTCGACGTCGAGACAATCCAGACCTGTGGAAAAAGTCAGTAAATCAAAACCAAGACATCTACCATCCACTTCTGACTCTGAATATTCCAGGGCATTATCTCCATCAACGCCTATACATCTTCCAGACTCTCCTACTCCTCCTCCACCTCTGTTTATGCCTTCATCTCTGCTACCTGCTCTAGTGCCTCTTCCACCTCCTTTGCCAGCACGGATTCCACAACCTGTGGAAGCTCCTCCCCTGAGGCCTCTGCCTTCCCCTCGAAGATCACATTCCAGATCTCGTCATAGTTCAAGGCATTGCAGGCATCGCCATAGGTCCAGATGTTACTCATCATGATCATCTTTTCAATGCACACAACGCCATCATGCGTCCAGGTCAGAACACGTTCAAGATGTCGTTATTCCTATTCTTCCTCCAGCACTGGGAAATATTCAGCCATACTGCCTAATTCTCCCCAAACCAGGGTCTCTCTCTAGTTTGTGACATTAACACCTTTCCAGAGGTGCTTGTGCAAGGCGCATCAGAATTGAACATTCCACTACCGACTCCCGTGATTTTTGAGACGCTTCACCACTGTATGGCATCCAGAACCCTCCTACCACTGGTTTTGGGTCTTTTAGAACCAGCCATGGAGCTTTCCTTACACCAGCCTCAACCAAATCAGCTCCATCGAGGCTACAAAAGAAGTATAGACCTCCAGAGCGGAACTCACTGTTCCTTTGCTCAGACCCTTCCCCTGATTCTGTGGTCTTCCTTGTGGCAAAGAAACTACATTCCACTACTCCTTTGTCTACAGTCCCACCAGATAGAGTAAAAAGTTAGAATCTGAAAGAAACACATAGTGATAGATTCCTTAACTTAGAATTACCCCCAGGCATCAGACTGGATCCGGAAAGTTTTCATCAGCAGTACCCCTGCGCATCAGAAGGTGGCGCGTACCCCCAGACACTTTTTGACTGAGATTTTTTAAGCCTTTTTGCCTCTTCTTTTCGAATCGATCGACTCCTGGTGCCGGAGGGATGTTCGGTTTCAAGTCCTGCAGGGACTGTCATCGAATGATGTCAGTGACGGACCCCCATCGTGTGTGTCTCTACTGCCTGGGGCGCGACCTTGACCCAAAGTCGTGACCTGGATGCCAGGCCATGGCGCGAAGACTTTGCGGGAGTGGTCCCAAAAGTTACTTGAAGTCTGGTAGTCGGCTCCACGCCGCTCAAGGTCCTGGTCCCGTAGGAGGTCGAGGGACCGGTCACAGAGCCATCTCCATCGTTCTTCGGTATCAAAGTTTTCGCACTCGAGGTTAGGTAAGGCGAAGTATCACAAAAAGTCGAAGATTCGTCATCGCTCACCGACTTCCCCTCACCCGTCGGGGCTGAGGGTGCAGGTGGTGCCTCCCCGTGGCTCCCGCGGAGCCTACAGTGTTGCCGTCGGCCAACCCGCCCTTCCCGGGTCCGTCAACAACTCCGGCCCAGCCGCAGGAATTTGTCAGCCATGGCCCGCTTCTTTGGGCTGTCTGGTCCCGCTGGCGCCTTTGGGCCCCGCCGGCCGACTGGGTGTCCTCTCCCTTTACTGTTGTCGGCTTCGGTTCCGGCATCGCTGTCGGCTCTGGCGCCGCAGGGCCCCCAAGGATCCAGGCCTGGATCCCAGTTGACGCTGGTTGACCTAGTGACACCTCCACCGACGTCGACCCCACTAGCACCATTCCCGACGTCACCTGTGCCCCCGGACAACAACACCCCCGGTTTCAGCCCTGATGTGGACACGGTGCCGGAACGGTGTCGCTCGATGCCGATGGGGCCTTTCTACCCCTATGTCCAGGTTCCGTACTTTCGGCCTGTCCCACAGCCTTTGGAGGAAGGGGAGGACTGGGAGGGGTCTGAGGACCCTCTAACAGCGCAATGTGAGTTTGACCCGGACTGGGTTGAGGATTTGAGGGATGCCAGCGGTCTTGACACCTCTCCTGACTTTGGCATGCTAACTCCTCCTACCGTGGCTACGGAGGAGGGTGCGAGTTATTCAGTGGTGTTGCGTAGGGCGGCCAAGGCTCACCACCTCGAACTCCCTACAGTGGCAGTCAGGACTAACCTTCTGACAGAAGTGCTTCAGCCGGCGGCTACCTCTGCGGAGCCACTGATGCCTTTTAATGATGCACTTTCAGACGTTCTTTTGGGCACCTGGTCCAGGCCCAACACAGGGGCTCCTGTGGATAGGAACGTGGCCGGATGCCATAGCCCGGCACCAGGCGACTCCCTCTTCCTCTCCCAACACCCCACCCCTGAGAGCTTGGTTGTCCAAGCCTCTGCGTCTCAAAGCGCCTTCCCTACCGCTCCTCCAGATAAGGAATCCAAGAGACTGGAACAGTTTGGGGAGAAAAATTTTTGTTCCGCCAGTTCAGGGCTGCGGTCTGTGAACACTGCATTCCTCTTGGGCCGTTATTCCCACTCTGTGTGGGATACGGTGGTGCAGGTGCTGCCTGGACACTGCTCGCTAAAGCTATTGTGGAAGGGAGAGATGCGGCAAAGTTCACAATACAATGTGGCCTTGACACCGCCGACTCACTGGGCAGGGCGATTTCCACGACAGTGGCGCTTCGCCGTCACGCCTGGCTGAGGACTACTGGCTTCTCGGGGGATGTCCAGAACACCCTGATGGACATGCCATTTGATGGCATTTGCCTTTTTCGCAACAAGGCAGATAGTGCATTGGAGCATTTTAAGGACACGCGGGCTAAGGCCAAGTCCTTGGGCCTTTCGGCCACTCGCCCTCCTCCGCCTTCTGCATTTCGCTCCTTTCGTGGCCACGGAAGGAGCGCCCCAACACTTTCGCTCCAGAGCCACAGGCCGCAGCAGCAGTCTGTGTGGCTGCAGACGTGAGACCCACAGAGGTGGGTCTGGGGGCAGGTCAGTCCACCTCCACCCCGGCCACCACTGCCTTTAAACCTTCCTAGTCCGGTTTTTCAGGCCCCTCAAACACCAGTGGGTGGCAGGATTCGCCATCACCTCCTCCACTGGTGCACCATCACTACCGAGAGGTGGGTTTTACAAATAGTCCAGAGGGGCTACTCCCTCTCCTTCGAGACTACCCCTCCAGCCATGCCACCCCAGTACCAACGCATGTAGGGGGATCACTTGGCCCTTCTTCAACAGGAAGTTGTGGCCCTCTTGGCCAAGGGGGCCATCAAGCGTGTTCCTGCGCCAGAAGTAGATTGTGGTTGTTGTTCCCACTACTTTCAGGTGCCCAAGAAGGACAAGGGCATGTGTCCTATCTTAAACCTCCGTCAATCGCTTCCTCCGGAGAAGTTCAAGATGTTAACTCTGGCTCACGTCTTGTCTGCCCTCGACCCTGGAGACTAGATGCTAGCGTTGGATCTGCAGGACGCATATTTCCATATTCCCGTCCTGCCGGCCCACCGGCGATACCTGCGGGTTAATGTAGGCCACGAGCACTTTCAGCATTCTATTTATGCATTTAGGCTCTAACTTGGTTAATTAATTTTTTCTTTTTGAATATATGGTTGATATTATGGTTATTTTGTTTCTTTTAGGCTGGGATTAATTTTATTTAAAGAACTGACAAGCCGACCTTACCATTTATATGTCATCTATTCTTCCAAGTAAGGTTCATATTGTTTTTAAATTTTAATCTGGTGGCTGGCACTATTGACATCTATATTTCTTTCCCCATTTTTCATACTCTCACTTTCTCGGGTCTTTTTTCAAACTTAAATTCTGACCATCTAAATATATCTGGTGTTGGTGGCTTATTTTGACGCTTAACTCTGGTATCCTTTTTCTTATTTTTCCTTTTCCCTCTGGTCTGCAGCTCACTATGTAAATATTTATCAAAAAAAATGTTTTTTTTTTTCACCCACAGACCAATTGTATTTAATGTTGGATTTAGCCCGGCACAACAACTAGATGTTGGAAATGAAGATGTATTACTCATTTTCCACTGTATGATTTACTTTATGCGCCCTGAAGGAGTGGACATTACAAGATCTCCGAAATGCGCGTCGCCACTTTCCCTTTGTCCTTTTCTAGTAATTGTCTTTTGTAATGTGTTGATCACCGTGTTGCTGTATTGTTTTGATTATTTCTTATTTGTGTAGAAAATACTTCTTCTTATTGTGTATCTAATTGTGTCATTATGTCTTGTGCTGGATAGGATATGTCCTATTTCATTATTGTCATTTGTGTATGTATGATGTTTTGTATTTTGATTATATATATATATATATATATATATATATATATATATTACCTACTGGCGGTCGCCAGTAGGTAGTTGTAGTTAGGACCACGTTTCCATAGGAAATCCGCAACATTCTATTTTGAATAACTTTGGCGCCGGTCGACGAATCCTCGCGAATTTTTCAAAATAGGTGGGGCGCTACGCTCCGCTCCTACCCTGAAAGTCTCGGGGGGGATTCGTCAAACGGGGGCTGAGATAAAAGGGGGGTCCCAAAACGCGTTTTTCCCATGCATTTTTCCATAGGACCTTTAGACACAGCTACAGCCCGAACGGCTGAACAGAATTACTTGAAATTTGGCAGAGAGGTAGCCATAAGGTCAAGGAAGTGCGTTTTGCAGGTCTGGTGTAAATCTGTTCAGTATTTCCGGAGAAAATAGCATTTAAAAGCATATATATATCTATATGCGCGCAGGGTGCGCGCACCGTGCGAGCACCCTAACGTGCGCGAGCGTAATTCAGATTGGTGGTTACATGTTAGTCAACGTTCGAATCGGTCGAAATCAGGAAGTGTCGGCCGCCATTTTGTTTGTTTTCAGTGCGAGAGTGAAAAAGTAAGGTGGCGAACGTGAAAAGGGAGCAGGGTAGAGAGTTCCTGACCCCCTAGCCTTTGTCAGGGGGTCCCTGAAGGACGCACCCTGAAAAACACAAAAAAAAATTTTTTTTTTTACAAAAAAAAAAAAATTCGCAGGGTGAAAACCAAAAAAAAAATTTTAATACGTAGGTTATTGTAAAATAAATATATAAAAAAAATAATACATAAATAAATTAGCATTTAAAAAACCGTACAAATTCACTGAAAAAACCATAGGTTTCACACACGTTATAGTTAGGAATTAGCATTTAAAAAACCTTGCAAATTCACTTAAAAAACCATAGGTTTCACACATGTTATAGTTAGCTGGACATTTCACTCATAAAAAACCAATGAAATTCCCCCGTTATAGTTACTGCAGGCAACTATAACTCACGCGACCGTAATCCTCTGCTGATGCTAATACTGTATTTAGACACTTATTTACCCATGTCTTCTTCCATTAATCTTTAGCTATACATATATTACAAATATTTATTTTTCAGAAAGACACATGTCATCAGTGATGTAATATCTGACGTCATCAGCAGAGGATTGCGGTCGCGTGTGTTATAGTTGCCTGCAGTAACTATAACGGGGGAATTTCATTGGTTTTTTATGAGTGAAATGTCCAGCTAACTATAACATGTGTGAAACCTATGGTTTTTTAAGTGAAAATATATATATATATATATATATATATATATATATATCTCCTACTGGCGGTCGCCAGTAGGTAGTTATAGTTAGGACCACGTTTCCATAGGAAATCCGCAACATTCTATTTTGAATAACTTTGGCGCCGGTCGACGAATCCTCGCGAATTTTTCAAAATAGGTGGGGCGCTACGCTCCGCTCCTTCCCTGAAAGTCTCGGGGGGATTCGTCAAGCGGGGGCTGAGATAAAAGGGGGGTCCCAAAACGTGTTTTTCCCATGCATTTTTCCATAGGACCTTTAGACAGGGCTACAGCCCGAACGGCTGAACAGAATTACTAGAAATTTGGCAGAGAGGTAGTCCTCAGGTCAAGGAAGTGCCTTTTGTAGGTTTGGTGTAAATCTGTTCAGTAGATTCTGAGAAAATAGCCTTTAAATCAATATATATATCTGAGCCAGCTTACGGTGCGCTTACGGTACGCTTACCGTACGCGTACGGTGGCGTGCGCGAGCGCGATTCTGATTGGCTCTTAGATCTTAGTAAACATTAGAATCGGCCGAAACCAGGAAGCGGCGGCCGCCATTTTCTCTCTCGCACTGAGAGTGATGTTTAAAATATTAAGCCCAAAAACATGTAAAGGGGCTGTTTAGACAGCTCCCACACACATAGCAATGTTGAGGGAGTCCCCAAAGATCCCCCAAGGCCAAAAACGTAATTTTTATTTTTTCGCTAATTTCGCCGATTACGCTTACCGTACGCGTACGGTAAAAAATTATTTAAAAAAAAATGATCCACACTCTCCCCACCCCGTGTGCAATTGGTGCCCGAAGGGCACCAATTGTGCATGGCTTATTAAAGATGAGTTAAACTAAAATATTTAAAAAAAAAATAAATAAAAAAAAAAATTATCCACACTCTCTCCACCCCGTGTGCAAATGGTGCCCGAAGGGCACCATTTGTGCATGGCTTATAACATATACGAAAAATTAAAATATTACCTTTCAAAACGAAGTGCATCATATGTCCTCCATGTGCGCACGGTGCGCGAAGCGCATCGTGCGTACATGGCCCATCTAGCGTAACGTGGGCACGCGGTGCGCGTAGCGCACCGCGTGCCCACCATGCGTGCACGGCACTAACTGCGTAAAGTGGGCGCGCGGTGCGCGAAGCGCACCGCGTGCTCACTGTGCGCGCACGGAACGAACTGCGTTAAGTGGGCGCGCACGCCACGAATGGCGTAAAGTAACTTAGCATTTAAAAAACCGTACAAATTCACTGAAAAAACCATAGGTTTCACACACGTTATAGTTAGGAATTAGCATTTAAAAAACCTTGCAAATTCACTGAAAAAACCATAGGTTTCACACATGTTATAGTTAGCGGAAATTTTACTGATAAAAAACCAATGAAATTCCCCCGTTATAGTTAGTGCAGGCAACTATAACTCACGCGACCGCAATCTTCTGCTGATGACATGTGTCTTTATGAAAAAAAAATATTTGTAATATATGTATAGCTAAAAATGTATGGAAGAAGACATGGGCAAATAAGTGTCTAAATACAGTATTAGCATCAGCAGAGGATTGCGGTCGCGTGAGTTATAGTTGCCTACAGTAACTATAACGGGGGAATTTCATTGGTTTTTTATCAGTAAAATTTCCGCTAACTATAACATGTGTGAAACCTATGGTTTTTTCAGTGAATATATATATATATATATATTCACTGAAAAAACCATAGGTTTCACACATGTTATAGTTAGCTGGACATTTTACTGATAAAAAACCAATGAAATTCCCCCGTTATAGTTACTGTAGGCAACTATAACTCACGCGACCGTAATCCTCTGCTGATGCTAATACTGTATTTAGACACTTATTTGCCCATGTCTTCTTCCATTAAATTTTAGCTATACATATATTACAAATATTTTTTTTTCATAAAGACACATATGTCATCAGCAGAGGATTACGGTCGCGTGAGTTATAGTTGCCTACAGTAACTATAACGGGGGAATTTCATTGATTTTTTATCAGTAAAATGTCCAGCTAACTATAACATGTGTGAAACCTATGGTTTTTTCAGTGAATTTGCAAGGTTTTTTAAATGCTAATTCCTAACTATAACGTGTGTGAAACCTATGGTTTTTTCAGTGAATTTGTACGGTTTTTTAAATGCTAAGTTACTTTACGCCATTTGTGGCGTGCGCGCCCACTTAACGCAGTTCGTTCCGTGCGCGCACGGTGAGCACGTGGTGCGCTTCGCGCACCGCGTGCCCACGTTACGCTAGATGGGCCATGAACGCACGATGCGCTTCGCGCACCGTGCGCACATGGAGGACATATGATGAGCATCGTTGTGACAGGTAAAATAAATGTTTTGTTTAGCACTGATAAGCCATGCACAAAAGGTGGGGAGAATGTGGATTTTTTTTTTTATTATTATTTCTTACCGTACGCGTACGGTAAGCGTAATCAGCGAAATTTTCGAAAAAATTAAAATTGCCTTTTTTCACTTGGGGGATCGTTGGGGACTCCCTCGACATGGCTAGGTGCTTGGGAGTTGTGTAAACAGCCCCTTTACATGTTTTTGCACTTGGTTTTTCAACCCCCTGTCAGAGTGCGAGAGAGAAAATGGCGGCCGCCGCTTCCTGGTTTCGACCGATTCGAATGTTTACTAAGATCTAAGGGCCAATCAGAATCGCGCTCGCGCACGCCACCGTACGCGTACGGTAAGCGCACCGTAAGCGCACCGTAAGCTGGCTCAGATATATATATTGATTTAAAGGCTATTTTCTCAGAATCTACTGAACAGATTTACACCAAACCTACAAAAGGCACTTCCTTGACCTGAGGACTACCTCTCTGCCAAATTTCAAGTAATTCTGTTCAGCCGTTCGGGCTGTAGCTGTGTCTAAAGGTCCTATGGAAAAATGCATGGGAAAAACACGTTTTGGGACCCCCCTTTTATCTCAGCCCCCGCTTGACGAATCCCCCCGAGACTTTCAGGGTAGGAGCGGAGCGTAGCGCCCCACATATTTTGAAAAATTCGCGAGGATTCGTCAACCGGCGCCAAAGTTATTCAAAATAGAATGTTGCGGATTTCCTATGGAAACGTGGTCCTAACTATAACTACCTACTGGCGACCGCCAGTAGGTAATATATATATATATATATATATATATATATATATATTTTAATAAATTCATATTTTTTGTTAACTTTTGGTCTTGTGGGTCTAATCTATTATATGGACATATTGCTTACCTTGAAAATATGTATGTGTAGGAAGTTTAGGTTGTTTTACTGAACCATGCTCCACTTTGGCCTTAACAGCGCCCCTCGGTTGTTCACGAAAGTTATGGCTGTGGTCGCAGCTCATCTGCGCAGTTCAGGGGTTCCAGTCTTCCCCTATCTCGACGACTGGCTGTTGAAGGCGGGTTCGCCCCAGGCAGTCGTCTTCCCACCTCCAGACTACGGCCGACCTCCTGCATTTGCTGGGGTTCTCCATCAATGTGCCGAAGTCGCACTTGATTCCCTCTCAGAAGCTCCTCTTCATCGGAGTGGTTATGGATACAATGCTCTTTCGGGTCTATTTTCCCGTACTGCGAGTCCAGGATATTCTGGCTCTGATTCTGATCTTTCGGTCTCTATCCTGGGTTTCGGTCAGGCTGACCCGGAGGCTGCTGGGCCACATAGCCTCCTGCATCCTGCTGGTCGATCATGCCAGATGGCATATGCAGACTCTGCAGTGGGACCTGAAGTTCCAGTGGGCGCAGCACATGGGGAAGCTGTCCGAGTCCATCCACATCTCGGAGGGCACTGCAAGACAGTTGCAGTGGTGGCTCTCGAACCGGCATTGGGTCAATGGCAGATCACTCTCCCTTCCCCAACCAGAACACGGATGCATCCCTGCTGGGATGGGGCAGTCAAATGGGAGGGGCAGAGATCGGAGACCTCTGGTCTCCGGCGGAGTCCCGGCTCCGTATCAACCTTCTGGAGCTTTGGGCGATCCGACTTGCACCGAAGGCATTCCTTCCCTCTGTCAAGGGGAAAGTAGTGCAGGTGTTCAGACAACACCACCGCCATGTGGTACTGCAACAAACAGGGTGGGGTGGGGTCATGGACCCTATGTCAGGAGGCTCTGCTCCTCTGGGCATGGCTGGAACATCAGGGCATTTCCCTGGTAGCTCAACACCTGGCAGGTTCACTGAACGCCAAGGCGGACAAACTCAGCTGCAGGTGCATGATGGATCACGAATGGCGTCTTCACTCGGACGTGGCGCAAGGCCTCTTTCAACAGTGGGGAGAGCCTTGGTTAGATCTATTCATCACCGAAGAGAACGCGTAATGTCAGCAGTTCTGCGCGTTGGAATTTCCAAGGCGGTACTCGCTAGGCAATGCTTTTCGTTTTGAGTAGAGTTGCGGTCTGTTGTACGCCTTTCTGCCTATACCACTTCTACCCAGAATGCAGAAGATCCGGCGCGACCGGGCCCAAGTTATTCTTGCGGCTCAGGACTGGGCTCGAAGAGTATGGTATCCCGAGCTACTCCGTATGACCATCAATCCCCCGATTCGACTGCCTCTTCGGGAGGATCTTCGGTCGCAGCAGCAGGGGACTGTCCTCCACCCGTCTTGCGTGGAGATTGAGCGGCGGCAGTTGATTCCTTTTGACTTACCTCCTGAAGTTTGTAATGTTATTCTGCCGGCCAGGCGGCCCTCCACTAAGTTGGTACACTCCTGCAGGTGGAACACATTTGTGGCATGGTGCACAGCAAAGGCTGTGGATCCACTTCCTGCCCCTCTTTCAGAAGTCCTTTTGTTGCTTCTTTCTTTGGCCCAGCAGGGCTCAGCTCTGGGCACTACCAATGGCAACCTTTCTGCTATTTCGGCCTTTCTCGGGCTTCTTGATCAGCCCTCTCTCTTAAAGTCTACTGTTGTAAATAGATTCCTCAAAGGCATTACTCACCTTTTCCCTCCTATTCCTTTTGTGATGCCACAGCGGGACTTGAATCTGGTTCTCACATATTTAATGTGCGCTCCCATTGAGCCTCTTCACAATTGTCCTCTGCGTCTCTTGACTCTAAAGACTGCTTTCCTCATTGCCATCACCTCCGCTAGGAGAGTGAGTGAGCTCCAGGCTCTTTCTTGTAAACCTCCTTTTCTATCTGTCCATCCGGACAATGTTGTGCTCAGAACCCGTCCATCCTTTTTGCGAAAAGTTGTCACTGCTTTTCACAATGGGTAAACCATCACTTTGCCCACCTTCTTTCCGCCTCCGCATCCTTCTAGAGAGGAAGAGAGGCTCCACCGTCTGGACCCAAAATGTGCGCTCTCATTTTATTTGAACCGCACACAACAGTTCCGGGTAGATGACCAGCTCTTTGTTGGCTACGATGGCACAAATAAAGGTCGGGCTGTAAACAGATTATTTCCAGATGGGTTGTCTAGTGTATTAAAGCCTGTTATTCTCTGGCTAAGAAGGAGCCTCCGGTGGGGCTGCACACCCAGTCCACCAGGGTGACGGCAGCCACTACAACATTAGGACGTGGTGGCCCCCTGCAAGACATTTGTCAGGCAGCTACGTTGTCCTCACTGCACACTTTTTCTAAGCACTATTGCCTGGACAGCCAAGTCCGGAGAGATGGCTTCTTTGGCCGTTTTGTTCTTCGGGACTTCCTGGTGTGATCTTGGTTCGCAGACCTACCACCAGGGTTGGTATTGCTGGGGCATCTATTCTAAGGTAAGGAATCTATCACTATCTGTTTCTTTCAGCTGAACAAGTTACTTACCTTTGGTAACAATATATCTGTAAGAAACATTAGTAGCGATAGATTCCTTACCGCCCCACCCATCCTCCCCGTTCTGCGAACTGATTTCTAGGGTTAAGGTCATCCCTTTCAGGGCCCTAGTTTCAAGACACCAGTGGTCAGTATCTTGCATGGCTCTGCGTTCCTGGCTCGGAAAGTTGTGTACAGAACTGACAGCGCGCGAGCGCGTCGTCTTAGTAGCTGCCGCGACGTCATCTCTGCGACCACGACGCCAATGATGGACTCTGAGCCGCACGACGCCACCTTCTGACGCGCAGGGGTACTGCTGACAAACGTTCAGATCCAGCTGATGCCTGGGGCAATACTAAGGTAAGGAATCTATCACTACTAATGTTTCGTACAGATATATCGTTACTGAAGGTAAGAAACTTGTTCTTCAGTGGGGCGCAAGGGTTGTGATACTGTATCCACTACCAGGAAAGCAGCAAGTGTGTCTGCTCTGATGGGCAGATATGCAGAGTCTTGTGAGACTCCTAACAAATGTTTGCAGAAGATCTTGTAAGACATTGACGAGAGGACTTCCTGAGGTGGTAAATGAGGGCATGATGGTCTCCAACCAAGCTAGTAATGCTGCTTCTGACTCTTCATTACTGGCAACACATGGATACTGTCATAGCTTGGCCCTAAAAGGGCACTCTTGGCTTTGTCTTACAGCCTTAAAACATGAATCCCAACATCGTATTCTTAAACTTCCGTTCTCAGGGTCCACCTTATTTGGCAGTCAAGCCAATGATGAGATGGCTTGGATGAAGTCTGAGATGAAGACCTTATAGGTGGTAGGTCTCGAGAAGCAAAAAGGACATAAACACACCCACAAGCCTGATCAACGACATATCTACCCCTAGAGGATTCAAAGCCCTCAATGGTTCCAAGGTCACCACCAACAGCAGCAACAAAGACCTTTCAGCAACATCAATGTCATCAACCCAGAGGACAAGCGAGCCACCAGCCTGCTCAAGTAGGAAAGCCTCCTAACAATGATTTTGTGCTTCACCCGCTTCTGGTACCCACTCCAGTAGGGGGGGAAGTATCTAATTTCCTGACAGAGTTGCAATTCATCACAAAAGATGCCTGGGTTCTGAATATTGTGCAGAGTGGGTATTGTTTCAGGTTTACTAGCCCTCTGCTAAATATTCCACCACAGCCATCCAATCAATACCTACAGATGCTGTGCTCAGAAATGAACATCCTTCTGTAGAAGCAAGTGGTGGAAATCGTTCCTCGCATACAATGAGGCACTGGGATCTACTCCTGTTATTTTTTGGTTAAAAAAAAGAAAGGCCCAAAAAAACAAATTCAGACCCATTCTAGATCTGAAGCTAGCCAGAAAATGGATTTGGAGAGGAAAATTCTGAATACTTGCACTGCATCAGATTTATTCCCAAATACAGCAGGGGGACACACTCCGCTCGATAGACCTCCAGGATGCAGATTTTCACATTCCAATAACCAAGAGACACCACAAATTCCCGAGGTTTCTTGTAGGTCATGATCACTACTAGTACAAAGTTCTTCCATTTGTCCTCAAATCAGCCCAAAGATCTTTCTCAAAATGCATGGCAGTAGTAGCTGTTAATCTTGGAAAAATCTGAATATTTGCCTATCCATATCTAGATGACTGGCTGATCAAAGCATCAACACCACAAGAAACCCAACTCCATTATCAGTTGACCTGCATGTCACAACAAATTAGCCTCTTTTCTAGTTCAGTCTCTGTAATAACTTTGTGACACCATCAACACCATACAAGCAGGAGTGTATCCTTCAGAGGAGAGACTATTAATTTGTTTGAAGTGAAACTCTCATCAAAGTCTCATCCCACAGTGAGAACTGGGTCTTCTCTCCTTGAGTGCTACGTGCATTTTTCTGACTCTGAATGCACGTCTCCACATGAGACAGCTACAAGAATGTTTCGAGGATCAGTGGGATCAATGTTCAGGCAATTGGGGAGGAAAGATCACACTCCCTCCCAAACAACACAGTCCCCTGAAATGGAGGTGCTCTCTGAGCACATATGGATCATCTTCAAATCCAGAGAACATGGTCACAGAGGGAAATAATGTATCTCAAGCTACGAGCGGTTCACCTAGTGTTAAAGGCGTTTATCCCGTCATTCCAGACTAAATCCCTGCTTGTTCAGATAGAGAACATGACTGCCATGTACTATTTGAACAAGCAAGGGGGGGAACAAGGTCCAGGCCATTGTCTCACTAAGCCCAGATAATTTGGAATTGGTTGATAGCCAGAGACTTACAAATCACTGCAACTCATCGCACAGGTGCTCAAAAAGTTCAAGCAGACTTCCTAAGCAGAGTTCTTCAGGAAAGCCACAAGTGGGTCCTTCATGACGTCTTGCAAAGCATTTTCAGCATGTGGGGTTCTCCCCTCATAGATTTATTCACCACCGCGGAAAACCGAAAAATGCCCAAATTGCACCTTGAGGGACTTCCAACCAGGCACACTGGGGCATTGCCCTATGGATTGATTGGTCCGGCAAATTTCTCTACATTTTTCCTCTGATCTTCCGGATTCCATCAGTTCTCATCAAACTGTCTTACTTGAGGGACCCAATGATCTTGATTGCTCCGGAGTGGCCCTGGCAATGGTGGTTCACAGACCTTCTCCACATGTTGTAGCGTCCATGCATGAGGCTGCTGTGCAGACCAGATCTTCTCACTAAAGTTGGAGGCCAGATGGTTCACCCCATTTTCTCCTCTTGGAGTTTGGCAAAATGGCCCTGAGCTAGTGTCATATGAGCATTTCAATCTGCCACAAGACTGCATGAATATTCTCAAAAATGACAGAACGTCCATAGGCATGTTCTGCTTATTCGTTGAAATGGAAGAGATTCTGTATCTGGTGTTCTGACAAGAACTTTGATCCAACCAAGTGCCAGGAGCAAGTGTTTCTTTAATACTTGCTTTACCTGGCCAAATCAGGCTTACAGTTCACTTCTATCAGAGTTCAGTAGGCGGCAGTTACTGCCTACAGAAAAAGTACTGTCCTTCACAAACCTCTTTTTTCAAAATTCTGGTTATTTATGACTTTTTAGAGGGTTTGAAAATGGTTTTCCCTCCAATACCGGGTTCATACCCTCCCTAGGAATTGAACATAGTCCTGTCATGTTGTATGCAGTCCCCTTGTGAGCCCATCCATAAATCCTCATTACAAAACCTTTCTTGGAAAGCTGCTTTCCTTGTGGCTTTCGCATCTTGTAGGGTTATTGAGATTAAGGCATTATGTTCTCATGAGGAAACAAGAGACACAATTGATGGACGGAATGCAGAACAAATCAATACATTCACCCCCAGTCAAGAGATTTGGGTTAAATCCATCATTCTTTTGCTCACCATGCCACCCGAGTTTAGACCTGGTCATATGCAAATCAGTCTTGATCCTGTGCCTGCATGGGAACAGTCCAGCCCGAATTGCCAAGCCAGTTCCTTCCTGGACTGAAAACAAGCATCCCAAGGTCCGGTTCCAGGGTGTTATCCCTCGTCAGCCGATATAGCTGCCACTTGAGTCGAACTATCCTAGCTGATGAGGGATGAAACTCCGAAACTGGTCGTGAGATGCTTGTTTCTAGTCCAGAGACGTGCTCTGGGATCCCCACTTGTGAGCAGGACTATTCAGTGCTTATGACTTCAGTGGAGATTCCCCTGAGAGAGTACCAGGATTAAAGGTAAGAAACCAACCCTTCCTTGGCAACACATGGGTGACACTTCTATTGACTAAGGTACTACTCATGTAAGATTGGTGAAATATAGTTTCTGATGGATTCTTGCAACCACATATTCCTCACCTTTAGAATATTCCCTTGTGTCAGACTGGATCCAGAAAGTTTTCACAAGAGTTCTCCTGGCAGGTGGCGCTGTGTGGCACCTTGGTGATTCCATTCCACCCAGGAAGTGATGGAGTTGAACCACATGTAAGCACCAAATGCACGTTATTTTTTTTTAAACAAAAATAGTAAACCACTGTGCAAGGGAACAATGTCGCTTCCCAAAACTACAAGGTTTAAACCTTGTGATAATTGAAATCAAATTTTGATGACCGACCGCACCAAGTTTTGGTATTTGGGTTCTGGACATGAATCCAAGTCGTGCCAGCAAAGCGCCTCATGAACAGTTTGGCAATCTGCGACCATGAAACAAAGTTGTACATCACCAAACAGAAGAAACTATGCAAGTCCTTCTCCCTCTCGAAGTAGAGAGCGTGGACTCAGTCCTTTTGGGGTTAAGATAGGCAGTGTGCAGATCTGAAGGGATACGGATCTTTCCAGTCCCCACTCCTCTGTTTTATTTTGCCCTTAGTGGTACACAACCAACCTCTGGGAGGCAGGATCAGACATTACCTCCTAGAATGGCAAGCTTTTTCAGCTGATAGATCCTTCAGATCGTTCAACAGGGCTATGCCCTTCCATTTCTTTCACACTCATTGCATCTTCAGCCCACATCAGAGTGGCTTTCAGAGTAGTACCTGTCTATCTTGTTGCAAGAGGTCCAAACCTTACTGTCCAAAGGGGCCATAGAGAGGGTACCAGACACAGAAATCAAGACTTATTACAACAACAATGTCCTATTACTGTAAAAAGACAGACATTCTTCCTATTTTAGATCTTCGCCCATTGGAAGGAGAAAGTCAAATTGCTCACACTGGCTCAGGCTCGGTCTGCTCTGAATCTGGGTGACTGGATGGTAGCCTTGAACCTGCAGAATGCATACTTTCATGGATCCGTCCTGCAGTTACCTGATGATTCCTGTAGGCCAGGAGCATATTCAGTTTGCTGTGCTGCCTTTCACTCTAATCAACACACCTAAGTTCATGAAAGTGATGGCAGTGATCACGACACATCTTTAGAAATCCGGGTATGTCAGTTTTCTTTACCTCGATGACTGACTGTTGAAAGTGAGCTCTACATAGTTGATTTGGACCACTTCCAGCTGATAATGACATCAATAGGGCTTGCTTTCAGTGTGCCCAAGTCACACCTGAGTCCTTAGTGATGTCTTCCTTTAATAGAAGTAGTTTTGGATATGGTGCAGTTTAGGGCCTTCCCTCTGTCAGAAAGAGTCCAAGAAATTGGGGTAATGCTCATTATTTTCAGCCTTGGTCGTGGGTCTCAGAACACAGGCTCTGAGGCTTTTTGGCTTCCTGCAATCTGTTAGACTATGTGAGATGACACGTGGGCTCTGCAGCAGTGGAATGGGATGTCCCAGTGAGCCCAACAGTAAAGAAACCGGTCTGATTCCATCCGGGTTTCGGCAGAGGCTGCAGGAGATCTGTATTGGTGGCTGCACTACTGCAATAGGACCAGCAGCAGCCCCCTCTCCCTACTTCACTCAGAAATGACGATAGTGACAGGTGAGTGATTGAGGGAGTCATCTCGGAGAGGTGGCGATCAGAGTACTCTGGTCTCTGGCAGAAATTTGACTCAACATCAATATGTTGAAGTTGTGGCCATTCGCCTCGTGTTGAAGGCCTTCCTACTATCCTATGTCATGGACAACACCACCAACATGTTGTACTGTAACAAGCAGGTCTCAGGGTCCTCTGTCCTGTGCCAAGACAGTCTATGCTTCTGGGATTGGCAATGGGGAGAACCCTAGCTAGGTCTTTTTGCCTTTCAGAATGCGCAATGTCAAAAATGTTGCAATGGAGTTTCCAAGGATGTCTCCAGCAGGTGCATTCCGGCTAGAGTGGAGCACGGGACTCATGTACACATTTCAGCCTTTGTCTCTCTTGTCCCGGCTTCTGAAGATCAGGAGAAACCAGGTCCAAATCATCCTAGTGGCCCAGATTGGGCCAAGAGAGCGCGTGCACTCTCGGCATGAGCATCTTACTCTGATCAGCCCTCCGCAGGCAGCAGGGTAAAGTTCTGTACCCAGGCCTGTGCCATTTATACTCCAGTGTATAGAGATTGATCGGCTGCAGTTAATTGGGTTTTATCTCCCTCCTGAAGTTGTTGACTTTAACTTTGCTACTTTGCATCCATCTGTAAAGTCTATTTACTCCATGCGCTGTGACAAATATTGTCTCCTGGTATGTGGTGGGTAGCCCGCAACACAGCCCTCTTGCCAGCCTTACTGTTGGATGTTTTATTGTTTGTTCTATATTTTGCTCCAGCATGGTCTTGTTGTGAGCATCATTAAAGGTTATTTATCAGCCTTTTTGTTTTTTTTCTTTTGTTAAATTGTAGTTATTTATTTTGCATTTGAGGTTTTTAAAAGGTTTAACCCACATTTTTCTCCAAAACAGTTTGCCACAATGGGTTTTTAGTCCTTACTTTCCTCGTGTGTTCCCTTCAAACTCATGCACATCTGCTCTCTTCTCTTCTGACTATAAAGAGGGTATTCTTTACATTTATTTAAGCTTGTTGCGTGTGTGAACTCCAAGCGCTCTGTGCAGCCACTTCATACCGCCTTTTTCCCTATATAAAGTGGTGATGAGCACGAGGTCAGTCTTTATAGGTTTCACTTGCACAGCCTTTGAATTGTGCTTGCAAAATCTTACAATAAAAACAAATGTCAATCTGACTCCTGTCTTTGTTGCTTGCCCTGTCCCTCTCACCCCCTACAGCTTCGTCATTACCTCGTCTTTCCCCCCCTCCCCCCCCCCTTGATAGTTGCTGGCCCCATCCCTCCCACCCCCTCCTGCAAGCTTGTTGCTTGTCGCTCTCCTTCATCCTTGCTTTGCCTTTTTCAGTCCCATCTCTCCCTTATCCTTCCTTTTTGTCCCCACGTCAGAAAAACAGCTTTGACGTAACCAGCACTGGCCACATCACAGTGCTTTTTTGTTGATTGCGCTTGTCCCTCCCACTCACTCTCGTGTCCCTTTCGTCCCTTCCAGGACTGTTCACCTCATAACGCTATTATTTTCTTTACCTTCAGCCATGTTGCATAGCAGCCCACGCTGCTGTGCAACATGTCTAAAAAAAATAGACAAAAATCAGTAGATCTCACACAGGTGAAATCTATTGGGTTTGTCAAAACTCATTGCCAAAAGTTGTGATTTATTTTCACGTTCGGCAATCCATTACCAGCTTTCTTTTGTCTGCCTCACACCTCAAAAGACGAATGGAGAATCCATTGGCTGGATCTCAGGAGAGCCTTGAAATTTTACATCTATCACACCAAAGACCATTGGATAGACGATCAGCATTTTGTTTGGTTTTATTGAGCAAAAAAGCAATGGCAGCACAGAAAAGGACTTTCTCAAGTTGGATACTCCTCTGTATTAAGACCTGCTGTACAAAAACCAAGAAGCAGTCTCCAGAAGCACGTAAGGCTTATTCCACTACTGCCAATGCTGGGACCACTGAATTGGTACATATGGGGCTCTTTATTTGTAGGGTTGCGACATGGGCATCAGTACAGATGTTCACAAAGCATTAAAGCCAGGTCTAATGGGTCCAACTGGAATTGCATTTAGCTCATTCGGTCATGCAGGACTTTTTGGTTTTGGTCTGAGCCCATTCTACAGACCCTCCACCATGGGAGGTTACTGCTTTGGTACCTATTCTAAAAGTGAGCAATCTGCTGTTATAAGTATTCCTCAGAAGATTGAGTTATTTACCTTCTGTAAAGTTCTTTCTGGTGGATACCCTATCAAATTGCAGATTCCTCACCACCATCCTGCATCCCAGTTCCTTGGACTGGGCCCTTGTTCATCTGAAATGGTCCCAAATTAGACATCTGCACACTGCCTTCAGATTGGTTTTGTGCTGCACGTCAGAGGGTGAAGACGGAGTCAAGAAAGAAACTGAAATCAGCATGCAGCTCCACTCAGTAATTTCCAGGGCAGAATGGAGTCTTCGTGGAGCCCACAGTGTGAACTGCCAGTGCACAGAAGCTCTGATGTGAAAGCTTTCCTGATCCAGCCTGGCATCTGGGGATATCCTGAAGGCGAGGGATCTGCAGAGTGTGAACCAGAAGTAGCATTACCAAAGATAAGTAACTTGTTAATCAGAATTGCTATTTTATCGCAACATAGATTTAAACGATTATTTCAAAGTGTTCTGGGAACTAACCCTTTTAACTGTGAAGATTTTAAGTGTAAAAACATTCTCCAACTGACATTTTATACTTGGGTATTCTTTAGAAGTACTTCAGAGAATCTGTAAATGGGTTACAATTGCCCTAAGTAAATAAAATAAATATAATCCTATAGGTATATGATAAATGTGCCAGCAAGCGTAAGGGAATTTACGAAAGGGAGATTTAGATATAAACTTCCTGTTCTAATTTGTAGGCCCCAGTATCAATAGCAATACTCAGAAGAGGAATTCAAGCTACAGAGGACTCATGTTTTCCTGAAAGCAATAACGCCTACCTGCTCTTATACACTGAACAAGAGGAACACTTATGTTAATTCTGCAGGTTAAGGAGAGAGGCAGAGCATGTGTAACCTCTCCTTTCCAACCGGAAAGCAGTACCTTTGCACCACTACTTTCCCAAAGTTGCTTTCAACTACAGAATTTCAACTTCAAGGTTCTTTAGGAGTGCTCTTAATGGAGGCTGGGTAAGTAACTAATCCTTTTATATATGCCTATGTCCTGTGCATGCTTTCTAAAGATTGTGGTATATATAAATTGACCTATAGAGAAAATGTTACTTTTGTGAAAGCTTCCTAATGATTTACTTATCTTTTTGTACAGGATGGCTTGTGGGATGGTAATCTGTCGACATATTTCGACATGAATATTTTTTTGGACACCATTCTTAAAACTGTTTTGGAAAATGCTGGAAAGAGAAGAATTGTGTTTTCGGCATTTGATGCGGATGTTTGTACAATGTAAGTTTACTTAAACTCTAGAATATTATTGTCATGTTTTACACTGCATTTAAAGCGGGTATCTTCACTGCTGTCTGTACCTGCCGGGACGTAACACTAGGTCCCATGAAGGACATGAAACCTTTAAAACAGGTATGCTTGTTCATTGGGAAAGTGTTCTCTCCTGACTTTGATTTTTTGTCTCGAAACCACTGCTAATGCAAACCAGCAGGGAAGATCTTCCTGTAATTAGCTAACACGGTCACTGAGGGGCACATTTGCTTGGAGATTTTAACACCAATCTTTACATGGTCAGATAGATATGATAGAATTTTTATATATGTTTGATGCATGTGAGCAGTAGATCACATGCTTTGCATACTCCTGCCATCTAGTGTTGGGTCCGGATATTTGCAAGTTGTTTTTCTTCGAAGAAGTCTTTCCAGTCACGAGTTAAGGTGACTCCTCCTTTCGGTGCTAGTTGGCATGGTCATCGACTCGTTCGATAGATTGGTTTTTCCGTTATCGGGTTTGGACAAGTATTGCTGCGCTTCTCTTCAAAACCGTTTCTTCTGGCTCTCCTCAGTCCACAATCCACTCTACCTGCATCGGTATTGTTTCAAACGTGTATTCCACCTCTCTGCGTATCGTTTCCGTCAAGGAAAACCCCTATTTCGATAGAAGATCTTCGATAAGGCCTTCCTGCCTAACTGCGTCGGTCCACTTCTCAGTGGATGGAACGGACTCCATTCAAATTCTGCCCTTGAGGCCACGCCAAGTATCCGTGCGCCGACTCCCACGAAGTGTGCAGCTTGTGCTTGTCTCTGGAGCACAACATACAGGCCTGCGACACGTGCAGATCGTTTCGATCGAAGAAAATGCTCCGTGATAGTCTGGCTCGACGTCACGAAATGCAGAGTCAAAACATCGAATACATGCAGGAGATCCTAGGTGAAGAATCCAAGCACAAATTCGACGCTCAAGGGGCCGAGGAAGAACAAGAAGAACTTGCCTTCATTCCAGAATCGAACTCCGAGATGGAAGAAGACTTGCCACAAGGTCAACTTCTCGTGAGTACCGAACGCCCCTTGACCCAAACTCCCACTCTGGCGAAACAAATGGCTTCGGTCCCTCCCCAGCTTTCGGACCACTGGCGGCCCCAACAAGATGTTTCTGAAGCCTCCTTCGGCACCGAAACCTTCCAAGCAAAAAAGTCATTCTATCCAGGCACCCTAAATCCTCGGTGCCGAAACCTAAAACTATTCCTCCGAAGCTGCAGGGTCCGAATTTCGACGCCCCAGCACCCAAGATCGGACCCAAAACAAAAGGAACTTTATATAAATCTGCATACAGGACATGTTGTTACTAAATCATCTCAAACACGTAAACCTGAGGCAGAGGACACCATTTACCATATTCCTTTGAAGAGGAACAATGTAGATACTAAACCCTCCGCTCCTCCACCACGTTCCCCTCCACCAACTTCTCCACCTTTGCAGCATTGACTGATTACACCAACTAACTCTCCACCACCACCTGATGATGATGATGATGGAGATGGGGGGGACAATATTGTTCCAATATACCCCTGGAAGGATTATAACGTGGATTCACCTACAGACAACGACCCAGATCTTTACCCTGCAAAGCCTTCCCCTTCTGACGACAATGTAGGATATCTAGAATTACTAGTTAGAGCTGCAGAATATCATAGGGTACAGTTACACAAGGAATCTCTAGAGGAAGATTTCCTATTTGAAACGCTTAGTAGCACACAAAGGGTCAGCCACACTCTAACTATGCTTAAAGGTATGATGAGACATGCCGATGATATCTTTAAAGATCCAGTGCATGCTTGCATTCTCGCCCCCAGAATTGATAACAAATTTAAGCCTGCTCCCTCAGATCCAGTCTTTATTAAAGGACAGTTACCACAAGTCTCCTTGGTGGTCTCTAATTTCCGTAAATGGGCAAATTCACAGACTACAGGAGATGCTCCCCCTCCAGACAAAGAGTCAAAACTATTAGAAGCCTCGAGTAAATGAGTAGCCGCCCAAGCAGCAAATCATCGGCGTATTGCCAACACCCAGGCCCTGCTATCCAGATATGATAGGGCACTCTGGGGCGAGATGGAGCAATTTCTACAACACCTACTAGATGAGCACAAAGCAAAAGCCCAGAATTTACCCCACGACGGGAAACTCATATACAATTCCTCAATTAGATGTGCCTAAGATGCTGCAGACCCTGCAGCTAGAGAGACCAACACTAGTGTGTTAAGGAGACATGCATGGTTAAGGATTTCTGGTTTCAAACCTGAAGTATATCAGTCTATTTTAAATACTCCTTTCGACAAGGAACATCTCTTCGGACCCAAAGTGGATAAGTCATTAGAAAAAATGAAAAAAGACACAGAAGTAGCCAAGTCTTTGGGAGCTCTGCAGTCTCCCTCTAATCGGGACTCCTTTCGCTGCTCTTTCTACCGTTGAGGGTCGAAAAGCATATCCTCAGACAATACTGCCGCCTCCTACAAAGGCAACAATCAATCTTTCTCTACAAGAGGCTTCTTTAGAGGAGGATACAGAGACAACAACCACAAAGGTCGAGGCACGAGTTCTACACCACATAATTTCCCCTCCCCAACAAGCAGTGACTTGCCTACACTTCCCCCCCGATCATATAACACCTGTCTGGGAACGTCTTCTACCCCCATTTGGCAATCCATCACCACAGACAAATGGGTGTTGAGAATCATCCAACATGGTTATTGCCTGGAGCTTACCAACAATTACACCACATTCTCACAAAATGTCACCAGAACATTTATATCTACTTCAGCAAGAGGTCCAATCTCTCCTGACCAAAGGAGCCATAGAACCTGTGCCGTCACAACAGCAAGGAACAGGCGTGTACTCCCTGTACTTTCTCATCCCCAAAAAGGACAGCTCCTTGAGACCTATTCTAGACCTCCGAGAACTAAACCTCTACAGAGCATTTAAATATGGTGACACTTCAAGTGCTCCCACTTATACAGCAGGGCGATTTTATGTTTACTCTACACTTAAGATGCATATTTCTATATTCCAATTCATCCCGCTCATCATAAATACCTCAGATTTATGATACAAGGTTATAATTACCAATTCAAAGTACTAGCGTCTGGAGTCACCACTGCTCCCAGGGTATTTACCAAATGTCTGGCAGTAGTCACAGCACATCTGAGAAGACAACACATCCATGTCTTCCCATACCTGGACGACTGGCTCATCAAACCCAGCACTTACTAAACGTGTCTCCAATAAACTCAAACCACTATTCACTTACTTCACCAACTAGGGTTTACAGTAAAGGTGTTGAAGTCTCATCTACAGCCTACCAAAAACAAACGTATCTGGGAGCTACGATAGAGGCTCAGAAAGCTCTAGCCTCTCCAAATACAGCCAGGATTCACAGTAATCCGTCCCTTCTTACTCAATTTCTGCCCAACCAATCATTACCAGCAAAAGTATTCATGCAACTGCTAGGAATGATAGTGTATTGCATTATGATTGTTTCCCACACAAGACTTCACATGTGCCTCCTTCAAGAATGCTTAGCAAGTCAGTGGAACCAGTCGCAGGGTCAATTGACTGATTTAGTGTTGGTAGATGGCTGCACCCATCGCTCTCTTCAGTGGTGGAACCCACAATATGTATCCAAAGTGTGGCCCTTTCTCGACCCTGCTCCACAGACTATGCTAACGGCAGACGCATCGCTCACTGGTTGGGGCGCTCACCTACAAAGTCACACAATCCAACGATTATGGACTCTAAAGTACAAGATCCTCCATATAAATCACCTAGAGCTACTAGCAGTGTTTGTAGCACCCAAAGCCTTTCTAACTCACCTAATAGCCAAAACTGTCCTACTCCGCACAGACAACATGACAGCTATGTACTATATACAAAAACAGGGGGGGCACTCTGTCACGCCTAGCACAAGCCATTTGAAAATGGGCCGTACATCACATTTATCTCCTAGCAGAACAACAATCAAATTACAGATCTTCTCAGCAGAAAGAGACTGCAAATCCACGAGTGGGAACTTTATCCCCAGATTCTTCTTCCCTACTTTCAGGAACGGGGATTTTCTCACATAAACCGGTTTGCCACAGCTCAAAACGCAAAAGGCCCAAGCTTCGCCTCCAGGTTCCCACGCCCGCTCTCCAAAGGCAATGCCCTATGGATGAACTGGTTAGGGATATTTGCCTGCACTTTTCTGCCTCTCCCACTCATTCCGCTGGTAGTTCGGAAGCTCAGACTATCATCCCTCAAACTCATTCTCATAGCTCCCACATGGGCACGTCAGCCTTGGTTCACCACCCTGCTAGAGCTTTCTGTAGTTCCACACCAAAAGCTGCATCTCAACTCCAGTCTCCTCACTCAGAGCCATGGAGAAATCAGGCATCCAAATCACGAGGAACTCAACCTAGCGATTTGGCTCCTGAAGTCAGAGTTTGGTTATTTACATTTACCACCAGACTGTATGAATATCCTAAAGGAAGCTAGGAAACCTACTACTAGGGGGGCGCTAGGTGGCGCACTAGCGAATGGCTGACTTCGTGTAGGGCTCCCGCAGTCCGGCGGCATTTATCCGTTCCGTTATCCTAAGACGGCAGGTGTGGGTGCTGTAATCGCACACAGCGACTGAGTGTGTGTCCCAGCGCAGGCTGTCCAAGTGTGAGCGGCATTGACGGTCCGCAGTGGGAGAACGACGTCCCGGAAGCCCTGGCGGACGGAGTGGCTGGCTGCCGTGAAGCTGCTGACGGGCTGCCGCTCCTGGTCGAGACCGCGGCTGAGGCGCCGGAAGCAGGCCATTGGATGGGGAGTGCAGCGGGACACCTCTGGAAGGGCTGCGCCGGTGAGGCGAACGGAGCGTTGAGACTCTAACAGTGGCACTGCTGGGGGTGGGGGCGGAGGGGCTATCCCCCTCCCCCTCCCCCCCCCCCCCCCTTATGCGGACTGGGTGCGAGCGCTATCGGCGGAGTGTAGGAGGCGCAGCGCCGCAGAGGTCTGGTGCTCTGAAGGTCGGCGTGCATCGGGGACCCGTTGGCTTCTTCCCCTATCACCACGGACATTGGAGTGCTGGGTTTGGGCTGGTGGCCTCAGAATGGGACCGTGGAGCCCATAGCACAGTGGAACTGAGGTAACGAAGATCCCCACGGTACGAGCGGTGTGACAGGGCCTGGCGCACTTGCATGTGCTGTGGCAGGGAGCCTGGGGCCTCGGTCCGCGGACTGGCTAGTGTGCTGGCGACTGTGATTCTGTGCCCTGTGATGGGACTCTGTGGAGAGGTCTAAAGAGCTGGGCGGACTGCACGTGGCTTTCTTGTGGTGAGGAGCGCGCAAGGATCTGCTGAAGCTGGCTGTCGACGCTGGGGGGCTGCTGGTGGGACTTGGCGCCATCACTGCAGATGCGGCGGGTGCAGTTCATTTGCACGCATTGAGGGTGACGGAGGAGTGCGCTACCCACGAGCGTTGGTGACATCGACTGGTGACAGCGGCGGTGCCTGCCCTGAGGAGTAGGGGCTTGGGAGTGGGGTCGCACTGGAGGCCTGCCTTCCGTTGGAGCTGGGGTGTCCTCTTCCCGCCCCCCCTGTTACCCCCGGCTGCCTGTAACGTATTGGGTCTGCTGGCTGGGGCATTTCGGAGGACCCCTTGTCCCGGTGCGCTATACTGTACGGACTACCGTTCAACATGGGCAGAACGGACGCGAGACAGCCCAAGCTCACGTTTGAGTCCAGCAAGAAGGCAACCAAAGCTGTGGAGGTGATTCACGGCCCGGATGGGGCGAGTGGAGCTACGGGGGATTCACCGGAAGCGGCGGCTAACCTGCAGGATGTGCTACATGAGATGCGCCAAGGGTTTGCGACGATTGCTGACAAAGTAGATCGGATGTCGTCACATATGGATGCGGTGGTGCACAAATTGGATGCTCATGAGGAACGCCTGAAGGGAGCCGAGCAGCGGATATCGGATTCGGAGGACACGATGACACAGCACACTTCGCAGCTCTCCAGGATGGATAACCTTCTGCGAGGTATCGCGGCCAAGAACGAGGCTTTGGAGGCAAGAAGTAGGCGCAATAACGTACGCATAGTAGGGATTCCGGAGACGACAAATGTGGGCAAAATGGAGGAGTACGTAGAAAAGATGTTGCTGGAGGCGATTGGTCCTGACATTTTTTTCCTCCCAATTTATAGTGGAACGGGCGCATCGTGTCCTGGGCCCTCGACCGAAGCCGGGTGCGACCCCTAGGCCCATCATTGCCCGGCTGCTGAATTATTGGGACCGCGACGCGGCCCTGAAGGCAGCGCGCAGCACGCGCGCTCTGTCTTACGATGGAAATGCCTTTACTTTATACCCGGATTTCACTCCTATGGTCCAAGAGGAGCGCAGGAAATTTCAAGCTGTGAAGGCCAAACTGCGGAACTTGCAACTGGACTACGCTTTACTCTACCCGGCTAGGCTGCGGGTCACGTACCAGGGACGACAATTTTTTTTTACGAACCCTCAGCAGGTGGAGGAGTTTCTCAAACACTTAAAGCGTGCTCACGGGACTGCGGCTGGGGCGGACGACGAGATGAACGCGCCAAATGAGGAGATGGCGGATGGTGACCAGTGAGTGGGGTGAACATTGTTCGTATACTGTACCAGGGGGATAAATGAGTACTTTGCATGAGAGACGAGATTGGGGACCTCATCCGAGTCCTCCATAGCGTTGTACTCCGTATTTTGCTTGTCTATTCCGTATTGTGGGAGCTGGGGGGCTTGGATGGGAATGTTGATAACCCCAAATCATTTGCAAGTTCACTGGATATACGGGGTGTGTTTTTTTTCTCTCGCCTATGGTCAGTGCTGGGTGCTGATGGGGTGCCCCAGTTGCCTATCAATATAGCGCCGGACACCCCTCTGGGTCAAGTCAGACTACAAGTCCATTGTGGTTTGGCACGGATGAGGGGGAATTAGTGGTGCCACCTAGATATGACCCCCAAAGGGAATTACCCTAGAATTTTGTTGGGATATGGGAACGTGACTAGCCCTTGTTTTTGGGGCGACTGTGGGGGGGACGGGGAGGGAACATGGCTGGCAGGTTGGGGTTTGCTTCAGTGGGAGGGGGGAGGATTTCTGGGGGTTGTTGCGGGGTTGGGTGGTTGGAGTTTGGTTATGGGGGTGGGGGATTTGGGACTGGTAGGGGTTTTTTTGTCCACAGAGGAGGGAGATGGCAGAAGCTTATTGGAATGCTGCTTTGATTCTTTGAGTGGGTCCACTGCTGAGGTTGTTGTGGTTTCTATTGCTAGACACACGGGTTCATGGTACATGGGCATTGCTGCCTGGCGGGTGGTTCATCGGAATGCGGGGAGTTGAGGATTGATGGCTAATATGGTACGGATGGCGAAAGTCAGTCTTATCATGGAATGTCCGAGGTTTAAATGACGCTAGAAAATGTAGACGGGTGATGGCCTATTAAGAGCAGTGTCAGGTACAAATTGCATTATTGCAGGAAACGCACCTTCGCCCCCGACCAACCTATGCCTTGGCCAGTAAATGGGCGGCGGTAAGGAGTTTCTCCTCGTATTCAGGGTATGCCAGGGGGACTGCGATTCTGATCAAAAAGACGGTGCCCTTTGTAAAACTGGGGGAGCATACCGACTCCGAGGGCAGGTTTGTTGTGTTGTGGGGCAGGCTTGGCACTGACACAGTCACGATAGTCAATTGTTACGGTCCTAACGTGGATTCGCCCGCCTTTTTTACGCAGCTGTGGGGAAAGATACTGATCGCTGGCTCCATGCATATCATATGGGGTGGGGACTTCAATGTTGCCCTGGCCCCGGAACTGGACAGGTCTGATGGCGGTCCCCAGTACAATAAAAATGCGCGGGAGGCTCTAGCGGGTATTCTGGAGGAAGGAGGGTTGATAGATAGTTGGAGGTTCCTGCATGCTGGGCTTCGGGAGGGTACGCATTTTACAACGTATGCGAACACATGGGCCAGACTTGATTATTGTTTTCTGTCTCGTGGGTTATTATCGGACTTGGGTCGAGTAAGGCATCTGCCGCGGTCATATTCGGATCATTGTCCGGTTCTGGTGGCGGTCCTGGGCTATGGGAGGGCTGCCCCACCTTGGCGTATGCAACCCACGGCCCTGTTGGATCCACTGTTTAAAACAGAGCTGGGAAAATTGCGGAGTTTTTCCCCCGCAACAAGGGTTCGGTTGCTAGTGTTGAGACCATCTGGGAAGCGTTTAAGGTGACGGTCCGGGGATACTACATTCCAAAGAGCTTCGGGGTACTGAGGGACATACGCGGGGCGCTTCGGAAATTAGAGACGGAACTTAAGGAACTGGAGACTAGGATGGCACAGGACCTGATCGGTCCGAGTCATGAGGAATTTAGAGAGCGGCTTACGCAATATGAAAAGGAGGTGGATCGGGAGGCTAAATTCAGAGGTAAATACTGGCAGGCTCGCAGATATTGTGAGGGTGAGAGACCGGGGCGCGCATTAGCAGAGATTACTCGACATCCGCGTTGTACTAACCACATATTGGAAATCCACACATCGGAAGATGTAACACATCAGGATACGAAAAGTATTTTGGGCCTATTCACTGCACATTATCAGCAATTATACGCTGCGCATAACGCTGGGGAGGTTGATTTTGGAGGGTTTCTGGATGATGTGGCGCTGTGTTGGTTGAGTGATGACCACAGGCAGTTTCTTGGAGCCCCGTTCGAACTGGATGAAATCAGAGAAGCAATTATGTCCCTTAATAATGGTAAGGTGACGGGCCTGGATGGGCTGCCGGCGGAATTTTATAAGTGTTATATTGATATTATGGCCCCAGTGCTCAAAGAGGTCTATGAGGAGTCTCTGGAGGTGGGAATTCTGCCGAGGTCGATGAGGGAGGTGGTGATTACCTCTTCGTTGAAGCCGGGCAAGGACCCTACGGATTGCGATGCGTATAGACCGCTCTCTTTGCTAAATTGTGACGTTAAGATATTGGCGAAGGTCCTGGCCACTCGGCTTTCTCTACTCATGTCCAGGATAGCTCTTCCGAACCAGTCCGGATTTGTTCCGGGGAGGTCTACGGCCAATAATCTGAGAACCCTATTTTCATTGATCCTTAACATAGCGCCCGAACTGCCGGTGGCGGCTATATTTCTTGACGCCACCAAGGCATTTGATTCGGTTGAGTGGAATTATTTGTTCGCTATTTTGTATAGGATGGGGTTCCCGAAGATACTTGTGGCATGGGTGAAGCTGCTTTACACTGAACCAAAGGCGAGAGTACTCATCAATGGTGAGATGTCGGACCCTATTTCATTAACCAGAGGCACCAGACAGGGTTGCCCATTGTCCCCATTACTGTTCGCGATAGCGATTGAACCCTTAGCCTGCCGTATCCGACAGCTGCACAAGAACAGCGCTTTTAAATGTGTCCATCGTCAATTTGATGTGTCACTTTATGCGGATGATTTAACACTATATGTGGTGAATCCGCAACTTAACCTCAATCCGTTGCTCAGAGAATTATTGGTGTTCGGACGATTGTCTGGTATACATATCAATTGGAGGAAGTCGCAGTTTTTTCCCCTGACCCCCGCGGTGGCCTGCTTTGCCTTAGACTTTCCGATTGAATGGTGTGATTCGGATCTTCGTTATCTGGGGATTCGGATCTCACAGCTTAAGGAGGAGACGCTGCGCTTGAATTATGGTACTGCCATCACTAAACTGTCGGAGGATGTGACGAGGTGGATTTCTTTGCCTTTTACCATGGCTGGTAGAGCCTCCCTGATTAAAATGGTGGTATTGCCCCGGTTTTTATATTTGTTCCAGAACGTCCCGTATTATCCGGGGGCGTTTTTCTTCTGGACGCTACGTTCAGAGCGGATTAGATTGTTCTGGGCTGGGAAGCAACCTAGATTAGCGTGGTCGATTGTTACCCAGCCGTACGCTGTTGGGGGATTTGATGTCCCTGATTTTCTGTCCTATTACCTGAGTTCTCAGGCTCAGTTTGCTTTCTATTGGTTCGCACCTACGCCATTCATGCCGCAGCTGGCTGTGGAGGACTGGATAGTTCGGCCTCTGCCGTTGAGGGGCGTGCTTCAGGGCCCGGTGAGCGCGATTGATACACCGGCTACTACGGTGACATGCACGATAGATGCGTGGCAACGGATTCTGCGCAGGGTCGCGCTTCAGTTTTTATATGCGCCGACTTTGCCGTTGGTTTACCACCCGAGTCTGTCCTTGCTGCAGGAAGGGGGGTTTCGGGGGATGTGCGCTAAGTTGAAGATACGATACTGGGGCGATTTATTTCTGAATGGTCAGTCCAAAACGAAGAACAATGGTTTCAGGGCTATCCGACTACACCGCTTGACATTTTTTATTATATCCGGCTGCGACAGGGGCTTAGGGCTATCATACCGCAATTTCCGGACATAGTATTGCCTTTGCAGGTTTTGCTTACTTCCTCGGATGGTAGGCATTTGGTCTCGCACCTATATCGGAGTATCCGAGTGCAAAGTGGAAGTGGAGAGTGTAGAGCGTTAAGGCAGTGGAGCGAAGATATAGGCAGGGACATAACTGAGGCGCAGTGGGCGTATTGTTGTGAGCTAACTTCACAGATCTCGGCCAGTTGCAGATTACGGATCATCCATTATAAGTTCTTGCAAAGACTGTACTGCACGCCTGTGAGGCGGCTGCGGTTTCGTATGTCGGACAATGACAGATGTGAACGTTGCCACTCGGAGGGGGCCGGTTTTTTGCACTTGGCGTGGCTATGTCCACGGGCGTCTGAGTATTGGACGCAGGTCCACACAGCACTTCAGGCTATGTTGGGTGATACGGTTGACCGAGACCCGCTAATGATGCTACTTGGATATACTATGCAGATACCCAAGGTGCATCGGAATTTGGTAACATTGCACTATTACTGGCGAAACAAAGGGTTGCTTGTCGGTGGGGGAGAGGCCGCGCGCCGAAATTTAAGGAGTGGTTAGATGATTTACTATATTGTCAAGAACAAAACACAATATACGCAGACACACAGCCATTGAGTAGTATGGCCAGAGACACATGGGATCCGTTCAGGGCATACTTGGTAGCTAATGCCAGGTCAGATGGAGCTGGAAACCTGGAGGCAGCGGGGACTAGTCCTGCACATACAGCACGAAGTTAGTGGCAGTTGGCTTGGGATCTGCTATGTTTGATGTGTCGGTTTGGGGTTGAGTGGAGCACATTGCTGAGTGGTCCCACATGAGGGATGCATTTTAGCTTTGGTGGATCTGGTGATGATTTGGGGTTTGATGGCTGGTATGTACAGTGCGGGGGCTGCTGTGGATTTTGTGGAGGTGAGAGGTCCTGGTAAGAGTGTCACCGGCTGGGACGTCTTGGATGGACCACTGGGGTGGGAGGCGTGGTCTGTGCTGCAAGGATTGTGGAATACCCTATTGGTATGTAACCCATTATTGCTGCTTATTCTCGAGGCTTCTGTGGTGGGAGCTACTCCCGGGCTTATGGCCCATCAGGCTGGAGAACTCGGTCTGTTGGTGGCTGCAGATGGACGTCTAATGGAACTACTGCAACCATGACCTTCTGCTTAGCATCAGACTTTTGGATACTAATACCCCAAGATTGTTTTTTCGTTGTTATTATACAGGGCGGGGGCATTATAGGGACTCTAAAATAACTTCATGGACCTTGGACTGATGAACAGCAAGCAGAGATAGTATACATGATATGTTGCAGGACATCGCCTCCGGACCTCCGGGTTGTCGGTCATATGGCTGTGTATATCAGTGGTGGTCGAAGGGGGTAGTAGAAACCTTAGCCGGCCCGTGTGGTTGTAGGCGCGATGCTGTACTGCTGTGGATTGCTGTAATAAAGGTCTTTGAAACAAAACAAAAAAAAAATAGGAAACCTACTACTAGGGCATGTTCTGCAGCAAAGTGGAAACAATTTGTTATATACTGTAACAATATCAATCCCCTTGATGCTTCAGTGCAAAACATCAACTGTTATCTCTTACACTTACAGCAATCTGGATTAGCTTACACATCCATTTGATTGCATTTAGCAGCAGTAGCTGCATACTTACAAAACAGACAACACTTATCTTTATTCAGAGTACCAGTGATTCAAGCCTTTATGGAAGGACTAAAAAGAGAAATACCACCAAGAGCTCCTCCTGCACCAGTATGGAACTTGAACATAGTCCTTACGAGCCTAATGGGTCCACCTTTTGAACCAATGCACAAGTGTCAACTACAATTTTTCTCTCATGGAAGGTTGCTTTTCTTATTGCAATCACTTCCTTAAGGAGAGTTGGGGAACTCGGGGAACTAACTATATAAGAGCCTTTCTTTCAACTTCACAAAGAAAAAGTGGTTCTTCGAACCAATCCCAAATTTCTTCCTAAAATGGTTTCTGCTTTTCGCATCAATCAATCATTTGAGTTATCCGTTTTCTTTCCTCAACCTGATTCTGTAGCATAACGAGCTCTACACAAACTAGACACACACTAGATGTCCGAAGAGCTCTACTATATTATGTGGAAAGAAAAAAAGATTTTCGTAAGACAAAACAGCTTTGTTCCTTTTTCACCACCGCACAAATGCAATCCCATTTCAAAATCAGACATTGCAATTCTACCTTTACTAACTCCATTCTCACCCTTTGCTGAAAAACAAACTAACAATGGAGTTGATGCCCATGCGCACTCTCACCGAAAGGAGGAGTCACCTTACCTTGTGACTGAAAGACTTCTTCAAAGAAAAACAACTTGCAAATTTCTGATGGATACACCTGCCAGTGGATTCCTCACCTTGTGAATATCCCCTGCGCCAGCATTCCACTGAACTTTTTTCCCCAGTTCTCTACGCCGACAACGTCATAATGCATCGGCTCCGCTCGCGACTCCGTATGATGTCACCGGAGCTATAAGAGAGCCACGTCGGCGTGATGACGTCAGTTCCCTTTTTTCCGCGGCGTCGACGCGCAACGGTTTTCCAGCACTCTCCTGCTACTTTGTAGTCGTGTAGTGTGTTACTGTTGGAGAAAATTGTCATGTCTTCGACTAGGAAGTCGGGTTTTAAACCTTGTAGGGAATGTGGGGGCCACATGTCAATGACAGAACCCCATAAAGATTGATTGTGGTGTCTTTCTTCTGACCACGACGTGGAAGATTGTTCCAGCTGCAGAAGGATGAATCCCAAGGCCTTGAAAGAAAGGGAGGTGAAGCACTTCATGGCCAAGGCTAAGAAGAAGAGAGGTAGGAAGAAGGAGAGATCGAGACCGGAGTCGTCGACTTCGCATTCTTCGAAGTCAAAGAAACATCATAAGAGGAGGAAGCATTCCACTCGGCGCCGGTCTTCGAAGAGCAAGGCGTCGAGATCGACTTTGCCTAGACGTTCAAGTAAGGATGTGTCTCCTTCTCCATCTAAGTCTCCAGAGGGATCTACTTCGCCGAAGCGGTCCCGGGCGCAGTCACCGGCGCGGTCACCGGTTCCAGTGGAGTCTTCGGCTTCTGAGGCCGAGCAAGAACAGGAAAAAGAGCCTTCTCCAGAGCCGGATGATCCTGCAGCGCCTGTTGAGGACACCGTGGCTCCGGTACCAGGTACTCCTCAGCCGGATCCGGGATTATTCCCTTATCCGCAGTTCCCGACTCCGGGTGCGGATTCGATGCATTTTTTTAAATGCGATGTATGGGATTTTCCAACGGGCTGCCTTCCCATTCGGCGCACCTACTGGTCCCGTGGGTCCTATGGCATACACTCAGGGAGTGCCGCAGCATTTTGCTCAGGCCCCCGTTTATGCCCTTTCTGCCGATGGCTCCTTCGTGGCAGTTTCCGGCGCCGTCTGGGGATCCATCTCGGCTTCGATTGGATCGACCTTCTTTGGAACCTTCCTCGACGCCGTTGCCGACTCCTTCGGCTCCGCGTCCGGCGCCTCCGACTCTGGCGCCGCCGACCCCGACACCTCCGGCTCCACGTTCGGTTCCACCGACTCCGCGTACGCTGACGCCGGCTCCTCGGATCCGTTCAAGGAGAGAGGCCCAGAGGGTCTTGGAAGAGGAGCGTTATAGAGTTGAGGTGGAAGAAGGTGAGGTGGATACATCTTCCGACGAATTTGAAGGGATTCAAGAGGCTAGTGGCCTTGATACGACTCCGGAGTGGGAGCATTCTTCCTCTAGGTCCTCTCCACCGCAGGATCTGGCTCCTTACCATCTTGTTATAAAGAAGGCCGCAGAGTTGCGGACTTGCAGCTGCCCTCTGCGGAGTATAAACCTAACCTTCTGACGGAGGTGTTACATTCGCCTACCTCGACCAGTGAGCCTTTGCTGCCTTTTAATGAGACTATTTTGGAGCCAGTTATGGACGTCTGGCGTAAGCCACTCTTCGCCGGCAGTCTCCAGGCAGGTGGCGAGAAGATATAGGGTGGCACCTGGGGATCCAGGTTTTCTAACTTCCCACCCTTCTCCAGAAAGTCTGGTGGTACAGGCTTCATGCTCGAAGCATGCTTCAGGAGCTTTTCCTCAGACTCCTGCGGATAGGGAGTCTAAGAAGGCGGATTAGGCGGCTAAAAAGACCGTTTCTTCTGGGAGCATGGCGCTTAAGTCCACTAATGCCACCTGCTTGCTAGGGCGCTATGTTCATGCTCTTACGGACTCTATGAAATCTTTAGCCCCTAAGTTGCCAGAAGGTGATAAGGCGTCCTTTATGGAAGTGGTCACGGACACTCAGGCTGCTGCAAGGCAGGTGATTCAGTCGGTGCTTGATACGGCTGATTCGGTGGCAAGGATAATGGGGTCATCTATAGCCACTAGGAGGCAAGCGTGGCTGCGTTCGTCTGGCTTCTCCACGGACGTTCAGGCCACATTGGTGGATTTGCCTTTTGACGGACAGAGACTTTTTGGTGAAAAGGCTGATTCCGCCTTGCAGAGATTTAAAGAGAGCAGGGTGACGGCGAAATCTTTAGGTCTGCAGGCTCCTGTTAAAGGATTTGGGCTTCAGAAATTCAGAGGTTTTGGGAGGTCTTCATTTCGCTCCTTCCGGCAGCCTCAGCAGCAACAGCAGAATCCCCTCTACAGGTCCTATAGAGAGACAAAGAGGTCAGAGAGGTTCTGGCCGCAACCCCTCTTCATCTTCTGCCTCCTCTGCTCCCAATGAAGCTTCAGGGAAGCAGCCCTAGATCCCCCATCCTGGATCATGTAAGACCTGTGGGGGGTCGGGTGTCCCACTTTCTGCGAGGTTGGAAGTCTTTTACAACCGACCTTTGGGTTTTAAACCTCATGGAGACTGGGTACGCCCTTCCCTTTCGGGAGTTTCCTCCCCCTTGCCCTCCTTGCCAGGGTTACTGCTCAGAGGACCATCTACTTCTTCTGCAGAAGGAGGTGCTAGCTTTGCTTCAAAAGGGTGCGATAGAGGTGGTTCCAGAGCAGGAAAGGGGTCAGGGATGCTACTCCCGGTATTTCCTGATTCCCAAGAAGGACAGCAGATTGCGTCCGATACTGGACCTCAGAGTCTTGAACTTTTACCTGAAACAGGAGAAATTCAAGATGCTGACCCTTGCGCAGGTTCTTCAAGCGTTGCAGCAAGGATACTGGATGGTGTTGATCGACTTGCAGGACGCGTACTTCCTGTCCCAATATAGTATCTCCGTTTTACGGTTGGGTCGCAACATTACCAGTTTGCGGTCCTCCCGTTTGGTCTTACTACCGCACCTAGAGTCTTCACGAAGGTGATGGCAGTGGTGGCAGCCCATCTCAGGAGGTCGGGGATTCCGGTTTTCCCCTACCTGGACGACTGGCTTCTGAAGACAGAGTCCACAGAGATGGTGCAGCATCATCTGCAGGTAACATCTCAGCTGTTATTCGACTTGGGTTTTTCGATAAATGTGCCCAAATCTCACCTGGTGCCCTCTCAACGCAACCTGTTCATGGGGGCGGTACTGGACACTACTGTATGTCGAGCATTTCCTCCACCTCAAAGAATTCTCGACATTCAGGAGATGGTCCCTTTATTCCACAATGGAGCGGTTGTTCAAGTTCTGAAGGTCCTTGTGAGAAGTTGGCCTGATGTATGATGTCACTAGTTCTAGTGTACACCTTATATCAGTCCAAACAACCCTTATGGTGATTGGTTGTAAAGTCAACCTTATAGACCAGCTATCCTAGTGGTAGCATGGACAAGAGCAGTCTTAGGCTAAACTCTGAATGGCATGTGAAGCCAGCTGTGATACCATATATAATCCCTTGAATACCAAATGAAAGGACACCACAACAGATATATATATAAAATAGTGTATTTATTCTAGTCAAACCCTCAGCACTCTTTATGAGATTAGAGGTAAGTACAACAGTCTTATTTAAGCATACATTAAGTCACACAGGTAAGTAATACAGTTAGGCCCTAGGGGCCACGCAAACCATATACTAAAGAAGTGGTATAAGGACCACTGTCATGGAAATAGGATAGGCCTAGGGAATCGCTGGGGCTACACTACACTAGCAACAGGTAGGAAGTGGGAGGCCCACGGGATTCAGGTGCAGAGTGGAAACACTCACGCGTAATGCGTAAAAGTCGATAGAATTACTAGCAGTTAGAAATTAACAGTTTAAGGACACTTCTGAAGCAGCTAGAGAGTCGAGACTCGGAAACTAGACCCTAGGATAGTCACTACCCTTGTGAGCACCGAAGTACCCAAGTTACCTAGCCCACGGGCTGCGGGTGCATAGGTGTGAACTTGCGTCGAGTTTCGTCGTGGACTTCTATGGATGCCTGAAGGAAAGTTGCTGACAGGCAGTCAGTGAAGAGTGTCCGGTGGATCCCAAGGCTGGGATCAAGAAGAGAGGAGACCTGCAAGCAGAAGGGACAGAGTCAAGGTCACTAGCCAGTGACCACGTGGAACCAGGCGATGTCATGAAGATTGCAGGTGAAGGTGAAGCTTGTCGCTGCAGCCACGGGGACCAGGAGACGTCGAGGACGACCAGGAGGCGAGCTGTCCCACGAAGGCTCTTGCTGTCGGCGGCGTCGAAGTTGGACTAGGACTCACCAAGCCTTGGCAAGCGGAACCCACGAAGAACGGAGGACTTGCTTCTGGTGCAGACCAGGAAGGTCTGGGGTGCTTCTCTTTTGCAAAGAAGCGGCAGCCAGTCTGGAGGAGCCAAACCAGCGGTGAAGTTTTCAGGGTGCGTCGTCACAAAGGCCACTAGCCAACGGGCAAGCAACCGGACAGACGCGGCAAGCAGGAAAATGCAGAAGGGCCCCACGCAGGACTCGTGGAGTGTGGGGGGGCTGATCTTCGGTGCAGATGGTGCTTGGGGTTGGGGCTTCTCAATCCCCGGTGCACAACTTCGAGGTTGCCTCAGAAGCTGCGCTGGAAGATACTCGCCACTTTTCCCAGGTAGCCGGTCCCACGTCTCTCGTCGCCTCCACGGATCTCAGCTCGGCTGTGGATATGGATCAGGGTCGGAGAAGTCTGGAAGTCAAGGCTCTGGTCGGGCTCTGCAGTCGGTCCCTCGTAGAACTTTAGCAAAGCAAAGTGTAGTCTCTTGATGGTGCCTGTTTGCACAGGGTAGCCACTCCTTGGCCACAAGGGAGATTCTTCAGTCTTCTTCTTTCATCGAATGTCGAAGGTCCAGAGTTTCTGTTCAAGTTGCAGGTTCAGGATAATCTAATCTCCTGGGGCCCAGCTACCACTCTTATACTAATCTGGGGGGCTGGGTTGCCTGCTAGGTCACGCCTTATGGGTGGGACCTGGGAGGGGGGTGGTTACACCCCCTTCCCTTTGTCCAGTTTCGCGCCAGGACTGGGGCTGGAGTGCCCCAGCACCGGTTTGAACTGGACTATGCACGGGACACCTTGTGTGCCCCAGGCATGTCTCATTCTTTTCATCCCTCCCTGCCCCAATACACTAAGGCCTGTCTGGGGTGGTGCTCGCACCTCCCAAGGCAGGAAACCTATTGTCCAAGCCTCCCTTGCCGGGATCACTCCCAGCAGCAGGAGGTCAGACTCGTGTCTGTGGCAGCAGCATCCATTTTGTGATGCTGGGGCTCTGGTTAACTTTAACCGGGTAAGTAGGTTATAACATGTCTTCTCCCTCTAGAAGGGAGGGATAATATCCTCATCCCCAGAAATGGGATGGGGGTATTATTCCAAAGTGTTAGACACCTTACACGACATGTTTTGATAAAGCCAAACCATAGTTACCATAACCGTTTACGATTATAAGGCACTTTAAGAGTATATGGTAGGCTATATCATAGAACAGCTATAAGGACATGGTTCCGAAAGCTGCAGACAGGCTCAGCTCATGCTAGAGCACCATCTCACATGTTACCAAGCACTCTGCCTCCAGGATTGTTAAGGCCTGCCATAGGAGTGGCTGATAGGTACACATGTGTCTATATTTAAGTTAGGTATAGGAATACTACACCTAAGCAAAGAGTGATTACACCACCTTGCCCCAGCTGAGTGATCAGCCAGTTGTGTCACAATGGAAGGCCAGGCCAGGGGTGGCATAATACATGCTGCAGCCCCTGGTAGGCCTAGGGTACACCTATGCCCTGGGTACCTAGGGTACACTGTACAGGGGCCAATAAGGTGATCCTATCCAAATGGGTTATGCACCTAAAGTACATAGTATCAATTTAGAGAGAGAACAGCAGGGCTGTGGGTCTGATTAGCAGGCCCACAGCCACATCTAAGTCGAAAACCAGTAAAGCAAAAGCAAAAAGTGGGGGTGAACATAGAAAGCAGACCCTACCCTCCTACAGTCCTTCGCCTGCTTGGTCTGTTCGCCTCCTGCATTCTGTTGGTCAACTATGCATGCTGGCACATGAGGGCGCTCCAGTGGTGCCTCCGCAGGCAGTGGTATCAGCACAGCGGAGATCTCAGGGAGTCGATCAGGATCTCCAGAGGAGCTGCAGCGGATCTATCTTGGTGGAGCGTAGAGGGCAATCTGTCCCAAGGAAAGCCCTTCCATCTACCTCAATCGGTGGCCACAGTGATAACGGATGCATCCACTTTAGGGTGGGGTGCGCATCTGGGGGATCTGGAGATCAAAGGACTTTGGTCTCCAGAGGAAAGGTTGCTTCACATCAACCTTCTGGAATTGCGGGCGATTCGTTTGGCACTCAAGGCCTTCCTCCTTTCCCTTCGTGCTCAGTCTGTTCAAGTCCTGACGGATTACACTACCGCGATGTGGTATGTCAACAAGCAGGGAGGAGTGGGATCGCATTGTCTCTGCAGAGAGGCCCTGCGTCTTTGGTCCTGGGCTCAGGACCATCAGATTTGTCTGTTGGCAAATCTGGCCGGGGTGCTGAACGTATGTGCGGACAGTCTGTCGGCAGTTCTCCGTCGACCACGAGTGGAGGCTCCATCCGGAGGTGGTTCGTTATGTCTTTCGGATGTGGGGAATCCCTCGGGTGGACCTGTTCGCCACCCGCGAAAACGCGCACTGCCCGTCATTCTGCAGTTTCCGATGCAGGGGGCGTTGGGGAATCGTTTCAGTTGAGTTGGGGCTCGCAACTCCTTTGCGCGTTTCCTCCCATACCCTTGATTCCTCGGGTTCTGAGGAAGATTTGCCAAGACCGGGCCCAAGTTATATTGGTCGCCCCGGATTGGCCAAGAAGGGTGTGGTATACAGATCTTCTCCACCTCTTCTTGTGCCCTCCGCTCCGTCTCCCTCTGAGGGCAGACCTCCTCTCGCAGTCGGGGCAGGTTCTACACCCCCTCCTCCAGAGCTTACACCTTCATGCCTGGAGATTGAACGGGGCAACCTGTATTCTTTCTCTCTCCCGCCAGATGTGGTAGATGTTATTTTATCGGCCAGGCGACACTCCACCAAGTCCATTTACTCGTATAGGTGGTCTAAGTTTGTTAAATGGTGTGGAGAGAGATCCATTGACTCTTTAAAAGCCCATCTTTCTGATGTGCCTCAGTTTGCTCTTTCCTTGTCTCAGCAGGGCTGTGCTGTGACCACGGTCAACGGCTATCTTTCGGCCTTATCGGCTTTTCTATGTCTTCCTGATCAACCGTCATTATTTAAATCTCCGATTGTACTAAGGTTTATCAAAGGCCTTACAAACAAGTTTCCTCCTACTCCTTTTGTAATGCCACAGTGGGACCTTAATCTTGTCTTAACTTTTCTGATGGGGTCCCCGTTTGAGCCTCTTCATAGTTGTCCTCTGAGGCTGTTGTCCTTTAAGACGGTCTTTCTTGTAGCCATAACCTCGGCAAGGAGGGTGAGTGAGCTTCAAGCTCTTAGTTCTAAACCCCCTTTTTTAACATTACATGCTGAAAGGATGGTTCTCAGGACCAGGGCTGCTTTCCTACCTAAAGTAGTTACTCCGTTTCATTTGGGGCAGTCTATTACTCTCCCTGTTTTTTATCCACCTCCTTATCCCTCCAAAGAGGAGGAAAGACTTAATCACCTGGACCCAAAGAGAGCTGTGAGCTTTTACTTGGACAGAACGAAGGACTTTCGTCTGGACGATCAGCTCTTCGTGGGTTATGTTGGTCGTTCTAAATGAAGAGCGGTGCACAAGCGCACTTTATCGAGATGGATCATCCTTGCCATCAAGATCTGCTATGCCCTGGTTGGTAAGGTTCCTCCTGAGGGTATTAGGGCTCATTCAACTAGAGCAAAATCGTCTACATCTGCTTTGGCCAGGGGTGTTCCTGTGGCAGATATTTGTAAAGCCGCGACTTGGGCCTCCCTCCATACTTTCACAAAGCATTATTGCTTGGACTCTGAGATGAGGAGGGAGGGCCACTTTGCGCGCTCTGTCTTGCAAGACTTTCTGGTATAGAAAGGTGGACACCCTCCTCCGGGAGTGGGGACTGCTGTGGGAATCTATTCACAAGGTGAGGAATCCACTGGCAGATGTATCTATCAGAAGAAAATGTTACTTGCCTTCGGTAACGCTTTTTCTGGTGGATACAGTATCTGCCTGTGTATTCCTCACTGGCCCACCCGCCTCCCCGTTGTCCACCTTTGTATACCTTAAAAGATGTCTTGCTTGAGATGTTGTTATGCTTTCTGGTACATTGGTAGGAAATGCTTGTTTTATTTAGCTTTCCTTTTGTTCATGTACTATGTATATTTGATTGTGTATTGTATACTGTGTATACTTTGAATCTGTTGTTGGTCCACCTGTGCGCCTCGGGGGCACGGAAAAAATGGGTGGAACTGACGTCATCACGCCGACGTGGCTCTCTTATGGCTCCGGTGACGTCATACGGAGTCGCGAGCGGAGCCGATGCATTATGATGTCGTCCACGTCGGCGTAGAGAGCTGGGGAAAAAAGTTCTGTGGAATGCTGGCGCAGGGGATATTCACAAGGTGAGGAATCCACAGGCAGATACTGTATCCACCAGAAAATGCGTTACCGAAGGTAAGTAACTGGTTCATCTGGACCCAACACTAGATGGCAGGAGTATGCAAAGCATGTGAATCTACAGCTTTACCAAGAACAGATGCTTACTGGGTAAGTAATATTATCCTCCCATATCTGAAAGAGACTAGTAGTTATAGATTCCTTACCTTAAAATTACCCCCAGGCGTCAGACTGGAAACAGAAATCTTTTCTTAGCAGTACCTCTGCACATCAATGGGTGGCGTCGGTCAACTCTGCTTCGTCGTCGGTATCTGGGATGACGTTGCGGTATCTACTTAGACGCACTGACGTCAGTTATTTCTTTTTCGCGCCAGCCAGCGCAGATCCGGAGAGAAGCTTGCCCCTTAGTAAATTTTTTACTAAACTTGTTCGACTTTTTATTGACAAATTTTCGAGTCCTAACCGACTCCTGGTGCGCGAGGGATGTCCCATTGTCTGGGCTTCAAGCGTTGTGACACCTGTCACAAGTTGATGTCCGTCACGGATCCGCACCTTGCGTGCCTTTGGTGCCTGGAGCGTGACTACGACCCAAAGTCGTGTTCCGACTGCCGGGCCATTGCCCCGAAGTCTTTGCGGGAGCAGTCCCGAAAGTATTTAGAGGCCCGGGAGTCGGCTCCGCGCCGATCGAAGTCCCGGTCGAGACAAAAGGTCGCGGGACCGGTCGCGGAGCCACCACTCGTCATCTAGGTCTTCGCACTCCTTGGGTAAGTCGAAGAACAAGAAGAAGGCAAAGAAGTATTGTTGCTCTTCGCCTTAACCCTGTCCGTCGGCCGACGCCATCCGAGCCTGCTGGGATGGCTTTGCGCTACCCACCCTTTCCGAGAGCTGGAGTGACCCCTGCCCAACTTTGTGCGTTCGACGAAGCACTCAAAGCACTCAATGCCATGTTTGGGCAGCCCGACTCCACCGGCGCACCTTCGGGCCCCGCAAACTCTGCTGGGGGTCCTAGGCCTTCCCTGCCGACGGCTCCGGTGCTGCAGGGCCCCCATGGATCCAGCCTGGATCCGTATCGGCGCCGGTCGACCTCACAAGTCCTTCCCAGACGACTGTTCGAAGGACGACGACTCAGACGCCTCCGATGCCGGTTGTGTCCCCAGCCCAAGTCGACCCCGGCCTCCACCCTGATTCGAACACTGAGCCAGACTGATGTCGAATGACACCGGGACCGGCGCCAGAGGGTACTTTTGCCCCAGTGTTCTTCCCTGGCGTTACTTATCGCCCTGACTGGCAGCCAGAGGAGGACGTGGAAGACTGGGAGGGGTCAGGTGACCCTTTGATAGACCAGCTCTAGGAGCTGGACTAGACAGAGAAGTTGGGTGATGCCAGTGGTCTGGATACCTCCCCAGACCTTGGTATGCTTTCTCCTCCCCTAATCGTGGCTACAGAGGAGGGAGCCTCATATGCCGTGGTGTTGCGTAGGGCGGCCGAGGCCTTGGGCCTCTAGCTTCCTATGATTGCGGTCAGGACTAACCTCCTGACTGAGGTGCTTCAGCCAGCAGCAGCCTTTTCGGAGCCCTTGCTGCCTTTTAATGATGCCCTCACTGATGTCCTTTTGGACTTGTGGTCCAAGCCGAACACAGGGGTTCCTGTGGATAGGAACATTGCCCAACGCCTGGCTCGGGCGACATACTTTTCGTCTCCCAACACCCTACCCCGGAGAGCTTGGTAGTCCAAGCCTCATCTAAAGGAAGCACGTTCCCTACAGCACCGCAAGATAGGAAATCCAAGAAGCTGGATTATCTTGAAGAGGTTTTCGTCTGCCAGGTTAGGACTGCAGTCAGTGAACACCGCATGTCTATTGGGCCGGTACGTGCACACTGTGTGGGACACGGCTGCGCAAGTGCTGCCACAGTGCCCGGAGGAGGCCCAGGCTGTGCTCACCCGTGCCGTTGCTGAGAGTCGAGACGCAGCAAAATTCACCATCAGATAAGGGCTGGACACCGCCGACTCGCTAGGTAGGCCTATGATCTCCGGCGGAGTCTGAACTTAAGATCAACCTTCTGGAGCTCCGGGCGATTCGTCTTGCACTCAAAGCATTCCTTCCCTCCGGGGAGGAGTAGTGCAGGTGTTTACGGACAACACCACCGCCATGTGGTACTGCAACAAACAGGGCGGGGCGGGGTCCTGGACCCTATGTTAAGAGGCTCTTCGCCTCTGGACATGGCTGTAACATCAGAGCATATCCGTAGTGGTTCAACACCTGGCAGGTTCACTGAACGCCAGGGTGGACGTACTCACCCGCTGGTGCTTGATGGATCACGAATGGTGTCTTCACTCGTAGATGGTGCAAGGTCTCTTTCAACAGTGCGGAGAGCCTTTGTAAGATCTATTCACCACCGAAGAGAACGTGCTATCTCAGTAGTTCTGCGTGTTGGAATTTCCAAGGCGCACTCGCTCTGCGACGCTTTTCGTCACAAGTGGAGTTGCGGTCTTCTGTACGCCTTTCTGCCTATACCACACCTGCCCAGAGTGCTGAAGAAGATTAAGCGCGATCGGGCCCAAGTCATTCTTGTGGCTCCGGATTGGGCACGGAGAGTTTGGTATCCCGAGCTATTACATCTGGCCATCGATCCTCTGATCCGACTTCCTCTTCGGGAGGATCTTCTGTCGCAGCAGCAGGGGACGGTCCTCCAACCGAACTTGTCCAGCCTCCACCTCCTTGCATGGAGATTGAGCGGCGACAGTTGACAGCCTTTGACCTTCCTCGCAAAGTCTGTAATGTTATCTTGGCAGTCAGGCTTCCCTGTGCTAAGACGGTATATGCCTGTAGATGGTGCTCAGCAAAGGCTGTGGATACCCTCTCTACCCCTCTTTCTGAGGTTCTTTTGTTCCTCCTTTCATTGGCCTAGCAGGGCTCTGCTCTGGGCACACTTAAGTGCTATCTCTCAGCCATCTCAGCCTTTCTTTGGCTGCCTGATCAGCCTTCTCTTTTCAAGTCCACTGTTGTAAATAGATTTCTAAAGGGCATTACTCCTCACTTTCCTCCTATTCCTTTCGAAATGCCTCAGTGGGACTTGAACTTGGTTCTGACATACCTTATGTGCGCTCCTTTCGAGCCGCTACTTAACTGTCCTCTCACACTTTTAACTTTAAAGACTGCTTTTCTAGTGGCCATCACACATGCTCGTAGGGTGAGTGAGCTTCAGGCCATGTTCTCTAAGCCTCCTTTTCTTGCTGTTCATCCGGACAAGGTTGTCCTAAGAACCAGACCTTCCTTTCTTCCCAAAGCGGTTACTTCTGATGGATACATCTGCCTGTGAATTCCTCACCTTTTGAATTACCCCATCACCAGCATTCCACGGAAACTTTTTTTCCTACGTCGATGAGGACATCACAATAACACGGCTCCGCTCGCGACTCCGGCTGACCTCTTCGGAGCCACAAATAGACCTTGTCGGCGTACTGATATCAGTTCCGTTTTTTCCACACCGACGACGCGTAACGGTTTTCTGGGACTCTCTATTACAACTACTTTGGTTCCTTTGTTTGTGCTGTTTCCTTTGGAGTGGCAGTGCGATGGTTTCGAAGAAGTCTGGATTTAAACCTTGTAGAGAATGTGGGGCCCATATGTCGATCACAGACCCCCATGAAGACTGTTTGTGGTGCGCCTCTTCGGACCACGACGTCGATGGATGTACCAGCTGTCGTAAGATGAACCCGAAGGCCTTGAAGGAACGGGAGGCCAAGTTATTCATGGCAAAGGCAAGGAAGGAGAAAAGAGGTCGAAAAAGATCGAAGTCGTCGATCTCACATGTTTCGAAGTCGAAGAAGCACAAGAAGAAGAGGGTTTCGAGATCGCCTTCACGGGTCTGAGATATCGTTCTAGAGATGTCATTTCTTCATCGCCTTCTCCTCCTCCTCCTCCTCCAGTGACTCTGGTTTGTTCTCCGGCGCCTTCTTCGACGCTGAAGGATATTCCTGTATAGAAAAACCTTGAAACTGAGGAATTAATATATTGCTTTTTATTTTAGTGTAGGGAACATTCAATTGCCCTCACTTTAGTCTTTTAATCCTACAAAGATATCACCTAAATTAATGTAAGGCACACATACACAATGGAACCGATCTTCAAACAAACAAAATAACAATTTGTACAAAGACATACAAATGTACATAAAGAAATATATATATACAACACAAACAAAAATACAATCAACTTTATGTTGCCAATACCCTAAAGCAACTGTCTGCCCATTTTTTTTGGCCGGTCCACTCGGAGTTAGTCTAAGGATGTGTGCACAGAGGCAAAAAGTGCCCTTCATATAGCTCTCTTGTCACTAAAATCTTTTTATATCACACTCATTAAAATGAGTGAGGGCTCCTCCAAAGTGAATGTCGTCGACGCGGACGTGTTTCAGCCTTTGTAATCGTTTCGGCCTCCTCCGGACGAGGGCTAAAGAATAATAATCATCAACTCCTCTAAAGGTCATGTATATATCAGCCCGAGTTCCACCTGAGTGGCGCCCGAGTTTAGAAAAGCGTCCTTTCTCTCATACGTAGTGGTCAATCTATCGTAGAAACCACGTTTATCTGGTATTTCAGATATCCACACTGCCTGCCGGTCAGTTGTGAAGTCTCGAGCCGAAAAATGCTCACGGTCCTCTATCCAGAAATCAGCGTGCGCCATGTGAGAAAGTGCCATCTTTCTTGCATGGTATGCCCCCACTTTTTGCTGAATTGCTGAATGTACTTTGACTGAGTGTGCCCTGGTCTTCTGCCAATCAGGTGCCCAGGGCCTATGTTCCTTCCCTAAAAACTGTGCTGAAACCTAAAACCGAAATCGGCAAACACTGGCCACATATCATCCCCTGGTAAATGGTACCCTAGGTACCCAGGGCCTTGTGACCAGGGAAGGCCTCTACGGGCTGCAGCACTTATTGTGCCACCCTTAGAGGCCCTGTACCCTGACACACACACACTGCCCTTGCAGGCTGAGTGTCTGGGTATAGGACAAAACAGAGTCGACATGGCACACATCCCTGTGTGCCATGCCCACAACATACACTGCCCTGGCATACATCAGCCAACCCTCTAGCTGGGTGCCCTATGCCAGTGGTGTGGGTACAGGAGCATGAGCCCTGTGCCCCTACAGTATCCAGAAAGGGGCACTGTAAGTGCAGTGCTGCCATTTAAGAGTATATGGTGCTGGGAGATCGTCAAACACTAACTCCACAGCACCATGATGGCTCCACTGAAGCCTGAGAAGTTTGGTATCAAACTTCTCAGCACATTAAACCCGCACTGATGACAGTGCAGGATTTAATGTACAATGCACGACAGAGGGCATCTTAGCGATGCCCCCTGAACCTAATCTACAATCCACAGCTGGTCTGAGGGCTGCCTAGGCTGCCACACAGCAGACATGTTGCTGGACCCTGGGTAGAGAGCCATCCGCTCTCCTGGGCCTGCAACAGTGCACATCCTAGGCGAGGTGCTAGGTCTCCTCCCCCAGGATAGTCAGGGGAAGCTTCAAAGGCATGCCACCTTTGTGAGCTTCTCCAGGCCACTTGCTGTACTCAGCAACTAGACCCTACCAGTTCTAAAACCCCACTCTGGCGGGAAGACTGGCCGGAAACCCCAAGGAAGGACAGGGGGTGTGCCAGCCGCTGCCAATCCCACCCCTCAGGTGGAGGAGGCGAGGTGAAGCACATCTCCGGGCTCTGGTCATCTTGAAGATGGGGAGCCCTGCCCAATCAGGACTAGGCCACTGCCCCCCTCCCACAGGAGAGTGGCAGGATAGGGGGTGTATCCACCCCAGAACAGGGACCCAGTGGTCCCTGCCCTTTACCTACCTGTAACACCCCTAAATTTAGTATTTAGGGGCACCCTGAACCTTGCTTCCAGATTCCAAAACAGCATAGAAGAGCAAGAAGAAAGAAGACCTGCCGTGCAGCTGCTAAAGAGGAAGACACCAATTGCTTTGGCCCCAGCCCTACCAGCCTGTTGACCCTCGAACCTGCTCCTGCTAAATCCCGGCATTTCCCGTGGCCAGCAACCTCACAAACCCGGGAGGACCTGACTACCTTGTGACTCTGAGCATCTGGACTCCCACGAGCAGTGGCACTACTCAAAGCAAGTAACTGACCCCTGGCACCAGCCAGGAACTGTGAACCCTGCACACTCTGCACCCGCCAAGCCTGGCCTGTGCTGGAGTGGACAAAGACAACGAGGACGTCCCCCCGGGGACTGTGACCCCGCATCCGGCACCAAAGGACCCACCCAACCGCGATCAACAGAGGGTAAGATTTCCTGACACCAAAAGGTACCCCGGCACCCTGCGGCCCCCTGTGCCCAACTCCTGGGTACTTACCTATCCTCCAACTACCCAACTTACCTCTCGAAGTGGTGGTCGCACCTGAAGAATCTTCGTCCCCGAGCTTGCAGGCTTTGTTCGTTCTGGAGCTTCTCCATTGCAATCCATTAAGTGCCCGACTGCTCAAAAGCACCCTGCACCCGGCCGCCCGAGTGCCCCTGGCTGTGCAACCTCTACCCCTACCTACTTCCCCATTTGCCCTAAGCAAGTGACCAGGAGCCCAGCTCCCACAGCCGCGTGGCCTGCGAGTCAGCAGCCACCAACCAAGGGCCCCCTGCTTTCCATAAGTTAACATTGGGCCTCACTCACTCTGCACCCGGCTGCCCCTGTGCCGCTGAGGGTGTTACAACTGTACCTACCTGACCCTGGGAGACCCCTGAGTCTATGCCCAGAACCTTAACTCTGCCTGTCGAGTACTTACCCAAAAGCCGATAACTCACTTTTCTTCCATAGGGTAACATTGAGTGGTTTCACTTGAAATTTCTTTTAAGTGTGGAGTTTCTAAACTTTAAAATATTCACCTAAAATCAACCGAGTAACTAAAACGGAAATACTCACCTGCTATTTGGAGAGATCCCAGTGCTGGATCTTGGTGCCCAGCACTGACCCTGAAAAGTAATTACAAACCATACTTACCGTTAACTCCATTTTCTTCCATAGGAAACCATTGACTGTTTGTCTGTGAAATTTCTTGTGTCGATTTTGCAAACTTCTAAATATTCGTTAAATATCGCTTGTATAACCTAAACACTTTCTATCAACTGCTTACAGGTGGTATACTAGTGCTGGATCCAGGATCCAACACTGAACCCGAAAAAGTAACCATAACCCCACTTACCTGCGAAGTGAATTTCCTCCCATAGGATAACATTGGTAATTTGATTAGAAAAAGTCATCCAAGTGTCAACTTTTAAAATAGCAAAATATTGCTTAAAAATCATAACAGTAACTAACACGTATTTACTCACTTGTTTCCAAGTACTGTCCCAGGACTGAATCTAGGATCCAGGCCTGGAGTTAGAAAAGTAATCCTGAAAGTAATCCATTGCATACAACTTAAAATTCCCATTGAGCTCAATGTATTATTGTGTTTGAAATTGTGTTGCCTATTGCAATAAACTGTAACTATTGCATTCAAAAGTCAATTGCCTTTTGCAAAGTATTTAACTAAAGCATCTCATTTTGAGTAAGTATATTTTGATACCTATTGTTGGTTCTAAAATAAAACAACCATATATTTTTATATACAAACCGTTGGCCTAGAGTTCAGTTCTTGAGTGTGTGAGACCATTTGCTGACTGAGTGTGTACAACAAATGCTTTACACTGTCCTCTGATACTGCATTACTGCTCGACCAAGCTACCACTTTAGAGAGTAAGGTTATATCTAACTTTAGCCTCTGCCAAATCTCTGGGGGCTGTGAACTCTGTACCTATTTAGGAACAGTATATACAGAGCCACTTTCCTACACACCAGGAAGGATATTTCTGGGCCGAGCTCTTTGCCGGCGCCGAAGGGTTCTCTTGAACCAGTACCAGTGACTTGTCTTGGGCCCGACGTCACCGGCGCCTTCTCGGCCTCGTGTGGATCAGGATTCTGCTCCTTACCCAACCTTTCCTGGGCCAGGTATGTATCCATTGCAGTTCCTGAACGCAATTTATGGCGTGTTTGCCAAGGCAGCCTTCCCTACTGGTGCGCCTTCGGGTCCCGTGGGTCCGCTTGCGTTTAATTTGGGCGTTCCTCAACATTATGCCCAGGCATTTTCCGGCTCCGAGGTTCTCGGCGCCGGTTTCTCAGTCTCCGGCTCCTTCTGGAGGTCGATCCTCTTCTCGGCTTCGAGCAGCGCCGTTGCCTGCTTCAGAAGCTGCTGCTTCGGCGCCGCGTGTGGCACAGTCGACGCTGAATCCTGTTCCGAAGGTGAGATCTAGGGAGGCACAGAGACTTCTTGAGGAAGAGGAGTATCAGAAGGATGAGGCTGAAGAAGGCGAGTTTGAAGGTCTTCAAGAGGCAAGTGGATTGGATACTTCCCCAGAATGGGCAATTTCATCTCCAAAGGCTTTACCCTCGCAAGGTGTTGCGCCTTATCATGCAGCCTATTTTGGAGGTGTGGAGGAAGCCTCTTTCTGCACCTGCGGTTTAAAGGGCCATAGCAAGAAGGTACAGGCCTGCTCCAAATGATCCTGCATTTCTTTGAAGTCATCCCTCCCCTGAAAGTTTGGTGGTGCAGGCTTCTTGTTCGAAGCAATCGACAGGATCTTTTCCCCAGACTCCTGGGGACAGGCATTCAAAGAAATTGGAACAGTCTGCTGAAAAGGTTTTCTCCTCTTCAAGTATGGCTTTGAAATCCACCAATGCAACTTGCTTGTTGGGGAGGTATACCCATGCCTTGAAGGACTCTGCAAAGCAGTTAATTCCTAAACTGCCAGGGAATGATCGCATATCTTTTCAGGAGTTTGTGGCGGATACCCAGGCAGCAGCTCGACAGGTTATACATTCTGGATTGGACACTGCTGATTCAGTGGCAAGAGTGATGCGCTCTTCTGTTGCTACAGGAAGGCATGCCTGGCTTAGGTCTTCAGGTTTTTCTCCTGATGTTCAAAATACTTTTCTTGATCTTCCCTTTGGTTCAAGGCCTTTTGGGGGAAAAGCTCATTCTGCACTGCAGAGGTTTAAGGACAGTAGGGCCACGGCTAAATCTTTAGGACTCCAATCCCAAACTAGAGTTTTTGGTTTGAAAAGGTATCGTGGCATTAGCAGGATGTCTTCCTTTTGTGGCCGTCCACAGCCTCAGTTACAGCAGCAGCAGAACCTCCAATATAAGACTTAAAGAGGGAAGAACAGAGGTAGTTTGCGGGGTGCAGCCCGTCAACTCTTCTCCTCCTCTTCCGCCACTGGTGTCTCTGGAAAGCAGCCCTAGATCCACCATCTTGGAGCATGCTGGTCCTGTAGGGGGCCGTGTGTCCCATTTTCTACAAGATTGGAAATCTACAACATCAGACCTTTGGGTTTTGAATCTTGTGGAAAATGGGTACGCCCTTCCCTTCCGGAAGTTTCCCCCTCCTTATCCTCCTCGCCAGGGCAGGTGTTCAGAGGACTATTTGTTGCTTCTTCAGCAGGAGGTTCTTGTGTTGTTGCAAAAAGGTGCGATAGAGGTTGTTCCGGAGCAGGAATGGGGTCAGGGATGCTACTCCCAGTATTTCCTGATTCCCAAGAAGGATGGCAGGTTAAGGCCTAATCTGGATCTCTGGGTCTTGAATTTTTTCCTCAAGCAGGAGAAATTCAAGATGTTGACCCTATCTCAGGTTCTTCTGGCGTTGCAGCAGGAAGACTGGATGGTGTCGATCGATTTGCAGGATGTGTATTTTCTTTTTTTTAAAATTAATTTATTTATTATTTTATTTATAAGCATTTAAGAAGGTACACAATGCTGTAAAGTCCAACAAGGATACAGGCTACACATCAAGCATCAAGCGGTTATACATCACAATTCAAATCATTTGTTACATCATCAGCTACAGTCTGTCATATTTCTAACATAGCATGGCTAAGCAGTTTGTTGGGCCTTTTAAATAGGCAACTAGATACATCCAGTAGTCCCTTGGCTTTGAACCTGTGGGCAGCTCCTCCTCATATGTATTAAAAGTATCCTTACAATACACCATAATTTTTGGTCCGTGGAGTGTCCTTGCTGCCCCAACATAGTGAAATCCTACGTTTAGCTAAGAGTAGCGCTATCATACAAAACTTCCGTTTTGTGGCTCTCACGTTATTTACTATACCTAGCAGACATGTTCTAATTGAGCAGTAAATAGAAACACCCAGCATTTCGTTTAATAGCTGCATAAACTCAGTCCAGTAGGCTCTAATAGATAAACAATGCCAGGCTAGATGTATGAAATCTGCACCCTCCGCCCGCACCTCTGGCAGCGTGCATCTGCCCTTAAGCCAAATTTGTGTAGTTGAGAGGGGGTATGGTATGTCTGGTGCAGGTATTTATAGTGAAGAATGTGCAAATTGCCATTCAGTATGAGCATACCAGTTTTAGTGCAGCAGGCAGTCCACTCCCCCTCTGTCAGGGGAATATCCAGCGTGTTATTCCACTGCCAATGCTTTGAGTATTGCCATCAATGTCCCCTTGAAGTAGTTTATATAGGCGTGTAACCATATGAGCGTTATGAGGTGTGGTGATAATCATTTGCAGTGCATTTAGTTGTGGTGGTTCCTGGGGGTACGTGGGATAGAGTTTCTTAATTACTTCATGTAGTCTGTGATAGGTGAACTGAAAAAGTAACGTTTTGTTTCTGATGTAGTGCAAGTCTTTGGGATCGATAAAGTTGCCATCCTCATATAAATCGCCCGTTGTATCTTACCCACTTGTCGCAATAGGTCTGTTCCCACTTTTTCCTGGGTAACTGATAAGTCCGGGTGGAACCGCAAGGGTAGTGCTGGTGCATATAGTGGCAACTTATTTGCCAGTTTCCCCATCTTTCACCAAGCTGCATTGGTGGTGTCAACGGTGATGATTGCTCGTGGGTGTATTCGGGCAAGTCTATGCGGCAGGATAGCATTCAGCAGGATGGGATGTGCATTCCCGTTTTCAATAGCTATATGAAGCAAATATGGGATAGGATGATACCAATACTGCGCATATTGCGCGTGAGCGCACAAATAGAGGAAGTCCGGTACTTTGAATCCCCCTTTAGTAAAAGGCAATGTTAAGGCCCGAAGTTCAATACGCGGTTGCTTGCCCGCCCATATGAGGCGATTTACCACTGTTCTTAGTCTCCGGAATACTGTGGTTGGTGGGGTAATTGGAATGTTATTAAAGAGGTAGAAGAGTTTAGGCAGAATGACCATCTTAACAATGGCCAGTCGGTCTGCCAGTGACAGTGGTAGCTGTATCCAGTGCTCCACTTTCTCTTCTAGTGTATTGATGACCGTCCCATAACTTACACGGATAACCGTTTCTGGGTCACAGTGGTACCAAACCCCCAGGCATTTGACCGGTTCTGTTTGTCACGCAAGCGGAAATTCTGCTTTGTGCGGGTGTGTGGTGTCTGTCAAAGGGATGATGAGGGATTTTGCCCAATTAATCTGGAGACCGGAGTGATGCCCAAATTTAATATATTCTCTAAGTAGTGGGGACAGGTTTACTTCTGGGTTCTTGACGTATAACACCATGTCGTCTGCATATAGTGAAATATTGAGTGGCCTTTGTAGGAATTGAATGGCGGCATATTTATGACCCTGCCTCACTTTGCATGCTAGTGGTTCAAGGGCGATTGCGAAGAGTAATTGGGAGAGGGGTCAACCTTGACGCGTACCTCGTTTGATTTGGATATCTGATACGTAGTTGTTAACTCTTATCCTTGCTGTGGGTTGCGTATATAGTATTTGAACCCATTGCAAGAACCTTGGGGGGAAACCCATCCGTTGTAGTATGGTGTGGAGGTATGTCCATTTGATGGAATCGAATGCTTTTGCTGCATCCAGAAGTATTGCAGCTGCTTGCATGTCCGGGGCCAGGTAGTGTGACAATGCAAATAAAGTTCAAGTGTTATGCGCTATAGATCGATCGGGTATAAATCCCGATTGGTCTGGCAATATCATATTTGTCATCAGTGGTTGGAGGCGCTTTGCAATCAGTTTGGAAAGGATTTTTGTGTCTATGTTGATCAGGGGCAGTGGCCTGTAGGATTCACACTTCTTCGGGTCTTTGTTTGGTTTCATGAGGGCAATGAGCATGGCTTCTCGCAGTGTAGGGAGGAGAATCTGATTGGCATGTGCGACCCCATACATTTCAACAAGATGAGGGGCTAGTATGTCAAATGCTTTATAAAATTCGCTGGTAAAGCCGTCTGGGCCTGGTGCTTTACCATTGGGAAGGGGTTCAACTACCTCAGTGACTTCTACCATTACAGGTTGTGAGAGGTACTCCCTCTGTGTATCTGATAGCCAGGCCAATGCCACATCCTCCAAATAGTTCTCAAGCTCAGTCCGGGTGGCTACTTCTCGCGATGCATAATGCTCATCATAATTAACCATGAATGCTTGCAGAATGCCCTTAGTGTCATAGTGAGGTGTGCCATTATCATCTGTTATCGAGAGTACCATATGTGCCTTGTGTCCCATACTGATTTTGCGTGCTAGCGTGCGGCCTGGTCTACCTCCCTCACCATACATGCGGGCAGTGTGGTGTTTGGAAATATATTTGAGTTAAGTCTTCCGCAAAATCTTGATATTCTGACACGACCCTCCGAATCTCACTGAGGGCGGACATATTATGTGTCTGTTCATATTCACGTTCTAAGGCACCCAGTCGGAGCTCTCGGGCAAGCTGGGCTCGTATGTCTTTTAATATGCCAGCATTGGTACTAATACAGACACCCCGTATAGTAGCTTTAAATGCTTCCCATAGTAAACTAGGGTCCTCCGTAGAGGCTTGATTAAAAGTAAAGTAGTCGCTAATCGCTTGTGCAATGGTGTCTGTATAGGAGGAGTCTAGTAATGCCCTGGCATTAAACCTCCCGATTATATGGTGGTAGTGTGTACTGGGGTAGTTCAATAGATAATGGTACCGGTTTGTGGTCGGAGAGAGTTTTGGGTAGGTGTTTAATGCATCGAGTCCAGGATACTCTGTCGTCAGTCCCGAGCCAGTAGTCAATGCGAAACCAGCTGTTGTGAACAGTGGAGCTATATGTGGCCTCTCTGTGTTGGTGGTATCGAGTTCTCCAGATATCGACCAAATTGTACTGTGACATAATATTTTGCACTGTAGTTACCGCCTGTTTGTGTCGCTCTCTAGATGAATCCGACCAATCCAGGGATTCATTTAACGTTAGGTTTAAGTATCCACCCCATAATATAGTCATTTCGGGTAAGTCATCTAGTTTGCGCCATAATGATGTGTAAAAACCCGGGTCATCTACGTTTGCTCCATATGTATTGATGAGGCCGATGCGATGTCCCCTAAGATGACCCATAACTATTATATATCAGCCTAGATCATCCGTTATGGTGTGTTCTATGTGAAAGTGTGTACCCTTTTTCACTAACATCAGCACACCTCTAAAGTAAGATGAGTATGATGAAGTCAAAACCGTTTCTGCCAATTTGTTTCCTATATTACATTTAGTGGAGGGAGCCAGGTGTGTCTCCTGTAGAAGAGCAATATTTACGTGTAATCTATACAGATAAGCAAATATCTGCCTAATCTCTTTCAGGTTATTCAACCCTCTGACGTTCCTGGACAGGAAATTAAGATGTGGCGGTTGCAATCTATCTATTGTGATGTGAAAAAACTATTTGTGGCGTTGTCTAGTTTCTCGCATACATTCCATGCAGTGTTCGTAGCTGTAGATACTTTGATATTGGATGTGGGAGTGATTGTGACTCTATTCGCTTCAGCGTAGTGCATAACTAGTAGCCCGCACCGTAAAGAACATCCCCTCCCACTTTGATATCCCAATCACACCAAAGACATTCACAGCACAACATTAACAACATAACTTGAAACATGATGGGGAGTGGATACAATATCTGCCTGTGCATTCCTCACTGACCCACCCTCCTCCCCGTTGTCCACCTTCGTATAATTAAGGTTCTATGATTTATTTAACATGGTTGTATTACTGTGTTTTTTTAAAAGCCTTGTTTCGTGTATAGGAAATGCTTTGTTTCTTCTGCTTTTCCTATGATTCTTTATACTTTGATTGTATGTTTATATATTGTATACTGTGTATACTTCAATTATGATGTTGGTCCACCCGTTCGCCTCGGAGGCACGGAAAAAATGGGTGGAACTGACGTCAGTACGCCGACTAGCTCTATTTGTGGCTCAGATTACGTCAGATGGAGTCGCGAGCGGAGCTGTGTCATTGCAACGTAGGAGAGCTAGGAAAAAAGTTTCTGTGGAATGCTGGCACAGGGGTAATTCAAAAGGTGAGGAATCCACACGCAGATACTGTATCCACCCAAAAAAGCGTTACCGAAGGTAAGTAACTTGTTCTTCTTTCCACTTTGGTCAAACCATCACTTTGCCCACCTTCTTTCTGCCTCTACATCCTTCAAAAGAGGAAGAGAGGCCCCACCGTCTGGATCCAAAACGTGCGCTATTGTTTTATCTGGATCGCACAAGACCATTCTGGGTGGATGGCCAACTCTTTGTTGGTTATGTGGGTGCCAAAAAAGGTCAGGCCATGCCGAAACAAACCGTCTCTTGGTGGGTCGTTGTTTGCATTAAAATGTGCTACTCTGTGGCAAAGGAGGAGCCTCCAGTGGAGCTGTTCGCCCATTCCACCAGGGTGACGGCAACCACTACTGCTTTGAGACATGGAGTCCCCTTTCATGAAATCTGCCAGGCAGCAACGTGGGCATCACTACACACTTTTACTAAACACTACTACCTGGATTCTCAAGTCCGGAGACACTGCTTCTTTGGCCGCTCTGTTCTCCAGGACTTCCTGGTGTGAACTTAGTTTTCAAACCCACCTCTGGGGTTGGTATTGCTGGGGTATCTATTCTAAGGTAAAGAATCTATAACGAATAGTCTCTTTCAAATGAACAAGTTACTTACCTTCCGTAACGATATATCTGTAAGAGACCTATATTAGTTATAGATTCCTTACCGCCCAACCCATCCTCCCCATTCTGCAAACTGACTTATAGGGTTAAAGACTTCCTTTCAGGGCCCTAGTTTTGTGCACCAGTGGTCAGTGTCTTGCATGGCTCTGCGCTTCTGGCGTGGAATGTCTTGTAAAGAAGTGATGTCAGGGTGCGAGGGCGGCGTCTAAGTAGATACCGCGACGTCGACCACGACGCCGACGACTAACGCAGAGTCGCCCGACGCCACCTATCAACGCGCAGGGATACTGCTACGATAACATTTCTCCGGATCTTGTCTTACGCCTGGGGGTAATTCTAAGGTAAGGAATCTATAACTAATATGTCTCTTACAGATATATCGTTACCGAAGGTAAGTTACTTGTTCGTTAATACCTTACTAGCCACTATCTGCTTTAGCTGTCGTGTAAGCAATACAAAACACTATCAAAATCAATGACCACATTCAACTTTTGCTCCAATGAACTACACCACACCCCCAAAATAGTAAATTCACCCATGCTCTCAGCGCACTATGAGCTGGGCAAATGGTAGCTATGCGCTCTACAAATGCATTTCTGAAGAATGTTTTTGATCGTTAATGATTTTGGGGGAATCTCAGCTTTCTTTGTTGGACCATCTTTTATGTGTCCCTGCTTGATCATCTGTAATCCGTTCTGATCCTTTTAGGTGTTGCAGCCTTTTGCCTCAAATTTGTTGATGATCAAGACCATGAGTGTTCAACGGTAGTCCAGGCGTTTTTGTGCCAGATTACCAGGTTAACCACTGACTTTGTAACAGAGTTGCATTTATGTGTACTGTACCTACATATTCAGTGTGGAAAATCCTAAAAATATGACTTGGTTTTGGCCCTTCAGGACCTGCGTTGGGCATTTCTTAAAGTCTACCCTGAAAGTCATTGGAAACCATTGTAACTTGGCCATGGCTGATATGTTAGAATGTATGCATTGACCACACTTGTACAGAATCTTAGCAAAAACCTTGTATTATTGGGCCAAATTGGAAAATAAAACTGACCAATCCTTAGCAAAGACTGGATTTCACTATTCCTATTGCAAACACTGTCTACAGAGTGATCTTAAACGCTCTTGTTTATTCTCAATTATAAATATTCTTCTCCAGGGTTCGGTTGAAACAAAACAAGTACCCCATACTATTTTTAACTCAAGGACATTCTGAGATTTATCCAGAACTTATGGACCTTAGAAGCCGTACAACACCAATTGCTATGAGTTTTGCACAGTTTGAAGACATTCTGGTAAGCACGGCCATCTTTAAATCTTTAATTGCAGTGGTGCCAAAATATGTATTTGTGTTTTTTGTCAATTTATAGTCCATGACTAGCTCAACTGTTTTCTTACCCTTTTTGGCTTGTACGTTTACAAAATATTAGTAATCCAGTCATCATATGATTTTTTCATTTTTTTTATTTTTCTGTGTTTGCCTTACTTAACTGGCATGGTTCCTATTTCTCTTTGACCTTATTTTCGGTCCTTGTCTGCTGACTGGTGATCACGTGATCTGTACCACAATGTTTAGATGCTTCCATTTACAAGATTTATTTTAAATCATTTTTGGGTGCACAAGAAACGTCATGATCATTTCCTCCTTTTTAGGAGTTTGCTTAGTGTGCTGACGTATGTTTGGCTTGGAGAACTTTATATTTTGTGTGACATTGCTGACCGAGTTTTATGGTGTCAGAGTTCATGCTTGAGTCTTGGGTGTTGTGACTCATTAGAGTCCATATCATTTTCCTATCAAATAATAGGTTTCCACTATTTTTGCGAACAACCTCACTGAATGTAAAAACTGCCTATGACACTAGTCACCAGGATTTCTCAACACATGTGGAAGACTATCCTTGGGCTACCAGAAGATAAAGTTTGTGTTCTGATTTTTGTGTTAGCAGTCGAGATGTAGCCAATGCAAATAAAGAAAATGTAAAGTTTTACACCATGAGAAAGTTAATTTGTCTTCCCCATAGATATTTACAAAGGTGTCTTCTGACCTACAGCTTCCTAAGGAATGTCAAGACTTGCCATCGTTTTATTGGTAAACGTATTATCCTCCCTGCATCCAGTCGAAGCACTTCACTACTAATTTAAATCACTACTGCCCCCCTGTCAAGTTCTGCCTTTGCTTCCACACTGGAGTTGAAATCTAGTGAGGCAATAATAAAGGCAAATGGCCACCTTCTTCATGAACAAAGAAATAATCAATAGTGATGGTAACTGTGTGCAAAGGTTTACTAAGCCCTCACTTTAATAATCTGTAGGGCCATAATCTGCTTCAGTTCACTGGTACAGGCCAAAACCACAATAGAATTCTCTTACCACAGCACTTTCACAGTTGTATATTCTAACAGATAATTCAAACCAGATTCTTCTTTCTATAATAATCCCCAGGCGGCAGACTGGATCCAGAAATATTTTTTTTGTAACAGTGCTCCCTTTTGCCGGTAGGTGGCATTGTGTATCTGTGCGTTGGCTCCACAATGTCATGGTTATAAAAGCGGAGATGCATACAAGCGCAACCCGTGCCCGGTAAAGTCAGCTGGTTTTTAGGTTGAGCCTCGAGTCAGCGCGCATGCACTGCGAGACTTATTGTAGTGGAGTATAGAACAGAAGCTCTGCCCATATTTGTTGTTGGCCTGTGTCATTGTCCTTCGTAAATGCTGGCTTCTGATTCGTAAAGAGGCTTGTTATTCCCTCCTTAGTATCACCTTGTCTTCATTTGGAACCTCCCAGGCGACTGACCCTTTTACTTAGGTTGTTACATGGTACGTGTTCTTCAGTCTGTAAGCACTATTTTCTTTATTGAGTTTCTACCCATTGTCTTCAAGTATGGCTGCTGTGCCTTGCTTTTGTTCGGAACAGCACGGCCACCTCTTCACACAGTGGCTATAACAGGGCACATGCTTTTCTAAAGGGCGCATGCTTTTCTCGCATTGCCATTATATCCCATACTTGTTTAAATACAATTAGCCCACCTTCCCTACCCCCCCCCCATGCATCATCCGGCATCTGGTCCCACCTTATGTGGTTTACTCCTTGTCTGAGTAAATCAATCAATCATAGGCATTTATATAGCGCACTACTTACCCGGAGGGTCTCAAGGCGCTTGGGGGGGGGGGGAGGGAGGGAGTGCTGCTACTGCTCGAATAGCCAGGTCTTGAGCTTCTTCTTGAAGGAGAGGTGGTCTTGGGTCAGGCGCAAGTCGGTCGGTAGGGAGTTCCAGGTCTTGGCGGCCAGGTAGGAGAAGGATTTTCCTCCTGTTGTCGTTCTTCGGATGCGGGGGACGGCGGCGAGGGCGTGGCTGGCTGATCGGAGATGTCGTTTGGGAGCGTAGAAGTTGATGCGGTTGTTGAGGTAGCTGGGTCCTTGATCGTGTAGGGCTTTGTGTGCGTGGGTGAGGAGGCGGAAGGTGATTCTTTTGTTGACGGGAAGCCAATGTAGGTCTCTCAGATGTCCGGAGATGTGGCTATGTCGTGGGATGTCGAGGATGAGTCTGGCTGAGGCGTTCTGGATCTGCTGGAGTCTCTTCTGGAGCTTGGCGGTGGTTCCGGCGTAGAGGGCGTTGCCGTAGTCCAGTCGGCTGGTGACGAGGGCCTGGGTGACCGTCTTCCTGGTCTCGGTGGGGATCCACCGGAAGATCTTCCGTAGCATGCGCAGGATGTTGAAGCATGACGAGGAGACGGCGTTGACTTGTCTGGTCATGGTGAGGGAGGAGTCCAAGATGAAGCCCAGGTTGCGTGCGTGGTCTGTCGGTTTGGGTGCACAGCCCAGGGCGGGGGGCCACCAGGAGTCGTCCCAGGCGGAGGGTGAGGAGCCCAGGATGAGGACCTCCGTCTTGTCTGAGTTCAGTTTCAGGCGGCTGGTCGTCATCCACTCGGCTACGTCTTTCATTCCTTCATGAAGGTTGGCTCTGGCTGCGGCGGGGTCGTTGGTCAGGGAGAGGATCAGCTGGGTGTCGTCAGCGTAGGAGATGATGTTCAGGTTGTGTTGGCGTGCGATGGCCGCAAGGGGGCTCATGTAGACGTTGAAGAGGGTGGGGCTCAGCGAGGATCCTTGAGGGACGCCGCACATGACTTCGGTGGCCTCTGACTTGTACGGTGGTAGGCAGACTCTCTGTGTTCTTCCGTTGAGGAAGGAGGTGATCCAATCCAGTGCCTTCTCCTGGATTCCGATGTTGTTGAGGCGTTGCACAAGGGTGCGGTGGCAGACGGTGTCGAATACCGCGGAGAGGTCTAGGAGGATGAGGGCCGCTGTTTCTCCGTTGTCCATCAGGGCTCGGATGTCATCGGTAGCAGCGATGAGTGCGGTCTCGGTGCTGTGGTTGGCTCGGAAGCCCGACTGAGGGGTCGAGGGATCCATTCGTCTCGAGGAAGGCGGCCAGCTGCTTGTTGACGGTCTTCTCGATGACTTTGGCTGGGAACGGGAGGAGCGAGATGGGGCGGTAATTCTTGAGTTCGGTGGGGTCCGCTGTAGGTTTCTTGAGTAGAGCGCTGAGTTCGGCGTGCTTCCAGCTCTCCGGGAAGGTGGCGGTGTCGAAGGAGGTGTTGATGATGTTCCGCAGGTGGGGAGCGATGACAGCGTCGGCCTTGTTGAAGACGTGGTGAGGGCAGGGGTCGGTTGGAGATCCGGAGTGGATGGAGTTCATCATGCGGACGGTGTCTTCCGTGCTGATCGGAGGCCAGGCGCGGAGGGTGGTGGTGGGGGGCGGTGGTTCGGTCGTGGCGGGCGTTGGTTGTGTGCTGAAGCTGTTGTGTATGTCCGCGATCTTGTTGTGGAAGTGGGAGGCGAGGGAGTTGCAGAGGTCTTGCGACGGGGTGATGTCGTTTCCGTCGTTGGGGTTGGAGAGCTCTTTGACGATGTTGAAGAGTTCCTTGCAGTTGTGTGCGTTGTTGTCCAGCCGGTCCTTGAATGCAGTTTTCTTAGTGGCGCGGATCAGTTGGTGGTGCTTCCGGGTGGCAAGCTTAAGGGCGGTAATGTTGTCTGGTGTTGGTTCCCCTCTCCAGGCTTTCACGAGGGCTCGGCAGTTCTTCTTGGAGCTCTTGAGTTCGTCGGTGAACCAAGGGGCCTTCTTGCTGCCGGGTCTGCTAGGCGTTGTCCTTAGAGGGGCGAGTTCGTCCGCGCAGTTGCTGATCCACTTCGTGAGGTTGTCGGCGGCCTGGCTGGGGTTTGCTGAGCTGGCGGGAGGGTGCTGGCTCAGGGAAGCGGCGAGTTGGTCAGCTGTGATCTTGTTCCAGCTTCTTCGGGCAACCGGTTGCTGGTGGTGGTGGATCGTCGTTCTTCTGAAGTTGAAGTGGATGCAGCTGTGGTCCGTCCAGTGGAGTCTAGTGGCGTGGCTGAAGGCGATGTCTTTGCTGCACGAGAAGACGGCGTCGAGTGTGTGTCCGGCGAGGTGGGTGGGGGTGGACACCAGTTGCTTGAGTCAGAGGTTGGCGAGGTTGTCGAGCAGGGTGATGGTGTTGCGGTCGTTGTTGTTCTCCAGGTGGAAGTTGATGTCCCCCAAGGAGCATGTAGTCAGCGGAGGGGAGGGCATGCGGGCTGACGAAGTCGGCGATGTCCTCACTGAATTGTGTGCGTGGTCCCGGGGGTCGGTAGATCAGGGTGCCTCTGAGGGTGGTCTTCGGGTTGGTACGGATCTGGAAGTGTAGGTGTTCGGCGGTTGTCAGGGTGTCGTCGATGTTGGTCGTGATGTGGATGGTGTCCCTGTGGATGATGGCGATGCCTCCTCCCAACTGGTTGGCGGAGCGGTTCCTCCGGGTGATCTTGTAGCCTTCTGGGATGGCGATGGCGATGTCAGGCGCTGAAGAGGCGTTCATCCAGGTTTCCGTGAGGAAGGCGACGTCAGGAGATGTGGTGTCGAGGAGGTTCCAAAGTTAGACGGCGTGCCTGTGGACGGAGCGGGTGTTGAGCAGGATGCACTTGAGGTGGTTGCTGCTGGTGTTCGGCTTGGTGGTTGCAGGTGTGGGGCAGGTCCGGATGCAGGTGAACTTGCAGGCGTGGCAGCTGAAGGGTCCGTGGGTGTGCTTCGGGGTGGCTCGGTAACATCCAGGGATGCCGCCGGTGTTGAGTGCGCTGAGTTCGGTGGCGTTGTAGGACAATCGGGTCGTCTTCCGTCTGTGGGGGCCAGGGGTCCTGGCACTGGGCGCGGACGGGCGCAGACGGGCTTACCTTTGGCGCGCCTTCGGCGCACAATCGGCGCGCCCGCTGCGCGTTCGCACGGTCGCCATATATGGCGAAGTGCGAGGGAGGGCGGAGCAGCTGGGAGGCGGGAGCGGGGAGGTTACAGAAGAAAAAGGGGCGTGGTTAGCGGCGGTGGCGGGAAGCGGGCAGGGAGGACAACGAGAGACAGGGGGACCGGCGAACAACGAATACAGAACAAATTAACAAAGTAAATACCACAAATGCACACAGAGAAACTCAGCAGTCAGGGGGCACACAACAGGAGACCAAGGTGCAGGAGCACAGCGCTATCGCGTAGGAGACCACGCCGCTCGGTGGCAGGGGGCGTGGTCACACGGCGGTAGCAGGGGCAGCGAGGAGGCACACGCAGCAGCTGGTGGCCGTGCGGCGCGGAGGTGTCCTAGATTAGGTCATCTCCCCATGCCTTCCATTCTCCCCCACCCTTCCCCCCCCCCCTCACTGCTAGTCACGCTAAACCCCTCCTCCCCCAGACCCTGCTTTAATCATTATTGTAATAAGCGCGCATGTTACCGAGCTCCCACAGCTCTGTAAGTCTTTTTTATTTTCTAATCCTCATTATTATTCTTTTTGGCCCACTAGTACAGCTGAATTCTGATGGATACATCTGCCTGTGGATTCCTCACCTTTTGAATTACCCCTGCGCCAGCATTGCACGAACATTTTTTTCTTAGTTCTCCCATGTCGACAAAGAGGTCACAATAGCACGGCTACACTCCCGACTCCATATGACGTTACCCGAGCCATAAGAAGACCCAGTTGGCGTGCTGACGTCAGTTCCCTTTTTTCTCAGCCGTCAACGCGTAATGTTTTTTTCTGGTACTTTCAATTTTACATGTGTTAACACTGTTTCTATCTTCTACTTCATGTTGCAGTGTGAATGGCTTCTTTGAAGAATTCTGGTTTCAAGCCCTGTAGGTAGTGTGGGCCATATGTCCATCACGGATCCCCATGACAACTGTCTCAGGTGTCTTTCTTCGGACCACAACATCGAACGGTGGTTGTGCTGTCGGAAGATGAACCCGAAGGATGCCATCTTGCCGTTGCCTACTCCTGCGCAGGTGACTCTGGCCTACTCTCTGGCGTCGAGGGATTCTCTGGCACCCAGGGAGTCTTCTCCTGCGGTTTTGCTTGTTCCGACTCGGATGTCTCTGTTGCCGCAGCCTCAGACCCCTAAAGATGGATCCAGACCAGGGGACTTCGGATCCTTATTCTCCTTTTCCAGGACCAGGAACGGATCCGTCGCATTTCCTAAATGCGATGTTTGGCATGTTTGCCAAGGCAACTTACCCTACCGGTGCGCCGTCTGGCCCAGTGGGTCCGCTTGCCTTTAATTTGGGCATCCCCCAGCAGTATGCCCAGGTACCTTTCGTGCCTTTTATGCCGACATCTCCATCATGGCAGTTTCCAGCGCCAAGGTTTTTGACTCAAATACCTCTAATCTCCTGCACCGTCTGGTGTTGTCCGACGTCTTCCTGGATTTGAGCGGCGCTGTTGCCCACTTCGGAAGGTCCTCCTTCGACTCCGGCGCCGTTCTCTCCTGCGCCGCTGCCGGCACTGCAGACGCTGATCCCGAAGCGACGTTCCAGGAGGGAAGCGCAAAGACCGCTGGAAGAAAAGTACCACCAGCAAGAACTTGAGGAAGGGGAGATCCTCGACTCCGTTGACGACTTTGAGGGATTACGGGAGGCCAGTGGCCTGGATACTCCCCAGAGTGGGAGCTTTCTTCTCTGATGGCTTGCCTTCACAAGACGTTGCCCCTCAGTCATCCGGAAAGCTGCTTACCTGTTGCCTTCAGCTGAGGTGAAGTCAAATTTCTTGACTGTAGTGTTGCATTCTCCTTCCTCTTATGTTGAGCCTCTGCTGCCTTTCAACGAGGCATTGACGGAGCCGATTATGGAGGTGTGGCAGAAGCCCTTGTCTGCCCCTGCAGGTTCTAGGTCAGTGGCAAGACTGTATAAGCCTGCTCCTGGTGATCCAGCTTTTCTTCTGCCCATCGTTTGCCAGAAAGTTTGGTGGTTCAGGCTTCTTGTTCCAAGCAGTAAACTGGTTCCTTCTCCACCACCCCAGGGGATAGAGACTCGAAAAAACTAGAACAGTCTGCTAAAAAGGTGTTCTCTTCAGCAAGTATGGCTCTGAAGTGCCAGTGTTTGCTAGGAAGGTGCATTCAATCAATCATAATTTATTGTCTATGATTATTTGAAATTGTTACAATTTACAATATATAAAAAATATCATGACATACACAAATGATAAAGGCACCAAAACTAAGTCGCAACCCAGTAACAAAAAGAACATGCAATTTTTTAAATCTGAACAGCATTGATGATGCGCATGAGATGTTAACTAAAGTGCAAGTGCTAAGCCGCCGGCATATGTTGTTTTAATTTAAATTATAGTTACGTTTCCTGGACAACCGCGATAGATCTTCCGAATACCGTATATGGGTTCAGAACAGAAACCATCTGCGTTCACTGTTGTAAGTGAACTCAAATGGCTGAGTATATCAAAAGATGTTAAATTAACTAGCCATTTTGAAGTAAAATGTGCCTGGAAAAACAGCAGCTTTACGATAAAGAAATGCAAAGCTTTACATTAAGATTTCAAACCATTTTAAAAAACTCTACTGTTCATATTGACCCGTAATGGGTTAAACATTTAGTCTGCTTGTTACATGCGCTTGTGAGGTGCTGCTGTGATTGAACTGAACCCATGCCGGCATTGTTCATACTTTTTATATCTGAAAGAAACACGTTAGTTAGATTCCTCACCTTAGAATATCCCCAGGCGTCAGACTGGATCCGGAAGATTTTTCGTCAGCAATACCCCTTGCGTGTCGCTAGGCGTCGTCTGCGGCTCCGCGTCCGTCGGCGTCGTGCGCCGGGATGACGTCGTCGGAGTACTTAGACGCCGCCCTCGCGCGCTGACGTCAGTTCTTCTTTTTTCCGCGCCAGTAAGCGCAGATCCGGGAGAGCTACCCCTTTAGTCAATTTTTGACTAACTTTTTGATCCTTTTTGATCCTGTCTATCGACACCGGTGCCGGTAGGATGCCTGCTTTTAAAGCCTGTACGGACTGTAGCCGATTGATGTCGGTTACGGACCATCACCGCCGGTGCCTGTACTGTTTGGGCCTCGACCACGACGCGGAGTCGTGCTCGGACTGTAAGGCCCTGACCTCGAAGGCTAGACGGGAGCGGTCCCGTAAGCTCCTCGAGATTCGCCACTCGGCTCCGCGCGCCTCTCGATCCCGGTCCAGGAGGAGGTCCAAGGATCGGTCGCGGAGCCGCAGTAGACGTCACCATCGGTCGTCGGGATCAAAGTCTTCGGGTAAGTCGAAGCATTCCAAGAAGTCCAAGAGGCGACATCGCTCTTAGGACTCCCCTCGCCGGTCGCGCGACTCGGTCGAGGGTCAGGGTGGTTCCACCCCCGCGGCTCCATCGGAGCCGCAGGCGCCGCGTCCGTCCCCATACCCTCCGGTCCCTGGGACTAACGCGACGCCGGCGGAAGTCAGTGCCTTCCTCTCGGCCATGAGGAACCTGGCTCCGCCGTCGGCGCCCGCTGGTGCGCCTTCAGGCCCCGCGGACCCGACTGGGCTGCCTTGCCAGCCGGCGGCTCCGGCCCCGGCGCCGTTGACGGCACCGGCCTCGACGCCGCAAGCGCCCGAGGGACCCGTTCTCGAGTCCCCGTCGACGCCGGTCGACCTCGTCACGCCTCCTCCACCGGCGTCGACTCCGGTTCCACCGCCGACGTCGACCCCGATCGACGTCGTGCCCCAGTTCAGTCCCGCTCCGGGCCCGGCGCCGGTCCGGCGTCGATGGACGCCGAGATCGGCGCCGCTAGAGACACATTTTGTCTACCGCCCGGCTCCGTTACTTTCTCCTCTACACCAGGAGTCGGATGATGGGGACTACTGGGAGGGATCCGAGGATCCTATGGCCCATCAGGCCCAACTGTCCCAGGACTGGGCAGATGAACTGGGGGAGGCCAGTGGTCTGGATACCTCGCCAGACACTGGATTCATCTCTCCTCCGACTGTGGCTTCGGAGGAGGGTGCTGCTTTCTCCGTGGTGCTGCGCAAGGCGGCCGCAGCCCTTGGGCTCGAGCTACCTGCCGTGGCTGTGAGGACGAACGTCCTCACTGAGGTGCTTCAGTCTGCAGCAAGCTCCACTGAGCCTCTGCTGCCATTCAATGAGGCCCTCACTGACGTTCTACAGGGCACCTGGTCCAAGCCCTCCACAGTTCCTCCTGTGGACAGGAACGTTGCCAGGCGCCACCGCCCTGCTCCGGGCGACCCCAGTTTTCTGTCCCAACACCCTACCCCTGAGAGCCTGGTTATCCAGGCCTCCACCTCCCAATCCTCTTTCCCGACCGCCCCGCCGGACCGGGTTTCCAAGAGACTGGAGCAGTTTGGCAAGAAACTGTTCTCTTCCCTTAGTTTGGGCCTGCGGTCTTTGAACACCGCTTGTCTCTTGGACCGTTATTCCCTCTCTCTGTGGGATGCGGTGGAGGACGCGCTGCCCCTGTGTCCGGAGGAGGTCCAGACACGACTTACCCAGGCTCTGGCCGATGGGAGGGATGCAGCACGACATGCTATACGTTGTGGGCTTGACACCACGGACTCGCTGGATAGGGCCATTTCCACCACTGTGGCGCTTCGACGTCACGCCTGGCTGCGGTCCACGTCGTTTTCCGGCGATGTCCAGAGCACTCTCATGGACATGCCGTTTGATGGCACTCGCCTGTTTGGCGAGAAGGCGGACAGTGCGCTGAACCGCTTTAAGGACTCCCGGGCTACGGCCAAGTCCTTGGGCCTCTCGGCCCCGCGGTCGCAATCTTCCGCTTTTCGCCCCTTTCGTGGCCAAGGAAGGGGTGCCTCCTCACGTGCGCCTAGCCACCAGCCGCAGAACCAACCTGCTCGCGGTCGTGGTTTCCGCCGAGGCGGATCTGGAGGACGACGAGGTCAGCCCACATCCACCCCGGCAGCATCTGCCTCAAAGCCTTCCTAGTCCGAGCTTTCAGGCCCATTCCACGCCAGTGGGCGGCAGAGTTCGCCATCACCTGATCCACTGGCGGTCCATCACATCGGACAGGTGGGTGCTGCAAATCGTCCGAAGGGGCTACTCCCTCCCCTTCGAGACGACCCCTCCAGCCATGCCACCGCAGCACCACCGTATCTCGGGGGATCATTTGCATCTTCTCCACGAGGAGGTTTCCGCCCTCTTGGCCAAGGGGGCCGTCGAGCGCGTTCCGAGCCCAGAAGTAGGTCGTGGTTGTTATTCCCACTACTTTCTGGTTCCCAAGAAGGGCAAAGGGGGCCTACGCCCTATCTTGGACCTTCGGAACGTCAATGCCTTCCTCCGGAAGGAACGGTTCAAGATGTTGACTTTGGCTCAGGTTCTAGCCGCCCTAGACCCCGGAGACTGGATGGTAGCGTTGGACTTGCAGGACGCTTATTTCCACATCCCCGTCCTGCCGGCCCACCGGCGTTACCTGCGGTTCACGGTGGACCAAGAGCACTTTCAGTTTACCGTGCTCCCCTTCGGCCTCACCAGTGCCCCTCGGGTGTTCACGAAAGTGATGGCGGTGGTCGCAGCTCATCTGCACAGATCAGGGGTTCCAGTCTTCCCCTATCTCGACGACTGGTTGTTGAAGGCGGGCTCGCCCCAGACAGTCGTCTCCCACCTCCAGACTACGGCGGATCTCCTGCATTTGCTGGGGTTTTCCATCAACGTGCCGAAGTCACACCTGAGTCCCTCTCAGAAGCTCCTTTTCATCGGAGCGGTTCTCGATTCGGCGCAGTTCCGGGTCTATCCACCGGAACAGCGGGTCCAGGATATACAGGCCCTGATTCCCATCTTTCGGCCTCTATCCTGGGTTTCGGTCAGGCTAGTGTTGCGGCTTCTGGGGCTGATGGCCTCCTGCATCCTACTAGTGCATCACGCCAGGCGGCGCATGCGGGCTCTGCAGTGGGACCTGAAGTTTCAGTGGGCCCAGCATCACGGCAACCTGTCCGACCATGTCTTGATCTCGGAGGGCACTGCACAGCAGTTGCAGTGGTGGCTCACGGACCGCGATTGGGTCATGGGCAGGAGCCTCTCCCTTCCCCAACCGGAGCATGTCGTAGTGACGGATGCGTCCCTCCTGGGATGGGGTGGCCATATGGGAGTGGCGGAGATCAGAGGTCTCTGGTCTCCGGCGGAGTCTCGTCTCCACATCAACCTGTTGGAGTTGAGAGCGATCCGACTTGCACTGAAAGCCTTCCTTCCCTCTGTCAGGGGCAGTGTCGTGCAGGTGTTCACGGACAACACCACCGCCATGTGGTATTGCAACAAACAGGGCGGGGTGGGGTCGTGGACCCTTTGTCAGGAGGCTCTGCGCCTCTGGACGTGGCTGGAACACCAGGGCGTCACCCTAGTGGTTCAACATCTGGCGGGCTCTCTGAACGCCAGAGCGGACGAACTCAGCCGCCGGTGCATGATGGATCACGAATGGCGTCTGAACCCCGAAGTGGTGCAAGGTCTCTTTCAGCAGTGGGGAGAGCCTTGGTTAGATCTATTCGCCACCGAAGAGAACGCGCAATGTCAGCAGTTCTGCGCGTTGGATTTTCCAAGGCGGCACTCGCTCGGCGACGCTTTTCGTCACGAGTGGAGTTGCGGTCTGTTGTACGCCTTTCCGCCTATACCACTTCTGCCCAGAGTGCTGAAGAAGATCAGGCACGACCGGGCCCAAGTCATCTTGGTGGCTCCGGATTGGGCACGAAGATACTGGTATCCCGAGCTACTCAGTATGTTGACCGATCCCCCGATACGTCTGCCCCTTCGGGAGGATCTTCTGTCGCAGCAGCAGGGGACGGTCCTCCACCCGAACCTGTCCAGCCTCCACCTCCATGCGTGGAGATTGAGCGGCGGCAGTTGATGCCATTTGACTTGCCTCCTGAAGTCTGTGATATCATGCTGGCAGCCAGGCGTCCCTCCACAAAGACGGTATACGCCTGCCGGTGGAACAAATTTGTGGCATGGTGCACAGCAAAGGCTGTGGATCCCCTTTCCGCCCCTCTTTCTGAGGTTCTCCTCTTTCTTCTTTCTCTGGCCCGGCAGGGCTCTGCCCTGGGCACCCTGAAAGGTTATCTTGCTGCCATCTCTGCCTTCTTGCGGCTTCCTGATCAGCCTTCTCTTTTCAAGTCCCCTGTGGTTACACGCTTTCTAAAAGGCATTACTCACACGTTCCCTCCTGTCCCTTTTGTAATGCCTCAGTGGGACTTGAATCTGGTCTTGACATTCCTGATGTGCGCTCCCTTCGAGCCTCTTCACAATTGTCCTCTTCGTCTTCTGACTCTTAAGACTGCCTTTCTGGTAGCCATCACCTCGGCTAGACGGGTGAGTGAGCTCCAGGCCTTATCTTCAAAGCCTCCTTTTCTGTCTGTTCATCCGGACAAGGTTGTCCTTCGGCCTCGTCCCTCCTTTCTTCCGAAAGTGGTGACTCCATTTCATCTTGGGCAGTCTGTCACCTTGCCCACCTTCTTTCCGCCTCCGCATCCTTCCAAAGAGGAAGAGAGGCTCCACCGTCTGGACCCAAAACGTGCGCTCTCCTTTTATTTGGACCGCACAAAGCAGTTCCGGGTGGACGACCAACTTTTCGTTGGATACGTGGGTGCTAAGAAGGGGAAAGCTGTGCACAAACGGACCATCTCTCGGTGGGTCGTTTTGTGCATCAAAATTTGTTACTCTTTGGCAAAAAAGGACCCTCCTGTTGGGCTGCGCGCCCATTCTACTCGGGCCACAGCGGCTACTACTGCCTTGGGACGGGGGGAGTCCCTTTGCAGGACATCTGTCAGGCGGCGACGTGGGCTTCGCTACACACGTTTGCCAGGCATTATTGCCTTGACAGCCAAGTCCGGAGGGATGGCTTCTTTGGCCGTTCTGTCCTCCAGGACTTTCTGGTGTGATCTTGGTTCGCAGACCCACCACCGGGGATGGTATTGCTTGGGTATCTATTCTAAGGTGAGGAATCTAACTAACGTGTTTCTTTCAGATGAACAAGTTACTTACCTTCGGTAACGATGTATCTGTAAGAAACATTAGTTAGTTAGATTCCTCACCGACCCACCCATCCTCCCCGTTCTGCGAACTGACATCTAGGGTTAAGGTTATCCTTTTCAGGCCCCTAGATTTTATTTTTGGCACCAGTGTCGGTCTTTGCATGGCTCTGCGTTCCTGGCGCGGAAGGCTATGTACAAGAACTGACGTCAGCGCGCGAGGGCGGCGTCTAAGTACTCCGACGTCATCCCGGCGCACGACGCCGACAACGGATGCGGAGCCGCAGACGACGCCTAGCGACGCGCAAGGGGTATTGCTGACGAAAAATCTTCCGGATCCAGTCTGACGCCTGGGGATATTCTAAGGTGAGGAATCTAACTAACTAATGTTTCTTACAGATACATCGTTACCGAAGGTAAGTAACTTGTTCTTTTCTCTAAATCGGCTTGCCGTAGAAGTTCCCTTACTTCTGCCAAATATTTTACACCCCTGCAGGACAGGATTATGGAGGACCCTTCCATCCAGCGTATCACTGCTTGCCTGCATGTGCGAATGTTCAATTCATTAAAAATGGGTGTTAAAAGCAGTCTCCTCAAATCCTTCACTGCAGGACATGCACATAGCAGGTGAGCTAATGTTTCATTAAAAAAGCCACATAGTCGACAGTGCTCTGCTTGTTGATTGCTTTTCCAAGATAGCTGTAGGTCTTTCGAATCGTGCATACTCCACCGATAATCTATAAAGATCTTTTTTAACTCAGCGCTGAAATGGGCTACGAAGTAAGCTTGAGGCTTTATGGTTGTGTAGGAGTTTATCACTGTCCCCCAATGACGGCGTTTGGAAATTGCTTTTTTATCTTCCAAAAAAGATTTCTTCTTTGCTGCATCATTAACAGATTTACTGAAATGTGCCCGGTCTGCTGTGCTGTCCCATGCTGATTGTATTTCAAGCTCAGCCAAAGATTTTCTCAGGTGCGCTTCCCATTTATTAGGTGTTTCTTGATCCATCTGGTTTTTAATCTCTTCCCAGCATAGGCTATTCAATGAGCCAGGCTCGGATGAACGAAATTTATGGCATAGCTTCACGAAGCTGTTCATGCCCCGGAATTTATGATTCTGGAGGCCGAATTCCAGTGGAACCTGGGCTGGGCAGGCAGACATTGGTAGGTTGAAAACGGCCTTGTAAGCCTTTGTCTGGCGCTCGTTTAACAGTTCAGCCTCCTTACCGCACCAGATTAGTAGGCCGTATGACAGGGTGGGGAGAATTTGAGCTGCCATCACTTTTAAAAGGTGGGTGTGGTTCGGGCAGTCCAAATTTTTGTTTAGCAATATAGATCCAAAGATTAACGATTGCGCTTTTGCTCTTCGGTACATTTTATCTTCCTTCTATGTTGATCCCCGCCCCAGTTTTATGCCGAGGTATTTATAGGACGCTTGCTTTTGTACTATTGCCCCTTTTACAAGCCATTTGAACTTTGTTTTTTTAGGGCCCACTAGGCGTACAACCTTTTTTCTTTAAGTTCAAGGTTTTCCCAGTCCAAATAAGTTGCTAAGTTGTTTATCGCTCTTTGTAATCCAATGGGGCTTTGGCTCAACACCACAATGTCATCTGCATACTGTAAAAAGGAGATTAGCTCTTTGGCCAAGTTTGGCGGATGGCAATCGGCTGCGTGCATGTATTTAACCATATCTGCGAGGAACAAGTTAAATAGGCTCGGAGCCAGGACGCAGCCTTGTTATAGGCCTTGCTGAGTGTGGATGCTAGCGGTTGCACTACACCCATTGCCTAATTTCACTCTTGCCCAAGTTTCACTGTGTAGGGCGATTATTGTGTCCAGTAATTTGTTTGGTAATCCCCAGGATTTTTGTTTTTCCTTAGACAATTTCTGCTCACTCTGTCAAACGCTGATTTCAGGTCGACGAAACATGCACACAACCAAGGTTTTTTTTTGCCACTTTTTCAGTTAAAAGTTCCAAAATAGCCAGATTTGTTGTAGTGCCCATCCCTGGCCTAAAGCCCGTTTGAAACTTGGGGATTGTTATTTTCGTCCATCCAATCTCGAAGTTGAACTAGGAGACATGATGCGTAGAGTTTGGCCTCTACTTCGAGGAAGGATATCAATCTGTAATTTCCAGGCTTACTATAATCTCCTTGTTTGAATATTGGATGGATTATGTTTCCTTTCCAGGATTTGGGGACCTTGTTCTGGCTATAAATGTGCTTAAAAAGAGGCATAAGGCAATCTGCCCAGAAATCTGGAGCGTATTTAAAGAGGGCATTGGGAAGCCTGTTTGAACCTGCTGCCCCCTCCGTTTTTAATTTTTTTATTATTACTCTTAATTGTTTGGTGGCAATTAGGTTATTTGATTCATTGCTGCTTGTCTCTAGTCCTAGTTCTTTGCGTTCTGCCTGTGGGCTGAGTATTGATTTTTTTCAACATCGAGCCGCTGTTCTTCAGATTTTCTAAGGCCGTCGTCGCTGTAGCTCGCTTTTCGTGCTCCGTGCTGTTATACATGTTTTGCACATCTCTTCTCCGATTTCTGCTTCTTGTTGGAGTCGTGAACCCTTGGTCAGGTTTTTTATGATGCCCCAGAATTCCCTGCTATTTGGCAGTTTACTTGCCCATAGTTTTGTCCAGATTGTACTGTTTTTGCTTCCCTCAGCGTCTTCTTGTAATTATTCCGTATTTCCTTCAATTTACCATTGTCTATTTTCCTACCCATTCTTGCCGCCACAGCTTGTAATCGCACCTCTCTTGCGATCCTTCTATTTTGGTCTCGCAATTTGATATTGAATCATGGCTCCCTCCTGGTGTCTCTTCTTTTTTTGACTTCCGTGAGTGGCTGGGAATTTTCGAATGAAAACGAGGCCCAAGTGTTCCCAGCTTTTTACACTATCCTCTTCTTTCGGGGTCCCATTTTGACTAGTGTATTCCTTAAGTGTGTCCAGAATGATCTTCATGTCCAATCCTTACGCCTTCGATTTCTGAAGGTTAAACTTTTCTGCATGTTGTACTAAAGAGTTTATTTTTTGGACCTGAGCGAGAGTGATAGTAATGTTGGTAATGTGCGGGAAGTGGTCACTTTCTATGCGTGGGCAGACCTGAACTGAGTCTATGCTTGGGACAAGATTGCTGCTGGTGATGGTGAAGTCAATAATTGATTGGCATTTTCCGCTAGTTAGTTCACTTTTTCATATGATATGGCCGGAATGCTTACTTCCTTTATATCTTGCTCTAATTTTCCAGATTTTTTAAGTATTGATGTCCGTTTGACTCAGTTTTTGGTTCGGTGAGGGAAAGCCTGCAGGTTCGACCCTTTCTATTTATTGTGACTTTTATCGGATTTTGGATGCTTTGAACCTTGTTATTTATTTTATTGTGCGCCTTATTGCCTGGTGTTTCTATCATGCTTACTGGTTTGTTCCGTATTTGGACCTCCTCTTTCAGGCTGGGTGTTTGCACCCCTTTATTTGGACTTGTACCTCTGTGGCCTGGGGTGCATTTCTTACTTGGACCTGCGTTGTTTTTACTGCCTCTTCTCCATTCTCGATTGATTTTGATCTGATCTCTACTTTTCAGGTCTAGGGATTTGTGCAGCTTCTTTTTCCACCAGGTGGCTGGTTATTATACGGGGAACCTGGCTCATGTTCTCTTGGATAATGGGGGCAATAGGGTTCAAGGCTTCTTGATTTGTTATCCGTTGTAGTCCATAGTGTGATTCGATTGGTCTGAGACTGTTATTGAAACATCCGGTGTAACTTCTTTCAGTAATCTATTTTTTTTCCGTTGCGTGGTTTGGTTTGTGAACATTGAAGATTTTCTCAGAACCTAAGGTTGGTTGATTATTATAATTTAACCTGGCCTTCCTGGCGCGTTTTCTTTGCCTTCTTGTGGGTTTTGCAATTGGCGAAGTATTGATAGAGCTCTGTGTAACTTCGATTTGGTGGGCCCCTATGTCTTGCCGTTTCTCTGTTTCCTCTTTCTCTGCTGCCTCCTTATCATTGCTACTTGTCTCTTTTATTGATTTTTTTATTATTTTTTTTTACTTTTGATGACTTTTTTTTTCTCAGCATCCTTTTGGGTTCCCATTGTTAATTTTGCCTTGCTTGTTGATTGATCTACCCCTAAGATATCCATTATTATTTTGGGTAGATTTGCTAATGTATCAATTATTTTACAGCAGCCGCAATCCAGCGGCTGTTGGAAATTGCTTGTTTGTGGCTCCAAATTTCCCCTGCTTGTTAGAAGGGACTTGATTAGGTCCAGCTTAGTATTTATACCTGAGATATGTCCGGCAATTAAGTTTGTAAGGTCTATCTGTACCTCCATTTTGTCCGATTGGAAGTTCAGTACCCTGATAGCTTGTTCCAATGTACCTAACAAAGTTTTTCTCCATGGTGCGGTAGGAAAATCTTCAAGGGATTTTTCTGAAACCCCCAACCCATGATCAATCCTACTGACAGATGAAATTGTTATTGTAGATGACTGGCTAATTTGATTTATTTTCATTGAAAAAGTTCCATCTTCTGGTACGTTTCCCTGTTGGTCGTTTCTATGGGTCGGGTTTAATGGAGTGGATGCCACCACCCCTGATCCGCCCTGCACTCTTCCAATTGGAGTAACAAGTGACGGGGTTTTCCCTTGGGTTGCACTTCCAGTGTCACCTGTTTTTGGCAGTTGATTTCCAAAAGGTTAGCATTGTTGGATAAGAAAAATTAGCTTGACCAGGCTTCATCGGGAAGGGCTGCCTGTTCAACTGAGTTATCGGTTTTATCTTCCATGTGCTCTTTTTTTATTGCCCTCAGTTGAACCTCTTCCAATTACTTTATTTTGGTTTGTTGCGGGACTGATCTGATGCACCTGGGCCGTTAGTTACCAGCCTTCTTTCTGGGATTTCTCTAATTGATTTCTGTAAGGCTGAATTCACTTTTGAAGCTTTGTTGCTATTTGACTGTGTAGAAGAGGAACTTGTTTGCACCAAAATAGAGATGCACTTGTCTTGTTGGTCAGACGTTCCTGAATTGAAATGTCCTTTTTTGACCCTTGTATTTGGAATTATTGGGCTCGGCAGCTGGGTTGTCTCTACTGTTAGTGCGTTGGGTCCTTTAAAAAGATAAGAAAAAAATCTGTATCCCAGTGTTACTGCCAAGACTGAAAAATGTTTATTCGGGCGTTTGGGCCGAAACTAGCCTCTCTGTGTCTAGGAGCCTTTCTTTTTTCGCTTGATGGAGGACCTTGTTCTATGAGTTTTTTATTTTTGTTTTTATTTTTACCTGTTATCGCCTGACTATTTTTCCCTGATCTCATGTTCCTTATTTAGGCTGTTTGGGTTATTTTCCCTTGGGGGGCACCGAGAGTATGGAGAGCATGGCTTACTGGTGAGCCGCAAGCTATGCCCAACCTAGTTGGGCCACTTCGGGACTCGCCGGGCCACACTTAGCGGCCCCTGCTAATGGCTGTCACGGTGCCGCTGTGCTGGGACTTGCTGGGGTTTAAGTTGTGAATTACACGTTGCCACGGCTCGCTGTACTCGTGGAGCTTCTGCACCTCTGCAGAGTGAAACCAATGCTGTGAGGCAAGGTGGGATGAGGCAGGGGTGGCCAGATGAGGTAGCGCAGGCGGTGTATGACTGCAAGTCTAATTGCAACCGTGAAGGGGGACGTCTCGGCTCACGGCGGCTCGGTTCTCACCCCCAAAGCAGAGTCTGTGGTCTCAAGGTCTCCGTGCCGCTGCGCCGTGTCTCCGAGCCGCTTCAAGCCGCTGAGGCCTCACTCTCCTCCTCCTTCTCTCCTCCTGCTGCTTGCGCCGTGAATCGCACCCGGAACTAATGACTCAGAACACTGAGGAAGGTTGGATGCTGGGAGACAGTTAATCATTCATTCATGCGCTAATGGAATCTGTCAAGCAAGTAGCTCCCATGTTGCCTGAAGATGAGTGTTCATTTTTTGGAAGCGCTATCCGACACTCAAGCGGAAGCCAGTCCGGTCATTCAGTGGGGTCTGGACACGGTGGACTCTGTCGCCAGGATGATGGGTTACTCTGTGGCTTCCAGGAGGTATGCCTGGCTTAGGACTTCAGGTTTCTCACCAGATGTACAGGCCTCTTTGCTCGATCTACTCTTCGGTGGATCTAGATTGTTTGGAACAAAGGTGGATTCTGCGCTGCAGCGATTCAAGGACATTATGGCTACTGCAAGATCCCTGGGCCTACAGTCCCTGCCCAGGGGCTATGGATAGAAAAGGTGTCTAGGCTTTGGGAAGGCGGTTTCCTTTTGAGGCCGTCAGCAGCCAAAGCAGCAGAAACCGTCTGTACAGGTCGTTCAGAGGAAAAGGTAGAGGCTGTCTGCAAGGAGCCTCTCTACTGCAGTCTTTCTCCTCTTCTCCTGTCCCCACCACCGGTACCATGGGAAAGCAGCTCTAGATCCCCCATCTTGGAGCATGCTGGTCCTGTAGGGGGCCGGGTGTCCCATTTTCTACAAGATTCGAAATCGGTTACTTAGGACCATTGGGTTGTAAATCTTGTGGAAAATGGGTATGCCCTACCTTTTCAAGAGTTTCCACCTCCTTACCCTCCTCACCAGGGCTGGTGTTCAGAGGACCATTTGCTGCTTTTGCAGCAAGAGTTTCTTGCCTTTCTGCAGAAAGGTGATATAGAGGTGGATCCGGAGCAGGAAAGGGGTCAGGGATGCTACTCCCGTTATTTCCGGATTCCCCAAGAAGGATGGCCGATTGAGACCGATCCTGGACCTCATGTTTTGAATTTTTACCTCCGGCAAGAAAAGTTCAAGATGTTGACCCTAGCTCAGGTTCTTTTGGCGCCTGCTGCCCTCTCAGCGCAGTCTGTTCATAATGGCAGTTCTGGACAATACTGTGTGTTGAGCTTTCCCGCCTCCGCAGAGTATTCTCGACATACAGGAGGTGATTCCTTTATTTCACCATGGAGCGGTTGTTCTAGTCCTGAAGGTCCTACGCCTGCTCGGTCTGTTCGCTTCCTGCATACTGTTGGTCAACAATGCACGCTGGCCCTTGAGGGCACTCCAGTGGTGCCTCCGCAGGCAGTGGTAACAGCACAATGGAGATCTCTGGGAGAAGGTCAGAATCTAAAGAGACACTGCAGCGGAGCTGTCTTGGTGGAGTGTGCCAGGCAACCTGTCTCAAGGAAATTCTTTTCAACCTCCTCCACCAGTGGCCACAGTGATCACGGATGCCTCCACTCTAGGGTGGGGTGCTCATTTGGGGCATCTGCAGATCAAGGGTCTTTGGTCTCCGGAGGAAAGGTGGCTTCACATCAACCTTCTGGAATAGCGGGCAATTCGTTTGGCTCTCAAGGCCTTTCTTCCCTCCCTTTGCAGCCGTTACAAGTCCTGACAGACAACACTACTGTGATGTGGTACAGAAACAAACCGGGAGGGGTAGGGTCGCATCGTCTCTGCTGAGAGGCTCTGCAACTCTGGTCCTGGACTCCGGGCCATCAGGCTTGTGTGTTTGCAAATCATCTGGCCGGGGTGCTAAATGTGCGCGCGGACAGTCAGTCTGCAATGCTCGGCCAATCAGTGTCCGCTTCATCCGGAGATGGTCTATCCGATCTTCCAGATGTGGGGGTTCCTCAGGTGGACCTTTTTGCCACTCAGGAGACCACGCACTTTCTGACGTTCTGCAGTTTTCAGTATCCGATTCAGGGAGCGTTGGATGTGGGGGGGGGGGGGGGGGGGGTCGCGTTTCAGTGTGATTGGAGCTCCCAACTCTTTTACGCGTTTCCTCCCATACCCTTGACTCGAGGAAGATTCGTCAAGACCGGGCCCAAGTCATATTGATCACTCCGGATTGGCCAAGAAGGGTGTGGTACACAGATCTTCTTCACCTCTCTTTGCACCCTCCGCTCAGTCTCCCTCTAAGGGCAGACCTCCTCTCGCAGGGGCAGGCTCTACACCCCCCACCTCCAGAGCCTGCATCTTCATGCCTGGAGATTGAACGGAGCAACCTGAGCTCTTTCTCTCTCCCACCGGATGTGGTGGATGTTATTTTATCATCTAGAAGCCACTCCCTCAAATCTATTTATTCCTGTAGGTGGTCCAAGTTTGTGAATTGATGTGTGGAGAGGTCCATTGATCCGTTGAAGGCCCATTTATCGGATGTACTTGGCTTTTCACTTTCCATGGCTCAGCAAGGTTGTTCTGTGGCTACGGTAAAGGGTTACTTGTCGGCTTCCCTCCATTTGCTGGACCAGCCATCTTTAAGCCTCCCATTGTTATGAGGTTCATTAAGGGCCTCATCAATACGTTTCCTCGCACTCCCTTCATTATGCCTCAGTGGGATTTGAATTTAATACTTACTTTCTTGATGAGTTCTCCTTTTGTACCTCTAAATAGTTGCTCATTGAGGCTTTTTACTTTCAAGACTGTTTTTCGGATCGCTAGTATCCTCAGCCAGGAGGGTAAGTGAGCTTCAGGCTCTTAGTTCTAAACCTCCATTTTAACCATTTATGCCAAAAAGATGGTTCCCAGGACCAGGGCTGCTTTCCTGCCTAAGGTTGTCACTCTTTTCCATCTAGGGTGGTCTGTTACCTTACCTACCCTCTATCCTCCCCTCACCCTTCCAAGGAGGAGGAGGAGAGACTTCACCGCCTGTACCCTAGGAGGGCGGTCAGCTTCTACCTGGACAGAACCAGGGACCTAAGTCTGGATGACCAGCTGTTTGTAGGCTATGTTAGGATGAAGGGCAAAGCTGTCCACAAACACTTTCCAGGTGCATCATCTTATGTATCAAGATCTGCTACGCCTTGACCAAGAAGGATTAGAGTATTAGAGCTCATTCCACCAGAGCTAAGTAATCATCTTCTGCTTTGGCTAGAGGTGTTCCTGTTGTAGACATCTGCAAGGTGGCAAATTGGGCCTCCCTCCACACCTTTGCAAAGTATCACTGCTTGCATTCAAAGGTTAGGAGGGACAGCCATTTTGCACGGTCTGTGCTGCAAGATGTTTTGGTATAGGCGGGTGGACACCCTCCTCCGAGAGAGGAACAGCTTGGGGATTCAATTCAAAAGGTGAGCAATCCACACGCAGATGTACCCATCAGAAGAACAAGCTACTTACCTTCGGTAATGCTCTTTCTGGTAGATACTGTATCTGCCTGTGGATTCTTCACTGACCCATCTGCTTCCCCATTATCCACCTGCTTATACCGAAAATCGTCTGACTGTTTGACATTGTTATTTTTCATATGTCATTTATTTACCATGCTGTTTATTGCTAGGAAATGTTTTAGTTTTTGGCTTTTCCTTTGTGTGTGTGTGTGTGTGTGTATGTATATATATATATATATATATATATGTATATATATGTATATATATGTATATATATGTATATATGTGTATATATGTGTATATATGTGTATATATGTGTATATATGTGTATATATATGTATATATATGTATATATATGTATATATGTGTGTATATATGTATATATATGTATATATATGTATGTATGTATATATAACAACCAGGCTCTCTTCAGGTAGGAACAGAGTGCGAGACTGCTCCGGGGAAGACTTGAACAGGCTTTAATGATTTTACACGCTCAGTGTGCAGAGTCCAAAGAAACGCTCGGCAGACGCGTTTCTGCTTTAAAATAGCTTCATCAGTGCCTGTTTCTCTGGCTAATTTCTTTCCTGGGGGTCACTTCAATTATAGGTGTCCACTGTGACCACTTCCTGTCAGATGGTTTCTTGCCCCTCTTCCGCCAAATGGACTGCTAGCCACCTCGCATTCTTCTCCCAGACAACTGCATTCTGGGTGATGAAGTCCTCTGTGGGAGCCCATACAGTTATATATATGAAATCCCAGTTGGTCAAGAACAGCCCGGAGATCAGCTTAGACAATAAAATGTGGTTACAACCTAAACAGGGATTCTATAAATGTCCAAGTTGCAGAGCTTGTAAGTTTGGGATCAACACTACTAGCTATGTAACTCCTTTCAATACCAAACCTAAACTAATTGTGGGCCATTTCAATTGCAAAACTGAGTTTGCCGTATATGTTTTGGCGTGCACCTGTGGTTTAAGATATGTGGGCAGCACGAAGCTACAGGTGCACGTCAGAATACTGCAACACATCCGAGCAATCGTGAACAACGATGAGGCCTACCCAGTCGCCAGACACTTCAAAGCGTGTCACAACAATAACTTAAGTTGTTTAAGTTACTTTGTAATCAGCTCAGCATTAAAATCCCGCAGAGGCGGTAACAGAGAACGACAGGCTTGCTCACTAACATTGCAATGTTAGTGAGCAAGCCTGCAGGACAGGCGAAACGCGTCTAACATCACCAGCTGACAATAAAGAGAATTAGCGGAACGACACGGCGTCGACTCTCCTTTCGTAGGATTTGGTGCATATATATATATATGTATATGTGTATATGTATATGTGTGTATATATGTATGTGTATATGTATATGTGTGTATATATGTATGTGTATATGTATATGTGTGTATATATGTATGTGTATATGTATATGTGTGTATATATGTATGTGTATGTGTATATATATGTGTGTATAGAGATATATATATATGTATATATATATGTGTGTGTGTATATATGTGTATAGAGATATATCTATACACACACATACACATATATATATATTCAATGAAAAAACCATAGGTTTCACACACGTTATAGTTAGCTGGAAATTTTACTGATAAAAAACCAATGAAATTCCCCCGTTATAGTTACTGTAGGCAACTATAACTCACGCGACCGTAATCCTCTGCTGACATATGTGTCTTTATGAAAAAAAAAAAATTGTAAAATATGTATAGCTAAAATTTAATGGAAGAAGACATGGGCAAATAAGTGTCTAAATGCAGTATTAGCATCAGCAGAGGATTACGGTCGCGTGAGTTATAGTTGCCTACAGTAACTATAACGGGGGAATTTCATTGGTTTTTTATCAGTAAAATTTCCAGCTAACTATAACGTGTGTGAAACCTATGGTTTTTTCATTGAATTAGCAAGGTTTTTTAAATGCTAATTCCTAACTATAACGTGTGTGAAACCTATGGTTTTTTCAGTGAATTTGTACGGTTTTTTTAAATGCTAAGTTACTTTACGCCATTCGTGGCGTGCACGCCCACTTAACGCAGTTCGTTCCGTGCGCGCACGGTGCGCTTCGCGCACCGTGCGCGCACAGTGAGCATGCGGTGCGCACCGCGCGCCCACTTTACGCAGTTAGTGCCATACACGCAAGGTAATCTGTTAAATTTAATTTGTAAGTGATGACAATAATATGCCATGCACAGTTTTTTTTTTTTTTTTTTTTATTAAAATTTTTAGCGTAAGCGCACCGTACGCGTACGGTAAGCGTAATCGGCGAAATTTTCAAAAAATAAAAATTTACAGTTTTTGGCCTTGGGGGATCTTTGAGGACTCAACTAACATGGCTATGTGCATGGGCGCTGTCTAAACAGCCCCTTTATATGTTTTTTGCCTTTGTTTACAGCCCCCCCCCCCCCTCAGAGTGCGAGAGAGAAAATGGCGGCCGCCGCTTCCTGGTTTCGACCGATTCGAATGTTTACTTAGATGTAACAGCCAATCAGAATCGCGCTCGCGCACGCCACCGTACGCGTACGGTAAGCGTACCGTAAGCGCACCGTAAGCTGGCTCAGATATATATATTGATTTAAAGGCTATTTTCTCAGAATCTACTGAACAGATTTACACCAAACCTACAAAAGGCACTTCCTTGACCTGAGGACTACCTCTCTGCCAAATTTCTAGTAATTCTGTTCAGCCGTTCGGGCTGTAGCCCTGTCTAAAGGTCCTATGGAAAAATGCATGGGAAAAACGCGTTTTGGGACCCCCCTTTTATCTCAGCCCCCGCTTGACGAATCACCCCGAGACTTTCAGGGTAGGAGCGGAGCGTAGCGCCCCACCTATTTTGAAAAATTTGCGAGGATTCGTCGACCGGCGCCAAAGTTATTCAAAATAGAATGTTGCGGATTTCCTATGGAAACGTGGTCCTAACTATAACTACCTACTGGCGACCGCCAGTAGGTAATATATATATATATATATATATATATATATATATATATATATATATGTGTGTGTGTGTGTATAGATATATTATTATATATATATTATAGTTAGGACCATGTTTCCATAGGAAATCCGCAACATTCTATTTGGAATAACTTTGGCGCCGGTCGACGAATCCTCGCGAAATTTTCAAAACTAATGGGGCGCTACGCTACGCTCCTACCCTGAAAGTCTTGGGGGGATTCGTCAAGCGGGGGCTGAGAAAAAAGGGGGGTCCCAAAACGCGTTTTCCCCATGCATTTTTCCATAGGACCTTTAGACACAGCTACAGCCCGAACGGCTGAACAGAGTTACTTGAAATTTGGCAGAGAGGTAGTCCTCCGGTCAAGGAAGTGCCTTTTGTAGGTCTGGTGTAAATCTGTTCCGTAGTTCCTGAGAAAATAGCATTTAAATCAATATATACATCTGTGGCAGCGCTCCGTGCGCTTACCGTAAGCTTTTCTGATTGGCTGTTAGATCTTAGTAAACATTCGAATCGGTCGAAACCAGGAAGTTTCGGCCGCCATTTTCTCTCTCGCACTCTGAGGGAGGGAGGAAAAACAAAGTAGGAAAACATGAAAAGGGGCAGGCTAGACAGCTCCTAACCACCTAGCCTTGGTTAGGGTGTCCCAAAAGTCCCCCCAAGGCCAAAAATTCTTTTTTTTTTTTTAAACGGCGAATGCGCTTACCTTACGCGTACGGTCAAAAATAAATAAATAAATAAAAAGTATCCACACCTTTCCCCCCGTGTGCATTTTGTGCATGGCAAAAAACTAAAGTGAACATTTAATAGATAACCTATCACTGCGAAGCGCATAATATGTCCTCCGTGTGCGGACGGTGCGCGAAGCGCATCGTGCGTACATGGCCCATCGAGCGTAACGTGGGTGCGCATAGCGCACCGCGTGCCCACCGTGCGTGCACGGCACTAACTGCGTAAAGTGGGCGCGCGGTGCGCAAAGCGCACCGCGTGCGCACGGAACGAACTGCGTGAAGTGGGCGCGCACGCCACGAACGGCGTAAAGTAACTTAGCATTTAAAAAACCGTACAAATTCACTGAAAAAACCATAGGTTTCACACACGTTATAGTTAGGAATTAGCATTTAAAAAACCGTACAAATTCACTGAAAAAACCATAGGTTTCACACATGTTATAGTTAGCTGGACATTTCACTCGTAAAAAACCAATGAAATTCCCCCGTTATAGTTAGTGCAGGCAACTATAACTCACACGACCGCAATCCTCTGCTGATGCGAATACTGTATTTAGACACTTATTTGCCCATGTCTTCTTCCATTAATCTTTAGCTATACATATATATTACAAATATTTATTTTTCATAAAGACACATATGTCATCAGCAGAGGATTGCGGTCGCGTGAGTTATAGTTGCCTGCACTAACTATAACGGGGGAATTTCATTGGTTTTTTACGAGTGAAATGTCCAGCAAACCATTGAAATTCCCCCTTTATAGTTAGTTCAGCTAACTATAACTCGCGCTCCCGCAATGCACTGCTGATGACGTCGCATATTACATCACTCATGACATGGCCAGTGACATCACTCATGACCTCTCATGACATAAGGTTTTTTAAATGCTAATTGCTAATTATAACGTGCCTGAAACCTATGGTTTTTTCAGTGAATTTCAAAGGTTTTTTAAATGCTAATTTGTAACTATAACGTGCCTGAAACCTATGGTTTCTTCAGTGAATTTCTAAGGTTTTTTAAAATAGTTTCTACCAATGCCTACAGAGGTACGGCATGTGAAGAAACAAGAAAAAAACACACAGAAAGAAGCAAAAGAAATGCCGAAAGAAGCAACAGAAGTACTCAAAGACGAAGAAAAGTGCAGGAAGAAGGAAGACGTGCAGAAAGAACAAACCGAGGAGCAGAAAGAGGCCTTGTTGCAAAATCATCCTGTACCCTCAACTTTTTCAGATGGGTACTGGTGGTACCTGACTCTGACTAACCAGTCCTAGAGCCAGTGCTATGCTAGAAGACACTTATAATACAGTTAAAGCACCTACATACACTAGGGAACACTATGCGTCGGGGTACCCCTGTGATTACCATGGCCTCCTCTGTAAGCCCCTAGTACATAATAGCGGAGGGGGATTAAAACTACCTCTTAAAACGCGCCACAGGGCGTGTTTGCACATTGGTGAAGGGATGGGGTGGGGGGCTTGAGGTGACATGTGCAAACACACCCTGTGGCCGTGTTAATTTAGGTGATAAAGTCCCCTTGAATCCTGAGTGTCCCTTGGGTCCAACTAGCCCACCAGCTATCTCCAGGTAGCGCCACAGAGCTGCGTTGCAGAGAGGTATAAAAAGGGGCATGGCCTGGACCACCTCTCTGCAACGCAGCGCAGTGGCGCTTACTGGAAACACCTGGTGGGCTAGTTAGCCCCCAGGGGCCCTCCGGATTAAAGGAGAATTATTTCCCCAACTTAAAACGCGCCACAGGACGTGTTTGCACACGTCACCTCAGGCCCCGTCCCCTCCCTTTCCCACTGTGTAAACACACCCTGTGTCTGTTTTAAGTTGGGAGATTAAGTCCCCTTGAATCCTGAAGGTCCCTAGGGTCAAACTAGCCCACTAGGTACCTCCAGTAAGCGCCATTGCAGAGAGGTGTTGAAAGGGGTACGGCCTGGACCACCTCTCTGCAACGCAGTGCAATGGCGCTTACTGGAACCACCTGGTGGGCTTGTTGGCCCCCAGGAGCTCTCAGGATTGAAGGGGAATTATTTCTCCAACTTAAAACACGCCACAGTGCGTGTTTGCACACGTCACCTCAGGCCCCTTCCCCTCCCTAAACGCGTCCTGTGTCCGTTTTAAGTTGGGAGATTAAGTACCCTTGAATCCTGAGGGTCCCTAGGGTCAAACTAGCCCACTAGGTAGCTCCAATAAGCGCCACCGAGCTGCAGAGGTGTAAAAAGGGGCGTGGCCTCGGCACACCTCTCTGCAACGCAGCTCCCTGACGCATACTGGAGGTACCTGGTGGCCCTCAGGGACCCTCAGTATTGAAGAGGAATTAATTCCCCAACTTACAACTCGCCAGGGGGCGCGTTTGCACAATGGTGAAGGAAGGGTCGGGCCTGAGGTGACATGTCTGCAAACACACCCTGTGGCGCGTTTTAAGTTGGAGAATTAATTCCTCTTCAAACCTGAGGGTCCTTGGGGGCCAACTAGCCCACCAGGTACCTCCAGTATGCGCCAGAGAGCTGCGTTGCAGAGGTGTTCAGAGGCAATGCCTCTTTTTACAACACTCTGCAACGCAGCTCCGTGGCTCTTACTGGAGGTGCCCTGCCATAGCAAACAGCAGTGTCCCGGGGGTGGGCACCCCGGGACACTGCTGGAGCCGGCCCTGGGGGGGTGGTGGTCCCCAGGGCCATGGCAGGGCTCCAGGAGTGGGGCTGCATGGCCCCCCCTCCCAACATTTCCAAAGCCCCGGGGCTGGGGGGTGCTTTGAGCCCCCCGCACATTTTTTAAAAGTCCCGGGGGTGGCGGTCCCCGGGGCTGGGGGGCTCCTCTAGTAAAAATTGCATGGGGAAAACACGTTTTGGGACCCCCCTTTTTTCTTGGCCCCCGCTTGCCGAATCACCCCGAAACTTTCAGGATAGGAGCAGACCGGAGCAGGCCATAAGGTTTGAAAATTTCGCGAAGATTTGTCAACCGGCGCCAAAGTTATTGGGAATAGAATGTTGCGAATTTCCTATGGAAAATAGGTCCTAACTATAACTACCTACTGGCGACCGTATATACTCTGTATGTATTTGTGTATATATTTTGTATACTGTGTATACTTGTATTGTGTTGTCAGTCTTCCCGTTCGCCTCGAGGGCTCTGAAAAAATGCGTTACTGAAGGTAAGTTACTTGTTCATTTAAGCTGTTTTGATAAAAGCGGCAGGGAAGCAGCATATTTTGTGCTTTAAACTGCCATGCGGCACCAGTCGTGTACACTGTAGGCAGGTTTAGAAAACTTAACTTAGATCTGTCGGCTAACACTCAGTTGCACTGCAAGCACAAAAAGGGCTTCTCTCCTACAGGAAGGAAGATACATTAAGGTTAGAGAAATAAACAGTGTTTCCTAATAAAACGGCCTTAAATTAAATTTGATTAATTCTATTTGGAGAGTTATGGCTTTTTTGATGCAGCGGGTTGCTGAGGGTTGAATGTTCCACTGCAAACAGTGCAGCACCTGGGCATACAGCATCCGACAGCGCAATTGTTTCCTTTAAGCCCACTCTTCAAGTGCATTCTAACTGTGTATATACATGGCAATAAAAGTATACGATATCTGTGCAATATTTCAGTTTGTAGCATGAATTAAATAATGACCATTTTGCTAATGTACAAAACTGACATTGCACCTCCTGCAAAAAGCTGCACACTATTAGTCTGTTTGAAATAATTCACCATGCACGTACTCTTACATTCTGGTTCTGCTTAATGGCCTTCAGTACAAAACTATGACACAAGCATTTACGCACTGTTTGAGTTTGGGCCAGATAAGGCATGCCTCCATGACAGTTTTATGTTTATTATTTAGTATTTGTGTGTTTTGTAATACATTAGGATTTGGGAATTGTTTGAAAGCGCATAAATGGGGAGAGGTCTTTATACATCAATTTACCAACTATAAACATAGACACCATTTTTTGGTTTAGTCCCGTTTTTCTTTCTAGATTGCAGTAGCTTTTAGAACACCAGTTCAATTGAGGTGAGGAAGGACTACAACTTCCAGAAGGTGCTAGGGTTATCTGATAGAGACTACTAGCCGCAGATTCCTTAATGTAGAATTATCCCCAGGTGTGGGACTGGACCCGGAAAATGTTCTTGTCCCAGCATCTCTGCGCACTGGGGGGCGGCACCACGCGACGACGCCCCCCCATCTTCCGCGGGCGTGAAGTCAGCGAGGTCACATAAGCCCCACCCCGGCAGGCTGACGTCAGTTTTCCTTCTTTTCGATCCGGATCGTGTTCCAAGCCTGTTTTTAGGCCTTCTTTTCACGCTTTGTGTTTCTTTTTGGGAACAGTGTGAGAATGCCTTCGGACTTCAAAACGTGCACGGCTTGCGCATGCCAAATGTCGGCGACGGACCCCAACCCCATTTGTATGTGGTGTTTGGGTAGCACCATGACTCCACGGACTGCGAGGCTTGTCAGCAGATGAAGCCGAAGTCCCGATGAAACTCCTCTCTGCCCGCATTTCCAGGTCGGCGTAGTCGCCGCGTCCGTCCCCCACTGAAGGATTCAAGAACCGCCGCTTCAGTCTCCAACATCGTCCCTCTCCGAGGCGACAAGGGCTTTGCTCGCCTGTTGGTAAGTGTCGCAGTTTGTCCCCCGCCCTGTGGGGAGCGTGGGTTCTCCGCGGGTTGTGCGGCCTCGCACGTTGCCACCCTACCTGCCGTTTCCAGGCGTGGGGGCGACCAGAGCCCAAATGGAGACCTATGCTGCGGCCCTGCAGACCTCCTTGGCTGCTCCTCCTCTTCCTGGGACGTCTGCGGGGCCTTATGTGGAATCGCCGGCGGCTCCGGCCCTGGCGCCAACAGGTCTTGAAGATGTGGTGTCGTCTGGGTGCGACCCTACGGGGTTTTCTCCTTCGGACCACAGCGCCTCTGCCTCGCCGCAAACCCCCGTGGGGGTCCCTGTGGTGTCGCGGGAGGTTGCCGGGACTCTGGGCTGGTCCTCAGGCACCAGCAGCTGCTGGCCCTGGCGGCGCCGCAGGGGCTGGCTAGAGGCCGGGGCGCATCCCCGGGCCCCTCTTGTGTCTCCACGCAGGCGGCTGCCTCGTCGGAGGTCGAATCGGCGCCTTTTCTGCGCAGTTCTTTGGCCACCCCGTTCTCCTGCTGCGCGAGTCATGGCAGAAGTCCTCTCTGTGTCCCCTACGGCGCCGGTCGACGTTGAACTGACGGCGGTGGCGGACTCCATGGTGCTGTTCCAGCGTTGGGTCGTTGATTCGTCTTCGGAGGCCCCCTTTTCTCCAGAGGTACGGCAACTGTTTGTTTCTTCTTCCCCAGAGACGGGACGCAGTGCCGTGGCTTTTGCCCCGGCGTCTTCCAAGGAGGGCTCTTAGCCATCCCTGCACCCGCAGTCTTCCCCGGAGGCGCCTCAGGTTCCGCACTCGTCGGTCAACCTTTCCCATTTCAAGCTTGGCCTTTCCTTCATCCGGTGGGGCTGGGGACGGTTTTTCTTCGAAGAAGTCTTTTCCAGTCATGAGGTAGGTGACTCCTCCTTTCGGTGATAGTGCGCATGGGCATCGATTCCATTGTTGGATTTTATTTTTTTCCCCGCCATCGGGTTCGGATGTGGATTGCTGCGCTCCGGTTCGGCACCGTTTCTCGGGTTCCCTTCGCGCAATCCACTACCCTTGATGGTATTGTTTCTTGATCGCGTTCTCAATTCTCCGCGTATCGTTTCGACTCACAGGTCTTCAATCAGAAAACTTGTGGAGGGCTGTTGGGCCTACCCACGTCGGGCTCGCTAGTAGTTGATTGAACGGACTCCATTCAAGCTCTGTCCCAGGTGTCGCACAAAGTTTCCGCGCACTGACTTGCACGAAGTGTGCAACCTCTGTCTATCCCGGGAACAATAATTCAACGCGTGCTGATCGTTTCAATCTAAGACGACGCTCGGTGACCGTCTGCCTTGACGTCACGAAATGCAACATCAAAGCTGCTTCGCACCGGACATCTTCGGTAAAGATTCCGACAGAGAAGAAAGCCACACGAATGACAGACGCACTGTCGAGGGCATCTTGAGAAGCTTCGGCGTTTGTTGGATATATATATAACTGTGTAAGCGTGCAACCTGTAACTTTTTTTTAAACTGAAAATAAATGTCATATTTATACTTCATTTCTTGTTCCTTGATGGCATTGTTATTTGCTCTGAATTAACGGGGCTATACTTGACACCAGCATGGCATCAAGGGGGAAAACCTATTTTGCTCTAACTGTACAGAATCATGTAGTGAAATAGCATAGTTTTTACCCTAAATTCCTCGGTGCACAGCTGACACCTGAGTTTGGTGCAAGCCTTTATATTCCAAATTCTGTCCAAGTGCCTTTCCATCGACACCATATGTAAGTAAGACTATGTCTGAAAGCTTGGTCCTTTGAGGCTTGATGTATCGTATGTGCCGGCCAGATACTTGTATACTCTTTAGGGAAAAGCAGTTCTGACTACTAATAGTTTACCAGAACATATATGCAACACTTTTTTTGCTACTTCACAAGCATGGCGTAGTTACTCATAAGCAAGCTCTCTGCACTGATCCTGAAACACTTAAAATTGTGCTTCACCTCCAGATTTCCACTCCCCCAGTCTATGGGCAATGCTTTGTGGAGGAACTGGGTATGGGTCTTTGCTTCCAATTTTCCTACTCTCCCACTTCCACTATGTGTGGTGAGGAAACTGCAGGAATCATCACTTACCCCAGTTACTCCTATGTGGTCAAGAAAGCCAGGGTTCTCGACCCTTCAAGAGATGTTCATCGCATTGCACGAGAAGCTCCCCAACATCCTGGACGGTCTTACACAAAATTAAGGCAGGTTTAGACCCCGATTTTTACACTACTATGCTGCTAATTGGAAATGGTTTTTCATCATTCGCTACTTCCTAAGTTTTCAAAGTCCGCATTAGCCTACACCTCCATGTGGCTGAAACTAGATGTTATTGCCACATACATGCTGTACACAAAACACTACTCCCTCTTCAAGATACACATCAGCGTCTTAATGGAGGGCCTTAAATGAGTCATCGCACCCAGGGTGTAAACTGCTCCAGTCTGGAATCTGAGTATTGCCCTCACCAAGCTCATGTGACCATCCTTCGAACCACTCCATTCTTGCTCTTTGCGGTTTCTCTCCTGCAAGGTCGCCTTTCTGGTAGCCATAACATCCCTTTGGCGAATTAGTGAGCTAACGGTCCTGACAGGCCCATACTGACAGGGTGGTTCCTAGAACCAACCCCAATTTCTGTTGAGGAGCCGGAATCACATGGTGGCAGGATATACTAATTGAAAACCACTACACAGAGTGGTTTTCCAGCTCGTTTTCTTGGGTCTCGCCTGAGCCAGCGCTTATAGCGCTGCTCTGGCGATAGTTTTAGTAAGCGGGTTTTGGAAGTGCTAACCTAGTGGCTTTTTTCAGGCCTCCAGCTTGCGTTTGCGATGTCGTGTACGTGCCCAGCTGCTATCCTGGTTTCTAGCATTCCTCGCATAGCCGGCTTTCCTCCCCCTCTCCCACCCGCTTCTCCCCCTCCCTTACTGCACGGAAGAGTTTCAGCCTTAAACGTAAGGAAACACTTGGAAACGTTTCTTTCACGCTATGTCAAACCCTGTGTACTTGAAGAAATACAAATCTTTTATGCAGGAAAAGCTTCACATTTGTAAACAATGACGTACAAAACAGAACTGTTTACGTGGTCACAGAGAGACACTACTTTTATGCTGCTGTACTGGCGCTCGTGGTTTGTTTACTTGCAACACGTGCAAATGCTAAGCTATTTATGAAGCTGGATGGCTCTGTCTGGCTTCGAGCCCCTTGGCGCCTGTTGTCTGTTTCCTCCTTAGTATTAGTAAATGCAGTATTTGAAGAGCAGATATTTTAGCTACTAGTAAAAGTGTGTTTTTATTTAGCCTTTCTACCCACTTGTTTCCGCTTAATCTTTGCACTCTCCTCTTTGCTCAGCTTTTCAGTCTTTTTCTCTTAAATCATTCTTTTACTTTTGTCTGAGTTTCTCTCTCACTGTTTGCACCCTCGCTTCTGCTCAAATCTCTTGACCTTAGACAGTTCTACTCTTACTTCGTTTTTTTCTCACACTCTGCAATCTCACGCTTCGTTGCTATTACAAGGGCAATACCCACCTTCAATGGTGTGGTGCCTGTCCCTCGCAGCTTGTTCACTCTCTTGTGCCCCATACAAGCCCCTCCTGCCTTCACTGGCGGCTGTGGCTCCCCCTTTCACCAGTGGCTAGTGAAGTATCAGTAGATGATGTAGCACCCAGAATAATGTGCTGCATAGCTAAATACTTACAAGGTCCCAAAGGCGAGACCTATTGGCTTTGCCAATGCTTGTTTGAGGCTCTGGGCTGCCGATTTCAATTAAGATTTGTGAAAATACCCCAGGATATCGCCAGCAACCTCGGCAAGCTTTTGTTTTTCTTTTGTTTGTCTTTGGAAGGGTGTTTGTGTGGGGAGGGGCAGAATGCCCCTTAGCCCGCTGCAGGAGGCCCCACCCCTCGTAGGCTGCACCATCTTTTCACATGGGGAAATAGTTTTATAAGTTGGCTGGTCTGTGACTCGAAAGGCTTCTTTGAAGAAAACCAGTTCAAGCTATTAAAACCCAACACTAGATGACAGGATTATGCAGAGGATGTGAATCTACAGAACTGCATGCAACACACAGATATTTACATGGTACATCATTACGTAATCCTTTTCGTCCACCAACCTGACCTCAGATCTGTGAATATCAGCTGTCTTCTGGGCCATTATTCTTATGCCCTTTAAGATTCTGTGGCACAAGTTACCTGCTGTTCTGGATGCCTTTCTGGCATCCCATACACAGGCTTTTCAGGGCGGTCACGATGCTGCAAAATCTGTCATTCGCTCTGGATTGGACACAAGCAACTGATTGAGATGATCAAAGGGCACTAGTGTGGCTGTTAGACGCCACCCCTGGGCGTGTCTTATGAGCTTCTTCAGGGATGTGAAGGCATCCTTAATGGCCATGCTCTCTCCTTTTCAGTGAAAATGCAAACTCCGCATTGGAGCGTTTTAAAAAAGAGCAGGCCTACAACATGTTCCTTGGGCCTTTCAGCTACCACAAGACAATTCCACTAGCTATTTCACCCTTTTCATGCCTATAGTAGAGGGTTTACATTTAGTCACTGCCAGAGTCGTCCCGTAGCCCTTTCTGCCTTCTTGTGGTGGGGGCTGCTTTTCTCAGAGATCACTTTCAGTACAGCGGGGACAGCATGCAGCTTAGTCCCCTACTCCTCTAGCAGCCACAAAAACTCTTTAGTGTGTCATTGCCAGCCCACTTAGAACAACCTTTCTGTCTTGCAGGAAGTACAGGCTCTTTCGACCAGAGAGGGTTCCGGACTCTGTAGTAGGAGCTTGGTATTGCTCCTACTACTTACAGGTGCCTAAAAGGACAGAGGCCTTTGTCCTATTTTAGATCTTCACACGCTAAACACCTTCCCGCGGAAGGACATATTCAAGATGCGGACACTTGCCCAGGGTTCTGTCTGCCATAGACCCTAGGCACTGGAGGGTGGTGTTGGACCTTTTCTGCAGGCCCACAGGTTCACAGGAACGTATGGGCTCACCTTTGTCCCCTGGGTGTTCACAAAATTGGTGGTGGACGCAGCACACCTTTCGAGGTCCCTTTGGACAATTCCGCTTTGGAGGTTCGCCATACAAGGCACAAGACAGTTTCATCCCTCTACCACGACTAGAGGATGCTGAATGTGGGCTCATCCAGGCAGTCATCGGCAACAAACCTAATCCTTTTGAGTTCACTGTCAACATGTAGAAGTCACATCGGATTCCTTGCAAACACTCCCTTTTATCAGAGCTATTCCGAATATGATACGGTATTGTGCGTTTCCCCCAGAATAGTGTCCAGGACGTTTTGGCTATGATCTCGGTGGTTGAGGCTCTGTCCTGGATTTCAGTGTAGATGTCTGAGTTGTGGAGATTCTGGTTCCTGTATCCTACTGGCCAAACATACCAGAGGAACATGCCACTCTACAGTATGACATCCAATCCCAGTGAGTTCAACATCCGGGAAATCTGTAGGATTGTATTCAGATTTCAGAGCAGGCTGCAAAAGATCTGCAGTGGTAGCTACTGGACCCAAAAATAGGCCCCTCTCCTTACCCCACCCAATGTTGACGGTGGTCATAGATGCATCACTGCTGTATTGGGGAGGCCTTCTGGGAGAGGTGGAGATCAGAGGTGTGCGGTCTTTGATATATACTCAACTCCACATCAGTTGTGGAGTTGAGTGTGATTTGTTCTAAACAAAGGTGCTCACTACCAGCATGTGGTACTGCAGCAAGCAGGGAGGAGTGAGGGCTTGGCCACTGTCAGGAGATTTTGCCCCTCTGGAAGAAGCTGGACCACCAAAGAATTCCTCTGGTCGTAAATCACCTGGCAGAATCTTTAAACGCAAGGACGGAAGACCTCAGCAGCAGACACTTAGCTGGTCATGAATGACAGTTGCATCCTGAGATGGACCAGGGTCATCTTCCAGCAATGGGGTGAACCCTGGCTCAATCTTTTTGCCATCACAAAACATACAATGTCAGCATTTTTCCAATTGGAGTTTCCAAGCAGTTCTTTGGGTGCTTTCGGTCTAGTATGGAGCTCTGGATGCCTGTAAGCCTTCCTGCTACTGCCTCTCCTTTCCTGAATTCTGAAGATCAGGAACAACCAAACCCAAGTCATCCTAGTGGCAAAGGATTGGGCCAGGAGAATGTTATACCCGGAACTCCTAGGCATGAGCATGTGTCCTGCGCATCAGAAGGATCTTCTATCACAGGAACTGGGCAGGATACTGCACTTTGGCTTGCAAAATTTGCATCTCCATCTTAGTCGATTGAGTGGCAGCATCCAGCGTCCTTCAGGATGATGTGTAGGTCTGCATTTGACCTCTTAGTCAAAACCTTGCACATTGGTTGTGCAAGCCCACATTGACTTTCATCTTCAAGTGCTGCTCTTGGGGGCCCTGTTGGGGTGGGACTCGGTCAAAAGGAAGGACCTTGCATTGCAAATCGTTGGTGCCACAAAAGTTCCCCAGTAGATACGCAGTGCAGGACATGCCTGGGCCAAGAGCGGGCCTGTCTGCGCCAGGCTGGGCTGGGCCACCCCTCTGACAAGGACAACGCCCAAATTAACTTTTGTAAATTCCCTTCGGTAAACGCTCCCCTTCTACAGTGTTGTCGTCATGGGCAAAAGCAAAACCATTGGAAACCCCACGCTACCTCACAAACCAACCAGCATTGAATCAATGCTGGAGAGGGCCAATGGGGTTGGATCAACCGAAATAGTCCTTACTGAACCTAGACTATCCTTGGGATGTGTAAGGCCTAGAAGAAGCGGGTCATGGGGCTGGTATGGTGGCAGCTGCATCTCATAGCTGAACGCAGAAACCTCTGGAGTATCCGCCAGTGGGCCAACCTCCCCCTTCTACACTAATATTATTTCTGAGGCTGAATCCTTAGAAGATCGTAACAGTATGATTTTGGCACATCTGTTAATATTAAGTACGCTAGCATCTCTCTTGAACCGGTTTTACAAAAAAGAGAAAAACAACAAGGCCACCAGGGTAAAGCCTGAATCTAAACCAGTTCCGCTGAGAAGGGAGTGGGTTACATGTCAGCAGGAGTAATTAGCAGAGAAACTTTATGCACTAAATTCACCAAAATTTTGGCAAACCATCTGTTACCTTTAACAGAACGCTTGACAGTAATCAAAAACCTATTAATAACTCTGCTTAGAACACAAACTGTGCCTATTTGCGTGCAAGCAGAGGACAATGCTGACCCCGTTTCCCTTAATAGACACAAAGCATGTTTTTGACTGGACAACTTACCAAGGACATATCGTCATCATGCAATGCCCACCCCGATTGCCTGTAACTGATGATTCTCCAAATGAAACTGCAGGCTTTACTATGGACTATCTGGAAGTTAATTGTGGTGTGACCAGTAATATCCCTATCCTATTGTCAAACGGTCTCTCTTCAACAATAGTGTGACACAGCCACGTAATACGATTAGAGCCAGAGAGAACAAGTCAAATAAGACTCCTACCACCACGCTTCTCAATTTACTTACCAAAGCTTGCCCATACGTCCTGGTTACAGCCTATGTCCACGTTTGCAAGAAAATCAAATAGAACCACGGGAACAGGCCAGTAACAACTTTATTTTCTGGCTTGGTGAACACAGAAACTGGAAAATCGGACTGAAGAGAGGGTTTGGGTGTGGCCAGTGGTCTGGACACATCTCCAGACCTTGGCCTGCTTTCTCCTCCTACTGTGTCTATGGAGGAGGGTGCCTCTTGCGCTGTGGTGTTGCGTAGGGCGGCTGAAGCCTTGAACCTTGAGCTTCCTTCAATGTTGGTCTGGACTAACCTCCTGACCAAGGTGCTTCATCCGGCAGAGGCCTCTTTGGAGCCCCTGCTGCCATTCAGTGAGACCCTCACAGACATCCTTCTGGGCACTTGGTCCATGCCCAGCAGAGGTACTCCTATGGATAGGATGATTGCCTGACGCCACTGCGCGGCCCCGGGTGACCCCATTTTCCTTTCCCAACACCCTACCCCAGAGAGCTTGGTGATTCAAGCATCGACTACCAAGGGCGCATTCCCTACTGCTCCAGCTGATAGGGAATCCAAGAAGCTGGACCATTTTGGGAAGAAAATGTTTTCTTCCGCCAGCTTTGGACTGCGGATGGTGGACACCACATGTCTCTTGGGCCGTTACTCCCATACTTTGTGGGACATGGTTGCACAGGTGCTGCCACAGTGCCCGGAGGAGGCCTGGGCCGTGCTCTCTCATGCAGTTGTTGAGGGTAGAGACTCAGCGAAGTTCGCACCGCCGACTCGTTAGGCAGGACGATTTAAACGTCTGTAGCCCTGAGGTGCTACGCCTGGCTGAGGTCCACTGGCTTTTCGAGTGATGTCCAATCAACTCTTTTGAACATGCCTTTTGATAGCCATCGCTTGTTTGGCGACAAAGCGAACAACGCACTCGAGCTCTTTAAGGATTCCAGGGCTAATGCCAGATCCTTGGGCCTCGCTACCACCTCTCACCCCGCGCAGACTGCTTTTCGCCACCCTCTCGTGGCTACGGAAGGGGTGCTCCGCCACGTTCCACCCAGAGCCACAGGCCTGCGCAAGCTGTCCAGCCTCTGCGCAGCAGGGGACGTGGGACCCAGTGTCGTGGGTCTGGGGGTCAGCGGGCGGACCAGTCCATCAGCGCCCCCTCTGCAGCAGCCTCCAGGCCCTCCTAGTCTGACTTTTCAGGGCCACCGGTTGCCAGTGGGCGGCAGAATCTGCCATCACCTCCCCCATTGGTATAAATCACGTCTGACTACCCCTCCATCCATGCCACCACAATCCCTTTTTTGAAAAAATTTTTAGTGCATGATTACAATATTACAATATAGTGCTGCAAATTTCCAACATTTCAATTTACATAGAAAGAAGGAGACATGTATACATTAAATCAACAGATGCTGATGGCCCAAACCAGCGACACTGGTACAATATTTTTAAAAACAAATGCCAAAAGCGAGAAAAAAGGATATCATATTAAATCAGCAGCATTTCGTCATACGTTGCCTCATGCAGATTTATTAACATTTTTACCCCACCTCCTGCGCCACCCACCCCAGGGTTGGACACAACATTTTTTAAATGTGATTCACATCGGGGGAAAAAAACCAAGCCAAAACATTCTCTCAAACCATCTGGTCAAAGGTTCCCAGATCTTTAAGCCTTTCGAGCGGGAGCTCGACCCTCTTTTTTCATAGATTGCTTTTTCAAAGTTATAGTTTCACACTAGTCGTGTTAACCATTGCTGATATCCTGATGGAAATGGATCCAACCAGGCGGAGGCCAGGCAAAGCCAGTATATCGCCATGCCTATGAAAACAAGTTGCTCTCCCGGTTTCCCTCGAATCTCTTCATCCACACCAAGGCAGAAGAGAGATGACTATCTCTCCCTAACACTTCTTTTATAAAGTTTGCGATCAGTTTTTCCTTGTTTCTGGAATTCCTTTTTTTAATTTTTTTTTATTTTATTCAGCAATTAGCAGATTTCATTATTATCACATTACAGACAAAACCTTCTACAATACAAATACAGAGCTAAGACATTCATTACAATATAATTATTTGACTATAACCTTTGATCACAGCCATCCTGGTATTGGGGCCCATAATTGCTCACCAAATATCTTTCTCCTGTGGCCTTTCAATTAATAAAGAGACTTTTCCATGTTATACAGAGTGAGAATACTAGCCCTCCATACAGAGGAAAGAGGTGTATCCGGGCTCAGCCACAATGAGGTTATACAAAGACGCATCACAGCCATACATAAAAAAAGAAAACCCTTCTGTGGTACTGCCCGTTTGCTAGTTGTTATACCAAATTCGGTGCCAAACAGAACAAGACTCACATTAAGGACTACCGGTATTTCTAAAGAGAAATTCAAAAAATGCTGTAGATCGCGCAGGAAGGCGGCTAAGGACGGGCATAGAAAAAACATATGTGCAGCATCGGCTGCTATCACCCCACACCAAGAGCATTTATCCCCCTTCCAGTCTTCCATCTTGCAATCTTAGCAGGGGTGTAATATAAATCGAAAATCGCCATATAACACTGACTCTTAAGGCTTCCAGTCAGCAGTATGGAGTTAGCCATTTCCAGAAACTCCTGTAAATCTATATTCGAAATCCCTAGCCTGTTTTCCCATTTTTGTTCCTGTATTAAGAGGTCATCATGCTGCCCCCAAGTGGCTTCTCAGCACAATTGCGCCAACTTGCATCTACCCTTTATTATCTCGAGAATGCGTATTCCCTCAAATGAACAAGTACCCCTTATAATAGCTTTGTCTAAGAAGCTCCGCAACTGTAAATATTTAAAAAAAAATCACCCCTGTCAAGATCAAATTTCTCCCTCAATAGAGCATACAACATAATTTGACTGTGTTCACAAAGATCCCCAATAGTCCTAATACCGGCCGCACGCCACTTTCGCGCAACAGAATCCTGAAAGACTGTGGAGAGAGCCCCCATCAAGCCAATAGAGGTATATCGATTGAAATCCCTTATCTTGAGCAACACGCGTATCTTTTTCCAGACAAAATACACAGCCATCAGGATTTTAAATCTAGTTTTCTTATAGTAGCTCGGCTCTATAATCCTAACAAATACCGAGCTTCTAGGCCCAAAATTAATTCATAGATAGAGCTGTTCAGGATCCGTCTACTTCTCCTTTCTCCAAATATTAGAACACCCATGTGCTGATATATAGTAATAAAGACGAAAATTAGGGATAGACCACCCCCCACGACTTCTAGGTAAGTAGAGCCACTTCAGGTCTCTTCTCGACCTTTTATAGCTCCATAGAAACCGAGAGCACATCCTTTCTATTCTCAAAAATAAAGAATTGGGAAACCATAACGGAATAGCTCAAAACAAATATAAACATTTCGGGAAGATTACCATTTTAATAACGTTGCTTCTTCCATAAAGGGACAGATGCAGATGATCTAATTTCTCCAAAGTCTTATTGGAGGCTATAACAATAGGGTCAGCATTTAAAGCAGGGATGTCTTGTACTTTCGCAGAAATTTTTATACCCAGATATACTGCCTCTGACTATTTTGACATCAGACGGACAGCCCCTATCTGAATGTAAGATCCGAGTTTTAGCTAAGTTCAGTTTATAGCCTGATATCCCAGCAAATTCCTTAGTCAAAATCTCTATTCTTCTTAGGGCACTGGTCACATCCCTTGTAAGAACTGCTAGGTCATCAGCATAAGCCAATACTTTGACGTCATGTGACTGGGGTTTTACTGGGATAATCAATGAGTCATGTTCCAATTTAAAGATTAGCGGCTCAATATAAAGAGCAAAAAGAAAAGGTGAGCAGGAGCAACCCTGTCGGGTACCCCTGAACACCCTAAGCTCCTCCGATTCCACACCCGAAACCCGGCCAGTAGCAGCTGGTTTCCTGTATAGGGCCTGAACGGCCTTCAAGAAATCAGGAGGGAATCCCTTCCAAATAAGTACTGACCATAAGCAATCCCAGGAGACCCTGTCGAATGCCTTCTCGGCATCCAACAGGGCCACCCCCATCTGGGAGTCTGTCGCATGTGCCCAATCGAATAAAGATATGACACGTCTTATATGGTCAATAGTGTCTCTACCAGCGATAAAACCATGCTGGCGTATTGAGACTATTGGGATAATGACTTTGGCGATTCTCCTAGCGAGTAGTTTTGAGTGGATCTTACTATCGCAATTAATTAAAGATATAGGTTGGTATGACCCAAGCTGCATCCCATCCTTCCCCCTTCTTCTTAAAAACTACAATCGTCGTTTTAGACCACGAATCCGGAGGGGTGCCGTCAAAAGCATGCTGGAATAGACAATAGCTCTGCCCCCAACTCCACCCTGAATGTAATATAGAACCCCAATGCAATTTTATCAGGGCCCATCGCCTTACCACGCGGAAGTGAGAGGAGAGCCGCCTCCACTTCTTCCCATGTGATCGTCTCCGATAAAATATCTTTCTGTGCTTTTGTTAAAGAAGAGGTCACAATCCCTGCTAAATAGCTATCCGCCTTATCCGTTTCCTCTTTAGAGTACAGATCCTCATAAAAGGCCTTAAAGGCTTTCCACACCCCTTGAGGAAACTCCTGAATTATTCCCTGAATATCTTTGATTTTAGCAATTTTACTTTGTATTTCTTTTTGGCGGAGTCGATTAGCAAGAACCCTGCCAGCCTGCTCACCATACTCATAACACTCCTTCTTATGGAGCTGAAATTTGGCGGCAGCCTCATCCGCAAACTGCTGATAAACTGAGGATCTTTTAATAGCAAGCTTTCTCAGTACCGGAGTCAGATCCGCTCCCTCTTTTATTTTTTTTTATCCAGCTCACATTCCACGGTACTAAGGTCCAAGATGCGCTTTTCCATGATCTTCTTCATAGTTTTGCGTTTTTGTGCCGCGAAGCTCAGGGTGTCCCCCCTGAGTCCCGCCTTAAACGCGTTCCAGACCATCCTTTCTGAGGCAGAATTCCTATTCTGGAAAAAGCCGGACAGCCAGTCCCTGATATGGTTATAATACTCCAAATCTAGCAACAGTTTCCTATCAAAGGTCCAGTTAAAAACACGTGGGGTAAGCATATCAAACTCAATCTCTAAAACTAAGGGATTGTGATCGGAAATAAACCTCGGCAAAGTAAATATGGACACCTTACCCAGCATAGAATAAGAATCGAGAAAATAATCCAATCGAACCAATTTTTTATGGGAGCTGAGAAGAACGTATAGCCTGCCTGGCCGACATTAAACCTGCTCCAGACATCAGAGAGATCTTGATCCAAAACCAGTCTATGAACACTTTTATAGACTCGTGGCTTCCTGCCATGATAAGCCTGGCTAGAAGTTGCATCAGAATCCCCATCCAAATTTATATTTAAATCCCCACAAATTATAAGAGGTTGAGGCCAAAGAGACAGTTCTAAATTAATCTTATGAAAAAGTTCTGGGTCATCCAAATTTGGACCATACAGAGTACACATAGTAAACCGCTTATTGTTAAAAATGACTTCTGTAATGGCCCACCGTCCCCACTTATCCTCCTTAGATTTCCTGGAAGTTACTTCTCCCTTCTTGCAGAGAATAGCAACACCCCTAGAGTTGTCCGACTGCCGTGAGCATGCAAGCAGATCCATGCCCAGCGCTTTGAACCAACCCCTATTTGACCACGAAATATGCGTCTCTTGCAAACAGAGAAGATCCCAAGATAGCGCCTGGATTACCTTGGCCAAGACCCGCCTCTTACTTGGATTATTCAACCCTCTTATATTAAGAGTGCAGACTACCAATTTGTTCATTTATATTGATAAGTTTGTCATTTCGAGTAAACCCCCACCCCTCCCCCAATGCTTTCCCCCGCTTGCCCTTATCCTTCCTCGCAAAATTAGAATCACATAAAAATAATAAGATACGGCAATTACATTTCGAGTTCCCGCTGTGAACAAAAAAACCCCTGTGCCAACAGAGAGAAATCATACAATGCTGAATTTTTCACCCCCAGCACCCCCCTTCGCCTCCCCTCCCAGAGCAGCCAACCCCCACCCCAAACAACCCCCACTCGGACCCACCCTACCAACCCCATGAAGCAATGGGACCGTCGTCCCTTGTGATGTAGAGTCGGGTACCCAACCCCCCTCCCCTCGTCTCCAGATCAATGGTAAACCTGCTTATCTCATAAATACATTTGCTAGTATAGCACAAGCAAAAAAAACAAGGCTCATATCCAATCTATACACCCACAAACAAAACTTTAGAGTCACAATCATAAAGTCTGCAAAAATTCCTTAGCTAACGACTCAGCGAAGAACATCTGAGTCCGCCCTTTTACAATAATCTTCAACTTAGATGGATTCTGAAGATAGACCTGAGCTCCTTTTGCCTGGAACTGGGGGATCAGCTGCCGTAATCTCCAACAAAGATCAACAGTGGATTGACAGAAATCAGGCCTAACAAAAAAATCACAGCCCTTCGCATGTCCTTTCTTAGTAGGACGTGCCAGATCATAAAGTGCCTCGCGGGCCAAGAAATTATTTAGTGAAATAAGAATTGCCCGCGGAAGGGGAGATGTTTGGCCCACATTCTTTCTCTGATTAACTGGAAAGCAATGAGCCCTCTGTACCTCTGTCTGCCAGTCCCACTGTGAGAGCTCAGGAAAAGCCTCACCCAGCAATTCCACTACAAACTTGCGGGGGTCAGAGCCCTCTCTGCCTTCAGGAACCCCCAAAATTCTGAGGTTATTGCGTCTTGAGCGGTTCTCTAAATCAGATAGTTTCCACTGCAAGTCATCGCGATGAGCTTTCAGAGAGCCTGTGGTTTCTTTCTGTAAGATAAGATCGTCCTCCAGAGCAGAAATCCGGGTCTCGGCCTCATTAATTCTATTAGAAATATCAGCACACGTCTTCACCACCCTCCGTAACGAGTTTTGCAGTTTTTTAGATGCATTCTGTGTGCATATGCTCTCAGCCTGAGTTTCTGCCCTATGTGCCACAATCAGATCGTAAATTGTCGCCACTGTTCTCTCCTTTATCACTCCTGAAAGCACCAGCAGATACGGATGGCAGAGATACTGAAGGGGGAGCCATTGTATTTGGCGAGCTCTGATAATCCCAGGAAAGTGATGTATCTGACCCCGGTGGGCTTACCCCTTCTACCAAATTCGTGCCACAAGATGCATTCTCTAAAGCCCTGCCAGCTGATGCCATCGAGATCTTTGCCTCGTCATTCTCTTCATTTCCCTCATCGCCAGAACTCACTCCCACAAGCCAGTCTTTTTACAAGGCTCTCGGCTGAAGAGTGGTCTGACAAGGAGAAGAAGTCGTCAGCATTGGATACTTTGTCAGGTAGCTCGCATACCTCTGGATAATAAGGAAGCAAGATGGCGGCCACGCTGATGGCCGGCTGAGCGGGTGGCTCCTCTCCTCGTCTCTGCTAAGGATGCTGCGACCAGCCTAGATTCGCTTAGATCGAAACGAGAATATAAACTCTGATGGTTTGGCGGATTTTATCACTATCTGATCCCCCTCACCGGCTGTTTCACTCTGCTTCCAACGGCAGCGGTCTTCGTGTGCTCGGGTACGGAAGGTACGGAGCTTGGGCTATGGCGTCTAAAGCGGCAGCTCGCTCAGCAAGACCAAAGGCGGCTGCATCTCTGACCGGGACTCCAGTCAAAACTCGACTTGCCACTGCTGCCTTGCAAAATAAAACACCAGGCGGTGGCGAAGATACCCAGAGGCATAATCGATCTCCTTCATTTCTTGTATCGGGGGCTTCGGACCGGGTGTTAGCAGCTGCCGGTCCTGGGGCACTTAAAGCCGCGACTCAGACTGTACCGGCAATGTTTAAGCTCGGAGCCAATAAAAAAACGCCAGGAGGGAGCTGAAATGCGGGCTCTCCATGGCGGCGATGTTTCAGACATACAGTGCGCGCCGTCCTTCTCTGCGCATATGGAGGATATAATACAGGGGTGCGCTGAAAATACGACTTCTGCTGAGAGTGAAATGACAGGGGTAATGGAAGCCGGTACCAACATTTTGATTCCTCTTCACTCTGAAGCACTGCAGCGTGGCGAGCTTGCATCTATGTCTGCACCCAGGGGCACTCTGGGAGCTGAAGTCCCTTTGGGAACCACAAGTGTGCAGCCCAGTGTTAGTGTTACTCCAGCCGGTGCTGTCGTCAATGGTAATGCCTTACCTGATTCCGCCCTTCTAGTTATGGCCGAAAATGAAAAAGCTGGCGCTGTCATGGCATCTGCGGTGGTTGGCGACCAGAATTATCCATAGTTATGCGAGCTACCTGACAAAGTATTGCTTCTGGAATTCCAGTGCATTTTTCTTCACAATTACTTCTTCTGAGTGAAGTCTACTCTGTCTTCATGTCAGACACTCCTAAGAAAGGCCTTTTTAGGCCCTGTGCTTCCTGCAATAAGAAGAGACTGCATGTCGACGACCAGCATAAAGACTGCCTCTACTGTCTCTATCCGGACCATTCCTCCAAAGACTGTAAGGTATGTCGTACCTTTTCATCAAAGGCTCTTAAGGACCGTGAGGGACGGCTTTTAATTTGGCTGCAGTGGCTTAAGGACAAAGAATATACCTTGTCCTCTGAGGAGAGTGAGGTCTCAACAAAGTCTTCAAGAAACTCACAGAAAAAGTTCAGAGATGCTTCTCCAGGTCCTTCTTCGCAGCCCCCTCAAAAGAAGACGCAGAAAAAGTCTTTGGAGGCACCACTTAAAGCTTTGCCACACAAGGATCCTTCGCTGAAGGTTGTACACACCTTTAAAAAGCCTGCTTCAGCCCCGTCGACGACCACCGTGTCGACGGTGGCCTCGACGACAAAATCTCCTTCTACAGCTGTGGGAGTAACCTTGACGACAACAGTCTCTACACTCGTGGCGTCGTCCGCATCGATCTCGTCGACGGCTGTTCCATTGTCGACTATCAAGAGTAAAAAATCGTCGTTGATGCCACGCTCGACGAGCGCGTTGACGAGGGGTGTTCCATCGACATCTCTTCCATCGTTGACGAGGGTGACTTTGTCGACGACGACTCCGTCGACGGGGACTTAGTCGACGCTTCCTTCGTCGACGCTATCATCGGTTGTGTCCATTGGTGTTTCCTCGTCGACGACGACTGCCTCGTCGACGACACCAAAATCAACGGTGGACAGTGCATATGTACACCTCAAGGTTACTAAAAGCAAGCCGACTCCTTCCCTTACGTCCCCAAGCAGGGTCCAGCCATTACCTCTGTCTCACCTTTTGGACGAGGAGGAGGATTCAGATGAGGGCAGAATGTTCAGGGCTGCAACAAGTCCCTATGAACTTCATGTCAAGTACCAGGAGGACTCGGACTATGATGAGCAAGACGCAGAAGATCAGGCATATTATCTGGACAGCCATCTTCGCCAACAACCCATGGTTTGTCTCCCTGCGTCTTTGGTTTCTGACCTCCAATTTTTGATTTCTGACTACAAGCAGAGGTTCCCAACTTCTGCTCAGTCTTCTACTCCAGTTCTAGCTCTACCTCCACGGTTACAGGTTCCACCTCCGCCGGCTTTGCCTGTTACACCTCCCCCTTCCACGGATGATGAGGAGGATGACCAACAAGAGGAGGGAGAGGTTCATGGTTCCCAATCAAACCATGATGAGACGGACGACTGTCATCCCTTTTCCGGCGTCTCCAGTGCCTCCTCAAGCAGATTCGCCTCCTGAAGATATTGGGGGTTTTCACAATGTTTTGGAAAGGGCTGCACAGCATTTCCAAATTCCTATGCCTTCTTACCAGCAGGACTTTCTTGTATGACTTCAAGGAACCTTTTAAAAAAATTGGTGATATCTGTGCCGATCATAGACTACATCTGGGATCAAGGCATTAAAATCCTGCAAAATCCTTCTACGGTTCCCCCAGTGTTACCTTCTTTGGATAAAAAGTACAGAGCTCCAGACTCCGCTCCAGCCTGTCTTACCGGACATCCCAAGCCTGATTCCGTCATCACTCAGGCAGCTCAGCGGAGATCTAAAAACCCTTCTGCTCCGCTTTCAGCCCTTCCAGATAGGGAGGGCAGATGCCTGGACAACATTGGGAAGCGTTTTTCTTCCATGTCTGCATTGACGGTGCGTGCGTCTAATTCCTTAGCGTTGTTGGGGCGCTACAACAGGCAGATGTGGGCAGACATTGCACCATACTTGGAGGCCCTGGTGGACGACTCTAAAGTGGAGGCAAAGAAAATTTTGTTGGCTTCCGAAATCATCGATTGTGCAATGGATATCGCCTCTACTGGTTTCCGCCAATTGGCTGCGGTCCTCCGCCGCCAAGGTTGGTTTAAGGCGACGACAATCCGACCTGAAATTCAGACGAAGATTTTAGATATGCCTTATAATGGGCAATTGCTTTTTGGCACTCATATTGATGAAGCCCTTCAGGGCATTAAAAAGGATACGGACACTGCCAGGGCTTTGGGTACCCTTCTATTTAAAAAAAAAACCTTTTCGAGGCTCCTGGGGTAGAGGTCAGTCTCCTGCTAGGGGAACCTACCAGCAGTATCGGTCTTCCTATTCTTCCTCCAACCAGCAATATAGACCACAGTTCCACAGCGCAAACAGCAGCAATGTCAATACAATAAGTACTCCTTTCGTGGGAAGGGCGGACTACAGAAGGATTCTTCCCAGCGCCAATGACTTTTCTCTACCGCCGGTCTCCATTTCCTCTCCACCCTCCAGAGTAGGAGAAAAAATTTCCCATTTTCTTCACAATTGGAAACAGATCACAATGGATCGTTGGGTTCTTCAACTGGTACAATTTGGACACTCGCTGGAGTTCATTCAGATTCCTCCGCAGACACCTCCTCGACCTATACTTAGAAGAATATGCGCCTTTTACTTCTGGAAATCTCACTAATGCTCCAGAAAGGTGCTTTAGAGCGGGTTCCCCTTCGCCAGCGTAGGAAATGTTTTTACTCCCGTTTTTTCTTGGTGCGCAAAAAGGAGAAGAAATGGAGGCAGATTCTAGATTTGAGATGTCTCAACAAATTCTTAAAGAAACAATAGTTTCCCATGGTTACCATTCAAGAAGTGCTCCAACTTCTCAATGCACACGACTTCATGGTATCTTTGGATCTTCAAGATGCCTATTTCCATATCCCTATCCATAGGAATCGCAAAACATTTCTGAGGTTCGATGTGGCAGGCAGACATTACCAATTCCGAGTCCTGCCCTTCGGACTCAAGTCAGCCCCTCGCATCTTCACAAAGTGCCTTTCTACAGTGGCCGCATACCTCAGAGAGCAACATCACCAAGTTTTTCCCTATCTCGACAACTGGCTCGTCAAGGCATCTTCTCTGGACGGCGCAAGCAGATCTTCCAACGCCTGTCTGCAGCTTTTCAGTCGCTTGGGACTCACTTTCAATCCAGAAAAATCCATCCTGCAACCGTCTCAACAGACAACTTTTCTGGGTGCTATTCTCGATACAAACAAGAGGAAAGCTTTCCCGTCACAAGAGCGACAGTGCAAACTTCTTCACTTAGCGAACCGCATAAAATCCAGGCAGTTTCTCACAGTGCGCCTGTTCAAATCTCTTCTCGGGATGTGGTAATCCTGTATTCTGCTGGTTAGCTACTGTCGCCTCCACATGCGCCCTCTCCAGGAGTCACTATCCAATCAGTGGATTCAAGCCGAAGGATCCTTCGATGTCGTTCAGGTGACCCACCCCCCCCCCCCCCAAGATGGTCACTGCTCTGCAGTGGTGGACTCGCCCACAGAATCTTTCTCAAGGCCTGCCTTTCTTGCTTCAAGCCTCTCCGCAAATAATCACAATGGATGTGTCCCTGGAGGGTTGGGGAGCATTCCTCCAGGAACTTCGGATCAGCGGAAAGTGGTCTCCTTCCGGACGGAAACTTGACATAAACATCCTCTAGCTACGGGCTGTTTATCTGGCCCTCCTAGCATTCTTTCCCAGGATCAAAGGTTCTCTAGTGCTTGTCCGGATGGACAATACTACAACAATGCACTACCTGAACAAGCAGGGGGGTACTCGTTCATTGCCACTCTTCGCGAATCTCAAAAGATCTGGAACTGGTTACTTCAACACAACATTTCCCTCAGAGCGGAGTATGTTCCAGGAACAGACAATGTGCTGGCCGATTTACTAAGCAGGCAACAAACAACATGTCTCGAATGGGAATTGAACCAGCAGGTTCTCAACGGCATATTCTCTCAATGGGGAACACTTCTCTTGGACCTATTTGCCACCCGGCACAACGCCAAATGCCAAACCTTCGCAAGCTGGCATCCCCAACGGGTATCTCTAGAGAATGCATTTTCGATAGCATGGTTCAATGTCTTTGCTTACGCTTTTCCACCGATTCCCCTGATTCCCAGGGTCCTCAGGAAGTTGAAGGCAGAACCCTGCACGCTAATCCTGATCGCGCCAGCGTGGCCTCACCAGCATTGGTTCACGGAGCTCCATCTTCTCTCCCTGGAACCGCCAATTTCGTTGAAACTTTTTCCCTCTCTCCTCATAATGGACCGGGAACAAGTCCGACATCCGAATCCAGCATCTCTCAAATTATCGGCTTGGCTCCTGAGTTCCGAGAGTTCCATGGCCTAGACATTCCTCCAGACTGCAGGGCGGTTCTGGCTCGGGCTCGAGCTGACAGTACACACAAAACATATTCCTTGAAATGGAAAAGATTCTGCATCTGGTGTAAGTCTGCGAATATACATCCTTTCACTTCTCCAGAACAAATATTGCCTTATCTTCTCCATCTGGCCACTTCAGGTTTGACTCACCCCTCTATTAAGGTTCACCTGGCAGCAATATCCTCTTTCAGGAGATTCTACGGGTCCTTCTCTTTGGTCACATAGACTGATTAAACAATTTCTCAAAGGACTCTTCAGGACTTTCCCTCCCGTGAAGTCTCCACCTTGGCAACTCAACATTGTTCTTGTTCAGCTTATGAAACACCCTTTTGAGCCGATGCACAGAGCCACTCAAGTTTCTCTTGGAAAACGGCACTGCTTCTAGCCCTAACGTCTGCAAGGCGAGTAAGCGAACTTCACGCATTCTCAATTCAAGACCCTTTTCTTCAATTCAAACATGATAGGGTTATACTTCGGGCTAATCCCAAGTTTGTTCCAAAGGTCCCGTCAGACTTTCACCTCAATGAGCCTATAGTCTTATGAACCTTTTTTCCGAATCCTATAATCGCGGCAGAAAAGGCTTTGCGTTCACTGGATCTTAAACGCTGCCTTAAATTCTACCATGATAGGACAAAGACGTTCCGCAAATCTAACAAACTCTTTGTGGCTTACAGTCTACCTCAGAAAGGTTTCCCGCTTACTAAACAGAGTATTTCTAGGTGGATCTCTGCCGCTATTACTTTGTCACCAGCAAGCATGCCATCCCTTGCAATCGACAGCTCATGCCCATTCCACCAGGGCAATTTCTACCTCCATGGCACTCTTTGCGGGAGTGCCTCTCACAGACATTTGCAGAGTGGCAACATGGAAGACGCTGCATACATTTACCAAGCATTACTGCTGGGAAATGGAACTCATGAAGGATGCTGCAGGGGGACAGGCGGTGTTACGTCCTCTTTCGATAGAGGTGAGCCTTCTTTTCATCCCACCATCCTTTACTTTACATGCACATTTCTCCATTGTGTTTTCTATTGTTTTCTTTTGATTGCACTTTGTCACTTCTCTGCTTTCACGTTGATATGTTATCTGATGAATTTGTGCATTCTGTTCCATCCGAAATGTGCATATCATTGCTTGCTTTTCTGATTCAGGCATGTGAATCTATGAAAGATACCCTAATACAGCTGCACCTCCCCTTGGCAATGTGAGTTTCCGCTGGAATGGGGTGCAGACTCTAAGGTATTTGGGCATCCACATACACCTGAGCCAAGATCAGATGCTGCGCCTTAATTATGGCTGCGCAATAACAAAGCTCGAGTCACAGGTGGATAAATGGATACGGCTTCCTTTATCCATGGCAGGTTGAATCGCTATTATAAAGATGATAGTGCTCCCTAAATTTTTATATTTTTTTAGTAATATCCCCATACCCCTCACTCAAAGCTTTTTTTGCCACGTTACGATCCCATTTGGTAATATTGGTCTGGGGAGGCAAGCAGCCCCGGGTCCGGTGGAAGATACTCGCTCTCCCTTACGATAGAGGCGGACTTGGAATACCAGATTTTTATCTATATTACCTGATCGCACAATGCGCGCATGCATACGCCTGGTACCACCCTGATGCGCGGATTCCATTTTTGCGCCCGGAAGCGGACTTTGTGCTTCCTGACCGCTTGGCAGCGGTACTACCTAGAGGCGAACCCAGAAGTCCGGTTGACATACAAACTGTATCGACCACTAGCTGGGCCTGGAACAGGCTCCTACGCTACATGGGTCAATCCATTTTATATTCCTCTGCTCTCCCGTTGCCGAATGCACGATGGCTTCCCGTGACCGGTGAGAGGCTCGTGCAACGCACATTGACTAAGTTTGAAATCACCAAGATGGGTGATTTGTACCCGGGCGGGCACATATTCTCGGTCTCGGAGGAAGCACGCTTCCGGGACGCCACTTTCAGGGACAAATTTCTTCTCAACCGGCTTTATTTAACAGCAAGATCTGAGGTGGGGGGATTCCCGTTGGAGCCTGAATACTTCGAGCCATTGACTCTCCTCATTGAAAAGGAAACAGGGGCACATATAATTTCCAAATTGTACAAACTGTGCATAGCACGAGTTCCCTGCAGGGACGAGAAACTGGGTTTGGAATGGGAGGCTGACCTGGGACGTCCTATTGCAGATGATCAATGGTCAGCCTGCTGCAAGGTCACCCAAAGATAGCATTAAATAGTCGCCATAAGCTGTTACATTATAAGTTTTTTCGTAGAAGCTACATGACACCGGCAAAACTACATACTATTGACCCGAAGAGGCCACACACGTGCTGGAAATGCGGCGCCCCACACGCTGATTTTGCCCATATGTCTTGGTCCTGTCCACGCATACACTTGTATTGGGTACAGATACACAAAATTCTGGGGGAGATGCTTGGGCTTACGTTGGTTCCTACCCCGGAGGTGGCATTGCTGGGGTATACGGTCAACTTTCCCAAGTCGGCTCGGAGGTTGGCTTCCATATGTTTTCTGTTAGCAAAGCGAGAGATTGCGCTGCGATTGGGGGGGGGGGGGCAGTTCCCACGACCCAGGCATGGCTCACTGATTTGGCCTTTTGCAGCGTAAACAGCGAGATTTATTCTAGCCTACTGCCCAGCGTAGCGCGCCCTAGAGATATCTGGGGTCCCTACAGAACGTATATAGCGACTCTGCCCACTTCCACTTCCTCTCATTCCGGCTCCGGGATTGTGCCCACAGGGGTTGGTTAGCTCAGGCGGCAGGAACACTGTTTAGCCGGGCGGGCAATGTGTTAGCGGAGGTATCATCAGGCTCTCCCCTTGACAGGTGCAGATGGCGGGTAATGACGTAATCAAATAGCATAAGAGTATGTATGTAGAGATGGCGCTTGGGAAAAACCTGTTCGGAGACTGGGATGCCCTAGAGACATTGGAGAGGTGTGACAGGTCCGAAGAAGGCTGCAAGGACAAGGGTGCTATTAGCGCAGAGCTAGGAGTGTATATTGAAAATGGAGGCAGATGTGTTGTCGTCGGAATGTATATTGCACACCAAAGACTAATGTAACTATTGATGTGATTTTATTGTTGATTTGATTATAAAAGATACATAAAGTTTAAAAAAAAAAAAGATACCCGAATACTGGATAAGAAATGCGTTTACCTGTAACTGCAGTTATCCAGTATTGGTATCTTTCATAGATTCACATGCAACCCACCCACCTCCCCTGGAAGGGCTCACCTGGTTCTCTCAGTGATACATCTACTTAGCACTGTGCTTACGAAAATCTGAGTGACTAGAGCTCCTTCCAGGAAGGTTCCAGAGGGTGGTGATAGCTGATTGGTTGTCCTCTAGAGTTTGGTCCTCATTATAAAAGGACCTGGATATGTTACTAATGTGAGGCCTTTGGCCTATCTCTCTATATGTCTAGTGAGACATTACTTTTCTTGTATATCGGGGACTCCCATCCCGACGACGGGGAATGATTCAGGCATGTGAATCTATGAAAGATACTAATACTGGATAACTGCAGTTACAGGTAAGTAACACATTTCTTGCTTCATATGTCACAGGAGGCAAACCTATGATTGAGATCTGCCTGGTGTAAAGAGCATCGGGGGCAAAAAGTCCCTCTACCTGTCCCCCATTTCGCAATCTTTTTTTTGTTGTTGTCAAAATTGTTTTTATTAGCCACAAAAAGAGAGCATAACATACAGAACAGACCATGACATGTGCCTCATAGCTGAATGGACCAGCAAGCGATAGTGGATACAACAACGTACCAACCCTTAGTCGAACCCAAAATGGGCGAGCCTCCCCTCGCAATCTTTGTAGGTGTATAATAAAGAGAGAAGCAAGATTTATAATACTGGGCTTGAAGCCGCGCCGGAATTAACAAGCTTTGTGCAAGCTCAGTTGAATGGAGAAATAAGTCTTCGGAGAGATCTATTTCCTCTTCCCACTTACTAGCCCGTATTACCAAATCATCCGACATTAGTGAATTGAGAGAATCATACACTAGGCCAATAGTTAAATATTTCTTTCTCAGATTGTCTATAATAGAGTGCTTATAAAGCCAGACGGGCCACCACATTTTTTCTGTAGAAAATCACGGACTTGCAGACACTTATAAAAATCTCTGCAATTCAAATCATCTCTTTCTTTAAGAATTCCAAATGAAACCATCTTGGCTAGAGAATAAAAATCCCCAAGTTTCATCAAGCCTTTATTTTGCCATCTTTTAATTGTTAAATCTTTAAAAATTTCTGTCAAGTTAGGATTATTGTAAATTGGAGTGTAGTAATTCAGACGGCCCACACCCAACATTTTGCGAGCCGATTTCATAGTTTTGAACCCAGCTATCAGCATCTTGAAACGAACCATCTTATAATGAGAATCATTAAAAAAATCTGCAGATCCATCCCCATGCAGCTCTGCCCATTTTAAGTTCTATTGGGGTAGGTATGCTTCCCAGTGGACTATCAATTGACTTATCTGAAAAAAGGGTGAGATTATACAGAAGAGTAGTTGCCCAATTATAAAGTTTAATATTAGGAAGAGCCAGGCCGCCTCTTTCCCTGGGTAGGGAAAGAAACTTATAAGCTCTCCGGGGTTTTTCATAAGCCCATATGAATCGAGAAAACAGGTCTTCGATCTTTTTCAAGCAAATAGCACTAAATTCCAGTGGGATCGTTCTTATAAAATACAAAAACTTAGGGGAAAAACATTTTGATTAAATTGCACCTGCCTATTATTGAAAGATGCAAATTATGTAATCGAGTTAATTCCGATTTAGTTCTATTAATCAGGGGGTCAATATTAAAATCCTGATCCCTTCGACACTAGTCATAATATCCACTCCAAGATACATAACCTTTTCGACCTGTCGAGTGTCATTGCCCATACTAACATTCTTGCAAATCTGCGTTTTAGATCTATTAAGGGAATATCCGGATAAACAACTGAATCTTTCGGTCTCTATTCCAAACTTGGCCATATATATGCTGGGATTTGCGGTTACCAAGGCAATGTCATCGGCATAGGCCAAAACTTTAGTTTCCCAGCCTTGAGAGATAATAGGGCTGATTTTTTTGGTTGATTTCCAAAAGTCGTAAAAAAGGATCTATATATAACGCAAATAAAAGTGGTGATCTGGGGCATCCTTGGCGTGTGCCTCTAGATATTTTAAACGTATCAGTTAGTGGGCCATTTAAGAATAATTTTGCAGTTGGCTGAAAGTACAGCATCTTGAATGCCTGTATAAATACCTGGCCTATCCCGACTCTTGATATGATCTCCCATAAAAAAAAAGGGCAGGAAACCCTGTCAAATGCCTTCTCGGCGTCGAGTAGCATAAGTGCTATTGGATCTTTGGAGACATGGGCGGCGTCAAGCAGTGAGAACTCTCCTGATGTGATCAACGGTACCACGTCCGGGGATAAATTCATGTTGCCAAGGTGATATTACTTTATGTATTACCCCAGCTAATCGAACCGCTAATATTTTAGAATAGATTTTGCTGTTATGCCACTTCAATTCCATCGCACATTGGAGGTTCACTTGGCCCTTCTCCGTCAGGAAGTTACAGCTCTTGGTCAAGGGAGCTATCGAGCGAGTCCTTGTGCCAGAAGTAGGTTGTGGTTATTCCCACTCCTTCCTGGTGCCCAAGAAGGACAAAAGCCTGCGACCTATCTTGGATCTCAGGGACGTTAACCGCTTCCTCCGAAAGGAGAGGTTAAAAATGTTGACACCTGCTCAGGGCCTGTCTGCCCTCGACCCTGGAGACTGGATGGTTGCGTCGGACTTGCAATATGCCTATTTTCACATCCCCATCCTGTCTGCCCACTGGCGTTACCGGTAGGCCACCAGCTTTTTCAGGTCACTGTGCTCCCCTTTGGCCTTACCAGCGCCCCTTGGGTGTTCACGAAAGTGATGGCTGTGGTCGCAGCTCATCTGCGCAGATCAGGAGTTCCAGTTATCCCCTATCTCAGCGACTGGCTGTTGAAGGTGAGTTCGCCCAGGCTGTTGTCTCCCACCTCCAGACTACGGTGGACCTCCTGCATTCTCTGGGGTTCACCATCAGTGTGCCACGGTCACACCTGATTCCCTCTCAGAAGCTTTTTCATCGGAGTGGTTCTGGTCACAGTGCAATTTCGGGCCTATCCTCCTGAACAGCGAGTCCGGGATTATCGTGCTATGATTCCGATCTTTCATCCTCTCTCCCGGGTTTCGGTCAGAATGACCCTGAGGTGCTGGGCCTCATGGCCTCCTGCATCCTGCTAGTGGACTATGCCAGGTGGCATATGCTGGCTCTGCAGTGGGACCTGAAGTTCTAGTGGGCACAGCATCGGGGGAATCTTTCCGATTGTGCCCAGATCTCGAAGGGCACTGCACACCAGTTGCAGTGGTGGCTAATGAACCAGGATTGGGTCAACGGTAGATCCCTCTCCCTTCCCTAACCAGAGTTCACAGTGGTGACGGATACATCACTTCGGGGGGAGGGGGGAACCCAAGGGAGGCGGAGTCCGGGCTCCACATCAACGTCTTCACTCGGAAGTGGTGCAAGGTTTCTTTCAGCAGTGGGGAGAGCCTTGGTTGGATCTATTCGCCACTGAAGAGAATGCGCAATGTCAGTAGTTCTGTGCGTTGGAATTTTCAAGGAGACGCTTTTCGTCATGAGTGGAGTTGCAGTCTACTAAACGCCTTTCTACCTAAACCACTTCTGCCCCCAGTGCTCAAGAAGATCAAGTGCGACAGGGCCCAAGTAATTCTTGTGGCTCCGGACTGGGCATGAAGCGTCTGGTATCCTGTGCTCTTGAACATGGCCATCGATCCTCCATCAGACTGCCCCTTCAGGAGAATCTTCTGTTGCAGCAGCAGGGGACGGTCCTCCACCCGAACCTGTCCAGCCTCCACCTCCTTGCGTGGAGATTAAGCTGCAACAGTTGACAGCTTTCGACCTTCCTCCCGAAGTCTGTAACGTTATCTTGGCAGCCAGGCACCCCTCCACCAAAACGGTATTCGTCTGTCGATGGAATACATTTGTGGCATGGTGCACAGCAAAGGCTGTGGATCCCCTTTCTGCCCCTCTTTCAGAGGTTCTACTCTTCAATCTTTCCGTGGCCCTGCAGGGCTCAGCTCTGTGCAATCTCAAGGGCTATATTTCGGCCTTTCTTCGCCTTCCACATCAACCTTCTCTTTTTAAGTCCCCTATTATAAATCGTTCGTTTCCTTAAGGACATTACTCAAATGTTTCCTCCTATTACTTTTATAATGCCCCAGTGGGCCCTGAAACTCTTTCTGACCTACCTTGTGTGCTCCTTTCGTGCCACTACATAACTGTCCTCTCAGACTTTTGACACTCGGACGGCTTTTTTCTGCTTGCAGGGTGAGTGAACTTCAGGCTCTTTCATCGAAACCTCCTTTCCCGGCTGTTCATCCGGACAAGGTTGTCCTTCGCACCAAGCCTTCCTTACTTCCCAAAGTGGTTACCTCTTTCCATATAGTACAGACCATCACTATGCCACCTCCCCCCATTCCCCCCCCCCATCCTTCTAAAGAGCAGGTGAGCCTCCACCTGGATCAAAACGTGCAATATCATTCTATCTGGATCGCACAAAACCATTCCGGGTGGATGATCAGCTCTTCATTGGCGAGTGAAAAAGCAGATCATCTCTCGATGGGTCGTTCTTTGCATCAAAATTAGTTATACCAAGCGAAAAAGGAACCTCTAGTAGGGCTGCGTGCCCATTCCACCAGGGCCGCACTACTGCCTTGGGTTGTGGAGTTCCCCTTCATGATATCTGCCAGGCTGCCACATGGGCTTCATTGCACACGTTCACAAAACATCACTGCCTGGACAGTCAAGTCCAGAGAGACTGCTTCTTTGCCCGTTCAGTTCTCCAGGACTTTCTGGTGTGAACTTAGTTCGCAGACCCACCTCCGGAGTTGGTATTGCTGAGGTATCTATTCTAAGGTAAGGAATCCATAACTACTAGTCCCTTTCAGATGAACAAGTTACTTAACTTCAGTAAAGATATATCTGTAAGAGACATATAGTAGTTATGGATTCCTTACCGCCCCACCCATGCTCCCCATTCTGCAAAGGGTAAGAGACTTCCTTTGAGGGCCCTAGTTTTGTGCACCAGTGGTCAGTCTCTTGCATGGCTCTGCGCTTCTGGCATGGAATGTCGTGTAAAGAACTGATGTCAGCGTGCAGGGGCGGCATCTAAGTAGATACCGCAATGCCATTTCGGCGATCACAACACAAATGACGAACGCAGTGTCTACCAATGCCACCTACCGATGCGCAGGGGTACTGCTGAAGAAAAACGTTCTGGATCCAGTCTGACACTTGAGGTTAATCTAAGGTAAGGAATCCATTACTAAAATGTCTCTTACTGATACATTGATACCAAAGGTAAGTAACTTGTTTGTCAAGTCCGGAGGGATAGCTATTTTGCCCGATCTGTCCTCCAGGACTTTCTGGTGTGAACTTGGTTCGCAGACCCTCCTCCGGGGTTGGTATTGCTGAGGTATCTACTCTAAGGTAAGGAATCTATAACTGTCTCTTTCAGATGTAAAAGTAGCTTACCTTCAGTAGCGATGTATCTGTAAGAGACATATATATTGGTTATAGAATCCTTACCGCCCCACCCATCCTCCCCGCTCTGCGAACTGACTTTTAGGGATTGGGACTCCCTTACAGGGCCCTAGTTGTGGTGCACCAGCGGTCAGTGTCTTGCAAGGCTCTGTGCTGCTGGCGTGGAAAGTCTTGTCAGACCGCAATGTCAGCCTGGGGAATATGATGCCGTAGACTGACACGGAGTCGACCGACGCTACCCACTGATGGGCAGGGGTACTGCTAAGAACAAATCTCCGAATCCAGTCTGACACCTGAGGGAGGAAATTCTAAGGTAAAGAATCTATAACTAAGCTATGTCTCTTACAGATACATTGTTACCGAAGGTAAGTAACTTATACATCACTTCAGGAGGACCCCTGGTCTCAGCAGCTGGTGTTCTCCACCCAAATCTACACAAATTACACTTTAATGTGTGGAGATTGAGGTGGATGTTATCCATGATGCCCCTCGCCCCTCTGTGAAATCCATCTGTGCTGGGCATTGACATCAATTTGTAACTTGGTGTGGGGCTCAGGACCCTGACAGTCTAAAGGAAAACCTGTCAGATGTACTTTTTTTTTTCATCTTTGCCCAACAAGTCCTTACAGTAGGCACAGCAAAAGGTTACTTTGTTGTGCCTGTCTACATTTGCCGGCACAACTGTTCTTGTTTAAATCACGTTATGATGACTGTTACTAAAGGTTTGATATACCGGCTCCCTCCCAAATCGTTTGTGATGCCACAGTGGAACCTTAACTTGGTCTTGACATTCCTCATGTGTATGCCTTTCGAGCTGATGCGTATTTGCGTCTCCTGGCCTTGAAGACTGTCGTCCTCATTGAGATTGTCAGCTTGTTGCACGAGTCAAATCAGGGTATTTTCAATGCAACCATGTTGTGTTGCACTGTCAGGACCCTCAACCTTTTGTTGAATGTTATGTGCGCCTGGCATTTGGATTGGGGCTGTGAGACTACCCATATGGAGTTTAGATATGCTAATAATACTGCCATAGCTGTAGAAATTCCATGTGGACCATGTCTTCCTGTATCATGTTTCTCTCAGGTCCTACGGTATACTGGGTTACCTCTTTGTGTAATCCTTTCCTAGTTGAGCAGTTGATCACTCTACCAGCTTATAATTAGCCCTAACTCTTTGAAAGAGGAGAAGAGGCTCAATGGAGTTGGAACACAAAGGGGGCTTAAGCTTTTACTTGGATTGTACCAAGGACCTTAGGGCAGACTATTAACATTTGTGGAGTTGTCAGGATCAAAGACGGGGAAAGCTGTGTGGAAGAGGACCCTGTTGGTGGGTTTAATCCTTTGTTTTAATATCTGTGACGTATTGGCCAAGACACAGCCTCTGGAATGTTTAAGAGCCCCTTCCTCCAAGGCCTCTACAACTGCGTTGGTGGGAGGGGTGCCAGGCTGCAATGTGGGTATTCGTACATACTTTCACGAAGCACTTTCTGCCTTGGCACCCAGGTCAGGTAGAGTGTACACTTCACCTACTTGGTTCTTCAAGATGTTTTGGTCTCAGTCCACTCCACAGACTCCATGTTATTTAGGTTCTGCATTGGTATCTATATGAAGTTGAGCAATCTGCGGTTAGAAGTAGCTGTCACAAGAACAAGTTACTTTCATTCAATAGAGCTCTTTCTGGTGGATATTCTTTTTACCCATAGTTTGCTCCCTGTCATCCCACCCTCTACTCAGTTTCTTAGTATAAAAGAAAATATTGATGAATGGGCAATTCTTTGTGCCCTTTTTTCAGAGGTAAGAGGGCATAATGTACACTTCCATACAATTAGCAGTTGCAGTCTATGCTATAATCTGGGAAAAATGTACCCAACAGAAGGTGTTCATACCCACTCTACTAAAGAGTGAGCAGATACTTTGTCCCTGCTTGAAGAACCAGCTATCTCTGACATCATTCACTCTTTTATGAAACATTTGTTTTTGATGCTCAACTTGAGGCCTGTTTTGATTGTCTAATCCTTTATCAGTTTTTAGTTCGAGTCTACTAGACAGTGCATGCACTCTGTTGAGAGGCATATTATCGCTTACCAAGATCAGAGAGGCTGAGATTCTGTCAATTGCTTACCCTTGGTTGGTTTCCTTTGCCTGCTTCTTATTCGTGTACCAGCTTGTCAATCTTGTATTTGTTCCTCCCATGGAGCATTTCCTCTTTGATCGCTTTGATTGGCTGGCATCCTTGTGCGTCAATTTCCATCTTCCTGGTGCCGAGAGTTCTCCGGTTTTCCACGTCTATACGTGAGTAGGATATCCAGTCCAAGTTTTTTCATTGCCTTCTGGGACTTGTAGCCCTGACTTTATAATGGGATAGATGGAGCTACACACCCCAGATTTCAAAGCAAAAATCTGGACTGGATGAGCTGCTCATGCATGAACCTAGGGGAACTCAAAAGCTCTAGGAGATATGTCACATATGCTGACAAGTGTGTGGTGTCATGACCGGCATCGTTCTAGCAGTACCTGATGTCTGATATTGTCTGCCTCTTGTGGAAATGATGAATGTACAGTAAGATCTATAAAAAATGTAAGACATAAATACATTGCTCTTAATGACCCACAGGTGATATCCAGGTTTAGGTCTCTACTACTAACGGCTTTCTCTCTTTGCATGACCTATAGTTTCCGATTCATTTCATGTGCATGGAGTGAGCATTCGGCAAGTCCCTTGCTCTCAATTAAATGGCTTTCTTGACTTCCCTGCCTCCAGTGGCATTTCTCTCTTTTCTTGTTTGCCCTACCTGGGAGCTTTTCGTTCTGTGTTTTGATTGGTAAAGGTATCCTTCCAGTGCTGATGTCAGACCTTGAATGATAGTGCTTGTGATGATTATGTTGTACCCTCACCCCCTTTATCCCTAGTCCCCCTTCTCCCTCGCTTTTCCTTATCTCTCAATTTGTTTTGTTAGTGGTACTAGAATTGCTAGATATTTTTGAAGTTGGAAATATTACTTAAACCAATTTCTGGTAACTGTGAGGCAGGTGGCGCGTCTGTCATAGGAACACTAGATTGCCGAATATTGAAATACATTGTTAAAATGTCATTTACCATGAAAAGAGAAAAGTATCTGCCCTTATGGAATACACCCATATGTTATAAATATGAATGCTTGTTTTGCTAAAGTAGGTCCATTTCCTTTTATTACTTTGTAGGGCATCAATGTGCACACCGAAGACCTACTAAGGAATCCGTCATATATCCGGGAAGCAAAGGCGAAGGGCCTAGTTATTTTTTGTTGGGGTGATGATACGAACAATCCTGAAAATAGATTGCTGATGCGACAGTATGGTGTTGATGGGTTAATATATGACAGGTACATTTTATTGTTCCATCTCTCCATTCCTTTCTTTTCAACACAGCTCACGGATAGCCGAAATGTTTAAGAGTAATCTGAACATAGTCGTAGTCAACTTAGATCAGTCTGACTGTGAAGTTGGAACCTTCTAGAATAATAAAACCTACTGGAAACATTCACTATGACCTGTTATCATTGTATACTTGTGCTACTTAAAGAGACCTTTTTTGGCTTTCTTTCAATAAGAAGATAGTCATTCTCCATCATGTGATGATCTTTGAAATTCATATTTTTCAGCACACATTTTAAATAACTAAAATGTTCTTATTTGAAAATGACTGCACAAAGAAATCATGCCTTTAGAAGGCTACAATTCCTTTAATTATTATTAAACAGAGTCCATTAATTAGAAATATATAGAAGTGCTGTAAAACAAATTTGGCTAAACAGCTCACCTATTTCTTCAAAGAAAATGAGCATTGGCAAAGTAAAAAATTGCAGCCATAGCACCTATTGGCATTCCTAATGCTATCAGAGATGTCTCTCGTGAACAGGCAGCTATGTTGGAGTGCTCAGAAAAAATTTCAGCATGGCCGTCTACCACCAAAAAAAGAAGGGGAAAAAAATTAAACAAGGGAGTCTTGGCGGTTTGTGGGAGGAATCGTAAGAGAATGCTGGGTGGGTGCTGAGACAGGGAAGAGGCTGGTGGAGGAAGTGGGGGCAAGGAGAAAGAGGCACAGCAAAGGAACAAGTTCTGACATCCACAGTGGAAGAAAGTATCATCCAATCAAAACACTGTGACCGAACTGCTCCTTGGCAGGGCAAATACAAGAATAGGATATAAAGCCTTCAATCAAAAGCAGGGAAGTTTCCACGCCTGGGTTTATTGGTCTTTGTTTCATGCAGGGCACACATATTTCCGAATGAGGCAGAGCTATATACAGAAGAGCTTTGGAAAGACTCTGCTATTGCAGAAAGTCTTTACTTGTTAAACTGTATTGATTCAGAAAGCGGAAATGTATGTAATAAACGTGTACATGAACCACTTTCTTATTTTTGATAAAGCCTCCTACCTTTTGACAGGATTTATGACTGGAATCCAGAACAACCAAACATATTCCAAGTGGAGCACCTGGAGCGCCTGAAGAGAGAATTACCTGAAGGAATTCTGAAAAGTTGTGTGTGCCCTTCTGTTAGCCATTTTGCCTGTACATCATCATTTTGTATGCGGAACAGTACTAGTATGGAAAGTGTTGATGTAAATAACGCTCATGTGCAAATTAATGGTGAAAATATTATGTCTGTAGAAGGCTGTGATATTAATAGGTTCTCTCTGGAAACCAATGGCATAGATAGCCATCCAGTGCAAGTTGGTGACAGCAAATGAAGGCTGACTCAGGCTCAACGCTGCTTTATTTGAAGATGTTTTATGTTCATCAGCGGTGCTAAACCTTCACTTTGGTTTGTTTTTTGGTTTGAATAAAGCAATAATTAAGGCTTCCTTACTAGCATTATTTTTCACTGTTGATTTTAAGGTTCATAAGTGTATTTTGATTTGTTATAGATAGATAAAAAATACAATTTAGGTCTAAAGGTCATTTTTTAAACGATCTGCACGAGAAGCATAAAACAGCAGACACCGCCAAGTACTGTAACCTATTTGTCCGCTGTAAATCAAGATCAAAACCACAGTACCTCTTGATAGCCTTTTACCTTTCTGTGCAATATTTGAAATATGTAAGCTTGACTGTATCCAGTCCAGTCTAGCCACAGCTGTAGGAGTAGATTAGGAAAGTTGCTGTACTGTATATATAATTTCTGCAAAATTAGCAAGTTACCTCATTTTGCCTACATTTTTGCACTGGTAAATGCAGTTGTCCAAATTGATTGTGCCACCAAGATACCAGGGTTTGACCTGGGTTTTGGTAGCATGCCATGTGCATGAATCTTTTTTTGTTTTGTTGTGCAATTTATTTAGAGCAATTTGTCGTTTGCTTTTTTTAATAAGTCTCCGTACCATTGAATTGTAAATGTGCTATTGATGCACGTTACGGAAAGAATGTTGCATTTGCGATCTTGTGATTGCACCATACATGAGGATCGAAAAATGGAAAATAAATATATTTACTGCTTAAAATGCTAATATGCACCGTAATGTAAAAAAATAAAAAAAACTCTAGCAGTTGCATGTTTCAGCAAGTAAGCATGAATTATAGGTTTTATGCCCAGTACTTTTATCCTATCTTTAAGCTGGTTGCAGTGATAGGAGATATGTTAATGGGAACCATGAGTAATGTTGCCTAAAAAAACCAAAAGCCTATAGCTATATTTACACTGGCTTACGATTTCCACCTTGTGTTAAACACATAAATTATTGTTTTTCTTGTAATAGGTAGCTATTACTTGGACCAGAATTGTTTCAAGAAGTATGTATTTTAATTTGTCTCATTAGGATCATGTGTATAACCAATTTATAAAGGGTAGTGTTAAAATATTTGTGTATATGAAATGCACGTACTAACAAAGTTGTTTTTATATTGATGGGAGGGGTTGCCAACATGAAAATGACTTTTTACTGAAAATGTTAATAAATAAACGACTTACTTTCCTTTCTTGCGGATTGTATGTTATTACAGTGAATGAGAACAAAGTAATCCGCTATTTCGATAGCACCTGCTACTCAGTAGTAACAGTTCCTTAAGTAAATTGCTTTAGAGCACTATATTCGACCATGTTGTGGATTAATGAAAGACTTTAAGGGTTTAATAACTAACGAGTCAGTTTCTTTTTTTATTTCTCGAACTGTGGGAGGTTACATTGCCTTAGAAGGTGAATTTCCGCAAGGCTCTCAAATTCTGCTTGTTTAAAGGGGTGGCATTTTAATGCAACTCCATCGTCACTTGAAGCACGATTAAGTCAACCCGGAGCCACACCACCTGTAGTGTGCGGTAGCAATGTTCTTTATATCTTCCAGATTGGCATTTGGGGACATTATAAAATGAGGAATCTGCGATTAGAAAGAGCACTACCGAAGATAATTAACTTGTTTTTTGTGTGTTTAAAGATCATGTGGGGTCCATTTGTTATAGAGTGTTTAAAGTTTTTGTTGCCTATGGCTGTATCACCATTAATAGAAATACAGACTGCCTGTCCATCTGAACTAGAGGGAAATAGCTGAAGCAGACTCGCCCTCTCTGCATACCAACCCGACCATACCATCAGCCTACCAAATGCCATAAAAAACTTCAACAGCTGGATAACTGCTTGCACTGACGTTCCTCAAATGCAATACCCAAGCAAGGTCCCAACAACATGCCACCTAGTATATGGAAGAACTCCTAATAAACGCCTCTGCAAACAAATGGAGCGCAAATGGAGAACCACCCAAGACACCGCGGACAAAGACACCTTCAAATCTGCGCTAAGATGCTACCACCAGCAGATCCAGAATGCCAAGCACACAGCCACTGCACACAGCATTGACACCTGCATAAACAAGTAGATCTTTGCTATTGTCAAGAAATTCTCTTTGCCTCCCGCTGCCCCCAGCAGCATCACCCAATAACAAGACCTTTGTGATAAGCTTGCTAAATCTTTCAGCAACTAAATCACCACCATCTGCAGCAATTGCAACGCACACCCAGACCCTATTTCCTTGGCATCCCAGCTCTCCTTCAAGACCAATAAACGAAGCATGGCCTAATGACACCACAGATTCAACCATCAGTCTACTCAGAGACTCCCTGCCTCTACCACGCCCAAGAAAGACCTCCACCCGATCAGAGAAGCACTAACATCAATACTCAACACTTCCATCGACTGCCAGATTCCTGGACACCTGGAACCTTGTTAGTCACCCCTCTGCTCAAGAAACCCTATGCGGACTACTCAATGCTTGCCAACTACTGACCGATCTCCCTCCTACTGAACATGGTCCTAGCAAAGCTTATCAACTGATGCCCCACCAATCACCAGCTACTCGATGCCTCGCAATCAGGCTTCGAGTCGGACCACAGCACACAAACAGTGCTCATAGCCGCCACTGACTACCGCTTGATCCTAGACAGAGGGGATACAGCAGCCCTCATACTTATGGACTTTTTGTTAACTTTTGATTTGACACATCTAACTTCCCAGCCTCATCAGACACCTAGCCAGGATCAGGAGGCCAGGCCTTCTTTCACATCACTCTTAAAGCTTGGCACGACCTCCACATCAGTCTCCTTATCGCATCTGGAATTCTGAAAGAAGCTCAAGACCTGGCTCTTAGACTAACCCCTTGCTGCACACACCTTAGGCAGACTTATTACTGACATCTGCTACAGCACCAGGATAACTTTGCGTTTGATAGCACATTTAACAAATGCTCTTAACTTGAGAGGTGCTTACTGCAAGGAAGTTTGAGTGCAAATTTAATATACAATAATAGCTGTTTTCTCTCTCACTTAGTGAAGAGCATTGTATATGCTGTACACAGTTGGGGTAATTGGTAGAAGGAGCATGAAGCACTCGTGTGAATCCAGGGACAGAGAACAGACGCTTGCACGTTACTCTCAAGTATTTCTAAGTAAAGGCCTGGAACACAGAACTCCAACCGGCTTGTGGGGGGTTTTAGTTGTATCTGTGACGCACGTTTAAGACTCGTAACCGGCTGGTGGAGACTTTAAACATACTCGATTGGGGTGTTTTTCACATTTAAAGGAACTGCACAATTGATTTTGTGCACCGGACGCTTTAATTTACTACTTTCCAACACTGGAGAATAATACAGGAATATAGGATCTCCTACTCCGTCTTGACACCTTGATTTTCAAACTAGACCATCATATCGCCCTAAATCCATTGATTGGAATTTTCTTCGTGTGATGTTGTCCTCCCCTTCGTAGTCCTTAGGAAGACCCGCAGTGACACTACAATTTTTGCGCCGTGTCCAGGGTCGAACCGTTGACACTTTTGTATCATACATGTCTATACAGTTTTCTTGACCACATGAATCATCATTGTGTCTTGAGTTACATGTACTAAATAAGGAGACAGACCAAAAATGTAAAATATTCCTTTATTTTATGTTACATATTTATGTTGTGTATACAGTGTATCGTTTCACTTCACTAGTCACTACGTCACTTTCTCACAATATTCACTTTTGTATCTGCAAATTTAGTTGTGTTGATGACAGCCTTTTTAGTATTCAATATTTCTTGAGACTATAAGAGTAAATCAACTCAACCTATGTCTTTTGGGTGTTTTCTTATTTTTTTTTAATGGCTTTCCATGCTATTGAAATGAGTAACTTTGAGATATGTTTACCTGTGTATTGAGTATAGTAATCACAGCAATTGCTGAGCCCAACAGAACCAATTGTTTACTATAGTACCAGTGCCCAGGTTCTGAGGGACACTAAAGTTGCAGGGTTCATTTGCTGGAATGTGGATGATGGCATTGACTGAACTGAGATGTCTTGCAATAGCAAATGCAAAGACAGAAGTGGGCCGAATGTGGCTGTTAAGAGCGAACGGCTTTTTGGGAATAATTTGAGGGCAATTAATACTCGGGGAATATCACACAATATCAGACAATAACAGATCCATTGAGGACTATGAATAGTTGGACAAAGCGAGCCTAGATTAGCTACTGTGGACTTACTAGAGCAAAGTTGGGAACTATAGAGACTGACAGTTATGATCAGGCAATGGCTTACGAATACCAGAATAGATTAAGTTTGAGTCAGTATACGGCTGGGGGAATACCTCAAGGTGCACAACTACAGAAACTAGTGCAGACACTGATTAAGTGCTGCTTATCTAATTCTGGTCTTTGTGGCTTTGGGAAGATAGGTTTTTTTATGACTGTCCTGGTGATGGAAAGTGGCTGCAATGGAGCACAACAGATAGAAGAATTGTGGTTGAACTCTGTAGGAAGGTGCATTTTGGAGTGAAACAAAAATACTCTCCCACCTGCAACTGAAGCAACTAGCCGTCTAGAACTTGGGAAGTATAAGGTCAGCCAACAGTGGCCCAGCTGTACCAGTGACGAATATCGGGACCATAGCATCTTTGACTCACCTGGCCAGAGTGGCAAAGGCCAACATGGAGCGAACCTCCAAGCCTGGAGAGACTGGCGATATGAAGACCTTGCAACTGATTTAGCAAACAAATAGAGAGGAGAGCACTGATCCAGGAGGCGAACAATGTCTGAATTTTGAGCAGAGACCGCAAACCAGACAAACCACCTCTGCAGTACGAGTCTTTCAGACTCATGGCCCTTTTTTCTGACAGTTATTGTTACAAGTGACAACATATGATTATCCTTCTTCAGCTGTCTTTAAAAGGATACTTTAATTATGACACATTTTTGTAACAGACACCATTGATTTAAAAAAAAAAAATGGATCACTGTGGCTTCTTTCACTTTGTTTATTCTGTTCCTGCTGATTTCCCTCTAGATCAGCAGTCCACTGTGAGTCCTTAGTTCTCACTGTCATGCCATAAAAAACTTCACATTGGATTGGTGTTCGTTTTACCTTTGGGCTTCCTAATTCTTGGTTTTACTTTATCCTTGGGGTCATGTACTTGTTGGTACAACCGTTGCTTGTGTTTGGATGACGTTTAATCTCCTTCCCTGGAGTCACATATTGCTTTGTCTAAAGGAGGTTTCACTTTACTCTCCTGTGGTCCTTGCCACGGTTCATATAAATAGTCTTTCCTACATGTGTCTGGTCTCTTTTTAGTTTAGACCGGCTAGTCATCACTGAGACTTGGTATTGGAGGATTTGGTATCTTCTGGCAGGATTTTGTCTTGTTTCCCTTAAGGCTTTGTGTTTTTTTTTGTCCGTGCCTATGGGGTTGTTTCCTATTTTCATTGTATGTGGTCATTGCCACGATTTGTTATTATGAGCCGTGCTATTTTTAATCTAATTCCTACGTATTTCTGATGGATACATCTGCCTCTGGATTTCTCACCTTTTGAATTACCACTTGTGAGAAAGTGGCTCTGTATATACTGTTCCCTAATAGGTACACGGTGTACAGAGTCCACAGTCCCCCAGGGTTTGACAGAGTTTAAAGTTAGGTATAACCTTACTCTCTGAAGTGGTAGCTTGGTCGAGCAGTAAGGCAGTACCAGAGGACAGTGTAAAGCATTTGTTGTACACACTCAGTCAGCAAATGGTTTCACACACTCAATAACTGAACTCTAGGCCAATGGTGTAGATATATATAAAAAATATATGCTTGTTTTATTTTAGAACCAACACTTGGGGTTAAAATATACTTTCTCAACAGTAGATGTGTCATATAAATACTTTTGCAATAGATTTTAGTAAACCGTTACAAGAGGTTGCAGTAGGCAACTCTATTTTTAAACACAACAATACATTGAGCTCAATGGTAAATTCAAGTTATTTGCCACAGATTACTTTTTAGATTACTTTTGGAATTCCAGGACTGGATCCTAGATTCAGTCCTGGGTCAGTTCTCAGAATCAAGTGATGAAAATCGACTTAAGTACTGTAATGATTTTTAACTAATATTTAGCTATTTTAAAAGTTGACACTTAGAAAATATTTCAGAGAAAACAATCAATGATTCCCTATGGAAGAAAATGCAGGTTACAGGTACAGTATGTTCTCGTTACTTTTGTAATCCAGTACTTGGTGCCTAGACTCAGTACTGGGACCTTTATCCAAAACAGGAAAGCAATTACGTTTTCAGATATTATACGATTTTTGAAGAATATTTAAAGATTGCAGAAATCGACACTTAGAAGAAATTTCACAGAAAAACAGTCAATGGTTTCCTATGGAAAAAAAATTGAGTTAAGGGTAAGTACAGTTGTAGAGATTTTTCAGAGTCAGTGCTGGGCATCAAGATCCAGCACTGGGAGTTCACCTAGGAACAGGTGAGTAAATTAGTTTTTGTCACTCGGCTGATTTTTGGTGAATATTTGAAGATTTGAAAAGTCCACACTTAGAAGAAATTTCAGGAAAAAGCCAGTCAATGTTACCCTATGAGGAAAATAGAGTTTGCGGTTTAAGGGTAAGTACTTGACTGGCAGAGTTGAGGTTCTGGGCACAGACTCAGGGGTCTCCCAGGGTCAGGTAGGTACAGTTGGTTCACCCTCAGCGGCTCTAGGGCGGCCGGGTGCAGAGAGAGTTTGGCCCAATGTTATCCTATGAGGGATAGGGGGGGCCTTGTTTGGTGGCTGCTGACTGGCAAGCCACGCGGCTGTGGGTGCTGGGCTCCTGGTCACTTACTCAGGGCAAGTGGGGAAGTAGGAAGGAGTAGAGTTTTCACTGCCAGGGCCACTCGGGCGGCTGGGTGCAGTGTGCTTTTGAGCCTTCGGGCGCTCAATGGATGTAAATGGGAATTCTCCGGTTAGGAAAAAGACTGCAAGCTCGGGGACGAGGACTCTTCAGGTTCCATCACCACTTCGAGAGGTAGGTTGGGTAGTTGGAGGCTAGGTAGGTACCCCGGGGTTGGACACAGGGGGCCGTGGGGCGCTGCGTGCAGGGGTGCCTTTAGGTGTCAGGAAATCTTACCCTCAGTTGATCGCGGTTGGGGGGGGCACCTGGTTCTGAGGCTGCAGGCTTCTTCAGGAATGTTGAGGGAGGTCCTTGGGTGCCGGACTCGGGGTCACAGTCGCCGTGGGGTCGTCCTCAGGGTCTTTGTTCACTCCGGCACTGGCCAGGCTCGGCTGGTGCAGAGTGTGCTGGGTTCGCGGTTCCGGGCTGCTGCCAGGGGTTAGAGATAGGTTTCGAGTAGAGCCTCTACTCATGGGAGTCCCAGGGGCTTGGAGCCAAAAGGTAGCCAGGTCCTCCGGGGTTGGTGAGGTTGCTGGCCACGAGAGATGCCGCGCTGGAGCAGGAGCAGGTTCGAGGGTCGACAGGCTGGTAGGGCTGGGGCCAAAGCAGCTGGTGTCTTCCTCTTTTTAGCAGCTGCAGGGCAGTTCTTTGTCCTTCTTGCTCTTCTTGTAGTTTCGAATCTGGGGAAGGAAGGTTCAGGGTGTCCCTAAATACTAGATTTAGGGGCGTTACAGGTAGGTGAAGGGCAGGGGCCAATGGGTCCCTGTCCTGGGGTGGGTACACCCCCTATCCTGCCTCTCTCCTGTGGGAGGGGGGCAGGAGCCTAGTCCTGATTAGGCAGGGATTCCCATCTTCAAGATGGCGAGAGCCCGGAGATGTGCTTCACCTCGCCTCCCCCACCTGAGGGGTGGGGTTGGCAGGCTGGCACATCCCCTGTCCTATTTGGGGTTTCCGGCCAAGCTTCCCGCCAGAGTGGGGGGTTGCAGTGGCCTAGGGAAGCTCACAGAGGCGGAATGCCTTTGAAGCTTCCCCCTGCCCATTCTGGGGGAGGAGATTTAGCACCTCGCCCAGGATGTGCATTGTTGTAGACCCAGGAGAGCAGGGGCTCTCCTACCCAGGGGTCCAGCAACATGTCTGCTGTGTGGCAGCCTCAGAACAGACGTGGATTGTAGGTTTAGGTTTCAGGGGGGCCTCTCTAAGATGGCCTCTGTGGTGCTTTGTACATTAAATCACACACTGGCATCAGTGTGGATTTAATGTGCTGAGCAGTTTGATACCAAACTTCTCAGTCTTCAGTGCTGCCATTATGGTGCTGTGTAGTTTGTGTTTGACAAGCTCCCAGCACCATATACTCTTAGCTGGCAGCACTGCACTTACAGGACCCAGGAATGGACCTGGGTACTGTAGGGGCACAGGGCTCCTGCCTCTGTGTCCACACCACTGGCATTGGGCACCCAGCTAGAGGGGTGGCTGATGTATGCCAGGGCAGTGTAGGTGGTGGGCATGGCACACAGGGATGTGTGCCATGTCGACTCTGTTTTGTCTTGTATCCAGACACTCAGCCTGCAAGAGCAGTGTGTGTGTGTTAGGGTACAGGGTCTCTAAGGGTGGCACAATGAGTGCTGCAGCCCTTAGAGGCCTTCCCTGGTCACAAGGCCCTGGGTATCTAGGGTACCATTTACCAGGGGCTGACATGTGGCCAGGGTTTGCCAATTTGGGTTTTGGCTGTTAGGCAGTTTTTTAGGGAAGGAACACAGGCCCTGGGCACCTGATTGGCAGGAGCCCAGGGCACAACAAGGAAAAGTGCATCAGCTATTAGGCAAAAAAGGGGGGGGGTTACTGCAACGGAAACCCACTTTCTTACACCACTTGTGCAGTATTCCACAGAAACTTTTCTCAATAGCTCTCCCATGTCGATGACGTCCCAAGGAAACGGCTCCACTTGAAACCCCGCGCAACATCACTGGAGCCATAAGGCCTCGTCGGCCTGCTGACGTCAGTTCCCTTTTTCTGCACCATTGATGCATAAGTTTTTCCAGGACTCTCCATTTCTTAGTAGTTGAACATTGTTACAGGTTCTTCCGTAATTGTAGCAGTGTGATGACTGCTCAGAAAAGGTCTGGGTTTAAACCTTGTAGGGAATGCGGGGATCATATGTCCATCACGGACCCCCATGATTGTCTTTGGTGCCTGTCGTCTGAAGACGTCGGGGGATGTTCATCGTGTCGGCGTATGAATTCGAAGGCCCTCAAAGAGAGAGAAGCGTAACTGTTTATGGCAGGAGAGAGGCCAAAGAAGGACTAGATCAAAGTCCAAGTCATTGACTCTGTACACCTCAAAGTCGTCTAGGAAGCACAAGAAGCCATTCTTCTCAGGACAAGTCCCCGAAGTCAGGGTCCCCAGCTCCACTGCATCACAGGAAGGATGAAGCCTCGCCTTCCCCTTCGCCTCGGGTGTTTCCGGTTCATTGTCCGACACCGAAGGCTCCTTGCCCAGGGAAGTGGAACCTTCGGCCACTCCACCCCGAGCTCTGGTGTCTCCAGCACTGCAGCTAAATACAGCCTTGCAACCACAAACTGTTCCTGAGCAGGCAGTACCGGATCCGTACCCACCCATTACAGATTATTCGCATTTCTTAAATGTGATGTATGGCATGTTTGCCATGGCAGCTAACCCATCTGGTGCGCCTATTAGCCCCATGGGACCGCTATCTTTTAACATGGGCTTACCACCTCATTATGCCCAAGCACCTTTTATACTGTTTATGCCAATGACCCCTAGTTGGCCTCTCCTGATGCCAAGGTTCTCGACGCCAATACAATCCCAGGAGGGAAGGATGGAATGTTCTCCAGCGCCATCGGGCTCCGGTCCACCGTTGTCTCAGCTTAGGATGGCGCCCCGACCATCCCTGAAGGGCCTCCATCGACGCCGGCTCCGAAGTTACCTGCGCTGCATCTGACACCGCCAACACTGATTCCCAAGATAAGATCAAGAAGAGAGGCACAGAGGCTTCTGGAGGAGGTAAAATTGCAGGAGCACCAGGAAGAGACTGAGGAAGGGAAAATTGTGGATCCCATGCATGAGTTTGAAGGACTGCAGGAGGCTAGTGGGCTAGACACGTCGCCAGAGTGGGAGCTTGCGTCTCGAGTCTGACTTCACAGGAGGACTCTACTTCCCACTCCATCATCAGGAAGGCGGCTGATCTTATGCACTTGCAGTTTCCCTTGCGAAAATTAAATAAAACATCCTGACGGAGGTTCTTCACTCTTCATCTGTGACAGAGCCTCTGCTCTCATCTAATAAGGCTTTGACCGAGCTCATATTAGAGGTATGGCAAAAACATATATCAGCCTCTGCTGTGTCCAGATCAGTGGCAAGGCGGTACAAAGTTGCTTCTGGGGATTCAGCCTTTTTATCTACATATCCATCTCCTGAGAGTTTGGTGTTTCAGGCGTCATGCTTGTCTAAACAATCTTCTGGCTCTTTCCCGTCCACTAAACTCGCAAAAGAAGCTACATTCAGTTCTATGAAGACACAGCCAACTGGTAATCGTGAAAGTACCCCCTTGTAATAATGGAATTACCACATCTGAAATAAACACGTTAGTTAGATTCCTCACCTTAGAATATCCCCAGGCGTCGGGCTGGATCCGGAAAAAATTTTCATCGGCAATACCCTTTGCGCGTCGCTAGGCGTCCTCTGCGGCTCCGTCGTCTGCGTCGTGCGCCAGAATGACGTTGGAGGAGGACTTGGACGCCGCCCTCGCGCGCTGACGTTAGTTCTTCTTTTTTCTGCGCCAGACAGCGCCGATCCGGGAAGAGCTTACCCCTTTAGTCACTTTTTGACAAACTTTTTGGACTCTTTTGTCTACTCAACTCAAATTAGTGCTGGTAGGATGCCTGGGTTTAAAGCCTGTGACTCCTGTCACCGACTGATGTCGGTGACGGACCACCACCGCCGGTGCCTTTACTGCCTGGGAGCCGACCACGATGCGGAGTCGTGCCTTGACTGCCGGACCTTGACCTCGAAGGCTAGGCGGGAGCGGTCCCGCAAGCTTCTCGAGCTCCGACACTCTGCTCTGCGCCGTTCAAGGTCCCGGTCCAGGAGGAGGTCGAAGGACCGGTCGCGGAGCCGCAGCCACCATCACCGCTCGTCGGGTTCCAAGTCTTCGGGTAAGTCGAAGCATGGTAAGAAGTCCAAGAGACGACACCGCTCTTCGGACTCCCCTCGCCGGTCGCGCGACTTGGTCGAGGGTCCGGATGGTACCACCCCGTGGTGCCACAGGAGCCGCGTCCATTCCCATACCCACCTGTCCCTGGGATTGACGCGACTCCGGCGGAGATCAGTGCCTTCCTCTCAGCCATGAGGGGCCTGGCTCCGCCGTCGACGCCTGCCAGCGCGCCTTCGGGCCCCGCGGGCTCGACTGGGCGGCCTTGCGAGCCGGCGGCTCCGGCGCAGTCGTCGACTTCGGTTCCGACGCCGCAGGTCCCCGTGGGATCCAGGCCTGGATCTCAGTCGGTGGCGGTCGACCTCACGACGCCTCCTCTGCCGGCGCCGACACCGGTTCTACCCCCGGCGCCGTGTCCAGACGATGCCGTTCCCCGGTTCAGCCCCGGTCCGGCGCCGCAGCCGACGCCGATGGATGACTATTTCATCTACCGTCCGGCTCCGATTATTCCCCCTGTTTATCAGGAATCGGATGATGGGGGCGACTGGGAGAGGTCTGAGGACCCTCTGGCCATGCAGGCCGGGCAGATGAGCTGGGGGATGCCAGTGGTCTGGACACCTCCCCGGACTCTGGTTTCATCTCTCCTCCGACTGTGGCTTTGGAGGAAGGTGCTGCATTTTCCATGGTGCTGCGCAAGGTGGCCGAAGCCCTTGGGCTGGAGCTGCCTGCTGTGGCCGTGAGGACTAACCTCCTCCCTGAAGTGCTTCAACTGTCAGCAAGCTCCTCGGAGCCTCTGCTGCAGTTCAGTGAGGCACTAGTGGACGTTCTGAAGGGCACCTGGTCCAAGCCCTCCACAGTACCTCCTTTGGATCGGAACGTGGCCCGGCGCCACCACCCTGCTCCGGGCGACCCCAGTTTTCTGTCCCAACACCCCACGCCCGAGAGCCTGGTTATCCAGGCCTCTACTTCCTAATCCTCCTTCCCGTCCGCTCCCCCGGATCTGGAATCCAAGAGGCTGGAACAGTTCTCTTCCCTTAGTTTGGGACTGCGGTCCTTGAACACCGCTTGCCTCTTGGACCGTTATTCTCACTCTCTGTGGGATACGGTGGAGGACGTGCTGCCCCAGTGTCCAGACGAGGCCCGGACGCGGCTGGCCCAGGCTCTTGCGGACAGGCGGGATGCAGCGCGACATGCTATTAGATGTGGACTAGACACTACGGACTCGCTGGGTAGGGCGATGTCAACCATGGTGGCGCTCCGCCGCCACGCCTGGCTGCGATCCACGTCTTTCTCAGGGGATGTCCAGACCACCCTCCTGGATATGCCCTTTGATGGCACTCACCCTTTTGGCGACAAGGCGGATAGTGCGCTGGTGCGCTTCAAGGACTCCCGGGCTACGGCTAAGTCCTTGGGCCTCTCGGGCCGCGACCGCAAACTTCCGCTTTTCGTCCCTTTCGTGGTCAAGGAAGGGGCGCCCCCTCACGTCCGCCTAGCCACCAGCCACAGAACCAACCTGCACGCGGACGTGGATTCCGCCGAGGCGGTACCAGGGGTCAACGTGCCGGTCAGTCCACATCCACCCCAGCAGCATCCGCCTCAAAGCCCTCCTAGTCCGTGCTTTCAGGCCCATTCCACGCCAGTAGGAGGCAGTTTGCCATCACCTGTTCCACTGGCGTTCCATCACGTCGGACAGGTGGGTGCTGCAAATCGTCCGAAGGGGCTACTCCCTCCCCTTCGAGACGACCCCTCCAGTCATGCCACCACAGTGCCACTGCATGTCGGGGATCACTTGAATCTTCTACGGGAGGAAGTTGCAGCCCTCTTGGCCAAGGGGGCCGTCGAGCGCGTTACTGGTCCAGAAGTAGGTTGTGGTTGCTAAACCCACTACTTTCTGGTTCCCAAGAAGGGCAAAGGGGGCCTACACCCTATCTTGGACCTCAAGAGCGTCAACGCTTTCCTCCGGAAGGAGAGGTTCAAGATGCTAACCCTAGCTCATGTTCTGGCTGCCCTGGAATCAGGAGACTGGATGGTAGCGTTGGACTTGCAGGACGCTTATTTTCACATTCCTGTCCTACCGGCGTTACCGGCGGTTCACGGTGGATCAGGAGCATTTTCAGTTCACAGTGCTCCCCTTGACCTCACCAGTGCCCCTCGGGTGTTCACGAAAGTGATGGCGGTGGTCGCAGCTCTTCTGCGCAGATCAGGGGTTCCAGTCTTCCCCTATCTCGACAACTGGCTGTTGAAGGCGGGCTCGCACCAGCAAGTCTTCAACCACCTCCAGACTACAGCCGACCTCCTGCATTTGCTGGGGTTCTCCATCAATGTGCCATAGTCACATGTGAGTCCCTCACAGAAGCTCCTCTTCATCGGAGCGGTTCTGGACTCGGCACAGTTCCGGGCTTATCCTCCGGAACAGCGGGTCCGGGATATTCAGGCTCTTATTGACATCTTTCAGCCTCTATCCCGGGTTTCGGTCAGATTGGTGCTGTGGCTTCTGGGTCTGATGGCCTCCTGCATCCTGCTAGTGCATCACGCCAGGTGGCGAATGCGGGCTCTGCAGTGGGACCTGAAGTTTCAGTGGGCCCAGCATCAGGGCAACCTGTCCGTGGTGGCTCACGGACCGCAATTGGATCAGCGGCAGATCCCTCTCCCTACCCCTCCCGGAGCACGTAGTAATGACGGATGCGTCCCTCCTGGGATGGGGGGGGGGGGGCACATGGGGGAGGCGGAGATCAGAGGACTCTGGTCTCCGGCGGAGTCTCGGCTCCATATCAACCTTTTGGAGCTGAGAGCGATCCGACTTGCACTGAAGGCATTCCTTCCCGTTGTCTGGGGAAGTGTGGTGCAGGTGTTCACGGACAACACCACCGCCATGTGGTATTGCAACAAACAGGGCGGGGTGGGGTCGTGGACCCTTTGTCAGGAGGCTCTGCGCCTCTGGACATGGCTGGAACATCAGGGCATCACCCTGGTGGTTCAACACCTGGCGGGCTCCCTGAACGCCAGGGTGGACGAACTCAGCCGCCGGTGCATGATGAATCACAAATAGCGTCTCAACTCTGACGTGGCGCAAGGCCTCTTTCGGCAGAGGGGAGAGCCTTGGTTAGATCTATTCGCCACCGAAGAGCACGCGCAATGTCAGCAGTTCTGCGCGTTGGAGTTTCCAAGGCAGCACTCGCTTGGGGATGCCTTTCGTCGCGAGTGGAGTTGTGGTCTGTTGTATGCCTTTCCGCCTATACTACTTCTGCCCGGAGTGCTGAAGATGATCAGGCGCGACTGGGCCCAAGTCATCCTTGTGGCTCCGGATTGGGCAAGAAGGTACTGGTATCCCGAGCTACTCGGTCTGTTGATCGATCCCCCGATTCGTCTGCCTCTTCAGGAGGACCTTCTGTCACAGCAGCAGGGGACGGTCCTCCACCCGAATCTGTCCAGTCTCCACCTCCATGCTTGGAGATTGAGCAGCGGCAGTTGATGCCATTTGACTTGCCCCCTGAAGTCTGTAATGTTGTTCTGGCAGCCAGGCGTCCCTCCACAAAATCGGTATACGCCTGCAGGTGGAACAAATTTGTGGCATGGTGCACAGCAAAGGCTGTGGATCACCTTTCCGCCCCTCTTTCTGAGGTTCTCCTCTTTCTTCTTTCCATGGCCAAGCAGGGCTCTGCTCTGGGCACCCTAAAAGGTTATCTTTCTGCTATCTTTGCTTTCTTACGGCTTCCTGATCAGCCTTCTCTTTTCAAATCCCCTGTTTCTCGTTTCTTCAAAGGCATTACTCATATGTTTCCTCCTGTCCCCTTCGTAATGCCTTAGTGGGATTTGAACCTAGTCTTGACATTTCTGATGTACGCTCCCTTTGAGCCTCTTTATAATTGTCCCTTCGTCTTCTGACTCTTAAGACTGCTTTCCTGGTAGCCATCACCTCGGCTAGACAGGTGAGTGAGCTCCAGGTTCTCTCTTCTAAGCCTCCTTTTCTTTCTGTCCATCCGGACAAGGTTGTCCTCCGGACTCGTCCTTACTTTTTTTCTCCCAAAAGTCATGACTGCCTTTCACATTGGGCAGTCTGTCACGTTGCCCACCTTCTTTCCGCCTCCTTCGAAAGAGGAATAGAGGCTCCACCGTCTGGACCCAAAACGGTCGCTGTCCTTTTATTTGGACCGCACCAAGCAGTTCCGGGTGGACGACCAACTCTTTGTTGGATACGTGGGTGCTAAGACGGGGCGGGCAGTACACAAGCGAACCATCTCGCGGTGGGTCGTCTTGTGTATAAAAGCTTGTTACTCCTTGGCTAAAAAAGACCCTCCTGTAGGGCTGAGAGCCCATTTCACCCGGGCCACAGCGGCGACTACTGCCCTGGGCCGAGGAGTCCCCTTGCAGGACATCTGTCAGGCAGCAATGTGGGCCTCGCTGCATACGTTTGCCAAGCATTATTGCCGCGACAGCCAAGACCGGAGAGATGGCTTCTTTGGCCGTTCTGTTCTCCAGGACTTTCTGGTGTGATCTTGGTTCGCAGACCCACCACCGGGGTTGGTATTGCTGGGGTATCTATTCTAAGGTGAGGAATCTAACTAACGTGTTTCTTTCAGATGAACAAGTTACTTACCTTCGGTAACGATGTATCTGTAAGAAACATTAGTTAGTTAGATTCCTCACCGACCCACCCATACTCCCCGTTCTGCGAACCGACATCTAGGGTTAGGCTATTCCTTTCAGGGCCCTAGAATTTTTGGCACCAGTGTCGGTCTCTTGCATGGCTCTGCGTTCCTGGCGCGGAAAGCTATGTACAAGAACTGACAGCACGCGAGGGCAGCGTCTAAGTACTCCAACGGCGTCATTCCGGCGCACGACGCCGACGATGGACGCGGAGCCGCAGACGACGCCTAGCGACGTGCAAGGGGTATTGCTGACACAAAATCTTTCCGGATCCAGCCTAACGCCTGGGGATATTCTAAGGTGAGGAATCTAACTAATGTTTCTTACAGATACATCGTTACCGAAGGTAAGTAACTTGTTCATTAGGGAGAGAGCGAGAGACGAGGAGAGAGAAATAGAGTGAAAAGAACAGACAAAAGTAACTATACTCTCTCTCTCTCTCAATCGGAGTCTGGAAGCAAACCAACGGGTTTGTTGAAGACTGCCGTCACCCACTAGATAGTGGCTTGCTTCCTCACGGAGCCGCAACATATACCCTGGTGTAGACCAACACTTGGTGGAACACTGATTATTTAGGGAAAGAAGAGAAAGAAATATAGAAAGGAGACAGTCTTCCTGAATGAGGGATCCCAAAAAATACAGAGAGAGTATATTAAGACTGTCTAAGTGATTACCATTGTATCTTTTTTATTCTAGGTCCCACTTGACAGGATTAAAATTGGTTGATGGGTGTGCGTGGGAGAGGTTAACACTCCACCACCCTTCTGCTCATACCTTTCCGTCCACACCTGGAGATAGGGATTCAAAAAAGATGGAGCAATCAGCAAAGAAGGTGTTCTAATCAGCCAGTATGGCTTTAAAATCGACTAATGCAATGTGCCTACTGAGTCACTACCTTCATGCATTGATTGATTCGGATTAGGAGGTGATCCCTAAACTTCCAGAGGATGTCCAGGGCCACTTTGTGGAGGGTCTGTCCGACACTCAAGCTACAGCCGTCAAGTTATTCAGTCTGGGCTTGACACAGCTGACTCTGTTGCTAGCGTGATGGGTTCCTCAGTGGCAACTAGAAGGCACGCCTGGGTTTTTCTCCGGATGTGCAGGCCAACCTTTTTGGATTTACCCTTTGATGGCTCTCGACTTTTCGTAACTAAAGCGGACTCAGCGCTACATCACTTTAAGGACAATAGGGCCACTGCTATATCGCTAGGCCTGCAGTCTCGACCTAGAGACTTTGGTTGCCGAAGATTTTGGGGCCTTGGCAAGGTTGCTCCATTTCTGGCCCGGCAGCAGCAACAGCAGGCGAATCTACTATATAGATCACAGAGAGGGAAGAGCAGAGGTCGCCTGCGAGGCTCAGCTTGCTAACAAGTATCCTCCCCCCCCCCCCCCCCCCCCCCACTGATTTCGCAGGGAAGCAGCTCTAGATCCCCTATCTTAGAGCATGTTGGTCCTGTGGGAGGTAGGGTGGTCCATTTTCTACAGAATTGGAGGTTTTGTTACATCAGATCTCTAGGTTTTGAATCTCTGAGAAAATGGATACGACCTTCCTTTCCAGAAGATTCCCTCTCCTTTCCCCCTTGCCAAGGTTGGTGTTCGGAGGAACATATGTTGCTCCTGCCACAGGAGGTTCTATCTTTGCTGCAGAAAGGTGCTAGACCTCAGGATCTTGAATTTTTACCTAAAGGAAGAGTAGTTCATGATGTTGACCCTGGCTCAGGTTCTTCTGGCACTGCAGCAGGAAGACTGGTTGGTGTAGATTGATTTAGAGGATGAGTATTTTCACATTTCCATCCTGAAGTCCCATTGGAAGTATCTCCGTTTTTTACGGTGGGATCTCAACACTACCAGATTACGGTCCTTCCATTCGGTCTTACTTCCGCACCACGGGTCTTCACAAAGGTGATAGCGGTGGTGGCGACACATATCAGAAGGTCAGGGATCCGTTTTTTCCCCTATCTAGACGACTGGCTTCTCAAAGTAAAGTCGCCAAAGATGGTCCTGCATCATCTGCAAGTAACAAAACGGCTGTTGTTCGACTTGGGTTTTCCATAAATGTACCCAAATCTCACCTGGTGCCCTCTCAGCGCAACCTAGTCATAGGGGCAGTACTGAACACTACTGTGAGTCGTGCTTTCCTCAGCAGATTCAAGACTCCAGGCTGTGACGCGATGTTTCAAGATGGAGCGACTGTTCCCGTCCTGAAGGTCATATGCCTGCTCGGTCTGTTCGCTTCCTACATACTGTTGGTCAACCATACATGAGGGCACTCCATTGGTGCTTCCGCAGGCAGTGGTTTCAACACAACGGATATTTCAGGGAGGTGGTCAGGATCTCGAGAGACACTGCAGCGGAGCTGTCATGGTGAAGTGTTCTAGGCAACCTGTCTCAAGGGAAGCAGTTTCAACCTCTGTCTCTGGTGGCTACAGTGATAACGGATCCCTTCACTCTAGGTTGGGGAGTTCATCTGGGGGATCTGGAGGTCAAAGGTCTTTGGTCTCCAGAGGAAAGATGTCTTCACATTGATCTTCTAGAATTTCCGGCGATACGTTTGGCTCTCAAGGCCTTTCTTCCCTCCCTTCGCTGTAGGTCAATTCAGGTTCTGACGGACAACACTACCGCGATGTGGTACATCAACAAACGGGGAGGAGTAGGGTTGTATCATATCTGTGACTCTGGACCTTGGCTCAGGACTATCAGATTTGTGTATTTGGAAATCATCTGGCCAGAGTTTTGAATGTACGTGTGGACAGTCCTACTCGGCAGTACTCAGCCAATCACGAGTGGGATGTTTAGGTGAGCAGTCTAAATATCGATAATTTAATTTCGACCTACCATAATATCGAGTCTAGAATATCGTAGGGACAGAATATCGACCCTAAGGTAAGTAATATCGATTTTTGTTATATCGATGATAGTAATATCGAAGTTAGTAATATCGATATGAAATATATCGATGTTACTAATATCCATGTCACTAATATCCATATTTATAATATTGTTATGTATTTTATTATGAATTTAATGTGTTATTTTTTAAGTGTTCTACTGTTTTTAAAATATATGTATACAATTTATATATGTTAATAATGGTTTTTTTTAAGTTAATTTTGTGTTTTAGTACCGTAGCGGGTTGTGGGTTTATAGGGGAATAGGGTGGGAAGTAATTTAATTATATGAATTTAATTATACATTTTTGGGAATTATAAATTAATTTTAAATATTTTTTGCCTTTAAATTCTGTAGCGGGTTGTGGGTTTATAGGGGATTAGGGTGGGAAGTAATTTCATAATATGAAATTAATTATACATTTTTAGGAATTATAAAATTTTTTAAAATAATTTTTGCGTTTAAATTCTGTAGCGGGTTGTGGGTTTATAGGGGAAGAGGGTGTGAAGTAATTTAATTGTAATTATGTAATATTTATATTTATTTATTGGTATTGATAACTAGATTATTGTTAATTAAGTATTAATTGGCAATTAATTTTTATTAATTGGTAATTAGTTTTGAATAATTGATTAATTGTTAATTATATTATTGTTAATTAAGTATTAATTGGCAATTAATTTTTATTAATTGGTAATTAGTTTTGAATAATTGATAATTATGTTAACTGTATTATTTTATTTGAGTTTCGTGCGTTTATAGGGGAATAGTGTTGGAAGTAATTGAAATCGAATTAAGTAATTATTAAATTTGTAGTTGGGTATTGATAATTAATTAATTGTAGATTAATTATTAATTGGTAAATATTTAAAATAATACTTTTTTGGTTATGAAAAATAATTTATTGTTGATTAATAATAAATTGGTAATTAAATATGTTTAAATATTATTTAGTGATATTTCTAATTAATATATTAATAAGATATTATTAATTGGTAATTAATGTATAATTATTATTTTGTGTTAAAAGAATATGTAATTGTTTAAGATTTTTTAATTGGTAATCAATGTTTGATAATTAATTTTTGGTATACAAAATTTAATTGTTCAATAATTTTTAAATTGGTAATTAATATTCCTTAATTATTATTTATTGGTATTTATTAAGAATTTTTTGCTAATTAATTTTAATTATTTATTGGTTGTTTTTAATAAATATGTATTGGTATTTGTAAGTAATTTTGAGTTATTTAATAATTAAATTATTAATTATTTGAAATAATTATTTTATTTAAAAGTATGTTATTTTTAACTTCTAAGCTATCCAACACTTTCTCTACTGTTGCACTCTCTGGAGTTAGAATAGTAATTTTTACCCCTACGCAATCCAACACTTTCCCTACTGTTGCACTCACTGGAGTTGGAATAGTAATTTAGTCCTACGCTATCCAACACTTTCCCTACTGTTGCACTCTTTGGAGTTGTAGTACTAATTTTTACCCCTACGCTATCCAACACTTTTCCTACTGTTGCACTCTCTGGAGTTGGAATAGTAATTTTTACACCTACGCTATCCAACACTTTCCCTACTGTTGCAGTCTCTGGAGTTGGAATATTAATTTTTACCCCTACGTATCCAACACTTTCCCTACTGTTGCACTCTCTGGAGTTGGAATAGTAATTTTTACCCCTACGCTATCCAACACTTTCCCTACTGTTGCACTCTCTGGAGTTGGAATAGTAATTGTTACCCCTACGCTATCCAACCATTTCCCTACTGTTGCACTCTCTGGATTTGGAATAGTAATTTTTACCCCTACGCTATCCAACACTTTTTCTACTGTTGCACTGTCTGGAGTGGGAATCTTAATTTTTACCCCTACGCTATCCAACACTTTCCCTACTGTTGCACTCTTTGGAGTTGGAATAGTAATTTATACCTCTACGTTATCCAACACTTTCCTTACTGTTACACTATCTGGAGTGGATATAGTAATTTTTAGCCCTGCGCTATCCAAAAATTTCCTTTATGTTTTCTTGGGAGCTGGAGTAGTAGTTTTATTGTCTCTGCTATTTAATATTTATTTTTATTATTTTAGCTACTGTAGTATATAATTAATTTTAACATTCTTTAAATTAAATGTAATTTTGTAAATGTTATACATAATTATTTAATTTTTATTTATGTTATTGTTTTGTGTGTAATGTGTTTGCAATTTTTAATATTTTTAAATAATTTATAATTTATTACAATACTTATAAAAACATTATTAAGTAAGTATATATATTATATATTATATGTATATGTTTAATTCATTTTTTATTAAATTATATTGATTAATTATTAATTTTTAACATTATTAAATATATATATGTTTATTTTATTTATAAGTATTATGTTTATTTAACATATTTATTGTAACAAAAAAAAACGATATTTTTAAAAACTATATTTTTGACATCTATTTTTTTTCCGATATTTTTGCACTTACCATGTTGTAGATAGGATGTCGATATTCTTGACATCGATATTTGTGTTGCGATATTTTTGTAGGTCGATTTTCTGACCTTCGAAATTTTGTCAGAGATCCGGACGTTTATCAGGAGGTGGTCCATCACATTTTCAGGCTGTTTGCTACTCACGGGAGCGCGCACTGCCCTCAATTCTTCAGTCTCCAGTATCCGATGTGGGGAGCGTTGGGGGGATCACAACTTCTTTACGCGCTTCCTCCCATACCCTTGATTCCTCCGGTTCTGAGGAAGGTTCCCCAAGACCGGGTCCGAGACATATTGATCGCCCCGGATTGGCCAAGAAGGGTGTGGTACACAGACCTACTTCCTCTCATTGCCCCCTCTGCTCCGTCTCCCTTTCAGGGCAGGCCTCTCACAGTCACAGGGGCAGGTTCTGAACCCCCACCTCCAGAGCCTGCACCTTCATGCCTGGAGATTGAACGGGGCAACCAGAGCTCTTTCTATCTCCCACCGGATGTTGTGGATGTTATATTATCGGCCAGAAGACACTTCACTGAATCTGTTTATTCTGGTAGGTGAGCCAGGTTCGTTAAATGGTGAGGAGAGAGATCAATTGATCCCTTGCAGTCCCATTTGTCTGATACTCCTTGGCTCAACAGGGTTGTGTAGTAGCAACTGTTAAAGGCTACTAGTCAGCCTTCCTTTGCTTGCTAGACTTATCCCTCTTTGTTTAAGTCTCCCATAGTAATGAGATTCATTAAGGGTCTCACTAACAGGTTTCTTCCCACTCCATTTTTCATGCCTCAGTGGGATTTAAGTTTAGTTCTTACTTTCCTGATGGGGCCCCCTATTGAGCCACTGCATAGTTGTGCATTGAGATATCTAAACTTTAAAACAGTTTTTCTGATTGCGATTACTTCTTCCAGTAGGGTTGGTGAGCTACAGGCTCTTAGCTCTAAGCCGCGTTTTACCTCAATTCATGCAGATAAGATGGTTCTTAGCACCAGAGCTGGTTTCCTGCCGAAGGTGGTTATTCCCTTCCACCTAGGGCAATCTATTACTTTACCCACTTTCTATCCTCTCTACCCCTCACCCTTCTGAGGAGATCTTTCTATCCTCCCTCCCCCTCACCCTTCTGAGGAGAAGAGACTTCACCGCCTGGACTCTGAGGGCAGTCAGCTTCTAACTGGACTGGACAAAAGACTTGAGGTCGGAAGACCAACTCTTCATTGGTTACGTGGGCAAAATGAAGGGCAAAGCTCTCCACAAGAGAACGCTTTCCAGGTGGATCATCCTCCGCATCAAGATCTGCTAATCCTTGGCCAAGAAGCAGCTTCCTGAAGGTATTCAAGCTTATTCCACCAGAGCTAAGTCGTCGTCTTCGGCTTTGGCTAGAGGTGTCCCGGTTGTAGACCTCTGCAAGGTGGCAACTTGGGCCTCTCTCCACACTTTTGCAAAGCATTACTGCTTAGACTCGGAGGTGAGGAGGGAAGGCCACTTTGCACGTTCGGTGCTGCAAGATTTTTTGGTGTAGGTAGGCGTGCACCCTCCTCCGGGAGTGGGACTGGTTGGGGATTCAACACAAAAGGTTAGGAATCCACAGGCAGATGTATCCATCAGAAGAACAAGTTAATTTCCTTCGCTAATGTTTTTTCTAGTGGATATAGTATCTGTCTGCAGCTTTCTCACTGACTTACCCTTACCCGCCTACTTATACTGGAAATGATGTTGGCATTAAATTCCTGTCTTTCGTTATTATTCGAAATTATGTGATATTTGTCACTAGGAAATGTCTATATTTTTTAGTTCCTACTTTCTTTGTCGTTTACTGTGTTCAATTGAGGAAATGTATACGTGTGTCATGTTGTCGGTTCACCCGTTTGTCTCGAAGGCATGGAAAAAATGGGTGGAATTGACGTCAGCACGCCAGCTTGTGCTTCGCTGATTCATTTGGTCTTTTCCTTACAGTCCTTGGTTTGTACTGACATACCAATTATTGCTAGTTTCTAATTAATGTTTGAAAGATTTTTTATCTTTTTGGCACAGTGTTTCCTCAGCCAGTTTCTATAGTAGCTCTGCGTTCTGGCTTGGAAGGTTTCATAGAGAAACTGATGGAGCGGACTTATATGGCTCTACTGACGTCACAACTGGAGTCGATGTCCTCACGGGGCCGTACTACGCCGTCCCCCGGCACTCTGCGATACTGCTGAAAAATGTCCGGTTCCAGTCTGATGCCTAGGGAGAACTCAAAATGACACATTAGAATACTTGTTATCTTGGCAACCTTTAACATAAACTACCACTTTTAACTTGACAGTCTCTAAATGACTTTTTAAGCTAAATTAGGTTATTAATGGCTAGCAACCAAGAAGGAAGATTACAACATATTAAGTAGGGTGTCTTTATAACTTAAGAAAAGATAGCACACAGTTTTTCAGTCGAGATTTTTTCCACTCAGTGATCTAAAATAACACAAGACATCACTCATTGTTCTCCTTTTTTGTATTCACAACTTATTAATTTCCTTATGGAGCTCCAATACTTTTCTCTAATTCAGAGATGGTAACTTACCTAGTTCTAATTTATTGTAATATAATGACATAGTGCAAGTGCTCCGTTTGCGGTGCTCACAAAAATATCACTTCACTTTCGTGTGTCACCTCAGAGTATGATGACTGAATAAATTATTTGAAACTCTATGAACTGTAAAGGTTGATAGAAATTTCCTTCTATTTTTACAGATTAATCATTATTATCCATTAGAGGTTACTCCTGACATTACTTACATTTTTCCACTTATGTATGTTGTAATGACACATTTTTGTTCGTCATACATTACAGCAGAGAGGGTGAGGTTGGGTTTTTACTTGCAGAAACGTCTACCTCCGGTAGTGGGTTTAACTATTCCCCATTATACTTTTAATTTAATCAGTGGGGCACTGTCATTTGTCCACCGATGAGGTAGTTTTAACACATATCCTCTCTGCACTGAACCCTCACGCCAACTTATTTTTATGGTGGACTAGATTCATGCCCTTCCAAAATAAGACACCCCATAAGCTCCCTAACAGTACAGTGGGTAGTAGCTTGCACCCGGATCATCTTGGATCAGGTGCCAGGTTGAGATGCCACCTATTGGGCAGGTGAGGGCATTCATCCGGAAACAATTAAGTCCCTCTTCTAAAACAATCTGTGATCAGTTGTGGTGTGTGTATTTATGAGAATAGGAGGTTTCGCTGGCTGTTTCAATTAATGTACCTGACCCTAATGTGTTTGACAAATATTAGCAATCTCTTCTTGAGTGGAAGTAATTTTTTTTGGGGGGGGGGGGGGGGGAGTCAAGTCTCTGATAAGAGAGAGAGGCAGTCTCCACAGAATATTTGAAGAATAAAATGACATGGGAGTGGAAGGGGGCGGAGGCCTAGTTTCTCAAGGGCAGCCTTATCAGCACAATCTTACCTCCTCCCCATTGCATCAAGTGAATAGGTCAGTCAATCAATCAATCAAACAATTTATAAAGCGCGCTACTCACCCGCTAGGGTCTCAAGGCGCTGGGGGTGAGGGGTCCGTTACTGCTCGAAATGCCAGGTCTTAAGTTGCTTCCTGAAGGTGAGATGGTCCTGGGTCAGCCGTAGGTGGAGGTTCCATGTCTTGGCCGCCAGGTAGGAGAAGGATCTTCCTCCGGCGGTGGCTCTGCCAATGCGTGGAACGGTGGCGAGGGCGAGGCTGGCCGATCGCAGCTGGCGGGTTCGGCGTGTAGAAAGTGAGGCAGTTGTTGAGGTACTTGGGGCCCAGGTCGTGGAGAGCCTTGTGTGCATGGGTGAGGAGTCTGAACGTGATCCTCTTGCTGACGGGGAGCCAGTGCAGGTCTCTCGTGGGCGGAGATGTGGTTTTGGCGGGGGATGTCCAGGACGAGTCGTGCGGCGGCGTTCTGTATGCGCTGGAGTCTTTTCAGTAGTTTGGCTGTCGATCCCGCGTAGAGGGTGTTCCCGTAGTCCAGTCGGCTGGTGACAAGTGCCTGGGTGACCGTCTTCCTGGTTTCGGTGGGGATCCATCGAAAGATCTTTCGGAGCATGCGTAGGGTGTTGAAACAGGATGACGAGACGGCGTTGACTTGTTTGGTTATCGAGAGGGCGGAGTCCAGGATGAAGCCCAGGTTTCGTGCGTGGTCCGTTGGCTTGGGGGTGGTGCCCAGAGCAGGGGGCCACCAGGAGTCGTCCCAGGCGGAGGGGGATGATCCCAGGATGAGGACTTCCGTCTTGTCTGAGTTCAATTTCAGGCGGCTGTTCTCCATCCACTCGGCGACGTCTTTCATTCCTTCGTGTAGGCTGGCTCTGGCGGTGGCGGGGTCGTTGGTGAGGGAGAGGATCAGCTGGGTGTCATCGGCGTAGGAAATGATGTTAAGGTTGTGTTGGCGTGCGATGGCCGTGAGGGGGCTCATGTAGACGTTGAAGAGGGTGGGGCTGAGCGAGGATCCTTGAGGTACGCCGCAGATGACTTCGGTGGCTGCGAAATGGGGGAGGCGGACTCTCTGGGTTCTTCTGGCGAGGAACGAGATGATCCACTCCAGTGCCTTCTCTTGGATTCCGGTGTTGCTGAGGCGCTGTATTAGTGTGCGGTGGCAAACTGTGTTGAACGCTGCAGAGAGGTCCAGGAGGATGAGGACAGCTGTTTCCCCGTTGTCGAGCAGGGATCTGATGTCGTCGGTGGCTGCGATGAGGGCGGTCTCGGTGCTGTGGTTGGCTCGGAAACCGGACTGTGAGGGGTCGAGGGATCCGTTCGTCTCGAGGAAGGCAGCGAGCTGTTTGTTGACGGTCTTCTCGATGACTTTGGCAGGAAAAGGGAGGAGCGAGATGGGGCGGAAGTATACTCTCTTAATAAAATTTAAAAAGGAGACATTTCCGGGCAGTACTGGTCAAACTAGAAGAGTACTAGAATGCGGCAGTAATCCACTCGGAGACAAGACTTGCAAGCAGTAGGGAGGACAAGAAAAAGACAAATAAGATGCAAAACCTAAGCTGAAAAACATACTACGCATGAGTTCTGAGCAACCTGAAATGAAACAAAAGAACTCTTGGTGGGGAAACCAAGCACAATACCTGTGTGAAACATAAGGTCCTCGGAGCTAAAGTTTGAAGCAGTTAACTAAAGCAGAGGTCCAAAATCCTACGTACAAGTTGGAAATACCTGCACAGTTCTTGCTGCTAGGTTGAAAAACGAAGTGCCATAGCCAGGTGAGACAGGAGGAATGAACTGGCACAGGAGTTTACCATTGCTTCCTGCAAGACCATCATGAGATAGTACAGTAATAGAATGAAAGGTGAATAAGTACACAGTAGATAAATCCCAAGAGGCATCCAAGCTGTGACCAACCTTACTCTCAAACACCCATACACTCCAGTTTTAAATTTCAGCCAGGATCTCAATCTTAAGGAAGGAATCACAAATAAGATATTGTACAAGATGAAACATACATATTTGCCAATTTATGAAAGTGAAAAGAGCCCTGGGTGGTCTATCTCCCTCCTCTGTACCAGGATAGTTTTGACCGCTCAGTAGAGGAAGAATATGAGCTCAGGCATTCACTAATTCTTGATGATCTGACGGGCTAGAGCTCAAACAGTTTATTTGGCTCAGAAGATGCATAAGGAGATATAGAAAGAGACTATACTGGAGATGGGGAAATAAGCTCACGAAGTTCTTTTAGAGAAATGCTCCAAACCATACTGAAGTAAGTCGAGAATATATTTTAAGCCAGAACAAGGATTAAGTCAAGTTTGAGTATTGAATTACAAACTACAGCAGTTCCCTTAGGATAAAAAACACAGGTGATACTGAGAAGCACAGAAAAAATGTGTTCTTCATGAAGGAAAAACAGATGTGCCCTTGAAAGAGCTGCAACACAAGACAGACAAGTTAGAAAATCAGCCCTGTAGATAAAACATTAGCTTTTTAGTGGAATCCGTAAAGGAGTTGAAGACAAATCCACAATAGAATAAGTTATCTCATAGTTGGAGGCATTATTAGTAGACGGTTCTGCAACCATAGAGTATTTGGCAGTTTCTGTCCTAAAAAAGATTTAAAAGCCACTTTTAAGGCATGTTGGTTTTCCTCTCTGATGCAGCCAAGGGTCATTGACCTGGGGGGAACCTTTGTTAGTGCTCTTTAACCCATGGATCAAACATTGTTAGCCTCTGTACCATTCCTGGCTCTCTTCTTCCCTGAATCCTTCTGTGAGGATTTCTGGGAAGGGTATTTAGTTGCCAATCCATGATAGCTACTTATATTTTAGGTTCTGCCATCTTTATTCCCAATCCAATATGGTGAAACCATATTGATTCCACAGTTTTTCCTATTTTTTTGTTTATAGGAAGGCGGAAAACTCTGTACTCTGTGTCGCAACACTTTTAGTAGTTCATTTTGTTTCCTCGCTCCTGATCCTCTGATTTTTGTCAGCCCTACCGCCTGTTTTCCTGCTTTCCCTTCTTCAGGTTTCTTCGTTTGCTCTCCAGCTTTTACTAAACATATCCTGTTAAGTGACATTAGATGCCAGCTCGGTTATCCTCTTCCTTCTTGGAATCCCTTATTATCTTTGTGCTGAGTACTTCTGGTCAGACACTGGAGCTTGGCCACCATCTCTGAGGTTTTTGACTTCAGGCTTTTTCCTACTTGAGGCTCCTTCCATATGGCACCTTTTGCTAGGTGCAAATTAGAGTTGACAACAACATGGCTACTGAAAGCGGCAGACCTTACCTTTGGCAGACAATGACTGTGAAGACCTAGACGTCTGGACAAAGAAAGGGTCTCTGTTAGGCTTCATGCCCCGTGACAGGAGGAGGAAATGGAGAAAGTTTGTGCTATTATATGGAGCAGACAGAAGTCATCAATTATAAATGTAAAAGACTACTAGAACATTGGAAATGTAATAAAAGTATGAGCTTGCTGGAGCAGTCAAAAGCTGAAGAACTTTTACTACAGGAAAAATCTGACCAGTAAAAATCAGGTGTAAAATAGATAATCTGATAGACTTGTAGCCGCAGATCCGCAGGCGTCAGACTGGATCCTGAAATTTTTCGTGAGCAGCACTCCTGCGTGCCGGTAGGTGGCGTTGTTCGGCTCTGCATGGCTTCATCTGCGGCTTTCTCAATGGAAGAGACGTGCGTGGCGTCTATATAGGTGCCACCCCAATGCGCTGATGTCAGTTCTTTTCTTTCCAAGCCAGTTAGTGCGGATTCAGAGAGCTACCCCCACTAAATTTTTTGCCTGAGCTTTTTTAACCTTTTGTCAATCTTTTTGAGATTTTTCTCCTGGTGTGACAGGATATCCACTAGGAAGGCCTGCTTGAAGCCCTTCGGTGTCTGTCACCAGCAGATGTTGGTGACTGACCTGTACCTTGTTTGCCTCTGGTGGCTTGAGCGTGGCCACAACACAGACTTGCATCGATTGCTGCGCCATGCATCCCAAAGTCATGACCCATTTTCAGGTAAGTCCCACAAGCACAAGATGAGTAAGAAGTTGAAGAGGTCTTAAAGTTCGCCCTGTCTGTCGAAGACAAATCGAGGGAGCGTTTCTCCAGTATCAAATCTTTCATAGATTCACATGCTTACATTTTCCCCGACATGGTGGGAGTCCCACGGTACTTAATTAGGAAGTACTGTAGCAGTACATTAGGAATCACTGAAAATGAAAGTAAATTGGTCAACCAATCCATATCTTTATAATCGACCCAAACTTCAGCCAACTAGAGACAATCCTTTTCTGGATTCACATGCTGTGCATTTTTCCATCTAGAGGTTGGGTCCGGAATAGTCTTTTTTTTTTTTTGTTGTTGTTTGTTTTTTTGTTTTTGCTTGGGGCATTGTCGACCACTATTTGGTGCTAGGTCCATCCCTTGTGTGATGTCCGACGATGCCCCGGAAGTTCCTGTGCGTGGTAGCCATCTTCAGATTCTTTTTTGCGCCGTTGGGTCTGGAAGCAAAGGGAGACGTTCCAAAGTTTTGGACGAAATACCCGAACAAATCAAGGAATTTGAGTGAAAAAACCATCTAGCAGCGACGATGAGGACACTGGAGAAGGAGAAAAACCTCTGGACCCCTTTCTGTTGGGGGACCCAGTGGAGCAACAATGCAGATGGATCAAAAGAGGTAGGGGCCATGGAAAATACCCCTTTCAAATTCTGCCTAAAGTGCCACCACAAGTTTGCACAGCGCAATCCACACAACGTTTCTAACCTCTGTCTGCCGAGGGATCACAAGGATAAAGACTGCGAGGCCTGTACGGTGTTGGTGTCGAAGACACTCTAGGTACGCCAAAAGCAGAGGGAGGACCATTCTGCAGCCATGCTCCAAAGCCAAACACAACCAAGAGACTTCGGCATCTCAAGCGATGAGAATGACTAGGGAGTGCCCGCAGAATCGACACACGGGGGTCAGACTTTGAGATCCGAAAAGGGGACGTCGAGAAGAGGCATACCGAGAAGACTGCATCAAAGGACACAGAGAAGAAGACTGACAAGGTAAGAAACCCTCAACCATCGGAAACCAAGAGTCTCGAAGAAGGCGCAAAAATCAGCCCAGGCATCGAAGAAAACGATGACCAAGGATCAGACGCCACCAAGAGAAACCCATGGATCCCACACCAGGGATACCGACGAGAGAAGATCATCGAAATCGACGAAGGCAAGTGCCAAATGAGAGGCCGTAAAGGTAAACTCCACACACTTGAAAGCCAGAAACCACCACACCCAAGGAGAGAATCTCCCCGGCTTCAGACACCGAAAGGGCCCTCGAGGAGACGCCTTGAAGTGGACATGGTGGCACTCCTCAATCGAAAGAAGGAGTTTGACGAGGCGCTGAAGGAATTCCGAATTCCCGCAAAATCTGATGGAGCCACCCAAAATGCAGAAGAGGAAGATATCCTCGAAGCTCCAGCAGCCCACTGAACTGCAAGAAAATGTTGAAGAGGAGCTTGACGCGCCAGAAGAGGAGTAAGCCTCTGGGACTTTCGAGTAAGAATGGAACGACCTCAACACAGAAAGCCCAGAAGAGAAGGTCTGTAGCTATCCCTCGAAGGCTTCGCCACCAGACGACATGGCCTTTTACAGCAGCTTCATCGAGAGAGCAGCTGATACCTTCGGGGTCCCCCAATAGAAGGTGAAAGGAGACTCCTGCTTCCTCCTAGAGGCACCATTCACCAAGGGGACACAATACCTCTCAATGCTACCAAGCATCCTGGACCAGGACAAGGAGGCTTTCAAGGAACCTTCCTGAGCAAAAGGGGTAACCCCAAGGGTGGAGAAAAAATAGAACCCTTCCACAAAAGACCCTAAATACATTCAGGGAAACATAATGCCAGACTCCATCATTGTCATCACGCCAAGAAGAAGGAGCAACGCCCACCACTCCACTGGCACATCTCCAGAGAGAGAAAGCAAAAGAATGGACATGGTAGGAAGAAAGATGGAGAAAGAAGCAGCAGTGGAGTGGTGCATTGCAAACAAGTGCTCTCCTCAACAGGTATGGTTGCCAACTATGGGATGACATCAAAGAACTGATGAACAAGCTTCCAGAAAAGGATAAAATCATGGCAAAATCCATCATACAGGAGGGAAAGCACATAGAAAACACCTGCCTGAAACCGATTCTTCGCACACAGCTATCAAGATGTCAACACTATAGGAGGTGATCCCACAGCTACAAGAAGTGGTTTCATTGCAACAATAGATCTAAAGGAAGCCTATCTACACATCCCTATGAACCTACGACGCCAGCGATGGACGCGGAGCCCCACGACGCCACCTACTGACTTGCAGGGGTACTGCTAACGAAAAATCTTTCCGGATCGAGTCTGACGCCTGGGGATATTCTAAGGTAAGGAATCTATCACAAACTAATATCTCTTACGGATATATCCTTACACAAGTAGTAACTTGTGCATCGGGACCAAGATTCTTCGGAAAGTGCCTAGCAGCAGTTGCTGCATCCCTAAGAAGGAGCGAATCCACGTCAGTCCCTACCTAGACGACTGGCTGGTGAAGGCGAATTCAAAGCAAAGATGTTACACACACGTCCATCATGTGATCGCGACTCTGCAAAAATCGGGGTTTTCAATAAACCACAAAAGATCAGCAAAGCCAGAACAAGAAAGTAGGAGCAAGATTAAACTTAAAGGTTGCACAGGCATGCCCAACCCAAAGGAGAATACAAGCTATCAAACAAGAAACTGACCTTTACCAGAAGGGTCAATATCTGACAGTGAGGGCAGTGATGAAACCTATTGGCATGATAGCATCATGTATTATCCTCATCACTCATGCACACCGCCACATGTGCCCTCTGAAGGAGTGGCTATGCAGCAGTTGGTCACAAACCACAGGGAATTGGGACGATCTGGTGGTTGTAACTGAAAAGGTTCAGACGGAGATACAATGGTGGGCATCCAAGAACATAACGCTAGGCAGACCTTCAAGACACCAACTCCCTTAGTGACCATCATGACAGTTGCGTCCCACAAAGATTGGGGAGCACATTCAAGAAACCTGAGGGTACTCGGTCAATGAAAAAATGCAGACTCTATAAAGCACATGAACTTCCTAGAGATGAAGACTATGTTCCTGCACTAAGGGCATTCCAAGCCCACATAAAAAGGAAGACCATATTGATCTAAATGGACAATATCTGGAAAAAAATGTAAGTTATAGATTCCGTACCTTAGAATTACCCCCAGGCGTTGGACAGGATCCGAAAAGTTTTTTCATCAGCAGTACCTCTTTGTTTCGGAAGGTGGCGTCGGTCGGCTCCGCGTCCGTCGTGGTCGCCGGGATGACGTTGTGGCAGCTACTTAGACGCCGCCCTCGTGCGCTGACGTCAGTTCTTTTTCCGTGTCTGCCAGCGCAGATACAGGAAGAGCGGTACCTCAGTCATTTTTTGACTAACTTTTTCTTGACTTTTGTCGACGTCGTGTTTCGAGTCTCTGACTCTGAACAGGTGCACAAGGGATGCCCGGGTTTAAGGCCTGCGGTTCCTGCGATTGATGTCGGTGACAGATCCGCACCGCGTGTGCCTCTTTTGCCTGGAGTGCGACCACGACCCCAAGTCGTGCTCCGACTGTCAGTTGTTGACGCCAAAGGCTTTGCGGGAGCGGTCCCGAAAGCTGCTTGAACGCCGACAGGCGGCTCCACGCCGTTCGAGGTCCCAGTCGAGAGGGAGGTCGAGGGACTGGTTGCGGAGCCACCACCATTCTGGTTCGAAATCATCAAAGTCTTCGCACTCTGGGTCAGGTAAGTCTAAGCATAAGAAGAAGTCTAAGAAGCATTGTTTCTCTTCAACTTCTCCTAGTCAGTCGGCCGATCCGACGAGGCACGCGGATGGTGCCACTCCCACGGCTCCATGCGCAGAGCCCGAAGGGTCGACTCGGAGCTTCCCTCCCTTTCCGGGACCAGGAGCGACCTCCGCCCAGCTTTGTACATTCTACGAAGCGATGCATGCCATCTTTGGGCAGACCGACCCCGCCGGTGTGCATTCGGGCCCTGCGGTCTCGGCTGGGAGGCCAAGGTCTTTGCTGCCGGTGTCTCTGGCCCCGGTGCCGCAGGCCCCCCTTGGATCCAGGCCTGGATCCGGATCGGTCCCGGTTGACCTCTTTACGCCTCCACCGGTGCCACTTCCTACAGCACCATTATCGCCTTCGGCGCCAGTCTGCTCCTCCTGCTCGACGTGGACACGGAGCTGGACCGGCGCCGGGTGGGGTTTTCATGTCCCTGTTCACTCCTGGGGTCCTTTTCCAACAACAGTGGCACCTAAAGGATGAGGAGATGGACTGGAAGGGGTCAGGTGACCCTTTAACTGACCAGTTGGATACTGAGCAGGACTGGAGAAAGGAACTGGGGGAATGCCAGTGGTCTTGACACTTCACCTGACCTTGGCATGTTGTCTCCTCCTACCGTGGCTACGGAGGAGGGAGCGTCATACGCTGTGGTGTTGTGTAGGGCGTCCGAGGCTCTCAACCTCGAGCTTCCTACAGTGGCGGTCGGGGACTAACCTCCTGACTGAGGTGCTTCAACCAGCGGCAAGCTCTTTGGAGCCCCTGCTGCCGTTTAATGAGACCCTCACCGATGTCCTTTTGGGCACGTGGTGTAGGCCCAACACGGGGGCTCCCGTGGACAGGATGATCGCCCGACGCCACTGCCCGGCTCCGGGCGACTCCACTTTCCCCTCCCAACACCCCACCCCGGAGAGCTTGGTGGTCCAAGCCTTCACCTCTAAAAGCACCTTCGCTACCGCTCCACTGGAAAGGGAATCCAAGAAGCTGGACCATCTTGGCAAGAAAATGTTCTCTTCCGCCAGCTTAGGACTACGGTCCGTAAACACCGCATGTCTCTTGGGCCGTTATTCGCACTCAGTGTGGTATACGGTGGCGCAAGTGCTGGAGGAGGGCTGTGCAGTGCTCTCCCAGGCTATTGCCGCCGGGAGAGATGCTGCAAAGTTTACAATCCGTTGTGGGCTGGACACCGCCGACTCTCTGGGCAGGACCATTTCAATGTTGGTAGCGCTTCATCACTACGCCTGGATGAGGTCCACTGGCTTTTCAGGGGATGTCCAGAACACCTTGATGGGCATGCCTTTTGATGGCCGTCGCCTTTTTGGCGACAAAGTAGACAACGCCCTAGAGCGCTTCAAGAACTTACGGGCTACGGCCAAGTCCTTGGGCCCCTCCTCCCATCCAGCGCAGTCTGCTTTTCGCCCATTTCGTGGCTACGGAAGGGTTGCCCTACTCCGTCCTACCAAGGGCCACAGGCCATAGCAAGTTACCCAACCTTTGCACGGCTGGGGAGGTGGAAACAACCAACAAGGTTCCGGGGGCCAGCGGGCGGGCCAGTCCACCAACACCCCCTCTGCAGCACCCTCCAAACCCACCTAGTCCGACCTTTCAGGCCCATCAAACGCCAGTGAACGGCAGGATTCGCCATCACCTCCCCCACTGGCGCACCATCACTTCGGACAGGTGTGTTTTGCAAATAGTCCGAAGGGGCTACTCCCTTCTCTTCAAGACTACCCCTCCAACCATGCCACGGCGATACCACTGCATGTCGGAGGATCATTTGGCCCTTCTCCAGCAGGAGGTTACGGCTCTCTTGGCCAAGGGAGCCATTGAGCGCGTTCCTGTCCCATAAGTAGGTCGTGTTTGTTACTCCCACTACTTTCTGGTTCCCAAGAAGGACAAAGGTCTGCGTCCTATCTTGGATCTCAAGGACGTCAACCGCTTCCTCCAAAAGGAGAAGTTCAAAATGTTGACACTGGCTCAGGTCCTGTCTGCCCTCGATCCTGGAGACTGGATGGTAGCATTGGACTTGTAGTATGCCTATTTTCACATCCTCGTCCTGTCTGCCCACTGGCATTACCTACGGTTCACAGTAGGCCACAAGCATTTTCAGTTCACCGTGCTCCCCTTTGGCCTTACCAGCGCCCCTTGGGTGTTCACGAAAGTGATGGCGGTGGTCGCAGCTCATCTGCGCAGATCAGGGGTTTCAGTCTTCCCCTATCTTGACGACTGGCTGTTAAAGGCGGGCTTGCCCCAGGCAGTCGTCTCTCACCTCCAGACTACGGCCGACCTCCTGCATATGCTGGGGTTCTCCATCAGTGTGCCAAAGTCGCACTCGATTCCCTCTCAGAAGCTCCTAGTCATCGAAGCGGTTCTGGACAGGACGCGGTTTCGGGTCTATCCTCCTGAAACAGCGAGTCCAGGATATTCGGGCTTTGATTCCGATCTTTCACCCTCTGTGTCAGGTTTCGATCAGTATGACCCTGAGGCTGCTGGGCCTCTTGGCCTCCTGCATCCTGCTGATCGATCATGCCAGGTGGCATATGCGGGCTCTGCAGTAGGACCTGAAGTTCCAGTGGGCGCAGCATCAGGGTAATCTGTCCGATTGCGTCCCGATCTCGGAGGTCACTGCTCGACAACTGCAGTGGTGGCTCACGAACCAGGATTGGGTCAATGGCAAATCCCTCTCCCTCCCCCAACCAGACCACACTGTGGTGACGGATGTCTCCCTTCTGGGATGGGGTGGCCACATGAGAGAGGCAGAGATTAGAGGCCTCTGGTCTCCGGCGGAGCCCAGGCTCCATATCAACCTTCTGGAGCTCCGGGCGATCCTGGCTTTCCTTCCTTTTGTACGGGGAAGAGTAGGTCCTCCGCCTCTGGACATGGCTGGAACATCAAGGCATTTCCTTTGTGGTTCAACACCTGGCAGGTTTTCTGAACGCCAGGACAGACAAACTCAGCTGCAGGTGCATGATGGAACACGAATGGCGTCTTCATTCTGAGGTGGTGCAAGGTCTCTTTCAACAGTGGGGAGAGCCTTGGTTAGATCTATTCGCCACCGAAGAGAACGCGCAATGTCAGCAGTTCAGCGTGTTGGAATTTCCAAGGCGGCACTCACTCAGCGACGCTTTCCGTCATGAGTGGAGTTGCGGTCTGTTGTATGCCTTTCCGCCTATGCCACTTCTGCCCAGAGTGCTGAAGATCAGGTGTGACCGGGCCCAAGTCATTCTTGTGGCTCCGGATTGGGCACGAAGAGTCTGGTATCCGGAGCTACTCAACATGGCCATCGATCCTCCGATCAGACTGCCGCTTCGGGAGGATCTTCTGTCGCTGCAGCAGGGGACAGTCCTCCACCCGAACCTGTCCAGTCTTCACCTCCTTGCGTGGAGATTGAGCGGCGGCAGTTGACGTCTTTCAACCTGCCTCCTGAAGTCTGTGACGTAATCTTGGCAGCCAGGCGTCCCTCCACAAAGACAGTGTACGCCTGCAGGTGGAACACATTTGTGGCATGGTGCACAGCAAAGGCTGTGGATCCCCTTTCTGCCCCTCTTTCTGAAGTACTCTTGTTCCTTCTCTCTTTAGCCCAGCAGGGCTCTGCTCTGGGCACTATCAAGGGCTACTTTTCTGCCATCTCTGCCTTCCTTCGGCTGCCAGATCAGCCTTCTCTTTTCAAGTCACCGGTAGTTAAACGTTTCTTGAAAGGCTTAACTCATCTTTTCTATCCAATCCCTTTCGTTATGCCTCAGTAGGACTTGAATCTTGTGCTAACTTATTTAATGTGCGCTCCTTTTGAGCCGCTTTATAACTGTCCTTTACGTCTCTTGACACTTAAGACTGCTTTCGTGGTAGCCATCACTTCTGCTAGAAGGGTGAGTGAACTCCAGGCACTTTCTTCGAAATCTCCTTTGTCAGTTCATCCAGACAAGGTGGTTCTCAGGACCTGTCCATCCTTTCTTCCTAAGGTGGTCACTGCCTTCCTCATCGGGCAGACCATTACTTTGCCCACCTTCTTTCCACCTCTGCATCCTTCAAAGGAAGAAGAGAAGCTCCACCGTGCGCTTTCCTTCTATCTGGATTGCACAAAACAGTTTCGGGTGGATGATCAACTTTTTGTAGGCTACGTGGGTGCACAGAAAGGTCGGGTCGTACACAAACGCACCATTTCTCGATGGTTCGTGTTGTGTATTATGGCTTGTTACTCTCTGGCTAAAAAGGAGCCTCTAGTCGGGCTACACGCTCACTCCACCAGGGTGACTGCAGCCACTACTGCCTTGGGAAGAGGAGTGCCTCTGAATGACATCTGTCAGGCGATCATGTGGGCATCGCTGCACACGTTCACCAAACACTACTGCCTGGACAGCTAAGTCCGGAGAGACGGCTTCTTTGGCCGTTCAGTTCTCCGGGACTATCTGGTGTGATTTTGGTTCGCAGACCCACCTCTGGGGTAGGTATTGCTGGGGTATCTATTCTAGGGTAAAGAATCTGTTACTAACTAATGTCTCTTACTGATATAGCATTACACAAGTAGTAACTTGTGCTTCTGAACACGGCGCAGTTTCGGGTTTATACTCCTGAACAGCGAGTCCGGGACATTCGGGCTATGATTCCGATCTTTTGTCCCTTGTCCTCGGTTTCGGTCAGGATGACCTTGAGGCTGCTGGGCCTCATGGCCTTCTGCATCCTGCTGACCAATCATGCCAGATGGAATATGCGGGCTCTGCAGTGGGACCTGAAGTTCCAGTGGGCGCAGCATCAAGGGGACCTGTCCGAGTACGTCCAGATCTTGGAGGGCACTGCACAACAGTTGCAGTCGTTGCTCACGAACCAGCATTGGGTCAGCGGCAGGTCACTCTCCCTTCCCCAACCGGAGCACACAGTGGTGACGGATGCGTCCCTCCTGGGAAGATCCGGCGCGACCAGGTCCAAGTCATTCTTTTGGCTCTGGACTGGGCTTGAAGAGTTTGGTATCACAAGCTACTGAGTATGAGTGTGGATCCCTGATGTGACTGCCTCTTCTGGAGGATCTTCTATCACAGCAGCAGGGGACCGTCCTCCTCCCGAACTTGTCCAGCCACCACCTCCTTGCGTGGAGATTGAGCGGTGACAGCTGATTCCATTTGACTTTCCTCCTGAAATCTGTATACGCCTGCAGGTGGAACAAATTTGTGGCATGGTTCACAGCAAAGACTGTGGATCCCCCTTTCTGCCCCTCTTTCAGAAGTCCTTTTGTTCCTTCTTTCTTTGGCCCGGCAGGGCTCTGCTCTGAGCACTCTAAAGGGCTACCTTTCTGCAATTTCTGCCTTTCTCAGGCTCCCTGATCAGCCCTCTCTTTTCAAGTCCCCTGTTGTTAATAGATTTCTCAAATGCCTTACTCACCTTTTCCCTCCTATTCCATTTGTGATGCCACAGTGGGACTTAAATCTGGTTCTTACTTATTTGATGTGCACTCCTTTTGAGCCGCTTCACAACTGTCCTCTTCGTTTAATGACTTTAAAGATTGCTTTTCTGGTGGCCATCACCTCTGCTAGGAGCGTGAGTGAGCTCCAGGCTCTTTCCTGTAAACCTCCTTTTCTGTCTGTTCATCCAGACAAGGTTGTGCTTCGCACTTGTCCTTCCTTCTTGCCAAAGATTGTTACTGCCTTCCACATCGGGCAAACTATCACCTTGCCCACTTTCTTTCTGCCTCCGCACCCTTCCAGCGAGGAAGAGAGGCTCCACCGTCTGGACCCAAAACCTGTGCTTTTATTTTACCTGAATCGCACACAACAGTTCTGGGTGGGTGACCAGCTCTTTGTTAGCTACGTAGGCGCCAAGAAAGCCGTGCTGTACACAAGAAGACTATCTCCCGCTGGGTCATCTTGTGTATCAAAGCCTGTTATTCTCTGGCTAAAAAGGTACCTCCGGTGGGGTTGCGCGCCTATTCTACCACGGCGTCAGCAGCTACTTCTGCATTGGGATGTGGTGTCCCCCTGCAAGACATCTGTCAGGCAGCCACATGGGCCTCGCTGCATACTTTTACTAAGCATTATTGCCTTGACAGTCCAGTCCGGAGAGACGGCTTCTTTGCCCGTTTTGTTCTCCTTGACTTTCTTGTGTGTTCTTGGTTCGCAGACCCACTACCGGGGTTGGTGTTGCTGGGGTATCTATTCTAATGTAAGGAATCTATCACTAACGTGTCTCTTTCAGATGCACAAGTTACTTACCTTCGGTAACGATACACCTGTAAGAGACATTAGTTAGTGATAGATTCCTTACCGCCCCACCCATCCTCCCCGTTCTGCGAACTGATTTCTAGGGTTAAGGTCATCCCTTTCAGGGCCCTAGTTTCAATGCACCAATGGTTAGTATCTTGTATGGCTCTGCGTTCCTGGAGCAGAAAGTTGTGTACAGAACTTATGTCCGCGCGCGAGGGCGGCGTGTAAGTAGTTGCCACAACGTCATCCCGGCGATCATGATGCCTATGGCGGATGTGGAGCCGCACGATGCCACCTTCCGATGCGCAGGTGTACTGCTGGTGAAAACTTTCCGGATCCAGTCTTAGAGAGCTTTTGAAGGTTGTCTAAGACCACTAAAATCACCATAAGGGTTGTCTGGATTAGTGCAGGGTGCACACTTAAGTGTGCACCATATACTAAGCCAGCTTCTCACAGTGAGTACCTAGGTACATCCTAGATTGGCTACTGGTGTACCCTTATAAGTCCTAGTACATGGTACTAAGGGGCACAGGTACACCAGGGATCCCCCATGGGCTAAAGCATGTATGGGAGACCACTTACATTGTGACTACTGGCCTGCCATTGCAGCCTATGTAAGCTGGTGCTATCACCACTTACAACAGATAGAAGTTTGCTTACATCTAAGGTCACTGCACTTAAAACCTATAAGTCACCCCAAGGCAGACCTTTGAATCTTGAAGGCAGGGTGCTCGGTTATAAGTTTGAGGGTGCCGCTACATGAGCAGGACACCCCTGCAGCCTACGGAGTCCATTCTCCCAGGTTGTAAGTGCATCAGCCATTACGATATATGAGTGGCCATGGGTCATTACGTGATGACCATCTCTAAACTGGCTGTAATGATGACTCCATGCACAGTAAAGCTCCTCCGGGAGGCCCTCAGTGCTCTTTTAGACCCAGACAAAAAATGATGGCCAATACTGACCAGAGACTCGATTCTGACGGCCTGCTGTTGAGCCAAACTCAAGCAGTGGAAGGCAGAACAATAGATATCCTGTCATAGGGAAGTGTGACCAACTCCCAGACAGGTTTTAGTGTATTGGGGCAGGGTGGGGGCGCTTGCCAGTGCCACTGAGACTGCTGGAAGGGCACACTTGGTGCCCTCCATGCATAGTTCACTTCAAAGCAGTTAAGGGAGCCATTGGCTCCCGCTCTGTCGTGAAACTGGATAAGGGACATGGGAGTATCCTCCCCATTGTCCAGACCCTCCTCTGGGAGGGACCCCTGAATCGTTCCTACCCTTTCCTTAGGGTACTTAAGGGCTTACCTGTGGGTGGGTCTCTAGATTCGTCGTGGGACAAGATTCAGATCAAAGCACCGCTTCATCTTTGACCGCCTGGGCACTCTGAACTTCTCTGGACTCTGCTGTGGGCATCGAGAATGCAACTGGGAAGACTCTTGCTGCTCCCAGTCTCGTTGCCCTGCTTGTCCACTGTAACGTCTGTGCCTGTGCTCCATGCAGGATCTTTCCAAGGCCTGTGGACATCCAGTACACCTGAAGGAATCTCCCTTGAAGTGAAGGAGTCACTTCCCTGCATCTGCAGGCACTGCAACAAAGCTGACCCGTCTGCTGCTCCTGGGCTCCCACGGACTCCGAGAGGCTCAGCAACACAGGTGGAAGTTCAACAACTCCCTCGAGGCCTGCCCTGTCCTCTCACCAAGTTTGAGGCCAGTATCCCTCGTCTGAACTGCCAAAACCAAACCCCTGTGCACCACGTTTACTTGCAGTTGTCATGCCTGTTGGCTCTCTCCAGAGATCTTGGGCTCCTAGAAGCTCCAGCCTCAAGCATCTCCTATGACCAAGATCTTCGTCCTCACTGCATTCTTTGCATCATGGGCCTGCATCTTTGGTGAGCTGCTCGAGGTCCTCTTGCGAATCCTGTGCCTCTGGCCTGTGGGTCCTCTCAAGGTTGTTCTTTGACACCCGGGGGCACCCCTGATTGCTCAGGGCCTACTCTGACTCCCCTGCTCGCTGGTCCTAACCCCGCACCTTTTTCTCTTGCCACGTTGTTTGTGGTTGCCAAGGCTTGTTGGTGCTCCTGGCGGACACTGACCCCTCATCTCTCGACATACAACGTGGGACAGCTCGTGAGTGGCTCCTGGTCTTCCACAGCGTCACCTGGTCCACAAAGCTTCAGCTCCAAGGTCATAGTCAACTCCCCTGCATCTCCCGACATCAGTGGGCATTGGTCTTCCATGTCTCCTGGTCACTCCTGAGTGGCATAGACTCTGTCCCCTCTGCTTGCAGGTACTTCTCAACTTTAATACACATTTGGGTTCCACTGGACACTTTTGCCCAGCAGTGGCATCTTCCTGAAGTCCTCCATTGAGTTTGACAGGGGTTTCCAATGCCACTTCACACCTATGCACTCTGTGTCCCCGGTGTAGGTATCCTGGTTCCTAGGGTATCCCCGGGTGGGGTGGCTCTTCAACCTTCTGTTTTCCATGGGGTTTCTTCAATGCTAACTGGAAAGGGTCCTTCCTCTTTAAAATTGCAACCGCAACTTACCCATTAGCTTGAATTGAGCATGTGGTCGTGTTCCCACTCTGCACACGGCCTCTGTGGGGTTCCTTGGTACTTACTTCGGATGGGTCCCCAGCATTTCTACGGCTTCTGGGTTTAGTCTCGACTTAGGTCGTGGGGTCGCATCCCTCTATTTTAGTATATGGTTTGGTCTCCGCCCTGGTGACCACTTTGTATTCGTGCGACTTACCTGTTTTTATTACAAAGTATTGTGTGCATTGTGTTATATCTCCGGGTAGGAGATATTGTTGTGTGTTAGTGAATGTCTTATAATAAACACCTATTTTTATTAATACACTGCATGGTTCTTTTTCACTTAACCTATACCAATAAGATTAAGATCTGGTAAAACAAGCTGCTTTACACTCCTTCTGGACTAAGCCTGTATTTGGCTCTCCACAGCTACCACTTAGCTTTCTAAGACCACTAAAATTACCATAAGGGTTGTCTGGATTAGTGCAGGGTGCTTCAATTACCATAAGTGAGCGCCATATACTAAGCCAGCCTCCTACAGATATGTCACTCGATGGACCTTACCTGATTGGTGAGAATGACCTTGAACACATAAAATAAAGCCACGATGCATACCTTAGGCTTTTCTACTATGCCAAGACATTTTTGTCAGTAATTTTGCCTCTTGAGTCTGGTCCAGAGGTTTGGCATACCAGCATCACCAATGCCCATCGCCTCTGCAGCCCAGCCATTTTTGAGGTCGGGAAGGATCAAGTACACAGCTTCTGGTCCACCAGGAATGGAGAAGTTCTCAGTGCCCCACCCATACGACAGCAGCCTGTAAGCCCCTTTAGTTTGCCCTTAGTGGCACACGACCACCCTCTGGGATGCACAGATGGGTCCATTCAATGGGGATACTCCGGGTCATTCCTTTCTAACTCGCCAAGCAGCTTTCAGAGCAGCAACTCTCCATCTTGCTCCATGAGGTGCAAGCTGCTTTGGCCAAGAGAGCCATAGGTTCAAGATGCTCACTTTGTTCCAGGTTCTGTCTGCCCTAGACCTGGGTGACCAGATGGTAGCTTTGGACCTACAAGACACCTACATTCATGTACCAGTCTTGCAGTCCTAGAGATGCCACTTACTTTTCAAGGTAGGTCAAGAGCATCTTCAATTTGGGGTGCTACCCTTTTGCTTCACCAGTATCTCCTGAAGTTAATCATTAAAGTGTTATTGGTGGTCGAGGCATACCTTTGAAGCCGCAGATTCAATTTTTGCGCTCCCTCGATGATTGTCTTTTAAGGGTGGGCTCACTGCAGTCAGTCGTATGCAGCTTCCATATAACAATGGATGTGTCAAAGTCACCCCTGACTACTCTGTATCATCTGGGCCATTCTGGGTATGGTGCTGTTTTGGGTGTTTACTCCGCTGCAGTATGTCCAGGACATTTAGGCGATGGTCCCATTGATTCAGCCTGGGTCACAGAGTGGCTCTGAGGCTTCTTCGCTTCTTGGCATCCTGCTCATTGACTATGCCAGCTGGCGTATGCAACTTCTACAGTGGAACCTGCAGTCTCAGTGGGCCCAGCACTAGGAAAACCTGTCAGATTCTATCCAGGCTTTGGAGGAGACTGTCACTGCTCAACCACAGTTGGACCAGTGGCAGACCCAGGAGGTTTGTGGCCCCCAAAATATGAATTAATTACAGGCCAAACTCTCAGATGTCTTTTTGTTTGTTTTATTTCGTGCCCAGCAAGGATTCGCAGTGCGGACCTCTGTACGTTATTTGTTAACCATTTCAGCCTTTTTGCATTTGCTGAATCCGCTGTGCTGCTTCAAATCCGCTGCTGTGATGAGGTTTCTGAAGGTTTGACTAGTGTTTCCTTCCAAACCCTTGGTTGATGGCACAATGAGATCTCAGTTTAGTCCTTACTTTCCTCGTGACTCCCACTGAACCAATGCTCAGCTATCCACTTTGTCTCATGAATTTTGAATACTATATTCCTGGTTACAATAAATTCACTCTTTTGCATGAGTGTACTCTAAGCTCTCTGTGCAGCCGCTGTACACTAATTATTTCACAAATAAAGTGGTGATGACCTGGGGGGCAGCCTTTTTACCACAGGTTGTTGTGGAAATTTAGTTTACAACTGAACATTATCTGCGCCATCTTGCCTCTCCCCAGCGCCACGCACCGGAAACGTACGACAACCATTTTAGGCACCCCACTCTCTCTCCCCGCTCATTACTGATCACCAGCGCGCCCCTCAGGCGCTGCGAACATCCCCCGCGCGCTGGCCACCCCCGCTCTCTCATACACGGGCCATAAACCCCCTCCTTCTGCGCGACCCTGCCATGGAACCGCATCCCACGCCTGACCGACATCCCATACATGGTCATGCATCTCTTTGATAACCCCCTTCCTCTGCGCCCCATTGTCCGAATCGATCCCAGGCCATCACCTAGCCCTGCGGATGCAGTTTATTGCCCCTACTGTAAGGGAAATACCCCACATCAAAGGGATTACAGTAGATCAAGGCCCCCCCCACCCCCTGAGACCCGACCGGTCGCGCACACCCCCGGGAATTGGCGGAATGTCCAGCTGTGATAGCCATCTCCTACTGTGGGTGGGGTGAGGGTTTCCACTGTAGGTATGTGTGGCAACGAGCTTGAAGTGGGGATTCTGAGGATGCTCTATCATGTATCAAAGCAATCTCAAGAATGCGCCATGTACAATAAACTGTGTAATAAAGCAATAAACTTGTGTATAAGAGGCCAGGCCTCAGAGATGTGGTTAGAGCACCTCATGACGATACCTTGCTGTCTGACCTGATGTGTTCTCCTCCGGAGAGAATAAAACTTTGTTTCCTGCCTTCCAGTCTCCGGCGCCTGCCTCTTTCATTGGTAAAATATCGAATGGTATGAGAGGCGATTACCGCCGGGCAATACTTGAAAGGTTATCGACTGAAACTGCCGCTACCATTTAACAATTGGCGTCCCAAGCGTGGGGCCCATCAGCGACACGTGGATCCAGTGGGAGAGGTCCCGACGACAGAGTGAACGACTGCAACGATCGGGAGAGCTCCTGCCCGATAGACCCTCGTCTGGCAGCCGATCATCCGAACTTCACTGATTCCGAGCAGACCTCTCTCGAGCGATCTACGGTCCTGACTGGGAACCATCAGGAGTGCCGCGGCAATAACGGAGAATAGAGGACGATCGGGCGCTGGAGGCGGAAGACGAGAAACTGTCCACGCGGTCCGGGTAAGGTCGTGAAACACGACAAATTGCGAAACGATTGATTGATTGATTGATGGAAAAATACTAGTATTGCTTATTGATTGTTCTCTTTGAGATATTCGCTGTCTACAAACGGGGAGGAGTAGAAATACTCTCTCTCTCTCTCTCTCTCCCTTAGCAGATAGTGAAGGGTAGGTAACGCAGACTTTTGTCCCCGTTGTAACCCGTCGTGCCTATCTTTATCTCCCCACTGATTGATTGTCCGAACATTGATTGTTTTGAAGGATAGTGCTCTTTGAGATATTCTCTGTTTGCAAATAACGTAGAATAGAAATATTCTGTCTAGTCTTTTGCAAATAGTGAAGGGTAGGTAACGCAGACTTTTGTCCCCGTTGTAACCCGTCGTGCCTATCTTTATCTCCCCATTGATTGATTGATTGTCCGAACACTAGTTGTTTGATATTGGTTCTTTGGAGGTATTCTCTGCTTACAAATAACGAGGAATAGAGATATTCTGTCTAGTCTTTGCAAGCAGTGAAAAGATAGGTAGTGCTGACTTTTGTCCCCGTTGTAACCCGTCATGCCTATCTTCTCCCCACTGATTGGTAGTTGGTTCTGCCCGGACCGCTTATTAGAGGTGAACCATCCGGCTCCACTGGAAGGCACCCCTAATGAGGACATGTTCGCTAAATACGGACTAGTCGCCGTAGCTTACATCAAATTAGGGCATAAAAATCGCTATATAGAAACAAGAATAATCAAGCGAAACCTATAGACCGATAACGGGATCCTTTTTGACCCTGCAAAAATAAGAAACGTTAGGAAATAGCCCTCTTGCGAGGAATATGAAACCAGGGGAAGGAACCAAGCTCACGGTCGAGGTAGCCACGAGGTAGCTCGACTCCGTCGCTCTCGCTGTCTAAACATGTCTGCCCTACTGCCCACCCCGCCCAATAAGCACAACAAAATCCTGCACAAACGGAAGCCTGCTGATACCCACCATCGACGTCACCGAACTGGGCTAGATCGCGCACAATTGGGCTATGTTATTTCTCCGATTACGCAGTAACATCCTTGTGCTCGTTACCAGATTGCAAATATGTACAAACACTCCAACAAAGTAGTATAGTTCTAACATTTTAATAACTTATAGGTATAACAAACACACCAACAGGGTAAACACATTAAAACACGTTTTTAAACAACTATTCACATGACAGTCCTCGCCCCTCCTTCTTCGAAATAGCAACATTGACCTGCTTTGGGCGGTCCTTTTAGTCGGCTTTGGGCTATAAAAGCCATGCAAAATCCATCGACATCAGTGGCGGACGACTGTGCGAATAGGCCGGAGGCTACACGAAGCGCCGAAGCTCTGGCAGCGCCAAGTTGGAGTCTGCCACGCTGTGCGGATCTTCCCATTCTCCTCTTCTTCCTTCAACAACGAAGGGTGCCCTGGCAGGGGGAAGCGACGCGGACGGTCCTCCCCCGCCTCCCCAGGTGGAGGCTCGCTAGCAGAGAGGGCACCTCTGCCGTTTCACTCGCCGGCCAGCTGAGTTGCACCCTGCCGCTTCACTCGCCGGCCAGCTGAGTTGCACCCAGCCGTTCCGCTCGCCGTCCAGATGAGTGGGCGCCCCTGCACCCACCGACCAGCTGCAGCAGGACAGTCATTCAAGTCTTGCCTGACCGGGTAACCACTCAGGCGCGGATCCACCAAGATTGCCTTTAGCGTTTCACTCGAGAGGTGGGTCCCCGCAGCCGAGTGATCAGGGGACCCACCCCGGTGGCTGTACCGAAGAGCTGCTGCTGCTGCTGCTGCTGCTGCCTCTGGACTCTAGCGGTCGGTTCTTCAGATCCAGGCCTGGCCCACCGAAAGGCGGCTCTGGACTCGGAAGCTTGTCTGCTCGGGCGTGGGCCCCACCCTTGAAAAAAAACACCCTCTCAGCTTTGCAGATTCTGCGGGAGTCATTGACATTCGACTCCCGTGGGCTTCCGGTGGGGACAACCGCCGCTATTTGCTTGCTTATTCCACATTAACTTGTCTTTGCCCCGGGCGACAGCCATCTTGCCTCCGTTTGGTGCCGTAAAAGAAAGACTGATTCAAAGTGTCGGCGGAAGAACCCGCCTGCTGCCCCGCCCCAAGAACGGACCACGGCATTGCTACAAGATCGCGGTGACGCCATGCTGACGCAAGCTGACGCTAACGAAAGTTCTCGAACTAACGAAAGGGATTCTGGCCCGGCAGCTAGTTAGTGCGAAGACTTAAGACTGTGCACTGGACCCACCCGACCTCGCCCCAAAATGGCGCCAATGTAGGAGGGACCTGCAACTCCTTATGGCGTCTCGGTTACTTGACATTTATGTATGCAATATCTCCACACATGATGGTCGGAGGGACGGGGAGGGTACTGAATTTATGCTAAAGTAGTGTTGCTCATGATACTCGACGCCTTTCACACCGTGGCCGGCCTGTGGCGGTTGTAGGCCCGTATTTGTATACTGACATTGTTTTAAATAAAGGGCTTCTTAAAGGAATTACGGAATCAGCGTCATGACAAATCATCTAGGTGGGTAAAGGTTTTTTTTTTTTTTTTTTTTGAATAATTGTCACTCCCAAGCAATAGAAAGCAGATAATGCAGACCCTATTTGCCTGAATTTTGGATTGATGAAATTTGTACCAATCACGCCTGTCTTTCTCAGAATTGTTGGAAAATGGTTGACTATAGCTTAAGGTATCCGCCGAATGCAAGCTACGGTACCTTGCCCCATAATACGCGACCGATTAAGAAACAAATGCACGACAAGGGAACCCGAATTTAGGAGACGAATAAAATGGGGCATCTTGTATAGTCGAAAGGAAGGATATAGTAGGTCTGTGGTTTTACCCGCTCCTGCCGCTAGCCTGGTACGTGGTAAGTAGAACTTTTTCGTGTCTATGCGCGCTGATGTGCTTTGAATACTGCACACCCCCCTTCTTTTCTTCCCTATAGATCACATCGGCGTTCCGACTGAAGAATGGAGTGGACATGGACCGCACCGTGCTCAATGTAGGGAAAAACATAGACAAACGTTGTGGGATGGTGCGTGAAGTGCAGACCACCACTGGGAGCGTGAAAAACTGTATGGTATGACTGTGCGTATGTGCCTTGATTATACGGTATGAATGTGTATGCATTTCATAGGCTTGGGTCGCTGGAAGAGAACGTCATCGTACGACTGAAGTGCTTGTCTATCGATCAAAGGGAGGGGAGTAAAAAGTCCGACACCCCCCCCTGCAAAAAATGAATTACGGAAAATACTGAAAATACGCAGCATGCATAGGAAAGAGGACAGGAAAGGAGAGCTCTGTGTCTTCGTCTTAACTCCTGTGCTTGACGTATGTACTGTTACGCCCTACCCGGTATTTGTGTATACGTGATCACCGACTTTGTCCTTCCCCCGCTTGTGTTTTCTTACATAGAACTGACCCGTGCTACTCCATGTTGTGTGTGCACCAAGTAGCCTATTATCGTACGCATGTCTCTCTCTCTCTCTCGTTTTTGTGTTGTACGTATGCCAAATAGCCTACTTGATGCGCACGTCTCTCTCTCTCGCTCACTCGCTCACTCACTCACTCACTCACTCACTCACTCACTCACTCACTCACTCACTCACTCACCCACTCACCCACTCACCCACTCACCCACTCACCCACTCACCCACTCACCCACTCACCCACTCACCCACTCACCCACTCACCCACCCACTCACTCACTCACTCACTCACTCACCCACTCACTCACTCTCTCTCTCTCTCTCTCTCTCTCTCTCTCTCTCTCTCTCTCTCTCTCTCCCCCTTACTCTCTCTCCCTCCCCCGCTGAAGGCTCTCTTGCCCTCTTTCTTTTTGAATAAATTAGCGACACTATACCTCCTCAGTATGTGTATAATTGGCCTAAAACACGGTGGTGTTCGAACAAATTGACAAACAAAAACGACCGTACTTTACCACGTTATTACCTCTCCTTTCTGCAAATGTTGAACTTAATTGGCTGAGAAAGAAAGGACAGGTAAGACGACTAATGTCTCCCAATCTGGCCCTCATCACGGGGACTATTTGTCAGTGGTCTTCGTTTTTAGAGCTCTAACGGCACCATCTCCACCGCCCAGAATTGCCCCTGCCCAATTGTTCCGAACTAGAATGTCTAAGCACCCCGTCCTCCCAGAATCACCCCAGCTCTGTACCAGCCGTCCCAGAGTATTTCGAGCAAAACAGCTGATGACTTTGTTCTCTAAAGGTACATTGCCTAAGCTGATGAGGGTTACCTATTGTCTCCAGCAAGAAAAATGTTTAGCTTGTGTCCCTCCCCGAAATAGATGTCTGTGAATCCATGACAGTAGCACCTCGCACTTTTTTTAGCAGTCCTCGGAGGAAAATGCGTATTAACAGAACTTGTGTTAAAATGAACGAGTCTCTACCGGAGAAGCCCCTTCGAATTTTTGATAGACCAGAAAGTTGACAGATGTCAGGCTTCCTGCAACGATTATAGGGCACAGGAATCGACACCTAGCAGGCCAGACGATGAAAATTTGCAGGAACACCCACAGAAACCTGCACCACAGCAATGATTAATAAACTAGTAACATGCACCGACATAAGAGGTAATAGACATCAATCATACAGCGACCGATAAAAGCGTTTCCCCAACTACTCGGTGGTTGGGAGAGAGGATGAAGTGTGTAAATGTCTTCCCTGCCAACTCTCTAAGATTTTGTTTCTTGTACTCATTCAAAGATAACCTGCGGCCATCGGAAGAGAGGGGTCGGACGTGACGCACAGCCTGGCTGCGGACCATGGAACATCTATGGCCTCGACCAAGGGAGGGAGCAACAAAGCAAAAAGGGCGTGAGACGAGGCACCATTATCAGCATGATAACCGATAGAACGAAGGGCTATCTCGAGGCCCCCTGCTCGCCGACCAGTGTGCCTGAAGTCCCAACCCGTCGGGCCCGATTGATGGGCCCAGTGCTAAAAGATTCTGCTCCCCTTGGTCTGCTTTTTGATCCGATCCCACTCCACCCCCTCTTCCCTCAGCATCCCAAAGTACGCCACACCCCTTCTCTCTCTCTCTCTTTTATATGGATTTTGAATTTGACTTAAACAACAGAAGAACAAAATGCGGGTACCCCGCCTCAGGGTACCTACGATAAAATGAGTTCGGGGACAGGACTGTGATCCGAGAACCACGAATGGTCACACCCTGCTACGTGAAAACTTGGGTTTGAGCTGGACCTTAGCTCCACCGCCGGTGCTCAACAGTGCCAACAAAAGAAGAACAATAAGAGCTTACCAGTGATGGCTCGTTATAATAGGACACTGGAAAGAAGAACTCCCTTCCCTGACTGTAACTCATGTTAAGTTGAATTCCTCTCCCAGCCGCTTTTATATTGACTGTCTTCCAATCGAGTTTTCGTGATATTGCATCAGCCACTTCCAACTGTACACTGATAAGTTAAGAAACTCTAACTTTGTATAATGACATTTGTATAACATCAACCGTACACATGACTATGCTGTTTAGCTTGATCCACGCGAAGTCTAGACCTTAAGTAAATGAGCGTAATTATCCCTTGTTTTACCGAACCTCTTTCAAGTATCGAGTCTGTGTTCTAATGAAATTCTGTATACGCTACGCCATCAACTGTCATGTCAACTACATGTAACTGTGTCCAATTGTGTCAGATTGCTCCTGCCTGTCCTAAAGACTCTGTACTTTTAAGGAATGCATAAAAGACATTTACGATATTATGGCTAAAAGGTTAACGAAGGTGAATGTCGGCCAGGCAAGCTGGCGAGATATGTTAAAAGGGAGGACTGTGGAAATTTAGTTTACAACTGAACATTATCTGCACCATCTTGCCTCTCCCCAGCGCCACGCACCGGAAACGTACGACAGCCATTTTAGGCACCCCACTCTCTCTCCCCGCTCATTACCGATCACCAGCGCACCCCTCAGGCGCTGCGAACATCCCCCGCGCGCTGGCCACCCCCGCTCTCTCATACACGGGCCATAAACCCTCTCCTTCTGCGCGACCCTGCCATGGAACCGCATCCCACGCCTGACCGACATCCCATACATGGTCATGCATCTCTTTGATAACCCCCTTCCTCTGCGCCCCATTGTCCGAACCGATCCCAGGCCATCACCTAGCCCTGCGGATGCAGTTTATTGCCCCTACTGTAAGGGAAATACCCCACATCAAAGGGATTACAGTAGATCAAGGCCCCCCCCACCCCCTGAGACCCGACCGGTCGCACACACCCCCGGGAATTGGCGGAATGTCCAGCTGTGATAGCCATCTCCTACTGTGGGTGGGGTGAGGGTTTCCACTGTAGGTATGTGTGGCAACGAGCTTGAAGTGGGGATTCTGAGGATGCTCTATCATGTATCAAAGCAATCTCAAGAATGCGCCATGTACAATAAACCGTGTAATAAAGCAATAAACTTGTGTATAAGAGGCCAGGCCTCAGAGATGTGGTTAGAGCACCTCATGATGATACCTTGCTGTCTGACCTGATGTGTTCTCCTCCGGAGAGAATAAAACTTTGTTTCCTGCCTTCCAGTCTCCGGCGCCTGCCTCTTTCATTGGTAAATTATCGAATGGTATGAGAGGCGATTACCGCCGGGCAATACTTGAAAGGTTATCGACTGAAACTGCCGCTACCATTTAACATTGTGACTCCTTTCTACATTGGCAAACAATCACTCTCCCAATTGACCTCACTCGGAATGGAGCTTGCATGCCTTCAAGATGGCTGCAACTTAAGAGAGCTCCATCGGCTGAAACAACTATTAGAAAATCCTGGTGCCCCATGTTCTCTGATGGACCCTAAAAACACTGCAATTGCCCTCATCATCGGGTGCACCCTAACGACCCAAAAAGAAGGACCCTTGGTGGCTGTGGAACGATCGGAGACAGACTGGGACCTCACACAGCCAGAGTACATTACTGTGGTTGGGAAGCATCGAGGAGCCGCTGCCTCTTGGTGGCTCGTGGCAGCCCCTGCACTCACATACCATGACTAGATGCAAGGAATGGGGACATCTGCTAAGTGTGCTGCAGTGAGTGGAGGTGGAGAGATACTGGCGGTCGGCGCCCGGAGGCGGCACAGGTAGGCATGTACTAACAGAGTGAGTATGAGTAACAGACGTTCGCAACCACTGTGCAGCTTCCACTCAGCGTGCTTGGAGGGGGGGGGTCTGAACCATGGCTGTGGTAATCTTGTGCATGTACTGAAGCCTGCGGCGATGCTGGTGAGGCTTGCAGGGCCCTTGTGTCTGGGTGGGCCTCCAGCTGCCGTGCGGGGGCGGAGGCTGCCCTCTTCTGGTGTTTCCTCTAGAGTGGGGACCTTCAAATTAGGAAAACGTGATCTCTGCTGGGCTGAGGGAAACCCCGTGGCCTCGCATTATATAGCGCCACACGCCCCCAGGATTTCTACTACTGGATATATGGCAGATCTTCATGACCTGTTTCCCCCATCCACGCTGACAGAGGATAGCAAAAAAAAAGAGCTCCTGGGCTGGCCTCCTTAAACAGATCTTGGAGCATTGCGAGGGCACATCACATGCTACAGGGGCAACTTCTAAGAGGACACTTGACAGCTTGGATTTTACGCGATGGGCAAAACCGATAAGTCTCAATTCAAACTCCATTTCGATCTATGCAAGACCCCCAGGTCCCATGATTTAGAGGCCGATGATTGTGGAACTGCAACAGACCTTGTTGATCCTACAGTGGAGACTGATCTTTAACACATATTAATGACTATGCAGCAGAGCCTGACCAATATTGATGGGCAGATCGATGCCCTCTCTTTCCGAAGCGATAGCATGTCCGAAAGGTTAGATAAACGTTCGGAGAGACATGACACTTGAAAGGAGGGTATCCATTAGAGAAGATGGATAGATTGCTACAACTGTGGCACACAAGAAGATGGACCAAATACTCCTCACACTACAGACAAAAACGTAAGATTTAGAGGCCCGGTCTAGAAGAAATAATGTCAGAATTGTGGGCGTTGCAGAAACGACCACCATAGATAGCCTGGAACGTTTTCTGGATCACCTCATGGTTGATCTAATTGTCGGAGACACTTTCTCAGATATGTTTGTTGTGGAACACTCTCATCGCTCCCTCGACCCACGTCCAGTCCCAGGAGCCAACCCTCGACCTATAATTGTGAGGCTGCTGAATTACAGGGATAGAGATGCAGCCTTGCGCAGGACTCGGGAGTTGGGATCACCACGCCACAAGGGATCGGAGTTAAACATCTATCCAAACTCTACCCAACAGGTGCAAGAAGTCGATGTCTGTTTAATGTTTATCCTAGCTAAACGAACACTTTTGATCTTCAAATGGAGTATAGCATGCTATACCCTGCCAAGTTGCATACAATGTCAGAGGATAAGACACTCTACTTTACTGACCCTTGACTGCTTCTTCAGTTGCTCAAAAAGAAGGAAAGCGCTGGCAGTAGTCTCAGTTCTCCAACAGCAACTCACAATGATGGAGATGGCTCACAAGACACTAGGAGCAGTGACCCAACATGTAGATTTTTAAAGTCTGCAATGACTATCGACCTCAAGCAATGACTCTATTTTGAGACTCTCGTCTGTCTTAACGCCCTTGCTCTCTTGTAGACATTTGGAGGGTACAGATGTATTTCAGGGTTGTGGTCGAGGCTGGGGAAGGTAATCCTATCAAGGCTAAAACACTGGGTTATTATACTGGTAAGGCTGTTCCTGTTACTCCCAGGGGCTTCATCCACTTTGATTGCCTTTGTGGACAGTGGAAGTCTCCTGACACCAAAATGTTACTATCAATCTTTTATTTTATACAGAATATTGAGGCATATATTAGAAGGGGCAAATCCGAAATTGAGAAGGTCACATGTTGATTATACTAAATACTTACGGCACACACTACACACCACATGATAATGCATGTGGTTATAGCCAACTAGGAGTAATTGAGCCGGTAACATCCACCCCTATGTGTACCCCAATCATTACCTTTTACTGTGTGTTGTATCTTTTGGGAGGGTTGTTGTGGCGGGTCTGGGAGGGAATCATGGAAGCTATGAAAGTTGGGGGTCTAAATAGCGTGGGATGTTTACGGAAAAAATTGTAATCTGCTATATGACCAGGTATGACCGACATAATGTGGCACGAAGGGAACAATCACTGACGTCGACCAAGATATGGCGGGCCAGACAACTCGCCAGTTGATTAGATTTCTCACTTGGAATGTCAGAGGCCTCAATGATTACAGAAAGATACAGAAAGTGGTGGTGTATATAAAGAGACATAATACAGATGTAGCAATTTTGCAGGAAAGACGTCTCAAGCCAGGCAGTGTTATATTGACCCAACGCAGAATGCAGGGTCATTGCTGCGCTGCATGCTTTACTTCACATGCACGTGATGTACTCGTCTGGGTAAGACAGGGCTCTGGGATTAGACTACAAGAGGTATATGTAGACTCAGGGTGATTTGTAATAGCCCGTTATAAAGAAGACCTGGTCATCCTAGTCGTGGGGTGTACGGTCCTAAATACGATGAACCTCATTTTTATCATTCACTTAGTAACCGTCTACCTCAATGGACTGGGCTACCACGGATCTTGGGAGGGGATTTCAATTGTATTCTGAATCCTGAGTTAGACTGTTCCAAGGGTCCCCCCTCGTCGTCCATTCACAGTGGCATGTGCTCTCCTAGAAATTATAGATAGGGAGAGTTAGTTGGATATCTGGAGACATAGGTCCCCAACTGGAACGGGTAACCAACTGTTCCTTGGTATATGACACTCATACCCTCATCGACTTCTGGTTGATCTCCAAAAGCTTGGGCACTCAAGTTCAACACTGTGAACCCCTCCCACAAACTTATTCAGGTCCTTCTCCGGTGTTAGTACTGGAGCTCCATGCTCTGAGAGCCCCCTGGCCTCTCCGGTCTTAACGTAAATTGGGACAAGTCCATTATTTTTGCACTTACTCCTGCCATGATCCTAATGAAACTAGAATACCCCTTACAATGGAGACCGATTCTGCAGATTTCATAGGGATAAATATCCACACTGATCTCTGGGTTGGCCTGCTAGATAACTATGGTTCGACGATACAAAAACTTACAGAAGATGTGGAATGCTGGATTAAACTCCTGTTATCTTTGATTGAGCGTAGCCATAATGAAAATGGTTGTGCTTCCTAGATTTTTATTCCGGTTTCAAAATATACCGATGCTCATGTCATGAGTAATGTTTGAAAAATTACACACACTAATGATGAAACTGGCTGTGACGCTGCCAAGAGTCTGGTCGGAAACTCTCACCTTACCATTCGACATTGGTGGTCTTAATGCACCAGAACTTGAAGTGTATTATAGAACTGCACTGAGTACATTTGCACATTATTGGATTCACGGGCAGCATAGTTTACCACATTTGTATCTCTAAAGGGCTGCACGGGACATCCACACTCTTCCTCAGATACTTTTCCGTAACCTAACATGACGTCACAGCGTCTTTGACTACTTAGGTGTTACTGCACAAGCCTGAAGATACCTCTTGGACGAACAGTTGGAAGCTCTCCTTCATTCTCCATACATTCCATTACAATGGTGACCTCTTTATTACAGGTAGAAGTTCCAGCAAAATTGATAACTAAATTTTACACATCACCGCAGCAAGCGCGCCATCCTGGGATGACAAAGGCATGATTAGACTGGCAACGAAACCTAGGTAGACCCATAAATTATATATTTTGGCAAAACGGCTGTACCATGACTAAGACTATCTCAATGAATGGAAGACACAGATTAATACATTTTAAGTATATTCATCGAACTTATTATACACCAGAGCATTTGCATCATTACAGTCTACACAAGCCCTCAGAGTGCCAATGCTGCGGAGAGGAATGAAACAGAATTGCACATGTTGCTTGGCATTGTTCAGGAGTGCATGAGTTCGGGTGCACAATTTTTTATGAACTGGAAGTCATTACTGGCACTACGTTGGACCCTGACCCACTGCTGGCATTGTTGGGTTATGACCTAGACAGTGGCAGAGAGATTAGACGATTGGTTGCTGTTGGGCTCCTGTTGTTCAAACGTTGGCTGGCAATGTGTTGGGCCCATGGTCCAGCACCAACTGTAAAGGAGTGGCATGTGGATATGGTTTATTGTAACACACAGTCAGATGTGTATAGTGATTTACTTCCACCCCAGGGTCGTCCCAGGAATTACTGGGGCCCATATCAACTCTATTTAATGGGCAGGACAGGAGAAATGGCCTGTGGTACAATATTGACAACTCAGAATGTTTGAGATATTTATAATGTAACTCTGGGAATAATTATCATACACAAGCTCAGAAATGAGATATAGCTGCTTCTGATGGATACACTTGCCTGTGGATTCCTCGCCTTTTGAATGACCCCATGCGCAGCATTCCACTGAAACGTTTCTGCATAGCTCTCCCACGTCGACGAGGACGACACAATGGAACGGCTTTTCACGCAACTCTGCCTGATGTCATTGGAGCCATAAGAAGACCTTGTCAGTGTGCTGATGTCAATTTCCTTTTTCCTGCGCCATTGATGCTTTAAGGTTTTTCCAGGCTTTCCATCTCTGGCAGTTTCTTTGTTGCAAATACTTTTGTAATTGTAGCAGCAATCATGGCTACCAAGAGGAAGTCCGGTTTTAAGCCATGCAGGGAATGTGGGGGTCAGATGTCTATTACTTACTCCCATGAAGATCGTTTATGGTGCCTCTTGTCAGACCATGGCGTCGGGGATGTTCGTCATGCAGGCGTATGAACCCTAATGCCTTAAAGGAGAGGGAGGCTAAGCTGTTTATGGCTAAGGCAAAAAAGCAGAAGAGAGGTTGAGGTCCAAGTCTCTGACTCCGCAGTCCTCAAAATCGTCGAGGAAACCTAAAAACAAGCAGCGCCATGGATCTCGACGTCGTTCATCAAAGGATGGAACACCAAAGTCTGGGTCTCCGGTTCTCTGAAGTCACGGCAATGACGAAGTTTCTCCTCCTCCTTCTCAGGTGACGCCAGCCCAGGTCTCCGGCTCCGAGAGCTTCAGCGGCGCTCAGGGACACGATGCCTTCTCCGCTTGCCACTCCACCCCTGGCTCCAGGGTCTCTGGTGCTGCAGCTGGAGCCAATTGGGTTGCCTCCTCGGGCAGCCTCAGAACCCGCAGTACCGTATCCAGGATAGCCTTGCCTTTCCAACTCCAGATACGGATCTGTCGCATTTCCTCAATGTGGTGGTTGGCATGTTTGCCAGAGCGGCTAACCCTGCAGGTGTGCCGGTTGGCCCCAAGGGTCCGCTAGCTAACTCCCTGGGAGGTTTGCCACCTCACTTCCCTCCGGCACTTCTCATGCCTTTTATGCCAATGGCTCCAGGGAGTTGACCTCTTCCGATGCCGAGGTAATCACTGGAGGGAAGAGTGCCGTTGGACAGATCATCTCCGACGCCGTCTGGATCCAGCCTGGCACCGACACAACCTTGTTCGGCATCTTCTACTATCCCTGTGGAACTTCCATCGACGCCGGTCCCAAAGTCACCTGTGCCACATCTGGCGCTGCCAACACCGGTCCCAAGAATGAGGTCCAGAAGGGAAGCACAAAGGCTGATGGAAGAGGAGGAGTATCAAGAGCAGCAGGAGAAGGCTGAAGAGGGTGAGATTGTTAACCCTGTACAAGATTTTGAGGGCCTGGATACATCTCGTGAATGGGAGCTCTCCTCACCGAAAGGTCTTCTAACCCAAGAGGTGTCTTCTTATTCTTGCCATTGCCTACTGCAGAATTCAAATCTAACTTCTTAATGGAGGGGCTTCATTCCCCTTCTTCTGTCTCTAAACCCTTTCTCCCTTTTAATGAGACTGTGACTGAGCCTATCTTGGAGGTATGGCAGAAACCAATGACTGCTCCTGCGGTGTCCAGGTCTGTAGCAATGAGGTTTAAGGTGGCTCCGGGGGATCCTGCTTTTCTGTCTACCCCCCATCACCAGAGTTTGGTAGTCCAGGCTTCATGTTCCTCTAACCAGACTGCAGGCTCATTCCCATCTATGCCTGCACATAGAAAATCCAAAAGAATGGAGCAATCTGCGGAGAAAGTATTTTCTTCCGCTATTATGGCTCTAATATCGATGAATGCAACATGCCTATTGGGTCGCTATATCCATGCTCTGATGGACTAGGCGAGAGAGGTGCTCCTGAAGCTTCCGGATCATTTTCAGGTAATTTCCCTGCAGTACTTTCTGATACTCGAGCTGCGGCCCATCAGGTCATTTAATCGGTTCCGGACACTCAAGACTCTGTTACCAGGGTAATGGGTTCCTCTGATGCAACCAGGAGGCACGTCTGGCTATGGAGGTCTGGGTTTTCACCGGATGTCCAGGCTACCCTATTGGACTTGCCTTTTGACGGTTTTCGTCTTTATGGGGCGAAAGCAGACTCAGCCCTACAGCGCTTTAAAGATAGCAGAGCCAAAGCAAGATTGTTGGGTCTCCAGTCCCAATCCAGGAGTTTTGGATACCGCAGGTTTCGCAGTTTTGGTAGGACTTTGTCCTTTCAAGCCAAGTAGTAGCAGCCACAACAGCAGTAACAGGCGAACCCCCTTGTATCGTTCATACAGGGGAAAAGGTAGAGGTCATCTGCGAGACATGGCTCTGCAGCAAGTCTCCTCCTCTCCTACCCCTCCAACTGGTACGGCAGGGAAGCAGCTCTATCTCCTCCATCCTAGAACATGTCCAGTGGGAGGATGGCTGTCCCATTTTCTACGGAATTGGAGGTCTGTTACTTCAGATGTTTGGGTGTTGAACTTTGTGGAAAATGGTTATGCCCTACCCTTCCGGGAGTTCCCCCTCTTTTCCCCCTGTCAGGGTTGGTGTTCAGAAGAGCACCTGTTGGGACTACAGTAGGAGGTTCTATATATACTGCAAAAAGGTGTGGTATAGGTGGGTCCGGAGCAGCAAAGGGGTAGTCCCGGGACTTGCTGATTCCCAAGAAGGACGGTGTCATGATTAGGCATAGATAGAGTGGGGATTACACATAGACACGCACATGTGAGAATGTAAGGCATGAATGCTGAGACTACATCTGCCAGAATGCCATGGGAGGTAAAGCCTGTCTCATTTCTTTTTCGAGTACATAAGCCCCACCTCCGGTTGACTCGGGGCTTGCCACTCGAGAAGTAACGTCCTGCTGGAAGCTGTTCGTGTTCGCCTGCCATCATGCGGCAGAACCAGAAACACTAGACGCCCCCGGTTCCTGATGATACAGAGGGCCTTCTTTGTAGCAATGAGTGTCTGCCTCCGGTTCACGTCGGGCCAACGAGTGCCATCTTTTCCCCTACTACAGACCGCAGACGCTCCAAACACTGATCAAGCACTGTAGCGAGATCAACTCAAGAAACTTGGCTCGCATTTGAGTTGCAGCGCGACCATCTTCACTTCCTGTATTGTTTACGGAATCCTCCCAGAAGACGCGCGCTGAAGCGCATGGGGGTATGAATATCCCAAAGGCCAAGGAATGCTCTACGCGCTCAGGAGAGTGTGCGTGAAATACGAAATTGGCAGAGACGAATCCCAGAGCTGTTAAGAGGCTCGGAGTGCTTGTACTGTGGTATTTTGTTTTTGTGCTTTTTATGAGTAGCTGGTTGGCTCTTTTACACGCTGGCACCGCGTGTAAGAGAGGAAACTCCTTGTGGATAAGTGGAGGTACTCAACTCTACTGGAGGATTATCTGGCGCAAGATAAGCACCTCTACCTTGACTTGATGAATATTGTAGTAGATTCCGGTTACCAAAGAATTTACCCAGAGTATCAGTCAGGAGGAATCATCTTGATTTGTTTTTTCTTTATTTTTTATCTTTTGTGCTTTTTAAGTCTGGATAAGTGCAGCAGCATTAACTGGAACACTGGGCGATCATAGGAGTGAGGTTTACAACTCCAGAAGACATCCCTATTAAGTGTTTTTTGCTGCTGCAACTTTGTTTCATTTGTCCCTTTTTTCCCTTTCCCCTACTTTGGTGAGACCTGTGGAGTGAGATATAAATACTAGCAGGTGTTTCCATATAGGGGGAAAAGGTTAACTAGCATCACCCATCATTCCCGCTGTATCCGGCTTAAGAGGTTAGTGGTTAACCTTCCTCTGTTGTGACAGAGTGACAAGCCCACGGTTACCTACGGCTTGAACGATGGACACCAACACTGTTCTTACCTCAGTGTTGGAGACATTGACCACATTGAGGATGGAAGTAGACGCCTTTCGAGGAGAAAACGTAGAACTAAGAAATGAGATGGGCACCATGAGGCGAGAAGTGGCAGGTCTGTCCCACACTAGCTCTACAGCTGTACGGGGGCACAGTATATCAGGAACTGAACTCTACCTCCACCCACTTCTCATGACACAGACACAGGGCAGTCGGCTCAGTTCCAGGGAGGGGGAGCAGGTCCTTCCACCATCCATGTCATACAGCCCGCACAGTTACCCTTAGCCCCTCCTGAAAGGTTATTTGGGGATCTCAAAATATTTGGTATTTTTCTGGACCAGTGTAAACTGCACTTCATGTACAAACCTGCGGTGTTTCCCACCGATCAGGCAAAGACGCCATTTGTGATGTCCTACCTTGGAGGGAATGCTGCTAGTTGGTCTTTCCCCCTTATAGAGAGAGATGATCCTGTTTTTGCGCAACTTGACAACCTTTTGTGAGGAAATGCGCAAGCTGTTCAATATAAAGGCACACCAGCTCTCATTAGATAGGGAACTCATTACACTGAAGCAAGGTACACAAAATCTGCTTACGTACATCACCACGTTTAACAGACTCATTGCGGAAACAGATTGGCCCATGGAAAAAAGGACTTCTTTATATTATCAAGGGTTGAGAGGCAAACTAAAGGATATATTGGCTCAGGTTGTGCATATGCCGGCTACCTGTGACGAACTCATCGACCTCACTGTTCAATTGGACCATCGGCTTCAAGAGACAAAAAGGGAGAGAAATAGCGTACAGACTCTAGGTTCCAACTTCCCCGCCCTAAACCCATGGCGGAAGAGCAATCTCAAGCCACCGAAGGGGCAGAACCAATGCAAATAAGTGGCACTGGAGGACCGTTAAGTCAAGATGAGAGGGAGCGAAGGTTAAGATAACGTTTATGTATGTACTGAGGAAAACCTGGGCATTTCATTAAGGATTGCAAGACGAAAACCAAGGCAGCGTATAAAGAATACAAAGGAAACAAGAACGTGCCTGTGGTGGATTTCATTTTTGAGAATCCGGGAACCTAAGGTGCCCAAACAAGCCACAGACCCCTTGTTTGAGGCCAGTAGGTGAAGAGGTCTGTCCGGCTGTGGCCAATACAGTCCAAACTACAGTGGCCCATATGAACGTATGCGTTTCATTGGACATACCAGGGGCAGGGCCCGTACTAGTGCATGCGATCCTAGACTCTGGGGCCACTGGCAATTTTATCGACCAAAGATATGCACAAGAAATCGGTGTACCCTGTGTAAAAAAAGAAGATACCGGAACCAGTGAAGGCAGTGGATGGTACGGAGATGACGTCCGGCCCTGTGCGTTTTCATACCCAGCAGATTCTAATGCATGTCAGAATGAACCATTTCGAAAACATCCAATTCGATCTAATAGACGCCCCTCATTTCATGCTTATTTTGGGCATGCCTTGTACGAGGACTGAAGTGGAGTTGCAAATCGGAGCGCCAATGTCCGGGGCATTTGTGGTAGAGTAGAATATGGATAGTCCTTTTAACCTGAGTACTTCCGGTTCATTTTAGGCAGCATTCGAGACATCCTTGGCTCGCCCTAAAGCCGAAACACTTCCCGGGTAAGGGTAAATGCGCGCATGATACAAAGCGCACAGCTGCTACGAATAATTAAGCCGAAGGGCCAGCCAATCAGGTGACAGGGTTAGGAATATTTAACCTGGGAATGAGAGAGTGATTTCGAATTGGCGTTTTTTGCGGAAGTGAGGACAAACTTTTGCACGCAGGAGCTTTCATGCGGTATGGACGTAGGAATGCCTCCTAGGGGGAATCTTTGTTTTGGGTCGAAATGCATCCCCGATAACAAGCACTAACGGGAGGTTTCTGTCTTAATTATATTTTTCAGAAAATCTTGATGAGGGGAGCGCAAGATATCTGATGTGAAGTGAAACTACTACCCACACACAATAGAAGTGGCAGAATAGTAGCAAGAAACTTACTTCTAATGATTTGGTAGGCCCTTTAACTTTTCTAAATTGTGGTATTCTAATAATGGTGAAACGATAGGACTAATGACAGTCTCACACTTATCGATTCAGACCTAAATATTTTAGAGGAGTGAAGAGCTATCCCTGAACAGAACCCAGTTTCTTTCCAAAGTAAAAAAGAGTTGGTAAAATACAACATAGGATTGGATCAGGTAATAATTGTGACAAACTAAGGGAAACTATGACGTTTCATACAAACAAGATGAGGGTAGAGGCTATTGATACCGCACCAGACAGATGAATAGTGTTTTTGTAATATCTTATAGTGCAGCGAACCAAGGAGCACTGCCCTCTACGCTCCTCAACAAGGAACAAGTCCTATCACAACATTAAACACAAAAGGGTTCAGCACTATTCGAGAAAGTCAATGAATATATAAAAGGCCGTCCAGAACGTCGATGTAGTTTTCTTTGAAAAAATTTGTTGTTGTTTTTTTCGTATTTTCATAAACATGAAGAATCATAGCCGACACGTTTTGTCTCTGGAAAGAGACTTCTTCAGGGCTATCGAGAAAAACATACATAAAATGTAATTTTCTTCTTTAAAAAGTGTTAACATACATACAAACACAAAATCAAAACATTTAAAAGACAACACATCTAATGACATTAGTTATTGTGCAGTTAACATTTATGAGTGATAAACAGTATTTATCTCCTAGTTTAAAAAAGAGGACCTACATGCTAAAACATATATTGAAGAAATCTAAATTTAAAAAAATAACAAAAACTCTAGTGGAATTTACACCCTATTTGGATGCTCATTTGTTAATCCAAAGAATATCATCATAAATGTTTATATAATGGTTGGTATCATACCTTCTTAAAATAGTATAGAGGGTGTTTCACATTGATTGTTTATATATTTCAAGCTGGCAACTGAAAATTCCAATTTTTCAAGAGACTTCATATGATGAATATTATCTAAAAGAATAAATGTATAACTAGTAAAATAACATCAGTTACTATCTGCTGGGTATATCTATACATTTGTATATCATCATTTTCTGAATTCAAAATACATATACATATGATATAATAAATATATATATAGTCAATTTGGACCTCAAGTTATATCGATTAGTCCGTGTTCACTATTTAAAGATGGCCGCCGCATTTACCAGTCATTCTGTGGTGTTTGAGACCTTTGTTGTTTGATGCGTGATCATTGGACCATATTGTTTATTTGTCCGATGTAATATTTATTTAGTATTGTTGCAATTAAAGCATTGAGCTAATCTTAACTAAATCTATAATCTGGGCTATAAATCTTGACATTTTTTGTAATCCATCAGAATTTTGGTCAATCTGGAATTTATGGCACAATATACTATGATATCGAATTTGACTCGCTCGTTTTACTATTCAAAGATGGCCGCCGCATACACTCATCATTCCGTTGCCTTTAAGGTCCTCGTCGATCTTTATTCCTTAACAGGTGGTGCATATTGCAGAGCGGGGGATTTAAAAACGCCCACCTCTGAGTGCTCAGTTTCTTATCTGAAAACGATGAGACCAGGAGTTACGGGCCACCATGCCACCTCTGGTGAGTTTATTTAGGTAGCGATATCATTTTCTTTCTTCCTTTAGAAAAACCTGTGTGAATTTTCTACAAATATGTGGGTGGTTGTGCACCAAATACGTTTTCGCCCCACAGATTGGGATTCTAATTTTCACATTGTTAGCATTTTACGCTTCTATTATTTTTATAATTATAATATTGTGCGCACTTTAATCAAAATTTAACACTTATAATCAATTTTGCGGTCTTTTTTACCATGGTATTTTGTACAATTCGTAACTGTTGATACAATAAGCAAATAGATTTACATCAACTCTACTTGGTTTACCATGGATAGATGGTTGCCATACTTATCGTTTGCTTTTCGGCCGCGCAAGATGTTGTTAAACATTATTCTACTCTAGTTTGTGTTCACCTTATGGATGTTGGATTATATAGAAACATGCTTGCTTTTAATTTTGTGATACGATATCGCGTGCACTGCCATCAATGAATAGCATAGCTTGTCCTGACTCAAATCAATTTTAAGAATAATGGCACATATAGCTTTGAGCTATGTCAACGTAGAGACAATACTTGATGATATTAATATATATCTGTATATGGTGGGCAGATTTAGATTTTATTCTGCCCACTTATTTTACGCGAATATACTAAATATGGTTTTTTAAACCGAATAAGCTGAATGTATAGGAATGTTAATCTTTCTTTGATGTAGGTGTTCATACAGACATTTGAACTGTTGGACTTTGTTTTCTGTATTGACAATTACACTTCTATCATATATCAAATAGTAGATTACATTATTGGTTATAAGCTCAAGAGAATATTCATGAGCTTCTGTGGAGCATGGTTCTTATCAATGAATTCATGGATAACAATTGACCTTTAATTTGGATCGAATAGCTACAGCAGCTATGTTGTAGGTAGCATGAAGTAACTGCTGACTTGCCACTTAATGATATATAATATTCTAAGATGATTCCTTTAGCCTCTGCTCTCATTTTTAGAAATCTCTTAATTATCTTTTTTCATGTGTTCTGTTGTAAAAAATGAAAGAAAACAATCCTTCTCTTCTCTTAGTTGCTTAGACATAAAATGATAAATACTCATGATTCTATACACATAAAGTTTATTCAATTGGGTATCTGAGAATATTATATCATGTATATGTATTTTGAATTCAGAAAATGATGATATACAAATGTATAGATATACCCAGCAGATAGTAACTGATGTTATTTTACTAGTTATACATTTATTCTTTTAGATAATATTCATCATATGAAGTCTCTTGAAAAATTGGAATTTTCAGTTGCCAGCTTGAATTATATAAACAATCAATGTGAAACACCCTCTATACTATTTTGAGAAGGTATGATATCAACCATTATATAAAAATGTATGATGATATTCTTTGGATTAACAAATGAGCGTCCAAATAGGGTGTAAATTCCACTAGAATCTTTTTTTTTAATTTAGATTTCTTCAATATATGTTTTAGCATATAGGCCATCTTTTTTTAAACCAGGAAATAAATACTGTTTATTACTCATAAATGTTAACTGCACAGTAACTAATGTCATTAGATGTGTTGTCTTTTAAATGTTTTGGATTTTGTATTTGTATGGATGTTAACACTTTTTTAAGAAGAAAATTACATTTTATGTATGTTTTTCTTAATAGCCCTGAAGAAGTCTATTTCCAGAGATGAAACACATCAGCTATGATTCTTCATGTTTATGAAAATACGAAATAAAGAAAAAAAAAAATTCAAAGAAAACCACATCGACGTTCTGGACATCCTTTTATATATTCATTGACTTTCTCGAATAGTGCTGAACCTTTTGTGTTTAATGTTGTGATAGGACTTGTTCCTGGTTGAGGAGCGTAGAGGGGAGTGCTCCTTGGTTCGCTGCACTATAAGATATTAAAAAAACACTGTTCATCTGTCAGGTGCGGTATCAATAGCCTCTACCCTCATCTTGTTTGTATTAATTTTCATGGGCTACCAGCACTGACATTTGAGGTTAAATAGTTTTTTACAGAAATTTTGTATAATTGTGTAAGGTCATGGATTATGATGACAAACGAGAAGAACTGTTAGGTGATCTCTTTAATGACAGAATGCAACCCAATGTAGTGCATTTACATCCACCTTTGGACAAAAATGAGGGCCTGAAAAGTAAATTTATGCGCTTAGAAAAACTCAAAAAATTTGAGTTAGGTAAATGGTGGGATGGAGCCACACTCAGAAAATATATTGAAAATAGACGTATCCCAAGAGGACTAAGGATCCTCATCTTTCCAAACTTTGAGGATCTTGATCCGGATCTTCTCAAAGAATAGGAGGAAGGTCTATATGAGGCATCATATAAAATGATGGGCACACTAATTTCCAACTCAGAGAGAAAAGTATCTAAAATTAAGGAAGAAATTAAGACTTTGGAGATAGAAATTAATAAGAGCAGCCTAAAAGATGTGATACAAAAAATATGGAGATTTTGAAAAAAGTACTAAATAGCTACCAACTTAATTTTAAGGAGAAAAAACAGAAAAAAATACAAACAGATGGAGGTGACTATAGAAGGGGACGTATTTTCACTATCGCGAGAAAATATGATAATCTAGTCCCAAAACCTCAAGAAGCAGGAACAAGGAAAGGCAATGGCGCAGAAGCTATGACTCTAAAAGTAAAACTATCTACAAAGAATCCCTGGCCACTTACAAATCCAAGATCGTGGCTACCAAAAAAATATACTTCTGCGAGCAAATTGAAACATCCAAAAATTCTAGCAGACAACTGTTTACCATTACACGAACGTTGACTGGTAATGCGCCAGACCTACACCCACCCCCGTCCCAACCACTTTGTGACGCACTGTCAGAATTTTTCTACTCCAAGGTTAATAACATCTACCAAGCCTTTTCCTCTCAAAATCACATCAGCAAGGCCCTCCCTACTCACACCAGACCCATTAGCTCCTTGACTAGCTTTAGGACCCTTTCCACGGATCAAATAATTACCATCATGAAATCTATTAAATCAGGTTCGGCCCTGGATCCCTGCCCCCCTGCAGTATTTTCTATGGCGATGGACATTACCGCCCCGGCCATTACTCAGGTCTGCAATACTATACTCACCTCTGGGATCTACCCTAACTGCCTTAAAAACACGCTGATCAAACCTCTATTAAAAAAACCCAGTCTAGACACTGAAGAACTCAAGAATTATAGGCCCATAGCTAGTCTTCCCTTCCTAGCTAAAGTGGCAGAAAAGGCGATGAATCAGCAGCTCTCAGAATACCTAGAAACAAACCTGCTCCTGGATGACACACAGTACGGTTTTCGTAAATTCCACGGCACTGAAACAGCCCTTCTCAAGGCAGCGGATGATATTAGAACCACCCGTGATCAGGGCATGACAGCGCTGCTTGTACTGCTGGACCTCTCGGCGGCTTTTGATACGGTCGACCACAAGATCCTGGTCGACCGTATCGGGAAGAAAGGCATTGACCATCTAGCCAGAGAGTTGATCGCGTCTTTTCTTGCCGATAGAACTCAGGTGGTCACACTGGGACCATATCAGTCAGCTAAGCTGTCGCTCCCGTGTGGGGTTCCCCAAGGCTCATCCCTGAGTCCGACGCTATTTAATATCTATGTGTCGGACCTTGCAAGTATAATAAAGGCATCTGGGATGAGCCTAACTTCTTATGCTGACGATACACAACTCGTATTGGCCATTAAGGACAAAGGAACGGAAGTGGCGGAACGCTTTCAAAATACCATGAACCAGATAGGAGAGTGGATGGCAGGGAACTGCCTAAAGCTCAATTCCGACAAAACGGAGGTGGTCATTTTTGGACCCCTCTCTCCGAGATGGCCTGTTCCTTGGTGCCCCCCCGAGTTCGGTACTCCACCCAACCCGACCTCCAAGGTTAGGAACCTGGGAATTTATTTTTGATGATCATCTAAACTTTATGGCACACGCCAACAAAGTAGCAGCTACCGCTCATTACAAGTTAAAAATGATAAGGAAAATCATGCCAGTTCTTCCCGATGTAGCTGCCAAAATACTGGTAACCTCCTTGGTCCTTTCCTCTTTGGACTACTGCAACTCGCTTTTTCTTAATGGTCAAACCAGAGTCATAAAAAAACTACAAACCATTCAGAACGCGGCAGCACGCCTCCTGACAAGATCACCCAAGTTTTCACCCATTTCGGACACCATCAAGACACTCCACTGGTTGACGATTAAGAATAGGATCACTTTTAAATCTCTTTGTATACTTTATAAAACCCTACACGACCAAGGTCCACGTCCTCTCAAGGACCAACTTAAATTCTATAGACCATCTAGACAACTCAGATCCTCGAGTCTTAATAATATAATGGTCCCACGTTCTAAAACTGTCTCATGGGGTGACCGCCGCTTTACGGTAGCAGCTCCCAAGATCTGGAATATGCTTCCTCAGCATATCAGATCAAGCAAATCATTATTGCAGTTTCGCAAGAGCCTGAAAACTTGGTTGTTTAACCAGTAATTCCCCGGGTCCTTCTCAATGCTGTGGAGAGTCAGTCGTTCAGTCTAGCGCCGAGACGCCTACGGGTATTCGTTTGCGCTTTATAAATGCCAAAATAAATAAAATAAAGAAATAAAGAAAAAAAAAAGACATGTGAGAAACCTGTTAGTATCTCTTCCAGCAGCAATTCAATTTCTTCCCTGGGGAGTGATCCAGGTGAGGAAACGAGTAGTGCTTTATCTACAGATCCTCCCTCTGTTTTTTTACAAGAGGTACGGAGATACCGTTTGGGAAATCGTACAAAAACTCACAACGAAGAGGCAGGCAGAGGGGTGGCAAAAAACACCAGATCAGGCATAAAGGCAAGAGAACGGATTGTGGGCAACAAGAAGTAAATTGTCCTGTGTTGAATAAAACTGAATGCTTTGACATTTCCCCCGATTGTAACGCGTTGACAATTGTTAATCTGTCGTGAAAATGTTTGTCCTCTCAAGAAGAGTCTGTCCTAGGTAAGGGCCTTAATTATTGCCCTACAAGCAAATGTGACTTTGTTAATGTGCATACAGATCTATTTAAGTTCAGCCGTAAATTGCAAATAAAGAAATACTTTGAACATCATCCCACTGTCCAACGTGTTCCCTTCTCTGATATCAATGTACATTCTGTATTTTCCATTGCTGATATACATAATACACACTTACTCGCATCATAATATGATGAAGAAGAGGTTGGAAATGTTATGCAGGTAGCCAATAATTTGGGTATCTTACAGGATTATACAATTGACAGTGGGTTACGTGCAAATTCTAAATTTATACCACCACAGATACATGAGTCAGCTATCGATACCTGTTATAAAAAAAAGTTACTAGTGACTTCCGTGATTTACATTATAAGAGGAGAGGCTGTATGTATAATAATAATCCTAGTGCAGATGAATATAGACTTTTACAGACACTTAAAGATGATGAAACTTTAGTTATTAGAGAAGCTGACAAGGGTGGCAATATTGTTCTTATGAATTCAAATGATTATTTGAAAGAGATAGACAGACAGTTGAACGATGCTTTATGTTATGAAAAACTGACGACCAATCCCACTACTCATAGAGAGTAACATCAATTCTAAATTGTGGGATTGGCATGAATCTTGTTTGTTATCAGATCAAGAATATACATTTTTACAGACCCACCATTCCCGATCACCTTGTATTTACATGTTACCTAAAATTCATAAAGGAGGCCCCTTTCCACCGGGTAGGCCCATCATTTCTGGGAATGGTGGGCCCACTGAACGTATTGCCCAATATGTTGATTACTTCCTTCAACCCATTGTGAAAAATTTACCATCGTAGCTGAGGGATAGCTCAGATCTTCTATGTAAATTAGAGGATTTCCAATGGGATTTGGATGAATTACTTTTTGTGTCCATGGATGTAGAAAGTTTATATAGCTGCATCCAAATGCAGGAAGGAATGAGAGCTCTTAAATACTTTTTAAGCGGGGTGCCAACATCTTGAACATACTGATATGCTGCTCAATATGGCAGAGATGATCTTGACGCAAAATGCTTTCTTGCATAACAACAGTTGGTTCCTTCAGGTACAGGGTATGGCCATGGGCTCCAGATTTGCTCCATCTTATGCTAACCTCTTTATGGGGCTGTATGAGGTGGAGCACGTCTGGGGCCTGGGGGCTCAAAGAAGGAGTGATAATGTAATCTTCTACAGACGTTACATTGATGATATCTTCATGATCTGGCATGGTACAGTTGAGAGTCTAAACATGTATTATGATTATTTGAATATGAACAGTTTTAATGTTAAACTAACTATCCAACACTTTGATGTCAGTATGGAGTATCTGGACTGAAGACTGTTTATAAGTGGGACCAATATACATAGTGACATGTATAAGAAAAAGACATCCTGCAATAGCTACCTACATGCTACCAGCGCTCACCCACAATCTACCATTAAAGCCATACCGTATGGTGAAATGGTACGCGCTAGATGCAATTGCAGTATGGACAAAGACTTCACTAGGAATATTAATCAAATTAAAACAAATTTTTCTAAGAGAGGTTATAATCAGTCATGTTTGGACACTGCAGAGAAAAGAGCTTTGTCTCTGAATAGGAAGGAGACCCTGATGTCTAAGGCTAAAAGTAAACAATGTGCCAAAAAACTAAATTCAGAAGTCCTATTCATTACAGAGCATAACGTCTTTAGTAATCATATTTATAACATCTTGAGAAAGAACTGGCATATGCTCGAGATCGAAGGTCTTCCAACTAACATCATATCCAATAAACCTAGAGTAGTTTATCGTAAGAGTAGGACCCTTAAAGACATATTGAGTTCAAGTTATGTCAAAGGTGTTCAAACTTCTACCACCACATGGTTACCAGAAAGACCCATAGGTTTCTATACGTGTGAAAACTGTTGCATATGCAAAACTGGGTTTGAACAAGCATAAAAAATTTAGCAGCAGTCAATCAAGGGAGTTTTTTATAAACTGCTTTATGAACTGTAATACGACATTCACTGTTTACATGATTACATGCTCTTGTAAAAAGGTGTACATTGCCAGCAGTATCCGTTGCTTGAAACTGCGGATTTAAGAACACGTGCAAACCATAAGAAACTGTGATGCCAAATATCCCATTGCTCAACACATACATCATGATCATCCAAACGATAAGAACATCACATTTTGCGGCATTGATCATGTTAAGATGCCAGAGAGAGGAGGCAATAGAGAATTGATACTTAGACAGCGAGAGGCTTCTTGGCTCTGTCGTCTCAGGACAAACAAGTTTGGTCTCAATATTAATGACGAGCTACATCAGTTTTTTGTGAGAAAACTGAAATGATATATGCTGTCAATGGTAATTTATCAGAAACGGTCAAATGATGCCACCATTGGATGTTCCATCTAAAGTGCTAATCCGTACAACATTGATGACTGTCTGTTTGCCCTTGTTTACATATGCTATATGGAAATATATTTATTCTCTATATGAGCATATTGTACAGATTATAATATACACTCTATGACCACTTTAGTATTCTGTATCAAATGTATTAACATGTTATATGTTGTATATTGAAAATAATATGTGGACATAAGGTCTTTTTAAATGAACCTGGTATGCCATCTCAAATGATCTCCATATACAAAGCTTGAGGGATCATATGACCTTGTGTCCATCTCATTTATAAGAACCATTGCTCAGACAAAACTTTCCTATTGACTCTAATAAAAAGATTGACTCCGTATAAGATTGGATGTGGAGCCGTAACTGTTGTTGGAAGGTTCATATTTTGCTTGACTTCATTCTTTTGCCTGTACGATGGATACGTGGTCATTAGACCCTTATACTTATCTGCTCGATGCATCATGTAATTAGCATCTTGTAATTAAGACGTTGTGCTAATTCTAACTAAAGTAATAATTTGGACTACAACCTTTGACATTTTGTTATTTATTAGAATATGAGTCAATTTGGACCTCAAGGTATATCGATTAGTCCGTTTTCACTATTTAAAGATGGCCGCCGCATTTACCAGTCATTCTGTGGCGTTTGAGACCTTTGTTGTTCGATGCGTGATCATTGGACCATATTGTTTATTTGTCCGATGTAATATTTATTTAATATTGTTGCAATTAAAGCATTGAGCTAATCTTAACTAAATCTATAATCTGGACTATAAATCTTGACATTTTTTGTAATCCATGAGAACTTTGGTCAATCTGGAATTTATGGCACAATATACTATGATATCCAATTTGACTCGCACGTTTTACTATTCAAAGATGGCCGCCGCATACTCTCATCATTCTGTTGCGTTTAAGGTCCTCGTCGATCTTTATTCCTTAACAATTGGTGCATATTACAGAGCGGGGGATTTAAAAACGCCCACCTCTGAGTGCTCGGTTTCTTATTTAAAAACGATGAGACCAGGAGTTACGGGCCACCATGCCACCTCTGGTGAGTTTATTTACGTAGCGGTATCATTTTCTTTCTTCCTTTAGAAAAACCTGTGTGAATTTTTTACCAATATGTGGGTGGTTGTGCACCGAATACGTTTTAGCCCAACAGAGTGGGATTCTAATTTTCACATTGTTAGCATTTTACGCTTATATTATTTTTATAATTATAACATCGTGCGCACTTTAATCAAAATGTAACACTTATAATCAATTTTGCGGTCTTTTTTACCATGGTATTTTGTACAATTCGTAACTGTTGATACAATAAGCGAATAGATTTACATCAACTCTACTTGGTTTACCATGGATAGATGGTTGCCATACTTATCGTTTGCTTTTCGGCCGCGCAAGATGTTGTTAAACATTATTCTACTCTAGTTTGTGTTCACCATATGGATGTTGGATTATATAGAAACATGCTTGCTTTTAATTTTGTGATACGATATCGCGTGCACTGCCATCAATGAATAGCATAGCTTGTCCTGACTCAAATCAATTTTAAGAATAATGGTACATATAGCTTTGAGCTATGTCAACGTAGAGACAATACTTGATGATATTAATATATATGTGTATATGGTGGGCAGATTTAGATTTTATTCTGCCCACTTATTTTACGCGAATATACTAAATATGGTTTTTTAAACAGAATAAGCTGAATGTATAGGAATGTTAATCTTTCTTTGATGTAGGTGTTCATACAGACATTTGAACTGTTGGACTTTATGTTTTCTGTATTGACAATTACACTTCTATCATATATCAAATAGTAGATTACATTATTGGTTATAAGCTCAAGAGAATATTCATGAGCTTCTATGGAGCATGGTTCTTATCAATGAATTCATGGATAACAATTGACCTTTAATTTGGATCGAATAGCTACAGCAGCTATGTTGTAGGTAGCATGAAGTAACTGCTGGCTTGCCACTTAATGATATATAATATTCTAAGATGATTCCTTTAGCCTCTGCTCTCATTTTTAGAAATCTCTTAATTATCTTTTTTCATGTGTTCTGTTGTAAAAAATGAAAGAAAACAATCCTTCTCTTCTCTTAGTTGCTTAGACATAAAATGATAAATACTGATGACTCTATACACATAAAGTTTATTCAATTGGGTATCTGAGAATATTATATCATATGTATATGTATTTTGAATTCAGAAAATGATGATATACAAATGTATAGATATACCCAGCAGATAGTAACTGATGTTATTTTACTAGTTATACATTTATTCTTTTAGATAATATTCATCATATGAAGTCTCTTGAAAAATTGGAATTTTCAGTTGCCAGCTTGAATTATATAAACAATCAATGTGAAACACCCTCTATACTATTTTGAGAAGGTATGATATCAACCATTATATAAAAATGTATGATGATATTCTTTGGATTAACAAATGAGCGTCCAAATAGGGTGTAAATTCCACTAGAATCTTTTTTTTTAATTTAGATTTCTTCAATATATGTTTTAGCATATAGGCCATCTTTTTTTAAACCAGGAAATAAATACTGTTTATTACTCATAAATGTTAACTGCACAGTAACTAATGTCATTAGATGTGTTGTCTTTTAAATGTTTTGGATTTTGTATTTGTATGGATGTTAACACTTTTTTAAGAAGAAAATTACATTTTATGTATGTTTTTCCTTAATAGCCCTGAAGAAGTCTATTTCCAGAGATGAAACACATCAGCTATGATTCTTCATGTTTATGAAAATACGAAATAAAGAAAAAAAAAATTCAAAGAAAACCACATCGACGTGCTGGACATCCTTTTATATATTCATTGACTTTCTCGAATAGTGCTGAACCCTTTTGTGTTTAATGTTGTGATAGGACTTGTTCCTGGTTGAGGAGCGTAGAGGGGAGTGCTCCTTGGTTCGCTGCACTATAAGATATTAAAAAAACACTGTTCATCTGTCAGGTGCAGTATCAATAGCCTCTACCCTCATCTTGTTTGTATTAATTTTCATGGGCTACCAGCACTGACATTTGAGGTTAAATAGTTTTTTACAGAAATTTTGTATAATTGTGTAAGGTCATGGATTATGATGACAAACGAGAAGAACTGTTAGGTGATCTCTTTAATGACAGAATGCAACCCAATGTAGTGCATTTACATCCACCTTTGGACAAAAATGAGGGCCTGAAAAGTAAATTTATGCGCTTAGAAAAACTCAAAAAATTTGAGTTAGGTAAATGGTGGGATGGAGCCACACTCAGAAAATATATTGAAAATAGACGTATCCCAAGAGGTCTAAGGATCCTCATCTTTCCAAACTTTGAGGATCTTGATCCGGATCTTCTCAAAGAATAGGTGAAGGTCTATATGAGGCATCATATAAAATGATGGGCACACTAATTTCCAACTCAGAGAGAAAAGTATCTAAAATTAAGGAAGAAATTAAGACTTTGGAGATAGAAATAAATAAGAGCAGCCTAAAAGATGTGATACAAAAAATATGGAGATTTTGAAAAAAGTACTAAATAGCTACCAACTTTATTTTAAGGAGAAAAAACAGAAAAAAATACAAACAGATGGAGGTGACTATTGAAGGGGACGTATTTTCACTATCGCGAGAAAATATGATAATCTAGACCCAAAACCTCAAGAAAAAGAAAAGACATGTGAGAAACCTGTTAGTATCTCTTCCAGCAGCACTTCAATTTCTTCCCTGGGGAGTGATCCAGGTGAGGAAACGAGTAGTGCTTTATCTACAGATCCTCCCTCTGTTTTTTTACAAGAGGTACGGAGATACCGTTTGGGAAATCGTACAAAAACTCACAACGAAGAGGCAGGCAGAGGGGTGGCAAAAAACACCAGATCAGACATAAAGGCAAGAGAACGGATTGTGGGCAACAAGAAGTAAATTGTCCTGTGTTGAATAAAACTGAATGCTTTGACATTTCCTCCGATTGTAACGCGTTGACAATTGTTAATCTGTCGTGAAAATGTTTGTCCTCTCAAGAAGAGTCTGTCCTAGGTAAGGGCCTTAATTATTGCCCTACAAGCAAATGTGACTTTGTTAATGTGCATACAGATCTATTTAAGTTCAGCCGTAAATTGAAAATAAAGAAATATTTTGAACATCATCCCACTGTCCAACGTGCTCCCTTCTCTGATATCAATGTACATTCTGTATTTTCCATTGCTGATATACATAATACACACTTACTCGCATCATAATATGATGAAGAAGAGGTTGGAAATGTTATGCAGGTAGCCAATAATTTGGGTATCTTACAGGATTATACAATTGACAGTGGGTTACGTGCAAATTCTAAATTTATACCACCACAGATACATGAGTCAGCTATCGATACCTGTTATAAAAAAAGTTACTAGTGACTTCCGTGATTTACATTATAAGAGGAGAGGCTGTATGCATAATAATAATCCTAGTGCAGATGAATATAGACTTTTACAGACACTTAAAGATTATGAAACTTTAGTTATTAGAGAAGCTGACAAGGGTGGTAATATTGTTCTTATGAATTCAAATGATTATTTGAAAGAGATAGACAGACAGTTGAACGATGCTTTATGTTATGAAAAACTGACGACCAATCCCACTACTCATAGAGAGTAACATCAATTCTAAATTGTGGGATTGGCATGAATCTTGTTTGTTATCAGATCAAGAATATACATTTTTACAGACCCACCATTCCCGATCACCTTGTATTTACATGTTACCTAAAATTCATAAAGGAGGCCCCTTTCCACCGGGTAGGCCCATCATTTCTGGGAATGGTGGGCCCACTGAACGTATTGCCCAATATGTTGATTACTTCCTTCAACCCATTGTGAAAAATTTACCATCGTAGCTGGGGGATAGCTCAGATCTTCTATGTAAATTAGAGGATTTCCAATGGGATTTGGATGAATTACTTTTTGTGTCCATGGATGTAGAAAGTTTATATAGCTGCATCCAAATGCAGGAAGGAATGAGAGCTCTTAAATACTTTTTAAGCGGGGTGCCAACATCTTGAACATACTGATATGCTGCTCAATATGGCAGAGATGATCTTGACGCAAAATGCTTTCTTGCATAACAACAGTTGGTTCCTTCAGGTACAGGGTATGGCCATGGGCTCCAGATTTGCTCCATCTTATGCTAACCTCTTTATGGGGCTGTATGAGGTGGAGCACGTCTGGGGCCTGGGGGCTCAAAGAAGGAGTGATAATGTAATCTTCTACAGACGTTACATTGATGATATCTTCATGATCTGGCATGGCACAGTTGAGAGTCTAAACATGTATTATGATTATTTGAATATGAACAGTTTTAATGTTAAACTAACTATCCAACACTTTGATGTCAGTATGGAGTATCTGGACTGAAGACTGTTTATTAAGTGGGACCAATATACATAGTGACATGTATAAGAAAAAGACATCCTGCAATAGCTACCTACATGCTACCAGCGCTCACCCACAATCTACCATTAAAGCCATACCGTATGGTGAAATGGTATGCGCTAGATGCAATTGCAGTATGGACAAAGACTTCACTAGGAATATTAATCAAATTAAAACAAATTTTTCTAAGAGAGGTTATAATCAGTCATGTTTGGACACTGCAGAGAAAAGAGCTTTGTCTCTGAATAGGAAGGAGACCCTGATGTCTAAGGCTAAAAGTAAACAATGTACCACAAAACTAAATTCAGAAGTCCTATTCATTACAGAGCATAACGTCTTTAGTAATCATATTTATAACATCTTGAAAAAGAACTGGCATATGCTCGAGACCGAAGGTCTTCCAACTAACATCATATCCAATAAACCTAGAGTAGTTTATCGTAAGAGTAGGACCCTTAAAGACATATTGAGTTCAAGTTATGTCAAAGGTGTTCAAACTTCTACCACCACATGGTTACCAGAAAGACCCATAGGTTTCTACACGTGTGAAAACTGTTGCATATGCAAAACTGGGTTTGAACAAGCATAAAAAATTTAGCAGCAGTCAATCAAGGGAGTTTTTTATAAACTGCTTTATGAACTGTAATACGACATTCACTGTTTACATGATTACATGCTCTTGTAAAAAGGTGTACATTGCCAGCAGTATCCGTTGTTTGAAACTGAGGATTTAAGAACACGTGCAAACCATAAGAAACTGTGATGCCAAATATCCCATTGCTCAACACATACATCATGATCATCCAAACGATAAGAACATCACATTTTGTGGCATTGATCATGTTAAGATGCCAGAGAGAGGAGGCAATAGAGAATTGATACTTAGACAGCGAGAGGCTTCTTGGCTCTATCGTCTCAGGACAAACAAGTTTGGGCTCAATATTAATGACGAGCTACATCAGTTTTTTGTGAGAAAACTGAAATGATATATGCTGTCAATGGTAATTTATCAGAAACAGTCAAATGATGCCACCATTGGATGTTCCATCTAAAGTGCTAATCCATACAACATTGATGACTGTCTGTTTGCCCTTGTTTACATATGCTATATGGAAATATATTTATTCTCTATATGAGCATATTGTACAGATTATAATATACACTTTATGACCACTTTAGTATTCTGTATCAAATGTATTAATATGTTATATGTTGTATATTGAATATAATATGTGGACATAATGTCTTTTTAAATGAACCTGGTATGCCATCTCAAATGATCTCCATATACAAAGCTTGAGGGATCATATGACCTTGTGTCCATCTCATTTATAAGAACCATTGCTCAGACAAAACTTTCCTATTGACTCTAATAAAAAGATTGACTTCGTATAAGATTGGATGTGGAGCCGTAACTGTTGTTGGAAGGTTCATATTTTGCTTGACTTCATTCTTTTGCCTGTACGATGGATGCGTGGTCATTAGACCTTTATACTTATCTGCTCGATGCATCATGTAATTAGCATCTTGTAATTAAGACGTTGTGCTAATTCTAACTAAAGTAATAATTTGGACTACAACCTTTGACATTTTGTTATTTATTAGAATATGAGTCAATTTGGACCTCAAGGTATATCGATTAGTCCGTTTTCACTATTTAAAGATGGCCGCCGCATTTACCAGTCATTCTGTGGCGTTTGAGACCTTTGTTGTTCGATGCGTGATCATTGGACCATATTGTTTATTTGTCCGATGTAATATTTATTTAGTATTATTGCAATTAAAGCATTGAGCTAATCTTAACTAAATCTATAATCTGGACTATAAATCTTGACATTTTTTGTAATCCATGAGAACTTTGGTCAATCTGGAATTTATGGCACAATATACTATGATATCCAATTTGACTCGCACGTTTTACTATTCAAAGATGGCCGCCGCATACTCTCATCATTCTGTTGCGTTTAAGGTCCTCATCGATCTTTATTCCTTAACAATTAGTGCATATTACAGAGCGGGGGATTTAAAAACGCCCACCTCTGAGTGCTCGGTTTCTTATTTAAAAACGATGAGACCAGGAGTTACGGGCCACCATGCCACCTCTGGTGAGTTTATTTACGTAGCGGTATCATTTTCTTTCTTCCTTTAGAAAAACCTGTGTGAATTTTCTACCAATATGTGGGTGGTTGTGCACCGAATACGTTTTAGCCCAACAGAGTGGGATTCTAATTTTCACATTGTTAGCATTTTACGCTTATATTATTTTTATAATTATAACATCGTGCGCACTTTAATCAAAATGTAACACTTATAATCAATTTTGCGGTCTTTTTTACCATGGTATTTTGTACAATTCGTAACTGTTGATACAATAAGCGAATAGATTTACATCAACTCTACTTGGTTTACCATGGATAGATGGTTGCCATACTTATCGTTTGCTTTTCGGCCGCGCAAGATGTTGTTAAACATTATTCTACTCTAGTTTGTGTTCACCATATGGATGTTGGATTATATAGAAACATGCTTGCTTTTAATTTTGTGATACGATATCGCGTGCACTGCCATCAATGAATAGCATAGCTTGTCCTGACTCAAATCAATTTTAAGAATAATGGCACATATAGCTATGAGCTATGTCAACGTAGAGACAATACTTGATGATACTAATATATATGTGTATATGGTGGGCAGATTTAGATTTTATTCTGCCCACTTATTTTACGCGAATATACTAAATATGTTTTTTTAAACAGAATAAGCTGAATGTATAGGAATGTTAAACTTTCTTTGATGTAGGTGTTCATACAGACATTTGAACTGTTGGACTTTATGTTTTCTGTATTGACAATTACACTTCTATCATATATCAAATAGTAGATTACATTATTGGTTATAAGCTCAAGAGAATATTCATGAGCTTCTGTGGAGCATGGTTCTTATCAATGAATTCATGGATAACAATTGACCTTTAATTTGGATCGAATAGCTACAGCAGCTATGTTGTATGTAGCATGAAGTAACTGCTGGCTTGCCACTTAATGATATATAATATTCTAAGATGATTCCTTTAGCCTCTGCTCTCATTTTTTGAAATCTCTTAATTATCTTTTTTCATGTGTTCTGTTGTAAAAAATGAAAGAAAACAATCCTTCTCTTCTCTTAGTTGCTTAGACATAAAATGATAAATACTGATGATTCTATACACATAAAGTTTATTCAATTGGGTATCTGAGAATATTATATCATATGTATATGTATTTTTAATTCAGAAAATGATGATATACAAATGTATAGATCTACCCAGCAGATAGTAACTGATGTTATTTTACTAGTTATACATTTATTCTTTTAGATAATATTCATCATATGAAGTCTCTTGAAAAATTGGGATTTTCAGTTGCCAGCTTGAATTATATAAACAATCAATGTGAAACACCCTCTATACTATTTTGAGAAGGTATGATATCAACCATTATATAAAAATGTATGATGATATTCTTTGGATTAACAAATGAGCATCCAAATAGGGTGTAAATTCCACTAGAATTTTTTTTTTTAATTTAGATTTCTTCAATATATGTTTTAGCATATAGGCCATCTTTTTTAAACCAGGAAATAAATACTGTTTATTACTCATAAATGTTAACTGCACAGTAACTAATGTCATTAGATGTGTTGTCTTTTAAATGTTTTGGATTTTGTATTTGTATGGATGTTAACACTTTTTTAACCCCTTCAGCGCTGCGGGAATTCCCCCGCGGTGCTGAAGGGTTTGAGCGCGGGCGGGGCCATGACGGAACGGTTCCGTCATGAGCACAGCGCAACCGATGCTCATGACGGAACCGTTCCGTCATGGGCATGGAAGGGGTTAAGAAGAAAATTACATTTTATGTATGTTTTTCTTAATAGCCCTGAAGAAGTCTATTTCGAGAGATGAAACGCATCAGCTATGATTCTTCATGTTTATGAAAATACGAAATAAAGAAAAAAAAAATGTCAAAGAAAACCACATCGACGTTCTGGACATCCTTTTATATATTCATTGACTTTCTCGAATAGTGCTGAACCCTTTTGTGTTTAATGTTGTGATAGGACTTGTTCCTGGTTGAGGAGCGTAGAGGGGAGTGCTCCTTGGTTCGCTGCACTATAAGATATTAAAAAAACACTGTTCATCTGTCAGGTGCGGTATCAATACCCTCTACCCTTATCTTATTTGTATTAATTTTCATGGGCTACCAGCACTGGCATTTGAGGTTAAATAGTTTTTTACAGAAATTTTGTATAATTGTGTAAGGTCATGGATTATGATGACAAACGAGAAGAACTGTTAGGTGATCTCTTTAATGACAGAATGCAATCCAATGTAGTGCATTTACATCCACCTTTGGACAAAAATGAGGGCCTGAAAAGTAAATTTATGCGTTTAGAAAAACTCAAAAAATTTGAGTTAGGTAAATGGTGGGATGGGGCCACTCTCAGAAAATATATTGAAAATAGACGTATCCCAAGAGGACTAAGGAGCCTCATCTTCCCAAACTTTGAGGATCTTGATCCGGATCTTCTTAAAAAAATGGGAGGAAGGTCTATATGAGCTATCATATAACATGATGGGCACACTAATTACCAACTCAGAGAGAAAAGTATCTAAAATTAAGGAAGAAATTAAGACTTTGGAGATAGAAATTAATGAGAGCAGCCTAAAAGATTTGATCCAAAAAAATATGGAGATTTTGAAAAAAGAACTAAATAGCTACCAACTTTATCTTAAGGAAAAAAAACAGAAAAAAATACAAAGAGATGAAGGTGACTATAGAAGGGGACGTATTGTCACGTTCGCGAGAAAATATGATGATCTACACCCAAAACCTCAAGAAAAAGAAAAGACTTGAGAAACCTCTTAGTATCTCTTCCAGCAGCACTTCAATTTCTTTCCTGGAGAGTGATCCAGGTGAGGGAACGAGTAGTGCTTTATCTACAGATCCTCCCTCTGTTTTTTTACAAGAGGTACAGAGATACCGTTTGGGAAATCGTACAAAAACTCACAACGAAGAGGCAGGCGGAGGTTTGGCAAAAAACACCAGATCAGGCATAAAGGCAAGAGAACGGATTGTGGGCAACAAGAAGTAAATTGTCCTGTGTTGAATAAAACTGAATACTTTGACATTTCCCCCGATTGTAACGCGTTGACAATTGTTAATCTGTCGTCAAAATGATTGTCCTCTCAAGAAGAGTCTGTCCTAAGTAAGGGCCTTAATTATTGCCCTACAAGCAAATGTGACTTTGTTAATGTGCATACAGATCTATTTAAGTTCACCCGTAAATTGAAAATAAATATTTTGAAGATCATCCCACTTTCCAACGTGTTCCCTTCTCTGATATCAATGTAAATACTGTATTTTCCATTGCTGATATACATAATACACACTTACTCGCATCATTATATGATGAAGAAGAGGTTGGAAATGTCATGCAGGTAGCCAATAATTTGGGTATCTTACAGGATTATACAATTGACAGTGGGTTACGTCCAAATTCTAAATTTATACCACCACAGATACATGAGTCAGCTATCGATACCTTTTATAAAAAAAAGTTACCAGTGACCTCCATGTACTAGAAGATTTACATTATAAGAGGAGAGGCTGTATGCAGAATAATAATCTTAGTGCAGATGAATATAGACTTTTACAGACACTTAAAGATGATGAAAATGTAGTTATTAGAGAAGCTGACAAGGGTGGCAATATTGTTCTTATGAATTCAAATGATTATTTGAAACAGATAGACAGACAGTTGAACGATGCTTTATGTTATGAGAAACTGACGACCAATCCCACTACTCAGATAGAGAGTAACATCAATTCTAAATTGTGGGATTGGCATGAATCCTGTTTGTTATCAGATCAAGAATATAAATTTTTACAGGCCCACCATTCCAGATCACCTTGTATTTACATGTTACCTAAAATTCATAAAGGAGGCCCCTTTCCACCGGGTAGGCCCATCATCTCTGGGAATGGTGGGCCCACTGAACGTATTGCCCAATATGTTGATTACTTCCTTCAACCCATTGTGAAAAATGTACCATAGTATCTGAGGGATAGCTCAGATCTTCTATGTAAATTAGAGGATTTCCAATGGGATTTGGATGACTTACTTTTTGTGTCCATGGATGTAGAAAGTTTATATACCTGCATCCAAATGCAGGAAGGAATGAGAGCTCTTAAATACTTTTTAAGCGGGGTGCCCAACATCTTGAACATACTGATATGCTGCTCAATATGTCAGAGATGATCTTGTCACAAAATGCTTTCTTGCATAACAGCAGTTGATTCCTTAAGGTACAGTGTACGACCATGGGCTCCATATTTGCTCCATCTTATGCTAACCTCTTTATGGGGCTGTATGAGGTGGAGCACGTCTGGGGCTCAGGGGCTCAAAGATGGAGTGATAATGTAATCTTACGGACGTTACATTGATGATATCATCATGATCTGGCATGGCACAGTTGAGAGTCTAAACATGTATTTTGATTATTTGAATATTAACAGTTTTATTGTTCAACTAGCTATCCAACACTCTGATGTCAGTATGGAGTATCTTGACTTAAGACTGTTTATAAGTGGGACCAATATACATAGTGACATGTGTAAGAAAAAGACATCCTGCAATAGCTACCTACATGCTACCAGCGCTCACCCTCAATCTACCATTAAAGCCATACCGTATGGTGAAATGGTACGCGCTAGACGCAATTCCAGTATGGACAAAGACTTCACTAGGAATATTAATCAAATTTTTTAAAAAATTCTAAGAGAGGTTATAATCAGTCATGTTTGGACACTGCAGAGAAAAGAGCTTTGTCTCTGAATAGGAAGGAGACCCTGATGTCTAAGGCTAAAAGTAAACAATGTGCCAAAAAACTAAATTCAGAAGTCCTATTCATTACAGAGCATAACGTCTTTAGTAATCATATTTATAACATCTTGAGAAAGAACTGGCATATGCTCGAGACCGAAGGTCTTCCAACTAACATCATATCCAATAAACCTAGAGTAGTTTATCGTAAGAGTAGGACCCTTAAAGAAATATTGAGTTCAAGTTATGTCAAAGGTGTTCAAACTTCTACCACCACGTGGTTACCAGAAAGACCCATAGGTTTCTATACGTGTGAAAACTGTTACATATGCAAAACTGGGTTTGAACAAGCATAAAAAATTTAGCAGCAGTCAATCCAGAGATTATATAATCTGCTTTATGAACTGTAATACAACATTCACTGTTTACATGATTACATGCTCTTGTAAAAAGGTGTACATTGGCAGCAGTATCTGTAGTTTGAAACTGCGGATTTAAGAACACGTGCGAACCATAAGAAACTGTGATGCCAAATATCCCATTGCTCAACACATACATCATGATCATCCAAACGATAAGAACATCACATTTTGTGGCATTGATCATGTTAAGATGCCAGAGAGAGGAGGCAATAGAGAATTGATACTTAGACAGCGAGAGGCTTCTTGGCTCTGTCGTCTCAGGACAAACAAGTTTGGGCTCAATATTAATGACGAGCTCCATCATTTTTTATGAGAAAACTGAAATGATATATGCTGTCAATGGTAATTTATCAGAAACAGTCAAATGATGCCACCATTGGATGTTCCATCTAAAGTGCTAATCCATACAACATTGATGACTGTCTGTTTGCCCTTGTTTACATATGCTATATGGAAATATATGTATTCTCTGTATGAGCATATTGTACAGATTATAATATACACTCTATGACCAATTTAGTATTCTGTATCAAATGTATTAACATGTTATATGTTGTATATTGAATATAATATGTGGACATAAGGTCTTTTTAAATGAATATAAGCGAAAGTGCATGAAGAGAAGGCCTCTCCTGCTGGTGTGAGCACTGTTGACACAGCAAACAAGTTGCTAACACTCAGTTGAGCCAATATTTGAGTTCAGTTATGGACGCTCATAAGCGAGTATTCAATATTTCAAAACTTTTTATTGCATTAATTCCATGCAAGTATGATTCATTTGGAATCAAGTAGTGTGGAACAATCGTAAATCATCTGAAAATGACATTAATTCATCAAAACCCAATGCATTTCGGGTCAAATCCGGACCCTTCGTCAGGGGTCATTCATCCATACTGAAAATAAACAAAAGAGGCAATTTACCAAATGGTCCTCAAAGTTTCATACATCATAGTATATGACTATACTTGCTACTAACCATTATCAGCGTTGATGTGTGCATAGAGATACAAACATGCCTTTTATGGACGTTTGAATAAGTGGTAAGAAACATGATAGCGTGATGTGACCTTACAACTCGGTGAACAAAACGTGACTAATAAAGATAGCGTTGTTAAAAAACACGTGGAAATCACAAAGAACAGTGACTACAGTGTTGAAAGAGCACGGAGTGTATAAGATTAATTGCACGATGTGAAGAAGGTGATTACTACTAGAGCTCAATCGTCCTAAATACTGTGCGATTCGCGATCAAACTACCAACTCGCCAAGTGCAGTGAAGTTACGCGCCAAGATTTAAAAGAACCAAGATTTAGAAATATGCCAAGATTTTAAAGAGCGCGCGGCGAACTCACCAAGTGTAGTAATTGTGCATGGCTTCTCAGCAAGGGACGTTTCCGTAACTGGAACAACGTGACTATTTGAAGATCCCATGACCATGAAAATAGAAAACGGATCACCGTGACTTTATAATGAACATAGAAAGCGGAAATGAATGAAAACACTACGATAATCTTATCAGAAAAACATAATCTAACAGCCTAAAAATAATAGCCTAAAAATAATAAAGATGCTAATAATTCATCATAAAAAATGTAGCAAAGAGTTCATCAAATGTATGTCATATACAAGTTCTATTTACAAAAAACAACTGAATTCAATCCTGTCATTTAATCTCATTGGTTGGAGAGATTGCAATTTTTTGGTCCAAAAGAATTCAGAACGTGCTAATGATTTAGCGGGATCGTGATCTCCTGTGAGTTTTTGCGCTTCTAAAATAGTGAAACGCAGTTGCGCTATGTTATGCCTTGCTTCTTTCCAATGCAGTGCTACTGATGATTTCTCATTCATCAAACGAATGTTACTCTTGTGTTCTCCTATTCGTGTCTTAACTTTTCTTTCAGTTCGACCTACATAAATCTTATCGCAAGGACATTTCAAAGCGTAAATCACGTTCATGGTATCACAAGTGCTTGAATGCTGTAGATTAATTTTATACCCTTTAGTTGGATGATAGAAAAGGGCACTTGTCATTACATTGTTACAGTGTATGCAATTCATGCATTTTTGCATGCCTTTGAATGTTTTTTTAGGATCCGTTGATTGTTTTGACAAGAGTTCTTTGAGATTCTTTGATCGTTGCATGGCAAAAATCGGACGCTGCGGAAAGAGGTGATTAAGATCTGGTTCAGTTTGTATGATATCCCAATGTTTTATGATGGTTGATTTGATCAATGACGATTGTGTTGAATGTTTTAAAACACAAACTGGACGATTGGTGTATGGTTTCTCAGTGGATTTTAATAAATCAGTGCGACCAACGGTTTCCAATCTTTGACAAGTTTGCTCAAGAATGTGATCTGGATATCCTCTTGCTCGAAATTTATCGGAAAATTTATGAATGATATCTACAGTATCCTGGTATGCCATCTCAAATGATCTCCGTATACAAAGGTTGAGGGATCATATGACCTTGTGTCCATCTCATTTATAAGAACCATTGCTCAGACAAAACTTTCCTATTGACTCTAATAAAAAGATTGACTCCGTATAAGATTGGATGTGGAGCCGTAACTGTTGTTGGAACGTTCATACTTTGCTTGACTTCATTCTTTTGCCTGTACGATGGATACGTGGTCATTAGACCTTTATACTTATCTGCTCGATGCATCATGTAATTAGCATCTTGTAATTAAGACGTTGTGCTAATTCTAACTAAAGTAATAATTTAGACTACAACCTTTGACATTTTGTTATTTAGTAGAATATGAGTCAATTTGGACCTCAGGTTATATAGATTAGTCCGTGTTCACTATTTAAAGATGGCCGCCGCATTTACCAGTCATTCTGTGGCGTTTGAGACCTTTGTTGTTCGATGCGTGATCATTGGACCATATTGTTTATTTGTCCGATGTAATATTTATTTAGTATTGTTGCAATTAAAGCTTTGAGCTAATCTCAACTAAATCTATAATCTGGACTATAAATCTTGAAATTTTTTGTAATCCATCAGAATTTTGGTCAATCTGGAATTTATGACACAATATACTATGATATCTAATTTAACTCGCACGTTTTACTATTCAAAGATGGCCGCCGCATACACTCATCATTCTGTTGCGTTTAAGGTCCTCGTCGATCTTTATTCCTTAACAGGAGGTGCATATTACAGAGCGGGGGATTTAAAAACGCCCACCTCTGAGTGCTCGGTTTCTTATCTGAAAACGATGAGACCAGAAGTTACGGGCCACCATGCCACCTCTGGTGAGTTTAAGTTTATTTCGGTAGCGGTATCATTTTCTTTCTTCCTTTAGAAAAACCTGTGTGAATTTTCTACCAATATGTGGGTGGTTGTGCACCGAATACGTTTTAGCCCAACAGAGTGGGATTCTAATTTTCACATTGTTAGCATTTTACGCTTATATTATTTTTATAATTATAACATCGTGCGCACTTTAATCAAAATTTAACCCTTATAATCAATTTGTGCGGTCTTTTTTACCATGGTATTTTGTACAATTCGTAACTGTTGATACAATAAGCGAATAGATTTACTTCAACTCTACTTGGTTTACCATGGATAGATGGTTGCCATACTTATCGTTTGCTTTTCGGACGCGCAAGATGTTGTTAAACATTATTCTACTCTAGTTTGTGTTCACCATATGGATGTTGGATTATATAGAAACATGCTTGCTTTTAATTTTGTGATACGTATCGCGTGCACTGTCATCAATAAATAGCATAGCTTGTCCTGACTCAAATCAATTTGAAGTATAATGGCACATATAGCTTTGAGCTATGTCAACGTAGAGACAATACTTGATGATATTAATATATATGTGTACATGGTGGGCAGATTTAGATTTTATTCTGCCCACTTATTTTACGCGAATATACTAAATATGGTTTTTTAAACAGAATAAGCTGAATGTATAGGAATGTTAATCTTTCTTTGATGTAGGTGTTCATACAGACATTTGAACTGTTGGACTTTGTTTTCTGTATTGACAATTACACTTCTATCATATATCAAATAATAGATTACATTATTGGTTATAAGCTCAAGAGAATATTCATGAGCTTCTGTGGAGCATGGTTCATATCAATGAATTCATGGATAACAATTGACCTTTAATTTGGATCGAATAGCTACAGCAGCTATGTTGTAGGTAGCATGAAGTAACTGCTGTCTTGCCACTTAATGATTTATAATATTTTAAGATGATTCCTTTAGCCTCTGCTCTCATTTTTTGAAATCTCTTAATTATCTTTTTTCATGTGTTCTGTTGTAAAAAATTAAAGAAAGCAATCCTTCTCTTCTCTTAGTTGCTTAGACATAAAATGATAAATACTGATGACTCTATACACATAAAGTTTATTCAATTGGGTATCTGAGAATATTATATCATATGTATATGTATTTTGAATTCAGAAAATGATGATATACAAATGTATAGATATACCCAGCAGATAGTAACTGATGTTATTTTACTAGTTATACATGTATTCTTTTAGATAATATTCATCATATGAAGTCTCTTGAAAAATTGGAATTTTCAGTTGCCAGCTTGAATTATATAAACAATCAATGTGAAACACCCTCTATACTATTTTGAGAAGGTATGATATCAACCATTATATAAAAATGTATGATGATATACTTTGGATTAACAAATGAGCATCCAAATAGGGTGTAAATTCCACTAGAGTTTTTTTTTTTAATTTAGATTTCTTCAATATATGTTTTAGCATATAGGCCCTCTTTTTTAAACCAGGAGATAAATACTGTTTATCACTCATAAATGTTAACTGCACAGTAACTAATGTCATTAGATGTGTTGTCTTTTAAATGTTTTGATTTTGTATTTGTATGCATGTTAACACTTTTTTAAGAAGAAAATTACATTTTATGTATGTTTTTCTTAATAGCCCTGAAGAAGTCTCTTTCCAGTCGGCTATGATTCTTCATGTCTATGAAAATCCGAAAGAAAGAAAAAAAAAATTCAAAGAAAACCACATCGACGTTCTGGACATCCTTTTATATATTCATTGACTTTCTCGAATAGTGCTGAACCCTTTTGTGTTTAAGGAAACTATGACCTTAACGAACTGCCAGTATTCCTATACCGAATAGCAAATAGGATTAATACTAGCCCTTTATCCCCAGATCCAGGCCGTAGGATTGTGCAATGTGGGGCATTGGTGATAAGAACAGGGTTGTCCAGTGATCAACCAACTAAGATAACTAAACTGGTGCTTTCTGTGAGGTAAGAACTAGGCTAATCTAGTAATAAACAATTTGATGTATGCCTTAAATATAAATATCTGGCATGTAACGCCGATTTCTATATAACTGTCCCATAGACTTTTCGGGCTAAGAAACAAGGACATGCCTATAAAACCGACAGAACCGAGGATCCAATGATATGAAATAAGGAAATTCCTTCAAAAAATAAATTTTTTATTAAAAAAAATGTTATATCAAGAAATGAGGTCCCCAGGATATATGAAGTATATATTACGATCAGCCCATTTGATGGAACATAATAGGGCGTCTGTGTAAGGAGGGAGGGGAAGAAAAGAGGAAAAAAGTACACTGAATTTTTTTTTTTCACAATATGATGTAGTGTCCTAAAAAACATTTTTCATCCATATGGGTATTGAATTAGAATGAAGTGAAACCAATGTATATGATAGTCTGGCTAATGTGAGAGCTTTTGTTTGCCTAAATATATGAGAGCTAATACATTATATTTACTCACAGGATTGAAATATAACGGCAACCAATCAGTGTCAAAAGTAAGAGCAGGCGCGGTGCGTCCATTGGGGCGTGGGGGCGTAGCCCCCCCGCCCGCGCCTCGCGCCCGCAGCTCCCTCCTCTGTGTGAAATTGTGAATGTCACCGCCCGCGCCTCGTGCCTGCAGCTCCCTCCTCTGTGTGAATGTCAATCAGCATGACATCGGACCGTGGGCGGTCCGGCGTCATGTTGACTGACATCATTGTCAGATGCATTTGGGAAAGGCAGCACAAGTGCGCATGAGTGGGCATGGAGCTTAATTTTTACTCCGTGCCCAGTCATGCGTACTTGTGTTTTTGCTGCCTTGCGCATGCCCATTAGGAGCCCCTCGGTCTCCTAATGGGCAGGCGGCGGGCGAGGAGTAGGCGGTGCCGTCAGCCAATCCTGCCGCCAGGATTGGCTGAGGGCCGGGTTGCCAGTCACTTGCAATGCATCACGTGGACGTGGTGTTCCGGACCGTTTGAGGGCAGAGAGGCGCCAACGCGGGCCAGGATAAGACAAGGCGGTCACCGGTCAGGTAAGTGTTTTAACTGTTTTTTAATTTTAGGGTGGTTTGGCTGGGTTGGGTTTGGTCAGGTTTGGCTGGATAATCTGGCCGGGTTGGCGCCTCGGCAGTGCTGGGCTTGCTTGCAGTTCTCCTTCTGCGTAGCCTATGTGGTGTAAGACATGCCCGTTGTGCCATCATGCATTGTATGAATTTAAATAGCGAGTTATGTGAAACATGTTTTGAGTATTTATGGATCGAGCTCCATTCTTTATCTAGCAGAACCCTGCCCATGTCTCTTTCCCACCTTTCCCGTAATGGCAACAGAGACGAGAATATGGGTATACGTATGCCTCGGTATAACCAACGTATCAAATATCTGCCAGTGCCCATTAAATATATTGCGTAGACTAGCTCGTATGTTGTGGGTTCAGACCCGTTTGGAGCCCAGTGCCATATGACATATCTTACAAGGCTTGCATGTGACAAAAAGAGTGTGTCTGTGAGTCCCTGTTCGTTTATGAAGTCGGCATGGTTTATGTAAGTCCCAGTGAGTGCACCCACATTGGTCACGCCTGCCTGCTCCCATGTGGACAGCATGCGTTGCATCAGTGTGCCCAATGCCCATGGGAGTGAGAAGGCATAGCAGTGGTATATTGGGATCATAAGGAGAGTTCTGCGTGGCGTATTTTATTATTGATTTCCAATATGTGGGTGCCACCTTGAACAGCAGAGGAGCCGATATTGGAATATGCACATCAGGACTCAGCAATTTGTGCAGTCACTCCGGTCAGCATATGGGGCTTGTAGGTTATTTCCTAAAACAGGCTAAATTCATCCAGCACTTCCATTCGTACAGACAAGGTACCGAGGCAGATTTATTATTGTTTGGTGCAAAGCAGCTCCAAAGTTTTTGCTGGTACTAGTATGACTTGTAAAGCTTTGGCTGGTGCCGGCAGAGAAGCAGTTGCGTGTTGCAGGAAGGCATACATCCCCGGTCTCTGTTTCAATCCATAGAGCACCAAACATGCAAGTTATTTTAGTTTATAGACATTTTTTTCGCGAGAGAACATGAATGGTGCTTTCGAGACAGGGAGAGAGAGTGAGTCTCCGAGTCAGCCCAGTTGGTATCTGGTAACGAAATGTCAATCATAAGATCTGAGAAATGCGTGTTTAGCACCATGTGAGCCCGCCTCCATGCTCGACGGAACATGGTAGCTTACGCCCCACCAGTTTCAAATTCCACCAGCCGCTCCTGAGTAAGAGAGACATATATTTGGTCTTGATAAAGATGGAATATTAAACAGAACCATCGAAATGCGTCGACGCTGCACCTAACAAAATCCGTGGGAACAGCTTATCCTACAGATATAAAAGAAATAGATTGTATCTAGGATTAGCTACTGAAACTTTGAAAATGGAGGTGGTATCTAATGACAAAATGTCGTGTATCTGTCTCTCATTTCATTTCATAAGGCTTTATTCGGAGCTTTAGACACAAGTCCATAAAAGCAAAACAAATCAACAATTACAATAAACATAACCATAATAAAAAGATTTGCAAAACAGATTACATAGTTAAAACATTTAAATAGCTAAAACAGCATACTAGGCCTTGCTTTGATTGCTAGTAGGAGGAAGGTGGCAGTAAAAAAACATACATCAGGATAAGGTTTAAAAAGCAACTTCATAGCATCTTGTGTGGTCCTGACTCCATATTTTAACAAAATAGGCTTAAGGTAGGCTTGGCGAAAGTTGGTATATAGTTTACACAGTAAAAGAAAGTGCATGGTGCTTTGGACTGATACATTGTCACATGGGCAAGGGCCAACCGGGAATTTTTTAATACACGGGTAGGCCACCAGGTGGTGCACTATCCCGAACCTTAGTCTGGTAATTACATACCGATGGGAGGGCCGGGTGACTAGACTTAGATACGGCTGAAATCCCTCGATTTCACAGAATCTGCCGTAAAACATACATGTACTTAAGTTACTACTAGTCCTTTCCCGTTTCTGTAGCTTAAAATTCATAAAAACCGACTTCATCACATCTTTGGTCAAACTGGTGGGGGCATGACAGTCATCTTTAAGGTTAATACCAAAAATCTCTAGGTAACAGTTGAAGACAAATTTAATCCAGGGAATTTTTAGGTGACCGTCAATGGAGAGACAATCTCCAATGATTGCTCTATTTAAGGAGGTCTCTTCCTTTGCCCAAATATCTGTCTCTCTGTTAACTGTTTGTTGGAGTATACAATCTAGGTAGTGGCTATTTTTCTCTGCTTTCTAATAATTGTAGTCTTGCACAATTATTTTGTTTCGATATTGCCCTCAAAAGAAATAGGTTTTCATCAAGTGTATGTGAAATATATATGTACAAGGTATATGAATTTGTTTTATGATTATAGACATTTCTATGTCCTTTTTTAATTCAGCTGTTTTTTGTATTTTAATAAAAATAAAATGTTTTAATAATTACTTTATAATTAGTTTGGTATCATTCAGTAGTGTACATGTTCTAACACATGGGCTTTAGTTTGTGCTGGGAGTAGAGAGATACAGCTTTACTAAAAACTTTCCACCAAGGGAATTTTATTTTTACATGCCTTGGCTTACACAGCATGATCCTCTAGTACCGTGGGTGGTGCGCACAGTTACCCTGAGTTCCTCATACTGTGCAGAACATTGTACAAGAGACAAAGTCCAAACAGCTTCCAAGACGGTGAATCCAGCAGAGCTGCTTGCTAGCGGTTGTAACACACAGAGCGTGTGTTGCGTCTCCACGCGACCGGAAGAATACAAGCAGTATCACGCGGTCTTCAGTGAACAAGAAGCAAGCAAACTGGCACTGCACAGGGCTTATGATTGTGTAATCGACTTAGAACCTGGGGCCACTATACCATGCAGTCGTATATACGCCCTCACTGAAGCCGAAACCACTTATCTGCAACAATACCTAGAGAAACTGCTGTCGTCTGGCTTTATTCGTCCTTCCTCCTCCCCCGCTTCCTTGCCACTTTTCTTCATTCCGAAGCGCGAAGGGGGCTTGAGGGCCTGCATCGATTATAGGGCAATCAACAGAGTGACTAAAAAGAACTGCTATCCTCTGCCCTTAATACCTGTCCTGCTGGATCAGTTGAAAGGAGACAGAGTATTCACCAAACTGGACCTCGGGGGAGCCTACCATCTGGTACGGGTGCGGCGAGGGGACGAATGGAAAACGGCCTTTCGTACCAAATTCGGACTGTATACCGAATACCGGGTCATGCATTTCGGGCTTTACAACGCCCCCGCCACATTCCAGTATTTTATGGATGAACTCCTAAGAGGGTTGTTGGATGTGTCATGTATTGTATATATAGATGACATCCTGGTTTACTCAGCTTCCCTAGAAGAACACATCCCTCATGTGTCTGCAGTACTGGAACGTCTACAGCGGTTCGCTCTCTACGCTAAGCTGGAGAAATGTTTTTTCCATACCACGGAAGTGGAGTTCTTAGGCTATGTTATCGGTCCCAACAGACTCTGCATGGACAAAAAGAAAATACAAGCCATCATTCAATGGGAGTCCCCCTCTTGTGTGAAAGCCCTACAGAGCTTCCTTGGCTTTGCAAACTTTTATAGGAGGTTTATCAGGGACTTTTCCAGTATTATTTAACCCTTGACACACCTCCTGCGGAAAGAAGCTGCGTTTCATTGGACGGAACCCACAGAAAAGGCATTCCAGACGTTAAAAAACTGTTTCACAAGTGCTCCGGTGTTACAACATCCTGATGCCTCACAGCCATTTGTTGTGGAAACCGGTGCCTCGTACTATGCCATTGGAGGAATCCAAACACAGGCACAACTCCATCCTGTCCCCTTCTTCTCCAAGAAGTTGTCAACCTGTGAAGTGAATTACAGCATCACCGACAAAGAGCTACTAGCGATAAAAAGAGGAATGGAGACACCACCTGATGGGGGCCAGACACACGGTGGGAATATACACCAACCACATGAACCTTCTGTTTTTGAAGAGTGCTAGAGCCATGGTCACTGTTCTTCTCAGACTTTGACTTTGTGATAAAATACCGACCGGGACCGCAAAATGGTAAGGCTGATGTGTTCTCAAGACCCATGCCTACACCTGTAATGAGCCCAGACCGAGTGGAAGACCCACCTATAATCCTACCGAAGGCTTCCTTCCCGACAGAAATAATGGCGCTGACAACCACTCATAAATTCCTTGAAGACGTAAAGAAACAGATTGAAGGCCTAGATGGAGACGCATGGGTTATTAAAGAACCACAACACCGTTCCGCTGTGGACAAGTTGTTGTTTTACGATGAAAGACTATACATCCTGGAAGGACCACTGCAACAGCAGGCCTTACAATGGATACACGATTCTACTTTGGGTGGACATATGGGTACTCAGAAAACCCTTCAAGCAATGTCTAGATACTTTTGGTGGGAATCACTACGGAAAGACACCGTAAAATACATCTCAGAATGTTCAGTCTGTACGCAGGCCAAAGCTCAGCACCAACGGCCCAGCGGTTTACTCAGACCTATACCCACACCTCCAGCTCCTTGACATACCGTGTCTATGGATTTTATCGTGGAAATGTCTCTTAGCTCTGGCCATGACACCATACTTGTGGTCATCGATCACTTGACCAAGATGGGTCATTTCATCGCCCTGACCTAGTTACCTACATCAGCAGAACTGGCTACGTCTTTCTTACAACACATAGTGCGTTTGTATTGGATTCCTTCAGTCATCATCACAGATAGAGGGACACAGTTTACGTCTAAATTTTGGAAAGTGCTATGTGCTGTCATGAAAATAGATGCACGTCTATCTATGAGTTATCACCCCCAGACAGACTGCAAAACTGGAAGGCTAAACCAAAACTTAGAGCAGTATTTAAGGTGTTTTACACTACTACAAGGGGAAGACTGGAGTACACTTCTTTGGACAGCGGAATTCGCGTATAACAATGCGAACCATTCCTCTCTGGGATGTTCCTCCTTTTTTTGCCTTAATGGGTTTAATCCCAACATGTTACCATTTGAACAGCCCGTGGCCTCTAAACATCCATCTATCCAAGAACACCATGCACACCTCAAGCTAGTGTTACAGACAGCCAAAACACATCTAGAAGAGGCTCGAAACCGTGATAAACAAAACGCAGATAAGAAGAGAACACCAGAACCATCCTATAAGGTAGGGGATCAGGTATGGCTTAACCCTAAACACCTGAAACTTAAGGGTAACACTCTGTTACAGCCTACTACCCAATCGACAGTATAATCAACCCAGTCGCCATGAGATTAACACTCCCATCTACTTGGTGAATTCACCCTGTGTTTTATGTTTCCCTCCTTCGATCCTGCCTCCCTGGCACCAGATTACCTGTGAGACCAAAGCCTTTGGAGATAGATGGGGAGGAGGAGTATGAGGTAAAGAGCATCTTAGATTCCAAATTAATTAGGGGACCGGTACATTACCTCATAGATTGGAAGGGATATGGCCCAGAGGATCGCTCATGGGAACCGGCGGCCAACCTTCATTGCCCTGGTCTCATTAGGCTTTTCCACTCCCAGTTTCCCATCAAGCCTGGTGGACTGTCGAGGCGTCGGTCATTGAGAGGGGGCACTGTCATGATTAGGCGATAGAGTGGAGATTACAAATAGACATGCACATGTGAGAATGTAAAGCATGTCTACATCTCCTACAATGCCATGGGAGGTAAAGCCTGTCTCATTTCTTTTTCGAGTACATAAGCCCCACCTTCGCTTGACTCAGGGCTTGTCACTTGAGAAGTAAAGTCCTGCTGGAAGCTGTTCGTGTTTGCCTGCCGTCATGCAGCAGAACCTGAAATGCTAGACGCCCCCGGTTCCTGATGATTCAGGGGACCTTCTTTGTAGCAGTGAGTGTCTGCCTCCGGTTCACGTCGGGCTGACGAGCGCCATCTTTTCCCCTACTACAGACCCCAGCCGCTCAAAACACTGATCAAGCACTGTAGCGAGATCAACTCAAGAAACGCGGCTCGCATTTGAGTTGCAGCGCGACCATCTTCATTTCCTGTATTGTTTACGGAATCCTCCCAGAAGACGCACGTTGAAGCGCATGGGTGTATGAATATCCCAAAGGCCAAGCAATGCTCTACGCACTCAGGAAGCGTGCGTGAAATACGATATTTGCAGAGATCAATCCAAGAGCTGTTAAGAGGCTCGGTATGCTTGTACTGTGGTATTTTGTTTTTTGTGCTTTTTATGAGTAGCTGGTTGGTTCTTTTACACACTGGCACCGCGTGTAAGAGAGGAAACTCCTTGTGGACAAGTGGAGATACTCAACGCTACTGGAGGATTATCTCCTGCAGGATAAGTGCCTCTACCTTGAATTGATGAATATTGTAGTAGATTCCTGTTACCAAAGAATTTACCCAGAGTATCAATCAGGAGGAATCATCTTGATTTGTTTTTTCTTTATTTTTATCTTTTGTGCTTTTTAAGTCTGGATAAGTGCGGCAGCATTAACTGGAACACTGGGCGATCGTAGGTGTGAGGTCTACAACTCCAGAAGACATCCCTATTAAGTGTTTTTTGCTGCTGCAACTTTATTGTTTCATTTGTCCCTTTTTTCCCTTTCCCCTACTGTGGTGAGACCTGTGGAGTGAGATATAAATAATAGGTGTTTCCATATAGGGGGAAAAGGTTAACTAGCATCACCCATCGATCCCGCTGTATCCGGCTTAAGAGGTTAGTGGTTAACCTTCCTCTGTTGTGACAAACGGTCGATTGAGGCCGATCCTAGACCTCATGGTCTTGAATTTTTACATCAATCAGGAGAAGTTCAAGATGCTGACCCTGGCTCAGGTTCTTCTGGCGTAGCAGAAGGAAGACTGGATGGTGTTGATCAATCTGCAGGATGCGTATTTTCACATTCCCATCCTGAAGTCGCATTCAAAGTATCTCCATTTTACGTTGGCGTCTCAACACTACCAGTTTCCCGTCCTTGCGTTTGGTCTTCCTTCCGCACCTCGGGTCTTCACAAAGGTGATGGCGGTGGTAGCACATCTCAGAAGGTTGTGAATTCCTGTTTTTGCCCATCTGGACGACTGGCTGCTCAAAGCAAAGTCGCCAGAGATGGTGCTGCATCATTTGCAAGTAACAACTCTTCTGTTGTTCGACTTGGGTTTTTCAATAAACGTACCCAAATCTCACCTGGTGCCCTCTCAGCGCATCCTGTTTATAGGGGCACTACTGGAACTTACTATGTGTTGTGTATTCCCGCCTCTGCAGAGGATTCAAGACATCCAAGCTATTGTAGGAAAGTAGCATCTGCTTTCATGGTTACCCTCACTTTTTGCCTGGTGTAATGCTATTTCTGACTAGTCTGACTGGGATCCTGCTAATCAGGACCCCTGTCTCTGTGCTTTCTCCTCTAAATTGGTATGGTAAGTACTTGGGTACATCCCAGATTGGACACTTGTGTACCCTTATATGTCCCTAGTATATGGTACTGAGGTACCTAGGGCATGGGTATACCAAGGGTCCCCCATGAGCTGAAGCATGCATTATGCCGATCATGGGGGATCCCTCAAACTGTAACTACAGGCCTGCCATTGCCACCTGTGTAAGCTGGTGCTAGCACCACTTACGACAGATATAGGTTTCCCTATATCTATGGTCACTAAACTTCAAATCTTAAGTCACCCCTAAAGAAGGCCTTTCAATCCTGAAGGCAGGGTGCTCAGCTCTAAGTGTGAGGGTACCCCTCCATGAGCAGGACACCCCTACAACCTTTGGAGTCCATTCTCCCGGGTTGTAAGTGCATCAGCGATTACGATACATAGAGTGGCCATACGTCATTACGCGATGACCATCTCTAAACTGGCTATAACTAACTCTGTCATGTTTGGTATCAAACATGTTGGAATCATACCCCCACACCATGAACGGTGTGGGAGGTATGGTTCCAAGCATTGAAAAGCTCCTCCGGGAGGCCCTCCGTGCTCCCGGTACCACTCTTCTAGACATGTACAGCACAACATGGCTACTGCCGACCAGTGACACGATCGTGCCCTCCTGCTGCTGAGCCAAGCTCGAGTAGGGGAAGGCATAGTTATCCTGTCACAGAAGGTGTGACCAACTCCCAGACAGGGTTTAGTGTTTAGGGGCTGAGTGGGAGCGCTTGCCAGCACCACGCAGTCTGCCGGAAGGGCACATTTGGTGCCCTCCTTGCATAGTCAAGTTCAAACCAGCTCAGGGAGGCATTGGCTTTAGCCCGAAACTGGACAAAGGACATGTGAGAATCCGCCCCACTGTCTGACCCCACCCCTAGGAGGGAACCCTGAATCATCCCAACACTTTCCTTAGGGTACTTAAGGGCTTTACCTGTAGGTGGGACCCTAGATTCGTTGTGGGACAAGGTTAATTTCAAGACACCACTTCTTCGACCATCTGGGCACCCTGGACTTTGCTCTGGGTATGGAGACTGCAACTGGGAAGACTCCTGCTGCTCCTGGTCTCACCCCCCTGCTCGTTTGCTGCAACGTCCATGCTTGTGCTCTATACAGGAACCTTCCAAGGCATATGGACATCCAAGACACATGAAGGAATCTGCCTTGAAGTGAAGGAGTAACTTCCCTGCATCTGCAGGCCCCGCAACAAAGCTAACCGGTCTGCTGATCCCGAGGCCCACGGACTCCAAAAGGCTCAGCAACACAGGTGGTGGATCTTCACATCCCTCGAGGCCTGCCCTGTCCTCCCACCAAGTTTGAGGCCAGTATCCCTCGTCGGAGCCAGAGGGACCGAACCACTGTACACCGTGTCGACTTGCCGTTGCAAAGGCTTGTTGTCTTCCTTCTTCCAAGATCTTCGGGCTCCAAGTAGACACAACCTCAAGCATCTCCTGTGACTAAGATCTTTGTCCTCACTGTATCACTGCACCGTGGGCCTTCATCTTTGGTGAGGTGCTCGAAGTCCTCTTGCCACTCCAGTGCCTCAGGCCTGTAGGTCCTCTTGAGGGTCGTCTTTGATTTCTGTGAGCTGTTCTGATGGCTCAGGGCCTGCCCTGACTCCCCTGCTTGTGGTGAGTTACCTGGACCTTGCTGGTCCTGACACTGCACCTTCTTCGCTTTCCACGTTGTTTACAGTTGCCAAGGCTTGTTGGTGCTCCCGACAGACACCGACCTCTCAACTCTAGACATACGACAGCTCATGAACGGCTCCTGGTCTTCCACAGTGTCGCCTGGTCCTCACAGCTGCAGCTCCAAGGTCATCGTAAACTCTCCAGCAACACCTGACATCAGTGGGCATTTGTCTTCCATGCTTCCTGGTCACTCCTGAGTGGTATAGACTCTGTCCCCTCTGCTTGCAGATAGTTCTCACCTTGAATCCACCTTTGGGTTCCACCAGACACTTTCACCTTCTCCAGCAGTGGCATCTTCCTGAAGTCCTCCCTTGAGTTTGACGGCGGTTTCGACGCCACTTCACACCTATGCAACCAGCTTCACTATGTGGGGTGGCTCTCTAACCTTCTGTCTTCCATGAGCTTTCTTCAGGCTCGACTGGGGAGGGTCCCTCTTCTTTAAACTTGCAACCGCAACATACCCGTTGGCTTGTATTGAGTACTCGGTCTTGTTCCCACACTGCACACTAACTCCGTGGGGTTCCTAGATACTCACCTTGCATGGTTCCTTGGGTTCCCAGCACGTCTACGTCTTCTGGATATAGTCTTGACTCGAGTCGCGGTTTGCATACCACTATTTTAGTATATGGTTTGGTCTCCCCCTGAGGACCACTGTGTATTTGTGCTACTTACCTGTTTTTATTGCGAAGTATTGTGTGCATGGTGAATATCTCCGGGTAGTAGATTTCTGTAGGTGTTAGTGAGTGTCTTATAATAAATACATCTTCTTATAAATACACTGTGTGGTTCTTTTTCACTTAATCTATACCAATAAGATTATGCTCTGGGGAAACAAGCCGCTTTACACTCCTTCTGGACTAAGCCTGAAGGCTGCTCCCCACAGCTACCACTTAGAGAGCTTTCAAAGGTTGTCTAAGACCACTAAAATCACCATAAGGGTTGTCTGGATTAGTGCAGGGTGCCCATTTACTTAAGTGTGCACCATATACTAAGCCAGCTTCTCACAGTGAGTACCTAGGTACATCCCAGATTGGCTACTGGTGCACCAGTGGTCACCAATGGGCTGGAGCATGTATTATGCCACCCGTTGGAGACCACACAAACTGTGGCTACAGGCCTGCCATTGCAGCCTGTGTAAGCTGATCCTAGCACCACTTACAACAATATAGGTATTCCTATATCTGAGGTCACTGCACTTAAAACCTATAAATCACCACTACACAAAGTAGGCTTTTTCAATCCTGAAAGTCAGGGTGCTTGGTTCTAAGTGTGAGGGTGCCCCTGCATGAGTGGGACATCCCAACAATCTTCAGAGTCCATTTGACCAGTTTGTACACCAGCCATAACGATAGAGTGGCCATGCATCATTACGCGATGACCATCTCTAAACTGGCTGGAACGAACCCCGTTGACAATGTGGGAGGTATGATTCCATGCACTGTAAATCTCCTCTGGTTGGCCCTCAGTGCTCCTGGTACCCGTCTTCCAGAACCAAACAGCAAACAAGGGATGCTGCCGACCAGAGACACGATTCTGCCCTCCTGCTGCAGAGCCAAGCTTGAGCAGTGGAAGGTAGAACAATAAATATCCTGTCACAGGGAGGTGTGACAACCTCCCAGGCAGGGATTAGTGTCTTGAGGCAGGATGGGGGCGCTTGCCAGCACCACTGAGACTGCTTGAAGGATACATTTGTTGCCCTCCTTGCATACTCCAGTTTAAACCAGTTCAGGGAACCCTTGGCTCCCACTCTGGCAAAAAACTGGACAAAGAACATGGGTGTATCCTACCCACTGTCCACCCCCTCCTCTGGGAGGGAACCCTGAATCATCCCGACCCTTTCTTTAGGGTACTTAAGGGCTTACCTGTGGGTAGGACCCTAGATTTGTCATGAGATTCTATTCAGATTCAACTCTGCGTCATCTACAACCGTCTGGACACTCTGACCCCGTCGTACTGACCAAATTGAACTGACCATATCAAACTTTGCTCTGGGGAACCAGAACTGCAACTGGGAAGCCTCTGTCTGCTCCAGGTCTGATCATCCTGCAAGTCCGCTGCACCACCAGTGTCCGTGCTCCATACAGGTTCCTCACAAGGCCTGTGGACATCAGAGACACCCGGAGGAATCTCTCTTGGAGTGAAGGAGTCACTCCCCTGCATCTGCAGGCACTGCAATGTAGGTGATTGGTTTGCTGATCCTGGGCTCCTACGGACTCCAACAGGCTCAGTAACATAGGTGGCGGTTCTACAACTCCCTCGAGGCCTGCACTGTCTTCACACCGAGTCTGAGGCCAGTATCCCTTGTCTGCACAGCTAGCACCCAGCTCTTGTTTCCAGAGATATTTGGGTCCTTTCAAGGGACTTCTTTGATTCTAGTGGACTCCCCTGTTTGCTCCAGACCTGTTCCGACTCACCTGCATTTGGTGAATCCCTTGGACCTCATGGGTCCTAACTTTGCCCCTTTTTCACTTGCCAAGCAGTTTGCATTTGCCAAGGCTGGTTGGTGCTCCTGACGGACACCGACCCCTCAACTCTCGACAACCGACGCGTGACAGCTCATAATCGGCTCCTGGTCTTCCACAGCATCGCCTGGTCCATACAGCTGCATCTCCAAGGTCATCGTCAACTCTCTTGCATCTCCCGACATCGGTGGGCATTCATCTCCCGTGCCTCCTGGTCTGTGGCATAGACTCTGTCTCCTCTGCATGCAGGTACATCTCAACTTGAATCCACCTTTGGGTTTCACTGAACACTTTCACCTTCTTCACCAGCGGCATCTTCCTGAAGTCCTCCATTGAGTTTGACAGCAGTTTCCGATGCCACTTCACACCTATCCACCCGACTTCCCTGGTATTGGTATCCTGGTTCTTAGGGTATCTACAGGTGGGGTGGTTCTCCAACCTTCTGTCTTCCACAGGGCTTCTTTAGGGTCCGTTATTAAGGGTCTTTCTTCTTTAAAATTGCAACTGCGTCTTACCCATTGACTTCAATAGAGCACAAGGTCCTGTTGCTACCTCACATGGCCTCCGTGGGGTTTCTGGTTACTTATCTTGGGTGGTTTCTTGGGTCCCCCGCACTTCTATGGCTTCTGGGTATAGTCTTAACTTGGGTCGTGGTTTGCATCCTACTATTTTAATATATGGTTTGGTCTCCCCCTGACGACCATTGCGTATTTGTGCTACTTACCTGTTTGTATTGCAAAGTATTGTGTGCATTCCGTATATCTCCAGGTAGGAGATATGTGTAGGTGTTAGTGAGTGTCTATTAATAAATACAAATTTTTATAAATAGACTGTGTGGTTCTTTTTCACTCAATCTGTACCAATAAGATTATGTTCTGGTGAAACAAGTGGCTTTACACTCCTTCTGGACTAAGTCTGAAGGCTGCTCTCCACAGCTACCACTTAGAGAACCTCCTAAGCTTGTTCAAGACCACTAAAATCACCATAAGGGTTGTCTGGATAAGTGCATGGTGCTACACTTAAATAAGTGAGCACCATATACTAAACCATAACTCCTACAGTTATGATTCCTCTTTTTCAGAATGGAGTGGTTGTTCCAGTCCTGAAGGTCTTGCGCCTGCTCGGTCTGTTTGCTTCCTGCATACTGTTGGTCAACCATGCACACTGGCACATCTGGGCCTTCCAGTGGTGCATCTGCAGGCAGTGGTTTCAACACAACGGAGATCTTAAGGAGGTGGTCAGAATCTCCAGAGACACTGCAGCGCATCTGTTATGGTGGAGTGTTTCGGGCAACCTGTCTCAAGGGAAGCCTTTTCAACCTTCTTCTCCTGTGGCCACAGTGATAACGTTTACCTCCACTAAAGGGTGGGGAGCTCATCTGGGGGATCTGGAGGTCAAAGGTCTTTGGTCTCCAGAGGAAAGATTGTTTCACATCAATCTTCTGGAATTGCGGACGATACGTTTGGCTCTCAAAGCCTTTCTTCCCTCTCTTAGCAGTCAGTTGGTTCAGGTTCTGATGGACAACACTACCGCGATGTGGTGCATCAGCAAACAGGGAGGAGTAGGGTTGTATCGTCTCTGCAGAGAGGCTCGGCGACTCTGGTCCTGGGCTCAGGACCATCATATTTGCGTGATTGCAAATTATCTAGCAGGAGAGCTGAATGTGCATGCGTACAGTCTCAGTCTGCAGTACTCGGCCGATCACGAGTGGTGTCTCCATCTGTAGGTGGTCTGTCACATTTTCAGGATGTGGGACTTCCCTCGGTTGGACCTTTTTGCCACTCACGAGAATGTGCACTGCCCGTCGATCTTCAGTCTCCAGTATCCAATGCGGGGAGCGTTGGGGGGTGTGTTTTAGTTGGATTGGGGTTCACAGCTTATTACGCGTTTCCTCCAATGCCCTTGATTCCTCGGGTTCGGATCAAGATTCACCAAGACTGAGCACAAGTCATATTGAAAGCCAAGAAGAATGTGGTACACAGACCTCATTTACCTCTCATCGTACCCTCTGCTCCATCTCCCTCTCAGGGCAGACCTTCTCTCACAGTCGCAGGGGCAGGTTCTATACCACCACCTCCAGAGCCTGCACCTTTATTCCTGGAGATTGAACGGGGCAACCTGAGCTCTCCCGCCAGATGTGGTGGATGTTATTTTATCGGCCAGAAGACACTCCACCAGTTCTGTCTATTTCTGGTAGGTGTGCCAAGTTTGTTAAGTGGTGTGGAGAGAGATCAATTGATCCTTTGCAGGCCCATTTGTCTGACATTTTGAGTTTCTCTCTTTCCCCTGGGTTGCGCAGTAGCTACTGTTAAAGGTCACTTGTCTGCCTTGTCGACTTTTCTCGGTTTACCAGATCAACCTTCTTTATTTAAATCTCCCATAGTTATGAGATTCATTAACGGTCTCACCAATAGGTTTCCTCCCACTCCCTTTATCATGCCTCAGTGGGATTTGAATTTGGTTCTCACTTTCTTGATAGGGTCTCGTCTTGAACCCTTACATAGTTGTCCCTTAAGATTCTTGGCGTTTAAGACAATATTTCTGGTAACATTTACTTCCGCTGGGAGGGTGAGTGAGTTGCAAGCGCTTATCTCCAAGACTCCATTTACTTTATTACATGCAGATAAGATTGTTCTTAGGACCAAAGCTGCTTTCCTGCCTAAGGTGTTCACTCCTTTTCACCTAGGGCAATCCTTCACTTTTCCCACTTTCTGTCCTAAGAGGGCAGTCAGCTTCTACCTGGACTGGACTAAGACTACAGGTTGGACGACCAACTGTTCATTGGGTATGTGGGCAAGAAGAAGGGCAAAGCTGTCCACAAGAGAATGCTGTCCAGGTGGATCATCCTCTGTATCAAGATCTGCTACGCCTTGGCCTAGAAGAAGCCTCCTGTAGGTATTCAAGCTCATTCTACCAGAGCTAAGTCTTCTTCTTCGGCTTTAGCAAGAGGTGTCCCTGTTATAGACATCACCAAGGCAGCAACTTGGGCCTCCCTCCACACTTTTGCAAAGCACTATTGCTAAGATTCCAAGGTGAGGAGGAATGGCCATTTTGCATGTTCTCTGCTGCAGGAGTTTTTGGTATATTTAGGCAGGTACCCTCTGCCGGGAGCTGTACTGATTGGGGATTCAATTTAAAAGGCAAGGAATTCACAGGCAGATGTATCCATCAGAAGAACAGGTTACTTACCTTCGGTAGCGCTTTTTCCAGTGGATACAGTATCTGTCTGAGGATTCCTCACTGACCAACCCGTCTCCCCATTGCCTGCCTGTTTATACCGAAAAATGATTAGCATGCAATTTATGTATTTTCTTATTGAAATTTTGGGAATAATATGATGCTTCTCACTTGGAAATGTGTGTATTTTAGAATTTTGCGTTTTAATTGGTTTTGTATACTGTGTATACTTGTGAAAATGTTGTCTGTTCCCCCATTCGCCTCAAAGGCACAGGAAAAAATGGATGGAACTGACATCAGCACGCCGACGAGGTCTTCTTATGGCTCCGATGACGTCACGCTTGTTGCGTGCGGACCGTTCCATTGTCTCATCCTTGTTGACGTGGGAGAACTATAGAGAAAGGTTTCAATGGAATACTGTGCATGGGGATATTCAAAAGGTGAGGAATCCCCAAGCAAATACTGTATCCAACAGAAAAAGCGTAAATAACTTGTTCTTCAGGGTTATATGTGTGTTCATATGGATATTGAGGTATACCTTCAAACCGACAAGAACTCCACCTGTTTCCAGTCCTACAATGTCATCACTGCTACGGTATACTACACAAAAATGAATCTTTAATTTATCCAACTATAGACTTCTGTCGGTATCATTGCTAAAAGCTTATATCTATTATTGCACACGTGTAAATGAGGGCACCTGGTTGAAATGTTTGCTCATTGTAATGTTATTAATAAATACAATTTAATAAACTATCTTAACTCAGCCTCAACTCTCAAAAGAGGACTAGAGTCTAAATTGGTTGGATCCCAAGAGAGCTGTGTACTTTTACATTGATTACAGCAAAGACCATTGGGTGGACAATCTGCTTTTTGTGTGTTCTCTGTGGGGAAAGAAAGTAGGGTTAGACAGAAAAAGTTTCTGTTAAGCTGGATAGTTCCTAGCTTTAAGATTTACTATGCATTGGCTAAGAAGCAACCTCCAGATGGACTGAGAACAAATTCCACCTGGGTCAAGTCTGCTGCCACTGTATTCCCACGCAAAGTGCCTGTTCTTGATATCGGTCAGGCCACAACATGTGCATTTGTACACACGTTCACGAGGAACTACTGCCTAGACAGCCATGTCCAACTGGAAGGGCATTTTGCCTGTGCCCTCTGATAGAACATTTTGATTTGAGCCATTCCATAGACCCACTGTCTTAGGAGATACTGTTCTGTTATCTATTCTAACTGTGAGGAGTCTGCACTTAGAAGCATCTGTCAGAAGAACTTGCCTTTGGTAACGCTCTTTTTGATTCATACTCATACCAACCACTAATTCCTCACTGCCCTTCCATCTTACCACTTTGGAATGGTCTCTTTTTCCATCTGAAAAAGATCCCAAACTAGAGATCTACATAGAGGTACCTCTGATTATTGTGGGGATCTACGTCCAAAAGTGCAGATTAAGTCAAGAAAGAAATAGTCATTGGCATGCAGGGCTGACTTTTATATGATGCTCCATTGTCACTTTCTAGGCGGGTCAAAGTCAACATTGAGCTCCCCACTAGCACACTGGAGCAGTACTGTTTAAATCTTCTGGATCCAGCCAAGGACCTGGGATATTTAAAAGGTGAGGCATCTACGGTTAGATGGATAGATGGAATATCCACCAGAAAAGAGCTGTACCAGAGATAGATTATCTCATCAGGTAGCTGAGTAGCTCTCACACCTCAAGTAAAGATCGGGAACTCAGTCGGTGTGCATTTATTATAGCCCTGTAACAGATGGCACACACTCATGGAAGAAATTTCTGTTAGTCCTTATGCAAATTTTTGCACTATTGGTAGTTGGGGAGCAAATTTTAATATAGCTTTTAAAACACAGAGAATTAGTAACTCAGAAGGCTAAGTGCAGACTCCCAACCTTTTGTATATGCCAGACTGGATCCAAAACTTATAACACAGCTCTCTTGTGCCAGTAGGGGCTGCTGACTCCATTTCAATGCCAGAAATGGAGTCGTTTGTGATGTCACTGGTGCCATACAGCACCCACCTTGGTGCCCTGACATCAGTTCTTTTTTTGCATCTATCAATGCAGCGCCAGAACTTGAGGTGAATGTTTGCTCTACAAAATTCATTTCTCTGATGGCCAGATGTTGTTCAATGACTCCCATGATGACTTCCTGTGGTGCTTGGATTCTAGGAACAATTCCAGATTGTGCAACCAGTGCCTAACCCTAAGGCATTCAGGGAAAGGGAAGTCAAACGCATCATGGACCACACTCCGACTGATCATCTAGCTTTGTCGGTTGAGGTCAAAATACAGATCCTTTTCCTTCTCTTCTCCATTGTCCCAAGTATTCCAAGGATAAAAGAAGGAAACATACGAAGAGGAGGCCCATTAAGGTCTAGGAGTGAGTTTTTACCTGAAATGGTGGAGGTTATTCCTCATTAGCATGCCCCTCTTTCACTGCAGATGTTCCCATCGATGGGGGCTGGCCCAGCCCTTTTGCTCCACTTAATGGTGGAAATGTTTTGGCAGGCTTCTGTTTCCTTTGGAGTGCCCTTATTCTGCATGGGAGACTGTTTGGGTGTCTGCTTGGGTTTCTGCCAATATGTTTTCCTGCACTGAGTGTCCTTCTTATTCCGTTAGTGCATCCCCAGTTGCTGTCTGACTTGATTTCGATGTAAACACCTTTGAAGCGTTCTTTCTGCCCTGGTGTGGCTTTTGATGCAGACTCTGGCATTGCCACTACACAATCACGCCTCCAAAGGAAATTCCACTGTCCCCAGACAAGACATTGTGATCCAAAAGGGAGGTGTTGAGGGTATTTAAAGAGAAGAAATGTGTGCAGAACATGCTGGTGCCCGTCAACGTTACTTGGACACGATGCACAATATATCTGAAAGAGACTGTTAGTTATAGATTCCTTACCTTAGAATTACCCCCAGGCATCAGACTGGATCCGGAGATTTTTTTCTCTTCGCTGTACCCCTGTGCATCGATAGGTGTCGTCAGTCAACTTCGCATCTGTGTCGTATTCGCCAGGATGAGGTTGCGGTGCCTATTTAGATGCCGCCCCTGCATGCTGACTTCAGTTCTTTCTTTTTCCGCACCAGACTAGGGCAGATCTCGAGAGATACCCCATTAGTCATTTTTTGACTACGCTTTTTTTGACTTTTTTTTTACTTCTTTTTTCAGTCTTCGACTGTTGGTGCGTGAGAGATGTCCCATCGTCAGACCGGCTTCAAGCCCTGCGAGGCCTGTCATAAACTAATTTCTGTTACAGACCCGCACCTCATGTGCCTCTGGTGCCTAGAGCGCGACCACGATCCGAAGTCGTGCACCGACTGCCGGGCCATAAATCCAAAGTCTTTGTGGGAGCGGTCGCAAAAGCTTTTGAAGGCCCACCAGTCGGCTTCGCGTCGTTCCCGGTCTCGCTCGAGAGGAAGGTCTCGAGACCGGTCACAGACCACCCACACCTCGTGGCACTCAAAGTGCTCCAAGTTTTTGGGTAAGTCAAAGCACAAGAAGAAGGCGAAGAAGCACCGGCACTCTTTGCCTTCTTCCCGTCGGTCGGCTGATGCAACCTGGGACCTGGAGCGTTGTCGCTCTAAGGGTCCGTCTTAGGTACCTGTTTCTGAATCTGGTACAACTCCGCACCTCTCTCCCTTTGCAGGAGCCAGAGTGACCCCTGCCCAGCTTTGTGCATTTTATGAAGCCCTCCATTCCATCTTTGGACAGCCCTACTCCACCAGTGTGCCTTCGGGCCCCGCGCAGCCGGTGGGTGGTCCTGGGCATTCGATGCCAGCGACTCCGGCACCAGTGGACCCCTGAGGAACCTGCTCCAGGGGGACCCTCTGTACTTTACAGGCCCTTTCCAGTGCAGTACTCCATTTGTGGATGTCATCCCCACTCTGGCAGGGAGGGACAATCTTGTTTAGGTTTCTATGGTCATGAGACCTTTCCCTAACAATAGGGAAGTTGCTGCCACCATGGGACTCTAGTCCCATCTTTTTTCTAGCTCTATGAAGCTCTAGGGACTCCCTTTCTAGGGCTATTTGCTCTCTTCTGATCCTAAGCTGAGCTTCCTCATACTTGAGCAGTCTCTCCTTTCTCTCATGAGAGGTTTCCCTCCTATGAGAGGAAACAGAGGTCCCTATGGAGGTGTCAGAATGGTTAGACTTCTGAGAATGAGATCTGGACCTTCTATGCACACTCCCAACTCTTCCTGGTGGAGTAAAGAGAGGGCCATCATGGCCATCTTCCTCATCTTCAGGGGGAGTTGCATTATCCAGGTCAAGATCATTGTCATCTCCCTGGCCAGCTCCAGAGGTCAGGTCAGGGGTGCCTGTACCCCTGGGCCCTTCCTCATCTGCTTCCCCACCCACTCTACCTACCCCATCAGACCCTGAGGTCTTTCTGAGATCATCTAGGAGTACCTCTATGAGGCGTTGGGTGTTTGCACTTTTGCCTGTCTTCAACTTCCTAGTATTACACAATGCTCTCAATTCCAAGAATGGGAGTTTGTCAAACTTGGAGGCTAGACGCCCATTGGCCTCTGGCAGGGACCCACTGGTTCCTGGCCTTGAAGACATTACTAGTGAGGTGTGGTGTATGCACTACCTACTCTAGTGTGGCCTACTAAACTCTCTTGAGTTGTAGAAAGGGTGTGCTGAGCCCTTGACACACAACTCTAAGTTCAGTAGAACTTACTGTATTTTAAGCTTGTATTATATGTACCTTAGGTACCTTTTGTGGTTTTCAGTTAGTCACCCACTTGAGATTATCTGGTAAAACAATAGCAAGCTGGAATCCCACACGCTGCACACCAATGTGAGAAGTTCGCCTGGTATATGCTGTCCACTAATTATAGTGGGCACCTTGCACCAGTCCAAACAACCCTTTATTGATGATAGGCTAAAGACAACCTTTGTTGAAAGCTATCCTAGTGGTAGCTATGGAGAGCAGCCTTCAGGCTAAGTCTTGAAGGAATGTAAAGCAGCTTGTTTTACCAGTCTATAATCTCTTGAGTGGCTAAATGAAAGGAGACCACACCAGGTATATATATAAAATATATGTATTCATTCCTAAACACCCTACTAGTCTCTTTATGAGGCTAGAGGCAACAGCACATAAGTTACACTTCAAATATTACAGTAAATTAGCACAATACTCGTTAGGCCCTAGGGGCGTACCAAACCATATATTAAGAAAGTGGTATAAGAACCACGACTTAACTAGACACAAGGCCTAGAGCCTGTAGAATCGCTGGGACCCCAAGGAACCACCCGAGGTAGTGACACAGAGAGCCCACGGGGGCAGTGTGAGAACACAGCGGCTAGCTCCCGTTAGCTTCTATGGGGAAAGTCGCGGTTAGATTTTTAAAGTTTAAGGACAGTTAGAGGTGGACTAGGAACAAACCCTTTTGGACTTAGATGGTTCTAGGGCCAACACCCACAGGAGCACCGGAGTACTATTGTTACCTCACCCATGGGAAGCCGTGTGCATAGGTGTCATATGGTGTCGTCGAAGCCTCATTTTCAATGGCAGGAGACTGAAAAGTGCTGATGCCGGAAAGAGGAGAAGTGTCCAAAGAGATCCAAGCCTGGATCGAAGATGTGAAGAACCTGAAAGCAGAGGGGACGGAGTCTGGGTCCCTTGCCAGTGACCAGGGGCACGATAGACGAATGCCCACCAATGTCGGGTGCTTCAGGTGCGAAGAGGGGAAGCTGTCCCACGAAGGATATCGAGTGCTGCAGTGTCGGTGCCCGGATTGGACACAACAAGCCTTGGCAACAGCAACCCACGCAGGAAGAGAAGAAATGCTTCGGTGCGGACCAGCAAGGTCCTGGGGACTCCCCAAGCAATGGAGAGTCAGGGCTCAACTGGAGCAACCAGGGAAGCCCAATGGAAGTAAGAGTTGCCTTCACAGGGACACACCGGTCAACGGACCAGGGATGGCGAAGGAGCCTCGAGCGAACACAAAAATGGCGGGCTCACGGAACACTTGTGGAGTGTAGGCCAGCAATCTTTGGTGGAAAAGGTACTCAGGGTCTGGGCTACAAGTAACCCAATGCACAGTCTCAAAGGACGTCGAGAAGCTGATGCACTTGTGCGCGGTGCTCAGGAGGTCCGGTTTCTCGTTACCCACGACAGCTATGGGTCTCAGCTTTGTTGGGGACTCGGGTCAGCCTTGGGGAAGTCTGGAAATCCACCTCCTGTGATGCAATTACTTCGGAGTCTGGCGGGAGCTTTTGAGATGCACACCGGTCAGATGCTTAGTTGGTGCCTGCCAAGCAGGAGAGTAACTCCTTTACTCCAAGGGAGATTCTTCAGTCATCTGGCATCGTGCAGATCATCGAAGTTCCAGGATTCAGTTTCAGAGTTTCGTCCAGGGATATCTAAAGTTCTGGTAACAGAGGTTCCTTCTTTATACCCAAGGAAGGGGTTGGACTAACTCAGGGGACCCACCTATGGGAGGGTTTGGAAAGAGGGGTGGCTACACCCATTTCCTTTGTCCAGTTTCATGCCAGAGCAGGGGCTGGGAGCCCCTGCAACCGGTTTGAGCTGGACCATGCACAGGGATACCAAATATGCCCCCAGTGCAGGACTTCAAAGCACTCTCAGAGTGCACCCACCCAGCCCCAATACACTAAAGCCTGTCTGGGAGGTGGTAACACCTCCCTGTGACAGTAAACCTATTGTCCAGGCCTTCCCTGCCGGAGTTTCGGTCAGCAGCAGACAGCCAGACTCGTGTCTGTGGCTGCAGCATCCATTTTGTGATGCCAGGGCTATTTTAAGCTGGTACCGGGTATATTGGTGCTGTCATGTCTCTCCCTCTAGAAGGGTGGGATCATACTCCCACACCAGTTACTGGTGTGGAGGCATGATTCCTTGGTATTTGACACCAAATAAGACATGTTTCCGTGCAGCCAGTCCAAAGTTAGCATTTACCGTTTGGTTATAATGCACTTAAGAGTATATGGTCAGGCTGCATCACAGACAATCCTGGAGACAACCCTGGAGACGAGATTCCAAAGGCTGCAGAGGGCCTCTGCTCTTGCATGGGCACCCTCTCACACAAAACCAAGCACCCTGCTTTCAGGATTGATAAGGCCTGCCATAGGGGTGACTGATAGGTTTATATGTGCGGTAATAGGTGAGATATAATGAACCTATATCTCAGTAAGGGGTGCATGTACCACCTTACCCAGGCTGCAGTAGCAGACCTGTGGTGTCATTTTGGAGGGCTTCCCAGGGGTGGCATAATACATGCTGCAGCCCCTGGTGAGCCTCTGGGGTACCTATGCTGGGGTACATTGTATACCATATACAATGTCTTATAAGGGCAACTCAGAATCCAATCTGTGGTGTACCTAAGGTACTAGGAATATATTTAGAGAGGAATCAGCTAGGCTGGAGTCCTGAATAGCAGGGTCCCAGCCAGACTAAAGTCAAAAAACAGTGTTACATCAGCAAAAAGTGGGGGTAACCATAAGAAGCAGATCCTACTCTCCTACACAAGCCTCTTCTTCTAAGCGCCCATTCCCTTCTGCTCCCCTAGACAGTGAATTCAAGAAGCCAGATCATCTTGGGAAGCGCATGTTCTCTTCCTCCAGCTTGGCACTGCAGTCCGTGAATACAACGTGCCTCTTGGGCCGATACTTTCATACCATCTGGGATACGGTTGCACAGGTGCTGCCTCAGTGCCCGGAAGAGGCCCAGGCCATTCTCTACAAAGCAGTGGCAGATGGGAGAGACCCTGCAAAATTAACAATTTGCTGTGCACTGGATACCACCAATCCACTGGGCAGAATGATTTCCACGACGCTAGCCCTTCAGCGCTACGCCTGGTTGAGGACGTATGGCTTTTCGGACGATATCCAGTCAATTTTGCTGGGCATGCTCTTTGATGACCATTGCCTTTTTGGCGATAAAGCAGGCTCGGGTTGGAGCGCTTTAAGGATTCTTGAGCTACAGCCAGATCCTTGGGCCTTGCACCGTTGTCCCGTCCACCGTGGCTACGGAAGGGGAACCCCACCTACTCCCTCCCCTTCAAGACTACCCCTTCCTCCTTGCCACTGTTTTTCGATCGCATGTCGGAGGATCATTTGGTGCTTCTCCGCCAGGAAGTCTCAACTCTCTTGGCCAAAATGCTAACCTTGGCTCATGTCCTGTTTGCCATCGACCCTAGAGACTGGATGGTGGCGCTGGACTTACAGGACGCCTATTTTCACATCCCTGTCCTGCCAGCCCACAGACGCTACCTGTGGTTCACGGTAGTCCACAAGCATTTTCAGTTCACTGTGCACCCCTTTGGCCTTGCCAGTGCTCCTTGGGTGTTCAGGAAAGTGATGGCAGTGGTCGCAGCTCATCTGGGAGAGGCGGAGATCAGAGGCGTCTGGTCTCCGGCGGAGTCCGGGCTCCATATCAACCTTCTGGAGCTCCAGGCAATCCGCCTGGCACTGAAGGCATTCCTTCTCTCTCTAAATCTCTAAAGGGGAAGGTGGTGCAGGTGTTCTCGGACAACACCACCGCCATGTGGTACTGCAACAAACAGGGTGGGATGGGGTTGTGGACCCTATGGCTGGAAAATCGGGGCATGACTCGAATGGCTCAACACCTGGCAGGTTCTCTAAACACCAGGGCAAAGGAACGCAGCCGCCGGTGCCTGGTAGGTCATGAATGGCATCTTCCCTCAGAGGTGGTGCAAGATCTCTTTTGGCAGTGGGGGGAGCCTTGGTTAGATCTGTTTGCCACCGAAGAGAATGTGCAATGTCAGCAATTTTGCGTGTTGGAATTTCCAAGGCGGTGCTCACTCAGTGGGGCCTTTTGTTGCAAGGGAAACTGCGGCTTCCTGTACTCCTTTCTGCCTGTACCACTTCTGCATCGAGTGCTGAAGAAGATCAAGCGCGACCAGGCCCAAGTTATTCTTGTGGCTCCGGACTGGGCACGAAGAGTCTGGTATCCAGAGCTCCTGAGCATGGCTATCGATCCTCCACTCAGACTACCTCTTCGGGAGGATCTTCTGCTGCAGGGGAGGGTTCTTCACCCGAACCTGTCCAGCCTCCACCTCCTTCCGTGGAGATTGAGCGGTGACAGTTGACAGCTTTTGACCTTCCGCCCGAAGTCTGTAATGTCAGCTTGGCAGCCAGGCGTCCCTCCTCTATATGCCTGTCGATGAATAAGTTTGTGACATGGTGCACAGCAAAGGCTGTGGATCCCCTTTCTGCCCCTCTTTCAGAGGTCATTTCATATATACTTTCTTTGGCCCAGCAGGGCTCTTCCCTGGGCACTCTTAAGGACTATCTTGTGGCCATCTCTGCTTTCCTTCGGCTACCAGATCAGCCATGTTTGTTCAAGTCCCCTATTATGAATAGGTTCTTTAAGGGCATAACTCATCACTTTCCTCCATATCTCTTCGTAATGCCCCAGTGGAACTTAAACCTTGTCTTAACTTATCTTATGTGTTCTCCCTTCGATCCTCTTTACAGCTGTCCTCTCAGGGTCCTCACTCTGAAGACAGCTTTCCTTGTTGCCATCACCTCTGGTTGCAGAGTGAGTGAGCTTGAAGCTCTCTCTTCTTAGACCCCTTTCTTCTCTGTGGATCCTGACAAAGTGGCGATTAGGACGAGACCCTGGTTCCTTCCAAAAGTGGTTACACCTTTTCACATTGGACAAACCATTACTTTGCCAACCGTTTTCTATTCTCCGCACTCTTAAGGAGGAGGAGAGACTCCACCGTCAGAACCCTAAACCTGCACTGTCCTTCTACCTTGACCGCACAAGAGATTTCCGGGTGGATGATCAACTCTCTGTTGGTTACATGGGAGCCAAGAAAGGTCGAGCTGTTCAAAAGCATACCATCTGTAGATGGGCTGACCTTTGTATTAAAATCTGTTACGCTTTGGCGAAAAAGGAACCTCCAGAGGGGCTTGGAACACATTCCACTAGAGCTACGGCTGCCACCACTGCTCCTGCACGTGGAGTTCAACTCCTTGACATCTGTCAGGCAGCCACGTGGGCATCATTGCACACGTTCACCAGGCATTATTGCCTGGACAGCCAATTGCGGAGGGATGGCTATTTTGCCCGTTTGGTCCTCCAGGACTTTCTGGTGTGAACTTGGTTCGCAGACCCTCCTCCAGGGTTGGTATTACTGGGATGTTGGACTTGGCCCTTTTGGCAGGTTCACCCCTAAACTTTTTGCCTGTCTCCTAGCCTTTTCCTAGTGTAGTATTGGTGGTTTTAGGCCTCTAGGCACTTTAACACTGCTGTTCAGAGTAAAGTGTGTGCGCTCTCTGAGTGCGTGTGGTGAAATTGGCCTGCCCTCCCATAGGAATACATGGGGGATAAGAGTGTCCATGGTTATTCCTGGTATGAGAGGCATGCGGGGTCGAGTTTAGTATGTATGAACTCGTGAGGATAAATGCTGCACAATGGTGTGCGCATATTTATGGTGACTGGTGGAGAAATGCCACTTTTAGAAGCTGGCATGTCTGTGTGCTATTTGTCTGCTTGCCTGATGTGAATTCAATGTCTGGCTTGTGATTGACAGGGGCTGGTGAGGTGTGGGTGGCACCAGGAGGGGCAGGGTGAGTCAGCGCTAGGCTGAATAGGGACATCTGCATCTTGAGTAGTGGGAGGGGAAGTCCCTGGTCCCTGAATAGGATTGTGCCTGCCTAGTGAATGCTGGCTCCGCCCCCTGTGGTGTGTCTGATGGTGAACCCCCACCGGACAAAGGGGAAGAGGAGCTGGGTAAACAGAGTGCTCCAAATCCCAGCTGAACCAGTTGCATCGGGTTTTCCCCCCAGCCCTGTGCCTACAGACAAAGGAAAATGTCCTATAAAAGAAGGGGCTGTGACCCCATGAAAATGTTGTGTTGTTCTCCTTACTTGAGGGGGGGGCCTGCTGCTACCGGGCTCCAGGAGGAACCGTCACAAGTGACTGCCTCCCTGCTGGAAGGCGCTGTGTGCTGGCCACCCCGCATTGCGGTGCTCGTTGGCAGGAGCCCACCCCGCGATTGTCTTATGTTTGTGGTGGGTGCCCACCCCACTTTATGCCTGAAATAAAGCTGGTGCCCACCCCGCATCACCGCCAAGAGGAAAGGAATCACTGCCGCAGCCCGACCGACCAGGAAGCAGGCACGTCCACCTGACTGTGGGCGGGGCCTGCAGTCTTCCACGTCCGGTGCCCAAAGAAGAAGGAGGGGGCCGAAGAGGAACCCCAGCCAGAAGACCCAGGCGGGAGCCCACCCCGCATTGGGACATGCACCTCAAGACCCAGCGAGGCTCCCGTGCCGGTGAGAGCCCCGCATCTACAGACAAAGCCAGGCGGGAGCCTACCCCGCGCTGGCAAACGGCCAGACGATGACAGAGAGAGCCCCGCGTGGGTGGAGAGTCTGCCGGCTGCAGACACAGTTCCCATGAAGCTGAAGGGTGACAGAGGCGGCACCAGAGAGCCCCATGTGCAGTTTTCACAGCCACTGCCGTGAGACCGGAGGAGAGCCTGAGCGAAGAGCAGAGTTCTCCCAGAGAAGTCCCCGGTGAGTGGGGCTTCACAAGGGTATTGTTGGTGCCTAATGAGGCACCTTGTCTGTGCTTGTTGGTCTTCACAGCTGCCCCATCTGATAGCGGGCAGCTGCAACGAGTAGGGCATTTTTGCTTAACTTCAGAGTCCCCAAGCGGGACTCCACCGTGCTCCTTGTTGTTGCTTGTCGGTGCCATCAATTCTTTCTCAGCTGCCCCACCTGATAGTGTGCAGCTGCAACGCTGGGCAGCAGTAATTCAGGAGTCCTAGAGTGGGGCCTCCCTGGCACGCCGAGTGCCAGTGCTTGTTTTCTGGTGGCCTAATTCTCAGCTGCCCTGCAAGACCGCAGGCAGGTGCAAAGCCTTGGGGGCATTTTATTCCTCAGGAGGAGGGAGAGAGGAGCTACAGACACTCCTGCCTCAGCGCTTTGCGCACTTTTACTTCGCTGCATGTGCAGCCATCCCTGACTTTTGTGGGATATAGGGCCTTTGAGCACCTGAGAGAGGCCAGTTGGCCTGGGGCCAGTTTCCGTGTGTTTTGCCCCTGACTGGGGCACACTGTGTTCATGCTAATTATTGCCTAAGGTGGTTAGGCTTGCGATGCCCAGTGCATCTTGCGATTTGATGCCTACTGTGGTTTATGCTTATGCGATTATTGCATAATATGTTCTAGGCCTAATGTGAGGATAATTCTGAGGTCAGGTGTCTACCAGTAGTAACTGGTTGTGTGCTATTTATGATTACTACTTGTGCATTTCTGAAGGTTCTGATTGTGGCCCGATTGGCCCGGCCAGGTGTAAATAATCCCCTGTGAATATTGCCCGTGCCAGTGGGCACAGTGTATATATGTATGTGATTGCATTCTAATGTGTTTTTATAATACAAAGACTATTTTGTTATATAACCTTGTGTGGAGTTCCTTTTGTGGTGTGCCTTGTGTGTTGCTGCTATGTGTGTTGCGCAAACGCTTTACACATTGCCTCCGGGATAAGCCTGACTGCTCGTGCCAAGCTACCAAGGGGGTGAGCAGGGGTTATCTTTGGCGTGTAACTCCCTTGGCCTGATTAGAGTGGTAGTTTCTGCCTGGCTTTGGCGCAAGCCTTACCCAACCAGAAATCCCATTTCTAACATGGGGGTATCTATTCTAAGGTAAGGAATCTATAACTAACAGTCACTTTCAGATAAACAAGTTACTTACCTTCGGTAACGATGTATCTGTAAAAGACATATGTTATTTATAGATTCCTTACCGCCCCAACCATTCTCCCAGCTCTGCAAATTAACTTCAAGGGACAGGAACTCCTAGTTTTAGCACACCAGTGGTCAGTGTCTTGCATGGCTCTGCACTTCTGGCGTGGAAAGTCATGTCAGAACTGACGTCAGCGCACAGGGGATGCGTCTAATTAGGCACCGCAACATCATCCCAGCGATTACAACGCTGACGACGGACGTGGAGTCAACCGACGCCACCTACCGACATGCAGGGGTACTGCTAAGAGAAAAAATTCTCTGGATCCAGTCTGACGCCTCTAAGGTAAGGATTCTTTAACTATCATATGTCTCTTACAGATACATCATTACCGAAGGTAAGAAACTTCTTTTGGAACATACTCCGATCTCTTGCAGCTTTCAAAGGGGCTTCAGGACACGGATGACAGCAAGTTAGTAGCTTTTCCACCTCTTTTCACATCTGAGCTGGCAGATTAATCTGATAGAGACAGTTAGTTGCAGATTCCTTACCTTAGAGATTCCCCCCAGGCGTCAGTCTGGATCCGGAGATTTTTTTTTAGCAGTACCCCAGCACGTCATTAGGTGGCGTCGGTCAGCTCCGCGTCCGTTGGCGGCATTGTAGGCTCCGGGATGACACTGCAGGACCTACATAGACGCCGCCCATGCATGCTGACATCAGTTCTTTCTTTTTCTGCGCCAGCCTTGCGCAGATCCGGAGAGCGCTACCCTTAGCTACTTTTTGGTGAACTTTTTTTACTTTTTGTGGATGATTTTTCGAGCAGTAGACTCCTGATGTGTAGAGGATGTTCCAACAAAGGACCAGCTTCAAGCCCTGCGGGTTCTGCCACAGGATAATGTCCATGACAGAGCCGTACCTCATGTGCCTTTGGTGTCTGGAATGCAACAAAGACCCAAATTCGTGCCCCGAGTGCTGGGTTATGAACCTGAAGGCTTTGTGAGAGCGGTCCCTAAAGTTGCTGGAGGCTTGGCACTCGGCTCCACATTGCTCTAGTTCAAGGGGAAGATCTTGAACGGTCACAGAGGCCCCACACCTCGCACTTGAAGTTGTCTGGGAGATCTTCAGGTAAGTCACGGAAACACAATAGGAAATCGAAGAAGCACAGACATTCTTCGACTTCTCCCCGTCGGTCGGCCGACTCGGTATCCCGAGCGATGTCACTGAAAAGCTCCCTTTCCAGGAGCCGGAGCGTCTCCTGCCCAAATCTATAAGGTCTGTGAGGCCTTGTACCTCATATTTCGGCAGTCTGTCATGCCTGCAGGCCCCGCCGAGTCGTTTAGGAGGCCCTGGTACTTTAACACCGGTGGCCCCGGCTCCAGATTGTTTCTGTGGATCTAGGCCTCGATCTGGATCAACACCAGTCGATCTCACTTGACCTTCTACGGCAACGCTCCCGGCATCAACTATGCCCCCAGTCGGTGCCGACCCCATCCTCATCCCCAAAGTGGCAGGCTCCCAGAATGCCAGGGTGGACATGGTGTTGTTTCCAGGGCTTTAAGTAGGATGAAAAAACTGGGGGGTCTCTCCAAAGGGGGTGTTCGATGTAATTAAAGGCATGGCTTAAAACACCAAAGCTAAAAATCTTTGCTTAGCATAGTGTGCCGCCCGACTGGTAATTTGCTGCTTCTGTCTTTGCATCCAGATATATAACACAAGAAGTAGTGTTACACCTACAAGGCAGAACTATTGGCTTTGTCAATGGTTGCTAGTTGCATAAAAGCAACCATGACTTTGTTGAATATAACATTGAAAATGCGTCAGTTTTAAAATGATGAGACAGTAAAAGACCCATAACCCTTTTTTTAAACTTGTTTCACCAGCTTTTCATGAACTGGATTGTCACCTAGCAGCAGGGGCTTTTTTTGTTCATTTCTTTCACCTGAATGAATGTCCTGCCCTAGACCGTGGAAGGAGGAGGCCACCACATAAAGTAACACCCCAGACTGGCCCATTGTCAATCTGGATGTGGCAATCAGCCGCAGACAGAATGACAATGGGCGGGGTGGGGCTGCTCTTGTGCTCAGAGGAGTGCAAGGTGGCCCCATCAGGGAGCTGAGACTTCTGGCAGTAGAACAGTGATGTACCCCAGTGCCCAAAATTACGAACACAAGGTGTCCGTAAAAGGGATCGTCACAGACAATGGACGTGAGATCCAAATTACGGACGGTCCGTGAAATTTACGGACGGTTGGTCACACTAGTCTATCCAGATAAAGTGGTGCTTTGGACCAAGACTTTATTCCTTCACAAGGTCGTCACACCCTTTCATGTAGGACAATCTATTACTCTGCCCACCTTTTACCCAGCCCCGCATCCCTCCAAGGAGGAGGAGAGGTTCCACCGTCTTGACCCAAAACGTGCATTGTCTTTTTATCTTGATCGCACAAAAGACATCCGGGTGGATGATCAACTCTTCATTGGCTATGTGGGTGCCAAGAAAGGTTGGGCTGTTCAAAAACAGACCATCTCTCAATGGGTTGTTCTTTGCATCCAAATATGCTATGCTTTGGTGAAAAGGGACCATCCTGTGGCATTGCATGCTCATTCTACCGGAACAACAGCGGCAACCACAGCAAGAGTTTGTCCTTGACATCTGTCAGGCAGCAACGTGGGCATCCCTGCACACGTTTAGAAGACACTACTGCCTGGATAGCCAAGTCTGGAGGGATGTGTACTTTGCTCGCTCAGTTCTCCAGGACTTTCTGGTTTGATCTTGGTTCGCAGACCCTTCTGCGGGGATGGTATTGCTGGAGTTTCTATTCTAATGTAAGGAATCTACAAGTAACTCTCTCTATCAGATGAACAAGTTACTTACCTTTGGTAACAAAGTATTTGGTAGACACACATGTTAGTTTTAGATTCCTTATTGCCCCACCCATCCTCCCTGGTCTGCAACTTGATTTCAAGGGATAGGGACCCTCCTTAAGGGCCCTAGTTTTGACGCACCAATGGTCAGTGTCTTTCATGGCTCTGCGCTTCTGACATGGAAAGTCTTTTTAAGAACTGACGTCAGCATGCATGAGAGGCTTCTATGTCGGTCCTGCAATGTCATCCGAGCGTCCACGATGCCGATGAAGGACGTGGAGCCGACTGACTCCACCTAACAACGCGCAGGGGTACGTACTGCTGAAGAAAAAATCTCCAGATCCAGACTGACGACTGAGTGAAATTCTAAGGTAAGGAATCTACAACTAACATATGTCTCTACCAGATTAATTGTTACTGAAGGTAAGTAACATGTTCTTTAGCCCTGAAGAGTGCCACAGGGCTGGAGATGTCACCAGACATAAACATTATTCCGGTGGATGTTTCTACCTGCAGATTCCTCAATTGTAGAATAATCCCAGATGCCAGACTGGATAGAGAAATTTCAAAGCTCTCATTTCAGTGGTAGAGCACACTAGCATATCGACACCAAAAGTGACTTTGGATGATCTCACCAAAGATATATATTGCCCACTCTGATGTAACATCAGGCCCCTCCTTTCTGTGTCTTTGGCGCATATATGGAGATCACTTTCTTCTGAGTTCTGAGTTTTCGTCACAAAAAATCACATTTTGTGCAGTACCAAGTCACCTCCTAAACATTCAGACTTCAAGCTCTGTAGGGATTGCAAGGGACAAATGTCCATCACCGATCCACATGCCTTCTGTTGGTGGTGTTTGGGGTTCGATCACAATTTTCGGTCTTGTGGCTCCTGCCAAAGAATTCATCCCAAGGCCATCAATGAAAATGAGGCCAACCTGTTCATAGTCCGGAATGACAGGTGGAATAGTTGGTCAAGTCCATGTTCCAAGATCTCCCATCTTACACTCTTCAGGGAACAAGTAGAAGTATAGGAAGTAAAATAAACATTTAAAAAGTAGGCCTTCAGATGACCTCAGTATCCCACACAATCTTAGTCGTCAGAGCTGGAGTTGGTTGTGGTAGAGCCTTCAGATCCTCCAGAAGGCTCAGCACCTGTTCCTCAGCTGGACCAATTCTCTGAGCCAACCCTACCATCGCCATGTCGTCATCCTTGAACCCATTGGCTCCAGCAATACCTACCTGTAGAAGGCTGGCTTAGTATATGGTGACCACTTATTTAAGTGAAGCACTAATCCAGACAATGCTTATGGTGTTTTTACTGGTCTTAGACAACCATAGAAAGCTCTCTAAGTGGTAGCTGTGGAGAGCAGCCTTAAGGCTTAGTCCAGAAGGAGTGTAAAGCAGCTTGTTTTACCAGTACTAATCATGTAGTGAAGGCTAAGTTTAAAAAAAAAAAAAAAGTGTAGTTATAAAAAAATACATGTATAATAAACACTCTCTACCCGGAGATATAATCACACTGCACACGATACTTCAACAATAGAACAGGTAAGTAGCACAAATACAGACTAGTCTCCAGGGGGAGACCAAACCATAAATTAATAAAAATGGAATGCAAACCGCGCCCGAAGTAGAGACTGGACCCAAGGACCCACCCAAGATAGATACCCGGGAACCCCATGGAGGCCGTGTGCAGAGTGGAAACACAACAGCATTGTTAATACAAGTCAATGGGGAAGTCGGGGTTGCAATTTTAAAGAAGGACCCTTCCCAGAATACCCTGACGAAACCCAGTGGAAGATGGAAGGTTGGAGAGTCACCCCACCTATGGATACCCCAGAAACCAGGATATCTACACCAGGGAAGCCGATGTGAAGTGACATTTGAAACCGCCGTAGACTACAATGGAGGACTTCAGTATAGATGCCGCTGGCAAAGAAGATGAAAGAGTCCACCTAGATGATGGCGGTGGTCGCAGCTCAGCTGCGCAGATCAGGGGTATCAGTCTTCCCCTATCTCAACGAAAGGCTGCTAAAGGTAGGCTCGCCCCAGGCTGTCGTCTCCCACCTCCAGACTACAGCGAACCTTCTGCAATCGCTGGGGTTCACGATCAATGTGCCGAGGTCACACCTGTGTCCCTGTCAGATGCTCCCCTTCATCGCAGCCGTTCTGGATACAGTGCAGTTTCGGGCTTGTCCTCCTAAAGGGTGAGTCCAGGATATTCTGGCTATGATACAAGCAGATCTCACAGTAGTGACAAATGCATCACTTCTGGGATATGGTAGCCATCTAGGAGAGGTGGAGGTCAGAGGACTCTGGTATCTGGCAGAATCCGTACTCCCATCAACATGCTGGATCTCCGTGCAAGCCTTTTTGCCCTCCATCAAAAGAAGGCTAGTGCAAGTGTTCACGGACAACACCACCGCCATGTGGTACTGCAACAAACAGGGCGTCATGGACTCTGTCAAGAGGCTCTGCGTCTCTAGGCATGGCTGGAACAGTAGGGCATATCCCTGGTAGTTCAACACCTGGCAGGTTCCCTTAGGCGGACAAACTCAGCTATCGATGCCTAGTGGATCACGAATGGCGTCTCCATCTGGAGGTGGCACAAGGTCTCTTTCAAAAGTGGGGAGAGCCTTGATTAGATATGTTCAACTCTGCAGAGAGCACACAATGTCATCAGTTTTGCATGCTGGAGTTTTAAAGGCGGCTCTAGCTGAGAGATGCTTTTCATCTTGAGCGGACCTCGCCTCCTGTATGCCTTTTCACCCATACCACTCCTGCCCTGAGTTCTGAAGAAGATCAGGACTGACCGGGCCCAAGTAATCCTTGTGGCTCCAGACTAGGCATGGAGAGTCTGGTATCCTGAGCTTCTCAGCATGAGCACAAGTCCTCTGATAAGACTGCCTCTTTGGGAGGTTCTTGTCTCAGCAGCAGGGGAAGGTTCTCCATCCAAACCTGTCAACTCTGCGCCTTCTTGCGTGGAGATTGAGTGGCAGCAGTTGATAGCTTTCGACCTTCCTCCTGAAATCTGCAATGTTATTGTGGCAAATTTGTAAAGTATTGTACAGAAGAGTATATATGTTCCCTCCTGTCTCTTTCATTATGCCTCATTTGGACCTTCATTTGTTTCTCACTTTCCTACTGTGCACTCCTTTCAAACCTCTGCATAATTTCCCCCTGCGGCTGCTACATCAAAACAGCCTATTTAGTTGCAATTACATCTGAAAAGAGGGTGAGTGAGTCTCTGGCTTTATCATCCAAACCTCCTTTCTCATGAAATTCTCTGACAGATTGGTGCTTTGCACTAGGGCCTCCTTCCTTCCAGAGGTGGTGACACCTTTAGATGTGGGGCAATCTGTGACCTTGCCCGCATTCTATGATCCTCTGCATCACTCCAAAGAAGAGGAGCGACTCTATTGCCAGGACCCATAAAGAGCATTCTTGTTCTACCTTGACTGCACAAAAGAACTATCGGTGGATCACGAACTCTTCGTGGGGTACGTTGGAGCGAAGAAAGGTCATGTGGTGCAGAAGAGGACCATCTCTCATGAGTTGTCCTTTGTATCAAACTTTGCTATGCTCTGGCCAAGAAGCACCTCCTGAAGGCTTAAGGGTTCATTCCACCAGCGCTAATGATGCTACCACTGCTGTGCAACATAGAATCCCAGTCCTGGACATCTGTCAGGCACCTGTCAGGCAGCAACGTGGGCATCCCTGTACATGTTCACCGAGGATGCGGGAGGGGGGAGGACGCTGGGGAAGCAGGATGCAGGGAAAGCAGCTACACAAAAATGTTATTAAAAGTTAAAAACGCACCTTTTTTCCGCTTCCTCGTCCGTCTCTCCTCCATAGTCCCCCCTCGCCCGGCCACAAGAAGCACACCCAGGCTCCCGGTCAGCCAATCACAATGCTGCATTTGCAGCGCTGTAATTAGTCTGAATGCCGTTTTTCGGCAGGCATGTTCTCCAAGTATGCTTTAATGCAACCTGCATGGAGAACATGCAAAGTGCACAAGACTGATTTGGGTGGCCCGAGAGGGCCGTCCAAGCATTCACTGCGTACTTTAGGAGGGTGCTACCACTCCTCCCCTTACCCCGGCCCCCTCATGCAAAGCTGTAGGGGGAAATAGGAGAAAATAAAATGATAATGCAAGTGAATTATTGTTTTATTTTCTCTGTCTTTCAATGCAAAAGAGCAGTGGGGCAATGCTCCTCCGCCTTAGCGGGGGAGCCAACACTGGCTATGGCTCAAAAGACCTTGTGTAATGGGCGTTAAAGCGCCTTGCGGCCTGCCATTTGACACCATCCAAGACTCCGCTGAGGTCCCGGTCCTGATCGAAGAAGAGGAGGTCTCAGGACCGCTCCCAGAGCCCAAAGTCCTTTTCGTCCCACTCAAGGTCGTTGGGACACTCGGAGAAGAGGAAGAAGAAGAAGAAGTTCAAACGGACTTCATCTTCACCTCAAATGTCATCCATCGATGAAGGAAGTAAGGAGCACTGATGCTCTAGACACAATTCTGCGGAGCCAGAGTCAGGGTCAACTTTGCACCTCCCTCTCTTTCCTGAAGCCAGAGCAGCCCCCGCTCAAGTCAATGAATTCTACAATGCCATGCGCTGTGTTTTGGAGCATGCCGACCCCTCTGGTGATTCCTCGGGCCCCACGGGGTCAGAAAGGGCACCACTGGGTTCGTTGCTGTTGGCTCCGGCAACGGCGCTAGTGGGGCCTCAGGGATCTGATCTTGGATCTGCGTTGACGCCGGTCGTGCCACCGCGAACTCCTCCGCCATCGGACCTGAAGTCCGTGCATTTGGTGCCACCGATGCCCACCAGTGGCACCAGCCCCATCCTTATCCCCAACAACACGGAGTCTGAACAACGTCACTCGACGCCGAATCCGGCACCGATTGAACCCAGTGGTTCTATGTTGTCGCCTAAACATTTTGAGGATGTGTTAGGCTTGGGAGAGAAATGAGAGGACCCTTTGGAACACCAGGATGACTCTGCAGAGCAGTTGGACCAGTATGGGAAACTTAGGGAAGCCAGTGGACTGGACACTTCTCCAGATACTAGCATGCTCTCCCCACCAACTGTGGCTACGGAGGGGGCATCCTATGCCATAGTGCTTAAAAGGGCGGCCAAGGTCTTCTGACTAGAGCTGCCCATCATGCCGGTCAAGACTAATCTTCTGACTGAAGTGCACCGGTGGCTTCCACCTCCAAACCCCTTTGATGAAGCATTAACTGATGTCCTTTTAGGCACGTGGTCCAAGTCTAGCACAGGGGCTCCTGTGAATAGGACAATTGCACACCGCCATCGTCCAGTTCCTCGGAAAACACCCCACCCCTGAAAGTTTGGGGGTGCAGGCCTCCACATCCCAGAGCTTGTTTCCTTCTGCCCCTCCGGATAGGGAATCCAAGAGGCTGGATTCATTTGGTAAGAAGATGTTTTCTTCCTCCAGCCTGGCATTGCGGTCGGTGAATACTGCATGCTTATTGGTTCCTTCCCACAACCTTTAGGAGATGGTTACGCAAGTGCTGCCACAAGTCTCAGAGGAGGCCGGTCTGTGCTCTCTAAAGCAGTTAAGGATGGGAGAGATGCTGCAAAATTCACCATAAGGTGTGGCCTTGATACGACGGATTCCCTGGGCGGAACAATTTCCACAACAGTGACCTTGAGGTGCCACGCCTGGCTTATGAGAACTATCTTCTCTGGCAATGTCCAGGCAAATTTGATGGACTTGCCTTTCGATGGAATCCGTCTTTTTTGGGAAAAGGCAGATTCGGCCCTAGTGAGGCTCAAGGAGTCTCGAGCTACAACTACATAAGTTGTGCATGAACCTCTTGTATATCTAAGGTATTTTTTAATTGTCTTGGCTTTGGAAGGATCCCCTTTCCCAAAATGCCTCTTTAATATTCTTATATACACCTAGAATTGAATTCCCTACGGTGAAGTGAATGATAACCCCTGTGCTGATACCTGGACAATTAAAAGATGCCTTAAAATTGCAATATGCATCAAGGCGTGGTTCACGTACAGTGATCTGTAAGCAATGCTAGGCTTGGCTATAAAAAAGTCAAATAACAATATATGTGAAATTGACGCAGGACTAATGCGCTGCAATGCTACTTTAACGAGAATGTAATTGTTTTGTTTTGTATAGTGTGAAGGTTTTCTCAAGTTAGACTAGGACGCACAAACAAGCACACTCTAAAAAACATATTTTCAAGCTTCACATCAGGCACAACACAGGCAGTAGGGTGCAAACTCCCCTAAAACATAAACAAGCATAGGCAGTAGCAGGGCAAGCTTCTCTCGTACACTGAACAGGCACAGCAGCAGATATTCATACCTCCACTGTCAGAAGGACTGGTTCAGCGTGTGCAGCTGTTATACAAGGTGCTCGAACATGAGGAGCGGTCCAGGCAACGCCAGAAGAAGCTTCCTGCTAATAAAAAGGGCATTGCATTGATTCCTTCAGCCTGCATTTAATTTTAATAACAGGCAATTCCTCTAGAAGGAGGCCTCGCGTTGAACTTACAGCACACATGCAGAACTGAAGTGCTGTCTGCATGAAAGATACATGAGTGCAGTGCTTCTAAAATATGTCCCATGACATTCATGCATTTTTCAGTTTCATTAAGTGTCGAGGGGTGTTATTTGTCATTGGTGATGTGCAGCATTTGAGCAATGTCCTCTCTGCAGACGTTATCGAGCTTTGCATTAATGCACAGAGCTGAGCATCTCCTTATCTGAATCACTTCGATGTGTAAAAAAAATGTTGCGTATTTATGTAGCGCGAACTCGACCCGAAGGTATTGGAGCGCTTTACATGAGCACCGTATTTAAATTACACATTCAGGCACGGGGAGATTAAGTGATTTGCCCAGAATCACAGGATGTGGACGCGACCCCGAGGCTCGAACCCTGGTTTCCAGCACCTAAGTCGGCAGTCTAGCCAACGGACCACATCCTCTGCCCTTGGATCGTTAAAAATGAACTGCATGGCTCTGCTCATATTTCTAAAACAATGAATTATGCATGTACAATTACTTCTCTTCGCTTCAGCTTGATGAAATGAAAAGTGTTCTATGATCCCAGTTGCTCACAAGACTGTCTCCAGGTTGCTCCACTCTGGTATGCCAGGGAAGATTTTGCTGTCTAGTCCCGAGTGAATTAATCTCCATAAACTAAATTCATCTTAGTTTGTAGGTAACTGGAGGTTTCATAACGCCCAGATACATAAAAAATTCAAGATCGCTCTCCTGCTTCCATGTCCATTATTTGAACAGCTTTCATGTTCTTGCTGGTGGGGGAGGGGTCTTGAAGCTGTGACGACTTCCTTAGTTAACCGTGCGTGTTTCCTGTCAAAGACCCTTTTGTTGAGCAAGAAAGGCTATTTTTGTGGTTTAGGAATGAGAATTTGTTTAGAATCGGACTTGGCTTTGCAGTTCACATTTTATCTATGTGGGAGTCGCTCCCATCAGAATTGTAGAACATAGGGGTGGGGCAGGCCTAGTGGGGGTAGGCGCCGCTAACAAAGGAAGGGACACAGCAGTCAGGGTTACTGGTGTGGGCCAAAGACCACGAGCGGTCTTGCGCCCGTTTATTTATCCCTTCGGGCGTGCCCGCCCTCCGGGTGCGTGACCTGCGTAACAGAACGGGCCGGATGGCTCCGTTACCACATCCCTCCAATCTTTCAGATCGCGCACCGAGTGGTACAGTGGGGTGTCCGGCGGTACGCGCTGAGAAACTGTGAGAGGCATTGATCCGCATCTTTCCCTTGGTCCACTCCTATCCTCGTGCGCATAAACCGTTCTACCTCTCCATTGGCCTGTGGCCATTGCGGGGTGATCTTCCTGTGCCGGACTCCTCGGGCTGCCAGGTATTCTTGGAACTCTCTCCCTTGAAAAGGTGGTCCATTGTCCGACCGGACTTCCTCCGGCAGGCCCATCATGGCGAATATGCGGTCCAGTGCCGCTCTCACCTGGCTGAACGCTGTGGAGGATACAACTTCCACCACCGGGAATTTGGAGTGCGAGTCCACTGCTACCAAGGTGTGTCGCCCATCAGGGAAAGATCCAAAGTCCACACAAAGCTTGGACCAGGGTTCTAGACACGGGTCTTCCGTGATCACCGGATGTGGTGCCGGCTCGCCCCCGGTGATGTTGCACGAGTGACAGTTGCGGACGACTTCCTCAACCATGGCATCCATCCGAGGGAACCACACTTTGCTCCGCAGCCTGGCCTTGGTCTTGGAGACGCCTTGATGCCCTTGGTGAGCCAACCGAACCACCTCTCCTTGGAGACTCCTCGGAATGACGAGTGAGGCCCCTCTCATGACAACTCCCTCTGGCCCCTCGCTGAGCTCACTCTGCGCCTTCCACACCTGCTGCCGAAAAACTCTCTCGTCTTCAGTGAGGGCTTGCACCCCATCCAGGAAGTTCCGCCAATTGCGGTTCACCAGCGTGCGCTTCACCTTGACGAGGCACTCGTCCAGCTCCGTAGCCTTGCCAATGTCTTCCAGCGTGAGTGCCACTGGGCACGCCGCTTGTGACACCATCCGGATGAACTCTTCCATGCTGCTCGCATCCGATGGGTCGGGGCCCGATTGGGCTGGCCCCGGGTGTCTTGACAGAAAGTCCGCCGGGTTGTTGGCCCCGGGCCGGAAGACAACCTCGAACCTGTAGGCTTGCAGCTGAACTGCCCATCTCTCGATCCGCGGCGGGCCCAGCCATGCAGTGCCGGCGAAGAGCGGGACAAGGGGCTTGTGGTCGGTGACCACCCGGAAGTCATGACCGTACAGGTAGAGATGAAAATGCTGGCATGCCCACTTGATGGCCAGCGCCTCTCGCTCAATTTGCGCATACCGCATTTCGACGGCCGTCAGGGCCCTGCTGGCATATGCGGTCGGGACCCACTCCCTTGCTTCCGTTTCCTGCATCAGGACTGCGCCCAGCCCGACGGGGCTCGCATCCACCACCACCTCTGTTCGCCGTTGTGGTCTGAAGTACGCCATGACCTTGTTGTCGATGAGCGCGTCCTTGACCGCCTGGAATGCTAGATCTTCCTTCGCTGCCCAGGTCCAGGGCTGGCCGCTCTTCGTGAGGAGCCGGAGCGGCTCCGACAGGGACGCCAGGTTGGGAATAAAGCGTCCACAGTATGTTGCCATCCCTAGAAAACTCCTGACCTCTGTGGCGGATGTGGGCCTTGGGGCTGCTCGGATCGCTTCCGCCTTCTTCGGATCGACTCTCAAGCCTTCCCTGGAGAAGACGTAGCCGAAGAACTCGACCGACTCCTGGTAGAAGGAGCACTTGGCCTCGTGTAGGGTGAGGCCACTGTCCGCCAGCCGCTGCAGCGTGTCTCGAAGATGCCGATGATGTTCTTCCAAAGTCTTCGAGAACACCAATATATCGTCGCTCAAGTTGATGACTCCCTGGAGTCCAGAGAGAGTTTCCCGTATGGCATTTTGGAACACCTCAGCAGCTGACGAGATCCCAAAACTCAGCCGCTTGTACCTCCGTAGGCCAACGTGGGTGGAGAAGGTGGTGATATTGCGGCTGTCCGGGTGGAGCTCGAGCTGATGGTATCCTGCGTTGAGATCCAGTTTTGTGAACCACTGTGCACCGTTGAGGTCAGCCACAATATCGTCCATGGTGGGGGTGAGGTGTCTTTCGCGCTTCACCGCCTTGTTCGGGAGGCGCATGTCGACGCACAAGCGGATGGCGCCTGGCTGCTTGGGTTTGGGCGCCACAACAAGGGGGGACACCCACGGGGTGGGGCCCGATACCTTTTCAATCACCCCCAGGTCCTCCAACTTCTTCAGCTCCTCCTCCACTCGTGGTCTCAGGAGGAATGGTATTCTCCGGTGCCGGAGCGTCATGGGCCGGACCGTCGGGTCCACGTGCAGCTTGAACTGTTTCCCGCGCAGGCATCCTAGACCTCGGAACAGCATGGGAAAGTCCTTCAACATCTCCCTGGCGTGCAGGTCATGCACCTGGTTCGCGAAAAACACCAGCGCCAGATCTTCGGCGGTGTGACAGCTCAGCAGGGTGCCCCGCTTTCCTTCCGCCACGTGGAACGTCGTGGCCAACTTCCTGCCGTCACTAACGACTTCAACTTCGATCACCCCTCGCAGGGACAGCGGCTTGTCACTGTCATATGTGAAGATCTGGGCCTTGGAGGGTCTCAGGGGTGGTCGTGGCGACAGTCTCTCATATTGGCAGCTATCCATTACGTTCACCGACGCCCCAGTGTCGATGAGAGCGCTCACCGGAGACCCGGCCACCGTGATGTCACACATGGGCGGCGGCCTGCGCCTCGTGCCTTCCCTGCCAACAAACGAAACGAAGAACACTTCGTCATCCTCCGCCTCGCCCTCGAATTCCGTCTTGGTGGTGTCTCTCTGGGCGGCGGATTCTTCCAACGTCAGTTGGCGCACACTTGCCGCTGCACCTCGCGTGCCCCCAGCACTGCTGCGCACTCTTCCGCCTCTGCAGACCTTCGCGAAATGGTTCGCCCGTCCACAATTCAGACACGTCTGTCCTCTCGCGATGCACCTTCCGCCAGGCGGGTGATCTAGGCCGCAGTTGCCGCAGGCATCCCTCTGGGGGGCCCTCGTGGCTCCGCGCTGCTGGGTCGGTCGCCTCTGCAGTACATCCACTCTCTCCTCCTTGACTGCAGGCGCCTTCGGGGCCGCAGCCGGCCGGTTGAGGGCTGCTTCCATCACATCCGCCCGTGCATTGGATAGCTCGTGAGACCGGCCCAGGATCAAGATGTCATCCAGGGAGATGCCTGGCTGCCGTAGGATGAGGCGCCGCAACGGGACCGACCGGCAACCCTGGATCAGTTGCGCCCGAATCTCTGCTCTCTGGTCCGGTAGCTCGCATGATAGCGAGAGTTTTCGAAGGCGGGCATAGAAGACGGTTAAATCAATGAGGACATTGTTCCCTGTTGGCGGTGAAACAAAAATGCCGATCACCTGCTCAACATAGGTGGAGATAGAGGGAAGAGTGTAAAAAGAGGGGGGGGGAAGGGGGGGGAAGGAGAGGGGGATAGAGGGGGGATGAAAAGAGGCAAAGAGAATTTCCCCAGTCTCAAGGATCCACTCCTGAAGGGGAGGACTCTATGTAGCCTCTCGTAAGCCCTCACACACCCCGAGGGATGTCTTGCTTCATCATTGGGCTTGTTGTTGCTCCTCATCGGGCCGGCGCTGCAATGCCCGACGGTCCCCCGAAGGGTCTCTCTATCGGAGGTCTTTTAAAGAGAAAAGCCGTTAGGTGAATGCGGGTATGTGGGCAAAAAAGCAGTGAGGTGGATCCGAGAGGTAAGTGGTTGAGTGCGTGCAAGGTGTGTGGAGTAAAAATGCCTAGGGGTGTCCAAAAAAGTGGATTTTAATAATATGGAGCCTCTGGCAAACTAAAAAGACCAGAAGGTCACGGGGTTACTAATCAGCGCAAGGTGCTAATGTGACTTTAATAAAAGGTCGACATGTTTCACGCCTAGAATGCCCGGACGGGTCAGTGGCGTTTCATCAGGACCGTGGAGAAGTGAAAGGTAGTGCACGGTGAAGACGGGAGTGCCAGAGATTGGAAGGGTAACTCACGTCTAAGAAAAGGTTAAAAGAGGTACGGGGCTGCGGGGTACAGTGACCTGGTCAGCAAGGACAAGAAGAACGTACCAAACTAGTGTAACCTGCAGGGGAAATAAACGGGAGGGGAGAAGAGGGAAGGGTAGGGATGGGGAAGAGGGGGGGTAAAAGAAGGAGGGAGGGGTGACAAGACACACATGAATGGTTAAGACAGAACTGGTACATATAAACACAGTTATCACGAGAGAGCACAGCAAGGACCTGTCTGTGACCCCGAATACCATTCGCATGGTGATAGTGCGGTCACCCCGGTGACCATGTCAACAAAAACGTACATAAGTGACGTGTCAGGCGTCCAGCATCAGTCTCATGCACATTCAGTTAATTCAATGGTAGATTATCTCCCATGGGTTGAGGAGCGGTGCAGGGCGGGGACCAACACTCATTGAGAAAATTTCTGTATAAATCTCAACATTATAGCTGAAGTCAAAGAGAGCATAGGTGAGGGTGGCAGTAGTGGCGCCAGAGTGAGCGGCACGTATGTTCGTGGACAAAGCCCAGGCATAGACAATCTATATGCAGCGGGCAGAAAATGAAATAAGAACACACCACATAGCCAGGTAACGGACCCACTAGACTAATTGGGGAAGGGTCGTGGCAGAACCTGACAGCTCAGACAGTGAGCGAGCACTCAGTTAAAGTATCACTTGAAAAATACAGTGTATATGCCAAGAAACGTGAAGATGTACAAATACATGAAACTGGTATAACGAAGAGCAAGGTGACCCCATCCTTACCCTCGTATTTCTGAACGGGGCTGCATAGGATTCGCCGAGGCTGCCAGCGCCCTATTTGCTGGAGGGACCAAACAGAGCGTAAAAAGGTTAAGGGAGGGAACCCTGCGTGAGGGTGGACTGCGCATACATGATGGTCCCTGTAGGATCCTTCCTACGAGTACTCACGGTTGCGTCGGGGGCCGGCTCAGTCAGCACCTACCCACTGCCAGCGGCTGCCTGGAGATAGTGTCCGTTGCCAGCAGGTATCGATTTAAGGCGTCGGTGAAGGGGAGTGAACCACTTCCTGTTCGAGGGCCGGGGGCTGTGCGCGTGCCGTGTCTTGCGCATGCGTGGGCGAGTGTGTCTTGGGGTGTGCGCATGCGTGGAGTTAAAAAGTGGGAGCAAGCGAAGTGCGCATGCGATGTTGATTCCACATAGTGCCCTGCTCGTGGATGGTATGTACATAAGTGATTCTAAAGGGCTTGTGGGCCCCAGATGTGCCCCGGATAGGGCCATAGCTGAAAAGGGTGGCATGTACAGGTAACCCGGACAAGGTGTGTCCCGCAATAAACAATGAGGGGACCACGGGCTCCTACTCCTGGAAAAATCCTATATGGAGAGCCATGAGGATCATAAAGGTACATCGGTGTAGGGAAAAAGTGTCCTCCAGGCCACAGGGATGTATCCATGCTTAATTACAGATCCCCCTTGTGTTTCCTATCACTCGCTCGTGTGTAATGAGGTGTGTCCACCGGAGCGAGAGTGTGTGTCCGTTGTGAGTTACAGTTCTACCCAGGGTATCTCGTCATTGAGTCCCTGCGTGTTAGTACGGAGACGGAACACCCAACGTTGTTCCTGGCGTAATAAGGCTTGAGCATTCCAGAAGGGTCTGGACTCTAGTATGGTCCATGTAAGTTGTTCGCTGGTATGCCCATGGTCAAGGAAGTGGTTGGTGAGTTTCGTGGCTGTCCGTCCTCGACGGATGGTACTCTTGTGTTCGCTGATGCGGACTTTAATGGGACGTGAGGTCATGCCGACATACCTTAAGCCACATGGGCATGTAATGAGGTAGACGCAATTTTTGGTGTTGCAATTAGAGTGTCCTCGTTGTTCCCATGTAAAGTTTCCCAGAGTGAGTTGCTTACTGTGCGTGGTCGTAGAACAAGCGTGGCAATTTCCACATGGGTAGTGGCCTGACACAGGGGTCAAGTTCCACAGTGTGTTGTTCGGTTGGTCCTGTCTACGTTGTAGTGGTCGTGTGTTGACCAGTCTGTCACGTAGGTTCGCTGTTCTTTTAAATGCGAAGCGTGGTAATTCTAGGTTCAGTGTGTCGGTGTTCAAAATTTTCCAGTTCCGTTTTATGATCTGTTTGATTTTGTTGGACTGGGGTGTAAAGGTGGTGACGCATGTGATGGACTCGCTGGGTGTCTTGGTTCTGGTTTCCAACAGTGTGTCCCTGTGGTTATTTCGGGCTCTTTTTCTTGCGTGTCTGACTACCCTCTTGGGGTAGTGTCTGTCCAGGAGGTTTTCCTCAAGGTGGTTAGCTTCGTTCTCATAATCCTGACTGGTTGAGCAGTTCCGTCGTATGCGCAGGAATTGTCCGTACGGGAGGTTCTCCCGAAGGGCTTTGGGGTGGTGACTGTTAAAATCAAGGAGACTATTACGGTCTGTCGGTTTTTTGTGTAGTGTGGTCCTCAGGGTGTCGTCCTCGAGGATGATCAAGAGGTCCAGAAAGGGGATGGAGGTGTCACTCATAGTTCCCGTGAATCGAAGGTGTGGGTTCAGTCCATTAACCCATTCCAGGAAGGTTTCGCAGGATGTTCTGGTACCCTTCCAGAAGATCAAAATGTCATCTATGTATCGCTTCCATGTGATGATGTTGTGCTTGTATGGGTTTGTGTCTGGAAAGATGTGACTATTCTCGAACGAGGCCATGTACAGCCCCGCCAGACTCGGCGCGAAGGTACTACCCATGCTGGTACCTTGTACCTGATGGAAGATTGAGGTTTTATACATAAAGAAATTCTCTTTCAGGGCTAGTGAGATCAGATCCATGATGAAGGCCACTGGTGTATTGGTAAGAGGTTCCATCCCTTGGAGTAGGTCGTTGACTACCTCAATGGTGGCGTCTTGAGGGATGTTGGTATACAACGCCTCTACGTCCATGGTGAGGAGAAGGTCAATAGATTCCATATTTTCTTGGTTGATTTTTTCTATGAGATTGAGAACGTCTCGTGTGTCCTTGAGGTACGCGGTGGTGTTCTGTACCAGAGGACGAAGAAAATAATCGCTGAATTGGCTCAGTGGTTCCAGGAGGGAGTTGATGCCCGAAACTATGGGTCTCCCTGGAGGTGGGGTGACCCCCTTATGTATTTTGGGGAGGATGTAAAAGTAAGGTGTTCTGGGGTCATCGTTGATCAAAAATGCCGCTTCCTGGGGGGAGATCCACCCCTCTGTGCTAGCCTCGTTGACCAATATCCTGATTTTTTTAGACAGATCTTCTGTGGGGTCTTTGTTCAGTCTGCGATAGTATTTGGTGTTCCTGAGTTGTTTCTCACATTCAGCTTCGTAGTCAGTGATGTCCAAGAGGACAGTTGCGCCCCCTTTGTCTGCCGGCTTTATGATGATCGTCTCATCTCTTCTGAGTGATTCCAAAGCCTGGCGATTCTTGCTAGGGAGGTTGTTATATGTAGGCCCTTTGATAAGTTGAGTCGTCTCTTTCAGTACGGCCTTCTCAAAGGTAAGGACCTCTGGTGGTACCATGGAGGAGGTAGGTGTAAACTTGGATGGGGGTCTAAGGCCGGTGTCATCTCTGTCCTGAGGTGGCTTACCCAAAAAGAATGCCTGCAGTCGAATCTTCCTGAATAGTTGGTGTAGTTCCTGATTCATCCTGAAGTCGTCTTCCTTTGGGGTAGGAACGAAACCGAGGCCCAATTCGAGCGTCGAGGTTTCCTCTGCATTCAGTAGTCTCTTGGAAAGGTTGACAATCAAGGTCTTTGATTTGTCATGCTCCTGGTTTGTCGCTGGGGTTGCTGGTGTTGTGGTTGTCCGGCGTCTTGCCATTGGACCTGCTTCTGACCTCTTCTTCTCCCTCTGCCTCGCCCCCTGCCTCTGTACTGAAAAGGAGGAGGTGGGTTCGGGAAGAATGGTTGGGGGTAGCCAGGCTGGGCATAGCCTGGTTGTGGTCCGTTGAAGGCAGGATACCACATTGGGCCTTGGGGCGGATAGGGGAGATGATGGAAGCCATACGGGTTGGGTGGCACATGTTGGGGCGGTGGGAGAAGACCCTGTTGTTTTGTGGCTCTTCCCCAGCTTCTATCGCTTGAGTTACTGTAGGACGACTGCCCTGAGTGATTAGATGAAGTCGAGCCATTTTCCGAGAGGGCATCGTTGTCTGTGGTTTGATAGTCCTCTGTGATGTACGGGTATACTTTTTCCCTGTCAAATTTTTTGACATCTTTCTGGAGTTTTGTAATTTTTTGTTGTAGCAGGTAGTCACGGTGTTCATTCATCTCGCTATTGATCTCTGCGAGACGTGTTTTGTATGATGATATGTTGATCCCTGTTTTCAACCCATCCTCAGAGATCTTGATCTTGATGATCAGGGCTTCTGACAAGCGTTTTGCTGTGCTGATGATCAGAATGAGCCAATCACGAGTGCACTTCAAAGCAATCTGACTCCATTCCCTCTTGAATACCGGATCGTCTAGGAAGATGCGGGGGTCTGTTCGTACAATGAGGCCATTGGGGGCCGCATTAGCCCTAAGGTATTCGGTCATAATTTGGCCATGGAGAGTCTCTATCTACTATCTCATCTCTCTCTTTTTCCACCCCTCTCCTCTCTCTTCCCCCCCCCCCCCTTCTTTAGGCCCCACACCAATACATTGTGAACATGTCAACACCTAACATAGGGGACACCCTAGGTCTCGCGTTTGGCGAAGACGTCGTCTCTGAAATTCTGAGAACACCATCTATACTCGACACAGACGGGAATATGGCCTGTTCCAGCACCCAAGGAGACTGGAATTCACTATCAACTCTTAAGAAAACACTGGTCAAGGTTACTCTCCATGGCCAAATTATGACCGAATACCTTAGGGCTAATGCGGCCCCCAATGGCCTCATTGTACGAACAGCCCCCCGCATCTTCCTAGACGATCCGGTATTCAAGAGGGAATGGAGTCAGATTGCTTGGAAGTGCACTCGTGATTGGCTCATTCTGATCATCAGCACAGCAAAACGCTTGTCAGAAGCCCTGATCATCAAGATCAAGATCTCTGAGGATGGGTTGAAAACAGGGATCAACATATCATCATACAAAACACGTCTCGCAGAGATCAATAGCGAGATGAATGAACACCGTGACTACCTGCTACAACAAAAAATTACAAAACTCCAGAAAGATGTCAAAAAATTTGACAGGGAAAAAGTATACCCGTACATCACAGAGGACTATCAAACCACAGACAACGATGCCCTCTCGGAAAATGGCTCGACTTCATCTAATCACTCAGGGCAGTCGTCCTACAGTAACTCAAGCGATAGAAGCTGGGGAAGAGCCACGAAACAACAGGGTCTTCTCCCACCGCCCCAACATGTGCCACCCAACCCGTATGGCTTCCATCATCTCCCCTATCCGCCCCAAGGCCCAATGTGGTATCCTGCCTTCAACGGACCACAACCAGGCTATGCCCAGCCTGGCTACCCCCAACCATTCTTCCCGAACCCACCTCCTCCTTTTCAGTACAGAGGCAGGGGGCGAGGCAGAGGGAGAAGAAGAGGTCAGAAGCAGGTCCAATGGCAAGACGCCGGACAACCACAACACCAGCAACCCCAGCGACAAACCAGGAGCATGACAAATCAAAGACCTTGATTGTCAACCTTTCCAAGAGACTACTGAATGCAGAGGAAACCTCGACGCTCGAATTGGGCCTCGGTTTCGTTCCTACCCCAAAGGAAGACGACTTCAGGATGAATCAGGAACTACACCAACTATTCAGGAAGATTCGACTGCAGGCATTCTTTTTGGGTAAGCCACCTCAGGACAGAGATGACACCGGCCTTAGACCCCCATCCAAGTTTACACCTACCTCCTCCATGGTACCACCAGAGGTCCTTACCTTTGAGAAGGCCGTACTGAAAGAGACGACTCAACTTATCAAAGGGCCTACATATAACAACCTCCCTAGCAAGAATCGCCAGGCTTTGGAATCACTCAGAAGAGATGAGACGATCATCATAAAGCCGGCAGACAAAGGGGGCGCAACTGTCCTCTTGGACATCACTGACTACGAAGCTGAATGTGAGAAACAACTCAGGAACACCAAATACTATCGCAGACTGAACAAAGACCCCACAGAAGATCTGTCTAAAAAAATCAGGATATTGGTCAACGAGGCTAGCACAGAGGGGTGGCTCTCCCCCCAGGAAGCGGCATTTTTGATCAACTATGACCCCAGAACACCTTACTTTTACATCCTCCCCAAAATACATAAGGGGGTCACCCCACCTCCAGGGAGACCCATAGTTTCGGGCATCAACTCCCTCCTGGAACCACTGAGCCAATTCAGCGATTATTTTCTTCGTCCTCTGGTACAGAACACCACCGCGTACCTCAAGGACACACGAGACGTTCTCAATCTCATAGAAAAAATCAACCAAGAAAATATGGAATCTATTGACCTTCTCCTCACCATGGACGTAGAGGCGTTGTATACCAACATCCCTCAAGACGCCACCATTGAGGTAGTCAACGACCTACTCCAAGGGATGGAACCTCTTACCAATACACCAGTGGCCTTCATCATGGATCTGATCTCACTAGCCCTGAAAGAGAATTTCTTTATGTATAAAACCTCAATCTTCCATCAGGTACAAGGTACCAGCATGGGTAGTACCTTCGCGCCGAGTCTGGCGGGGCTGTACATGGCCTCGTTCGAGAATAGTCACATCTTTCCAGACACAAACCCATGTTAAATGGTAGCGGCAGTTTCAGTCGATAACCTTTCAAGTATTTGCCCGGCGGTAATCGCCTCTCATACCACTCGATAATTTACCAATAAAAGAGGCAGGCGCCGGAGACTGGAAGGCAGGAAACAAAGTTTTATTCCGTCGGAGCAGAACACATCAGATCTGACAGCAAGGTATCGTCACGAGGTGCTCTAACTGCATCTCTGAGACCTGGTCTCTTATACACTGGTTTATTGCTTTATTACACATAGTACATTCTTGAGATTCCCTTGATGTGCGGGGGAATATCCCCTGAAGCCCCGGTTCAGATCCGTTCCCACACATAGATACAGTAGAAGTTCCCACCCCATCCACAGTAGGAGATGGCTATCGCGCAGCAGGGAATTCCGCTAATTCCCGGGGGTGTGTGCAACCGGCCGGGTCTCAGGGGGTAGGGGCTTTGATCTACTGTAATCCCTTTGATGTGGGGTGTTTCCCTTACAGTAGGGGCAATAAACTGCATCCGCAGGGCTAGGTGATGGCCTGGGACCAGGGGGCGCAGAGGAAGGGGGGTTATCAAAGGAGAGGCATGACCATGTATGGGTTGTCGGTCGGAAGTGGTTCCGTAGCAGGGTCGCGCAAAAGGAGAGGGTTTATGGCCTGTATGAGAGAGCGGGGGTGGCCGGCACGCGGGGGATGCTCGCAGCGCCGGGGGAAAGCGCTGGCGATCGAGAGTGAGCGGGGAGAGAGAGTGGGGTGCCTAAAATGGCGACCGTACATTTGCTATGCGTGGCGCTGGGGAGAGGCAAGATGGCGCAGATAATGTTCAGTTTGCAAGCTAAATTTCCACAGTCCTCCCTTTTAACATATCTCGCCAGCTTGTCCGGCCAATATTCACCTTTGTTAGCCTTTCAGTTACAGTATCGTCAATGTTCGTCATACATTTAAAGATACAGAGTCTTAAGGGTAGGCAGGAGTAATCTGACACATTTGTACATTGTCTCATACAGTTTGATAAAGTAGGCGAGGAGGAAGTACATTCAAAGTTGCAGTATAGTCGTGTACATGGCTGGTGTTGTATGAATGTTACTATACAAAGTTACATTTTCTTAACTTCTCAGTGTACAGTCGGAAGTGATTGATGCAACATCATGAAGAAGATAGTTAATATAATAAGGTGGTTGGGAGAGGATTTTCAACTTTGACATGGGTTCTTCTTTCCAGTGTCCTTGTTTCATAAAGAGCTATCACTGGTAAGCTCTCATTGTTGTTCTTCTTTCGTTGGCACTGTTGAGCACCGGCGGTGGAACTAAGGTCCAGCTCAAATCCGATTTCTTCACGTGGCAGGGTGCGACCACTCACTGTTCTTTGATTCCAGTCCTGTTCCTTAACACAGTTCACCACAGGTACTTTTGAGACAGGGTGCCGGCCTTTTGTTCCTCGGTAGTAGGTCAAAGTCATAGTCCAAATGAAAGAGGAAGAGAGAATGGGGTGGCATGGGATCGGATCAAAAATGCGGACCAAGGAGAGCAGAATCTTTTCAGCACTGGGCCCATCAATCGGGCCCGACAGGTTGAGACTTCAGGCACGCTGGTCAGTGAGCAGGGGCCTCGATGTAGCCCTTCGCGCTCATCGTTCTGATAATGGTGTCTCGTCTCACACTCTTGTTGCTTCGTCGCTTCCCCCTTGGTCGATGTCATAGATGTTTTATGATCCGCAGCCAGACTGTGCGTCACGTCCGACCCCTCTCTTCCGATGGCTGCAGGTTATCCTTGAATAGGTTATAAGAAACGAAAGTCTTAGAGATCTTGGCAGGGAAGACATTTACATACTTCATTCTCTCTCCCAACCACTGAGTAGTTGCGGAAATGCTCTTATCTGTTACTACATGATTGGTGCCTATTAACTCTGATGTTAATGTGCGTGTTACTAATCTATTAATTACTGCTGTCGTGCAGGGTTCTGTGGGTGTCCCTGTCCATCGTCTGGCCTTCTAGGTGTCGGTTTCTGCGCCTTATAATACAAGGTTTGGTAGTACCCGTAAGTGCGAGGTGCTACTGTCATGCGTTCATGAGTATCCTTTTCATACAGTAGGTGACCCTTTATCAGTTTAAAACAGGGCCATCAGTTGTTTCGTTCGGGATACTCTGAGACGGCTTAGTATAGGGCTGGAGTTATCTCTGGGAGAACAGGGTGCTTCAGACATTCTATTTCGGGCTAATTGGTCAGGAGTAATTCTGGGTGGTGGAGATGGTGTCCTTTAAGAACAAAAACCACTGACATATAGTCCCCGTGTTGAGGGTCAGATTGGGAGACATCAGTCGTCTTACCTGTCCTTTCCTTCTCAGCCGATTAGGCTTAACGTTTGCAGAAAGGAGAGGTAGTAATCGTGGTAAAGTATGGTCGTTTTTGTTTCTGTCAATTTTGTTCGAACACCACCGTGTTCGGGCCAATTATACACTTACCAAAGAGGTGTATGTCGTTAATTTATTCAAGAAGAAAGAGGACAAGAAAGAGCCTTTTGCGAGGGAGGGGGAGAGAGAGTGAGAGAGAGAGAGAGAGAGACGTGTGCAGAGAGAGAGAGAGAGAGAGAGAGAGAGAGAGAGAGAGAGACGTGTGCATCAAGTAGGCTATTTTGGCGTACATACGACACAAAACAAGAGAGAGAGAGATGGGTAAGATAATAGGCCACTTGGTGCCCACACAACATGGAGTAGCATGGGTCTGTTCCATGTAAGAAAACACAAGCGGGGAAAAGACATAAATTCGGTGACCACGTACACACAAATGCCGGATAGGGTGTGACAGTACATGCATCAAGACGGAGACTCAGGGCTGCGTCGAGCACGGGGACCTCTCCTTTCCTGTCCTCTATTCCTATGTATGCTGCGTACCTTTAGCATTTTGTAGTTTATCTTATGGGTTGTCTGACCCTTTATTCTCCTCCCTTTGATCGGTGGACGAGCACCTCAATCATACGATGACGCTCTCTTCAAGTGACCCGAACATGAAATGCATACACATTCATATCGTATAATCGTAGTACACACGCACAATCATATCATACAGTTTTTCATGTTCCCAATGGTGGTCTGTAATTTTACGCACTATCTCACAACGTTTGTCTATGTTTTCCCTGATATTGAACTTGGTTCGGTCCATGTCCACTCCACTCTTCAGTCGGAACTTCGTCGTGACCTATAGAGGGGAAAATAAGAGGGGAGGGGAGGGGAGGGGAGGTGCAGTATTCAAAATACCCCAGCGCGCGCAGACACAAAAAGTTCTACCTACCATGTACCAGGCTAGCCGCAGGGGTGGGTAATACCACGGACCTATTATTCTTTAGTTCGAGGCAAAGATGCTCTAGTTCATTCATCTCCTAAATTCGCGTTCCCTGGTCGTGCATGTATTTCTCAATTGGTCGTGTATTATGGTGCAGGATACCATACCTTGCGTGCGACATATACCTTAAGTTATAGTTCATTATTGATTTGACAATTCTTGGAAAAAGGGCAGGCATGATGGGTACAAATTTCGTTAAACAAAAAGATTTTTAGGCAAATTGTGTCTGTATTATCTGTATGCTTTCGCTTAGGAGTAACAATCATTTATTTAAAAGAAAAACCTTCAACAACCTAGATGATTAGTCATGACACTGATTCCGTAATTCTTTTTTAAGAAGCCCTTTATTTAAAACAATGTCAGTATGGAAGTACGGGCCTACAGCCGCCATAGACCGGCCACGGTGTGAGAGGCGTCGAGCAACATGAGCAACACTAGATTAACATAAAAATCGGTTCCCCCCCTTTTCCCCACCATCGTGTGTGAAAGCATCGCATATATATATATATATCTCTTTTTTTTTTTTAACACAAATGTCACGTGACTGGAACGCCACAAGGAGTTGTAGGCCACTCCTACATCAGCGCCATCTTGGGGCGGGGTCGGGTCAGTGCACAGTCTAAGTCTTTCCATGAATTAGCTGTTGAACCAGAATTCCTTTCGGTAGTTCGAGAACTTTCGTTAGCGTCAACTTTGCGTCAGCATGGCGTCACTGCAACCCTGTAGCAATGCCACGGTTTGTTCTTAGGGCGGGGCAGCAGGCGGGTTCTTCCGCCGACGCTTTACTGTCTCACTGTATCAAGCGGAGGCAAGGTGGCTGCCGCCCGGGGGCAAAAAGAGCAATGGTGGTGGTTTTGTCCTTACCGGAAGTCCGCAGGAGTCGAACGTCAAATGACTCCAACCAATTCTGCAAGGCTGAGGGGAGCGTTCTGTCAAGGGTGGGGCCCATGCCCTAGCAAACAAGCTTTCGAGTCCAGAATTGTCTCACGGTGGGCCAGGCCTGGAACCGGAGGGGTCAACCGCCGGAGTTCAAGGGCAGCAGTAGCAGCAGCTCTTCGGTACAGTCACCGGAGAGGAGCCAGCAGCAGTAACAGCGGCAGTCCGGATGGTACTGCCACCGGGGTGATTCCAGTAGCAGTGACGACAGCAGTTTGGATGGTATCACCACCAGGGTGGGTCCCCGATTACCTTGCTGCGGGGGCCCACTCCTCACGTCGGGTGCTAGCGGCAGTCCTGGTGAACCCGGTGCTTGGGTGGTTGCCTGGCGGCCGCGTGCAGGGGTGCCGGCTCAGCCGAACGGCGAATGAAGTGGCAGGGCGCAACTCAGCTGGCTGACGTGTGAAAGATGCGGTTTGGGGTGCCCTCATCTGCTGGCGAGCCTCCACCTGGGGAGGTGGGGGAGGCCCGTCCGCGTCGCCTCCCCCCGCCAGGGCACCCTCCGTTATTGAAGGAAGAAGTGACTGGGAAGATCCGCACAGCGTGCCAGGGTGAAATTCAGCAGGCCGATGAAAAAGATGGCTGGGTGCAGCTTAGCTGGTCGGCGAGTTAAAGACGGTTGGGGTGCCTGGCGAGCCTCCACCTGGGGAGGTGGGGGAGGCCCGTCCGCGTCGCCTCCCCCCGCCAGGGCACCAGCCCTCATTAAAGAAAGAAGAGAAAGCGGAAAGGCCCGCACAGCGTGGCGGGCTCCGCCTTGGTGTTGCCAGAACTTCGGCGCTTCGTATAGCCTCCGGCCTATTCGCACAATCGCCCGCCACTGATGTCAAGGGATTTTTGCATGGCTTTTATAGCCCAAAGTCAACTAAGAGGGACCGCCCAAAACAGGCCAATGTTGCGATTTCGAGGAAGGAGAGGCGAGGACGGTGTCACGTGGACGTTAAGGCTTTGGGATGGAGGTTGCAGCAGACTGTCATGTAAATAGTTGTTTTAAAACGTGTTTTAACCTGTTTACCCTGTTGGTGTGTTTGTTATATCCTATAAGTTATTAAAATGTTATAACTACATTACTTCGTTGGAGTGTTTGTACATATTTGTAGTTTGATGACGAGCACAAGGAGGTTACTGTGCAATCGGAAAAATAACATAGCCCAATTGTGCGCGATCTAGCCCTAGTTTGGTGACGTCGATGGTGGGTGTCAGCAGGCTTCCGTTTGTGCGGGATTTTATCATGCTTATTGGGCGGGGTGGGCAGTAGGGCAGACATGTTTTAGGTAGCGAGAGTAATGGAGTCGGGCTACCTCGCGGTCGTCTCGACCGTGAGCTTGACTCCTTCCCTTGGTTTCATATGTCCCACAAAGGGCTAACTCCTAGCGTTATTTTAGCTTTTGTAAGGTCAAAAAGGATCCTACCAGTGCCTTTACTATCTTGTCGATTCCTGTTCGTTCATCCTTAGTTAATCGATTCATTCTGGTGGACTCTTTCTTTCCTATCTCATGGTCGTCTAGCGTTGTAGTCGACGTTGGGTTCGGCACAAGAGGCTCAGCCGGCGCGGAGGCCGTGAGGGCCGAGGCCCTTGTACTGCTTTCGCTCGTGTTCGGGGTAGAGCAGAGAAGGGGTCCTAACAGCGTACTGGCCTGAGGTTTCGGGCTCCTGTCTTAGTTTAGTTTCCCTTCTCTCCTTTATGTCTTCTTCTAACTTTTTAGCGGCAAGGTGAGCTGCCTTTCGTAATTCCTTTTCTGCTTTTACTTCTTCCCTCTTTTTCCGTTGCGTCGCTTCTTTGCGCCACATGCCAATACTGTCAAGCATAGTAGGCGTCGTCTTATTGCTACGCAGAGCTACTTCTAGCGCTTCTATCTTGCGGTCGTCGAAGGATCCCATCAGTGGCCACTGACTTTCGGGGTCCTTCTTGGTATATTTATGCCACAGCTTGCTATAAGCTACGGCGACTAGTCCATATTTAGTGAACATGTCCTTATTAGGGGTGCCTTCCAGTGGAGCCGGGTGGTTCACCTCTAATAAGCGGTCCGGGCAGAACCAACTACCAATCAGTGGGGAGAAGATAGGCATGACGGGTTTCAACGGGGACAAAAGTCAGCACTACCTATCTTTTCACTGCTTGCAAAGACTAGACAGAATATCTCTATTCTTCGTTATTTGTAAGCAGAGAATACCTCCAAAGAACCAATATCGAACAACTAGTGTTCGGACAATCAATCAATCAATCAATGGGGAGATAAAGATAGGCACGACGGGTTTCAACGGGGACAAAAGTCTGCGTTACCTACCCTTCACTATTTGCAAAGACTAGACAGAATATTCCTATTCTACGTTATTTGCAAACAGAGAATATCTCAAAAAGCACTATTCTTCAAAACAATCAATGTTCGGACAATCAATCAATGGGGAGATAAAGATAGGCACGACGGGTTTCAACGGGGACAAAAGTCTGCGTTACCTACCCTTCACTATCTGCAAAGGGAGAGAGAGAGAGAGTATTTCTACTCCTCCCCGTTTGTAGACAGCGAATATCTCAAAGAGAACAATCAATGAGCAATACTAGTATTCAAACAATCAATCAATTATTTCGCACTTTTGTCGTATTTCACGACCTTACCCGGACCGCGTGGACAGTTTCTCGTCTTCCGCCTCCAGCGCCCGATCGTCCTCTACTCTCCGTATTTGCCGCGGCACTCCTGATGGTTCCCAGTCAGGACCGTAGATCACTCGAGAGAGGTCTGCTCGGAACCAGTGAAGTTCGGATGATCGGCTGCCAGACGAGGGTCTATTGGGCAGGAGCTCTCCCGATCGTTGCAGTCGTTCACTCTGTCGTCGGGACCTCTCCCACTGGATCCACGTGTCGCTGATGGGCCCCACGTTTGGGACGCCAATTGTTAAATGGTAGCGGCAGTTTCAGTCGATAACCTTTCAAGTATTTGCCCGGCGGTAATCGCCTCTCATACCACTCGATAATTTACCAATAAAAGAGGCAGGCGCCGGAGACTGGAAGGCAGGAAACAAAGTTTTATTCCGTCGGAGCAGAACACATCAGATCTGACAGCAAGGTATCGTCACGAGGTGCTCTAACTGCATCTCTGAGACCTGGTCTCTTATACACTGGTTTATTGCTTTATTACACATAGTACATTCTTGAGATTCCCTTGATGTGCGGGGGAATATCCCCTGAAGCCCCGGTTCAGATCCGTTCCCACACATAGATACAGTAGAAGTTCCCACCCCATCCACAGTAGGAGATGGCTATCGCGCAGCAGGGAATTCCGCTAATTCCCGGGGGTGTGTGCAACTGGCCGGGTCTCAGGGGGTAGGGGCTTTGATCTACTGTAATCCCTTTGATGTGGGGTGTTTCCCTTACAGTAGGGGCAATAAACTGCATCCGCAGGGCTAGGTGATGGCCTGGGACCAGGGGGCGCAGAGGAAGGGGGGTTATCAAAGGAGAGGCATGACCATGTATGGGTTGTCGGTCGGAAGTGGTTCCGTAGCAGGGTCGCGCAAAAGGAGAGGGTTTATGGCCTGTATGAGAGAGCGGGGGTGGCCGGCGCGCGGGGGATGCTCGCAGCGCCGGGGGAAAGCGCTGGCGATCGAGAGTGAGCGGGGAGAGAGAGTGGGATGCCTAAAATGGCGACCGTACATTTGCTATGCGTTGCGCTGGGGAGAGGCAAGATGGCGCAGATAATGTTCAGTTTGCAAGCTAAATTTCCACACCCATACAAGCACAACATCATCACATGGAAGCGATACATAGATGACATTTTGATCTTCTGGAAGGGTACCAGAACATCCTGCGAAACCTTCCTGGAATGGGTTAATGGACTGAACCCACACCTTCGATTCACGGGAACTATGAGTGACACCTCCATCCCCTTTCTGGACCTCTTGATCATCCTCGAGGACGACACCCTGAGGACCACACTACACAAAAAACCGACAGACCGTAATAGTCTCCTTGATTTTAACAGTCACCACCCCAAAGCCCTTCGGGAGAACCTCCCGTACGGACAATTCCTGCGCATACGACGGAACTGCTCAACCAGTCAGGATTATGAGAACGAAGCTAACCACCTTGAGGAAAACCTCCTGGACAGACACTACCCCAAGAGGGTAGTCAGACACGCAAGAAAAAGAGCCCGAAATAACCACAGGGACACACTGTTGGAAACCAGAACCAAGACACCCAGCGAGTCCATCACATGCGTCACCACCTTTACACCCCAGTCCAACAAAATCAAACAGATCATAAAACGGAACTGGAAAATTTTGAACACCGACACACTGAACCTAGAATTACCACGCTTCGCATTTAAAAGAACAGCGAACCTACGTGACAGACTGGTCAACACACGACCACTGCAACGTAGACAGGACCAACCGAACAACACACTGTGGAACTTGACCCCTGTGTCAGGCCACTACCCATGTGGAAATTGCCACGCTTGTTCTACGACCACGCACAGTAAGCAACTCACTCTGGGAAACTTTACATGGGAACAACGAGGACACTCTAATTGCAACACCAAAAACTGCGTCTACCTCATTACATGCCCATGTGGCTTAAGGTATGTCGGCATGACCTCACGTCCCATTAAAGTCCGCATCAGCGAACACAAGAGTACCATCCGTCGAGGACGGACAGCCACGAAACTCACCAACCACTTCCTTGACCATGGGCATACCAGCGAACAACTTACATGGACCATACTAGAGTCCAGACCCTTCTGGAATGCTCAAGCCTTATTACGCCAGGAACAACGTTGGGTGTTCCGTCTCCGTACTAACACGCAGGGACTCAATGACGAGATACCCTGGGTAGAACTGTAACTCACAACGGACACACACTCTCGCTCCGGTGGACACACCTCATTACACACGAGCGAGTGATAGGAAACACAAGGGGGATCTGTAATTAAGCATGGATACATCCCTGTGGCCTGGAGGACACTTTTTCCCTACACCGATGTACCTTTATGATCCTCATGGCTCTCCATATAGGATTTTTCCAGGAGTAGGAGCCCGTGGTCCCCTCATTGTTTATTGCGGGACACACCTTGTCCGGGTTACCTGTACATGCCACCCTTTTCAGCTATGGCCCTATCCGGGGCACATCTGGGGCCCACAAGCCCTTTAGAATCACTTATGTACATACCATCCACGAGCAGGGCACTATGTGGAATCAACATCGCATGCGCACTTCGCTTGCTCCCACTTTTTAACTCCACGCATGCGCACACCCCAAGACACACTCGCCCACGCATGCGCAAGACACGGCACGCGCACAGCCCCCGGCCCTCGAACAGGAAGTGGTTCACTCCCCTTCACCGACGCCTTAAATCGATACCTGCTGGCAACGGACACTAACTCCAGGCAGCCGCTGGCAGTGGGTAGGTGCTGACTGAGCCGGCCCCCGACGCAACCGTGAGTACTCGTAGGCAAGGATCCTACAGGGACCATCATGTATGCGCAGTCCACCCTCACGCAGGGTTCCCTCCCTTAACCTTTTTACGCTCTGTTTGGTCCCTCCAGCAAATAGGGCGCTGGCAGCCTCGGCGGATCCTATGCAGCCCCGTTCAGAAATACGAGGGTAAGGATGGGGTCACCTTGCTCTTCGTTATACCAGTTTCATGTATTTGTACATCTTCACGTTTCTTGGCATATACACTGTATTTTTCAAGTGATACTTTAACTGAGTGCTCGCTCACTGTCTGAGCTGTCAGGTTCTGCCACGACCCTTCCCCAATTAGTCTAGTGGGTCCGTTACCTGGCTATGTGGTGTGTTCTTATTTCATTTTCTGCCCGCTGCATATAGATTGTCTATGCCTGGGCTTTGTCCACGAACATACCTGCCGCTCACTCTGGCGCCACTACTGCCACCCTCACCTATGCTCTCTTTGACTTCAGCTATAATGTTGAGATTTATACAGAAATTTTCTCAATGAGTGTTGGTCCCCGCCCTGCACCGCTCCTCAACCCATGGGAGATAATCTACCATTGAATTAACTGAATGTGCATGAGACTGATGCTGGACGCCTGACACGTCACTTATGTACGTTTTTGTTGACATGGTCACCGGGGTGACCGCACTATCACCATGCGAATGGTATTCGGGGTCACAGACAGGTCCTTGCTGTGCTCTCTCGTGATAACTGTGTTTATATGTACCAGTTCTGTCTTAACCATTCATGTGTGTCTTGTCACCCCTCCCTCCTTCTTTTACCCCCCCTCTTCCCCATCCCTACCCTTCCCTCTTCTCCCCTCCCGTTTATTTCCCCTGCAGGTTACACTAGTTTGGTACGTTCTTCTTGTCCTTGCTGACCAGGTCACTGTACCCCGCAGCCCCGTACCTCTTTTAACCTTTTCTTAGACGTGAGTTACCCTTCCAATCTCTGGCACTCCCGTCTTCACCGTGCACTACCTTTCACTTCTCCACGGTCCTGATGAAACGCCACTGACCCGTCCGGGCATTCTAGGCGTGAAACATGTCGACCTTTTATTAAAGTCACATTAGCACCTTGCGCTGATTAGTGACCCCGTGACCTTCTGGTCTTTTTAGTTTGCCAGAGGCTCCATATTATTAAAATCCACTTTTTTGGACACCCCTAGGCATTTTTACTCCACACACCTTGCACGCACTCAACCACTTACCTCTCGGATCCACCTCACTGCTTTTTTGCCCACATACCCGCATTCACCTAACAGCTTTTCTCTTTAAAAGACCTCCGATAGAGAGACCCTTCGGGGGACCGTCGGGCATTGCAGCGCCGGCCCGACGAGGAGCAACAACAAGCCCAATGATGAAGCAAGACATCCCTCGGGGTGTGTGAGGGCTTACGAGAGGCTACATAGAGTCCTCCCCTTCAGGAGTGGATCCTTGAGACTGGGGAAATTCTCTTTGCCTCTTTTCATCCCCCCTCTATCCCCCTCTCCTTCCCCCCCCTTCCCCCCCCTCTTTTTACACTCTTCCCTCTATCTCCACCTATGTTGAGCAGGTGATCGGCATTTTTGTTTCACCGCCAACAGGGAACAATGTCCTCATTGATTTAACTGTTACGAGTGGAGCACGGACATTGGACCATAACCAGCTCCTGGTCCCCCCCTCTCCTTTTTTGACTGGGCATAGAAGACGTCAATGCTCTCCGTTTCCTCTTGTCGCGCCTGGCGGAGCTTGAACCACTCGAAGTCGGGGTTCGTCTGGGGGTCAAAATGGCGATTTAGGGCCCTTATGGCGCCCGCATAGTCGTTAGCGTTCCCTCTGTCTGGTAGGGTCTCAAAGAGGTCGTACAGCTCTTCGCCACCGTAGCACATGAGGAGGGACCTCTTGACTGTGTCATCCGTCTCCCGCACCCCGACAAAGTAGTGCTCCAACCGTCCGATCCATGAGCGCCATCGCACTGCCGCCGTGGAGGGGTCCGAAAGCTCGCTAAACGGGGGCAGCGGGGCTACCGCTCCATGTCCAGGCGCTGCGGGCACTGGCTGCGCGGCCCGCTGCTGTGGCGGTTGCGCGGTGCCACCTCCGCTGTTGGTAGGGGTGGTCATGCTTGCTGCACCTCGTTGTCACCGCCCACCTCACTGGCCGTGGCCGCTGGTCTGCTCTCTGGGCGAGACCACTGTCACTCTCCTCCCCCGCTTGGGATGAGTGGAGCTGCCTGGCTGTTGCTGCGCGCAGGCGAGACCACTGGCTGCTTCCTTCCAGGCAAATTCAACGTCCAGGCAGGCACTGTCGAGGACGCCCCTGCAGCTTGCCTCCCTCGCGCACTATTTCCAAGCAGGCGGGGGCCTTGCACATCCGACTATTTAACTGCACTCCCCTCCCTACTCAGGCATCGGCTGGGCTCACGAGGGTCGATTTCCCCCTCCGGGGCGAGCTTACCGGCAGTGGGCAGGACGAGGGTTTCCCCGCAGGGCTCCGGAACGTCAGGAGCGGCCCAGACAGCCAGCGCGAGGGCGCGCTCGTAGAGGCTCGTGGTGCTCCGCCTCCACGGACAGCTCGGAACACCGCCAGCCAGCCGGATCACCTCGATGCAGGTATACAGGAGGGGCGATGCGCGGGTGGGCTCCGCTCTCGTCGCCAATGTAGAACATAGGGGTGGGGCAGGCCTAGTGGGGGTAGGCGCCGCTAACAAAGGAAGGGACACAGCAGTCAGGGTTACTGGTGTGGGCCAAAGACCACGAGCGGTCTTGCGCCCGTTTATTTATCCCTTCGGGCGTGCCCGCCCTCCGGGTGCGTGGGTGCGTGACCTGCGTAACAGAACGGGCCGGATGGCTCCGTTACCACAAGAATAATGCTGCTTTTTATGGAAAGGCAGAACTACAGATAAAATATTTTAAATCCTATGTTCTGAGCTTGAAGTGGTTTAGTTCACTAGTAGTTCCGGGATTTTCTGAGAAACACTGTGTTCCTGCACTACTATTGCCTTCCTATGCAGAGGTGGCTCCCTCGCTAAGGCGGAGGAGCGTCGCCCCACTACTCTGCAGAAGTAAAATAAAAGAAAAAATAAAATGATAACAATGTAATGTTATTATCATTTTATGTTGTCCTATTGCTTGCGCAGTTTTACATGAGAGGGCTGGGATGCAGAAAGGGGAGGAGTGGTAGAACCCTCCTAAGAGTGCAACGACTGTTTGGCCGGCACTCTCGGGCCGCCCAAAACAGTCATGCGCACTGTCGCTGTTCTCCATGCAGGCTGCATTACAGCCTGCGAGGAGAACATGTCCACCCCTCCAGCCCCTGGCTGAGCACCGTGTCACAGTGCTCAGATTAATCACATTGGTCAGGGGAGCATGGCTGTTCTTCCTGTTCCTGGAGTCGGACGCAGGAAAACATGAGCAGAGAAGCAGGACCTGGTGGCAAGGTAAGTGTTTTTTTTTCTTCTTCATTGCAACCCGCGCCTCCTCCCCCACGCTCCTGCCTCACCACCCAAGAGCTGTGCCGGCCCCTACTGATCCCATGGCAAGGGAGTTTACAGGAATCTCAAAATGTTCCATGTCAGGTGTGAGTAGTTCATTTAGTCCTGATTTTATAGTTCTTGCCTAGGCAGTGCTTACGCTTTCTCTTCTACACATGCTGTATTCTGGATATGAAAAAACAAAGAAGGGAGTGAAGAGATATATCAGTCATTGACTCAATCTCCTCTGTAAGTTATGAAAAAACAAAAAGAGTCCACTCAGAATTTAAAAAATAAAGTGCTAACCTTCCAAAAAGTGACTAAACCCAAGTGAACCGTTTGGTTACTAGCATGGGAAAACAATAAAGTTTTTTAAAATAACCCTCACTCACCAAAAGATCCCTTGGTGGCATGCTTCATCATCGGGGTTCTTCCCGCCCCGCTGCGGGACGGGGCGTGCTACGACCGAGGAATACGTGGGAGCACTTCGGAGTGAAGTAAACTATGTGTATTGGTGTGAGAGTGGAAGAGTCAGGAATGAGTGAGTTAAAAAAATACCTTGCTTTATGGTAAAACTAAACTTTAATGCTCCCTATAGCTGATATGGATTAACAAGCATTGAAAATGCAATAGGTCTCGCTTTTTATTAAGTTAAAGCCATTTGCTTTGCTATACAATACCATTAGCAAAGCAAATGGCTTTAACTTAATCAAAGATGAGACCTATTACATTTTCAATGCTTGATTATATTACAGAGAATATGTGCAGCGCATGCTGTGAAATAACCTTTTTTGTACTTGATAATGTTGGACTTCAAACTGCACGCCAAAAATGAAAGACTTATGTGCCAGCATAAGAGCTTGTTGCCTTCGCTGTTAACTCTGGTTCGTTGCCATGGGAACGTCCGGGATACATCTGTGCACAATTAATATTTTACCACTCCTTCATTAGGTAAGGGGCACTGTCACAGTCAGTGGAAACACAACACAAAAGAAGCGCAGCCTGTTCACTACGGCTGTACAATGCTTTCACTTAACTTGCCCTGTCAGAGCACCATGTCGGGGGCTTCCCTGGTGAAAACATGCATACTGATACATATATGTTTACAGAGAATGCAGTGTAAAGAAGGGTACCAAGATGACTACATTATCATCGGGGACTTCATATTCCAGTTGTTCCAGGTCACTTTCCCTTCCACACCCCACTGCCTGGACTACATGTCTGAGGGTGTATCCCATCTGGCTGGTAGATTCAAGCCTAGGACTGGAGTCTGGTTTCAGTCACTGCAAGGCCAACCAGTACCTCAAGTATAATATTAAAGCTGCTTATTCTGTAGTGTTGCTGTGCACAAGAACCGAGAAAGGCTGTTCTCGCTGCTTGTACTCTCTTTCACATGCCTGTCGCACGGAATCTAGCCACGGAAGTGAGGGAGGTGGGAAGCAGCTTATCTTCCAGCACTTATCCTGAAAGCATACCTTATAAACACATATAAGTACTTTCCTATTATCATGTATATCCATCTTTTAATAGCAGGCAGCACCAACACACATAGGCTAATTTGGCTGGCATTTAATATTCTCTGCAAGTTTCTTTGGGTCACAAATTAGTGTTGTGCAACACCTTGTATGACAAACACATCATGGTGCATAAACGTCGTCTTAACCATGCAGAGCGAAGCTAATGTAAATGGAGAGAAATTGCAAAGTGCTCATTTAAAAAAAAAAAAAAAAAAGCTTGCCTCACTAACATACTTACGTCAACAGCCTGCCCGGGTAAAATTCCTCTTCTGTTGGCCTCCTTGATGCACACTTGTCAGCCCCATTAAACAGGGAGAAAAGCTCTTTGCCGCTGAGTCCGCTCTCCCGAGATCCGCGCAACACAAATAAAACACTGCGCTCCCGTCAGAGCAAGCGACGGGGCTCCGGAGCGGCCGGTGCCCACAGCAACGCACCAGCAGAGGGCGCTCGCTGGCCTCTCTCCCCTCACAATACTTTCTCGCTCTTCGCCAACTAGATGGCAATGTTAAAATCTAAATACATTTACCGGCTGCTGTGTCTTTTAAGTCACCGAATTTAAATAATAGATACACTTTCCCACCTAAATTCACAGTTTCCGGACACACCCATGCAAAGCATCTAAAAGAAAAAAAGTGTTAGTTAATGTTAGTAATATAGCTGGGATGGTTCTTAGTGATTTTGCCTAAGTAAAATACATTTACAGTTACCGGACACAACCACGCAATGCATCTAAAAGAAACAAGCGCGGTACCGCAATGTCAGACGCGTGTTTATTTTCGCATCGCGCTTTCACTTTAAGTGAAAGCGCGATGCAAAAATAAACACACAGCTGACTTTGCCAAAGCCGAATGTGAACAAAAAAGTGCGTACCGACTAATGCAGGAGAGAGTGTCACGCCGCCAGTAAACAATCCAATCCTGGTAGGCGGGGCCAAACGGAGACAAGGCGGCAACAAGGAGGGACTAAGAAGCATCCTTTACAATCAGAAGCCAGCGTTGTGCATGGAAGATGATGCTACCCAATTAAAAAGATGGGCGGGGCTTCAACTCCGCCTCCGAGAGCTTCGGAATCTGTATTGATTCCAAGAAGCTCTCGAATGCCGAGAGCAGCGCATGCACGCTGCTATCGCCAGCCGAGAACGAAAAACGGGGAAAGAAGGAGGGAAAATAGCTTTAATGAGCCGCTCCCTCGCTGGTCAACATGTTTCGAAGCCTACCCCTAAGCTTCTTCTTCAGAACCAAATACAATGATCTCTGTTGCCACTCTGACTAATGCCTAGTGCTGTTAGCCTATTAGGTGTTTCGTATTAATATACTTCTGTGCAAGACATTCGTTTGATACCTACTTGGTAATATTCTTTAATAGATCGAATATACAATTTCTTAATTTTGGCAATCTGGAAGGATAGAAGCAAAAAGAATTAGTAGTCTAGGTGATCTTTTATTTGATGATTACATATCTTCACCCTAATTGTGAGAGGAAAAAATTGTGATATATTTTTTCTCTGGGTCACGTAGGGGGGTTGCGCAGCCCCCTCCCCATTGCACATATGGCTGGGCCTCATGGATGGGGCCCTCGGGCCTTCATGGATGGGGGCCCCTGTCCCCCGGGGAGTAGGACCGTGCAGCCCCAGTCACCCTTTACTTATAGGGCTAGGCCCCAGGGATGGGGTCCCTGGTGCCAAAATCGGCCCAGAGTGCTCCGACTGTTGAACAATGTCCGGAAGTCTTTGCGGGAGCGGTCCCGAAAGCTCCTCGAGGCCTGCAGTCGGCTCCGCGTCGCTCAAGATCCCGGTCGCGTGGGAGGTCGAGGGACCGATCGCAGAGTCATCATCATTCCTCTTCTAAGTCTTCGCACTCGGGGTCAGGTAAGCCGCAGCACAAGAAGAAGTCAAAGAAGCATCGTCTCTCTTCGACTTCCCCTTGTCCGTTGGCCGATGCAACAAAGGGTGCGGGTGGTGCCCCTCCCACGGTTTCGCATGTGTAGCCTTCAGGATCGACTCCGACCTTCACTCCCTCCCCCGGACCGGGAGCAACCCCTGCCCAGCTTTGTCAATTTTATGAAGCGATGCACGCCAACTTTGGGCAGCCCGACTCTGCCGGCTCGCCTTTGGGCCCTGCGGACTCGGTTGAGGGCCCTAAGCCTTCGACGCCAGCTGCTTTGGCCTCGGCACCGCAGGGCCCCCTTGGATCCAGTCCTGATCCGGATTGGCACCGGTCGACCTTGTTACACCTTCACCGGCGCCGATTCAATCAGCATCCCATCCGCAGCCGACGCCGGCTGGACCCCCAGCCGGCGTCAACCCCGGCTTCCACCCCAATGTGGACACGGAGCCGAACCGGCGTCGACTGACGCCGGATTCGGCGCCAATGGGTACTTTTGTCCCTGTGTTCCACCCTGGCCATTTTCAGCCAGATTGGCAGGCCGAAGAGGGTGAGGAAGACTGGGAAGGGTCTGGTGACCCTTTGATAGACCAGTTGGAGTACGATCCGGACTGGAGAGAGGAACTGGGGGATGGCAGTGATCTGGATACTTCCCCAGACCTAGGCATGTTGTCTCCTCCTACCGTGGCTACAGAGGAGGGAGCGTCATACGCAGTGGTGTTGCATAGGGCGGCCGAGGCTCTCCACCTCAAGCTAACTACGGTGGCAGTCAGGACTAATCTCCTGACAGAGGTCGTTCAACCGACAGCGAGTTATTCGGAGCTCCTGCTGCCGTTTAATGAAGCCCTAACGGACATCCTTTTGGGCACGTGGTCCAGGCCCAACACAGGTCTCCTGTGGAGAGGATGATTGCCCAACGCCACCACCCGGCCCTGGGCGACCCCACTTTCCTCTCCCAACACCCCACCCCTGCGAGCTTGGTGGTTCAAGCCTCCACTTCTAAAGGCGCCTTCCCTACCGCACCACCGGCCAGCTCGGGACTGCGGTCGGTAAACACTGCTTGTCTGTTGGGCCGTTACACCCGCTCTGCGTGGGAGACGGTGGCACAGGTGCTGCCTCAGTGCCTGGAGCAGGCCCGGGCCGTGCTCTCCCATGCATTTGAGACGCAGCGAAGTTTACCATTTATTGTGGGCTGGATACCGCCGACGCACTTGGCAGGGCGATTTCCACATCAGTAGCCCTTCAACGCTACGCCTGGTTGCGTTCGACTGGTTTTTCCGGTATGTCCAATCCACCCTTATGGACATGCCATTTGACGGCCGTCGCCTTTTTGGCGACAAGGCAGATAACGCGGTAGAGCGCTTTAAGGACTCTCGGGCTACGGCCAGGTCCTTGGGTCTCTCCACCACCCACCCTGCGCAGTCTGCCTTTCGTGGCTGCGGAAGGGGTGCCCCGCTACATGCCACCCAGAGCCACAGGCCTACACAAGCTGTTCAGCCTCAGCACGGCCGGGGACGTGGGAACCACCAGAGTGATTCTGGGGGCCATCGGGCAGGCCAGTCCACTACAGCCCCCCGTGCAGCAGCCTCCAAACCTTCCTAGTCTGACTTTTCAGGGCCACCAAATGCCAGTGGGCAGCAGGATCCACCATCACCTCCTCCACTGGCGCACCATCATGTCGGACAGGTGGGTTTTGCAAATAGTCCAAAGGGGCCACTCCCTCCCCTTTGAGACTACCCCTCCCTCCATGCCACCTTAGTACCATCGCATGTCGGTGGATCACTTAGCCCTTCTCCAACTGGAACGTTCGGCACTCCTGGCCAAGGGTGCCATCGAGCGCCTTCCTGCCCCAGAAGTAGGTTGTGGCTGCTATTCCCACTACTTTCTGGTACCCAAGAAGGACAAAGGCCTGCGTCCTATCTTGGATCTCAGGAACGTCAACCGCATTCTCCGGAAGGAGAAGTTCAAGATGTTGATGCTCGCTCAGGTCTTGTCTGCCCTCGACCCTGGAGACTGTATGGTAGGGTTGGACTTGCAGGATGCTTACTTTCACATCCCTGTCCTGCCAGCCCACCCGCGTTACCTGCGGTTCACAGTAGGCCACGAGCACTTTCAGTTTACCTTGCTCCTCTTTGGCCTTACCAGCGCCCCTCGGGTGTTCACAAAACTGATGGTGGTGGTCGCAGCTCATCTGCGCAGATCAGGGGTTCCAGTCTTCCCACATCTCGGTGACTGGCTGTTGAAGGCGGGCTCAACCCAGGCTGTCGTTTCCCACCTCCAGACTATGGCCGACCTCCTGCAATCGCTCGGGTTCTCCATCAAAATGCCGAAGTCATACCTGACCCCCTCTGAGAAGCTCCTCTTCATTGGAGTGGTTCTGTACACAATGCAGTTTCGGGTTTATCCTCCCGAACAGCGAGTCCAGGATATTCGTGCTATGATTCCGATCTTTCAGCCCCTATCCCAATTTTGGTCAGGATGACCCTGAGGCTTCTGGGCCTCATGGCCTCCTGCATCCTCCTGGTTGATCATGGCAGGTGGCATATGCGGGCTCTGAGTGGGACCTGAAGTTCCAGTGGGCGCAGCATCAGGGGAATCTGTCTGATTGTGTCCAGATCTCGGAGGGCACTGCACAACAATTGCAGTGGTGGCTCACGAACCAGGATTGGGTCAACGGCCTATCCCTCTCCCTTCCCCAACCAGAACACACAGTGTTGACAGACGCATCCCTTCTGGGATGGGGCAACCACATGGGAGAGGCAGAAATCAGAGGCCTCTGGTCTCCGACGGAGTCCGGACTCCACATCAAGCTTCTGGAGCTTCGGGGGATCCATCTTGCACTCAAAACATTCCTTCCCTCTGTCCGGGAAGTGGTGCAGGTGTTCACGGACAACACCACCGCCATGTGGTACTGCAAAAAACAAGGCCGGGTGGGGTCATGGACCCTATGTCAAGAGGCCCTCCGCCTCTGGACATAGCTGGAACATCAGGGCATATCCCCGGCGGTTCAACACCTGGCAGTTTCACTGAACCACCAGGGTGGACCAACTCAGCGCAGGTGCATGATGGATCACGAATGGCGTCTTCACTCGGAGGTGGTGCAAAGTCTTTTTCAGCAGTGGGAGAGCCTTGGTTAGATCTATTCACCACCAAAGAGATTGCGCAATGTCAGCAATTCTGCGCGTTGGAATTTCCAAGGCGGCACTCGCTAGGTGACGCTTTTTGTGGTGAGTGGAGTTGCAGACTTCTATACGCCTTTCCGCCTATACCACTTCTGCCCAGAGTGCTGAAGAAGATCAAGCGTGACCGGGCCCAAGTCATTTTTGTGGCCCTGCATTGGGCACAAAGAGTCTAGTATGCGGAACTGCTCAACATGGCCATCGATCCTCCGATCCGACTGCCTCTTCGGGAGGATCTTCAGTCGCAGCAGCAAGGGACGGTCCTCCACCCGACCTGTCCAGCCTCCACCTCCTTGCGTGGAGATTGAGCGGAGGCAGTTGATGTCGTTTGACCTGCCTCCCGAAGTCTGTGATGTAATCTTGGCAGCCAGGCGTCCCTCCACTAAGACGCTATACGCCTGCAGATGGAATACATTTATGGTATGGTGCACAGCAAAGGCTCTGGATCCCCTTTCTGAGGTACTCTTGTTCCTCCTTTCTTTTGCCCAGCAGGGCTCTGCTCTGGGCACTCTTAAGGGCTACCTCTCAGCCATTTCAGCCTTCCTCAGGCACCCTGATCAGCCTTCTATTTTCAAGTCTTCTGTTGTAAATAGATTTCTTAAGGGCATTACTCATCTTTTTCTTCCTATTTCCTTCGTAATGCCACAGTGGGACTTGAACTTAGTTCTGACATATCTTATGTGCACTCTATTTGAGCCACTACATAACTGTCCTCTTAGACTTCTCACTTTGAAAACTGCTTTTCTGGTGGCCATCACCTCTGCACGCAGGGTGAGTGAGCTGCGAGCTTTGTCTTCCAAGCCTTCCTTTCTGGCTGTCTATCTGGCTGTCTATCCGGACAAGGTTGTTCTTAAAACTAGACCTTCCTTTCTTCCCAAGCTGGTAACTTCTTTCCACATTGGCCAAACCATCACTTTGCCCACCTTCTATCTGCCTCCGCATTCTTCCAAAGAGGAAGAGAGGCTCCACCGTCTGGATCCAAAACGTGTGCTTTCTTTCTACTTAGATCGCACCAAACAATTCAGGGTGGACGACCAGCTCTTTGTTGATACTGCTGGGGTATCTATTCTAAGGAAAGGAATCTATAACTGTTTCTTTCAGATGAGCAAGTTACTTACCTTCGATAACGATATATCTGTAAGAAAAATAGGTTAGTTATAGATTCCTTACCGCCCCACCCATCCCCCCGTTCTGCCAACTGACTTCTAGGGTTAAGGTCATCCTTTTCGGGCCCTAGTTTTGTGCACCAGTGGTCAGTGTCTTGCATGGCTCGGCGCTTCTGGCGTGGAAAGTCGTGTACAGAACTGACATCAGTACGTCAGGCCGGCATCTATGTAGCTACTGCGATGTCATCCCGGCGTCCACGAAGCTATGACGAACGCGAAGTCGTCCAACACCACCTTCTGACGTGCAGGGGTACTGCTGACGAAAAACTTTCCGGATCCAGTCCGACTCCTGGGGGTAATTCTAAGGTAAGGAATCTATAACTAACCTATGTTTTTTACAGATATGTCTTTACCAAAGGTAAGTAACTTGTTCATTTGGTGTAAATCCATTAACATTTTTATGCTGTAGCTGTGTCTAAAGCTCCTATGGGAAAATGAAGGAGAAAAACACGTTTTGGGACCTCCCTTTTTTCTCATATCCCGCTTGACAGATCACCCCGAAACTTTACATGCGCAAACTAGGCAAAAAAAGAGCACTTTTTTGGGAATGTTTTGTGGAAATTCATCAAACGGTGCCAATGATATTAGTTAACACAAAAAATGCATTTTCTACGGAAACAGAATCATAACTATAACTACCCAGTGGCAAGTGCCACTGGGTAATATATATAAATATATATACATGCATATTGAAACATATACCATAGTGCAAAGGTGTCTGCATTGTGGTCAGCATATTTTTGCCTGGTGGTCAGCATTGTTTTGCAGCACACATGCAAAGAGGAAAAAACAAGGAGAAATACAAATATTCCTCCACGTAATGCCAGCTTCAGGGAGTCACAGGATGTTGGTGCAAATCCATGTGTACAAATCTTTTTAGATATGGATTTGCGTCAAAATACATAGGTGGATTGACTTAAAGTAACACAAGGCAACACATTTCACTACATTGCGTTACTTTGTTATACAATCCAACGCAAATCGTGATTTGCCGATTTGCGTTCAATGGTGAACCATTACTTTGTTGATTTGCGTTCGATGCTAAACCATTACTTTGTTCCGGGTCTGTGTTAAACAAGTAAAGCAAACACGATGCAAAGTGTTTGCTTCTGGTAAACGCGGGAGAAATGGATCCTTACTAAATTTGTCAAAACTCTTTTACTACCGAATTATGGCCAGTGCTTATCACGCTCACTGATCAAGCACAGACCTACAGGGTTGTCCGCTGTTTTCTATGGACTACCATGCTATATATTAAAGCATTACCTCATATACCAACAGCTTTAAAAACGTGTTTAAAACACGCATCAGCTGTATCAGAAGACTACTGGAAACAAACGGGTTGACCACACAACCCGTCTCTATAAATCAATCTAACATATATTAGATACAGTAGTTAATTTGTGAAGAAAAAAAAATAAGTCCTGGGGGTCTCGCCAGGCGGCAGCTTGCACCAGCCCATTTCTCCTGTTAGTGTCGCCTAAAACAGAACCAACTCCTAACCATGAAAGGGGATACAGGATGTGGCATAATGTCCAGAGCTGCCAACTTCCGAGTTGGAGGTCCAGGTTCGAGTCTAGGCATTGGCTTAACATCCTGTGAATCTGGGCAAATCACTTAATCTCCCCATAAATGAGTGTGTCCTTAACTGGTACTCATGAAAAGCGCTGGTGCTGATGATTAAGTATTAATACACCGGAAACCACTGGCTAAAATTAAGCACTGAAGATAGTGACAAAAAATATCTGTCATACAATTGTGTATTTCTTGCTGAAGACACTGAAATGTTTTACCAATGAAACAGTTATTGACATCATACAACATAAAGGTTCACTTTGCTCCAGACCAAATATGTCACTGCTCAGTAGTGATGATTCCATCTTGACTATTTATGCACCTGTGGTGGCAGGAGTTTACTGATATGGCCAGGTTCCGCTATCAGAATTTAACTAGGAACCCTAGGTCAATGGATCTTTTGTTACCTGCTGAGATATGTAAAGGGAAAAATAACTAATTTGAGGCAATCCAACATTTCCGATGATTATGACTCAAAAGATTACAGACTCCAAATTCAAATTTAGTGGGTTTATCACAAAGCCAGAAACAACTGAATGTACAAGCCCCTCAGGACGAGGTTGTAAAAATACATGGGAACTAATACAAAGCCATATCTACGAGTGAGCTTGATCCGATAGATCAAAGCTACAGAGCTCATTCTAAGAGGCTCCCTCTTCTCTCGTAGATCTCCTTCTCCTAACTCCCCTCTTCTCCTGTCTCATCCCTCAGTGCACAGTCCCTAATACAAAATGCATAGATGTAAAACACGCCCACAGATCACCTCATCTCACTGGGCACTTCTCATTAGTAAATTTCCACCGTCGTCCTCACTCCATCCAAGTTCGGCTCGATGACCTTGATTCCCAGGCCTCCTCAGTGAGAAAGAACACCGGCTCCCAATTATCGACATTCCATTTACAAAGTATCACTTCTCCTCCATGCCTAACTCCTCAAACAAAAGGCGTTAGTTTTAACTAACAAAGGCAGCTTTTTCCACCTGCAAGGAAATGATAGAACAGAACAACCATGCACGCACATGAAATTAGCTGACTACCTCCAAATGCGAGAGCTTACCATGGAAATTACATTTTCAGGCCTACACAAAGGGGTAGAGTGCAGATTCCCTTTGGTCAGTGTCTGGAAACTTTCCATGCTTGCATTATCTTCCTCCTTGTCGTTTTATTTCACACCCGACTATTGTATGCCCCTCAACCTGATGTTTTCTTCCCTTCCAGGTTGCCACAGGTTCCTTACCGGTTTATATCCTGTGCTACATCCTTTGTGCTGCTTGGGCTTTATTTCAGACTCGCCTCTCCCTCCTGCGGATCAAGGTGGGCTCCTAGTCTTCCCTGGGCTTGACAGAGCCTGTGCCTACAAGGAGGCAGGTGAGTTACTCCTTCAATATTCAACTACTCATGACTTTGACCACTTTATCCACTCCAATAATTATACTTATGAGTTCCTTTCCCTTCAGTTAGAAGTGTGGTCTCAGCTTTTAAGGAATATCTGTTCCAAACCCATTGGGCCCTGAGACGCACCTCCTCTCCTGTAACTTCAGACCAATGTTTCTTTCTCTCCCCCTTTCTCTTCCCTGAGGGTCTGGGCTGACGTGCAGCTCTCGGGGTCATCACCGAGGTTAGGAGAAGGTACGGATTAGCTGTGCATCAAGTCGCAAACCACCGTCACTTGACACAGGCAATGTGCAGTGCTACACACAATAAACCAATATGCTAGCCATTGCCACCTTATGACGGGCAATCCCACGTATGCCATTAAAGGCCACCAGCTGGACCACTTGTGCTCCGTGTGTCTGCCAATGCCACCATGTGCTCCAGGTGTTCCCATATTCAAGTTAATATCATCAAATAGTGTGCCCTATGTTCTTTATACCAGCTGTAAAAAGCATTACCCAGCTGTACCTGGGAGACAGTGTGGCCCTGGTGTATGGTGTGTATGAACTTGTGGTCACTCTGATCACTCCCAAATGCATGTGCGCTGTAGGGATCTACTACTGCATAACACTCCTTTAGTGAAGGATAAATGCTTCAGAATTGCACTACACCAAGCCCTTCCTTATCACCCTAAATAATGAGTATGCAAATGTGCAAGAACTCAAACTGTGCATGGGTTCTAGAAATAGGCATGTGCAAAGGTGTGTAATTTATGCGTTTCCCATCATATATATTTCTTAAGTGCAGAAAACAGTGTCTTAAAAGGTGTATTAAACATTCTCATAGTTTAGCTGTCCTGTTGTTATTACTCCTTCTGTTTCATTATTTTCATTGAGATCAGTTAGCACATTTGCTGCAAAATGCAACACACATAGAAAGAGGAAGTAAGGAGGAGAAATAAAGATATTGCTCCTCGTTAGCCTCACCTAGGAAGGTGTAGCACTTTGGCGCATTCCCACTTTTACCAGTTCTGGGACATCTGGGACTGCGTCAAAATCCCTGGGAGTTGCATGGGCACACACACGCAGTGCCCATGTAATGCCTTTTCAGGGCAGAGTAACGCAACACAGATTTTTGCGCTGCGTTGCGTTACTCCAGATTTATGAAGCCACTCATGGCCATGCAAAGTGGCCTTATGGGGCTTCATACATCTCGTTTTTGAGTTGTGTCTCACATGCACCACGTTGCATGATGCAAGTGCGACGCAACTGGGCTCATAAATATGGCCCCCAATGTTTACAGATCAAACTTGGTGCAGCATAGGCGAATTAGGCAATATGAGAGCATTTGACCATTAATGTAGACTTCTCCATAAAATGACAGGTGCTGCAAGTATGATGTTGCATAACCAGCTATCAGACCATGGGTTTTTCCTGGACTGGCTGTGAAAGCATGGTGAATGAGATGGACCTGAGTGTACCTACATGCAGTGTAAGAATGACTGCACATATGCATGATGCCTGTCAATATTTCTGTGTAAGCAGGAATCAATTTGATGGGGCATGAGTCATGCACCCAATTGCCATGTTTTAATTATGGGAATATTGTACATTGTCGAGGAGAATTTGGGTCATATGTCATACAATGATTTCAATCTCCATATGTAAGTGGTGGTACCCTGAGGTATTTCTTAAAATGCTGGACCAGCTTCTAGGAGCTTCACACCTGACACTCTCACACCTTCAATTTCTGGCACCTCATTTTGTGCAACAGCCTAACCAAAATCCACCACTATTGATACCAGCAGACCTGCCACCCAGGCTGACAATGTGAAATCATATACATCTACCTTGTCTGCTTCTGCCACAGCACTATCTGCAAGCTTAAGGCCACTTACCATTTGGCCACAGCAAAAACACCTTAGCGGTTCTCATTCCTCCTCCGCTTCGAACACTGATAAGGCCAGAGCTGCAAGCCCAACTGATGCCTCTGGAATATCTGCTTTATTGAGACATATTCTGGAGTGGAACAGGTGCACACTGCCCTTGGAGTATGCTGAGGATTCCACGCACCCCCACCATAACCCCGGGGACTGCCTCCTCCCCGGGGCTATAGTAAATAATAATGCATGGGGGGCATCAGCCCCCTCATGCATCCCTGTGGACCGCCACCTCCCTGGGGCTAACTCAGACTAATGCGGGGGGTGTGCGGGTCCCCTCATGGAGCCATAAATGGCCCTAGGGACCGCAAACCCCCCTCCCCCCGGACGGGCTCCAGCAATGTCCTGGGGTGCCCACCCCGGAACATTGCAGTTTGCTATGGTATGGCCGGAGTGCTGCTCCCGCCATGCCATAGCAAAAAGTGCTTTGATTTTAACAAGCGAGAGCAGAAAATGCTCTTGCTTGTTGAAAGCAGAGCAGTGTCTGTTTCTCTGCTCCCTGTCAAGAGAGCAGGGAAACAGACATTGCTTTGGGATCTAAGGAGCTGCATGTTCAGCAGCTCCCTGGGTCTCAAAGCAATGCCTGATCCCGCAGGAAGCGGGTAGTTGGCAGGGACCACATGGCAAAGAATCACAAGAAGGAGAGTGACTACATAAACCAAGGATAGGAGGACCATGGCTATGTGAACCAGGGAGGTGAGACCAAGGACCCAGGCACCCAGAGCTACAAAGATAATCTCTAAGAGGACCAGGAAACAAAGGACCAGGGGACCAGGAGGATCAGGGCAAAGAGTACCAGGGTGAGGAGCAAGAGGAGGACCAGGTCATGGGACATCGGGAACCTCATCCAGGAGGATCAGGCCGGGCCATGAGGATGAAGAGAAGGATGTCCAGGCCCAGGAGGATCCGAGCAAGGAGGGTCTTGGGCAGTTGGTGTAGAACCACAGTGACATGGATCAGCAGAACCAGGGCAAGGAGGATGAGGACCATATTCAGGAGGACTGGTAAAAGCAGAAAGACTATGGACATGGGACTAGGGGACCAGAATAACAAAAGGAGGTGAGGGGCCAGCACCAAGGATTCCAGGAGGTCCAGAGCCAGAAGAACGAGGACCAGAGTAAGAAGTATCCAAAAGGATCAGGATCAAGAGGACTGGTAACAGACCTAGAAGTTCCAGAGGGACCATGCCCTGAGGGCCAGGGACAAGAATACCAAGTGGAGAAAAAAAACCAGGAACTGGAGGTAGCGGGGACAGGGTGAAGCGGATTTGAGAACCAGGAGGGTGAAAGCCAGGAAGAGCAAGTGGACTGGACAAGGATGGCCAGGAGGAACAGATTTTTATTTCCAGGCTTGCAATGACTCAAACAAAGGCAAGCAGGACCAAGATGGCCCAACAATTGGGTGCATTGCCAGAAGACCCATGAGTACAAGGCACAGGACCAGGAGGATCCAAACCAGGAGGACAAGGACTAAGAAAGAGAGGACTAAGAGGCCGTCAAATTTGGAGAGTAAGATAACGACTAGTCAATTTGAGTAAGCGAAATAAGGATGTTCCAAAATGGGGGGCGTGGCCAAGCAGCATGGCCGACAGAACGTGAGCTCCTTCGACTCCCGACCGACCTGCTGCTAAAATCCTGAAATATCCTTCACCCGGACACCCACGGCTGATCTGTGGGTGCTGCTGGGGGCCTGCAAGCGGTGGGGGCCCCCTGGGAGGGGGAGAGCCCGATCTGCGGCCTGGTACCGGCCATTGGGACCCAGCGCCCGACTGCCTGATGAGTGAAAACTACACGAGGCCGGGGATTCGGCCTGCACCCGACTGAGTCGCCGCTGGCGCCCGGATTCGACGACCCAGCCTGTGACTGCTCCAGGGACCCTGGCTGAGCCGGAGGAGGTACCCACTGCCATTGGAGGCCTCCCAGAGTGCGTTGGGTCCTTACATCGCCACACTAGCGCCTGGGTGAGACACGGACCGAGAGGTGTGCCACGAGGTGTCTCTGTGCAGGCCGCGCTGTCATTGGCGGCTGTGGGCGCACCACCGCGAGGCCCACTTTGCTTCCCAGCGATCTCCTCCGAGACACGATCGACCCGGACATCGCCGGGAGACCTACGCGGCGGGCGGAAGGGGCTCGAAGGAGAGTGAGCCCCCGCCCGGCCGCGGTTCTACGCAGGGGCCGACGAGGCCGAAGACCAAGGTAACCCCTGGGGAGGAGGGCGGAAGGCCGGAGAGAGGCCCGGGACCCGCCCCTCCCCCGGGGACGTTTCTTGTTCAAGCCGGTGGGCTCCATTGACCCCAAGAAGGGGAATTAAATCTGCCATGGCCCCCTCAACCCCCCGCCCTGTGCAGGGCGCAGTGAGTGCCTCGTGGGAGGAGTGAACTGGGCCTAAGGAGAGTCGGACTAACCCCGCCACCATACCGAAGGCCTCATACCGACTGTGTTGTGGATAATTGCTTCCGCGGCCTAGATGGATGCTGTAAGGGGTGGACACGTTTAAGGCCCCACTGAAATGCCCTGATCATATGTAATGTTAAGCGCTCCTGTGAATTACCATGTTTAGCTGGGTCATGATATGCCATGGTTAGGGCTATAATTACATGCCAGATTTACTCTTAATGAATTGTCCTGAAGCGCTATTGAATTGCTATGTTAGATGCCAGGTTCTGACGCGCTATTGAATTGCTATGTGCAGCGCTATGTTAGATGCCAGGTTCTGAAGCGCGATTGAATTGCTATGTGCAGCGCTATGTTAGATGCCATGTTCTGAAGCGCCATTGAATTGCTATGTGCAGCGCTGTGTTAAATGCCATGTTCTGAAGCGCTATTGAATTGCTATGTGCAGCGCTTTGCGTAAAGGCTGTGTTTGATGCTCCCCAGGATCACCAGGTGTCGCGCTGTGATTCAATGCCAGGTTTTGATGTATTAATGAACGGCCAATCTATTGCTAATGAAATTTTTTTGATCCTAATGTTGATTTAGATAAAACTGATTGGTTTTATTCAACCTACTGTGTGGTGTCAATTATTGCGTGCGTTTCCTGTCTCAGTGGATGTGTGTGCTGTATGGTCACTTTACACGTAAGCCGTTGGGTGCCTACCCGCTCGAGTCACGTTACCCCCAGAGGGCCTGGTGACCCCCGGTCCTATAGGAACCTAAAGCTCTCTACCTGCCAGTGTGACTGGGACGTGAGGTTTTTCCGCAGCGTCGCGACTGTATCCATTGCACGCCGGAGGACTGCTCCTGAGACGGCGCCGCATCGGAGTGAGCTGCGGGCGCCACTGCTGGCGGGCGGAACGGACAGATAGCTGCCCTGCGGTCACTGGAGCAGCAGCCATACTGAGGTGAGCAGCCCCGGGGACTTTGTGGGACCCTTATGTCTGCCCCTGTTCTGGGGAACGCCTGGGCTGAGTTCCCCAACCACGCAGAGTGAGGATGGCTGCATACTGGCCACCAGCTAGGACTGCCACACTCATTGGACACTTGCGGGAGAGATGTAAATCCACCCCTCTGGTTGCTCGGTGCTCTACAGGCTGGGACTGGAATTGGAGGGGCAGACGCAGGAACCGGTCTGCCAGCGGCGCCCAGGCGGAAAGGCAGAGGATCACGGTGAGGGATGACGGAGCCCTGCGGGTGGAATCTTCGGACTCCGGCGACACTTCTCCATGAACTGTGATGGATACTCCAGATGTGGGACTAGTGCCAGAGACTCTGCCACCGACCAATCATATAGTTCCAGAAACTGTTATGGACCCTCTTACACCCACTCCAGACTTGTCATGAAAGTGATGCCTTCTCTTTTCCTTCTCTTTGAGGTATGGGGGTTCTAGATTAGTAGCCTAGTGGCCATTGACTCACAGGGACTCTGGTGCAGCGCTTCCTAGGTATGTACCTCTGGGGAAGTGTCTTGGAGGGAGGCTCGGGACGGAACACGTTAATGCTTAGATACCGTATGTACTGTGCGGGGTTGGCGGAACGAACTGGCTCCGTTGTACCGGAAACATGAAATTGGGCGGTTTGTGGCGTCTGGGCTGAGTCGGGAGTTAAACTTAGGGTTTTTATTTCTTTAAGGGTAGTTTTCGGCCTCTGTTGGGCTGATGGGGTGGCTGTGCACGTCCTGGCCACAGCATGGGAAGAGAACTTCTGCATGTATAGTTGTCAGCATATTGCTCATGGGAGGGGGGAGGGTTTTCCTGGGGGGGGGTCGTTCTTGTTTTTTTTTATATATTGTTTGTACAGCATGTGGGGAACAGGTTATATGTAGCTATTCAGGAAGGGGAACGCACAGAGACCGGTTGTTCTACCATCAATAGGGTTTAAATTCTTAAGCTGGAATGTGAGAGGACTGGGTACATGTACCAAGAGATATAGGGTGCTATCCTTTCTCCGGAGGCATCAGGTCTCGATAGTGTGCCTCCAAGAAACCCACCTTAATGAAGAAGGGGCTCAGAAGTTGGCAAAGAAATGGCAGGGGCAGGATTTCCACTCTTCACTCTCTACTTATGCCAGGGAGTCCTTGTGTGGAGGCCCCCGGGGACCCCATTTGCCCTTCAGTACGTGGAAGCTGAAGTCCATGGGAGATATATACTCCTCAGAGCTAAGTTAGATGGAACAAACATTGCTATAATAAACACTTATGCCCCAAACACAAATGATCCGGACTTTTTTCAGACCCTGCAGGAGGTCCTGGTCTGGGAGCTAGAAGTACCATTGATCTGGGTGGGGGATTTTAATTGTGTGCTAGATCCTGACAACAGCTTTCCACCTCGCAAGGGCACGAAGCCGAGGATGACAGCGAAGCTCCGAGAGGTTATGGGGAATATAGGGGCCCACGTTGTATGGCGTCAGAGCCACCCAACCCAGAAAGTGTACACCTGTTTCTCACCCACTCATAACACTCACAGTCAGCTAGACAGGATTTTAGTTTCAAACCCAGACACTGTTATGTCCTTTGAGGTGACACATCAGGCGCATTTCCTATCTGATCACTCCCCTGTGGCTTGCGTGGTTGACTGGGGGGCCCGGTTCATAGCCCCTGGACTTGGGGGTTACCGGCAGAGGTACTCGAAGACCCGGTAGGGAAACAACACATAAAATCTGCCATAACTGACTATATCAACCTAAACGGGGACAGGCCCGACTTGTCACAGGCTACGAAATGAGAAGCCTTGAAGGCGGTGGTGAGGGGGGCCTGCTTGAGTCTAACCTGTGGTGTGCGCAAGCAGCTCCAACGAGAGCTACAAGAAGGGGAACAACACCTCCTAGAGGCACAGACCCGAGACGCTCTGAATGCAGCGCATAGGGCTAGGGAGCACGGCATCCGGGAGCGCATCCATGACATTTGGGACAGGCTCAACAAATACACCCTCACACATTACAGACAAAGCCTCCATAGGGAAGGGGATAAATCGAGTTGTCTGTTGACCTGGATTCTCTGGCGAGAACAAGCCCCTGCCACAATCGTGGCTCTGCGGGAACCCACTTGGGGCCTGTTCCACTCAGATGTGGGGTTACTGCGAGTCCTGAAATCCCACTTACAGATAGTGTATGCCGCAGACCTAACAGTCAGCGAGACAGCTTATCTCCTTACCTCCACAAACTGACCTTATGGGCTATCCCTAAATTGGCCTAGAAACAGCTCAAGGAGCCTCTAACACTGGGGGAGGTGCACTCCACGTTGCAGTGCTTACCAAGAGCTAAATCCCCGGGGAGTGACGGGTATCCCCCTGAGTTTTATCAGGCATTTGCGGGCACGCTTCCCCGCCTCCTATTGCAGGTGTATCTGGAGGCCTTTGAAAGAGGTGATCTCCCACCCAGCATGAAGGAGGGGGAGATATGTATGATTCTGAAGCCGGGAGGGGATGCACATGAGCCCTCGTCATACCGACCAATTACAATGATTAACACGGATGCTAAAATTCTGTGTAAGCTTTTGGCCGCTCGTTCAGCGCCATACATGCCGCATTTGGTCCATGAGGATCAATGTGGTTTTATACCTGGCTGGAACACGGCTATGAATCTGCGCCAGCTTAATCATGTAATGCATGAAGTACACGGTCGGGAGGAACAGATGGTACTGGTCTCCATCGACCTCGCCAAGGCTTTTGATACAGTAGATTGGGGGTATCTTTTGGAGGTCCTACGGGTCGTGGGTCTGGGACCCAAATTCTGTCGTTGGATTCGCATATTGTACACCGAACCCGGGGGCGGGCGCTCAGAAGACTGGCAGCAGGGTAGAGGCACTCGCCAGGGGTGTCCCCTTTCGCCTCTACTGTTTGCCCTAGCCATAGAACATTTTGCGGTCAGGGTGAAAATGGAACAGTGGGGAGTTAGAGTGGGCAACAGGAGCCACGTTATCTCCCTATATGCCGATGATGCCCTGTTTTATTTGGCCTCTCCCCGGGATGCACTACCGGAACTGCTGCGTCAATTGGATAGATTTGGAGAGGTGTCTGGATTGCGGCTCAATCGAAACAAGTCACTGATCTTTCCATTGGCAGGACTAGCCTCGGTGCCACTGGAGGATCTCCTGGTTTAGGGCTGCGCAGGGAGCAGGCGACTTTCCGATACCTGGGGATAAAGTTTGCACCGAAGGCGGTAGCCAGGAACATAGACCGGGTAATCACGTCCCTGCAGCGGTCGGTGACATTTTGGAACACCCTTCCACTGTCATTGATGGGTAAGCTGGCCATCACTACACATGCGCCACTATGAGGAGGGTGGCTTGGAAGCTCCACGTTTTGATTTATATTATTACGCCGCCCAATTACAACCTGCAGTGCATTGGCTGACCGACGTGGACAACTGGGAGAAACGCCTTCTGTCGGGCAGGGTGGACACCCTGGCGCTTCAGGAGGTGCTGATGCAGGGCAGGGGAGCGGAGGCAGCTCGCCCCTACGTGGTGAGGCATACGGCCGACATGTGGCAGTGGTTTGTCGAGAAGCTCTAAAGGAAAGCACCATTTCACAGGGAGCTACAGATCTGGATACTGGCACCCTTTATAGACATGGGAAGGTACATGTCCTTTCAACCCTGGAGGGAGGGCGGCTGCGAAGTCCTTGCCGACCTTTTTTCCCAATGAGACATTTCTCACTTATGAACAGGCGGAGGAGAGCTTTGGCCTCGGGCAGGGCCGATTCCTACACTATAGAGGGATTCAGGAGGTGGTAAAGGTCACCTGGCCACAATATCCGGACATTCCACAGCCGACACAAACTTTAGATATCCTTCTTACATGTGGTGCCGGCCGCAAACTGATCTCTCTGCTCTATACAGCTATGAAACAGGACTCCACGCCCCCGGAGCCGCCGTCCAGGCATGCCTGGGAGAGGGATCTAGGCGTTCAGCTGGAAGAGAAACAGTGGGCATACATAGGCTCCCTCACATGCACTGTCTCCTGCAATGCCAGATTGAAACTGACGCCCTTTAATTTCTTGCATCGCACCTACCTAACCCTGGTATCATTAAAACGCATTTCATGTGACAGGGGAGATAGTTGCCCGAGATGCAGCATAGAGAAAGCAGGCTTTCTGCATTCGGCCTGGGAGTGCTCAGCGGTCAGGCAGTTCTGGGCGGAGGTGGTCGGCAGGATTAGTGCAGCCACGGGTCTTCAGGTGAGACCGGAACCCTTGAGTTGCCTACTTGCATCTGTCAGGAAGCCCAAGAAAAGGAAACTTCCATATAAACTGCTACAATTAATGCTTGTGCTAGCTAGGCGTAGGGTGGCCATAACATAGAAGGGACAGAGAGGCCCGGAAGTGCCGTTCTGGCTCAAGGATGTACGAGAGTGGTCTCTAGCCGAAGAAGCACATATGAAATTTACCCATAGGGACAAGAAGCTACAGGCGGACCTGATGATCTGGAAAATGTGTTCTTCTGGGTTGGCGGAGGGAGAGCCCTCCGCTCAAGATTCGCTTGAAAGTGGGGAAAGTGGGTCAGATGTGGAAGACCACCCTAATCATGATGGGGGACGAGAGGACTGATTCCAGCAATAAGCAGCCTGGGTGCCATTGGTGTGTCCCATGCTTATACATCACTGTGTTATACTTACGAATGAATATGTACCCCTATTGTGCCTTTCTACCTCTGATGCTACCACCTGTACCAAGCATTGCCAATCACATGAACGGTATGCTCCTCTATGCTGTATCATTGATAATCTGTTCTTGTTATTGTAAAATGAAAAATAAAGTTTAAAAAAAAAAGGATGTTCCAAAACTGTTAGTTGCACTGTGCTTCTTCAATTTAATATGATTTCTGATCCAGTAATTACTGGCAATATATTAATTCAGCATGAATTCTTCTGATGTTGTGTTTCAGAAGTTTTACGTATAATAGACTTGGAGCCTCATTTATGAGGTTTTACCGTAGGGCAGCGCCGCAGTCCTCCCTGCTACTCTGCCCTACGGTAAAAGAAAAGGGCAGGAATCTGCCGTATCTATGAGATACCACACATTCCTGTCTTTTTCCCCTGCACCGGCACACAATGGGGTGCTGTGCGTTAACGCAGGCACCTTTGCACCATGGGTCAAGGGTGCCTGCGTTGACGGATGATTGTTTTTGTGCAGGATTAAGCCCAAAAAAGTGGCTTAGTGCTGCCTTGTATATATGGAGCAGGCTTCTGCTCCCCAGAACGTCACTTGGACTAGAGCAGGCATTCTTAGTAATGTCTTCTTCTTCTTTTCTCCCTTCTATAGGTGCAGTTTCAGATGTTTCCCTACTGATACCCTCAAAAAGAAGAAAATGCAGATAAGTGTCTATTCTTTCTACTACATCTTCCCTAATCCTGGCACTCTCTGCTGCATTCTTTGAGAGTTTCTCCCTTCAGGCTTCCTCGCATGCTTAGCCTTCCTAGTGTCTTTTATTAATTTCTTCCTCAGACAATATCTTGACTATGTGCATCAATAACCAAGGCTTTCAGAAAGAAAAAAAGAAAAAACAAAAATCTCTCCATCTAGTAAATCACTAAACTAAATTAAGGGAGAAAACAAGTTCGCTCTAGGTTACTTTTGTGCCACCTTTTGGAAGCTCTTAGCACACTGTGACTTCCATTTAAGGGATATAGGTAAAAGGGAAAAAACACAAACAAAACTTTGCTATTTCCTTTTACCATAAATATCATGAGGTTATTTCAGTATTTACGCTACTTCCCCCTATTGCCCTCAGCTCCTGTCCCTTCCCCCTTGCGAATTCCTGACCCTCGCACACACCTGCGAAAGCCACATGTGGTTTTTAAACATGACTCTCTGCTGTACAAGTTCTATGGAACTTGGAATCTTTGTTATTGAAGGTTCTTGTTAGTCAGTTGCTCCCTGGTAGCTGATGGATAAGGTGTCTATGAATAAATCTTTTAACTGACCAGATTAATGTAGTTGTGTAATTACTATACTTTTCACTGGCGACGAGCGAAGGATTATTGAAGGAGAGTTTTAACACCTTAACATCCCGCCAGGAAGAAAGAAAGGAAAGTGCGCTGAGAGGTCTATTTACAAATTGGATACAAATTGGAGATTGTACTCAAAGAAACTGCGGGTGAATCGAACCCGCGAGGTACTGTTTATGAGTTTGTGATTTTGGAAAAGCGATATCAATATATATTTATTCTTGGAAGGAGTTAGCTGTTTGAAAGCAGTTAATCCATGACTTTGAAAAAAAAAAGAATTTAAAGTAAATCACATTTGGATTTGTTCATGACTTTGAGCGAAGATTTAAAAGGCACTGTGACTATTACAAGTGTGAAGAATTAAAGGCTCGTAATCTCGTTAAGTAAGAAGCAATTTAAATTAACTCAATGTATAACATGGAAAGAATTTAAGGAAATAGACTGTAATTCTCAGCAATCGAAACATTAAATATGCTAATTTGAATTGGAATTAATACGTATGTGACATTTCATTAACATAAAAGAAAAGAAATGCGCCACGTTTAAAATTTAGAAGACAAAATTCAACGTATGAATTTAGAGCATGATACGACCGCGTCACTGCAAAAGAGAGAGACGCGCGCTAGCGGGATTTCGTCTCCATGGAAAGTAAAGTGACTAGCGGCTTGATATCACGTTTGTGTGCCGAAAGGAATTTAAACATTGCGTTAACACGGATAAGTTCAGTCAAACAGAGTCATAGTGAAGATTTCATCTAGAACTTAAACGCATTGTTATTACCCATTTAACGTGTTGCGCGAATGTGGTAAAGTGACGAATCTCTGCTTCATCTAGAACTTAAGCGCATAAAGTGTTGCGTGAACGTCGTAATGTGACGAATTACCGATGAAAATGGAGAAATCTTATCACGTTGTGTAGAGAGAGAGTGACGGTTTAACGCGTTTGAAACAATAAATAGTGAAAGGATTTTATTAAACTTCAAGTGACCTTTTCCGTTACCTAAGTTATCAAATACTTCACTTTCTCTAGTCAAAGGATTTGAACAGTATTAAAAGAATATAAAGAAATAAAGCATACAAGTAAAACATTAAAATACCTGAATGTTTGGAAGCTTGCAGACTGTTCATGGAGATTTCATCTTCTCACACATATAACGTGCATATTCATTTGCTCATTCTGTGTGTCATCATTTCAAGTGCTACGTCATCGATGACACAAACATCAGGAAGTAAATATGATTGGTGAATACAAAAAGTAGAGTCAGAACAAGTTCTAGTTTGCCATTATAGCATTATTGCCTTGTATTATTTCTTCAATGTAACTTTATTGATGAAAACAAAGCCACTTAAAGTTATTGTATTACATTTAATTTGAAAATTTGTATCTCATTTAATAATTTTAAGTTAAAGTCTGGAAATTAGAATATAGAGGCATTATGCAGAATGTTACCGCACCTCCATTTTTTGTGTGTGATCCAGGTGAACCCTCAGTTAAGTGGAGTAAATGGAAGAACATTTTTGCACATTATGCGAAAGTTTGTGGTACAAACCTGAGTGCAGAGAGAAAATGTTCTCTTTTACTTCATTGTTTAGGAGGTGAAGGGCAAGAAGTGTTGGAAAGTTTGCCAGCTTTATCTGCACAGGAACAATGGGGTTTAGATGAATATGAGATCTGTATTTTACAATTAGACAAGCATTATTTACCCCGGATCAGTACTATAATGGAGAGGTACCATTTTGGAAAAAGGGAACAAGATAAAGAAGAATCTGTAGAAGAATATTTAACAGCTTTGAGGAAATTAGCTGCAAGTTGTAATCAATTTGTTTTAAAATGTAGGGAAGACAAGATTAGAGAAGATCTTTGGCTCAAGGATGAGCCACCATTAGAAGAGGTAGTAGGAATTGCGGAAAAAGTTGAACACATGTTAAAATGTGTAAACGAATTAAAAGGTGACAAAGTTAAAGGTCAACCTGTAGTAGAGGAAGTACAAGATACAGTTTGTCAAGTTAAAAATGTGAAGACTTCTTTAAAGGAGTCAAGCAAAGATGATTCAACTAATGTAAGTTTTGTGTGTTTTAGATGTGGAAAATCGGGACATAAAGCAAACTCAAAGACTTGTCCTGCTTTGAATTTTGTATGTCATGGTTGTGGGAAAAAAGGGCACTTTATAAAATATTGCAAATCTAAAGAAAAGAAAACTGTTAATAGAGACATAAAAGAGGTCATTTGTCAAGTTAAAGATAAGAAATGTAATGACCATCCTGTTGGTAAGGTAAAAATTGATGGTACAGAGTTAGATATGAAATTTGACTCTTGCTCACATATTTCAATTATCTCAAAAGAAACTTTTGCCAGTTTTTTTCAAAAGAAAAACAAACTGCATAAAATGGATGTAAATCCAGGTGGATATGGTGGACACCCCATAAGTATGTTAGGATATTTTAACGCCTGCATTGAAATGGAAAAGAAAGTGATTGTTGGAAACATTTATGTTTCTAAAGTTGGAGATAGTTTAATTCGTTGGCCTCATCAACGTTTATTATGAGTTATGTTAAATCCTAATTCTGATCCACAGGTACAAATTCAAGAAATTAGAGCTGAGAATAATGAGTTTGTACGTGAATTTCCTCAACTATTTAGAAAAGAGTTGGGGTGTCTCAAGGGTTATAAACATTGCATTAAATTAAAAAAAGAATGCTGTGCCAGTTGTAGCAAAAGTAAGAAGAATTCCTATTGCTGTACAGGAAAAAGTTGAAAAAGAACTTGTGAAACTACAAAAACAGGATATCATTACATCGGTAGAAGCATCAGAGTGGTTGGCGCCAGTTGTCGTTGCCAACAAACCTAATGGGGACATTAGACTTTGTTGTGATTTAAGATCTCTTAACAAAGAAGTAATTGTCGATAAATTTCCTCTTCCAAATATTGACGAATTATTGTCTTCTTTAGGTGATGCTAAAGTTTTTACGACATTGGATCTAACACAACCATACCATCAAATTGAACTGACGCGGGAGTCTCAAGAAACTGACGGCTTTCATCACTCCTATGGATGCATTTAAATATAAAAGAATGCCTTTTGGTCTTATGTCTGCTGCGTCGGTTTTTCAAAGGGTGATGGCTTCAATTTTAAAAGGATAAAATCAGTAAAATATTATCAAGATGATTTACTGATTTTCGCTGTTAATCAAGAAGAACATGACAAAACTTTGAGATCAGTCTTAAAAAAATTAGAGTGTGCTGGTGTTACATTAAAATTTGAGAAATGTAAATTCTCGGTAGAGGAAGTAAATTATTTGGGGCATTGTATCTCTGCCTCAGGAGTTGTTCCTAAAAATGATTTGGTAAATACCATTCAAAATTCATTCTTTCCTAAGAATAAAGAAGAAATAGTTTCTTTTTTAGGAATGGTTGAGTATTACGGGAAATTTGTACAAAATTTGGCAAGTAAGTCAAGTAATATGAGAAATTTACTTGGAAAAAATAAGGAATTTAACTGGTCAGATGATTGTCAGAAAGAATTTGTGGAGATCAAAAAAGATCTTGTGAATGCACCTAATTTACAAGCTTTTATCCCAGATGATGAAACTTTTGTTGTAACTGATGCAAGCTCAAAAGGATCAGGTGCATTATTGAAACAAACTAGAGGTGGACAGGAAAAATTGATTGCGTGTGCCATCTAGAAGTTTACGGGGTGCAGAAATCAATTATTCGCTAATTGAAAATGAAGCGTTGGCTATTTTTTGGGCTTTAAAAAAATGTAAAAATGTTCTATGGGGATTGAGTTTCAAAGTCTGTTCAGACCATAAGCCGTTAAAGGAAATCTTTACTACGAAAGGTTTAGATTTCATTTCTTCCAGGATAAGGAAATGGGTCATTGGTTTGCAAGACTTTAATTTTACTGTAGAACATATTCCTGGTGTTGACAATTTAACTGCGGATTGTTTTTCACGCTTGGTTTGTGATGTTTCAGAAGGAAAGTTTGATGATGAGGTTTTTGAGGATGAGGTTAGTGTGTGTGAAGTCACCTCAGGGGTCATACAAGAAGAAGAGTGGAAAGATTGTCTCAATAAAGACAGTGAGATTATTAAAGTCATTAATATGATTTTAAATAAATCCACTTTTGATAACAGTTTGTCTAAGGTATGGCATTTGATTTCGGATGAATTGCCTGTTGAGAATGAGATTTTGTTTAGAGGTACTCAGCTAATTCCTCCTAATTCTCTTAGGAAAAGTCTGATTGAGGAAGCTCATCAGGGTCATTTTGGTATTGTAAAAACTAAAGAAAGACTTAGAACTTTGTTTTGGTGGCCTGGTATGGATCTTGAAATTGAATGTGAAGTGAGAGAATGTTTACAATGCAAGATAAGTGATAAAATTCTCACTCCCCGTACTCCTCCCATGGTATGCCGTAATCTTCCTAATGGACCATGGGAAGACATTGCAATTGATATTGTGGGTCCTATCAATGGTGAACATCGTACTCCCTATCTCATAGTTTTGATTGAATTATATTCAAGATGGGTTGAGATATCTTCAGTTTCAGATGTTACATCTTCTTGTGTGATTTCTTTTCTACAAGAGATATTTAAGAGAGAAGGGTTTCTTAAAACACTTTTATCAGATAATGGACCACAATTTTGTTCTATTATGATGTCAGACTTTTTGTTATCTTGTGGAGTTATACACAAAAGATCTTCGGTTTATCATCCTGAAACAAATGGAGCTGTGGAAAGATTTAATAGAGTGATAAAGGAAAATATACAACTCTCTAGGGTAAATTCTTTGAAATTAAGTTATGATGAAAGAAAAAGGTTCAAAGAAATTTCTGTCAACATAGGTGATGTGGTGCGGGTAAAAGCTCCCGTAGGAGCATCATCCTGGTCTAAATATTCTGCTTCCATGCGTGTCATTAAATGTTTTATAAATTCTGTTAAATTAGAAAATGGCAAAATCTGGAATTTGAATCGTGTTTCTATTCTTAAAAATAATTCTTCAAAGTACATAAGTGAGCATAAAATGGTTACTCGTTCAAGTGAGCCTGCTAATTCTCATCTGAGGTATAGTACTCGGGAAAAAAATCAACCTATGTATCTGAAAGACTATGTAAGGTAAATATGTATTGCAAATTCATGATAAAGTATTCTCTTTCTTTTAATTCTGTATAAAAAATAAAAAAATTGACATATATTGTTTTCATGTTTTCATGGACTGTAATGTGTATTATTTTGTTATAAGAACGGAGATGTGTGGTGTTTACACATGACTCTCTGCTGTACATGTTCTATGGAACTTGGAATCTTTGTTATTGAAGGTTCTTGTTAGTCAGTTGCTCCCTGATAGCTGATGGATAAGGTGTTTATGAATAAATCTCTTAACTGACCAGATTAATGTAGTTATGTAATTACTAAACTTTTCACCACACTCCTTCTGGAGTGTGGCGGGTAATATAGGAAAGCGGGCTGGGTGCTCCTGTCCCGACCAGACGTCTTGAACCGTCGTCGTCTGTGATCACAGGAAGGTAACCTAGGAAAGCCTCTCTCAGCCGAATCTCTTGGTATGAAGTTGGGTCTCCGCTTCCTTGGTGTGAACGTGGTTTCCAGGTGGAGGGGGAAATGGCCTGCTCCTGGATTCTTCTTCGTATTCCTTTGGCCAGTTTGCTGGCATTTGGTAGTCTTCCTCAGTTTCTGTTTCTCAGTAGTCCCTTTTCTCTGTTGTTGTCTCCGTTTGTAGCCTTTCATGTCCTTCTTTTTCTATGTACCCCTCCTCTTCTGTTTCCTATAAAATTAAAAGCCTTTATTTTGTGTCTATTACCGGTTCGTCATTTTGCAGGGACCGGCGTCGGATTTCAGGTAAGTCCTCCATTTGACAGAAGAACAGGAAATGAAATCCCCGGTAGACCGAGGGAACCAGCAGGACCAGGAGATTATGTACAAGGAATCAGATGAACAGGCTGAGAAGGATCTGAAGGACCAGGTCAAGTGGACAATGGTCAAGAAGACCGGAAAGAAACAGGAAGATCAAGGAGAAGGAGGTCCTGGAAGGAACTGGTGGGCCAAAAGAGCCTGGTGGCATACAAAGACCCAAATAAGGAGGAACTGAAGTAGGGGGGCCAAGATTAATGGCCACAAAACCAGGAAGAGAAGACAGACTGTGAGAATCAGGAATAAAAAGACAAACACTAGGCAAACCAGACCAAGAGTGAGGAAGACTGGGAAAACAGGACCAGGAAGATTACAGCAGATGTTTGGGCAACCAAAGCCAATCAATCAATCAATCAGTGACACTTATAAAGCGCGCTACATACCCGTAGGGTCTCAAGGCGCTGGGGGGGGGGGGGGGTGCAGCTACTGCTCGAACAGCCAGATCTTCAGCTTCTTCCTGAAGGAGAGGTGGTCTTGGGTCAGGCGCAGGTCGGGAGGGAGGGAGTTCCAGGTCTTGGCGGCCAGGTAGGAGAAGGACCTTCCTCCTGTAGTCGCTCTTCGGATGCGGGGGACGGCGGCGAGGGCGTGGTTGGCTGATCGGAGGTGGCGTTTGGGAGCGTAGAAGTTGACTCGGCTGTTGAGGTAGCTCGGGCCTTGGTCGTGTAGGGCTTTGTGTGCGTGGGTGAGGAGGCGGAAGGTGATTCTTTTGTTGACGGGGAGCCAGTGAAGGTCTCTCAGATGTCCGGAGATGTGGCTGGTTCGTGGGATGTCGAGGATGAGTCTGGCTGAGGCGTTCTGGATCCGCTGGAGTCTCTTCTGGAGCTTGGCGGTGGTACCGGCGTAGAGGGCGTTGCCGTAGTCCAGTCGGCTGGTGACGAGGGCCTGGGTGACGGTCTTCCTGGTCTCGGTGGGGATCCACCAGAAGATCTTCCGTAGCATGCGTAGGATGTTGAAGCACGCCGAGGAGACGTTGTTGACTTGCCTGGTCATGGAGAGGGAGGGGTCCAGGATGAAGCCCAGGTTGCGTGCATGGTCTGTCGGTTTGGGTGCGGTGCCCAGGGCGGGAGGCCACCAGGAGTCGTCCCAGGCGGAGGGTGAGGACGCAATAGCTAGGAGGACCAGGGCAAGGAGCAGCAGTAGGCCCACAACCAAGGGGAAAAGGAGGGTCAGGTCACTGATAGAGGCCCAGGAGGGTCAAGGCCCGGCAAACCAGGACAATGGAGGCCATGATGACAGGAGCCTGGATGAGCAGCATTGAAGCTAAGAACTGGCTGGCCTGAACAAGGAGGATCAGGAGTAAGTGGATGAGTTAGTGCAGGACCAGGATGACCAGGAGAACTAGTCAGATCAGGACCAGATAGACTAGGGCCATTAGGACCAAGGGTCAGATTGAGGGAAATTAGGCGGTCTAGAAGGATCAGGATAAGGAGGACCAGGAACAGACCCAAGAGAAGAAGGGAGCCAGAAGTACAAAGTAGATCAGAAATACAACAAACTAGGATGGCAGGACCAAGCAGACAAGGATCAGATGGACCAGGGCAACCAGAGCCATGAGGAACAATGGGAACAGACCAGAGGTAAAATGACTAGGAGTACCAGCCCAAGAGTAGCTAATAGGGAGGATCGGGACCAGTGGATACAGTATTAGATGGGTCCGAGGGCAGGGACCAGGGTGAGGCAGACCGGATGACCTAAACCAGGAGACCTAGGTGTGCCAGACCTAGGGAAATCAGGACAAGAGAGCCAAGTGGAGAAGGACCCAGCATACTAGCAGGATAAGGGTGAGGAGGATAAGTAATAAAGAATAAGGAGGCCCATGAGGTGCCAATATAAAGGAAGGGCTAGCACCAAGAAGAGACTGGACAAAGCAGGGCCATGACCACAAGGGTCAGGAAGGACTAGAACCAGGAGCAGCAGATTCAAGATACTAGTACCAGGGTGACAGACCAGTGCTAGGATAAGGACTAAGAAATGTTCGAGCAGTGCCGGGAGAGAGCCTGATTAACTTACCGGGACATTGAGGAGTTGCTGCCACACGTCTTTTGCCACTGGTCTTCAGCCGCCACCGCCACTGGAGTCATTGGGGTAAAGCACTGGTCTCGCTGGCCTAAGACTACAATTCCCAGTGCTACTAGCAGCGCGCACGCCGTCACGCCAGCACCCAGCGCTGGGAGGTGCATAAAAGCAGCACAGGGCTCCCGCAGCGCGGTACGCACGTGGGCGTCTCCCATCTGCGCCCATCAGAGCCCGGAGGATGTCGAGCAGGGCTACATTATTGACAGGGCAGACTGGAGAATCTACGGCTGGGATTATAGAACGATAAGGTACTGTTGAAAAGTCGCCCGCCTTATAGGGGGTATCTGTATTGATCTACGGGACTTCATTATGAGTAAAAAATTAACATCTGGGCAGGGAGTCGTGGGGACTCTGGACGCCTTCCTGAAAAGGGCTGAAACTGTATTAGTACATGAAATCGAACTCACTGAAAGGAGGCTATCCTTAGATCCCCAATGTCCACCGATGCGAAAATCCCTACCCCTCACTCCGCCTCCATTGAGTGAGGTGGAGATTGAGGAGATTGTGGAGATTTCTCCCCCCCCAAATGGTCTGGTTGCTACGGGTCCCGTGTCAGCAGCTCAGATACCATTGGCAATTAGTGGGAGTATTCCTGGGCCTACAGTTACAACCAGGGGCCAAAAGGCTAAGAGCGCACAGGGTCATATCTTAGCCCCTCCAGCTAAGAAAAGGAAAGGGCAGGGCAACCAAAAAATAAATAAATCCATATGGAAACATACAGGACGGGAACCCTCCCAGTCTCTCACTGAGCACACTCAAGGCAAGACATCGGACATGAATGAGGGGGCTATTGTAGAACCCACAAATAATTCATCAAATGAGGATTCTTCTCGTAAAATGGAATTAATGTTATCTCGTCTTCTCAATTCCATAATCCAAAAACGTACCCATATTGAAGCCAGGCTAGCCAGTCTGGAAACAATTCTTTTAACTCCCTCGCAATCATTACTGGTAAATCTGGGGAGGACTGAAGAGGTTAACGCAGTTAGGTATCAGCCAGGGTGTAGTGGTTCCGATAAGGGTCTACTTCAGAAAGGTCCATCAAACTCCATTCCAGGTGCCTCCTTTAGGCCGAAGATAGGCCCTAGTAATAAGGAGAGCGGAAGCGTTGTACCCTTGACTTCTACTTCTAGTCGAGGCGCTTCTCAAGGCCATGCTGTACCCTCACAGGGACCACCCAGTAATAATTTAAGTAGCAACACAAGTAGGGAAAATCCCATACAATCTGGGAGTGGTCCGCCCCCACATTCGATAAGAAGAAAGTCCCTTGCTCGTGATGCCACCCTGAACCCAGTTACAAATTTACATCTACCTCCAGAAGCAACGCCCTACACTGTGGTATTGGCAAACATTCCTACACTGCCAGCTAGTGATAGTGAGCATTGGTCTACCCTAAGGAATAAATCTCTCCATTTCCTTAGTGCTAGGACTGGGATCAATATAAATCTTTTATACTCAGAATATAAGATAGCACACAGAATTGGTTGGGTGGGTCAATCCAGGAAGCAACTTAAAAGGGATTGTATTGTTATATCATTTAGGTCCCTGGATTTTGTTAATTTAATCCTGAAAAGGGCTGGTAACGGGCCAGTTAGATCAGATGAGCCAGCCATATTACCCCTGGGGCACTTTTACCCTCCCCTTTCCCATGCCCTATCGACTAACTCATGTCATGTCTCTAGGGAGAAGGTGCCCACTTATGGTAACCATGTAAGATACACCGTCCCAACCAGTAACAGTTTTGACATTTTCCGCGCGTTGGACGACATTGATTGACAACCACATGCGAGGACGTATCATAGCTTTACTGGTGGGCAAGTAAAGCAGCTGGGAGACAGGGTGAGAACTTATAAAATTAGGCCTTATACTCCAGCAGAAGCGCAAACTTTTACATTCCCTGGACAATGTAAAGTGGCTGAACCCCATGATAATGTGTCTTCTCTTGGGGCAGTGACCCTTCCCCCGGGTCCCTTAACCATGCACACTACTGGGGATGAAGGTTTTCCAAATGGCTCACCACCTTGGGATCAAACACCACAGCAATCCTCACCTAATTCACGGCCTAAAGCAGGCCATATGGGAAGTAATGTTGCTGGAAATTCGCCTGATTTGGGGGTATCTAGTTCCTCCACTGATAATATGAACTCCAGGTGTAGCCTTGTATCTTGGAATATAGCTGGTCTACGCTCCAAGATTAGCAATCCCCTATGGTTTGAATATGTACTAAAACAGGAAATTATCTGTTTACAAGAAACATGGTTGAAGGATCCCATTCATTTGAACGGTTATAGAACATTTAACACCCAAGCGATAGGGGGCTCTCATGGTAGAGCCAAAGGTGGTCTTTGTATATATGTAACTAATAAGCTAAATTTTGTTAAATCTGTGTCCCAGCTTGTGTCCCCCTATTATCAACATTTAACCCTGCATTCAACTGCCTCCAATTCAATAATATTGGTCAATTTTTATAATAATATTCCACCCGATAGTGCCTCTAAAGTGGTTAACACACTCTCTAAGGAGTTAAAAACTATGTGTAATGTAAAGGGCTCTGGAAATATGCTTATTGCATGTGGGGACTTTAATTGTGCCTTGTGTCCCTTCGAGGATGATAGGATATGCAGCTTTAATGAGTTAGAAGGTATACATAATACTCACTTATGTCACCAGGGTACAGGGATACTTTTTAACGAACTGGTGTTTAACCTAGATCTAGGCTTTGCTAATGATCTATGTATAAGACCTGTTCGGATGTCGCAGACTTTTAATGGTGGGGGCTATTGCTCCACAATAGATTATATCTGGTTATCAAATAGCTCTGCCCCTAGATTACTCACTTTTAAAGTTGAGACAATCTCACTGAGTGATCACTTTCCTCTATGTATTACGCTGACCCTTGTTGAGAGCGGTCAGGGGAGAAATAAACCGGTGACAGATGAGGCTCTGGCAAACTTAAACCTTGCCAAAGTCAATGGTTATGCTCTCCATTGGAATATGATGGATCCTGAGGTAGTAAATAAAACCATAATAACGAGGTGTAGCTCGGATATTGACACCTGCCTGAACGAATCAGCATCCCCGGAGAGTATACTGTCCTCATTTCAAAATGTGGCAGCTATGGTTCGAGAAGTAATGTTCCAACGAGAGGGCAAAAAGTCCGCCACCCAGCGGTGGTTTGACTTAAACTGCTCTCGTGCACATTCTTACCTGAAACAGGAACTGCACAATGCTCCAAGGATCATTACCAATATTAGACAGGCCAGAAAGAACTATAGATTGGCTCTTCAAGAAAGGAAGAATGCCCTTAGAAAAGAGGCATGGGAGAAGCTTTCAGAAGCTGCACACGCAAAAGATATCGCTGCCTTTTGGAAAGCGGTTAAAACACAGTTTTTGACCTCAGCAGGGGGCCCAACGATTGAAGTAGCTATCTCTGAAGGTCAATGGATCGAATATTATTCTAAAATATACAATGGGACAAGTACTAGTAATGGCCAAAGTAGCGAAAATCCAGGACCGACTGATCAGCTATCAAACCTAGATTTTAGAATTGATGAAGTGAGCAGGGCTCTCTCCGCAATTTCAGGCGGGAAGGCCTCTGGGCCAGAAGGGCTTCCCGTGGACTTGTACAAGTCCAATGTCATCCTGTGGGTACCAATAATTACATAAATAATTAATGCTAGTTGTATGGCTGCTTTTCCATCAACTCGGGTGGAATCCACTATCTTCCCCATATTTAACAAGCATTTGCAATGCAAGAGGTCTCGCATTTACGCAAGTTTAAGCTATTGGCATTATAAGTGTCAATGCTTTTATTTATGTTTTAAAAAACAAAACATAAATAAAATGCAATGTCATTTACAATGTCAATAGCTCAAACTCGCTAAAATGCGAGACCTATTGCATTGCAAATGCTTGTTGTAATTGTGTGAGCATGGTTGTGTAAAGCGGCAACAAGAACTACATACCTAGATACTTGCTCATAAAGCACTCATGCCACACAAATGGAATGGTAATGTGCTGGGCAAATTGAAGTGATTTTTGAGGTTGCATGGTTTATGTGGCTTCATGATGTATTGGAATTATGTTCTAAAGCTTCCCTTATTAACCATGTGGAATACATGCTAAATGTGTGGTAAAGCAATAAAATGTCCGCGGTTGATTGATATTTTAACTACATTTGTCTTTTGTTAGGTTGGCACAGCACCCAGGATAATGTGCTGCATGGCTAAAAACGTATAAGGTCCCAAAAGCTAGACCTATTGGCTATGCCAATGCATGTTTGGGTTCTGTCCTGACACAGTCCCTGGCCTCGAGCCTATCGCTGGTCCAGTTATTGGTTCTGTCTGAGATTCTGTCTTTTCTCGTGTCACCGGTGCTATGTTCCAGTCCTTGACAGAATCTAAGATTGCGCCTCGAGCCCGCGGCCCGTCCACGGTTCCCTCGATGGTAAGGGACGAAGGGTATAGAGGTAATGCAGAGACATGGTATGGTTGTAAGAAATTGTGGGGGGAGATACGGGTGAGGGAGGCAGGCATAAGCAGGCTAGGGATGGAGAAGAGTAGGAAGGGTGGGTTGGGAGGAGGGATAGAGAGAACAGCACGGGATGAACAGAAAAAGATGGGACGGGTAGAAGAGGAAGGAGCAATGGAGGAAAGAGGGAGAGATTGTTGCGCTAATAGAGAGAGTGTTTAGAGGAAGACATGGAAGGCAAGAAAGAGTTGATGGGTGGAAATGAAAAGGGTAATATGGTGAAGAAATGAGGTAGAGTGATGGGGTGACAGAGGGAGGGAGAAGGGAGGAAGGTAAAGGGAGTGGAGAGAGTGATAGGAAGTCAGGGGCAGGGATAGGTATGCCTGGGTAGTGGAGCGGGTGAAGGAACGGGGTGGGGGGTTGCATAATCCATCGAAATAACAGAGATGGTTAAAGATAGAGACAGAGAGGGTAGGCTTCACAGTTCAGCAGATAGTGACGGCTGGGGTACAGGAACTACCTGAAAGAGGGAGAGGATAGTGTTGAAGCCGGAGAGGATGTGGTGTCTTGGGGGCGTGGCAGTGTTTTAGGTGCCATCAGTGTGAGGCGCCCTCAGTTGCAGAAAGTGAGGTGCCCTACATGTGTCAAAGGGCTCGCCGTAACTGTGCATGGGAGACCTTGGTCTGCGCATCTGCGCTTGAAGAGTCTCCGCTTGCAAGCAGCATCAGCTCCTGTGCTAGGACCCCAGATCTAGGCTAGCTCACACAGAGAGGTGCCTCATATGGAGCCAAAGGGGTCTCAGTCCGCTGACGCTGATCATTGTAAGGCTGTCTAAGAATCCGCCAGGTGCACTTAGCGTTATTTTACGGGCACTTTGTGAATGCGTACGTGCGTGCGTGCAGGATGCAGTGGCATATAGGGAAGGTTGGTGGTTTATAGACCTGGGCATGGCGGATAAGCTGCCCATTGCAAGTAAAAACAAGCACGCGCTTGCCACATCTAGAGTTGCCAACTAGTCTCATGAGTCACGCCACAAGTGACGACATCAGCTAGCCTTGTGTTTTTGACCAACGGCACTGAACGCTGTGATTTTTTAACCCATAGTGGAAACTGGTGATAGAACACTACAAGTCAAAGCATGCAAAGTGCTGTCCAAAAAAGCTAGGACTAGCTGAAGGTGTTCCACGTGGCAGATGTAGTGACGTTACACAGGGCACAAGTCCTAAACAAGCGCGTGCTCGTGCTGATGAGGAGGGAGTGGGAGAAGGGAGGGGGTAGGGGAGGGGATTCACGTGCTATAAGGCTTAATGAGCCATTACAGAAAGCCAGATGGCGGCTGCGCGCGTGCACGCTCGCGTGAACGCAAACGCTAGGCCACCAAAAGCCTGTGGCTGCACTTTTGTTAATGTTAATGTTAATGTTATTGATATTTCTATAGCGCGAACTGATACCCGAAGGTGTCCTGGCGCTGAGCATGATGTCCTACAGAGGTTACTGACACAGTTGTGAAGGCCGATTGTTAAACAGCAAAAAGCCAAGTCTTAAGAGACTTCCTGAAATCCAGATGGTTTGTCAAGCACCTAAGTTGCAACGGAAGGTCATTCCATGCCTTAGCAGTTCCAACCACAAAACTTCTGCCTCCCCAGTTGGCCTTCTTTACAAAGGGCATTGATACCAGGTTAGCTTCAGAAGAGTCCTATTCCCTGAAGGGATTTATGGACCACACAGAGGGCCTTAAACATAACACGCTTTTTGACAGGCAACCAGTGGAGTTTTTTAATCTCAGCTGAGATTGAGGCATGTTTAGGTATACCGGTGAGTAGTCTAGCAGCTGCATTCTGCAGGAGTTTAAGCTTTTTCATAAGACCTTCCTGGATGTTAACATATAGACTATTACAGTAGTCTAACCTGGACATAGCTAGGGCAGTAATAATTGTCTGTTGACTTTCTTTGGGTAGGAGTGGCATAATTTTCTTGCAGGATCTCAGAGTGTAGGTTGTAGCAGAGATCACCACGTTCACTTGGTCCTTAAAGCTAAGTTCGTTATCTATGTAGACACCCAGATTCTTTACTTTCCTAATAGGAGTTGGTAAAGGACCCAGTGTATCCGGCCACCAGGCCGGGGTCAGAAGTTTGGGTCATTGCCAAACAGAACTACCTCGGTCTTGCTGGAGTTGAGTTTAAGGCAATTATGGGCCATCCAGTTACCCACCGCTGTCATGCAGTCATGGAAGCGGGACACCAGTCCCTGCGTCCTATCTGGTAGCAGAGACACCACAATTTGGGTATCATCTGCATACAACGTTAAATTAAAACCAAAAGAGTCAATCAAGGGGGCAAGCTTTGAGACATAAGTATTAAAAAGTGTCGGACTTATGGAAGACCCTTGAGGGACTCCACAGGGCAGTGAGAAAGGTTTTGCTGTAAACTCACCAAGGGACACCGTCTCTACTCTATTAGATAGGAAAGATTTAAGTAGCTTCCAGGCGGTGTCTGTGACTCCAATCTCCTGCAGCCGGTCCATCAATTGAACGTGGTGGACCGTATTGAAGGCTGCTGAGAGGTCTAACATAATCATGGCAGCTTTTCCTCCCTGATCTAAAATATACCTAATTTCTTCAGTGGATTTCAGTAGTGCAGACTCAGTACTGTGACCACCACGAAAACCATATTGAGTGAGGTCTAATGCCTGGGCTTCTTCCAAAAACTGACTGAGTTGTGTATTCATAATTTTTTCTGTAATTTTAGCAGGTAGTGGGAGTCTGGAAATAGGCCTGAAGTTATTTGAGTCTTGAGGATTTAAGTTAGGCTTTTTCAGAAGGGGCACTATGGATGCAGTTTTCCATGTTTTGGGAAAATACCCTTCCTTAAACATAGCATTAATAATAGATGTCAGAGTCAGCGTAATCGGCTCTGGTGCTAGTTTAAGTATGGAGAGAGGACAGGGATCAGATGGCGAGCCTGATTTTGCTGTCATCAGAATCTTAAGAGTGTCTGTGACAGTGACTGGAGCAAATTTATCCAGATGAGGGATGGGGCTTTGCAGCGGCTTGGGATCTACTATATCAGTCAAAGGTGAATTAGTGGTTAATCCTGAAAGAGTAGAGAAGATAACCTCGACTTTATCAAAAAAACATCTTGCTATCTTATCACACAGTTCTTGACTAGGCGAGATAGGGGGGGAGGTGGGTGTGCTAACGCGGTGACTGTTTTAAAAAGTTCCTTCGTTGAGTTTTTTGCAGAATTAATTTTGTGTGCATAAAATTCTCGTTTTGTCTTTTGAAGTAGCTGCTTGTACTGACCTAAACTTTGTTTATAATTATTTTATTATCTCATTATATTCTCTCCTCCAAGTTCTTTCAAAGTGCTTGCATGTTAGTTTTTTCTCTCTGAGCTCTTTAAAACTCCACTCCTAAATGTCTCGCCTGAGCCAACGCATGCGCTGGCTCAGGCGAGACCTAAAAAGGGGGACCGCCAGGACCCATCTTGCTACCGGCCCATTTCTTTATTAGACTTAGGGTTTAGGGACTGTGGAGCAGAGCCTAAACCTAGTGATTTTTATGGGAAAGTACACTAGGGCTAAAAAGGGTAACCTTTGTAGATTGCTCGGCAGCTTTTGACTGCATAAGGCATTCAAAGCTCTGGGTGATCCTGTTATCGCTGGGGGTCAATAGAAACATCATTAATTTTATCTGTCTCCTTTATAATGGAGCTAAATCACGTGTGCAATTTGGATTGGGAGGAGAGCGTACTACCTCCTTCCCGATTGGAAGGGGGGTCAGGCAGGGCTGTGTCCTAGCTTCCTTTCTTTTTAACCTTTAGATAAATGGTCTAGGACAGGCACTCCTTAAAGATGTCAATGACTTCCCGCAAATAAGTAATCGCCCCATTCAACATTGTTATACGCCGATGATGCCATGATTATGTCTCGTACCCAGATCGGCCTGCAAAAGACCCTAAATAATTTCTATAACTTTATGAAGGATTTGGACCTTAGAATCAATATTTCAAAAACCTTCATAATGAGATGTGGTCATGGGATTCAAAGGTGTAGGGATATTTTTGTGGAGGGAAACCGGATCACTGCCACTAAGAGCTTTTCTTATTTAGGTATCTTATTTAGCCATAATGATACCTGGACCCAGGCAGTTGCAGCTAAAAAGCTGGCACTTATTAGAACTACGTCTGTATTAGCCAGCTTTGGGACGTAAACCACCGCTAGAACTTTTAAAAATATATAAAGCAAAATGCGTAACAACTGTTACTTATGGGGCAGGGATTTGGGGTTTTGTAAACACTAATTCAATTCAATTAGTTGAAAATATTTTTTTTTAAATATGTTTTTTCAGTCTCTTCCAGTACCTCCACTTATGTTTCTCATGCTGAACTGGGTCTCTCACACATATCCGACCTCATCAAAGTAGAGCCTATCCTCCTGTGGCACAGTATTTGGTCGCATGATGAGACCATCCTCAATAGAGAGTTATTACAGGATAGTCTTAGATTGGATGGCGCACAAAGGACACCTTGGGTTAAGTTTATTCAAGTTTTTACAAAATATATGGGCAAACCGGAATACTTCACCAATCCCAGCACTATCACTTTGGTTCCCAGGAAAAACCTTAGAAAAGAGGCCCTCTTATACTTGGAGTCCCAAAGACTATCAAGGGAAATAGTTAAGCCCAGCGTGATGTAGCACCAGATGGTTCTTACAACTTTTAGCTTGCAGCCATATTAGTCTTTGTACTGGGTATTTATGATAGGTTTTTATTAATAAGATTCAGACTGGGGACAATACATAGGCTTGTCTCTTTTCGTACCTTCAATGATTGGGCAAGTGAGTTACAACCCTTTCCATGTGACAACTCGTCGCCCCAATCATCTATACACATTGTTTTATTTTGTCAATTATATCGGGAGGCAAGAAAGGTCTGGATCTTATCGATTTTACGGAAATGGGGGCTGAGACAATGCCGTCCTGCTTTTATGAAGCTCCAGCTTTTGGACAATGAACATGTCGTTTGGAGGATATCCATGTTTTTTAGAATAATCCTCAATCAGAGAAAGAGTATTGTTATTTAGAATTATGATGATCGCTTTTTCCACATGCACTATTAACTAATTGTTATTAATTTCTATTAAGAATGTGAGATGTATTTTAAATTGCTTAATTCATGTCTTTTATCTGTGCTTTTTATGATTGCTGTTCCACAATTGAAATAAAGCTGTGTTCTGATTGTGATTCTGACTAAGAAAATCAAAACAACCCAGAAAGGAAGATTTGGAACAGGAGTAAGAGGAGGACCAACACCAGAACAGAAGGCATTGAAGGATCAGGAAGAGATGGAAGAAGACTGGGAGCAGAAGGACACTTATCTGATTCTAAGTTACATGTATTTGGATATCCCTTTTGCAAACAGTTCCTAATCATGCTTCCTATGCTGTCAAACACTAGAAACCCCCGCATGCTAACCTGCTTGGTTCCAGTCCCCGGCTTGGAGGGACCGGAACCAAGCAGGTTAGCAGGCGGGGCAGTACTCTTGATGAAGTTTTGACTACAGAGCTACCCCTACAGGCCATACGGTCCCCTGAGATACGGTGACTCTCCAAAGTTTGGATGGAGAACCACGCTGTCACACACATAAGGAGCAGCTACTCTGCCCTTTACTCACTGACAGGATAGGGAACCCCCCTTTCTCTGTTCCCCAGGGAGGCCGACCATTGCCCTGAAGGAAGTCCAGGACCTTTAAGGCCACATATGGACTGAAACATGTTGGTACTAGGGTCATAGGACCATAATACTCCCATTGACCCGTTTTTTAAGACTTTTTAGTAACCCTGATAGACCCAAGAATACAGGGAAACTGGGGATCTGTCGGAGGTGTTTTATCTTTAATGTCCACCTGGTCTTCAACTATTCCAAAGAGCTCCCAACTCTGTGGTCGAGCCCACCCCGACTTATAGGCGTCGGGGTGACCCAATGATGAAGCATGACACCACTAGGGTGTGTGAGGGTAAATAAACAAAAAGGAATTGCTTTCTTTCTCACCTTTTGGTGAAGGTAAACACCTATCCTCACACTTCATACTTCGCTTCTACCTATTTAAGTGCATCTTGATTGACCACTACGTGGTCAGTTGGAGTAATTTTTCGTGGTTTACTGCATTTTTGATGGCCATCAGATTTAGCATGGCATGTGATAGAGAGTAGACAATGGATGTGTATTGACAGTATCCCTATGGGTGGAGGGTGCAGATCCAGATACTGAAGTGAGGCAAGATGGAGCAAAGGTTACCAACAAGTAAGGTCCTTGTTAGCAAAGGATGTAGATTAGTTCTTCCTGAGAGATGACATTGAGTAGATGGTAGGAGTGAGGGGTAGGCCAGCAATTTCTCTTGTTAAAGGTGATGACATTTCTAAGCAGGGCCTGCACTTTTGTCTGTGCCTGATGACTGCTTCAAGAAAGCTGATGGCAGCCAGATGCCAAGATCTCTTCTGTGTCCTTGTTTTGATACTCCTGCGTAGAGCCAACAACATTGCTACTGCTGTGGGGGCCATCAGCTAGTCCATTGACTGTATATGAGCTACAGCTAGAAAATCATATTTGAAAGCAAATCACCCCATATCAGTTCTGAAACCTTATCCAGAGGACCCACATATAGGACTGTGAAATGATAATGGTTCATAAGAATGGAGATAACAGAAAGTGTCTGTTTATTCCACAGTGTCTTTTTCCTGCAATGAGCACCATATCTCTGTCAGTTTAATTTTGTTATTTTTCTTTGCATTCAATATGTCTTTCTCACTGAGAATATTTATTCATATTGCAATGAGATTCATTTCAAATAATTATGGTCTCATCCCTTCACTAGTAGGAAGATATTATCCCATGAGTTGGCCATATGGTGAAGATTAGTTAACTCCTCCCGATTCTTCCCTCCAAAACCTTCCTCAGGATTCTGACTGGGCAATTAGCAGTAAGAGGTGCTCCTAACCCTGCTTGGGTCCTCCCCGTCTGTAGTCCTGCTGTCTCTGGGACAAGCATCTTATTTGTGGAGTACTGTGTTGCACAATGACATCCCTTGTATAGCCTGGATTTGAATTGAGATTGACTCCCTCTCCAACCTTCAGACACTGTTGTCCTATCTGTGGATGTTAACCATAACAACCCTTCTGGGCTGTTTTACCTAAATCATTGGCAGTGTCTACAAACACAGATGTCGTCTACATATTATAGCTCACTCCAGTGCTTCCTTTACCAGGTATAATACTCTTGTTAGGCAGGACCTGCTTTGACATTTGTCAGACAGACCGAAATAACCCCATTTTGTTCAACTTCCATGTTCTTAATGAGCAAGGAATTGAGTGATCTGCCGAGTGCTTGAAAAGCTGCTGCGTAACCAGTATAAACACAAATGGTTCAGCACTATACACTATACACTTATCATATAATCAGAGCATGTGACACAAAATATAGAGATTTTCTTCTTTATTTCTCTTGGTTGAAGATTTCTTGTATTTCATATGTTCACATAGCCGTAGCCAACGCGTTTCGTCTCACACGAGACTTCTTCAGGGCTACCAAGAAAACATATATAAAAAGATTCTCAAATCTCTCATTTTATAATAATTTCTCCAAACATATTATAAAAATATATACTATTTCTTTAAAAACCAGCGCACCTCTAACAGTTCAATTCCTTTACCAACAACCAGACAAAAAGGCCTAGGTATAATATCATAGGAAAAAACCTTGTTTGCAATAAATCATGTGTATCTTGCATCATAGGTTTATCACATTATTAGCTTCATAATTATATATATATGGCTTTCCATAGGCACCAGTATATTATATAATTCCAACGAAGTTCAGCACAAACATTTAATCAATTGTATTAAACCTTCTAAGGCATACTCATCAGAGGCATGCATATTGTTTTGATCACATGAAGACTATTCTGGTTTATCGCACAACACAAGATAAATGCCAAAAGGGAGGTCCCATTATATGTAGACACTATATATTTTCTATTTTCCAATATGTCTATTTCATTTCACGTTAGTATTTCCAACTATAGAAGTTGTTACTATACATTATTTAATATACAAAACATATATATATCTTGCATACCTCAAATATATCATGTATACGATCCTTTTGTAATGGCGATTTCCTATGGTATGGATTCTGCGATGAATACTTCTCAGAGCCACATATTATTCTAAAAGAAAGATTTTCTTACATGTATATACACGCAGTCATAATGTATATCACAATATTTCTTATCACCAAATGTCGTGACTGAACTAGAAAGTAATTACGCTATCAGCTTACTGTTCATTGAAACATACAAAGGTTAGTTGTCATTTTCGTTTTAAGAGCCATATGGTATATTGCAAACCGATACTAGTTATGTAATTTCACCTCTATTCAAATCCTGCGAATTCTAACACCATGATATCAGCACAAATGCGATGTGATATATGATATGTAAGCTTGACGTTAAATTTTACAACATAGACATATAATAAGATCTGGACAAGTTATACAGAGTACTAAATGTTATCGTTTCGTACACTCTTGTTATTTAATATGTGTGATTAAAAAGGTCCTCCATTCGTTATGTTTGCATTATTTTTTCAAAGACCTACTCGATTTAGACAATACCCATTAATGTTCTCTATTTCATTTTAAATAGGTATTTCTAAATATGGTGATTAGGGGTCATGACATATGTAACGCATAGTGCCGTTCTGTATCTATCCTGCGCCGTTGTAGCGAATACATAGATTGCCGTTTCTATATTAATCTTACGGCGAAGCACTAAAAAAACATTCAGATTTCTTGTGATATAAATTTGCTGGACTAAATTCACAGTTACCGATATAGTCCAATTGCTAATCTATTAATTGTTTACGTTAAGCAACACATTTAGTGCCTGCTTTACAATCAACGCGAACCCATCTTAGACAAAATTAAGGATGACAGCGTTCTTCTCTATTCCGTACGCTTACACTCAAAGCCTTTATAGCATGCGAGTTCCTACGGCTGATTATTTAGATAACTTACTTGTGGTGGACTGATGGCCAGCGTGTTCAAATCATGGTTGCGGCGAAACCGCCCATGCATTTTTCGCGGTTTCTTATAGTCCGTCCCCGGAAGTACCAAAGTCATGTGTCTAACCTGATACAACGGTGTAATCAACAGATACCGTAACAGGAGAGCACGGTGGCCATCTTTAAGTAACCAGGCGTTCCGATGTATCAGTATCTTCATATGCCATACAATATTGGCGATGAAGAATAGTAACATCATTATATCGATATTATTCCAATTATCCATTGAATTCTTTCGCTTTCAAGTACCTGGCAAACACGGTTACATATACCATGTCCCACGATGTAAATTTTGTAGCTGAGAAATGTGCGGTAAATAACTTCTCGTTCTTTATAGTTCAAAGTAATTCCACACCTCAGAGTAATGTATACCAATATTAACTGCTCGAGTTCAATATATGCCACGCAAAGTTGTGCCCATCAATTACAATGTGCTTGCACTATCGCAGGATTAACAAGTTAGGCGGCCATCTTTGAGTGGCCGAAAAAAACTTTTCATGTCACTATTTTCTTTATTATTAATGGTTCCCAGACTAAAAATAACAACAATAAGATGTGGACCAATATTATCTTATGCAATTCAATGCATGCCTCACAAGGTTATATCCATAGATTATACTGTGCATAGACTAAGCCAAATTTAGCAACTGTGTCGGCCATCTTTGAATGGGTAAACAGCATTCCATGACATTACCAATTGGGTGATGGTCACACAGAAATTATAGTTATGTGACTACTGACCAAATTCATCGTTAGCTATAATGGCATTATGATTATACCAAGACTAAAAACGACAAACATATTGTAATGTTCGCATGATCTTTCTGTGTATTGTCTTTATGTGTGTACAGTACCAATTGGAGATGTTTACTCCCAGATTATTAGGTGTGGTTTCTAAACCTTACCCAATTAGATAATAGTCATCCAAGAAGTTTAATTATGTGACTATTTACCAAATCCATCATTAGCTGCATTGACATTTTAATTTGATCATCGACTTTATGGACAAGATATATATTTCAGTGTGGACATGTCCACAGCTCCTTCATTATTAAGGATTATTCCTAAGCTGTTACAGGAAATAATGCATTTCATCATTGGCATTAAGACCAAACTGTATGGTTCTGAGACGGCATATCCATGACGCCTCCCGCTGCCTCAAAATCAGCTCCCTATTGCCTCCTCGTTCTGGCATCCTAACATGATCGATGCCATAGAATTTGAAATTCTTGTCACTTGGATGTTCACTTTGTATATGCACAGAGACAGGATATTTATCATTCCCATTCTTTATGGCTCTGGCATGTTCTTGTATACGTAGTATTAAACTGCGTATACTGCTGCCAATGTATTTCTTTTGACAGGCACATACGATCATGTATACCGTGAATTCCGTGTTGCAATTAATAAAACAATTTGTGGTATATTCCCTAGAGCTATTGCTGAATTTTTTGTTCTTATTAATACCAAATTGACATATACAACAATTACCACAGGTGTAGAATCCAGGTGGTTTATCTGGTAACCATGTGGACCTCAAAATTGGGGAGTCCCTGATATAGCTCGGGCTCAGAACCTCCTTAAGGGTCTTACTTCTACGGTATATTACTTTAGGTTTTTTAGATGTTATTGTGCTTATCGAGCCATCCTTTGAGAGATAATGCCAATTTTTCTTTAAGATGTTATATACATAATTATTTAAGGCATTGTATTCTGTGATAAAGTATATCCCAAATTCACCGTTCTCTTTATCAGTTTTTTTCTTTCTCTTGGTAATTAATAGCTCTTTCCTCTTGAGGGTCATGGCCCTTTTCTCGGCCTTATTCAAACATATTTGATTATAGCCTCTCTGCGTGAATCTACTTCTGATTTTCTTGATGTTATTTTTTTTTTTTTTTTTTTTTTTTTTTTTTAAAACCTTTATTTTCAAAAGTCTGGACACAGCTATTCAGCCGACAACCCGGAGGTTCGGCAGCTTCGATAAAGAGGAACAGAGACGCGTCCACAGTACAGTGAAGGAGGAGTGCAAAGATTCCATTTTTAAATAAACACAAAACACACAACAACCCCCAGCAAGGCAAGAACACTGAATGCCCATGGTGATAGCCCCCCAGGGGAGGCAGGACCCCAATCATCTACCAGTTACAGTACTGTGAAAAGAGGAAGAAGGGGGACAGCAGAGGCCAAAGAAGTCCATTAACCATACTGAGCTGGAAAGAAGGTTAGGAGGAAAGCTGTTCCTCGGGGGGATCCAAATCAGGGGCAAGACAAATTCCCCCCCTGTATTGATTCCACCGCCCCCAGATGGCGTGCCACTTCCGAGGGCGGCCTCTAGCGCAATATACCGTCTTCTCCCTTAGCATACTCCAGTCCATATTTTCTTTCCACGCGGTCAATGTGGGGTGCCCCGCGGAGCCCCACAATCGCGCGATATCTCTCTTAGCGACCATGTTACCCAGAGTCACCCATTGGGTCTGTGCCTCATCGTGGTCAGTGGGCCCCCAAACATTCAGGAGGCAACACCGCGCTTCCGGCTGCATAGCAATGCCCGTCACCTCCCCCATCACTGCATAAACTCTCCTCCAGAATTCCGTAATGACACCACATTCCCAAATGATATGCAGGAAAGTACCCACTATACCACATCCCCTCCTGCATAGGCCGTCCTCCGAGAATCCCATGTGAACCAGCCTTGGCCCCGTCACATACACTCGATGCAGTATTTTAAGCTGCACCAGCCTCAGACGCGACGGGATCGCAACCTCCTTAGGAGAGGAAACAGCAGACTGCCAATCCTCGTCATCCAACTCGAGGCCATCCCTAGTCCACTGGTCCCTCAGCCCCAGAAGCATATCCGCCCGGACGTTGATCAGTTTCTTATAGATGAGCGAGATCGTGCTCTCGGGCATATGGCCATCAAGGACCCGGTCCTCCAAAGGAGAGGACTCAGGCACCTTCTCACCCTCTATGAGGACTGATCGGAGGGCGTGACGCACCTGAATATAGCGGAAAAACTCGGATGGCCCCAGCTCATACTCCTTCTGCAACTCTTCGAAGGACTTCACCCTTCCCTTAATCAGCACATCACCGACCCTGGAGATGCCGATCAAGTCCCATTTGTCAAAGCCTTTTGTGTGCCAAAGCCTACCCAGTCTCTCAGATTCAAACAGCGGGGTAGCGAGGGTGAGCCTATCCTTCCAGCCCAGCGAGTCAGTTGCCATCTTCCACACACGCACCGCCACACCAGTGGGCCCCGTGAGGGACGAGTCCAGGGACCGCGAGTACAACGCCCTGTAATAGTTACCACCACGCAGCAACCACCTGTCCATGGCATACCCAGGGCTGAGGGCAGGGCCATAAAACCCATGATTAATCGCACTCAGCTGGGTGGCCCAATAGTACCGTCGGATGTCTGGAAGCGCAATACCCCCGTCGTACCATGGAAGCGTCAACTTTGCAATAGCTATTCGCGGCCGCCCATCCCACAGCAACGTTCGTTGGAGGCCTTCGACCTCCCGAAAGTAGTTGGCCGGTACCCAATCCAAAGTATTCTGCAGCGCGTAGAGGAACCGGGGAAGAGACATCATTTTGAACAGGGCCGCGCGCCCAACGAGGGAGAGCGGCAGCCTCCGCCAGCCCTCCACATCCCGCCTCAGGCGCGCTAGGGGGGGGAGCAGGTTCCTCTCATATCGCACAGCAGAGTCCATGGAGATAAAGATCCCCAGATACACGAAGCCCTGCTGAGCGACCTGGATCGAACAAGTTCGAGGGATCGGTGGAACCTCGCCACTAAGAACATATAAATACGATTTACTCCAGTTGATAACGAGACCCGAGTTCCTACCGAAAGATGTGAGTACGTCACAGACCACTATAAGTGATTTCTTGGGTGAGGCAAGATACAACAGGATGTCATCAGCATAGAGCGATATACGGTCCTCGTGTTCAGGTGACCATCTAAGTCCCCGTATATCCGGGTGCCAGCGTATCCACGCAGCCAGCGGCTCAAGGGCGAGGGCGAACAACAATGGCGACAAGGGACAACCTTGCCGAGTACCCCTCCCAAGCTGAAACGGAGTCGACGCCCAGCCATTTACCACCACACTCGCAAGATGGCCCTCATACAGCAACCTCACCCAGCTCACAAAACCGTGGCCAAAGCCGAACTTGGTCAACACGGCCCACAAATATGCCCATTCCACCGTGTCAAAGGCCATCGTGGCATCAAGAAACGCCACAATAGCTGGTTCACGCAGCGTGCCCGCCCTGGCGATTACACCATGAAGGCGCCGAAGATTTAACGCTGTGTTACGGTGCGGGATGAATCCGGATTGATCCGGGTGGACCAAGTCACCGAGTACCCTAATCAATCGGGCCGCCAGGATTTTAGCCAGAATTTTCGGCTCTGCGTTAAGGAGTGAGATAGGCCTATATGAGGCGCACTTATCTCGGGGTTTGCCCTCTTTGTGTATAACCACAATCGTCGCCAGTCGCTGATCCAACTGGAGGGCCCCACTCCCCCGCGCCTCCACGAACATGGCGCGCAGGTGAGGGGCGACCCTATCCGGAAACAGCTTGTACAGGTCGACCGGCAAGCCGTTCGGACCCGAGGCCTTGCCCGAGTTCAACGCGCGGATAGCCCCCGCCACCTCATCGACCGTTATGTCACCATCTAGATCGTCCCTATCTATATCGGAGAGACAGGGCAATGCGATATCACGCAGGAGGTCACGCGAGTCCTCGGGCGGCCTGTCCGACACTGAGGCATAAACCATACGGAAATAGTCCGAGAAACACTGTACAATCCTCTCAGGTTCCACAATCACCTCTCCCCCCTCTCCCGTCAACTCCGGCACTACTCTATTGACCCGTTCTTTTTTGTCCAGCCAAGCCAGGAGTTTCCCGGCCTTGTCACCAACATCATACAGACGGCCCTGTTGTTCCCTACTGAGGGTCTTAGCGGCATTCGTCACCAGGTCCTTATACTCGGATTGCTTCAAGCACAGCTCATGCAGTGAGGCCTCTGTAACCTCCTCCTCCAGCGCTCCCTCCAAAGCCGCGATCTCCTCCTCAACTTGCAAAACCTCGCCATCTCTCCGCCGCTTGGCAGCCACTACAAGGGAGAGGGCTTCCCCTCGCAGCACGGTCTTAAATGCTTCCCACAGCGACACTGCCGAGTCCACGGATCCCTGATTGTCCTTGAAAAAATTATCTACTGTCTTTACCAGCGCGCTGCGCATCTTGGGGTCTCGGAAATACCAAGGGTTGATAGGGGCCACCCTTCCCCCTCCCTCCCGACCTAGATCCAGCCTGACCCACACTGGCGAATGGTCAGATATACCACGCGCCGCCATGTGCCTGGCCTCGGACACCAATGAGGCATGCGCAGCCAGAGTGAGTAGGTAATCAATCCTGGAAAGGCTACCATGCGCCCCGGAGTGGAAAGTGTATTGGCTCTGTGTGGGGTGCCGGAGCCTCCAGCAGTCTATCAGGCAAAGCGTGTCTAGAAAGTCTGGAAGCCACTTCTGAGCCCCCCCTGTGTCTCTGGGCGGGTATCTATCCAGCAGACCGGAGCCAACAGCGTTGAAATCACCTCCCACCACAAGCATACCCCCCGGGAGATCCAGCAAGGCCCTACCCAGATCTGTGAACGTGGAGGCCTGCAGGGCCGGCGGGACATAAACCAAAACTAAAACCAAAGTTCTTCCTTCCCACCGCCCCGCCACCGCCACAAACCTCCCCCTATCATCAACAATGGTGGAGTCCACCTCAAATGGTAGCGAGGCTCTGACTAGGATGCCCACACCCCTGGACCCAGAGGAGAATCCCGAATGAGCTATGAATTTATAACCCTTCCTATTCAGGGCATAGCACGTATTACCTATAAGATGCGTCTCCTGCAGCAGGGCAACATCCGGCAATGACCGTTTCAAGAATTGCAAAACAATCCCACGCTTAATGCGATCCCCCAAACCATTAACATTCCAGCTTATAACACTTAAACCCCTACCCCCCATCCCCAAACGTAAAGAGGCCCACCCCACACCCGAAGAGCCACCATGGAACAGTCCTGGAAATAATCACTATGCCTTGCGGAAACAAACCCCCCAACAACAAACCCAAAATCCCGGAAACCCCCCCCACCCTGCACCCCTGCTGCAGCTTACAAAGCCCCCCCAACTTGCAGTGTGCCTGTCGCCCTACCAAAGCCAAAATCTACAAAAAGTACCCTAAGGGAGGAAAGAGCTCCCCTCGTCCTCCCACAACCTCCGTATTTACTGCAAGTCATTATCTAAAGTCAGTCCTAGTCAGTCCGGTTCCGAAGACATCAACCTTGTTCATCCCGGCCACTGTCCCTGTCTACGGCAGTGTCCTCTTCCGTGCGTCGTCGAGGCAGAGCGTCCAGCCATTCATCCGCCATGGCAGGCGACTCAAAGAAGAATGTTCGGTCTTCAAACACCACACGTAGTCTGGCAGGGAAGAGCATGGCGTATTTCAGTTCCCTCTCCCGAAGCCTCCTCTTCACCCCCAGGAAGCCCTGCCGCCGCCTCTGCACTTGCTGGGTGAAGTCAGGATAGAAATTCACCGACGCGTTCTGGAAGGGGACCGGGCCCGTTACCCTCGAGGCCTGCAGGATAGCGTCCCGGTCTCGAAAATGAAAGAGCCGGGCGACAATCGGCCTCGGTGGGGCTCCCACCTTGGGCCGCCCACCCGGCACTCTATGGGCCCTCTCAACTGCGAAGAACTTCCCTAGACCCTTGGGCTGCAGATGGTTGAGCACCAAGTCCTCCACGAGCAGGTCCACTGAAGTCTCGTCCGAGAACTCCGGGACCCCGATAACGCGCACGTTGTTGCGCCTGGCCCGGCTCTTGAAGTCCTCCAGCCGACGGGCGGCGAGATCACTCTCGGTCCGCAACTTACGGACCTCGGTCTGCAGGTCCGAGACATCATCGGCGAGGCCCGTGGTCCTGATGTCCAGGGATTTGACCCGTTCATTTGTTTTGCCCAAATCCGCGCGGATCAGATTAACATCCACCAAGATGGTATCCACTTTGTGCGCCAGGGCATCAAACTGTCTCCCAATCGAAGTCTGCAGCCCGTCAAGTGCGCCCATGACATCCTGCAGTGAGAGCTCCGGGGCCAAGGGTGAGGCAGTCTTCTGTGTGTCCGGGGACTGGCTCGGTGCACCCGGTGACCCCTTCTGCTGGGCATAGCGGTCCATGTTATTGGCTTGAGTATAGGCTCCCCGCCTGGTGGCCTTAGGCTTCGGCCGGTCCACCTCTGCTTTGCCCGACATGGTGGGCTCAAGCAAGTCGGTTCAAACAGGACTGCCCTCTCTCAGCGAGAGAGATCAGGAGTGCTCCGTCTTACGATGGGTCGCCAGTGTGGCATGCAGAGCGTCCAAATGATAATAAAGCAGCCGTGAGCACTCCCTGGGCTGGGCAGACAAAGGGCGAAAAAGTGAAAGTGAAAGGATAGGGACCTCCGTCCGGCAATTCACACCTCGCCTGGCCGCTGTTGTTCAATTAGAGGTCGGGCATCCTGCCAACTCGAGCCCCTGGCATCCCTCGGAGATAGGCCTCAATCTTCCGCCATGCATAACTCCAGTTCCCGGTGGGCGATTCGACCTCGGGTGGCATCGATCGCATCCCTGACAAGTCATCTACACGATGCCATGCATACAAACAGGATTATATACAGGATAGACGACGGAGGGCACGAGGGTCTCGGGAGCTCAAAGCTCACGCGGCCATCTTGGTCAAGCGCTAGGCTCCTCCCCCTTGATGTTATTTTTAAAGTCAGATTCCAGACTGAAATTTCGTCTGGCGCGAACCATTTCTCCAAATGGAATCGCTTCTATGGTAGAGCGTGGGTGTGCACTTGTGGCATGCAAATAACTATTGCAGGCAGTCTTTTTCCTGTACATGTCACTGTGTATGTTACCATTCATAGTAAACAATTTTAAATCCAAGAACTCTATGTTGGTTTCAGAGTGTTGGATAGTGAGTTTTACATTAAAATTGTTGGTATTCAGGTAACAGTGATATTCCTTAAGTTGTTAAATCGTACCATGCCATATCATAATGGTGTCATCTATGTATCGTGCATAGAAGATCACGTTGTTAACCCAGGCTTGTGCTCCTGGACCCCAGACATGCTCCACCTCATACAGCCCCATAAAGAGGTTCGCATAAGATGGAGCAAATCTGGAGCCCATCGCAGTACCGCGTCGCTGTAAGAACCACTCACCATTATGCAAAAAAGCATTATGTGTTAGAATCATCTCTGCCATATTTAATAGCATGTCTGTGTGTTCTAAATGTTGTGCCCCCCTTCTAAAGAGAAAATGTTTTAGAGCTCTCATTCCTTCCTTGATGTGAATACAGGTGTAGAGACTTTCCACATCCATGGTGACAAAAACCAAATCGTCCAGATCCCACTTAAAGTCCTCAAGTTTGCATAGGAGGTCAGAGCTATCCCTAAGATAGGACGGGAGATTCTTTACAATAGGTTGAAGGAAGCTGTCAACATATTTGGCGATGTTTTCCGTTGGCCCACCGTTACCACTGATGATGGGGCGCCCTGGTGGAAATGGGCCCCCTTTGTGGATTTTAGGTAAAACATAAATGCATGGTGACCGAGAATGATGTGCCTGTAAAAATGTATATTCTTTGTCCGTCAAAAGGCTGGATTCATGCCAGTCCCATAGATGTGCATTAATATTTCCTTCTATTCTAGATAGAGGATTCGTTTTGAGCTTATCATAGCAGTTGATATCGTTCAACTGTCTCTCTATTTCCTTAAGATAATCCGTTCGATTCATAAGGACGATGTTACCACCTTTGTCCGCCTCTTTTATGACCAACTCCTGATCATTTTTTAAGGATTGTAATGTCTCGCTCTCGGTTTTACTGAGATTATTAGGATGGAGACATCTGCGTTTAGTATAATATGAATCTTCCAATTCATAAAGGTCTTTTATTACACTCATGTAAAAGTCATCTATGGCCGAGTTCCTCATCTGTGGTGGTATAAATTTGGAACTGCAATGTAGGCCACTGTCAGTAGAATAATCCTGTATGATGTTGAGGTGATCGGCTAGCTGTCTAACATCTCCAACCTCCTCCTCATCATACAAAGTTGCAAGTAGATGTGTAGTGTGTAAGTCTGCTATAGATGGTATAGATGGTGTAGATATATCATTAATTACTGCTAAAGGAGTACAAGGAACAGCTGGGTGGTCTTCAAAGTACTTTTTCATTTTTACTTTGCGCAAAAATTTAAATAGATCAGTATGTAGGTTTACAAAATCACATTTACTAGTGGGACAGTAGTTCAGCCCTTTACTCAAAACAAGTTCTTCCTGAGGCGACAATGTTCTTGAGGATAAGTTAACAATTGACAATGTATCTGAATCAGTATATACTTCATTCTGAGTGGTCATACAGCTTATGTCAATTTCTATTTCTTGTTGCCCACATTTTGTTCTCTGGCTTTTACCCCTGATCTTGTGTTTCTTGCCACCCCTCCGCCTGCCTCTTCGTTTGGTGTTCTCGCTCGGTTTCCCAGTCCACACTGAAATATATATTCTTGTCCATAAAGTCGATGATCAAATTAAAATGTCAATGCAGCTAATGATGGATTTGGTAAATAGTCACATAATTAAACTTCTTGGATGACTATTATCTAATTGGGTAAGGTTTAGAAACCACACCTCATAATCTGGGAGTAAACATCTCCAATTGGTACTGTACACACATAAAGACAATACACAGAAAGATCATGCGAACATTACAATATGTTTGTCGTTTTTAGTCTTGGTATAATCATAATGCCATTATAGCTAACGATGAATTTGGTCAGTAGTCACATAACTATAATTTCTGTGTGACCATCACCCAATTGGTAATGTCATGGAATGCTGTTTGGCCATTCAAAGATGGCCGACACAGTTGCTAAATTTGGCTTAGTCTATGCACAGTATAATCTATGGATATAACCTTGTGAGGCATGCATTGAATTGCATAAGATAATATTGGTCCACATCTTATTGTTGTTATTTTTAGTCTGGGAACCATTAATAATAAAGAAAATAGTGACATGAAAAGTTTTTTCGGCCACTCAAAGATGGCCGCCTAACTTGTTAATCCTGCGATAGTGCAAGCACATTGTAATTGATGGGCACAACTTTGCGTGGCATATATTAAACTCGAGCAGTTAATATTGGTATACATTACTCTGAGGTGTGGAATTACTTCGAACTATAAAGAACGAGAAGTTATTTACCGCACATTTCTCAGCTACAAAATTTACATTGTGGGACATGGTATATGTAACCGTGTTTGCCAGGTACTTGAAAGCGAAAGAATTCAATGGATAATTGGAATAATATTGATATAATGATGTTACTATTCTTCATCGCCAATATTGTATGGCATATGAAGATACTGATACATCGGAACGCCTGGTTACTTAAAGATGGCCGCCGTGCTCTCCTGTTACGGTATCTGTTGATTACACCGTTGTATCAGGTTGGACACATGACTTTGGTACTTCCGGGGGCGGACTATAAGAAACCGCGAAAAATGCATGGGCGGTTTCGCCGCAACCATGATTTGAACACGCTGGCCATCAGTCCACCACAAGTAAGGTATCTAAATAATCAGCCGTAGGAACTCGCATGCTATAAAGGCTTTGAGTGTAAGCGTACGGAATAGAGAAGAACGCTGTCATCCTTAATTTTGTCTAAGATGGGTTCGCGTTGATTGTAAAGCAGGCACTAAATGTGTTGCTTAACGTAAACAATTAATAGATTAGCAATTGGACTATATCGGTAACTGTGAATTTAGTCCAGCAAATTTATATCACAAGAAATCTGAATGTTTTTTTAGTGCTTCGCCGTAAGATTAATATAGAAACGGCAATCTATGTATTCGCTACAACGGCGCAGGATAGATAGAGAACGGCACTATGCGTTACATATGTCATGACCCCTAATCACCATATTTAGAAATACCTATTTAAAATGAAATAGAGAACATTAATGGGTATTGTCTAAATCGGGTAGGTCTTTGAAAAAATAATGCAAACATAACGAATGGAGGACCTTTTTAATCACACATATTAAATAACAAGAGTGTACGAAACGATAACATTTAGTACTCTGTATAACTTGTCCAGATCTTATTATATGTCTATGTTGTAAGATTTAACGTCAAGCTTACATATCATATTTCACATCGCATTTGTGCTGATATCATGGTGTTAGAATTCGCAGGATTTGAATAGAGGTGAAATTACATAATTAGTATCGGTTTGCAATATACCATATGGCTCTTAAAACGAAAATGACAACTAACCTTTGTATATTTCAATGAACAGTAAGCTGATAGCGTAATTACTTTCTAGTTCAGTCACGACATTTGGTGATAAGAAATATTGTGATATACATTATGACTGCGTGTATATACATGTAAGAAAATCTTTCTTTTAGAATAATATGTGGCTCTGAGAAGTATTCATCGCAGAATCCATACCATAGGAAATCGCCATTACAAAAGGATCGTATACATGATATATTTGAGGTATGCAAGATATATATATGTTTTGTATATTAAATAATGTATAGTAACAACTTCTATAGTTGGAAATACTAACGTGAAATGAAATAGACATATTGGAAAATAGAAAATATATAGTGTCTACATATAATGGGACCTCCCTTTTGGCATTTATCTTGTGTTGTGCGATAAACCAGAATAGTCTTCATGTGATCAAAACAATATGCATGCCTCCGATGAGTATGCCTTAGAAGGTTTAATACAATTGATTAAATGTTTGTGCTGAACTTCGTTGGAATGATATAATATACTGGTGCCTAGGGAAAGCCATATATATAATTATGAAGCTAATAATGTGATAAACCTATGATGCAAGATACACATGATTTATTGCAAACAAGGTTTTTTCCTATGATATTATACCTAGGCCTTTTTGTCTGGTTGTTGGTAAAGGAATTGAACTGTTAGAGGTGCGCTGGTTTTTAAAGAAATAGTATATATTTTTATAATATGTTTGGAGAAATTATTATAAAATGAGAGATTTGAGAATCTTTTTATATATGTTTTCTTGGTAGCCCTGAAGAAGTCTCGTGTGAGACGAAACGCGTTGGCTACGGCTATGTGAACATATGAAATACAAGAAATCTTCAACCAAGAGAAATAAAGAAGAAAATCTCTATATTTTGTGTCACATGCTCTGATTATATGATAAGTGTATAGTGTATAGTGCTGAACCATTTGTGTTTATATATGTTGATGTCGGATTTTATCCTACACCTTTGGGAGTAAAGAGGGGAGTACTCTCTGGTTTCGTGCACTACTATTCACTGATTACGAGAACCACTGACATTTGCTGGGTGCGGATTCAATCAGCCTCTATCCTCATCTTTGTGCTTTTACTGCTGCGTAATCAGGTCTGGTATCTGCATGAAAGCCAGTCTACCAGACATTAGGGGACATCAACTGAAGTCTGCACTTCTTGATAGAGGTGTGGATGGGTTGCCTAGTACCTAGCGTCTATCTGCCTTCCTTCCAGTGATGCAAGGAGAGCGCCTGACCCTGAGGAGGAGAGATGTACAGGAGGAGAAACCCAGCATGTTCCCAGCATAAGAAACACCCAGAAAGGTGCAAAGACACAAGTTGTGAAGGGTTCTTTGGTTTCCCTGAGCAGTTTCCAAAATGACCTGAATTAATCCCTTCAATTAAGGAATAACATAATTTCATCCAGCATCTATGCCATGTGCTAAGGGACTGGTGCGCTGCTATCTGATGCTGGGTCTGCCACGGAAAAGGAGATGGTGTCACCACTGATCCTAAAGCTGTGATCTCTCCTGGGAGGCCACAGCTGCTGAAGATGAATACCCATTGGAGATCCAGCCTGGGAGCTGCAGCTGCTGAAACCAAGCACCTGTCTGCATCCAGTCTGGAAGGTTACACCTGCTGAAGTTGGGCACCCTCCATATAGGCCTTGTGCACTAATCCTTGCCCAGCAGCCCTTACACTGAGTGAAACTGCCTTTGTTGTTCTTTGTCTTCGAAGTTCCTGCTGGAGAAGTAGCATTCTAGAATTTACCTGTCAAAGCCACAAGAGCCTCATCTTCGTCGAGCTGGTAAAATGGGATCTAGCTAGAAGACCGAGATACTAAACATACAGAGGCAAATTTGCCATTAAAAACTGTAGACTTTGGCCCATATGAAGCCTTTGTGTTGTCCTTGCGTCACTCAAGGTTAACGCAAGGACAGCGCAAAGGCTTCGGTAATATTTACAAAGCCATGCAAGGCCTGATTTGCGTGGCTTTGTAAAGAAATGTAAAGCAAGGCAGCTGCTTGTGCTGCGTTACGTTACCTTTCAACATGGGAAGCATTCCATTGGTAAAGAATGGGTGTTCCCATCAATCCATCCATGGATTTTGGTACATTCTCAAATTTACAAAGACTTATAAACCTGGGAATGCGTCAAAATGTTATACCTTCCCAAGTTAGGCGTAATGAGGAGAAATATTTTTATTTCTCCTCATTATTTCCTCTTTCCGCATGTACTGCATTCTCCAGCACACATAAAAAGAAAAATGCTTCAAAGGATTGTTTTTGTGCAGGATTGTTCCCCTTCCTGCACCAACCCAATCCTGCCTGTAATGCACACACTCTTGCACTATTGTGCAAGGGGGCCTGTGTTGGCCCATAGCTGCACACAGTGTGCCAGTGCAAGGAGAAAGCAGATATGCTCCATATCTTTGTAAATATGGAACCTTTCTGCTCTCTCCCTTTCATGCAGCACAGCAACTTTTCTTGCTTCCCTGCATTGCGTGAAAGTTTAGAAAATGTGCCTCTTTGCCTGTGTTATCTTGTAGAGGCACAAACAGTTGAATTTATCTATGTGTGCCGTAAATATTAGGAGAAATGCTAGAGCTCAGAGCTGGTGCAATAGGGGGGTAATGCTTTATTGAGATTTGTGAGTAACTATTCCTATTTGAATTGTGCAGTATTTCAGTTTGCTATGATTAAAGTATTTTCAACTTACGAAGATAAGCATAGGGGTGGACGATACATTATTGTGTGTGTTGGTTGATTGTTTGGTTCTGAGTTCTGGTACTTCAAGAGTTTTCTCTCAGAAATAGGATAGATGTATATTGTCTATTACATTTAAATGAGGACTTGCGATTGAATGTGAATGTGTTTTCTTTATATTTATATAAGCTCCATACATCCAATGTGTTTGGGTTTGCTACTACAGTATTAATAATCACAGTAAAAGGTAAATATGTTTTGGTTTCTACTTTTGAAGATGACTTATTCAAGAATAGTTAATGACACAGCTGGATATATGAATGCCCCCATCAACTTTTTTGATGCTTCCAAAGTCCTCAAAGAAGTCAAGTTGAACATGCTGCACAAATATGCAAATACTTGGAGAACATTCATTACAGTATCAACCTTTTTTTTTCAGAAAGTAGCTTCAATATTTTATTACTTAATATTGTCTATGATAATAAAGGAAAATAACTGAGAACTGGGGAAGAAACTGAGTTGGCCACTGTGAGATATACAAGCAATGTCATTTGTTTATGACCAGGCTTTTTTGCCACACATTACATTCTTTGTATGTCTATATTTAGCCTGAGTCATGGTGAGGGTATTCGTGGTCAGATAGTTCCACTCTCTGCTGCGTATGGCTCTTTGTTTTACGGCTACATTGAAAAATTTGGACTACTGCATCGTGTAAGTCCAGTTATTATCTATCTTACACTTTCTCTGCCACACACAATGTATATACGCTCCATCAAGATTGTTGTCATGCTATTGGATACGTGATACCTAACACTTTTTGAATAAGGTAGACTACAAACCCATGATTTATCAACCAAGAACAACCACCAACAAGATAATACGTGTCTGAAAATGCAACTCTCTCTTTAATGCTAAAGCACAACCACAAGTTTGCTATGAAATGGTTGGAGCACATTTCCGACCCTTGCGCACGATACTCAATGTTTAACACACAGCTTCACGACATCAACAATGCACAGCAAACAGGGTTGCTTTTTAGCTGACAACTCAGAAGGGCTTTGGTGCCATATCAGGGGCAGGAAGCACTGTACATTTCTTGCATTTAATGAAAGGCTAATCAATTCCAATGACTATGGAACATTAACTATGTCAACGGTTTGTAAAGACAATGCTGCCTTTTAATAATCTCATATTTGGAAATTTGATTACACAGGATATATCTTTGATCCACTCTCCCTGTTACCTCTTTTTAAAGGAACTAGATGTGAATTACAATGTCATTACTAACCACACAGGCATTTAGTCAAATTTAATACTTACTTGCTGAACATAGCTATAAAGGCATCTGACAAAAACAGTGACTGACATTTGACAAGGAACATAGATCACATTTTGTCAAAGATATACAGTTTTTCTTACTTCTGTCATGAGATTGAAATGTAGCCTATCCCTTATACTGCGTTATTGACTTGCATAAGAGACCTATGCAATTGTTTCTTATTTGATGAGATCACCCTAAATATCAGTGGGTGATACAACCTTTCCAGTTCTGGCATTTGATTTTACAAATCATTGTTTTCAGGAGTTTCAGACTGATTTGTTTAATTGAACTGAACCAGAATTAATAGTAATTCATAATAGCAGCAGCCCTTTTACTCATTGGAATATTAATTTTGTTTCGTCAAAGGATTTTGGTGATCCTTTCTGAATTGCAAATAGGAGGGTGCATAAAAGGGACTTCTCCTCTACCATTTCCAAATCGGAAATGAATGTATGGATAGTTTACGACTGCAATAGCTGTTGCAAACCATTGATGAGCTAGCAACCCCAGGCTTGTAAGTGAATTACAAAGTAGAATGTGGTCCTCTTTGGACCCTTTCCTTTTGGATTCATATCGGCACCCTTAGTGGGAGAAGGCAGTGGTCGAAACAACTAATGTCCCTTAAGTTTTTCAGAGTAGAAACTTTAAAAAATAAAAGTAGCACTATCTCTTTTAAGGAAGGCAGACTGTTTTTAACAAAAAAGAGTTTTGTTTTGGAATGCAGTCATGGGGCGGATGGTGTGCTGTGCTACTCCTTGCGGGCCACCTCCCCACTATAATTAAAGCCAATCACAGAGATGTGCAAATTTCCACCTGCCTTATGAATAGTAATTAATCAGGTCATTATGTGACACTCTGCAATTCAGTATTTTGTTAACCGACCTATTAGTGCATAGATCAGTTTGCGAAATAGTACTCAATTCACAAAAAATGTGTTTGCAATTTGGCAACACTTTCAGTGAATGAAATAATATTACAACAGGGACCTAACTTGCATAGGGAGATGGATGCTTATTGTGTTCACTCCTTGTTCGCAGTTCTACCTGGTGGTAAGTGCCTGCTGAAATCTGCATAAGGCATAATAATACAACATTTAAGCTGTTTAGAATGCAGCTGAGCGAACAGTGAAGTTTCTCTGATATTTGCATGGTACTGCCCAAGTTGTTCATACTGTCTGGTATTTAGCTAGCCACCAGGTGAATAATGAAGTTGCTTTTCAATTTGTATGGCTCCTAGCCAAACAGTACATAATTTCTGCCATTTATTCAGTAGCCAGTTAGATAATGTGTCTTTGCTATTTGGAAGGCCACCGGCCAAACCATACACAATATCAGCTATTTACGAAAACTAATGATTATTTGTTTTGTTGAATACATTCACAATAACTTGCAACATTGATCCTCACAAAAGCATTATTACATTTCTAATCACCTCTAAGTTAAACGATTACATCAATATATTTCTATGAAACTTCTAAACATACATTGATTCATATGCGGGTGCTGGCTAACGGTGAATATGATGCACCCCTACAAATTTCAGACTCTTGTGACACTCTATCAGTTCCCCCCTTTGATGACAAATGTCATCACCCCATCACAACCACATTCCCTTGGAGAAAGAACTGACCTAAACAGTGCTTGTTGCCATTCTACTCTGTCGGAACCTCTCCATTCTCTTAAGATTCTGGTATTGACTGTCCTGCAGTCCAGCCATTCGCCTCTCACTCGCTCTAAGAGCTCTTTCAACTCTGTTTCCTCTGTTCCACTTACAGGCTCTGATGAGACCCCACAAGCAGATCACACAAACCACAACAATAATAAGAGGCTTCAACACAAATCCAAGGAATCCTTTTCCCAAGCTCGCAAACCAACTTCCCACACAACCGAAACCTTTTCCAATCTTCTCCCACACCCCCTCTTCAGTCAAATCCGCAATCTCTTGGTGAATCGTGGTAATGTTTTCAATATATTTCTCCAGATCCTTGCTGTTATCTGGAATATACGTGTAACATTCCTGAACTTTCAACAATTTACAGACTCCACCCTCTTTTGCCAATAACATGTCTAAAGCAAGACGATTTTGCAAAACCATAGTTCTTATCGACATCTCTCCATCTACCAACAACAAAGACCTCGCTGTATTCATTGACAACTCATCAACCACTGTCGCCAACTTTCTTATCTTCACATCATTCAAAACCACACCCAAACTTGGTATCATTGCTCCAAAGATATCACCAATCACTGCTCCTGCACTTGCAGCTCTCCGCACTTTAGAATGATGTCCAGTCTCCAAAAGATTTAAGTCTTCTGTATGATAAATCTTTGGAAAAATAATAGCCAAGTAACATGTACCATACCAATTCACAGGCAACCTCACATAGGCATTCCTTCCACACACAAAATACACCGTTGGAATCACTTGCACCGGACCTTGCAAAAAGTTCTTAGCAGAGTCCTCCATGGTAAAGGTATGATCGTACGTACTCTGTCCTACTGAGACTTTTTCATAATAAGTCTGAGGATGTCTCACACACAACTTCCCCTTCTGCGTCTGATCTAGCGCTATGGGTCCATAACTCCCCTTAGATCTGTGCGATCTCTCCTCATCAGTCCAATCTACTGGACTCTCTCCTGTATTCCGTGTCTGGGTTAGTTTTCTATATCTATCCTCTATCTGGCCAATAAGCTTATTTTCCGTTTCCGACAATAAACACGTTAGATTATGTCTGTGAGCATAAACCATTTACAAACTCAAAGTCGGTATGAAATACTTCCGAAGTCTGTCCTCTGACTTATAATAGTCGTACTTATTCAAATGCTTATATGCCGGTACTTCAGGAAGTATTGCATCATAATTGGAAAAGAAATACTCAAATTGTCTTCTCTCATAAAAGATGCTAACCAATAAGCTGCAAGAAATCCCATAGGTTAATGGAAGATGATGGTATCTAATACCCTCATCCATGGAAGAAGGTAGCTGCATGCACACATAGCAATCCTTCGCATCCAATGCATCAACATATTCATACAACAGCTTCGCATAAGCATTAAGCTTAAAGTCGCTTCTAGACAGATCTATATGAAACCTGCGACTCTCTTCAAGTCTTCGAGCTCTTATAGTAACCTCTTTCTGGCTAGAGGCGGTAGGTGTAGGTGTCCCCTGTACCTCCCCCTCCTGCTCATGGGAAACGATATATGAGGCTACCACTATCACAACTATAGCAGCTATCACTACCCCTAAAAGTGTACCTATCACTAATTTAGCTCTACGATGGGTTTTTCAAGCATCTGCCATCCTTACAACGGTCTCAGAATTTCAGTTCAACAGCAACATGTAAAAGTCTCTTTTCTCATCCGAGTAGTGCTTGTCAAACCAGTTCACACAACGCCTTGAAGTTGGAAGTCCCCTAGCAATTTTCAGTTCCTTATTTACACAGTCCGCAAAAAGACTTCCTTAGCCCTCTTTCACTGTCCTGACAGAAAGTCCCTAACTTTATTCTTCTTCCACTCGGGCCTAGGTTATCTTCTTCTTTTGGACCTTTATGTACAACAAAGGGTTTTACTTTTAATCCAGAATGATATTCGCTCCCAACAGCTCTAAAACTCCTTGCAAAATTTCAAGACGAAGGATCACCAACTCCTGATGTGGTGGTACAATAGCAAAAGTCGGGAAAACCAGCGTCTCCAGAATCAACTCACAAACTTTACTCAGAAGCGGTGGATTTGGAATATTGAGGGTCAGTATTCCTTCGATTTCCAATCCTGGAACTCTCAGCAACACTTCTATTTTCAAGTTCGGAGAATTGCTGATCAATGTCAGGGATCTCAGCCTCCCTGTGCTCGGTATGCCTGGCATCAGTCACAGCGTATATACACTCTGGTGAGGCGTACCTTTGACACGGCACTCTTGTTCTCCTTGACCTTCTCAGATTAACTCGAGCTTGCTCTTCGTCACTTTGCTCAGATTCAGACGTTTCAGAAACTGGGGCAAAATCTCTTCCAGGTGCCAATCTCAAGTTTACCCGTCTCTGATTCACGGGCCAAACTCTCTCTGCTTCAGTGGCACTTCTGCTCTCCCTTCGAGTACCCTGTGCACTACTTCCTTCTTCAGCAGAATTTGACTTTACTCCACCCACAGCAACACTTTCTCCGTCTGAGTCAAATTCGGGGCTTCGATTTGCCCAACCCCTTTCAGCTCGGTTTAGTGCACAACCAACTGCATCAGCAACCCTCACAGCTTGGCTTGCCCTCTCAGATGGCTCTGCCACCTCAGCTGGATTTTCATTCACGAGAGGGGCTGTATCTTCCAAGGGTGCTGGAACTCTGCGGGTATGGGAGGAATGCACCCAGTTCGCCAGTCCCCCACACTTCACTGCCGTGTTCGTAACCAGTATTACCTGGTACGGACCACGCCAACGAGCATCCAGGCGACTCTACCTTACGTGTTTACGCACAAGTACCCAATCCCCTGGGCATAGGTCATGGCACAGGTCACTCGCGGCTGCAACAACTGCTGCTTGCACCTGCTGAGACACAGAATGGACTACGTCAGCCAGGCCCTTACAGTAGTCGAGAATCAAGTCATCAGTGATGTTAATCAAAGCAGTAGCAGGTATTGCTGGTAATAACATCACTCTCCCCATGAGTATCTCATGAGGTGACAAACCAGTCCTCCTATCGGGAACACTACGTGGGCTCATGAGAACTAAGGGTAGTGCGTCAGGCCATTTCAGTGATGTCGAAGAACACACTATTGCCATCCGTGCTTTCAAAGTCCCATTAACCTGTTCCACAATCCCAGAAGCCTCTGGACGATAACTGCAATGCAATCTCTGATCCACATTTAAGGCAGCACAAAGCAATTTCATGATCTCACTATGGAAATGTGTCCCTCTGTCTGACTCCAAAGAGGTCGGAAAACCGAACCTCGGGATAAGCTCTCTCAATAACAGTTTAGCTACAGTGAGTGTGTCACATCTACGTGTTGGGTAAGCCTCCACCCACCTTGAAAAGACACATACCACAACTAAGATGTACCTCAACCCATTGTACTTTGGCATCTCAAAGAAATCCAACTGCATCCTATTGAAAGGCCCTCCTGACCTCCCAATGTGGCCCAAAGTCACAGCAGTTCTCTTTCCTGCATTCATCTGCTGACATGTAACACACCTCTGACACACAGCTTCAGCTACTGCACGAAACTTCGGATTGTACCAGGTCTGTCGAAACACTCGCATCATCGCGTCTCTACCGAGATCTACAGCACCATGTATCAGTCGTGCCATTGGGTTCAACAAACATTCTGGCAACACAGCTCGTCCATCATTCGAAATCCATACATCCACATCTCCCTTTTCACATCCAGCTCGTATCCAACTGTCTCGCTCCTGATCAGTAACTTCATCCTGCACCCGTTTTAGCTCCTCCCATGTATCAGCCATGGTCAACATCATGCTGAGATCGGTTCTTTCTTGGCTCTTTTCTACATGGCCTTCAGTAAATATGCATTCATATTCTGCACAAAACCGTGCAACTTCATCCGCGTAGCTATTACCCCACGACACAAAATCATTCCCCTTGCTGTGCGCAGAACATTTGACAACTGCGATTTCCACTGGACATTGCAATGCTTCCAACAACAGTCTCACATATTCCCCATTTCTGATGGGCGAACCAGAAGATGTCATGAACCCTCTCTGTGACCATAACTGCCCAAAATCATGAACAACACTAAGCCCATACTGACTATCGGTGTATAGCTTGTTACCCGAATCTGGTCAGCAGCCAAACAGGCACGGGTCAAAGCAATAAGTTCAGCCACCTGTGCGGAGTGTACTCTTTCTAGACAAGCGGCTTCAACCACTCCTGTGATGGTACATACAGCAAACGCTGCTCTCAGTCGACCAGCACTGTCTCTTAAACATGAACCGTCCACAAAGAAAGTTTCATCAGGGTCTGTGAGCGGCTCATCAACAATGTCTGGTCTCGGTTTGGTGCACAATTCAGTCACATCGAGACAATCATGGTCCTCACAATCTTCATCATCTACATTTGGAATAGGCAATAACGTGGCAGGATTTAAAACAGAACACCTCTTCAGCGTCACATTTTCTGCAGCAAGTATGACTTGCTCATAACGGGTCAATTGATTGTTTGTGAGGTGCTGTTTTTTACTCCTTGTCATCAACATATCAACGAAGATTACCAACTGCCTACAGCAAAGGGATATAGGTAAGCCCAAAACTGGGTCTGGATTAAATAAGCAACCACAAACCACGACTGACAAGGAAGAGTAAAGAAACAGAAATTCATAAGGAGGGGGGACTCACAAGATCAATTTATTTTAATATGAAGGATCAGGATAATGATCAATAGAAAAAAGTATATATAAATGATTACACAATGCATAAAAAATATAGGTCACACACACTAAACAGTCATACAAACATTCATTCCCACAGCATACTCATTTATTCAACAAACACATAATCAAAAACAAATTAATTCATAAATAGGTTAAAAGAATCAATATTCAAGGAATAGCAATTCCAGGAAATAAAAGTTCCAATACTCGTGTTCTCCCAATCGTGTAGAGGGACGGGATCTCCAGGTAGACACGAGACAGTGAAAGCCAACACACGTTTCGGTGTTGGTGCCTACAGGGGGCTACACTTTAATCAGGGCAATAGTAGTTACAATCGTGTGGGACACACAAATAGCACCTAAGATACAATCAGAATATAAAAGGAGAAAAACTTAGATAGCACATAGATTTAATCTGTACTTTAATGAATCATTGATCACTGTCTATCAAGACAAACAAAAATTAAATTAATGAACTAAGAATCCAGAGAGCTTAGTTATAGTTATCTGGAATCAATGTCAGTCGAGGTAAGGTTCAGATACAGGGGAGTGATAGTAGCCCATATTAAATAAAACGAAGTGCACCAGGAGCGGACTTCACATAGATAGGAAGCCAAGATAGGAAGAAATACGAAGTCCAGTATATCACCTGTGATACATAGAAAAACAATGGAGAGAGAGTGCAGAAAATACCAAAGGAATACATCGAGTAAAAACAGAAGTTCCAGCTATTCCAAATGGAGAGAGGTCAATACCTTATTATGGTGAGTAGGCTAGTGGTTACCCTCTGGTTATGGGAGGGGATTCAAGGCCTCAGGGGGCTCATAGAAGCAGTTCTATAGCAAAGATAAACATACACAGCGGAGGAAATCAGGAGGGGAGCATAGGAAAGACTACGATAGGTATCGCGGTAGATATTCTGTAATGCGGCGCTTATCCAAGGAATTAGTAATGCAGCGAGCTCAGAATTCATTCAACGTATAAGGACACCAAGCCGTGTGTCAAGAGTGAAAGTAGCGCCAGAATTTGATTCCACTGGAGGGTTTCAACATGCATATCAAGTCCGCCAAACAGAGACATTTAGCTGATTCCTACAACAGGCGAACAGAATAATATGGTGAGAAGCAAATGGCGTAATGGTGTACATGCGTTTTTATAGTGCTGACAGTCTGCTCTGTTGCTGATAGCGTGAGGGGAGTATATAGATATACGGGGAACTAAAGTACAAGAAAAAACATAATTACGTAAAAATAGCCGCAGGGACCGGTTACGTGTACTGGGGTTAATAAGTCCGACTCCCTCAAAATGAATTAACAGAGGGGCATGTAGAGAGGCTAAAATAGGTAGCGCAAGGGACGGGGCCAACCCGGGATTTCAACGCGTAAAGCCCGGATATAACAAACAAGGGTTCTTACCGTTGGTCTTCTTGCATCAAGGCAAAGGATAAGGAAATCGGATCGCCAGAACAGCAGCAAGTGCTTCCGAGTAGATTTCTCCGGGCGCCAACATTTAAATGCTGTTAAGCGTCATTTAGACGGGACGATAGGGGGTCTGGCGAGGGCGAGTGCGAGTCAGAGATGGAGAAAGGACTTCTACATAGTGCGTCTAGTTGGATCAAGGACGGCGGCCATATTTTAACGGAGAGCGGGGAGAGAGCCAGCCATAGGAAATAGAGAGTAGGTAGATCTTTATAGAGCGAATGACATCAAAAAGCAGTAGATGAAAAAATATCAAAGAGCGGTTGAAGAGAAACAGGGTTGGATTACCCAGGAAGAACCAATATCACTTCCGTCAAAGGCGAATATTGGGTCGTTGCAGAATCAGGTAATAGCATTTTCCCAGGGGCAGATTTCATTAAGGCCTTGGGCTACTGCATTTAGAAAATAAACAAAAAAAAAACTCCCTCTTTTTTCTAATGATGGTAGGATCCTTGCCAGTAGGGGTGTGTATTTTTTCCACAATAGACCATTTAAGATCATGCTCTGTGTGGCCGCATTCAATCCAATGGGAGACCAGAGGGGCGCAAAGTTTCTTGATACGGATATTAGACTTATGTTCTCCCACTCTGAATCTACATTCTCTGCCAGATTCACCAATGTAAACCAGATCACAAGGGCAGAGGATCGCATAAATGATATTGGAGGTGCGGCAGTTAGTCATTTCGGTCAAGTTAATGGTTCGTTTGTTGATGTTAATGGTTTGCCCTACAAGTGCGTTGGGGCAGGCTTGACAGGAGCCACAGCGGTGGTTACCTGTTATAGGGGGGAGGCCGGTAATGGAGATTTGCCGAGGGAAGGAGGAGTCTGAAATGTTTCCTCAAACCAAATAGTTTTTGAGATTTTTGTTCCCTCTGAAGGCAAAAAGAGGTTTAGACAGTTTATTGTCGTCATCCATGTTCAATAGGTACCAGAGTGAGTTTATGGTTTGCTGTATTTTATGATTAACATTTGAATGTTTAGTCACACAGACCAAGCGATCCAAATGTTTTTCTTCCTTTTGTTGAAACATAGACTCACGGTTATAATATCTGGCCCTCTTAAATGAATTCTTGACCAGTTTGGAAGGGTAACCCCTGTTCAGAAGTTTGATCTTTAAGAGGTCCGCCTGTAGAAGAAAATCCTTCATCTCAGAACAATTTCTCTGAAGATGGAGGAATTGGCTGAAGGGTATGCCTTCCCTTTGGCAGCGGGGGTGATAGCTTTCAAATTGGAGCAACGTATTCCTCGCGGTCGGTTTGGTGTATAGAGAGACAAACAGTTTGTTATCTTTGTGCTCAACCCATACACCAAGGAATTCAAGCTTACTATTGCTGGAATGAACAGTAAATGTAAGATTCTCATCAGCCAGATTAATCCATTGAGTAAAATCGTCAAGAGATGCCTGATCCCCCTTCCAGATGAAAAAAATATCATCAATGAAGCGGGACCAGGCACAGACGTTCTCATAAAAGGGGGCCATTTCATTATAGATGTTGATTTTCTCAAACGTACCCATGTATAGGCAAGTTACACTAGGGGCACAGGCGGCCCCCATGCTGACTCCTTGAATTTGTTGGTAGTATTTATTGTTGAACTCAAAGTAGTTCTCTGTTCTTGTCATCAACAGTTCAACAGAATGTGGTACATAGACTGTAAGTGGATGTCCCATTACAATGCTCTCACATCTTTCAATACTGACACCTGTTGCAGCAACGGATTTGAGACATCCAGGCAACGCAGAAGCTACTGGATCTAAAGTAGCTGAGAAGTAAGCAACTGGTCTACGGACACCTCCATGACTCTGAGTCAAGACTGCCAATGCGCAACCTTCCCTCTCGCAGCAGAATAGTGCGAATGCCTTGTTGTAATCAGGCATCCCCAAAGCTGGAGCGCAACACAAGGCTTCTCTCAGCCTCAAAAATGATCTCAAACAGTCTTCGTCCCATGGTACCAGATCACTCACATCCTTACGCATCAGTCGTTGTAAAGGCTTTGCTTCGAAGGAGAAATTGGGAATCCATTGGCGACAATAGCCAACCATCCCCAAGAACATTCTGACTTCTCTCTGAGTGGTAGGCACAGGCATATTCATAATAGCCTCAATACGGTCTGGTGACACCTTTCTCCTGCCTTTCTCAATTCTGTGACCCAAATACTGCACTTCACTCAGGCAGTACTGTAGTTTGCTCGGAGACACCTTGTGTCCATTCTCTGCCAAGTAATTCAGTAGGGCAATTGTATCGATCCTGCAAGCGTCTTCAGTCTCCGATGCAACAAGCAGATCGTCGATGTATTGCACCAGAACAGAGTTCTGCGGCAACACAAGACCTTCAAGATTCTTCTTCAAGATCTGATTGAAGATAGACGGGCTCTCCGTATACCCCTGTGGGATACGACACCACGTTAACACACGATTCTCCAGCCAAAAAGCAAAAAGAAATTGGCTTTCCTCATGTAGAGGAATCGAGAAGAAGACTTGACACAAATCAATCACTGTGAACCATTCAGCTTCACATGGGATCTGAAACAGGATCACAGACGGATTCGGTACCACTGGACAACATGGAACGACTATCTTGTTAATCTTTCGCAGAGCTTGTACAATCCTGAACTTCCCACTTGGTTTCTGCAGTCCCATGATAGGTGAATTGCATGGGCTACCCATGATCTCCTTTAGAATTCCCTGCTTGATCATCGACTCAATTACAGGTTTGATCCCTGCAATAGTTTCAGGTGACAAATTATATTGGGGCGTCCTAGGGAACTCTACATTTGGCTTAACCTGGATTTTCACTGGGTCTACACCCTTGACCAATCCGATCTCTTCTCCACTGAGGTCCCAAACATCAATTGACACGGAATCTCTCAAGTCTAGTAGGAGTTCTTCCACTGTCAATGCTGGATACATCTCTATGCACACACGCTGATTCGCAACCTTGAAGGTCGCAACATCATCCCTCGTCTGTACTTCTACTCCCTTTGGGGTACAATAAATGGTGCAATTCAGCTTGCACAACAGGTCTCTACCTAACAAGCAAACTGGACTGGAATAGCACACCACAAACTGGTGCCGATCTCTGAAATTTCCTATCTTCACTGGAATTGGCTCGGTCACTGGGCTAGTCATTTTCTTTTTTGCTACACCAACGACTTGGATTGATTGTCCCGAAAGGGGTAGGTCAGGGACTACTGCAGATCGTACAGTAGACCGAGTAGCACCGGTGTCAACCAAAAAGGTTGTAGGGTGACCATCAATGTCTGCTTCCACAAATGGTCCCCTATGATCTACTTCCAAGACTGCTCCAAGCGTGCAGTCCACTTCCCCTCTCAAGCACGATCGTGCCAACGGATCTGGGCTGTATTCCTCACTCCCTTCAAACATGGGCATCTGTAGGTAAGTTCGGACTCCCTGTTGCATATTCGGTATCCTTGGTGGTTGAGGAACCTGCATCTGCGGAACACCAGACCCCCCTTTGACCATCTTCGGTCGAGTCACTGTAGGGACCATGTCCGCCACAGGAACCTGAACTACCTCTCCTTCTTGCTGTATCTGATTTAACGGGTTCAAAGAACACTCGCGTTTCCAGTGTCCGATCTGGTGACAAAGATGACACGCAGTGGTCTTTTTCAATGTCACCACATCCATTCCTGTCTTAGGATCAATTGACTTTGGTCTTCCCTGACCTTGAGCATTCTGATTTCCTCCTTGATTATTTCCCTGTTTTCCTCCTAAAGTCCCTCCATTAGGCTGTCCCTGAGCTGTTTGCATCTGGACAAGCATCAATTTGTCTTTCAACTTCCTGTGCTTCGATTCTATCTCATCACTACAGTACCTAGCATACCTTAAAATCTCATCCACTGGCTTATTCTGCCAACAAATCAAATGCTGCTGTATTATGAGACTAACCTCAGGCCTCACTCCCAGTACGAACTTCAAAACAAACTGTCCCATGTCCTTCGTGTCTAACACGTCTAATCCACTGTACTGTTTAAACGCCTGCAAAAGTCTCTCATAAAACTCATGCACCGTCTCTTTTGGCTCTTGCACTGTCCGATCTATCTTCACCCAGTCAATATCCTGAGGTGAAATTTTCGACTTCAACCAGGTGATAACCTGCTCCAACTTCTTCATTACTATGGGCGACGGACCATTCAAGATTGGGTCCCTCTCAGGCTCTGAGGCTGGCCACTCAACAGCAATTTTACATGCTGACCATCAATCACTCTGAACCACAATGTCAAATAATGTGTTCAAATCAACCCACAACACCTTCGAGATTTTGACAAACCGATCAACTTGCTTGTACCATTCCACGGGCTTTTCCCTTAACCGGGGAAAATCATTTGTAAATGCAGCCAAATCACCCCTACTCCTCGGTACATGCACATATCCTCCATTCCGTACCTCTCGTAACGGGAAATTCCCTATCTCCGTCATCCCTCCACCTGGGGGTGGCGTCTCTCCTATCGTTCTCCTCGAACTTTTCTTCTTGGTTCATCTTTCTTCCCACTTATCAAGCATGATCCATGCACGTATTGCTATGATCAAATCCTTGATATGAGTTCTCAAACCCATGATTCTCTTTTCTTCCAATTCCTGATCACTATACTGCAATCTATGGCTTCCTTGCAATGATTTCGTTTTGGACAAGTCCACATCATACTTGTTGGCCAATTCTGACAACTTCTCATGTGCAGTTCGTGCCTTGAGAGTCACATCCTTCGCTACAAAGAGTAACTCATCTTGTTCGTACATGCATGTTCTCTCAAGAGGCAAGTTCCCACTTATGATCTCATCTACCTCTGCCTTTAGCCTCACAACATCTAACATTTTTCCCTTCAGGGCTCCCTTCAGTACTTCCCTACAAGCTGCACCATCCTTTTCATCATAATCACACTCCTGTTCCTGTGATCTAATCTCTTCTAACATACTCATAGGAACTGAACGATTCATTATTGTGCCTCGTTCACTTTCTGCTGTTCTCACATTCTGATTCTGATTCCTCACTGGTGGTGCCCACATCCGCAAATCTGATCTTGACTCGGCCAAAGACCTCGGCCTCACTGGTCTCACCTCTCTCTGTCCCCTAGAGTAGTCTGCTGTAGCTGGCAATGGTGTACTCCATTCTATAGGCTTTGGAGTTTGCTCCATTCCGCTCACTGATCCATTTCCTTCAGTCACACTCCTCGTTCCTACAACTGACTGCACTGAGCTTCCAACTTTCTCTTGATCTGGGTCATAAACAGAAACAATGGGTCCAATGATGACCGGTACCTTTAGAGCATCCGGTAACCGCGCACCTCTCCCAACCTCTGTGCTGGCTACAGGCTGGTTTCTAGTACTCTCGGCTCCTGTCGAGATCTTCCCTTCTATTCTCACTTCCGACTGAGTCGGTACTCCACTATTCCTTTCTGACTGAGCCGATTTTCCTTCGCAAAGATCGGGATTGTATGAAGGTGGTCTCTCAGACAACAGCCCCTCTAGTAGACTATCGTCTGTGTCACTATCATCATCATCCTCTACTCTCTTTATCCTCGAGCCATCAGTTATTACCAGTAGGGGATACAACCTGTCTCCTTCGATCGTTTGCACTCTCCACCTTTTCTCTTCTGCATCCCATCTTGCATTTTGAAATGCCTTAATCGACTTTTTCACCCTCTCCTGACTTCGATCTCTTTTCCTATCATGCGCTGCTCTAATCCACACATGCAACGCTGCAAACTGGGTTGGTCTTGGCAAGGGTCGTAATGCCGCCATCACATATTTCAACTGGTACAACACTTCCAATCTAAATGAGCCATATCGTGGGAAAGCTAATTCCCCTTCATTCTGGGTCATCTTATGCCAATTTTCTAGCCAAATTATAGTATGCAACCCTACATTTCTTGCCATGTAATGCGCTGGAGTATCTTCGGGAGGGGCCTCTTCTCCCCCACGAGTAACCACATGTTTGTCACCTCTGCACAATTCTCGAAAAACTTTAAAACACTTCATGATGAACAAATTTCAATCGCACACAATGTTTTCGTTTGCTTCCTGATGTCAAAACCCACCAATAACAGTGCGACTCACACCAACCAACCTATCGCAGCGCGGCCCCTTCTGACGTCACCCGTCCTCCGCTTGCAGCAGTTCCCCTCCTTCACAGCTCACGTCTCACCCTTGCATTCGTCCCATTCATACGCTGAAATAACCGTTTGTCCCAAACAAGTTACTTCTCTGACTGTCCGTCCACAGTCTCTCGAAGTTGTCGACCTCGGTTGGCAACTGTCTGTCCAAGTCCGGCCAGACAATCACCTCTGATAGGTTACAAATACTCAAATTCCATGTACAACAACCCACGACCAGCGTCGGTTTCTCACGCACTGACACATTCGCTCCCCCTATCTCGGTCCAGGTGATCAATGACGTCTCACGATCCCCTTTCAGTGGTCAACAAAATCTACCTTGGGTGTCTTCTACACCCCAATCGCTTAAGCTACTCGTCGAGCCTAAGACTTTCCCGGGCTGCGCGCGCTCACAGCCTGATCTCACAATCACTCAACATTCACTCCAACTCCGCAAGACATCACACAACTAATCAACACCACAATCTACAAACATCTCACCATATTCATACTCACTCCTCCATGAACTGCTGCTTTCCGCCGCACCGCTACTCATCTCCATCAACCGCTGTCGTCCGCTGCTCGCCATCCGATGAGTCACCATCACTTGACTTCTACTGGCCTCCAGGATCTCTTATCCTAATCTAGATCTCCCCTCACTATCGGAAATAACCATCCTATTCTACTACCAACTGATAAGGCCGGATTCTTGCCTACATGGTTATCTCCAAGAATCCTCACAGGTCGCCAGGATCTTTTTATCTGCCAGATAGCGTGGAGGGGATGAACACAATTATCAAAATATATCTACCACAATTAGACTTCATTTGGAAAGGACCACTGACTCCGAATCTAAAATTTGTAAGATTTTCTTTCAACCAAAAACAACTGGACATACAAACACCTTAATACAAGGTGCAAAAGGTAAATGGGCACTAATACAAATGCCAGTCTACGTAGGATTCTCATCCGACTCAGAACGAAAAGAATTACAGATTCTAAAATCATCAAAAAGGCTATGGTTAATCCGATGTCTAAATTAGGAATCATTAGTCAAAAGAGAAAACATTAATCTATCCCTACTCTACCTCTAAGGTGACATCCCTACTTAGCATTCCCATCCCAGGCAAGAGAATCAAGAAAAAGGTGTCAGAAGTGAAGACTCCTTTAAGAAGTACCTTCACTTAGTCAGAGCTCGTTCTAAGATGTTCCTTCTAGCTTCCTGTCTAAACCTCATCTGCTCATCCCACGGGGCACTGTCCCTAATACAAACCCCCAAAATCATAGAACACGCCCTTCGGCACACCTCTTCGGCCAGGTCTTCTCTCTGTAGTTTTCCACAAAGTTGTCCTGCATCCAACGACGGTTAGCTTGACCTTGGGTCCCAGGCACCTTGTGCAGCAAAAGTATCTACCTCACATTCCGATGCACTCCCCTGTTGGCTTCTAACAGCATCCTAACTCCTAAAGCAAAGATCTATTCTCTCTAACGAGCTAAATGTCCTTGCACCTGCAACAGAAACATGGAAACGAGAAAAGCCATTTCACATCTTTAAGATTTTACATTTCCCTGCAACCCAAAGCCTTTACCAAGGGAATCATTTTCGGCCTACAGCATTAGCTAAGATAAGGAATGACCAGGCCTTCTCTTTGACATATGTGTGATCAAGTCTTTACAAAATTAAACACACTAGTAAACCACACTCTAAGCATTAGTTCATTATTTTCATATACGTGAATAAGCAACCTACGCGTGAAACTTTAACATGGCACACATTTAGCCTAATACATTGCATTGTACGAAAACTAATGATTATTCGTTTTGTTGAATACATTCACAATAACTTGTAACATTGATCCTCACAAAAGCATTATTACATTTCTAATCACCTCTAAGTTAAACGATTACATCAATATATTTCTATGACACTTCTAAACATACATTGATTAATATGCGGGTGCTGGCTAACGGTGAATATGATGCACCCCTACAAATTTCAGAATCTTGTGACGCTCTTATCAACTGTCAGCCAAATAATACATCATCTCTTCTATTTGGCCAGTGACTGTGTAATAGTGAAGTGTTGCTTGCCAAACACTGCAGAATTGCTACTGTTTTGCCGGTGGCTGGGTAAATAGTGATGTTTCTCTGCTATTTGCTAGGTCGCCGTCCAAATAGTAAATAACCTGTACTATTTAGCCAGCTGCTGCGTTCATAGCAGAGAAAATTCAATATTTACCAGGCAGCAGGCTGAATAGCTGCCAACATTTTAATGTATTCATATTTGGATTACATAAATCTGTTGAGAAAGATAAACCTGCCTCTTGGCAGGAACTAAAAATTGTGAATTCATTCCTGCGTGTGCAGATGCCAGATCATCCTGTATGATATTTTTAAAGCATGTTTCATAAACATTTTCTAACAGCTCAATTTTCTTTGAAACATAAATGTTTTGAATGGCTTGGCACCTAAAGGGAGTGAAAGTATTATTTCCATGAACAATTAACGAACACAGAGTTGCTCAAATGATCCCATGTCATTCATACATTTTCCAGTTGCACTTGGTGCAGGGGGTTTTGCATGCCTCCCAGAAGTGGGTTATGCGGTATGTTTTATGCAGAGTATTCACCACAGTGGGAAATTATAGGCCCAGCTGAGTCTCGGCTTTTTCGGAACAATGTATGGACAAATCTCAGAGACCAAATAAGCATTGACTTTAGAAAAATGTGCAAGGCTTTGCTCGTGTTCCGGAAGCAATACATTATTCATGCACAATTACTTACGTTCGCGACACTCTGAGGAAAAGAAACTTGTAAGGGAATCTCTTTTGGTCACGTGACTGGCTTGAGGCTGCATGACTGAGGCCCCACCGGGAGAACTCTGGCGTCTTCTGATGATCAGCACACACGCGTCATAGTTAAAATCCTGGAAGTGGTCCGACTTGCAACTCTTGTGCGTCTGCATACGGGACTCTATATTGCCAGAGCGCTTCTCTGGTGAAAATAAGGATCTTGGTCGTGAAATCGTGCAGCTTCCATCCGACGCTGTAGTGGAATTTACGTTTTAGTGAAGAAAGGTGCATAAGTTATTTATTTATTTAAAGGTTTTATATAGCGCTGACTAGACCCAAGAGTATCAGATCGCATTACAAGATTTGGTAATAACAGAGTTACAGTTGGTTTTAGAACATTGAGGTAATGAGGCAGGGCACTTTGATAGATTTGGGAAAGGGTAAGTAAGCTAGGAAGAACTAGGAAAAGTAACAGATTGAAGTAGGAAGAACTGGAGGACAGCAGAGAATGTGAAGTAAGTGAGAAGGGGGACGGGCGACAGAGTGAGGGACAATTGTGGCAAGTGAGGAGTAAGGGGAAAGTAGGTGGCAGAGGGTGGGTGAAATCCTGAAAAATAAAAAAAGGGGGAGGGGAGGCAAGAGAGAATAGAGTGGGAAAGGGAACCAATAGTGACAATGTAAGGAGGAAGAAATTAGTAATCAGTAAACTATATATTAGGAACCCCAATATTTATTGAGAAGGAGCATCTTGAGGTCTTTTTTGAAGCAGGGGTAGGAGGGGTTGCAACGTAGATCTTTGGGAAGGGCATTCCAGACGGTAGGTGTGTTTCCAGAGAAAGAGCGAGACTGTGTTGATTTTTTTTTAACAAAGGAGGGACAAGTACAAGAGGGTTAGTGCTCCTCATTGTTCTAGTGCAGCCCGCTTTGTGGAGTTTGTCAGAGAGGTAGGAAGGGGTATTTTGGTGGAGGGCTTTGTGTGTGATGCATGCAGTCTTGTAGGTAGATCTTCTTTCGATCAGAAGCCATTTAATGTTTTTGAGAACGGGGGAGATGTGATCAAAGCGGTTGCAGCCAGTAATAAGCCTGGCAGCAAGGTTAAGAACATATTTGATAGGGGCTAGGTGGACTTTTGGAGTTCCAGCAAGATTGATGTTACCGTAATCAATTCTGGACAAGACCAATGATTGTACAACTGATTTAAAGTCATCTGCAGGGATAAAGGGTTTAATTTTTTTAAGATGGTGCAGTGTGAAGAGAGCACCTTTGGCCGAGTTTTTTATGTGGGGAGTAAGCGCTGCTCCGTTGAATAGAATAAGGCACCATTCTACGTAAAGAAAGGGCGTACCTTCCAGTGGTGCAGCAGGTGTACTGGAGGGAGGGAGGGGGTGGGGGGATGATTATTGCTGTATTTCACAATTCGGGCAGCAGCTGGTGGGCCCATTTCCTTCCGTGCACCAGGGCCCTTGACACACTGTTCCCGCCACTTAAAGAAAGAAGAAATGAGAGGAAGGCGGTCAAGATAAATTAATAAAAACATTACACGCTCTGAACCCTCTTTGCAGTGGAACAAGCATGTTATAGATCATCTGCAACAAAACATTTGAATCTCAAACATCCAACTAATGCAGCTGTGACAAACAGGGGCATTTTGTGGTTCAGCACTAGCAGCAGGATGTGGAGCGGCAGCTGTTGATGTATTACACATGTGGGACTCCTGCCAATATGGCACAGAGTGAGCGATCTGCAGAAACGTGCTCCATGGCCATTACCATATATCAGCGAAGGGAGGGACCTAACATCTAAGGTTCTGTCCACGTCGTTGCGTGGCCCTGCGTTGCTTGGTAAATCTGGAGTAACATACAGCAGCGCAAGTCTCTGCGCCAGGGAGGCGTTCCATGGGTGCAGCGTGGGTGTTCCCATGCAGCCACTGATGGATTTTGGTGCTTTCACAGATTTACCATCAGTGGTAGACCTGGGAAATTCATCAAAATGCTATGCCTTCACAGGTGAGGCGTAATGAAGAGAAATATGTTTATTTCTCCTCGTTTTTTCCTCTTTCTACATGTGCAGCACACATAGAAAGAGGAAAAAGTCCGAATGGATTGTTTTAGTGTAGGAAGGTGTCCCTTTCTTCACAAAAACAATCCTGCCTCCAACGCAGGCACCCTTGCACCAAGGCACAAGTGTGCCAGCGTTGGTGCAAGGCAGCACATTGTGCTCCAGTGCAAGGAGAAGACAGTAATAATGTCCTGTACCTCTTAAGACTCTTGTTAATAGAAGCTCAGTTCACCCTGCAGGATCTAGTCAAGAACCAGGGACATCTAATGGACTGCATACATCTACAGGCCTACACTCACCTACCAGGCCTCAGTGCATAGCCTGATCCTGACAACAAAAAAAGCTCTGCGTTATGTAGCCACAATGACATAGACACCCCCCAACCCTGGAAATGGGTAACATCCACAAACATCATCAATATATCACAGACTTATCAACATTCTCATTATGACACACCACAACCATGCATGTGTGTTTCCCCATCCCATCCCATCCCAAACGTAAATGTTTGTTTCAACCTTTACTGCACTCCCTTACACAGTAAATATCGTTTCGCTCACCTTTACGCTGCCTGCCTACTTGAAGACTATCTGTGCCTAAAGATATGAAAGGTGTGTCAGCAGGCATGTAGTGCATGATCCAGTTTTTTGGTTGGGAAATCTGGCACCATGCAGTCTTGATTTTCTTGTTCCTTCACTGTGAGTCAGCATCAATTGGGATTCCAAGGGGCATGCATGCTTATATAGCAAAATGAAACTATGCAATAAGACCCATTCTATATCAAAAGCAAAGACCAGCTGCCATAGTACACAAATACCTGTTGTGAGTGAAAACCTGCAACAATATGAATACCAGAAGCCAGTTTAAGGCTTATTTGATAGCACTTAATCTGTAGTTTCTCATGGTTAGGAGAGAAACCACCCAAGATATTGCAGCTTGCATTATCCACCTACAGTTTCTGGAATTTGTGGATGTCATTACAGTATTGGTATTGCTCAGTTAATTTTGGTTTTGACATTCTTTGGTTGCTTCTAAGTTATTTACACATTTAAAAAAAAAAACTTCAATTATATAACACCCAGCAAACGTAGCCTGTCTGCATGTTGTGTAAATTAATCAGAAATATTTATAGTTGTCAGTGTAATGCAAGTATATTATTCCTCCATGGCTACAAAAGACTCTTTATGTGTCTGAATGTTGTAAGTAGTGATTACTCCTATTTGAAGGGCTATCCAAATAAAACTAACAATTTGCCATAACTGACCAGGAAGTTTTAATTAAATGCTTGCAGCATGTTGTTAGGGTACCCTGCTCTCTACTTCCTGAGTTTAAGTTTTTCTTCACCAACAGGAGTTTGCAGGTGGTTCTGGATATAGTTTAGTCATGATTGTCAAAATAAGTGTCAAGAGGCCCTCCCTTATGTCCAGTGCTATTATGCATTACTATGGTCTAATTACTGTATGGTGATGGGTTGTCACATATATACCGACAACACCCAGATAATGCTTATTTTGACCCGTAATGCTGAAGGTTATGTGGCCATCTTTTAATTTGATGTCTGCCATCTAGATTTGGGTGCAAATAAATTGGCTTGCCCCTAACGTGGTGAAAATGGAGCTCTTGTTGATTGGTTCCAAGTTTAAGATCAGAAAGCTGAATAGCTTTCATAAATAGAAGACAATTGGGGATTCTACCATTTACTTTTCGAATAAGGTTAAAGCACTTGAGTTTGTTCTTGAGTGTGACCTGAGTGTGTGAGTCCAGGTAAATTCATTAGCTAAAGTCTTTAACTTCCATATTCACACATTTGGCCTAATTGGCTCGCGTTTGTCTGAGAGCAAAGAGCCAGTGCTTAATTTGAGCCGGTGGTTGCCAGCGGCGGCCATGGCACTCATTTTTAGGTTTCACCTGCACGGCGCTTGTAAAGTATTTTGTCTTTTTAAAAAAATCTTAAAAGGGGCTGATAGCCCACCCTTATTTTCCATTTGTTCCTATGCTTATCACTCTCTTCTCCTTGTTTTCTGTTGGTTGCAGTATGATATTTCCAGTTGTGTATGTCTTTCTCTTTGTGTGTTTTCTTATCACTGGAGCTTTGAACAAGTGCTCCCTTTGAACTTTTCCTCTGCCTTTCATGGCACTACTTTTTTCTTTGTGCTCAAGTGTGTTTGGGGACTGCATGTTATTTGCGTAGCTCTGCTTTTATTCATTCTTTTGAAATACTTTAAAAAAAATGTTTTATTGTATACCCGCACTCCATACAGTGCAAGTCTTCCATCATTCCACTGCCCATTATTTGTGCCGCCTAAGGCTCACCCCTCCTGCAGCTGCTTCCTATATTCCTTTGTGTTTGTTTACCAACCCCGTACCCTTTTGTTAAGCAATTTTACATATCACAGTTCCTAACAGAGCGTTTTATATGAGCACTAGTTCCATTACAGATGGACACATTCACAGGCATGGAGAGATTAAGTGTGAGTGATGTGGCCAGATTTATAACACATGGAAAGGTGCACCAGCAAATAGTGGAAATTCAATATATGTTCAAAATATATTCTTTAATATTGTTTCTACAATGATCAAAATATATCAAATCCAGCATATGCGTTTTGTCCAAACTACTTCTGGAACTTCCTCAGGGCTTAAAGTCTTAACATGCAAATGTATTCATAGATTGTATATCATAACAGTTCATCCAAAATATATATAAAGATAGTCCTTCACAGTAATTCGTAGGTAAAGTTGGTATATCTCGGCTTATACCGATAGAATTAGTATAAATCTCAGTTCGATACAATGTTAAGAATCTCTTGTGCCCATAGGTATTGGAGAGACTGTGTTTCATGGTATCGAACAGAGATTTATTATTATTTTTTTTTATAGCCCCTTCCCCCGCGTCCTCCCCCATTGCGCGTCCTCCCCCCTACCTCTGAACCGTGCCGGGGGAGCGCAGCTCCTTAGAACACCGGCCACCGCTGTGATCAGGGCCCTCAAAGGAAAGCAGGAGCCATGCAAGTCCATGTCGTTAGATAACATGTGAGCTGTCTGCCAAATCTCTCCATGTGGGAGAGCTATGCAGGGAAGCAGAACACCACTGCACGCATGTGTATTAATGTATTGGATCTGTGTTGCGCTATGACATCCTGCCTCTTTTTTACTCACAGCCTAATGCTAACAAAGGTGTTGTTCACCTTGTATTCTTGTAAATATTTTGGAGATTTCACATTTTTCAAGTACACAGCTGTCTGTGCTGTAAGAAACAGACATGGAACTACTGGCCTGGTGTACTAAATCCAGGTTGGGAAAAACGGTTTCAATTTGCGATCAGTATTGAATTTTACAAACCGACATATGCATTGATAGTTTGTTTTGTAAAATTCTGAAATGGGCTGGGTTTAAATCGGACATACCTCATGAATAATAATAAGGTAGGTGGTAAATTGTGACTCACTCTGATTGGAGGCCATTGCATGCAGGGATGGTTACCTGCAAGGGTCAGGAAACCACAATGTCTGTGCTCACCTTTAAATAAAGTAAACTGTTTTTTTTTAAATGCCGCTTATTTTCCTTAATGGCAACTGGGACTCTTTTAAAAAAGAAAATGTACTTTTCATTAAAGTTTGTATGAGAGTTGGCAGTGGTCCCCTGGGCCACTGCCTAATCTTCAACACATTTTTTTCACATTTACAGAGCAGAAGGGGCACTGGGAGGAAACCTCCCTTTTGCAAATGGCTTACCACCCCAACTCAGAGTTGGTATGTTTTCAAAGTTTTGCAATCAGATTTGGGTCACAAAACATTAATATGATGTGATTTGATTTTGTATTTGGAAGGGACACCTACACTACACCCCTTCCAAGCACCAAATAAGTATCCATTTGCAATGTAATTTTAGGTGTCAGTAAAAATTATTGACTCCGAAAAACAGGTTTTGGACATTGTAAAATATGTTGTTGTGTGGTTGCAGACTCCAATTGGGAATGTCTGTGACTGCAAGAATGAATAGTACACCTGCCCCTATGTTCCTCAGTGGTCTCTTCAGGTGTTAAGTATGGCACACTCGTTACCACATTTTAGGTCTCGCCTGACCCAGCGCATGCGCTGGTCTGGCGAGACTTATTGAGAGGGCTCCAAAAAGTGCTACCAGGCCAGCCAAGAGCTACAGTGCCTGTGCGCGGGCGCGCGCGCCACGCTTTACCGCGATTACTTTCACTTTCACGGCCGCTTTGCATAGTCAATAGGTCTCGCTTTTGGGACCTTATAAGTATGTAGTTATGCAACTGTTGCATGGCTAAACACTTATAAGGTCCCAAAGGCGAGACCTATTGGCTATGTCAATGCTTGTTTAAGTGGGTTTGAATACAAAGAGAACAACAGGAGTCTGAATTTTGGCGTCAGATAAAATATATGCTAGTTTGAGACGGTCAGCTACTTTCCAAGGTCCCAAGACTTCTTTCTTGACAAGATATGACCCTCTTTTGCACTATAATTATAATTAATTTACTATAAATAGATGTATTTTGACTCTATTGAAAAGCATGACAACGCTTTAGATGCATTTGTAATAACTTTTTTCTTTATTTTTACAGCTTTTTTATGATTTCAGTCATGACTGGGCGACTCGACACCAAATTGAGGCAAGAGAGAAGAGATTATTCGCTCAAGTGGATGGCTTATGATAGTCTGACTAACAAAGCTTTCATCTGTAAGTGTTTGTTTCACTGGGCATTCAGGAGTAACTTATACTAGAAAGAAGAGCATGACATACTCTCAGAAGCAAACCTTATGAATCAGGTACAAATGAGAAAACATATGAACGAACTAAACACAGACATGAATTTCAGGACAATTGACCATCAATAAAACAACTGCTAGAGTTCATTGTGATACATTGAATGCAAGGTTATTGCATTTCTTGTTCAATACATCATGATCACTTGAATGACATGTTTATTTCTAACTTAAATTTTTCTGACTGCTTACATGACTATGGATGCGATTTAGAGAATGGCGGGCAGGATAACCTGTGTTTCCTTGGGGAGTCACATCTAACATATTTCGAGATCTCTGCCAGCCTGGAGGAGATTTCTATGCCTGTACAAATATTGAATGTTTGCTGAGCTGCCACCATATTTTATGCTGTCCTCAACAAACTTTTCTGTTTTTCAAAAGCAAACTCTTAAAGTAGGAATCTTTTTTTTTTGTAAAACAGAAACCCAATGTCCCTGACAGCGTGGAAGTTTTCTTCAAGCGTGTGGAGGTCTTTTTCTTTTTTTTTCTCTTCGGGACCACTAAGCTTTTATTAGCTGTCCAAAAGAGAGAAAAGTACATCAGACTAGCCACTCTAAATAGGCCGAATAGTCTGATGCACTTACACCAATTGCCCCAAGACCATTGGACCATTGGCAGATCATCAGTTTGGCGGACAGCTTACTGAGCTGCATTTCTGTCTGTCAAACTGTAGATTGGGCCCATGTCTTGAATGCAGTTTTCGGTTTCTACCCAATTCTTGAACATGGAGATTAAGAAGTCAGCAGTTTGGCTATAATCTACCAGGGCAATGATTTCACATATCTTTCAAACGCACATGTCCACTATCAAGACAGTTGTGAGTAAAACGTGGTGTATACTGTGAGGCATGCATTCATGTATAAAATGTTTGCAAGTTTCTGGTATGTCAAATCGTTTGATGCCACACCCATAAAGTTGACGTGAGACAGACATGTCTTCTATTCTTGTTTGTTATGCAAGAGTGTTGTGTGATTTTGTTCCCCTGAAGCATGCCCTGTTTTTTGGGCTCGGCTAGACAGCGCATGCACTTTCTCGAAGATACGTGTTGCTGTGGGCTGACAGGTCGCCCATTTTCCACCATTGGTGAATTTCTGCGTCACTTTAATTTTCTTTGCTGCCATTTATCATGGCATGTGGGCGTCATGCCCTCTTCTTGTGTTTGACCCTCCCATAGTGCATGGACGAAATACACGTCTCCTTACACCGCTCCTGGTTGGCGGGCTATTTTCTTCGTTGTTTTCAAGCACTCCATAGGAGTACTTGTGTTTTCAGGCAGTCTCCCATGTACACATACACACACTATTAAAATGCATGTACATAAACGCATTGTTCTCTTTATAAGTTGTTAGAACACGAACAGTACTTGTTTTTTTTGTTTTTTTTCATGATCAATGGTATTGGAGCACTCACTTCATTGTCCATCTTGCCATAGTGCGAACACAAGCCGATGGTATTGGAGAGCCTTAAGTGCTCACCAGTTACATGACACATTAGCTTTTGTCGCTGATCCTGCTTCAGTTAAGTTTTTTTTTGCTGTTGTTGCTTGCCCATCCCCCATTCCCTCCTGCTTCCCTGCTTGACCCATCCCCCACTAACTCCCTTGCCGCTGCTACTTTTTTTGCACAATCTGATGGTATTGGAGCACTTGTTACGTCTTCCATCTTGCCACAGTGCTAACATCAGCCGATGGCATTGGAGCGCTTTAAGTGCTCACCAGTTACATTACACAATGGCACATTTGTTGTCGTAGGCAGGGGGAAGCGTACGTGATTTGCCCAGAATTACAAATAGTTCAGCCAACCCCTGAGATTTAAATCTGGTTCCCCTGTCCCCTGTCTGCAGCTCCGACCGTTACACCATATCCTTGCTTCACTTCAAAACCCCTCAACTGTTTCTCACTATCACTTTCACATTTGTTCAGCAAGACCCCGTCAACACCGACAGGCATTGTCAAACCTAGTAGATCACACAATGCCCAAGCTTTAGGCCTTGTCAATGTGAATGTCTTTTAGCCATGGTGTCTGGCAGCATTTATGCTGTTTCTGCATGGCTGAAAGCCACTGTAAAAAGCGCTATGATGCGGCCAGTGTAGGCCATGTCATAGCACTTTTCTGTGTTAGGAGGGGAAGGACAATAAACTCAACATGGGGGGGTGAAGAGACTCGGCGACGTTTCAACATCCTGTGATTCTTGGCTTTCAGTAACTTTCAGCCATGCTGAACAGCAGATGTTCCTGCTAGACAACATCAATCAATCAATCAATCAATCAATCAGGGGTTTGTAAATAGCGCTACTCACCCGTGAGTGTCTCAAGGCACTGGGGGGTTGCAGCTCCGAATCAGTCGAAGTGCCAGGTCTTGAGGCTACTCCTGAAGGCGTGCAGGGTGGGGGAGCACCTGATGTTGACTGGAAGCTCGTTCCAGGTCTTTGCTGCAACATAGGTGAAGCCTCTTCTGCCTGCTCTGGTTCTGCAGATGCGTGGGGTCTCTGCCAGGGCAAGGTCGGTGGAGCTGAGGTTCCTTCTGGGTACGTGGAAGGAGACTCTCTCATTGAGGTATTTGGGTCCAATGTTGTGGAGGCATTTGTAGGTGTGGGTGAGTAGCTTGAAGGTTACTCTCTTCTCGACGGGGAGCCAGTGGAGGTTTCGTAGGTGCTGGGTCATGTGCTCGTGTCGTGGGGTTCCGAGGACGAGTCTGGCTGCGGTGTTCTGGATGATTTGGAGCTTGTGTAGCAGGGTTCTGTTGATTCTGGCGTAGCGGGCATTGCTGTACTCCAGTCTGCTAGTTATGAGTCCGTGGGTGACAGTCTTTCTGCATTCAGGGGGGATCCACTTGAAGGTCTTGAAGAGAGAGTTGAAGCTGGTGGAGGCGACAGCGTTGATCTGGCGGGTCATGGTAAATGAGGATCCTAGGATGATGCCGAGGTTTCAGGTGTGGTCTCATGGAGTGGGTGGGTTTCTGAGGGCGGAAGGCCTCAGGTGTTGTCCCAGGCAGTGGTGGAGGGTCAGAGGACGAGGACCTCTGTCTTCTCCGAGTTGAGCTTCAGGCAGCTGTTCTTCATCCAGGCTGCGATGTCCTTCATTCCTTCCTGGAAGTAGAGTCTGGTGTCTTTTGGGTTCTTTGTGAGGGAGAGGATGAGCTGGGTGTCGTCGGCGTAGGATACTATGCTGAGACCATGTTGTCTGACGATGGTGGCGAGGGAGGCCATGTAGATACTGAAGAGCGTGGGGCTGAGTGAGGATCCTTGAGGTACTCCACAGTTGGTCTCTGTAGGCTTGGAGAGGAAGGGTGGGAGTCTGATCCTTTGGGTTCTGCCGGAGAGAAAGGTGCGGATCCAGTCGAGGGTGTTTCCTCATATACCAGCGTCGTGGAGTCTGTCTGCGAGAGTGCGGTGTGAGTCAGTGTCGAAGGCTGCAGAGAGGTCTAGTAGGATGAGGGCCGCAGGGTGGTCCTGGTCGAGTAGCATGCAGATGTCATCAGTGGCAGCGAGGAGGGTGGTCTCGATGCTGTGGTTGCTGCAAAATTCTGACTGGGACGAGTCAAGGAAGGCGTTCTCTTCGATGAAGGTGGTGAGCCGGGCGTTGACGAATCTCCCAGTGACTTTGGCTGTGAAGGGAAGGAAAGAGATGGGCCGGTAGTTCTTCAGGTCCGTCGGGTTGGCCGAGGGATTTTTTGAGGAGGGGCTTGACTTCTACCTGCTTCCAGTCGTCGGGGAAGATGCCGGCTTCAAAGGAGGCGTTGATGGTCCGGCTTTGTTCGGGTGCTCTGTGGTAGATGTGTGGCGGGCAGGGGTCCATACGGCTAAAAGACGTTCACATTGACAAGGCCAATAGCTCAGACATTGCCAAGACCTATTGGCTTTGCCATTGCTTGTTTTCTTTGCCCTTTTCATTCCACTTTTTTGACCTGCCTGCAGTTTTCGACTTTTACTTGACTTACTGTCTATTACTTAATTTATTCCAAACTGGGGCAAAGATGTAAATAAGGAAAAAACAGGGAAGAAAGCCTTCCTCGTTCATTTTTTCAGGAGTATAGCACAGCTTTACTGGCACCATATAGGTGGGGTTAGAACAATTGCTGCTGATTTGCTGATGGGAGCAAGCCAGAGGAAACTGGGGGGTAGGGAAGTTAGCAGAACAGGAGGCCTGAGGGAAAGGGGGGCAATAAAATGGATGCAAAGAAAGCCAGGAAAATGGGTGCCACGAAGGCAGGTGGTCCTAGGAGAATGGGTACGGGGGGCATATGATAATGGAATACAAAAAGGGCAGTTGTCCAGGAGAAAGTGTTCCACACTAGGAGTAGACTTAGGGGAACTGGTGCTACAAGTGGAAAGGAGAGCCATGGCCACAGGGGAGGAAAGAAAACAGCTGCCAAATGAGGCCAGTACATTCACAAAACAGCTAAGTCCCTTTCTCCAGCAGGCTTTTCCTCTGGGCTGTGCCGGTGGCATATGTGGAGATTCCACAAAGTGGGCTGTGCCCCCACAAGATGCTCATAATGGTGTCAGAGACCATAGGAGAGAGTGGAAGAAGATAACTCTCTCCTATCCACTGACTTTTTATTAGCCCAGCACAGGGTCAATAAAATAACAGTCAAACTAAGGGTTTTTTTTACAAGCCCCTTGCGTCACTTTTCATATGGGAAAAAGTGTCATACTGGTGGGGCAAGGGGCTTGAAAATAAGCCCCTTGCGCCACCGGTGCATCACTTTTAACATGGGAAAATGGGATGTACTGGCGCTCCAAGAGGCTTGTAGATAAGCCCCTAGGGGCCAGATGTATGAAGCCAATTTGCGATCGCAAACGCTGAAATTCGCAGAATTTCAGCGTTTGCGATCGAAATTAGCAGTGTGCAATGTAGCACCTAAAATCCCCGTGCAAAATAAGGAATCTCAAAATTTGAGATTCCCTATTTTGCGATTGCATTTAAGGAATCACAAATTGTGATTCCTTGAATGCAATGTGAGAAGCACAAAAGAAAGTGTGATTTGGCCCTAAGTAATCGCAAATTACCACCAACTTCAAGTTGGTGGTAATTTGCGATTTCCATTTTTTAAAAGTGCCATGTGGCACACATTCATTCCCTTAGGGCATGTATGTGTGCCACATGTGCACACATGCTCATTTCAGGGGTGCAACAGGGTGTCCCTCTGGAACCCTTGCACCCTTGAAATTGCGCAAGCGATTTGCGAGTACCTATTGGGTACTCGCAAATTGCGTGCACAATTCCCATTCATTCCAATGGGCCTCTTGGCCCATAGGAATGAATTGAAGGTATTCCTTGATTGCGAATCGCAAATTGCAATTCGCAATCAAGGAATATTAAGGAATCGCAAAAAATATTGCGATTCCTACCTACATGGCATTTTGCGAGTTCTTAATAGTGATTCCCTAAAATTCGCTCTTTAGGACTCTCAAAAGTGCTTTTACCTACATCTGGCCCTAAGTGTTTTGTAGATTTTTCCAAAGTCTGGAGGATCTGTTTAAGGGAGTTAGTATGGAGCATGCTGGGTATTTGCACAGATAATAAAGACTGATGGTGTCTGCGGGTACGTACTAGTGAATCATACTGAATGTGCCTTTGTTTGGCCCTTCTTCAGCAGGCCCCTGAAATGCATCGGGCATCACCTCAGGTGGGCGATGAGGATGGCTATGAATTCTCACATCAAACCAAAGTGATCAATACCATGCACTGCTGAGACAAGGAAATGAAACACGAGCTTAAACAATATAATGATGCCACTTTCCTCAGCTCAGGCCACACATATAGAGCAGTGGTTCCTAACCTGTGATCTAAGCCTACTGCTTAGAAAATTAAATAATTTTAATGTTAAAATTTTGTTTTTTTATATTTGTTTGTGCATTTCATAAAATATGTCATCATTTGGTATTTGTTTGATGAATGCTTGTTTCTGTATTCTCGGTGTATTTTATATGTAATTATCAAAAAAGCTAAGACTGGGGTCCCCCGCTTCTAGTTATGACTGGGGGGGGGGGTGGTCCCTGGATTCCAATAATAATTCACTGTGGTTCCCCTGGGCTCCAGTAATTATTAAGTGGGGGCCCACAGAAGTAATAAGGTTAATAGCCACTGATATAGAGCATACGAAGAAATCCCCTAAAAGACAGTTTAAACAGCAAGAGCACAGCCAGCAGAAATACAAGCGAGGGGAACAAAAGAACAAGCATTTGCAATGAAATAGTTCTTGCATGTATCAGAGTTAGAGCTATTGGTGTTGCAAATGATAAAAAAATGTTTTACCTAGGGCATGTATATGTACAAATGAGAGCTAGGGTAAATATATAAATACAATTTTATGTAAAATGATGGGAAAACGCAATAAAATGATTTTTTTTTAACTTCACTCTTGGTGTAAAACAGCCTCATTATGAGCTAACCCATCCTTACTTATATACCTTCTCCTGGTCCTGCTCTCATTTTCACTTTGGATAATTGCAGTTCATGTCATAGTAAACTGAAATTAATTTGTAAACATTAGACATTGTTTGAGGACTCACTCGGATCGTTAAAGACAGTGCGAATTCAGATTGCAAACAGCTCTGGTTCCTGCCACAGGGTGGCACGAAATTACCACAAATTGAGAAAGCAAGTGCTTAGGTACAAACCCCTCCTGTAACAGGATACAAATAAAAACAACATAACATTCACAGCAGAAAAGTTTACATCAATACTTAATGAAGCACCCAGTTGTTCAAAGCCTTTTTTCATACACATTATTTCACAGCATCTAGGGAGGCTCAATTAGTTAATGCACTCGGTGCAGTTATAATTTAGTAAAACTGAAAGTCTTGTACTTAAATTGTAGTATGGCCGACTCTGCCTTTCATGTTTCCGAGATCGAGAAAAAGAGTGCTATCAAGCTCTGCAATGACATGGGATATTTAGGGCGCTATTATCAAACAGTCTCTGAGTCCTGCACCAGGCGCTATTTAAACAAAAAACGTTATTCCTATGAAGAAAAGCAGTTTCAGAATCGATAACAAACGTTCATACTAAAAAGAGGTCACCGGATTTCGTTCATTCGGTAGATGCAGAGTTTTCCCGGGTTTATAACGTAGCACACAGAATACCAGACATATGACTGCGTTTAATGCTTGCCGCCAACGGTGGCCTCAGTTCACATGTTCAAATCCTACCATTGCCGACTCGGCCTCAAATCCTTCCAAGGTCAGTAAGTGGGGTAATTGGAGCCGCTATAGAAAACTGAGGCTGTACTGCTGTTCAGGCCAGGCGCTCCGCATCTGATGTGTTAGTAGAGCAGCATTTGCTGATGTTTACACAACACACACGATGGCCTGTGATGCGGATAAGTGTGCACTGTGGAATACATTGTGCCTGGCTCTGTGGAAACAGAGCCCAGGCCTGCAGGCATCCTCCCCAGACTGCCACAATTACTGGCGCCAGCAGCAGTAAACCATCTCATGCAGCTGCGAGTCTGTGGAGGAGGAGGGGGCTAACTGCTCGCAAAGGAAACAGAGGGCCAGAGATGTCCAACAAAAAGCAGTGCAAGAAAACTCCCTTTGAAAACAAGCAGGCGCAGGAAGGACAGCAGCAATGATGGGAGGATGCGAGTGAGGAGGTAATAGATGGCCAACTAAAAGGATCGATCCGTGATGCCCTGGAGGGAGCCAAGTACCCAAAGGCGGGACACTATTAACTAAACAGAGTAAACGAATTTTGAAAGGCAGACACTAATCAACCAAAAGTGCTGGGCGTGTTAAATGCCCCTAGACTTGAATACAACATACCTCGCAGAGCAGGACAAGCACTGACCAGGCTCGACCTAAAAACTAGGGCAACCAAGCGCAAACAAGAAGTTGCAAATGCTAAATGCTACACAGCACAAGCAAATGAAAACAACACAACCTATGACACCACAAGAACAAACATAGAAGTCCACCAATAGAGGAAAAGGGAAGTATAACAATCACAAAAACATAAAATCATTCAGAAATTGTTCAGGGCTACACCAATTTTACCAATATTGCCGAGCACGAAACACAAGATGCAGACTGTGTGGGCAGAGAAACTACTTTGCATCAGTGTGCCACTCAGCACAACAAAGAGGAAGCAGCCGACAAACAGTACAGACACAAAGAGGAAAGCACATAAGAAAACTCAAGCATTGGCAACGCCAATAGTCTCTCCTATGTAAGAACTATTGGCTTTGTCAATGTCCTATAATAATAATAATGATAATATATTACCAAGTTGTACTGCAACACGGCTGCTGGGCGGCATGGATGAAAGTTAGGAAAAAAAAATTATGATGTGACCAGCGCTGACCAGAAGGGGCAGTGATATGATTTATTATTGAGGGATTATTCTGTTTCTTCACTAAAAACATTTTGAAGAACAAATTACAATATTACCTTGCCAGCAACCGTAAACCAACAAGAAATTAAAATACACCTTTATGCATCAATCTTTTTTAATCGCGGTAGGACACGTGAGCCAAAGGCTCAGGGTGCTGACCAAAGCACAAATTAAGCAATTATAACAAAAATAAATGATAACCGCCATCCATAAACGAGAGTGAGGACTGACATCTAGTGAAAGTGTTCTGAAGTTGTCAAAAGTAAGAAGGATCATGGCATGGCTGCGATATCTGAAACTCACAAATACATAAAAGGCATTTAGGGGAAAAAAACACTTGTTTAATTACCTTACCCCGGAGATGAAGTTTACCGTGTTGGCCCCGCATGAAGACAGCGCCAAAAAGGCCACGCTGAGCAGGGAGTGCAGCTGAGTCTGCATTATTGTAGCCATCTTGAAACCTGTTGGTGTGACTTTGGGTGCTTTTTTCTGGTGGGATGGGAGGGGGCAAGCAATGAAAGGGGGAGGTGGAGGGAGGAACAGGCCAAACAAGAATGGGAGAGGGGCGGGAGCGGACCGGACAAGCAACAATGCAGAAAGGAGTTGGGGGAGCAGGGCAAGCAACAGTGTGGTGGGGGAGGAACGAAGGGGGTGCAAGTAAACGGAAAAAAGTACCTCTGAAAGCTACGAGCTGTGGAAAGATACTTGGCAAGGGAAGCAGTACTAGGACTGTGGCCCAGTGTAGGAATAAACACACGAGTACGAATTGAAGCCAGCACTTACTGCCCAAAGAGAAGCAAGGAAATTAGAGTGACAATGAAGCCAACCAAAGGTAAGCAATGGGAGGGCTATAAGCCGCTGGCAAATAAAAAAAATATCTTGCAATCAACAGCTCAAGCGCTGTCTCGGGTGAAGTACAGGGTTTGGGACAAATCGGGGGCAAATGGCCACAGAGGTGAAGGTGCCCACCAAATGTTCTGAAGACCTTAAAACAACTGAGAGTGCCCCCAAAACTTTTAGGGGCACAAGGGTGATGGCAGAAGACTCTTTAAGGAGGGGCCCGGGATGTGACCTGCCTGAGGGGAAACAGCCTTTACCACAGAGCCTTTTTCCATGAGGGGCATTTACCATGCCGTTAAGGGTCTTTACCATACCGGTAAGAACCACTCCGTTAAGTATTTGTAATTTTACAATGCAGGTCAGTTAAAAAAAAGTACATACTTTTTATGTTATATAAATGTGACTTTAGGGTTTAGTGATGGATAAAGGTAAAGGGAAGAAAGGGTGATTTTAGAGATAAGGAGTGATTGGTGGTTTTGGAATGTGAGAGTGATTTTAAGGTTTGGGGGTAGGTAGAGATTAAGGAAGGTAAGAATGATGTTAGGGCTGGCAGACAGCGGTTGGAGACATGGACGACCCCGACTGGCGAGACACGATTGCATCGCCTAAAGAGGTGGCAATCTCCTCTAGACTGCGATTGGTACAGTTTAAAATATTACACAGGACCTACTACACACGGGTAATATTACACAAGATGGGAAGAATTCCCGATCCATACTGTCTACGCCTCTGTGGCGCCATAGGTACCTTTAATCACACCCTGTGGGACTGTGCAAGGCTATCACCGTACTGGGCTGCAGTGATAGAAACCATCACGGAGGTCACTGAAAAGCAAGTCCCGCCTGAGCCTAAATGCTGCCTCCTCAACGTCTGGAGACCAACAGACCTTAACCACACTGAACAACAGTGGGCGACGACAGGCATGATGATAGCCAAACGAAATATAGCACAAAAATGGGGGGCAGGAAGTATACCGACTTTACTGGATTGGTGTAAAGACATGGATATAATCATGGTAGCGGAGAAGGTCACATTCATTTACAGGCAATGCCCAAAGAAATGGGGAAAGGTATGGGGCAAATGGAACGTATATAGGGGGGACAGCTGTACTCCTCCAGTGTCAGATCAGGACTTAGACGATGACATATAACATTATTGCGAAGTGTTGCTGGTCCTGTAGAAACTATATACCGATTGACTGTATGTGCATGACATCGTGATTGTAAAACTGTATATGCAGATTGTCTGTTGTTTAAAAAAAAATGTTTTTTAAAAAAAAAAGAATGATGTTAGGGTTCGTTGTGTGTAGAGATAAAGGGAGGTGACAGATATTTTAGGGTTAAGGGGTGGTAGAGGTAAAGGTAGGTAAAAGTGATTTTAGAGTGCAGGGATAGGTTGAGGTAAAGCAGGGGTAAGGGTGTATTTAGGTTTCTGGGATGGTTAGAAGTACAGGGAGGTAAAGGTGATTTTAGAGTTCAGGGTGGGTAGAGGTAAGGGGGTAAGGGAGATTTTAGGATTCAGGGGTAGGTACAGGTAAACAGAGTCAAGGTTGATTTTAGGGTTCAGAGATGGGTAGAGGTAAAGGGAAGTAAGGGTGATTTTAGGGTTTGGGTGGGTGGATTTAGGGTTTAGGAGAAGGTAGAGGTAAATGGAGGTGAGGGTGATTTTAGGCTTTGTTGGTGGGTATAGGTAAAGGAAGGTACTGAGGGTTTTAGGGTTTAGGGATGGATAGATGTAAAGGTAGGTGAGGGGGATTTTAGGGTTCAGGGGTGGGTAGAGCTAAAGGGAGGTTATGGTGATTTTAGGGCGATGGCGTGGGTAGATGTAAAGGGAAGAAAAGGCTATTAGGGTTCGGGTGGGTAGAGGTAAAGGGAGTTAAGGCTATATTTGGAGTTTAGGGGTGGGGATAGATAAGGATAATTTTAGGGTTCTGGTGTGGGGAGAGCTAAAGGAAGGTACAGGTGATTTTAGGGATTAGGGATGGACAGAGATACAATGAGATAAGGGTAATCTTAGGTTAATGGGGATTGGTAAACGTAAAGGGGGTAAGGGTGAAAGAGAAACATTTTCAAAACATTGTTTGATGACGAATAAAACATCCTCTAAATTATAGAAGCGGTAACCAACAAATAAGAATGACACAACAGCAAACATTAATTTAGAAAGTGAAGCCGGCACTTCAATGAAAAGAAAGAAATTAAGAGTCACAAGGAAGCCAACCAGTGGTAAATAGTGGACGAGCTAAAAGCCCCTTTTTAGAGTTTGGCTGTCTTAGGCAAAACCTGAAAGGACAAAATGAAGCGAGCATACAATATTACAGAATGGGAGAACATGCGATGACCGCTGACCTAGCAAAATCTCAAGAACAAGGTGAATTATATCTTTTTGGAAATAACTTTCCCAATAAATGCAATAAAGACAGCCAGCCTCTTGCTGACATGCAACATAAAGGTTCAGGAAACAGAGTTAAATGCATTAATAGACAGTGGTGCATCATTAAACATAATTTTCTGGGCACTATGCACAACAATAAGAGGCCACAGCTAGAAGCAACAGGCTGCAATAGTTTTGCTTATGTAAGCCCAATGCCTCTACCTTTCTGAGATTCTTTTGAAGCAATAAATAAATAATGAAAGAACACCACAGAGACAGAATATTATGTGGTAGAGTAAGGAGCAGGGCTAATGCCAACTTCAGGGTGGTGCGACCGGTGCCGCCGCACCAGGCACCAAGCTCAAGGAGAAAACCTTTGACATGCTGAGGCACGATAGGAGCAGCCTACAGAGATCTTTATGTGCCCTGCATTTTTGAGGGGACTAATAACAGTCGCATCTTAAAACTACTGGTTCATGCACTTAATGGAAAGATGTGGCTAGTCACAGTCTTGATTCATGTTAAAGTAGCACAAAGGGTTAATGTTCCTGCTACAAAGCACAACGTGTAACATTCATAATCGTATTTTGTGTTGATAGCTCAGTGGGTGACTGCTTGTGTCAGAGTGATACTTGTGTCACTTGGAAATCATAAGGTACAATCCTTTCGGTATAGCACATTGAGGTATAAACTAGCATCAAAGCGTTGCATGGGAATTGCAAGGTAAAGATTTAGGGCCTCATGTAGGTAGCCAAATACCGGTCGGTAACGGCCGATTTTCGGTAAATATGCCGTTACCGACCGGTATTCAGACAAGTGAGATGTAGGAGTCCAAAAACGACTATTCGGTAAATATGAGGCGGTAAATACCGAATCATATTTACCGAATTCTAAAATACCGAATCAGATTTACCGAATACATACTTAACGAATCGGTAAATATGAAGTGGTAAATATGAAGTGGTAAAAATTAAAATGACATGTAGGAGCACCCGGTAATTAAGAAATCAAAGAAAATCGGTAAATAAGAGTCGGTAATTAACACGGATTGAAAGCAGGTGGTAACCATCAACAGTGCATATAAGCAATCCCAAAATGCAACAGCGTGGACAACATGGCCGCTATGTATGTCATTGCAAGGCGCCTACGTCTACAGGCAGCAGGACTGAGGGTTTAGCGACGGGAGGAACGCATCTACAGACAGAAAGTTGTCTGCTGCAATAATGTTCTTTTTCCACCCCCGCATGGGCGGCTGGATGTTTCCATCTGGCCTTCGATTCCAACCTTGAAAGCAGAGTTCAACAAGTTGTGCAGAATAAGAGCGCTATTGTCCCAAAAAGAGGTGCCTTTGACTTCCTCTCGTGAAACATTTGTCCTTCACGTTGCTAATTCGCGCACTGAGGTACAGGCGCTTCTGAATACTGACCTCCCCCTGCATTTCGGCTCTTTGATCCATACTATTTTCAATGCCTCGTCCACGACCGGCCTGGCTCATTTTTTTAAACTTGTGGGCTCGGGTCTCGTGACCTCTTTCCAAACTATTTTTTGTGTGATTCCGGCATTTCTTCATTCACTTTTCTCGAGCATCTTTGGAGGTGTCCCGCTGCTTCTGGCGCTAGTGGCAGGTGTGCTGCTTTTCCTTTTTGTACTCCGGAATGGCTGCTCCTTCTGTGCCACACGAGCACCTGTCCCGACTGCATCTTCTTCGTGATAGGATGCTTGACTTTTATGGTACTTTGCCATTGGCGACTTTGAGCCTGGCTTATGGATTATCCTTCAGGTATTCCTACTTCACCTGCGTACAACCTGTATTTCACTGCCTGGATTGTCCCTTTGAATGGCCTCTGGATTTGTGCTTGACCAACATGGTGTCTCCGGTGCCGGATTTCGATCGACTGATGAGGCCCTTAGTGTCTCACGAGTTGGCCTGTTCTGGTGTCCGGATTATGGCCTGTGGTGCGGCGCATGGTATCCTGGGTAATTGGGACATCTCAGCGGCCGCCAACGACTTCTTGGCTATGAGCTATTTGGAGGAACATTCCGGGTGCCCTCTGATTGTGCTAGAGGCTCCGATGGTTGGAGAACACGTATGTTCCTTTTCTTTACTTAATTGGATGGCTGAGACTTTCAGTGGCCCTGCAAACGATTTTTTGTTGGAAGCAGTGGCCACATATGCTGCCTACACATTCATGGATTAACTGGACTGTCGTCCATTGCGCCTGTGCTACTGGACAGCACCCTGGCGCAACATTTATTTCTTTTATTTCTCATTTTTCTCTTCCTGATGGTCGGTTTGAGGTTTATTATATACTTGCAATTTTTTTTAAGAATTCTATGCTGCTATTTTTTGTAGTTTCGGACTTTGGCGCAGCATTGGTTACGCCTTGTTCTGCTCTGACGAAACTGAACTCTGCGTTCTCTCTTTTCTTGCCTATTGAATGGTGCTTCGATCAAGGGGGCGTGTAGTGAGTTCTCCCTGAATACGTACATACATTGTTAAGTTAGCATAACCACGTTAAATGTTATAAAGCCATCTTTTGGTCGTTGCACACGACACTGCGTTTACATGTTATTTCTTAAATAAACTGCTGACTCGAGACTTGCTTCACACGAGAGCAATCTGTTGTTACCATCCCAAGCTCTGCGCAGCGACCTTGGTCCGTACATGGTGTGACGAACAGTCTGGAATATTACACAATGCATGTTTTCCACTCTAGGTTGATCGACCCACTGTTTAGCCATAACACACGCGCAGCTGCAAATACCTGAAAGTTGGTGCTTTTAATCTCACAGACATCATGTTCATGATTCAGACCGAAGACGAGCCTTCCTGCGAGAAGACTCCTGATGCTCCTGTGATGTGATTTCACTAAGCTGATCTTTGAGGTATGGGGTCCCCTATTCAAGCCTAGGAGACCTTCTATTAGCATGATCATAATATTAGCTTCTTAGTAAAGGGAAGGTGGTAGTATCCTCGGTATTTTCCGATTCGGTAAATACCACCTCGGTATTTTCCGATTCGGTAAATACCACCTCGGTATTTACCGATTCGGTGAATTCCGATTCGTGATTACCGAATGTTACCGAATCGGTAACTGTTACCGAATTTTTACCTACATATAACTTACCGATTCTAATTTACCGATTCGGTACGGCTCGGTATTTAAGAAACGGTAAAATTTATTTACCTACATGAGGCCCTTAGAACCTTATTAGTTTTCCTTAATCTTTCGTTATTCTAAGGTTTCTAAAAAGGGTTCTTTTGGGTAGTAATACAATTTTCTTAGTATGACATCCCCAATTAGCGTGTTACACTTTAAATCCTGAGTTTATGGAATGGATTTACTAACACCTGTTTCTGGTTTGCATCACAAAAGTGAAACAAACCTGATGCAAAGTGTTGTTTTGGGGTTTACTTTACAGCATAAATCCCGGATTGCTTTGATGCATGCGTGTGTGCTTAAGATACACCAGAACTAGAAGAGAGAACAACAGCACCATATCTTAGAAGTTATTTTTCTGTTGTGCTCTCTCTTTTTCACACAATGCAGCTACTTTGGTTATTGCACTGCATTAAAGTGTAGGGAATCTGCCACTCCCTTTCTTCAGACCAAGCAGTCCTAATTTATAATGACAACCAGTATGGAAGACATGTGACTCCTACACCTTGTAGCCCTCATTGTCTTGAGTACCAATTTTGTATACATTCATTTAAACACCTATGACTCATTGTCTCTGTTTGTCTCTGTATAATATATTTGTTATGTAAAGAGCTCTGACACTACATTGGGATAAGTAGTGATATAAAATAAGTAAATGTGAGAGAGGGGCCAAGGAGAGATTAGGGGCATCATTGGTGAGTGGTAGTGAGGAATCTGTGAAGAAGGCAGTCATTGAGGGGCGGGGTTGGACATCAACACAATTTGTTCCCCTGGGCACCACCAATGCTAAAGCCTACCCTGATACTAAGCTTCAAAACAAGATTTGACTTAAAACTAGTCACCATAATGAACACAGCAGAAAGAGACTTGAGAGAGAAACTGACGCAATAATCCCCAGAACTGTTCAGTGGAACAGAAAAGTTAAGAGACACACAGACCATCCTCCAAATAGACAATAAGATACAGCCAATAGCTGTACTGCACAGTCACATACATTTCTTTTCAGAAACAAAAGTGGAAATGAAGTGAAAAGACTTGAAGAGATGGACATAATAGAAATATTTACCAGGCCAATGATGAATGCGAAGGAAAGAGAACTTGTGGCTTGCAAGTACCCAGAGAGAAGCACACAATCCAGATGCATTTTCGGAGAGGGGTGGAGGACTACCGACCATGCAATCTTAGATGGGAAGCAATAAACTAATCACACTAAGAGGAGATATCAGGGTAGAAAAGTGAGCACTTGCCCCACGATATGCCCCCATGAGTACCGCAAGAAAAGCCCACAAGGCTGCGGGCATTGCTTAAATTGTGCAGGTGATGGGTACTAATATTTCAGTTTTTTGGGGATAGGGACTCCATACCCTTTTATCAGCAGACTATTACCCTGAAGAGCAGGAAACCTAATGTTTCTCTTAGGAGATGCAGCCTCCTAATAAAAGGTTTGGGTTCCTGCACTCATTTTACTTTATTTTTGCAAATTAAAGCAGCAAAGGGCAGCCACATGCATAGATAAGAGGCAACTGTGTGTGTGACTATAGAAAGCTAAAAGGGGAGGCTAACAAACAGATGTATCCACAAAGTTGCAGACCTCACAGTTTTAATAATAACTTGTTTTTATATAGCACTTCATACTGCACAGATGCGGTTTCTAAGCACTACAAATAACTGATGCTGCTATCACTACTCATGGGATTCAATTTACCTAGCTCTGGGAGGATGAAAAGCTGGGGTTGGAACCCATGAACTGCTAACCGCCACTTCTTCCAGTGGCAAATGTTCAGCTCTTTGTGCTGTATCTCCAGCTTTTGCTCAGTCTGACGAAGCCAGCAATGAATATTGACGAAGGCATACTTGACAACCCTACCAATTTACGCAGTAGGCTACTCCTTTTTAAGCATCCCTATTTACTACAGATTTACATGTCACAGGCTACCACAATTTTTTAACTCAATTCTGAACAAAGTAGTTCAGTAGCTCTAGGTAGAACACATGACTACATTGCCAACACACACAGCAAATATTATTAAAAAGAAAGGAAAAAAAAAGAAAATGTCCCAGTGCAGCTTAATGAAAGCTGCCTAAGACTCAAGATCTTACATACAGGGGACTCGTGGTAAGGCCATGAAAGTGAGGCCTTTCACTCTGACAGGTCTTTATAGCCTGCAGTGTCATGTGGTCACATTAGGCCCTGATAGAAACACCATTTTACATGCTCACATTCTTAAGTTGCCTTTTCTCCTAAAACACAACAACATTTGACACACATTAATTTGCGTGCACATACAGGATAATATTCTTCGAACTTAGTTTGCTTACACTGCTACTTCGCAGGCACAACTTGACCATTCTGTACAAGGGCTAAGTTTGTCACACAAAATGTTTTTAATTGTTTTGGCTGCTCGGTGACAGAGCTATCACAATAGAATTTGACTATGCTTAAGTAACTAAGCAAAAGGATTCTAGATCTGTTATCACAATATCCTTGGGAGTCAGGGTTCTCATGTTCTGAGGCTACACATACATTTGTTACCATGTCAGGTTAGGGGCACGGGTGGTTCACTGTGAGCTAGCAGGACTTTGACCAACATATCCGGACGGTGTGCATGGAGTCAGTCTTGCACAGCTCTGATGTATACGTTGTCCAACAAATGCACAGTTTTACTTGGGAAAGTATAAGGTGTACGACATGGCACCGCCAACATTCTAGTTTGGGATCTTTTTTAATGGATAGCCTGAGTAGCTTTCTTTTGTGTGCTCAAAGACCCCTAATCACCTCTTAACAAGAGACGTCTGTGGTTTTAGGGAAAATTCCTCGACTGAGTAGGTACATCCTATGTATTGGCTGTAGGTTGTTCAAGCTTGAACCTTTCAAGGAATCACCCCATAGAGGTACCCTTTCTGAATTCAACATATTCAAATGGCCGAAGATGAAGAGCAATACACATACCAGCTAACTGCACACATGCGGTTACGCAAATGCTCCAACAACGTAGACTGCCACTTGTGGGTGGAGACGTTACTATTTAGGATAGAGGTATTTGTGGAGGTATAAAGGACGCAGGAACAGATGTGATGGGAGTAAGACGTTTATTCGTCAACCCTCAACAGCTTCCCCACAGCAGTAACGGTAAAGCATAGAACACCCAAACAGGACGTTCGGACATTCCAGGACACTACATTCTGAATTCCACCATGAGTGGGAAGAACATAACATCACAACACATTTCCCTCCTCTTAAATATTTTAAAGATAAACAATAATTCAGTATAAAAAAACATGTAAGTAAAAGCAAACCACAAAAAATAAAAACAACATGAATGTCATCTTGGGTCATCTTAAATTCTCGAAACCCCTTTATACATCACGAAACCTGACTGGTTTGGAAACATTCCTTTTGCTTCTGCGCAAAATAGGAAACGTACCTTCGTCAGAAACACCTTTCCTGCCACCATCAGATGACGTGAAACTTTTATTACCAACACTCATACCCTGGACATTTCCCTCTTCTCTGTTGGTAACTATTTTATGTACTCTGTTCTTATTCCACCAATCACGTCCTTTAACCCTTACAGCATTTCTAGAGACTGCGTCAACCTGTACAGGATCTCTAAACTTCGAATTCCCCTTCACCACATGCGTGGGAATCTTGACTCGAACCCAATCACCCACCTCTATCCTTGTTTGGTTCACACTTACACTATGTTTTTCATCATAATACTCTTTCATTTTCTTTTGGTATTGTTCAACTTTAGATTTCAATGTCTCATCACCAGGGTTACACTTGTCCATCTTCGATTGAAAAGACCTCAACCATGGGGGACATAATTTAGACGTTGAAACTCGCCCCCTCATAAGTTCAAAAGGACTTTTGCCCGTAACTGCGTTGGGAGAAGTGTGGTGAGACCACAACATGCTCTCAACTGCCTCTAAAACAGGAACAGAATTCTGTATTGACCACTGTATGCATTCAACCAACGTCCTATTAATCTTTTCCACTAACCCATTTGCTTGTGGGTGAAAAAGTGCAATTCTTTTATGAACCATAGCATTTTTCTGCAGAAAAACCTTCATTTCACTAGAAGTGAACTGAACCCATTATCCGACACCAGTTCTTTAGGTAAACCTTCCCTCTGAAAAATTTTCTTAAGAGAATTTAAAACTGAACTAGTGTTGGGCGCTTCCATGAAATCAACCTCCCACCATTTGCTAAAATAGTCCACAATGACTAAGGCAAACTTGTATTGACGTGGTAACATATTAAAATGACCGATGAAATCAATGGCAATCTTGAGCCATGGCCCTTCAAGTAAACTACAGGGTTGCAACGGAAAAGTGGAAAGTTTGATACCCTTGTCACTATTAGCACAAATGACACATCTTTCAATCTTATTAATAATCTCGGTGTCCATGGCAGGCCACCAGTAATCTTCTCTGATTTTCTTTTTCGTAATGGTTTGTCCCAAATGTCCTTCATGACCATTTTCAATGATTCTCTCCCTCAAACCAAAAGGAGGAACAAATCTATCACCTCTCATCAAAATTCCATTCTTTTGAACATGAAGTTCATCAGCAATTTTTACATAAACTTGCAAATTAACAGGCAACACACGTTCCCTCGGCCAACCTTCGATCACACACTTCTTTACAAAGGCCAGATCCGCATCAACGTCCATACTCAAAATCCATTCCTCCTCACTAATAGCCTGTCCTTGGCAAACATCCACAGAAGCTATCAGGCATTCATCTAAATCTTCGTCACACTCATCAGGGTTGATTCCTGCTGAAACTGGAGCACGTGATAGAAAATCTGCCCTTACATTTTTCCCTCCAGGTATGTATTCTATTCTGAGGTCATATTGTAATAATTTCGCACTCAACCTCGAGATTCTTGGTGTATGATCTCTTATAACTGTACCAGATAAAATGTTCACCAAAGGTTTATGATCCGTTTGTAAGACAAACCTCCTACCCCAAATGAAGCATTTAAACCTTTCCACCGCCCAACAGCATGCTAAGAGTTCTTTTTCGAACACTGAATATATTTTTTCATTGTCTCTCAGTGATCTAGACGCAAAACCCAACGTAACTTCTTTTCCATGCTTGTTTTTCTGTGATAAAGTCGCACCCAGACCTTCATTACTTGCATCTACGGTAATGATACATTGTCTAGAAGAGTCAAACGGTGCTAAAATACTTGGAGAGCTGATCTCTTTCTTTAGATTGTCAAATTCCTTTTGACACTCAGTAGACCACGTGAACATTTTTTTTTTTAAGCAGCTCCCTCAAGTTCGCAGTTTCGGTCGAAAAGTTCTCCACAAATTTTGCATAAAACTCACAAACCCCTAAAAATGAAGAAACATGTTCTTTTGTTGTTGGACACGGTGCTTTGATGATGGCGTTGACAAGACCAGGTCTTGGTGAAATTCCTTTCTCCGATATAACATGACCAAGATACTCTATACTTTCCTTACTGAATTCACATTTTTTAAGATTTGCAACAATCCCCGCTTTTTTGAGTCTTATTAGAACTTGTTCCATTAATTCATCATGTTGTTTTAAATCTCTTCCTGCCACCAGAATGTCATCCTGAAACGTTACAACTCCTTTTAGACCTTTCAGAACATTTTCTAGCACACTTTGGAATACGGAAGCGGCAGAAGCTAGCCCAAAAGGCATTCTTTTGAATTGAAAAGTCCCGATAGGAGAAACAAAAGCTGTGAAATGTTTGGATGACTCATCAAGAACTATCTGATGGTAGGCGGAGGATAGGTCTATTTTGCTAAAGACTTTTGCCCCAGAAAATGTCGTAACAATGTCATCAATACGTGGTAGAGGATGTGAGTCTACCCAAATTACTTTATTTAAACTTCTAAGGTCCACACAGACCCTAAGTTGGCCATTTTTCTTCCTTGCGATAACCAATGGAGACAACCAAATAGACGACTCAATTGGTTCTATAACACCATCTTCACACATTTTTTTTAGAATCTGTGATAGTTCATCTCTCACGCTGAAAGGAACATTCCTCAACTTGTGTTTAACTGGAACTGCACCACTTTTCACTTTGATCATGTGTTTGAAACCAGAAATCCTTCCCAATTTATCACTGAATACTTCCTCATATTTTTTTATCCACTCCACATCGCTGGATGCCAGAACAGATAGATTAGCACACGGATGGTCTGGAACCAAAGAAACTTGAATTTTTTTCCCTGCCCTGAGCGTCATGCCAAATAACCCTTGGTGGTACCACCCTAGAATGTCCAACCCTTTCTTAGCCACATATATCTTCCCATAGATCACTTTCTCTTTAAACTTTAAATGACCTTCAAAATAACCTGTTAGATCTATCTTTCTCCCATCATATGTGAAAGGATTTCTATCTGGAGGAAGTAAAGAACTATCATTCCACGTTTTCTTAAATAACTCTTCAGTGATGATGGTCATTCTTGCCCCAGATTCTATTAACAACTTCAAATTTTTACCATCAATCACTATGTTCTCATACGGATCTACACAATCCATTTCATCACTTTGTACTACAACCACCATGTCACTCTGAAATTGCTCATTCATATCTTCATAGGTGATGTCATCTTCAATCACAGTATTAACCTTTATGTTCTCTTTTGGTGTTTGACATACCTTTGCAAAATGGCCAGTTTTATTACACAACTTACACTTTACATTCATTGCAGGACAAGGACGCCCGTTAAAACCATGTCTTGTGTTACCACACCTAAAACAAATGTTTTTTTGATTGAAAAAACTTTCTTTTCCCTCTTTTTAAAAAAATAAAACATTTCCTGAACCTTTCTGTGTTATTCCCGTACTCTCCTTGTTAACTTCTTTGACAACTGACACACCAGATTCTTCACTTTTTTTTTTAACTCCCTTGAGGACTTTTGTGATATTTCTATACTTTTTACTATATCTATTGTTTCAGTGAGTGAAGGGTTTTTTAACGTCAATAATTTTTCTTGAACCTTCTTGTCCCAACACCTGACCACTATCTGATCCCTAATCAGTTGTGATGTGAAGTTTTCAAACTCACATTCTGCCGCTAACGTACGCAAAGCAGCTACATAAGTAATAATTGTTTCGTCCTGTTGCTGCTCCCTGGTAAAAAACTTATGTCTGTTGACAATAAGACTGGGTGGAATATCATATTGTTTTTCTAATTTTTTTACTGCTAACTGATATTCATCCAACTCTTCTTCATCTTCTCCTACCTCATACGGTGGTAAATGTTCATATACTGACTGACCCTCAAATCCTAAACTGTGTTCCAATAAGAATTTCTGGACAGAATCTATTTCCCCCAATAGCGCCAAGGTATTTTGTGAAAGCTCTGTACCAAGATCGCCATGGAATAGGTGGATCCCCAGGAACCTGAAGGAAAGGAGGAGGTGCGTTGATACTTTGCATACTGATAACACACCTGACAAAAAGGCTTTATACTAATTTTAAAAAATACTTCTTTTGTAAGACTGGCAATCTAAGCTAAAAAAAATCAAGCTAGATAATATCGTTGAATATACATCCCACCCCTAAAAGTCAATTTTTCCCTAAAATGACACGTCTTAACAATATAAATGAAATAAAAAAAATGTTTGTTTTTTCTCTTAAAATAGACACTAAGTAATACCAAAAATCGTAAAGCACACTGTGCATGGACAAACTATATGGTAACTTCTTGATACACAGTCACGTTTTCTCGTTTATTTCTAAATCAGTTTTGTCACGCTTTTATCTCATGTGAGCGTGTCACAGTGTAAAACCGCTCCATTATTTTCCTTCACTTGACATGCTTATGATTCATGTGAGCGTGTCACAGTGCATTTTTGCTCCTCTAAACCTTAGATACGTCTTTACCCACGTTTTTGCTTCAATTGCTTATTCGTACACACTTTGTTTGTTGACAGCGTGTAAACAACATTAGCGTGGACGTTTCCAAGGGAGACAAACCCAAAATGTCTGCCGAAAACGTACAAGAAGACGCGTCACAGCGCGTTGGCCAAATGCCTGACCTTTAATCACAGCATATGCGCAAATGCGAGCTTGCGTTGGACGTTGTAGGCAGCCAATGGATGCGTGGTTACTAAGGGGATGTGCTGCTTCCCTAGTTACCAACGCGCACGAAGCCCCGTTTTTTTAAAAATCTATTTTAGTGTTTTTCTCCTTTTCGACATGAAGCGTGACTTGTGGGAAGCTCAGCTCTACTCTGCGGATTGTTGACCTTCGACGAGGGTGAATCCGGAAAAGTAAGTTAGACTTACTTCCAGTTTATTTTCCTTTCACACCACTTTTATCACATGAAGCACCACCCTTCTCGTCTCGCACGCGTAGTTCCTTCCAGGGTTGACGTTTTTTCCAAATCGTCGCCAAATTGTGGAGGTATAAAGGACGCAGGAACAGATGTGATGGGAGTAAGACGTTTATTCGTCAACCCTCAACAGCTTCCCCACAGCAGTAACGGTAAAGCATAGAACACCCAAACAGGACGTTCGGACATTCCAGGACACTACATTCTGAATTCCACCATGTGTGGGAAGAACATAACATCACAACAGTATTCTATTCCTAGGTTACATTCCCAGCAGCAGATGCAAGATCAAGAGTTTATCACACACACATTGCAGCTCCTAACTACTACACAGCATACAAAGCACTAGAAATACCACTAACTTATCAAGAACATCAAATTTGGTTTGAAGGCGATCTACCATATACACACAAAAGTGGTAGACTAGGTCCCCTTAACAGTGAGGGAGCAACATGGACAGTCTTAGCCGGTTACACACTATACCCAGAAATACATAATCTGACAGCTCCAGAGCCATGTATACTTTGCACAGATCTGCTCAAAACATATAGATGTTTAACATGATTTGTTATGAGAAAGGTGACAACAAATCCTGCAAGAGCTGCTAAAGCTGCAAAACCACAATTGGCTACACCTGGTAGTTCACAAACCATTAATGCAGTCATGGGTAAAATTCCCCTGAGACTGGAGGAAATTCCATTCTGTACTTCACAAAAAACATGCCAGCTTGAAGCAGTGTTTCCCCATACGGGATCTCAGGAACCCATATGTCTGCCAATGGGGACTGCTCTGATGGTGGAAGACTGCACCACTTGTGGTACAGTCTTTGCTGCAGTATATACCAGAACACACGATACATCCTCATTAACTGTTTTGTTAGAGGTGCTTAAACAGATACAAAGTGAGTACGGGGCAGTGATGCCCCAGTTTTGGGGAGGAAACTGATGGGAAATTCTGCAGCAGTCTCCGCTATAAGGTAAGTAACATTAAAGGGGAAACAGCAGCGTTGGCAGTACGCCAACAACTCACAAAGTGACTCGAGGAAAACAGGTGCGCGAGTTACCAAAAAATATTGAGGAAACATATGCATCCATAGACAGAGATAATTTGGGTGCCAGACCTAACAAGCCACAATTCAAGAGTAATTCTGAAAAGGATATCTCGAAGCAGACTTCAGATTCTTTTTCTAAGAAGAAGTGGGATAGTAAGAAACATAAAGAAAAGACTAAATCGCAGGTGGATCTCCTCAACAGGAGGCCCCTGAAAAGTGATATAATTTTTGTAACCGTGATAATATTAAAATGCCTAACAGGTATCAGGATACTGGTACATGTTCATCTTGTTCCTTTCAGTATTATCTGAAAAACCTTCGGAGAGAGGTGGATGATCAGAGGAGTACGTGAAACTGACGAAGGACTCACAACACTCTTCTGACCTCATTATCAAAAAACGAAGATAAACCTAAGCAGTTCAAGCCTCAATTCAAAAAGAAGAAAGTGGCTGGCATTAAAGTTAAGCATGCCACAGATACTGAGGAGACTGCTTTTTAGCAGGGAGTAGGCTCTGACCATGCTGAACAGCGCAGCAGAAGTCACAATAGTTCGCCGGAGCCTGATGGATTGTCTGGCGGCAGTAGCATTGAGTGACTATATCCAGGTGGAAACACCGTATACGAGAGTGAGTGTCCGGCATCGATTATATGAGATGCAACTACAAATGGAGGGGGATATACCACACATCATTAATGTTCTCTTTTGGTACAATTTTTCATACCGTTAGGATATTCTTTTGGCTGAAAGGGATTGACCACCAGAATTTGTCGTGGACTGCCCGAGGGAGAAACTCATTTTACCTTCATTTTCGAACCTCTTCCCAGATGCAGTTAAACATTCATACTACAGGGAGTGGGATTTAGCACTAGCTCCTCTGCCATATCGCAACCATGTGGGGTGGGATGACTTTTCCCCTTATCACATCATACCAGTGAGGTCAACCCCACAACCTCTAAAACAGTACCCCATTTAACATGAAGATAAAAAGCAAGTTAGATAGATACTCACACAACTTGAATACCAAGGTGTAATTGAAAGTTGCATCGCCCCTTTGAATAATCCTTTGTTTCCAGTAATTAACCAGACCATTCTTATCATCTAGTATTATATTACAGACACCTGAACACATACAGTTGCAATACAAATCGTGCACAGGGCGGCACTAATGACCAACATAGTGCAGAAAACATACAAAACCGATTTAGACATTTCAAATGGATTTTTCTGCCAAAACATTGCACCTAAAGGCAGGTTCTTGGCCACATTCAGTGCACTGGGTTCTCAAAAGCAGTTCTGTTGATTGCCCCAGGGGATGAGAACAGCCCTGGGTTGTTTTTAGCCCGGGTTACAGAACTTTTGCAAGAATATGATGACCAGGCATTGTCCGATGTCGATGACATATACCTAATGGATGATGACCTTTCAACTCACTTGGCTAGAGTATATCCCATAGTTTTGGGATTTGCTCACTTGGGCTACAAATTCAATTTCAAAAAATCAAAACTAGCCCACCTCAATGTCCTATTTCCAGGATACGAGTTGTCAAGTGTAGGCAGAAGCATAGCAACACATTTCCTTAAAGAGGTTCACGCTACTACAATCACCAAACACATTGAAGAAACTCCAATCAATATTGGGTTTCCTGAATTTTGGCAGAACATATGTTCCAGACTATACAGAGCGGGTAAAACCGTTCTACGACTTAATACATCATGCACACATTGGACAAGTGAACACACACAAATACTACATTCAGTACAAGCTGAAATGCTAGCATCTAAACACTTACACACATGTCTAAACACCACCAACCTGGTGATCCGTATAATTGCAGGTGCATCAGTGTGCACCTATGTCACATTCAATGAAGAAGACACTGTACCAATTGCATATAAATTGCATGTATACACCAATGCTGAAATGCGTTTTGCACTGACAGAAAAGATTCTGATGGCAGTAAAGACTGCTGTAGTGAGAGGAAGATTCTTGGCTCAGGGGAAACTCATTATTGTTGGGACTCCAGTTCCAAACTTAGATGTTGTGACGGTGCTATATATGTTGTCCAAAAATGGAGGATGGTGAATTCCGCCCTCACAAAACCAACATGCATTCACTAGGTGATTGCAGAGAGCAGCTGACTGAACTTAGAACTCTAATTCTGGCACTTGAAATAATGGATCCCGGATTCCCCACACTTATGGTGTGTGATTCATATTGTTGTGTCCAGTCTTACAATGAGTACTTACATTAGTGGAGCCAGAATGCATTCATAGGTTCCAAAGGGTACACCATAAAGCACAAGCTGCTTTGGGGACAGGTGGCAAAACTCAAAGAGTGCTTGCCAAAGACTCATGTCATGTCATGTCATGGAGGAGTGTGGCTCAATGGTTAGAGCGGCAGACCCTGAAGCAGAGTTCTGGCCAGGGACCAGGGTTCGATTCCCGCCTCGGCGGGGCTCGGGCTCAATTTCCTCAGACCTGTCTATTCTCGCCTCGGTGCCTATTCTAATCACGGGCCCCACGCTGCAACTCTGGGCAATAGCTTGCTTAGCCTCCACACTGGCCCCAACAGCGCTAAGGATGCCTGGCTTCACCCTGGGGGTGCCCAGGAGTGGACACTTCACAGGGAAAGCCAGGAGGGGTTCCACAGCGGTATGAGTATCAGCGCCAGGAAACTGAAAAGGCGACACCGCAAGGTGGCCGTCTGGTGACAGTGCGCTCTATAAGTACCTTGACATTTACATTTACACAGTGAATAATCAGCATGTAGGAATACAGATTATAGGGAATTCCATGTCTAACGAAGCTACAAAAGCAACAGTGCAAACTTCTGCAGTCGCTGCAATTAATCATTCTAGCATGAGGATAGATGGATACATCACGGTGGCTGTCAACGCTGCATGCAACAGCACCCACCTGCCGAAAGGCTTTCCAACAAAATACTCCTACCAGCTAGGTGCACAAAACATTCTGTTTGCTCAGCTTGTCGGAGTGGGGGATCGAGTGATACCTATTTTCATATCGTAGGTTAGGTTTATTCCTAGCTGCACACGAGGGCCTCGTATCTGCAAATGCAAGGATGGCAGCTACAATGCCATTATTGCAGCAATGCTATTGGTGGCCAGGTGTATACAAACATACCAAGGATTTTGCCCTTAAAAGCGAAATCTAGCAGCAGATGAATGTTTCCACCATAGCACGGCCACCACAGACACCTCTATTGATCTCAGACAAGCCTCTCGCTTGTGCTTATCTGGACCACTGAGGCCCTTTACAATCTGATGGGGCTCATGAATACATCTTGGTAGCAGTGGATTACTGCTCTTGATTACTATGGGTTTCAATCAATCAATCAATCAATCAGGGTTGGGGAAGCGCAACTACTCACCTGCGAGGGTCTCAAGGTGCTGGGGGCGAGGTGGGTGGCTTCGTTGAGTGCTGGGGTCATCCGAAGAGCCAGGTCTTGAGGTCCTTCCTGAACTGGAGCTGTGTGAGAGCTTGGTGGAGGGGGAGTTCGTTCCAGGCCTTGGCTGACGGGTAGGAGGACCCATTCTGGTCTTGTAGATGCATGGAACGGTGGCCAGAGAGAGGTCGGCTGATCATAGGTGTCTTTTGGGTGCGTGGAAGGAGAAGCGGTTGTTCAGGTATGTTCATCTGGTGTTGTGGAGGGCCTTGTGTACGTGAGTGAGGAGTTTGAAGATTATTCTTCTTTCGATAGGGAGCCAGTGGAGGTCTTGGAGGTGTTGAGTGATGTGGCTGCGACGGGGGATGTCTAGGATCAGTCTGGCTGTGGCATTCTGGATGGTCTGGAGTTTGCAAAGTAGTTTTATGTTGGTTCCGGCGTGGAGAGCATTGCCGTAGTCCAGTCTGTTACTGATGAGAGTGTGCATGACAGATTTTCTGGATTTGGATGGGATCTATCCGAACGTTTTTTTGGAGTATTCAGAAGGGTGTTGAAGCAGGCTGGGGATACAGCGTTGATCTGACGGTTCATTGTGAGCGATGAATCTAGTATGATGCTGAGGTTTTGTGCGTGGTCTGTCGGGGTGGGCGGGGTTTAAGAAGGTGGGGGGCCACCAAGAGTCATGCCATGTTGAGGGGGTGGAGCCAAGGATGACGACTTCTGTTTTCTCAGAGTTGAGTTTCAGACAGCTCTTCTTCATCCAGGTAGTGACGGCTTTCATCCCTTCTTGGAAGTTGTCTGGAGATGTTGGGTTCATTGGTGAGGGAGAGGATAAGCTGCTCTCATTAGCGTAGGAGACGGTGTTGAGCTTGTGGTTTCTAACGATGGTTGTGAGGAAGGCCTTGTAGATGTTGAAGAGGGTGGGGCTGAGGGAGGATCCCTGGGGCACTCCACAGTTGGTCTCTGTTGGTTTCGAGAGGTAGGGCGGGAGTCTTATTTGCTGAGTTCTGACGGTGAGAAATGAGCATATCCAATCGAGGGCCTTTCTGTGGGTGCCAGAGTTGTGGAGCCTGGAGGCTAGTGTGCTGTGGGAGACAGTGTCAAAGGCAGTCGAGAGGTCCAGGAGCATGAGGGCTTTCCTTTGGCCCTGGTTGAGGAGGGAACGGATGTTGTCGGTGGTGGTGAGTAGGGTGGTCTCGGTGCTTTGGTTTCTGCGGAATCTGGATTGGGAGATGTTCAGGATGTTGTTAGCTTCGATTAAGTTTGCTAGCTGGGTGTTGATGGCCTTTTTGATGACCTTGGCTGTGTGTGGAAGAAGGGATATGGGCCTGAAGTTTTTGAGATCCGTCGGGTCTGCGGACGGTTTCTTCAGGAAGGGGTTGAACTTGGTGTGTTTTCAGTCGTCGGGGAATGTGGCAGTCTCGAAGGAGCAGTTAATCATCCGGCTTAGTTCGGGTGTGGCTGCTCTGTGAAAGGTGTGGGATGGGCAGGGTGCTCCGGAGTGGATGCTCTTCATGGTCTTTAAGGTGTCTTCTGTCGTGAGTGGGGTCCAATTGAGCAGGGTCTGTTGTGTGGCATCGCTAGGAGGGGAGCTGGAGGCATGCGGAGGTCATGGTTATCAAAGTTGCCTTAGATCTTCTTAACCTTGAGGTGAAAAAAGGTGCTGAGCCTGTTGCAGAGGTCTTGGGACGGTGGTATATATGTTGTTTCGCTGCAGGGTTTGGCAAATTCCTTGATGATGGAGAAGAGTTCTTTGGTGTTGTGAGCGTTGGTGAGGATTCAGTCATGGAGGGATTTCTTCTTTGTTGATTTGATGAGTTACTGGTGTGCTTTTGTGGCTGCTCTGTAGGTGGCGTGTGTGTCTGAGGTTTTGTTGTTCCTCCACGTCATTTCGAGTCGCCGACAGGAGTGATAGTATTCTTGGTGTGAGGGGTGAACTAGCTTGCTTTCTTGATGTGTCGTTCCGTGGCTTTCTTGAGGGGGGAACGCATGTTGGCGCAGTTCGTGATCCAGCGGTGGAGGTTGCGTGCTGCGGTGTTAGCGTCTGGCGTAGTCGGTGGTGGGATACTGATGAGGGTGGAGGTGAGCTGGTCTTCCGTGACTTTGTTCCAGCTTCTACAGGGAGGCAGTGAGCGTGGTTGTGCACAGTGGGTTTTTTGAAGGAGAAGTGGATACCGTGTTGGTCTCTCCAGAGGAGTTCCGTGGTGTGGCTGTAGGAGACGCTGCTTCCTTCTGCGAAGAAGGGGACAAGTGTGTGTCCCGCTGTGTGCGTGGGGGCGGTGACTAGTTGCTTCAGTCCTATGTTGGTGAGGTTCTCAAGGAGAGAGGTGGTGTTGGGGTCGTCGTGGTTATCCAGGTGGAAGATTAGGTCTCCGAGTAGGATGTAGTATGTAAGGGCAAGGGCATGGGGTGCAATGGGGTCAGTGGTGGTGTCGGTGAAAGGAGCGTGGGTGCCGGCCAGCCTGTAGATGAGGGTTCCGTGGAGAGTCGTTTAAGAGTTGGTCTGGATCTGGAAGTGGAGGTGCTCCATGGGGGTTGTATTGTCGTTCAGGCCAGTGGTTGTCATGTGGAGGGTGCTTTTGTGGACGATGGCGATGCCTCCTCCTGGGCAGGTGGGGCCGTCCTGCACAATTTTGTATTCGTCAGGAATGGCAGTTCGCGATGTTGGGCAGGGAGTTGGTGTTGGTCCAGGTTTCTGTGGGGAAGGCGACGTTGGGTGCATACATGTTGAAGAGGTCCCAGATTTCTATTGCATGCTTGTGTGTGGTCGGAGCACATGTTGAAAAGGATGCAGTTGAGTGGTTTGTGAGCAGTGCAGTCTGGGAGGCTGGGGTCTGCTGCTATGGTACGAAAGGGGGTGAAGGTGCAGCAGCAGTGTAGACAGGAGATCGGGCCTTGGGTGTTGCTGGGAGTAAAAAGCTGGCAATTGTTATTGCGTCTGGGGTTGAGAGAGTGGAGAGTGCTGGGGTTGTAGCGGAGGCGGGTCAAAGGACCAGGGTCCCTGGTGCTGGTCGTGGTCGGGTCGGGGACGGGTGCAGATGGGCTTGCTTTTGGCGTGCCCCCTGCATGTCGGCACGCATCGGCTGCCATTAAGTAGGGAGTCAGATGGGAGGTGAGAAGGACACACTAGAGGGGGGAAGGGCCATGGGGGCAGCAGTGGCAGGGGAAAAGCATGGGAAAACAATGCACAAAAAAGAGGAAAAAGAGGAAACAGAAAGAAATATAAGATGTAAAAGAGGCAAGAAGGGCAGAAAAGTAGAGTGCTCTCCCACTGGTCCACAAGGCATGAGGCACAGGCAGGAGCCTGCATGTGGAGGAGGGCCTCAAAAATCCTGCAAGAGTGAGCTCAGGGCTCATGGCGCAACCCTCAGTGGTGGAGCTGCATGGGGGAGAGCAGTCACACTGACCAGTTCAGTGCTCCTGCACTTCTTGCCGTGCAGCAGCGCCATTAAGTAGGGATCAGGGGGCGGGCGGATCTGGGAGGTGGGAAGGACACACTGGCAAGGGAAAGGGCCACGGGTTCAGCAGTGGCAGCGGAAAGCGCAGAGAAAAATGGCACAGAAAAGAGGAAACAGAAAGAAAAGGAAACCTAAAGAGAAGGAAGAAAAAAGCTGAAACACCATTTGACATCAATGAACGTTTGGCTGTTTTGCAGGAGCTGATTTACTTTCGAGAAACTCAGAGTAACGTCCAGCTGAAATGTACCGACACTGGAGAAGTGAAGGAAGCACCAGCAACTCCTGGTTGGATTCCCATAATTGGTGATCTGGTCTGGGAGACGATTGTAGACAAGAAGTAATTTAGGCCATCTTACAGAGCCCCTGTACCTGTCCTGGCCATTGAAGGTATGAGAACTGTAGTTCTACTGCTCCTTGCTGGTTGCAAAAACAAGAGATTTGTATCAATAGATCTCGGCAAACCACATTATGTGGCCAGTTCTACACAGTAGGCCAAGAGGGCTCCTAGGGAGTTACCTGCGTCCTCTCACTACCCTACAGGAAGTTCCTATGGAAGCTTTGATCAGTGATGAAGCTTCTTCTTCCCTGCGGGGGACAGCTAACACTGAAGTATCATGTCTTTCTGTTACATCAACATACTCCTTACAAACATCATGCACAGAAACATAGATTTTAATTCGGCAAATAGACAAGGATGGTGTCTACCGCGGTGTACCACCATTGAAGTCTTCTCACAGTTCTACACAACCTACAGAAATACCAAAAATAGATTGAACAGCCTGCAGCTACCTCATTGACTTTGATGACTTCTCTAGGAATTCATCTGACCCACCACCACTATCACTCCGATGTAGAATGCGTGTATTCTACATTTGGCTGAAAAAGACATACTTCATCCTTCCTCCGATATACATTTGAATTACAATTTCATAACTTTTCCTCTTTGTTTGAATTGGTTTTGTTTTGTTTTTTAAATATATTTTTATTGAGAGTTCAAGTCATGATACAATATATACATATATAAATACAGGGTAAAGTGCAACGTGTGTAAGTGCTCAACATAAATTACATTTAGCAACCTAACAAGAATACCTGAATAGATCATTCTGTAAACAATAGAATTAGGATTCTTAAAGACACAGATTCTCCATAGGGAATCAAATATTGCACAATTCCTCATTCACCAAAAGACAATTACGAAGTAAAGTGCGTCTGTGCTCATATAAGATAAGATTAAATAATGTAACATATATATATATACACATATATATATATATATTTATATATATATATATATATATCGATCTTTAAAGAGTATGTTTCAAAAAAACATATATTGTACAGATTCTCAGACAACAATTTCTTACCCAGATCCCAGACTAATTTCCTATGGACCCCCAACATTTCTCAAATTTCCTAAGCGACCCTGATCTCAGTGCATAGCGCCTCTCTAGCTCTTTAACTTTACAAAGTTTGGCTCTCTATGCTTGAAACGAAGGTATATTTTTGCTTCTCCAGTTTTGCAGAATTAAAGATCTTGCCACTAAGGCGGATGTAAATAAGCATTCTCCTTGCATATTGTTCAATATTGCATTTGGAGAGCATCCCAAGACTGCAATATAGTTATCAATAGATATAGATTGGCCTATGGTAATTCTGAGATATTTTTCAATTTCTTCCTATAGATTCTCAATTTTTGGGCAGTCCCAAACGATCTGAGACCAAGGGCCTCCTCTTTCCTTAGCACAACGAAAACATCTATCATCAATCTGGGGATACATACTATGCAGAAATGAAGGGGTCCTATGGATTAACCATTTTGAATAAAATTGCATTCGTTTAAAATTAGCACCTCTGATTGCTGAGGCATTAAGTTTGTTAATTCTGCTCCAAATTGTTCTTGGGATCTGCAAACCTTCTTTTTTTCACAATTTATGTCGCATTTTTTCATAGGTAACAGCAGATGGATTATCATTAAATATTTTCACCCAAGCGCTTACTGGCCGCTTTTCAGGAACTTCTAGAGCTTCACTTATTCCTGAACTTGCTGTTAAAGTTCCAGCATCATTATTTTCCAAAAACTGCTTTATTTTAAAATATGACCATTTAAGCATGTCCTCGGAGTGAAGAAGGCCGATTTCTATCTCGGGCCACTTTTTACAGGAGTCTGAGTTAAGAAAGTCTTTTACTTGCCTATACCCGTTCTCCTCCCACTTTCTTAATATACCAGTTTGTAGTGATTTAACCTCCCCAGTGTAGAGATAGGACAGACTTGTTGCACTATTTATCCGGGAAATATCATAACAAGCTAACAATTGAGTTTTTTGTTTAAGAATCCATCAAAGTACTTTGTACCGCACTTTCTTATGGTCTTTAACTATTCTTGTAGGGTCCTTAATTATATACTCTATTAGAATGTTGTCCATAAAAAATAATCCATTTCTGAAGTGTGAGGCTGGGTATAAAATCTGTGTTTATCATGTGCAAAATTCGCAAGGTAGTATTCTCCTATGTTTGGGAGGATAATTTCCCTCCTCAATCGAGAAATTTAAAGTGCCTAATGCTAGTCTTGGTGTCTTATTAGCCCACAAAAAGGATTAAAGCAGACTATCTATCTCCTTAAAAATAGAAGTTAGTAGAGCGCATGGAGCAGCTGTGATTAGGAAGTTAAAAAGCGGTAGAATTGACATTGCACCACCCGGCCTAAGATTGATAATGGAAGTTGATTACATCGTGCTAAAAGGTGCTTAACTTTTTGTATCAGGGGAATATAATTCAAGTGGAATAGCTCCTCTTCTCTTTCCGTCATATTTATCCCTAGGTATCTCTTCGGACGGAAATTATGTATTAGCCTGAAATTTGGCAATAGCGTATCAGCGGAGCAATTGCATAACAGAATTTCTGTCTTGCCCTTATTTATTTTATAGCCACCTATCACTTGAAATTCCGAAAAGATCTCTAGGATCTCCTCCTGAGTATGTTCGCTGGAGTTTAAAAAACGGACGATATCATAGGCGTAAAGTTTTATATTGGTCATGCTTCATAAGGGGGCAGTATGTGGCATTTTTTGTCTGATAGCTATTGCCAATGGTTCTATAAAAACGGCGAATAAAATAGGGGATGGGGCATCCTTGCCTTGTACCTCTATTTATTCAACAAGAGCCCACATTTATAGAATTGATTAATATTTGCACCTGTGAGCCTTGGTAAAGACTTCTTATTAATTGTATCAAACCTTCTGGGAAGCCAAACCTTTTAATAAATAAAAGAAGACAGTCCCAGGATAATAGATTGAAGGCTTTCTCCGCGTCTAAAAACCGCACCGGAGCCTCAATACTATTCTAGTTGAAATAATCTAGTGCTTCCATTAAAAATTTCGTATTTGTAGAAAGCTGTCTCCCAGCCACAAAGCCACATTGATCTGCATGGATAAGTGGACCCACAATTCTATTGAGCCTATTTGTGAGAAGTTTTGTGAAGATCTTATAATCAACGTTAAGAAGACTAATAGGTCTGTAGGAGTTGACATTTTCCCTATTGTTATCTTTCTTTAGGACGCTGACTACTACTGCTGTATGGAAAGAGGCCGGGGTTCCTCTCCTTTAAATAAGGGTTTAGCCAATTTTAAGATTTGTACATGAAGGATTGGGGCTAATCTTTTATATAATTCTGCTGGCAATCCATCCTCTCCTATCGCTTTACAATTTGCCAATGAACCAATCACTAATTCAACTTCTTCAATGGTGGGTTCATCAAGTAATGTTTCTCTAATCTCACTATTTAGGGAAGGGATTGGTAGATTGTTGAGAAAGTCTACAGTGTGTTCAGGAGGTATTTATTGGTCTGTTGGATAGAATTCCCTGTAGTGCCTCAAAAAGGCATCTCCAATGTATTAATTAGTTGTATTTTAGATTCCTCATCCTGAATGCTTTCAATTCTATGTTTGCCCTGTTTCTCTTTTGCCTGCCATGCAAGTAGTTTCCCTGCGTACTCGCTCTCTTCGTATATCTTTTGAAGATAGGTCATACTTACTACATCCCCTAATTATAGTAATACTCCTGCATTTGTAATTTCGCTTGTTGCAGCTCTTGTTTTGTCTTGAAAATGTTATGCTTAATGTGCTCTTTATTTTCCTGCGCGAATCTTGCCTCAATCTTGAACCTTTTTTCTTTTTTAGCCTTTTGTTGCGTGATTTCTTTTGATGTAATTATCCCTCGTAGAGTAGCCTTAAATGCATCCCACACTATATTTATGGTAGCTGAGTCTGTAGTGTTGAAAAAAAAAGCACTAATCTCATTGGCTATCTGCGTGCACCACCTCTCTCTTACGCATTAATAGTTAGGCCATGCAAGACCAAAAAAAAAATCTATCATGGAAGCCGTATCATACTTTGCCGAAAAGTATGAAAGTCCTGTTTTCCTGGGTTTTGAAAGCGCCATTGATCTACCATGTCTCAGTAATTTTTATAGCTAGCCGGGGCAATAGCCACCTGGGGCTTGTTTTGCTTTCGAGTCTATCGAGGAGTCAACTGAAGGATCCTGTAGGAAATTAAAATCCCCCCCCCCCATATAATAGGTCTGGGAATACAGGAAAGTGCCTGTTTCAGCTGTAGCAGGGGCAGAGGGTTATCGAGAACTGGGGCATAGATTGTGGCCAAAGTGAAATTTGACTAATTTAGACTTCTGTGTACGAGAGCCCATCTACCCCCTGGGTCCAGCTGAGTGTTTTTTACTTGGAATTGTACATGTTTCCCTATATATATTCCCTTCCCACTATTTTCTGCGCACACTCCATGATTGCTGAACAGTGAAAACCGACCCATTTATGGAAGATTTTACTCGCATCTGATGCGCTCCGGAAATGGGTTTCCTGTAATAGAATAGCATCCGGATTATGACTCCTGAGACAGCTTTCAATTGCCTGGGCCTTACGCTTGTTGTTCAGGCCATTAGCGTTAAAAGAAAGAACCGTGAGGTTTTTCTTACTCATAATTGAATGATCAAAGATGGCTGGTGACATTGGACTCCGACTCTGTAGATGCAACCCGCAACCCTGCATCTCTCAGGGTCGTATTATTTTGTGAATGGCGCAAATATTCTAAGGTGTGTATATATGTCTGCAGAAAACAGAAGTCTAAAGTGCAAAAATAGCATTTACATTACCTAGAATATATTAAGTGACTAGTGCTAGCATAAATCAGAGACCACAGGTGCAGGTCAAAGATGTGTAAAATACCACTAACGATTGAAGCTCTGTAAAATACAAGGAGAGCATAGCTTAACTTGTTAAGTGTGAAAAGCGTCTGATTGAGTTTCATAGCAGCTAAGTAACTAAAGTGCATGCAAAATACATACACTACTTATGATATCTAAAGTGGCTAGTGCTAACTTAAGTCAATTCTGCTACAAGACTATGTAAAGTCCCATGTGTTGTGGCAAACAACATCCAATTTAGATTTAAAAAAAGAGTCAAAATGGCCGCAGGCTTGGGATCGGACCACAGTATATTCCATTTAGCCCCAGCGAGCGACAATTGTTGGACACAGAGAGGAAAAGAAACAGCATCGCCTGCAACACCACCATATACTTTCATCAACTTAATTCCTAGCTCTCACCTCATAACGGGCAGGGCTGAAGGAGCTGCAGCAACGACAACCTGGGGATTAGGAGACATCCATAATAGTAATTCCGCTGCTGGTCTCCGCCCACGATGTCTCCTCCACTTGACCGAGCGCATCCACGATTCTGGCGGCGATAGATGAGGAGACGCCCGCCGGGCTGAACGGATCTCTTCACGTCTGCTGAGAGGAATTGACTGCATGGGACGCTTGAGACGGGTCCCAGCTCATGAGCCCTGATCGGGCACAGCATTAGGTCCTTTGCTGGTGTCCTACCATGATCCCCCTGCCTCGAGACCGCGATCAGGGGCGAGATCGAAGATAAGAAACAGATGAACGGTCTCCCTGAGCACTAGTCCTCCCTTCATTCTGCCGAAAGTTCAGGATTGGCGAGGGCAAGTCTGACGACCACCCAGGAAGATAGAGGGTCCGGGATCGCCCAACTTGGGGAAAGAAGGCTCTGGACTAGCAAGGGCATACTCGAAGACCTCCCAGGAAGTGGGTGGCTCCGGGATCGCCAGACGTATGGAGCGCGCCGCAGACGTGCACAAGGGAATAGAGCTTTTCAAAAGTATGGCACCTCCCCCGCACCTCCCTCCGGCGGCTCTAAGTTTTTAAAGAATGGAGGCAGAAGCGCGCCCACACACTCTAACGTGAGAGCGCAGTGATAATAGCGCTTGGCAAGATTTAATTTCATGACCCCTGATTCAGATAAGTCTTTGCACCCGCTATGGCTGCAGATCGGTCTGCAGTCAATCTACAGATTACACTAGGCTCGTGCAACTTCTAATATAGATGGCAGTCATCTGTGCACACTGAGGGGAGCTCATCAGAGTTTCATGGGACCTTTGGACTTTTTAAGCTGTTCACCACAGACCAGCTTACACACACTGGGAGCCCATTTTGTGATCTCCAGCACGTTGTAGCCTCTACAAGTTATACAAAATGGCAGCTACAGTTCTTTTTCTAGTGAGAAAGGACTAACCACATCCCGGTTCTAGTTTTGAAAGAGACAGAGGACTTCTCCATGAATCACAAATAAAACAAAGAAGGGACCATTTATCACAATGCATTTAAAAATGGAAATAGGACTTCACCCCAATAGGACTAACTAATAGAAAGTGTGATAGGACTTCCTCTCAGGAATAGTGTTTTGTAGTAAACAGTGCGGCCATCTTGGACTGATTCATTCAGAATGGTTTTGATTCCCAGACAACACAGACAGCACCCTCGACTCCCCACTCAACTAACAGGTGAGAGTTTTTCTTTTTCCCTTATGACCTAGTCCCACTTCAACCTCTTAGTGCACCCTACCTCACTTACCCCCGACCCTCTCTACCCCTCTTAAAAGCTCTGACCTCACTATGGAGCTTACTGGTCTACACACCTATTCCATCAAATACCCGCCCAACCTTACAAATAAAGCAGCTAAAGGCTTTAAACACATTTTTTTTAAATCTCACCCCAAAACCCCAATTTCTGACCCCTACTTCTCAACTAACAAAGGACATATAACTAATGACATCATCTTTTATATCAAAAGAAGAGCCCAATGGAGGAGACCCTTTCTCGCTCTATTCTCGATCGCCTCCACTAGGAAAACAGCGCATGGTCTCATGCTATCTATCATCCCCTCCCCATTCTAGAGTGCCGCAGCAACAATCACCATCTACCATAATGGGATCATCCTTATGCAATCATCGGACCATAACCTAAACCTACTGGATAACATCTTTCCTCTCATCAAGGACAAAGTTGTTAAACCCCATCCTACCTCTCTAACCGATCGAAATCCCTATTCACTTCCCAACAACAATGTCTGATTCCCCATTAGGTAATCTTCCCCCAGTGTCCCATCTAGCATATACACCCACCCCAGACCTAAATGTCACCCCGGGATATGATACACATCCCCCCAAGTCGCTCTCGTTCCCCAACACCACCAATATGCCTACTCTTCCAATCATACCATCATACCCCACACCCTTATCCCCTCTCATCCCACGGTCCCACCGCCCCCTCTCCCCTCACCAAAACTCCCTCTGTCCCACTCATACCCCACATCCATACCTCCTCACATCCTCCAGATAACACACATCTCCCCAACTCCTTCTCCGTGCCCAGCACCACCAATATTCACACTGTTACTTTCTCACCCCTCACCCTTTCCTCCTCTCATCCCATCCTCACACCCGCCCCCTGTCCCATATATATATATATACACCACATCCATGCCTCCTCACATCCTGCCGATACATCCCCTCTCTTTTGATAACCAAAAAAAAGACGATTGCAATACAACATACCAGATTGTGAGGCCCCTGCAAACTACTTACACGGCTCAAGCACACTTCCCTCAACCACAGTCCATACATTAAATCTCATACCTCCGGCACCAGACCCCAGACTCGATGAGATATTACTATCTCTACAACAAGTCAAAGAGGACCTTCAAACTCTACATGACCTGATTCTATAACAACCCAAGTTCACGCGCTCCAAACTCACCCATCAGATACACGCAAGCTCCCAGAAACACAAGCCCCCAAGATGGAGAACAGTGCCCTACCCCAATGCATCATCCCGTCCGGTCTGGAAGAAAAACTCTCTATCAGCTAAAGACTTAACCTCCCTACTCACTTCTTATGAGGTACCGTGTCTCGCCCTTAATAACTTGCACAAACTTTCCCTAATCCAATCCATTCCTTTCAACATCCATAGAGTTGCAAGACACATTTCTAGAGGTATACTGGAAAACAACCTCATGCGAGTCCCTATCTTACATGAACCCACCACAACACGCATCAAAACTTCTAAACTGTCAGGCCATCATGGCGGACATGGGCTGAGCGCGCTACGTCCATCCTCACGTTAATCCTTACACTATCCTGCTTCTCCGGCTCTAAATTAGGTCCCTGAGCTGCCCCGCCGCAATTGCCTACCGACGACTTATGGCTGGGCAAGGCTTGAGGTCGCGGGGGCTCCACGGACGGAGGTGTGGTAATCGGAGGAGGATGCGGCCTACTTGTGGCGCGCCTCATGCTGATCCGGGGTGTTGCCTGGCTCCCTGACCGTATTGACGTGACGCTGCGCCGGCTGCAGAGGGGGTGAGCCGTGCGCTGGCTACTGTGAGAGCCCCAGCCGGACCCTGCGGAGCGGGGCACTTACCCTGAATATTGGCGGCCCCCTGGCCTCCTGATATCCGGCATGGGTGCGGAGAACATCGGCGGCCTGATCGGGTCGCAGTGGAGTGGTTAGGAGCTACCAGGGGTGCGGGCACGGCCGGCTGGCCGCCCTCTTGGCACTGCATCTTTGCCTCTGCAGCAACCTGAACGGATCTTGGGGGTGAGGGGGGCCCTCTACAGCTCCTGTAGCCTCTCCTGTCGCGGTGGCCAGCTGGGGCACGTGAGTACCGCCACGCTAACTGGGAGTGAGGCCAGACGGCGGCCTGCACCTTTCCTCTCCCCTTCCCCCTCCCCATCTCTGAGTTTGGGCCTGTTGGGGGTTTGGCGGTCTTGTCGGGCTGCAAAGGGGGGAGCCTACACTCTAGCCGCAGTACAGGGGTCCGGTGTGGCCGGCAGTAGGAGGGGGAAGACCTTGAGTTGCGGCCCACCAGTGTGTTCATGAGGCTGGAGCGTTTTGCTGTGCTTCCTACCCCGGCCCCCACGGGCTATCGAGCTACTTCGGCCGACGGTCGGCCAGACAGCACAGAGGGCCTTGCAGGGGGCGGCCTCCTGGTATGGGGCAGCTGGCGAGGAGTGCTGAGTAATTTGGTGGATGAATCAGGTCACGGGGGTTGAGGTGCTGTGGGGTGCTTCGCCAGGGTGTGCGTCCCCCAAATCTATCTTTGGTGCCCCAGCGTTTTCCTCTCCCCCCTGCTTCTCTGCTGGAGTGTATCTTTTGGGGATGCGGCGGTCTTGTCGGGCCGCTGGGGGGACCACGCATAGGAGGTACCTCGGGAGGGTCCTGGAGGCCGGAATGAGGGGGGAGAGCCTGAGGGGCTGCCTGCCTCCATCTGGGCTTCGTCAGGAGTGTAACTTCGGCCTCCTCCGGGACAGTGGTGCGTCCCTTCATTGAGAGGTCCTCTCGGCCAGGGGAGGCGGCGGTGACTGAGCCATTATGACCAGGGACAAGCCTGGCAGTGGCTTGACCAAACAGCGCAAAATCATAAATTCACGGGTCAAGGAACCCCAGCGGCGGTGCATGGGGGGTCTCAGAACACTGTGCCAGATAATGCAGCCCTTCTGGCCGCTATTACCCAATCCAGAGATGCCCTAGAGGCCAAGATCGGGGCGGTCGGCTCCGACGTAATGCTCCTGCGCCAGGACCTGAGGAACGCGGTCACCCGCATCAGGGAGACGAGGATCTCAGGAGTGGAGGATATATTCGCCACGCTGCAGCAGAAGGTATCGTCCCTTGAAACTACACAACGGGGCCTGGCATCGAGGGTGGAGGATGCGGAGGGGAGAGCACGATGCAACAACCTGCGCTTCATTGGCTTCCCGGAGGGATTCGAAAATGGAAACATGGAGCGGTTTCGTACGGACTGGCTTGAGGGCTGGCTCCCCCCTGGGGAGCTATCGAAATGCTTTGTTGTGGAGCGTGCAGATAGGGCCCTGATGCAGAAGCCCCCTCCGGGAGCCCGCCCGAGGCCTGTTATCGCTAAACTTCTTAATTACCACGACAGGGATGCTATCCTGAAACAGGCTCGGGCTAAGGAGCCATTGCTGTTCGACGATTGGCACATCTTGATCTTCCCGGACTATATTAAACTTGTACAGCAACGGCGACAGTCGTTCCTGGCCGCCAAGGCCCACCTCCGTGAGCTCAAGCTCCCCTGCGCCTTGCTTTATCCAGCCAGACTGCGGGTGGTATATCGATCCCACACCCATTTCTTTGATTCACCGGAGGAGGTGTTCCTATGGACGGATGAGACGGTGCGGTTGCGTACTCACTCACCCCCGGTAAGGGAATCCGACTCTTCCTCAAGTGGGCCTGCCTGGAATCAACTCAAGCCGAGGGGAAGAGGGGGCAGGCGCTCCAAGTCCAGGCGTCGTTCCCAGTCTGGTGGCGCATCGGCACGAGAGGGGTCCACTTCCCGACAGCATGTCTCAACGGACTAAGTCCAGGATGACCATGTAATCTTTCAGATTTGAACTTCCTGCATTGACCGGAGAAGCACGTATGATGGCCAGTCTCTCCGTGGGGCTCCACAGAAGGAGAGGAGGCTAGCAGACAATGCGCTGTGTACTGGGGATCCATTGGCGGGTGAGAGGCGGGACCTCCTGTTGAGGTCAGCCTGCTCTGCCTACCGCAACAGGTACTTCACCGTTCTTGAGGTACAGGGTGGAGAGGGGAATTGTTGGGTTGTGTTTGGGGGGGTTTGGTTGGGTTGCTGCACTGTCTACTAGGGTTTTGAAGTCTGTTACAATATACGGAAGATTCTTGCTAATGCCATTGAACTGTATGGGACCTGCACAGAGTAGGAATGTCTGACATCACACGGGAGGCCTCTGGTCTCCTCCGAGTCCTCAGCTGGAATGTTAGGGGGGCACTCGACAAGATCAAATGGGGGGCTATCCTGAAGACGGCCAAGCGTGCCCACACAGATGTGTTGCTGTTGCAGGAGACGCACCTCATGGGGACTAAGGCGTTATGTTTCCAGCGCTTCGGATTTACACAGGTCTTTCACTCTGTGTTTGTGAGGGGATCCCGGGGGGTTTGCTAATTTAATCCATCGTAGAGTTGCATACACACATGTTAAAACCTGGGGGGACATGCAGGGCAGATACTTGTTTGTGCAGGGCACGGTGGGTGGAGATACCTTGGTCCTGGGGAGCGTCTACGCCCCCGCCTCTTTCCTGGGGGCTGGCGGAGAAAATTATGACCCTGTGTGGCTGTCGGAGGTGACTGGAACGATGTGATGGATGTGGCCAGGGACCAATGGAGGTCAGGGGGTCAACTGGAGGGCCACCCTACTAAATTGTATTCCTTAGTGACGAGCCTTGATTGGGTCCACCCCTGGTGCAGGTTGCATGGTACTACACAGGGCTACACGTACCTTTTGGCAGTCCATGATTCCTTCTCCCGCCTTGATTATTTATTTATTCCACGGGTCTTCGACAACAGGGTTGTGGCAGCGGACATTCTCCCATGGGGACTTTCCGATCACTCACCAGTAGCCCTTACTAAACGAGCTGGGGGGGCCCAAGGACCGTTCTGATGGCGCTTATCAGTCTGGAACCTCCAGAAGGAGGACTACAGGGAAAGAATGGAGGGTGCCATTGATCAATATCTGGCCATTAACGTGGGTTCGGTTCGGGGGCTGGGACTCTTTGGGAGGCTATGAAACCCACAATTCAGGGGGTGGTTATCTCTTTTTGCGTAGCATCTCAAAAGTTGCGTAGAGAGACCCTGGTTCGTGCGGAGGCTACTATTCTCGAGTTGGAGGCGCGAAGTGGGGAAGAGGGGGGGCGGCAGGCTCGTCGCCAATTGCTGCTGGCACAGCAGGAATATTAATCTCACAACAAGTAACCGGATGGTATGTCCACTATACCTAAATGTAAGTGCAAAGATAAGGGTGTAAAAATTATCCAAATTATAAAAAAAATATTTATTTATAATTTGGATAATTTTTACACCCTTATCTTTGCACTTACATTTAGGTATAGTGGACATACCATCCGGTTACTTGTTGTGAGATTGATATTGTGGAGAGGTACCGTGGATGATAGATAATTCTTCCATTTCTTGACCTTGTTGTGGGACTACAGCAGGAATATTCTCATATCCTTTTGGATGAGACTCACCAGGCATGGCTGGCTACCCGTAGCAGGATCTATCAGTGGGGCAACAAATCTGCTAAGATGTTGCATAGATTATGCCAGGGTTCACTTCGTCCCCAGGCCCTTCCAGGTATCGTGGGGCCGGATGGCCTACCCTTGTCTGGCGCGTCGGCCATCGCAAGTAGTTTTGCGGAGTATTATGCTCAATTGTATGCCCCCGCAGAATGCCTATCAGCGGAAGTCATTGGCCGTTTTTTAGACGATCTCCCACCTAAGGCACTCTCTGATGAAGTACGGGATGAGCTGGAGTGCTCATTTACAGAGGAGGAACTGGGGGCGGCCTTGGGGGATCTGAATTCTGGCAAGGCTCCCGGCCCGAACGGCTTTCCGTGCGAATTTAAAAAAAAATATTTTCGTAAGTTGGGTCTTCACTATCGCATTATAGTGGAGGAGGCCAGGGACCGGGGGAGACTGCCCAGTGATTGGAGACATGCGGCCATAGTAGTATTTCACAAGCCTGGTAGACCGCCCGAACACCACACCTCGTATCGCCCTATCTCCCTCCTGAACGTTGAGGCCAAGATATTAGCCAAGGCGTTGGCAAATCGTCTTCGACCCCATATATCATCGCTCGTACATCCGAACCAGGCTGGGTTTATGCCCTAACGCACTACCCACCACAATATTCAACGGGCGCATGTAGCGGTCGCAACGTTCCAGGGACTGGGGGAACGGGCAGCGCTTCTGGTGGCAGATAGGGACAGTGCGTTCAATTAATTGAGCTGGGTGTATTTATTGCACTCTTACGGAGGCTGAACTTCGGACCATGCTTCCTGTCCTATTTAACCCTGTTATATACAGACTTAACGGCGTCGGTGCGACTTGCGGGCTTCGTCTCCTCTGCATTCTCCTTTGGGCGGGGCACCAGGCAGGGGTGTCCGTTATCCCCATATCATTTTGCTTTAGCAATGGAGCCCCTGGCCACTTGGGTGCAGATGGACGCTCAGGTGTCCGGTTTTGAATGGGCGCATGGATTGTCTGATCGCATCGCCCTATACGCCGACGATGTATTGTTTTTCCTTACCAATCTGGATAGGATGGGCCCCCGGCTGTTGCGTATTATGCAGATCTTTGGGGAAACCTCGGGTCTATAGCTGAACCCTCGGAAGTCCACCCTGTGGGTGGTGGGAGGTGGGGGCATGCTCAGTACATGGGCATTGTTGGTTCAGGTGGTGCATGGGGGTTTGAAATATCTGGGGGTGTATCTGTCCGATTCTCCCACCACGGCTTGGGAGTGAAACCTCGCACAAGTATGGGAGCGAGTGCATCAGGATATCAAGACCTGGTCCCACATGACCCTGTCCATTTACGGCTGGTCAGCTATTTTTAAGATGGTGTCGCTCCCGCGCCTACTGTATCAACTGCAGAATCATCCCTATCCGATTCCCCTGCGGTGGTTTCGTCAGGTGAACTCTGCCTTGCGTCAATTCCACTGGGATGGTGGGGCTGTTAGGGTGGCGATCCGGACTTGCTTTCTTTCCATGTATTGCGGGGGCAGGCAACTTCTGACATTTGGTCTTACTATGTTGCATCACATCTACTTGTCTTAAATGAGTGGTGGTACGGGGACAAAATATTATAAAAAAAATATTTATTTATAATTTGGATAATTTTTACACCCTTATCTTTGCACTTACATTTAGGTATAGTGGACATACCATCCGGTTACTTGTTGTGAGATTGATATTGTGGAGAGGTACCGTGGATGGTAGATAATTCTTCCATTTCTTGACCTTGTTGTGGGACTACAGCAGGAATATTCTCATATCCTTTTGGATGAGACTCACCAGGCATGGCTGGCTACCCGTAGCAGGATCTATCAGTGGGGCAACAAATCTGCTAAGATGTTGCATAGATTATGCCAGGGTTCACTTCGTCCCCAGGCCCTTCCAGGTATCGTGGGGCCGGATGGGCTACCCTTGTCTGGCGCGTCGGCCATCGCAAGTAGTTTTGCGGAGTATTATGCTCAATTGTATGCCCCCACAGAATGCCTATCAGCGGAAGTCATTGGCCGTTTTTTAGACGATCTCCCACCTAAGGCACTCTCTGATGAAGTACGGGATGAGCTGGAGTGCTCATTTACAGAGGAGGAACTGGGGGCGGCCTTGGGGGATCTGAATTCTGGCAAGGCTCCCGGCCCGAACGGCTTTCCGTGCGAATTTAAAAAAAAATATTTTCGTAAGTTGGGTCTTCACTATCGCATTATAGTGGAGGAGGCCAAGGACCGGGGGAGACTGCCCAGTGATTGGAGACATGCGGCCATAGTAGTATTTCACAAGCCTGGTAGACCGCCCGAACACCACACCTCGTATCGCCCTATCTCCCTCCTGAACGTTGAGGCCAAGATATTAGCCAAGGCGTTGGCAAATCGTCTTCGACCCCATATATCATCGCTCGTACATCCGAACCAGGCTGGGTTTATGCCCTAACGCACTACCCACCACAATATTCAACGGGCGCATGTAGCGGTCGCAACGTTCCAGGGACTGGGGGAACGGGCAGCGCTTCTGGTGGCAGATAGGGACAGTGCGTTCAATTAATTGAGCTGGGTGTATTTATTGCACTCCTACGGAGGCTGAACTTCGGACCATGCTTCCTGTCCTATTTAACCCTGTTATATACAGACTTAACGGCGTCGGTGCGACTTGCGGGCTTCGTCTCCTCTGCATTCTCCTTTGGGCGGGGCACCAGGCAGGGGTGTCCGTTATCCCCATATCATTTTGCTTTAGCAATGGAGCCCCTGGCCACTTGGGTGCAGATGGACGCTCAGGTGTCCGGTTTTGAATGGGCGCATGGATTGTCTGATCGCATCGCCCTATACGCCGACGATGTATTGTTTTTCCTTACCAATCTGGATAGGATGGGCCCCCGGCTGTTGCGTATTATGCAGATCTTTGGGGAAACCTCGGGTCTATAGCTGAACCCTCGGAAGTCCACCCTGTGGGTGGTGGGAGGTGGGGGCATGCTCAGTACCTGTGCATTGTTGGTTCAGGTGGTGCATGGGGGTTTGAAATATCTGGGGGTGTATCTGTCCGATTCTCCCACCACGGCTTGGGAGTGAAACCTCGCACAAGTATGGGAGCGAGTGCATCAGGATATCAAGACCTGGTCCCACATGACCCTGTCCATTTACGGCTGGTCAGCTATTTTTAAGATGGTGTCGCTCCCGCGCCTACTGTATCAACTGCAGAATCATCCCTATCCGATTCCCCTGCGGTGGTTTCGTCAGGTGAACTCTGCCTTGCGTCAATTCCACTGGGATGATGGGGCTGTTAGGGTGGCGATCCGGACTTGCTTTCTTTCCATGTATTGCGGGGGCAGGCAACTTCTGACATTTGGTCTTACTATGTTGCATCACATCTACTTGTCTTAAATGAGTGGTGGTACGGGGACAGGCCGGACCCGGCTTATGCTGTGGAGCGGCGCTGCATGGGTGACCATTCACATGGCTGGGTTCAAACTGGAATGGCATGGTGAGCATAAAAACGATAGATTTAGGCCCAGATCTCTGTACTGGGGTGAATGTATGACATTGTTCTGCATTCTGTCCATCAATTGTTGTTTTTGCATTTGTCACCCCGAGTGGGAAGGGTATGCTCAGACGTGAGTCCCGTGCTCTCCATGCCACTGGAATCAAGCTATCCTGGCTGACGAGGGCTGAAAGCCCGAAACCGGTCCTAGGATGCTTGTTTCCAGTCTAGGGAGGACCTGGCTTGGCAGTTCGGGCTGGACTGTTCCCATGGGGCACAGGGTCAAGGCTGATTTGCACAGGGCTGGGTTCAAACTGGAATGGCATGGTGAGCAAAAAAACGATGGATTTAGGCCCAGATCTCTGTAAAGGGGTGAATGTATGACATTGTTCTGCATTCTGTCCATCAATTGTTGTTTTTGCATGGGTGACCATTCCCTACACACTATTCTTTACTCTGCCCCGTGGAGACTCTCCCTACCATCTGCCACGAGGATTGTTTTTCAGATCTGCAGGCAGGTGTTACGGAGGATAGGCTGGTGGAACAGATTAACTTGGGAGACCCCACTATGGTATAATGGCCACTTTCCGCAATTGGCGAGTCTTTCTGGGTTCCGCGATTGGGACAGTATTGGGATATCCACTTTGGGGGATGTTATGCGGGGTCCGGTTTTAAAATCCTTACAAGATACCCAGAAGGACTTTCAGATGCCGAAGACTACATTTTTTAAATACCTGCAATTCAGGCATGCTATTTCCCCCAGTCTGGAGGGTCAGGACTTGCTGCTGGAGTTCAGCCCGGTGGAGGCCAAGGTATTCATGGGGGACCTCCTGGACTTTAAGATTTCTAAAATCTATCAGTCCCTGGTTACGCACTGTTCCCCTTCACTGCAGCGTTTAAGGGAGGCCTGGGAGGGCGATGTAGGTCAGATGGAAGAGGAGGAATGGACAGAAGCTCTAGCTTCCCCGCGAAGGGCGGCTATTGCAATGAGCCTGCAGTTTATTCAATTTAAATACCTTTATCAAGTGTATTATACCAGAGTCAGGCTCTGGAGGGCAGGCCTTGTGGCTTCCCTGGTGTGTCTCCGCTGCGAGCACGAGGAAGGGATGTATGTCGTTACAACACACACTTTTACAACGCATGACACTACAACGCATTTTTAAAAACTACCTTTACAACGCATACCATTACAACGCATAATATTAAATTGCATTTAAGGTAAGTATTAGATAGTATAGGGGTAAAAATTACTTTTGTAACTCCAGGGGGTGCAACAGTAGGGTAAGTGTTGGATAGTATAGGGGTAAAAATTACTATTCTAACTCCAGGGGGTGCAACAGTAGGGTAATGTTGGATAGTATAGGGGTAAAAATTACTATTCTAACTCCAGGGGGTGCAACAGTAGGGTAAGTGTTGGATAGTATAGGGGTAAAAATTACTATTCTAACTCCAGGGGGTGCAACAGTAGGGTAAGTGTTGGATAGTATAGGGGTAAAAATTGCTATTCTAACTCCAGGGGGTGCAACAGTAGGGTAAGTGTTGGATAGTATAGGGGTAAAAATTGCTATTCTAACTCCAGGGGGTGCAACAGTAGGGTAAGTGTTGGATAGTATAGGGGTAAAAATTACTATTCTAACTCCAGGGGGTGCAACAGTAGGGTAAGTGTTGGATAGTATAGGGGTAAAAATTACTATTCTAACTCCAGGGGGTGCAACAGTAGGGTAAGTGTTGGATAGTATAGGGGTAAAAATTACTATTCTAACTCCAGGGGGTGCAACAGTAGGGTAAGTGTTGGATAGTATAGGGGTAAAAATTACGATTCTAACTCCAGGGGGTGCAACAGTAGGGTAAGTGTTGGATAGTATAGGGGTAAAAATTACTATTCTAACTCCAGGGGGTGCAACAGTGGGGTAAGTGTTGGATAGTATAGGGGTAAAAATTGCTATTCTAACTCCAGGGGGTGCAACAGTAGGGTAAGTGTTGGATAGTGTAGTGTAATATTATGCGTTGTAATGGTACGCGTTGTAATGGAATGCGTTGTAAAGGTAGTTTTTAAAAATGCGTTGTAGTGTCATGCGTTGTAAGTGTAGTGCGTTGTAATGGATTTTGCGTTGTAAAAAATGCGTTGTAAGTGTAGTGCGTTGTAAAAGTTGCGTTGTAAAGGTTGTTCCCCTGAGGAAGGGAACCTGCTGCACACTATATGGCATTGCACTGCGCTAGCCTCCTACATGTGATGGAAGGGATCGGGGGCAATATTTATAAGTGTCATCTCATGCTCCTGTGTTTCACCCTGGCGAAGAGGGACATAGCTAGAGCCTGGAAGGCGGCAGCTGGTCCCTCGGTCTCGGCTTGGAGAAGTGGTATGGACTTTTGCATGAGCTGGGAGATCCCAATATTTGAGGCCAGACAGTGTCCCCGGAAGCACTACAAGATCTGGAGGCGCAGGGAGGACTACGGAGGCCTGGAGCTTGAACCGCCGCGGGGGGACCGAAGCCAAGACCCAGTGTGACCTCCATGTCCCTTACTGCTGGTCTCTCCCGCCCTTTGCATTTATTTGTGTTTTGTCTGCAATTCCTAGGCAGGAAATTGTTTTGTGGATGATGGGCTCTTATGTCGATCAATGGCAGTTCGAGTCAGTGATACGTTGCTCCGGAATAAGAGGACTGTGCGCAGGGGGTGGGGAGGGTTGGTTGTTCGGAGGGCTTGATTTTATTTGTATTGCCTTTCATATTCTCCTGTCTTTCAATATGTAAAATGGTCAGAGTCAATTTTTATACCTTACATGTGACAGTTGTCTCTGGGGTACACAGCTCTGCATCATATGTGCTCTTTTGACAAATAAAATCTGTTTAAAAAAAATTCTAAACTGTAGGTCTAAACCAAACTGTAGGTCGGCTTCAAGACATGCAGCCGATATAGCGGACCTCATACTCACCAATGAACCTGACCTTCTCATTTTGACAGAAACATGGCTAAATGAAACATCTTTGCCCATCCTTGACATACTAGTACCCCCACACTATCACATCACAAGACTTGATAGAACTGATAGGCCAGGAGGTGGTATTGCCTGCATACATCTGAGCAATCTCTCTGTGAACCGCCCCTACTCCCCGGTATTACCATCCTGTGAATACCTTTGCTTAGACATCACTAGTAATAATAAACCAATATGCTCACTACAAGCATTCTACCATCCACCAGGGGACAACCTCACCTTCATCGAACACCTAATCGATATTCTAGCTACAAATGACGGACAACAAAATATTCAAATATTCCGTGTTGACTTCAATCTCCACTGGGATGACCTTGACGACCCAGGAGTCAATAGCCTAAAAGCTTTCCTCTCAGACCTTAACCTTACCCAAATCTGTGACAGCCCTACACATGATAAAGGCTCAACGATCGACCGAGTAATTTCCAAAGCTGACTCGACTCAGCTTGATTCAATCTGCCCCTGTGACTGGTCTGACCACCACATCATCACATTCCACATCAATGAATCAGTTAAATTACTCTCTTCCCAACCCACAAGAACGGAAATTTGGAAGAGGAATCTAAAAAATGTCAGTTCCGAATTACTCACATCCTCTAGTCCTAACATCCTGCTTCCCCCTGAAGGCTTATCCAATGTACAAGATCTAACTAACCATTACTTCCACTCCATGAACACCTTACTAGACAAACTAGCTCCCCTGCAACTGGAAAGAGTCGCAACAAAAGACTCAAAACCCTGGTATTATCGTACGCTAAATGAAGACAGGCGATCCTTAAGATTAATGGAACGACATTGGAGATCGGCACCATCCTCTGACCACCTCAAGCTACTAAGAAGCATGAGAAACTCCTACTACAGAAAGATCAGACAATCAATATCAGGCTTCTTCAGTAAGCAATTGGACAAAGCCAAGAACCGTCCCAAAAAGCTTTTCAAACTTATCAAATCACAATCTAAGGGTGCACCTCACCGCCCCCAAACTAATCCAGATACACTACCCAATTGCGAGGAGTTTGCCTCCTTCTTCACTATGAAGACAGAAAATATAAAGACGGTCCTGCTCAACGACCTAATGTCCCATACTGACTCGCACATGGCTACTTCCTTGCCCCCACTATGAGCTCCACTCATATATCCTGCAAAGTTCGACCTCAAAAACAACGCATCATGGACCTCCTTCAACACCTACTGTGAAGAAACTATATTAAAAACGCTCCCGGCCCTGAATCCCTCCAATCACTTCACAGACCCTCTATCTGCAAACTACATAAAAGACTTCCTTCCCAGATCGACGAGGGCCCTCTTAAGAGCCTCAATCAACGCAGCTGCGAGACTCATCACAGGCTCCAAAAGAAAGTCACATCTCCCCTGACCTTCGAGCCCTCAACTGGCTACCCTTCGAGGCTAGAACTCATCTGAAAATCGCTTGTATGACACACAAGGCATTACATCACAAAACTACGAGTTATCTAGCTCAGAAACTGGTGTTCTCTTGTGGTAATAGATTCACCAGGAGCTCCAGTAATCTTCTACTGAATCCACAACGATTTATCAAGAAGAAAACATACAACCGGTCCTTCTCAGGAATGGCCCCCAGGATTTGGAATGCTTTGTCCCCAGTAACAAGAAAGAATCCTTCTAATGCATTCTTCAAAAAAGAAGTGAAAGTTATCCTCATGGCTAAATATACCTGAACTATTTATACTTACCTGTAATATGTTTGCAAGTTTGTTTTAGTTACCTGTTTGTATGAGACTCACCTACATTCTTTTATGCTTGTTTTATGTTACGTACACCTACCCTGTAAAACGCTCTGATACCCGTAAGGGTCTTGTTCGCGCTATACAAAACCTTCAAATTAAAAATAAAATAAATAAATAAATAAAATCCCTAAAGAACAAAAGTCTAAAATGTGTACTTATAAAATCTAAAATGGCTTGTGCTAACATAAATCGAGACTGCATCAATATTATATGAAGTGAAGTGAATAAGCTTTATTTTGATATAAATATATCTTAAAAGCACATACAATTATAAAAATGTAACAATCATAAAATCACAGGGTTGAAAAATAAAATAGTAACATCACCAAGGTTCCTAAGCAGATAAAATTTAAAAACAATACATAGAACATAATAAATAGGACAATTACATTACAAAAGATAACAAGAGACAAAATATCAGAGTAATTAATCCGCATTACGTTTGGACTGCGAGGGCTTTAGATCTTAAAACCCAGGCCCACCTTAGGAACTTAGAGAGTGCGCAAACATACAAAGTTCTGGTATCAGATTTGAAGATGCGCAAAGCTATAGTATAGTCTCTAGTCCCAAGATCTCCGCACAAAGGTTTAAGCCAGTATGTCCTTGGGTTTTTATACTCCGGACATGCAAATAAGATGTGTGCGATTGATTCAGGCCTATTCTCACAAAAAGGACAGAAAGGTGATGTTTGTAAGGGAGGTTTCCAGCGTGCGGTTAATACGCGCACTGGGAGTGTGCCGATCCTAAATTTAAAATAAAGTGCGTGATCAAAAGATTTTTGAATAATATCAAGGTAAGGCTCATAACGCACTTCATCCTTGAGCCTTAAAAACTCGATGGTACATCTAGCACCATGAGAGCTTGAATTCCTCTTCGCAGAGACCCATCTCCAATATATTAGCTTAAGTTCGGATTTAGGTGGAGAAGTTCTATTCACCCAGGCATCTTTTAGACCAAGATCGAACAGTAAGGTCTTGACATCCTTTAACCATTTGATTTTATGCCAACAAGGCGTGGAAAGAATTTCAGACAGACCCTCGGCATACTTCAATAGCTCCGGAGTACGCCAGAGCCGAGCCCATAAGAGAAGGGGGCGAACTCTTGCCATATCTTTCAAAGCCTGGCACCCTAAATCCATTAGTAAGGGTACAACAGGTGTGCTCTGAGGTAGGGCCATCAGTTCCTTGAAGAAGCTCGAATCAGATTTGGCAAGCTCGTCGATGTTGGTCATACCCCATAATTCAGCTCCATAAAGTGCTGAACTTACACCTCTAGCTTTGTATATCTCGAGGGCGGGTGCTATTGGTCTCGAAGAGGTAATTCGATGCTCTCTGAGAAGGGCACCAGTAACTCGCTTATGATTTAGGAGCATCTTATGTATATGTGTTGACCATTGCATTGAGTCGGAAATGCGGATGCCCAGATAATCAAATTCTTTTACCCTGTCCAAATTGGCTGTGTTAAGTACAGGGGGCCGACCTAACTTTTTTGGAGGGTTCAAAATTAGGTATTTAGTTTTACTGGAATTTATTATGAGCCCTCTATTGTTACAGAAGGTTTCAAAACTGTCCAGTAGAGTTTGGAGGCCCATGGGTGATTTAGACAGTAGGAGAGTATCATCAGCAAACAGGAGAGTTGGAATACGTTCGCCCGCCAGGGATGGTGCATCGGAAGGAACTTGCAACAAATGCTCCACTACGCCGTTCACATAAAGTGAAAAAAGAGTAGGGGCAAGAACACATCCCTGGCGGACACCCCTGTTCACTGGAATTCTCTCCGTTTTTTGACCCTGGGGACCCCAACGTACCTGTGCGAAGTTTCCCTCGTGCAATTTGACTAGAAGGGCCAGTAAGTAGGATGGAATCTTCATACTGGCAAGGACGTTCCAGAGAATAGAACGGGGGACTAGATCAAAGGCTGTTTTGAGGTCTATAAAGGCAAGATAAAGACTACCCTTTCCAAGAAAAACAACCTTCCAGTAGATAAGGAGCAGTCTAAAAACTTGCTCTATAGTACCTGTCCCGGTTCTAAAGCCCGCCTGGTAATCTGAGAGGATATTGTTGTCATTTATCCAGGATAGTATCCTTTCCAAGATCACCTTCCCAACAACCTTCTGGGTTGAGTCTAACAGGCTAATAGGGCGGTAATTAGCAGGGTCGTCCCTACCGCCCTTCTTAAAAATCGGGACTACCTCGGCCCCCTTCCAGGATTCCAGGACCGAGGCGCCATTGACAATGGCATTAACCAAAGTTGAGAGAAGCTTCCCCCATCTAACTGGATCTAGTCTAAGTATATCCCCAGGGATACCATCAGGACCTGCTGCCTTCTGGGGGACAATGGATTTAATGGCATTGACCACTTCCCCTTCGCAAAAGGGATTAATAGACGCTTGACCCTGGGACGGGAGAACCTCCATACAAGGAAGCTCCCCCTCACTCACTGGGCGAAGAGAATAGAGCTTGGAGAAGTGATCAAACCAAGCCGCACAGGGGATGTTACAAGTAATAAGATCTTGAACGGGTCTATTCTTGGTCCTGATTATGCTCCAGAAGTGACCAGAATCCCGCTTAAGGGAGGCCTCCCTAAGTGTCTGCCAGTACAAATCTTCCCAGGCCTTTTTGGCATCAGACACACAAAGCCTATACTCTCTCCTAGCCAACTGGATCTCGGACGTAACACTACTTTTGAGGGCCACAATTAGGGCAGATTTCTTCCGCCTACAATCTTGTGTGTACCAACCGCCTGATAAATTCTGCTTGCCCCCCCCAGTTACTTGTCTACCTTTACCATTTACTAAAAATAGAGTCCCCAATTCTTTAATGAGGCCTTGGAAGACAGTGGAAACCTGAACATGATCGGTCTCATAGGAATGAAGGGAAGCTAACTCTTCTTGTGCTACACACAGGATAAATCCAATCGACTGGACTTTCTTCTCATCAAGCATCACTTTACGCCATTTAAGGCGTCTCTCACAATTTGAGGGACATACCTCAAGAGTTGACATAAAAGAACCAACTGGCGGAATCATAAAACCAGTGACTCCCTCCCAAAACGGATGAATGCTTAGGGATAGCTGATTGTGGTCGCTATCAGCAGTCGAGATTACTTCCATGTCTTGGACATATGGCCACAATTTAAGATCAAGGAGGATGTAATCTATCCTTGAAGTGTGGTCTATCCTGTTATAGGTATGAGCGCCATGTGAATCCGACCGAGTTCTGCCATTAGCCGCCCTTAGGCCAAACTCTAGAGTCATGGAGTTCATAAATATAACTGATTTTGACCATCTCCTAATGGGAGGCAATGATAATAAAGGAATGCCTCTTTTAGCGTCATCCTCCAAAAACTCGGGGGAATCTAGGACTGAGAGGGGCTCAAAGGAGCAATTAAAATCTCCTGCTACCAGAACGTGAGATGCGTGATGACACTTGCGCAATTCCCGTTCAAGTGATATGAGAGTAGATGGGAGGGCTCCCCCACTTAAGCCTCTAGCATAAACGTTAAATAGAACAAGAGACTTACTTCCCTGAGCTCCCTTAATGGTAATCCTAAGTATATCAGGAGAAATATGGCAAGCCTGCCTAACAGTGCATCCCAAGGAAATGCTAACCCAAATGAGGAGACCGCCAGACGGGCGGCCTCTCCCAGACGAGGATAAGATGGCAGGCTCAAAAAAGGTAATGTAACCCACCATATGGTGGGGCACTGTACTCCAAGTCTCCTGAAATATACAGATGCAATAGGGCTCGATCAAGGAATTCCAAGTTGGAAGATCTAATTTGCTGGAAATACCAGCAACATTCCAACTTAGAATCAGTAAAGGAGGATCAGTTGTAGGCGAATCACAAGGGGGTAGTGGAGTTATGTGATTAGGGACGCCGTGAGGGCGATTGAGTAAGGGAACCAAAGGGAGATGGTTTTTGTACTGGAGATGCGAACCGGGCTGTAGCCTCTGGTTAAAATCATGAGATTGAAGAGAGTTAGGAAGAAGATCCCCAGTCAATTCAGAAAAAGACTCTGCTGCATCACTAAAAACCTCGCCTACAGAGATACAGAGATCGACCATGGGAGGGTTTCCATGTCAATAGGAGTCATACTGAAAGTATGGTTCACTGTGTCTGATAAAGGGAGGAATGGCAGGGTCGATATAACTGGTCAACTGGGCCCCATCTTGAGACCCATCATAAGCTGCATGGAAAGAAGACTGTGAATGCTGAAAATAAGAGAAATTTGAATAGAATTGGCTAAGATCGAAACAGCCTATGCCATTCAAAGCTGAACCAGAATAATGATTGCAGATAAACCTTGGGAACCGAGGATCCCTGAAACTTACAAGGATGCAGTCCCCAGACATGTTTTTACGTCTGTTACCCACCCAGGAGACCCTTCTGACATGTAGAACATGACCATCCAAGTGTCTCGGAAGCGGCCTGTTTTTATTCAGCCAATAGGTTATTTTATTTTTTAGCTCGGAAAAAGATTCAAATTTACCAGCTTTGAGATGAGGAACTCCTACTAAGACAGCCACATAAGGTAAACACTCTGGAGGTAAATTAAGTGTGGTAAAGCTTGCTGAGTGTGGGCAGAAATAGTATTCAAATGGACTGATACGGGGTTCACACTAGATGGTTTAGGTTGGCTCTTAGTAGATTCTGTCTCATGAGTCAGCGCTCCTACGCTATCACAGCACGTGGTTGAACCGTAAGCTAAAGTTTCTTTATTCATGGAATTGCTGTTCCGGGAACGTGAATATGGTACAGGATTGTGACATGATGTAAATGCTACGTTCTTAGGCCTAGTACTTGGGATGGTATTCGAATTTGGCAAGATGGGCTGAGAGGTAGGCTCACTTGGTGTATTTAAAGTAGGTTCTGCAATAGCAGGATTACCTTGGCCAATCTTTGCATGCAGCTTGATCAGTGATTTAAGAGAGAAGAAATTATCAAGAGAGGCCTGTTCAAACCTCTCAAGCCTCTCAGACAAAGTCTTGACTCTTTCAATCAAAGGAAGTGTAAAGGATTTGATGAGAAGTTCAATTTGGTCGACTAGAGTAGGTTGGGACTCAGGGCCGTGAGCACCCAAGTTAAGAAATGGCTGCTCAGCAGGTATTGGTTCAGGAGCTAAATTAATAGGGAGCAAAGAGGATAAGTAATTTCTTTGAGAGCAAGGAGAGGGTAACACTGGACGACCAGATTTGGTGTTAGTATTATTACATGACTTAGATTTGTGTTTCTTGGATACTTTATGGCGATCCCCCTTATGACCACTACCTACTCTTTTCCTTTTGCTAGGGACAACTTTTGGCCCTACAATATTAGAAGCCTCAGGAGAAGGAGCAGTGGCATGGGCTAATACTAAGTTAGAGGACGGCTCAGGGGACACTGGATGAGTTACCTGCGATGGAGAGCGGGAAAAGTCTAAGTGTGGGAGAGGTCCGTGGCTGGGGGAACTATTGGCAGTAGTGTCCCCGCTGGGCTCCGTGCAATGATTAATTCCTGAACTAGAAGCGATAACCTGGGCAGATCCTAGCACAGGGGAGACTGCTATTGCTATGTTACCCAGCGACGAGCGCTTGGTGTTTAGCGGATCAAGAGATAAGCGGCGTTCCGTAATGGCTATTTCTTTTTCAAGCACTGAGCAAGCACGTATAATGAAATGATCTAGAGTGCCGCTAACAGTGCTTCTGCCATTCCCACCTCCCTTTCCCGAATGTGTAGACATAGCCATAAACACAAATAAAATGGGCAATATTAAACAGAAAGTGCGATTAATGTCTGAATAAATATTTGCCAGGCCGTTTTACCAGTGACAGAGCGATCATACAGGAAAACCAAAAGGGGTGGCCCAGCCCGGCCTCCCTAGGCCCCTGACGGCCACAGACGGTCCCGCCCTTGTCCCGGGCTTCGCCCGGGCTCGTCCCGCGCGCGTTCCGCGCTGCGGAGACTGAGGATAAGTTATATAAAGCAAATGGGCGGGAGGTCCGGTGGGCGGCCCTAGGCACAGGTGAAGTAAACAGAGGGTGCCTGGGAAAGGTAGTTTTCCTCTTTCCTTCCTTCGTCCTCGCGGCCCAAACAGAGACCAACAGAGGGAGCTCAATGCGGCCAGAAGAGCTCGGCTGTAACACAACAAGAAACAATGTTGCAACGGCAAGCGGGAAGATTCTCCAGGGCGAAGCGGGACCCGCGCCAGCGGGTTCCGCGAGGTCTTTAGTAGTACCTGTGGGCGGAAGGTCCGGTGGGCGGCCCTAGGCACAGGTGAAGTAAGCAGAGGGTGCCTGGGAAAGGTAGTTTTCCTCTTTCCTTCCTTCGACCTCGCGGCCCAAGCAGAGACCAACAGCGGGAGCTCAATGCGGCCAGAAGAGCTCGGCTGTAACACAACAAGAAACAATGTTGCAACGGCAAGCGGGAAGATTCTCCAGGGCGAAGCGAGACTTATATAAAGTGCCCAGTGCTAAATCAGACAACATCCAATTTAGATCCTTGAAGAACAAAGCAGTCTAAAGTGGGTATATAGTGTACAAATAGCAAAAACAGTACCTAAAGTATATAAAATATATAAGTACTTAATGCAACTATAATTAAGGTAGATCGAAGCCACAGGTGTATGCCATAGACATACTATACCAACATTCTTTAAGAATTTAATAATCAGGCCACCGTAGGGTGAGCTATGCACATAGACAGACTCATACTGCAAGTGAAGAAACTGATTAAGCTTTCTAACAGCTGGTAACTAAAATGCATACAAAATTTATAGAGTACCTGTGATATCCTATGACATCCAAAGTGGATTATAAACACAGACCAAGAACTTATTACTCCCCCTAATTTTAGTAAGTTCAATGTTCAAATATACTTTGCTAGAGAACATTAGGATTTTAAAAAAGCGACACAGGTAGCATAGGTCTCCTAATCGGCTTAATCCTTATTATAATTTTCATTTCAAAATAACGCCTGTGCACTCTGTAGTATTTAAACTCATAGACACTTTTTTTGAGCACTCATGAAAGAACTCTCTTTTTCGTAAATGCTTCACCCCCTCCACCTCCATCCCAACCCCCTCTCGAAGGATGGACTTACCCGCTATTCCCTCCTTCCACCCATCTTTGCTGGATGCCATTTTTTTGCATCCCTGTGCACCCTTTGGCTCACCCCGTCCACCCTTAATCGAAATAAATGCCGAGCTAATTAACTGTTTACCTGCCTCCTTCCTGACCCTCTACTTGGCCCAAAACAGGCCTTACTCCCGCCCAGCTGACAGCTCTGTAAGAAGTAATTGAGCATCGTGAGTGTCTGAAAAGATATAAAATTCCCCTTTAGCCAGTACTTTAAGCTTTGATTGCTGGACAATTGCTGCTTGGGCTCCCCTCCCTTTAAATGTATCGATCATCTTGATGAAATCTTTCAGCCTGCGTGCTGAAGCTGCGGACATGTCCGAGAATATTCTAAATTGCTGAATCGCTGAGGTGGAAAAAGATCTTTTTGCAATACCAGTGCTTAATATTTTTTCCTTAGTTTGCTGTCCGAGAAGTTCAATAGTATTGTATGTGGATATTTAGCATTGAGTTGCTTCTGTGCTCGGACCCTATGGGCCCTAGTGATTGTTAGGTCCCCTTGTAGATCTGGCATTACTTTCCTCAGTAATAACCCGGCCCACTCGACCATGTCCGTACTTTCAGAGCCTTCCGGGATTCTCACTAGTCGGAGGTTTGAACGTCTGTTATAATTTTCTAAAACCTGGAGTTTTTGCCTGTAGGAAGGTGGAATCTGACTATATAGTTGCCCCCACTTTTTTCCTGGTGTTTGAATGGTTTTTGACTAGTCTGGCTGGGATCCTGCTATCCAGGACCCCAGCCTATCTGCTTACTCCCTTAAATGATTGGTGTGCATATTAGATGCACTAGCGATTGAATACTGTGGTACCTTATGAGCCCCTAGTATATGGTACCTTAGGTACCTAGGGCATTGGTACTTCACAGGCCTACCAGGGGCTGCAGCATGTATTATGCCACCCCTTGGAAGCACTCACAATCTGACACCACAGGCCTGCTACTGCAGCCTGTGTGAGGTAGTGTTAGCACTCCTCACTGAGGTATAGATTCCTATATCTCACCATACACACACATATAAACCTATCAGTCACCCCTATGGTAGGCCCTATCAATCCCAAGGGCAGGGTGCTTGGTTTACTATGTGAGGGGGTGCTCCTGCCTGAGCAGGGCCCCTCTGCAGCTGGCAGAGTCTATTCTCTGCTGCTGTTTGTGGATGCGGTTAAACCATATACTCTTAAGTGCATTATAACCTCGTGGTAAATGCTAACTTTGGAATGACTGCATCAAAAAATGTCGTGTTTGGTGTCAAACAACTTGGAATCCTACCCCCACACCAGTAACTAGAGGGGACAACATGTACACCCTGTACTACACGGTAGAAATCATCTAGAGCCCTGGCATCACAAAATGGATGCCACCAGCACAGACACCGGGCTGCCCTCCTGCTGCTGACCGAAACTCGCAGTGGAGGGAGCTCAACAAAGGGTTTCCTGTCACAGGGAGGTGTCACCACCTCCCAGACAGGATTTAGTGTATTGGAGCTGGGTGGGTGCACTCTTAGAGTGCTTTGAAGTCCTGCACTGGGGGAGCAGTAGGCTCCTCTGTGCATATGCCAGCTCAAACCGGTTCAGGGGCTGCCTGCCCCTAACCTGGTGCGAAACTGGACAAAGGGAAGTGGGTGTAACCACCCACTACCCTGGCCCTCCTAGAGGAGAGGCCATAGAGATAGTCCCTCCCATCTTATCAGTATAAGATACCACACATTGCCAATGCAATGTAGATTACACCTGGACGACGCTCACCGAAGAAGAATCCTGGCCCTTCAACTTTCTACTATCTTTAGAAGACCGAAGGATCTCCCTTGGAGTCAAGGAGTGACTCCCCTGCTTGGCAGGCACCTAAAGGACTGAACAACGGTTGCAAACTTTACCGCTCCCGCCAGAGCCCGAAGTCCCTGCGTCCCCTGAAGCTGATTTCCTGACCTCTCGTCGGCCATTTTGAGTCCCCAGCGAAGTTGTGGCATCTGGACCCCACGAGTGACGAGGTACAGCAATGCCAGGGAACCGTGCACTAATTTCGAGTGCAAGCCCTGAACGACGAATTACAAACTTGTGCTTTGGACCACTTAATGTCCAAGTCCCTAGCAGGTCTGGAACCCAAGATCAGCGGCCTACCTTGTCCCGAGTGACCGTGGGCTGCTCCTGAAGTTTCCCTGCAGAGGCGTCTTTGCGGCTGCTTGCCCGTTGGCTAGTAGCCCGCCCGAAGACTTTCTGAACTGATCCAAGGGTTTGCCTGGTTGCTCTGGGCCTGCCCTCACTTACCTTTGCTGGGTAAGTCCAACGGACCTTGCTGGTCTGAACCATCCAAGGTCTTCATTCTACACAAGACTTGCAGTTGCCAAGGTTTGTTGGCTCCGATCCAAGTGCCGACACCGCCATCAGCTGCAGACGTCGTGGAACCCTCCAAATCCAGCTGCTGGTCTTCCTCGATTTCTCCTGGACCACGTGGGCGAAGAGACAAAACACCATCAGCGACGTGAAGAGACTCGACAGTTGTGGTCATCTATCCTGAAGGCCACCGGTCACTGGCAAGTGACTCTGAACTCTGTCCCCTCAATTTCTAGGTCGCCTGCAACTCCAATCCATCGTTGGATTTCCACGGACACTTCACCCGACGACACAAGCAGCAAGACTTCAACGATTCCCATTGAAAACAGCATCGCGACCCGACACCAAAGTACACCTGTGCGCCCGGCTTCCCTGGGTGAGGTAACTCTGGCATTACGGTGCCCAAGTGTGCATTGGCTATCGAAGTACTTACCCTGTAAGTTGTTTGCTTGTTGTCCATTCAGAAGTGCCCTAGAACTGTAAAATAATAACCGCGACATATTGCCATTGAAATCAATGAGAAACCCGCGTGTGTGTTTAGACACTGCACGCGTCCTCTGTGGGCTGACTACTTACCTGTAAATACTGCAGCAGTGAAGCCCCAGCGATTCCCAAGGCCCTAGGCCTCTTCAATTTGCAAGTCGAGTTGTTTATACCATTTTTTTAGTATATGGTCTGGTACGCCCCTAGGGCTACAGTCATCTTTGTGCTTAATTTATTGAGAACTGTTGATCTTTTGAATGTTTACCTGGCTCTAATCTCATAAAGAGATTAGTAGAGTATATTTAGAAATAAATACATATATATTTGATATATATACCTGCGTGGTGTCTTTTCATTTGGTAATTCAAGAGATTATAAGGTAAAACAAGCTGCTTTACATTCCTCAGAGACTTAGCCTGAAGGCTGCTCTCCACAGCTACCACTAGGATAGCTTTCTTTAAAAGGTTGTCTTTAAACCTATCTACCAAGAGTCGAATTGGACTGGTGCAAGGTGGCCACTATAACTAGTGACCAGCATATGCCAGGCCAATTTCTCACATTGGTGGGCAGCGTGTGGGATTCCAGCTTGCCATTGTTTTACCAGAAAATCTCTATTTGAATTACTAACTGAAAACCACTTAAGGTACTCAAGGTACATATAAAGTCAAGCTAGTATCAATAAGTTCTACTGAACTTAGAGCTGTTTGTGAAGGGACAAGCACACCCTTGCTACAGCTCAAGCTAGGTTTAGTAGGCCACAACTAGTGTAGGTAGTACAACACTGCACAACACTAGTATGCCTCACCAGGATGGAGCCAGTGGGTCCATCCCATCTCAGTACAAAGATATAGCCTACACTGAGCTGAAGGCCTTATGCTTTGCAAGAAATCTGAGGGTGGGCAGGAGTCCCTCATCACAACACCTGATAGATCTGCTAGTAGCAGATGACCTGAGACAAGCTCTAGGAGCTAGTGGGTCTGCATCAGGGGGTGGGTCACACATAGTCTCTGGGTCTGATGATGACAATCAAGATGACCTGGACTCTGTGGGTGAAGGGCCAGACCCAGAAGGGTCTGAAGAGAATAGAGGAAATCTCCCTAAGAGAGCTGACAGAGTGGGAGACAGGCCTAGGTCCCTCTCAAGGGACTCTGACAGGTCATACCACTCTGGAAGAGAATCTATTCCACAGAGGAACTCCAACTTTCCCAGGGAGACCGCCTCTGAAAGAAGGCTCAAGATGCTCCAGTATGAGGAAGCTAGGCTTGCCCTCAGAACCAAGCAATTGGCCTTAGATAGGGAAGCCTTCGAGCTCCAAAGAGCTTCAAAGAAGGAGGGGTTAGATGCCCCTGGTGGCAGCAACAGTGTCCCTAGAGGCAGAGATTACATGCCAGATCATAGGAACCTGTCCAAGGTTGTTCCTCCCTACCAGAGTGGGGATGATATCCACAAATGGATAACTGCTATGGAGAGGGCCTGTAAAGTTCAACAGGTCCCCCAGAAACAGTGGGCAGCAATCTTGTGGCTCTCCTTTTCAGATAAAGGTAGAGACAAGCTCCTCGCTGTTAGAGAAGAGGATGCTAATGATTATGAATCCCTGAAGAGTGCATTAATAGATGGGTTTGGCTTAACCACTGAACAGTATAGGTTCAAGTTCAGAGACACCCAGAAAGCACAAACTCAGGATTGGGTGGACTTTGTAGATTGTGCTACCAAGGCTCTGGAGGGTTGGATAGTTGGCAGTAGAGTCACTGAGTTTAAAGGATTGTATAATTTGATTATGAGAGAGCAGATCCTTAATAATTGTCAAAACCAACTCTTACACCAGTACCTGGTGGACTCTGATCTGACCTCTCCCCAAGAATTGGGAAAGAAGGCAGACAAATGGGTCAGAACCAGGGTTAGGCCCAAGAACCAAGGTGGTGACCAGAAGAAAGATTCCACTAAGCCCAAAGAGAAAGGTGGGGATGATAAAACAGAATAATCCTCTGAAGGGCCAAAAAACCCAGTTCTGGGGGTGGGTCCCAAAGTCCTTCCTCTTCCAATAAGAAACCATATTGCCATGTGTGCCAGCAACCTGGACACTGGAAAACTGACTCTAGCTGTCCAAAGAATGGCAATAAAGAAAATGTTCCTCCCTCTGCAGCTCCAACACCTCCTGTTACTACCAGTAATAATCCCCCAGGTGGTGGGAGTGCACCCAAAAAAATAGTTGGGCTTTCTTGGGGAACTCAGGTGGACTCTGGCCTAACCAGGTCCCCTACACAAGCAGCTCTAGTCTGTGATGGTGGCATGGGGTTTGCCAACTTTACCATGAGTCCCAATACCTTGGGCAGGTACAGACAAGAGCCTATGATCAATGGTCAGAAGGCTGTGGCCTACAGGGACACAGGGGCTAGTGTCACCATGGTGACAAGGAGACTAGTGCCCCTAGAACAGCTTTTACTTGAGTTTAGCTACCAGGTGACCAATATTGATGGAATTAGGACAGACCATCCCATGGCAGTAGTAAATCTCAGCTGGGGAGGGGTCACTGGCCCAAAGAGAGTGGCAGTGTCCCCAACCTTGCCTGTGGATTGCCTACTGGGGAATGATCTGGAAATCTCAGCCTGGGCTGAGGTAGACCACAATGCCCATTTAAGAATGTTAGGCATCCCTGAGAGAGTGGATGAGACCCTAAGGGCCTCACCTCCACCCCAGGAGAAATTAAGGGGAGTGAAGCCTGAAACTATGGATCACTCCACACAAACAGAGAGCATAGGGGGTGAGGAACCGTCCTCCCCCCACCAGACTAAAGGCAAGGGTCAGGTTTCTAAGGGAACTGACCCTGCCACTTGTGAAGTAACTGCCCCAGAAGTGGTCAGGCCTGTACTGGCCACAACTCTGATGGCAGGGGATCCTTCCAAGGTGGCACCCAGTCTGGAGCAGGTACCCTGCCCCTCTCTACCCTGCCTCAGTCAGCCCAGGGCTGCAGAGGTCAGGGAAGTCAGTGGACCCTTAATGGGCCCCTGTCCAGAGGAACCCCCTCATCAGCAGATTAGGGACACCCAGCAGAGTAGTTCTAGCCAGGTGAATATTCCTCTACACACTGAGGGATCCCCTTTACCCCTAGGTACAGGTACACCCCGGATGGACTTTGTTGGGCACAGGGAAACCTGGGGCATAGTTGCCCCAAACATTCCAATGCCCTCCACTACTCCAACCAGAGGGACCCAACCCCCAGCTGTAGGCAGCCAGAGGTTGACCCTTAGGGCCAGATATGACACAGTCATGGACAGAAAGGCTTCCACTGTGACCAGTGTGCTGAGGAAGTTGAGACCACCCCAAATAGGGCCTCACTTCCACACTCAGACACCCCACTAGCCTACTTCTGTACCAGAAAACAATACAGGTAATTTCCCTAGACTTTGGAGAAACTCCAAAACCCCTTGGGGTAGGATTTCCCAAGTGGACCAGGAGACAGGGAACAACCATGCTAGTGCAGGTTCTTCCTTATATGGCCACTCAGGAAATAAAAGCTTAACTGGGCAAGGTTAGCCTTATCTCCTTTCGTGGGGGGGGGGGGGGGTTATGTAGGAAGGTGGAATCTGACTATATGGTTGCCCCCACTTTTTTCCTGGTGTTTGAATGGTTTTTGACTAGTCTGGCTGGGATCCTGCTATCCAGGACCCCAGCCTATCTGCTTACTCCCTTAAATGATTGGTGTGCATATTAGATGCACTAGTGATTGGATACTGTGGTACCTTATGAGCCCCTAGTATATGGTACCTTAGGTACCTAGGGCATTGGTACTTCACAGGCCTACCAGGGGCTGCAGCATGTATTATGCCACCCCTGGGAAGCACTCACAATCTGACACCACAGGCCTGCTACTGCAGCCTGTGTGAGGTAGTGTTAGCACTCCTCACTGAGGTATAGATTCCTATATCTCACCATACACACACATATAAACCTATCAGTCACCCCTATGGTAGGCCCTATCAATCCCAAGGGCAGGGTGCTTGGTTTACTATGTGAGGGGGTGCTCCTGCCTGAGCAGGGCCCCTCTGCAGCTGGCAGAGTCTATTCTCTGCTGCTGTTTGTGGATGCGGTTAAACCATATACTCTTAAGTGCATTATAACCTCGCGGTAAATGCTAACTTTGGAATGACTGCATCAAAACATGTCGTGTTTGGTGTCAAACAACTTGGAATCCTACCCCCACACCAGTAACTGGTGTGGGAGTAGGATCCCACCCTTCTAGAGGGGACGACATGTACACCCTGTACTACACGGTAGAAATCATCTAGAGCCCTGGCATCACAAAATGGATGCCACCAGCACAGACCTGCTGCTGACCGAAACTCGCAGTGGAGGGAGCTCAACAAAGGGTTTCCTGTCACAGGGAGGTGTCACCACCTCCCAGACAGGATTTAGTGTATTGGAGCTGGGTGGGTGCACTCTTAGAGTGCTTTGAAGTCCTGCACTGGGGAAGCAGTAGGCTCCTCTGTGCATATGCCAGCTCAAATCGGTTCAGGGGCTGCTTGCCCCTGTCCTGGCGCAAAACTGGACAAAGGGAAGTGGGTGTAACCACCCACTACCCTGGCCCTCCTAGAGGAGAGGCCATAGAGCTAGTCCCTCCCATCTTATCAGTCAGTATAAGATACCACACATTGCCAATGCAATGTAGATTACACCTGGACGACGCTCACCGAAGAAGAATCCTGGCCCTTCAACTTTCTACTATCTTTAGAAGACCGAAGGATCTCCCTTGGAGTCAAGGAGTGACTCCCCTGCTTGGCAGGCACCTAAAGGACTGAACAACGGTTGCAAACTTTACCGCTCCAGCCGGAGCCCGAAGTCCCTGCATCCCCTGAAGCTGATTTCCTGACCTCTCGTTGGCCATTTTGAGTCCCCAGCGAAGCTGTGGCGTCTGGACCCCACGAGTGACGAGGTACAGCAATACCAGGGAACCGTGCACTAATTTCAAGTGCAAGCCCTGAACGACGAACTACAAACTTGTGCTTTGGACCACTTAATGTCCAAGTCCCTAGCAGGTCTGGAACCCAAGATCAGCGGCCTACCTCGTCCCGAGTGACCGTGGGCTGCTCCTGAAGTTTCTCTGCAGAAGCGTCTTTGCGGCTGCTTGCCCGTTGGCTAGTAGCCCGCCTGAAGACTTTCTGAACTGCTCCAAGGGTTCGCCTGGTTGCTCTGGGCCTGCCCTCACTTACCCTTGCTGGGTAAGTCCATCGGACCTTGCTGGTCTGAACCATCCAAGATCTTCATTCTACACAAGACTTGCAGTTGCCAAGGTTTGTTGGCTTCGATCCGAGTGCCGACACCGCCATCAGCTGCAGACGTCGTGGGACCCTTAAAATCCAGCTGCTGGTCTTCCTCGATCTCTCCTGGACCACGTGGGCGAAGAGACAAAACACCATCAGCGACATGAAGAGACTCGACAGTTGTGGTCATCTATCCTGAAGGCCACCGGTCACTGGCAAGTGACTCTGAACTCTGTCCCCTAAATTTCTAGGTCGCCTGCAACTCCAATCCATCGTTGGATTTCCACGGACACTTCACCCGACGACACAAGCAGCAAGACTTCAACGATTCCCATTGAAAACAGCATCGCGACCCGACACCAAAGGACACCTGTGCACCCGGCTTTCCTGGGTGAGGTAACTCTGGCATTACGGTGCCCAAGTGTGCATTGGCTATCGAAGTACTTACCCTGTAAGTTGTTTGCTTGTTGTCCATTCAGAAGTGCCCTAGAACTGTAAAATAATAACCGTGACATATTGCCATTGAAATCAATGAGAAACCCGCGTGTGTGTTTAGACACTGCACACGTCCTCTGTGGGCTGACTACTTACCTGTAAATACTGCAGCAGTGAAGCCCCAGCGATTCCGAAGGCCCTAGGCCTCCTCAATTTGCAAGTCGAGTTGTTTATACCATTTTTTTAGTATATGGTCTGGTACGCCCCTAGGGCTACAGCCATCTTTGTGCTTAATTTATTGAGAACTGTTGATCTTTTGAATGTTTACCTGGCTCTATTCTCATAAAGAGATTAGTAGAGTATATTTAGAAATAAATACATATATATTTGATATATATACCTGTGTGGTGTCTTTTCATTTGGTAATTCAAGAGATTATAAGGTAAAACAAGCTGCTTTACATTCCTCAGAGACTTAGCCTGAAGGCTGCTCTCCACAGCTACCACTAGGATAGCTTTCTTTAAAAGGTTGTCTTTAAACCTATCTACCAAGAGTCGAATTGGACTGGTGCAAGGTGGCCACTATAACTAGTGACCAGCATATGCCAGGCCAACTTCTCACATTGCTCCATCTGGTTTTTACTTCTACTCAGAGCTAACATATCTTGGCTCACGGCTGAGAGTTTGTCCTCCAAATCTGAGATACGAGTTTCGGCCTCTTCTAATCGCTTTGGTGTGTTGGACGTATTCTCTTCCAGCTTTGCCAGTCTTTCATGAAGCTGAGTATTCTCTACTGCCTGCGATGCTTTAAAGTCCCTGACCTCGTTCAATATGGTTAAAAGCATTTTTTTAATTGATGCTTCTCCTCTCAGCTGAGATCTCTGGCTCTGACTCTACCGAGCTTTCAGGGCTTACTTGTTTTCCTCTCACTGCTACCTGCAAGAGATTCTCTACTCCCTGAGTGCTTTGGGGGAGGGGGAGCAGCTATGTAAGCATTTTGCAAGGGATTTATCACATCTTGTTTTTGTAATTGTAGCAAACCCGTTTCATCTTCATTGCAGGGTTGTAAAGGATCTATAGTCTTGCTCACGGTCTGATGTGTGGGAGCTTGTGGAAGAGAAGGTATAGCCTGGGACTAAGCAGAGCATCATCATTTGTGTTCTGTGCCTCCTCATCTATGTTTTGAGCTGTGCTTTTCTGCACCCCTGTTCGTCCATCTGGTGTATGGCTATGTGCACCCTTCTCTATTTCCAGATTTGACATGTACTCCTCATCATCCGATGGGTCAATGAGTTCATTCTGCTCAGACTGTTTTTCCTTCTCAGCTAGTGCCTTAGCCTTCAGCTCCAGCCTCTGTTGCACATTTCTCTGTCCTCTTTGTACCCCTCTTGGATTGGTTTTTGACAGTATTTTTTTTATTCTGAATGGACACACTGTCCCAGAATGCTCTGCTGTTGAACTTGGTTTTAACACCCTAGTCTTCCTCACACAAAGTGCGAGGAGGCCTTTCCCCAGTGAGCCTTTCTGCTGTTCCGGTTCCTGATGGAATTGTTTGGGATCAGGTACCCTATGATATATTTGGACCCACTGAATTAATTCAAATTCTATATGCTTTCAAAGTTTCTTTACATGATATTATCACTCCTTGTACTATCTCTAATGATTAGGACATTGATACAGTGCATGAAATGCTAGATGATCTGCCGCATTCAACTGTTTTTAACATCGATGAAATGTATGATGGCAAGGAAAATTATGATGAAATGTTTTATTTTCACCATTATGGTCACCATTTTCTGCATAATGCAAGTACTCCATGTGCAGTATTCAATTCATACAATGGGAACACTGTCCTACATTACCACCTCATAGCTCAAAAGACGTTTGAGACCCAGAGTCTCATTATTATAAACTCACACCCTCGCAGGCTAAAAAAACTTTGCTCATTGACACTAAGCTGATTTATTCTGCATCTTTCATTTCCCAGCTGTCCATACAAGGGTTTGACTTTTGGAACAACAGTGTCGATATTTTTTGTGTTGTTTTATTTATTGCGTATTCAAACAATTTAAACAGTTTGACATAGAAATAAAATAGGGACGAACATACATCGTTCTAGGGTATATATCCATAACCATTACAAACATGGGATGTGTTTCCAGTAAGTCTTGGCACAACAGTTTCGATTTTAAATCCATTTGGAGAAAAAAAGATTGGCAGGTTTAGGGAAACAAGGCTTTATTTTGAGCATGCCTTATGCCACAACAAATGATTTTCCTGAACAAAACTGCGCAGTAAATATCCTGTCTTGGCCAAGATAGAAGATTTAAACACAACAAACATTCCCACATTTGCACGACTTGCAAACTGGCAACAATTTACAAATGACACAGAGGAAACATTAGACACCATGATTTGCAGTGGTTCATACACTTCTTCAAGTACCAGTCAAGAGGGATGGTTAGTGTGGCTGTTAGATTCTAACAGATGTGAAGCACATATTGAAAAAACAAAAAAGGGTTTAGGTTCAATAGGACTGACCCACGTTACGTGCAGACATGACATTCGTGGGTGGTAACAACAAACAGTGTCGGGAAGTTGTGCCTTAATTGGCTCAAACAATCCACACTGTCTCAGGTGAAACAACACTTGTCTTTTCTTTCTGATGACATGGGATTACAGGGCTTTTTGCTAAGTCCCCAAAAACCACGTCAAAAGCGCTTTCTGTATGCAATATACAATGTGTGGAAGATTTCATGGATCTTACCTTTCAAATATCAATGTCGGAATAGGGAGACTGAGGTTTTCCTTAGCAGGACTGACTGCGAGAATACCTTGGGACATTCCTTAGTTTGCAGGGAAGTTTTGCCTCATGGTGCATGTAATGTGTCTAAGGGAAACTTGTCATGTTATTTGAAGGGTTCTCCGGCTGCTGTTATCTGTCCAACTTTCAGATTACTCTTGAATGGGAGTTACTTGATGCGTAATGATCAAGGCTGCTGTGGGATGAGACCAGGCATTGCCTATCTGGTAACAGCCTTCGCGGTTGTTACCTGTTGTACACAAGTACTGTTTCCACATGCTCTCACAGTTAGGGATGCAACGCTTTGGCCTTCAATAAAGCTTACAAACATGCACATTGATCATTTATGCAGACTGAGAGCCTTATTGTTGCAGAAAGATGTGACCTTAACATCTGCAAGGGAGACATTTGAATTTCAAGTTGCAAGATCCTCTTCTGAGATACATTCGCTACTCTGCACTAATTTTCCACACCATTTTGGGGAGCTTGTACACTGTATTTTTAACATGTCGAGTACTGTGGGTTAGTGCACTGTTTTAACAATTGGCACATTCCAGACGGTCTTCAGAGTTAGCACATCATTCATACACTCTGTGCTTGGAAGCATTTTTGGAGGCTTACCGCTTTACCTGTTCCTAGTTGTCTGGACTGTGCTTTTATTTTTTCTGTTCCGCAATCGATGTCCCATCGCATGGCCAAATGGGTATAGCACTACCACATGTGTTCCTGTGTCATCAACGCATTATACAGTGCTTTGCCGCATTCTTACTTCAGGAACTTAATAACCACTGCTTCTTGTCCTTTCAGACTGTTTGGCTACACTCCATGCAGCCCGTTTTCCACTGTCTGCTGTGCACTTTCGAGTGTACCCTAGACATATGCTTGGGAATGCAACTGGTTCAATGTCCAGACATTGACCTACTGGTGGGTCCTCTAACCGCTCATTTGTACATTGTCCTTCGCACTTGCCATTGCTCCTAAATGCATACCATGAGCCCTCCTTGGATGGTTCGGCTCCTGGTGATCTGGGTACTGGCTCGTCTTCTCTGGAGTCAGCACCGGTTGTTCCTCCCTTGGCGAATGCTGAGTGGAACGACTTGATGCATTGGGTGCCTCTGGGAACATTGTCTACAATTGCTGGCAACAGCAAGGTTTCGTCTAATCCTTGGAACATATAAACAATCTGGCAGTTTGGAGTTGTGGGAATCTTTTAATTCAGACATGGTTTTAACATCCTAAATTGTTTTTAAATTTGTGCCGCTTTTTAACTTTTTTAATTCGCTTTTACATGTAAAAAAAGATTTGGCTTCTTGTATGGTTTTACCTTCAAAATAGCATTGTGCCTTTTTTATACTTTTAGGTTTTTTTGCTTTTATGTACATGGTTAATATTGTTTTTAGATAGCTTTTTAGTCACTCACGTCTATGGAGTGGGTGTCACATGGTTACGTTAGGCCTGGATAGAAAGACCATTTTACATGCTCACATTCTTAAGTTGTCTTCTCTTCCTAAAACACAATTTGACACACATTCATTTGCGTGCACATACAGGATGATATTCTTCGAACTCAGTTTGCTTACACTGCTACTTCATATGCATACTATCAAGCACGTTGAACATTCTGTACAAGCACTAAGTTCATCGAGCAAAATGGTGTTATTTGTTTTGGCTGCTCAGCGACAGAGCTATCACAATAGAATAAACAACAGTGGCCTGACTTGGGCTTCGGCACAGGAATATGGATGATGTTATTATAACTAGGACATGGGCCCTTTGTTTAGACAGAGGAGCAATTTGCTGGCATTAAGAGACCGACCCATGCCGGAATTCCTGCCCAGCTGCTTCCTGATCACCTCACGCGAGGGATGCTGCCAAGATCTCCACCAGGATGGGCAGTCTGATGACATTTACTCACAGGTAAAAAGGAGTTAGCTCACCCTACAGGTATTTGGCAAAGGATAGGTTAGAATGTGCTAGGTAGGTAGGATTACATACCAGCATATTCTCTGTAATAAGCAGAATGGTTGAACTGATTATCATCTTTACCATTCTAGTAATGCTAATCTCGTTATTTTGTTTCCTTCTGTTGATTATTGCAGTGCAAGTATTTTACTCAAGAATCACAATGCTTCAATAAATATTGAAAAGCTCTACTGAGTACATCTTGTGTATCTCTTTGGGTATGCATAAATAACCATGCAAAAGGGTTCTAGATCTGCTACCATAATTTTCTTTGGAAGTTAGGGTTGTCATGTTCTGAAGTTGCACATCCTTTTGTTACCTTGTCAGGTCAGGGGTACAGATGGTGCAGAGTGCGCTAGCAGGACTACAACCAACATATCTGAATGTTGTGCATGGAGCTAGTCTCGCACAGTTCAGATGTTTATGTTGTCCAACAAACGCACAGTTTTACTTGGGAAAGTATAAGCCATGCAACAAGAGAGCCCTTATTGCTTTGAGCGGGTCTTGTGAAGCTGCTGTCATCACACTGTGAATAGCACCCAAATTTAAAGTCCAAGGAAAAGACTGCTGGAGCCACTTTTATGTTCACTGAAAATCTCTAAACAAAGGCAGAACAGGGTAGAGCAGAAGTGCCACATACAAGAATGGAGGTCTATGTAAGGGGTAGAAGCCTTCAGCGTGTCTCAATCACTACTGTTCTCCTCTTCACACCACTTTACTCTTAGACACCTACGCCCTTTTTCTCCTGCCATCTTTTGAAACCCATTATCTACATATATCAAGTCATCTCCTTCCTCTTGATCACTTTTTTCTCACTCTGTCCTCTTGCTTGTACTTCCTTGCATCACCTCCCCTTTACCATAACACCTCTCTCACACACTGTCTCCATCCTTATCTGTAAAAACAGTACTTTATTTTCCTATGGTGCTGTCAATAGTTCAACAGTATGTATACCTCCTTTACACATTTTCACATGAATGGTAGTTATAACCAGCGTATATGTGACTTTTGCTTGGTGAGCGCTAGAGATCCAAAGGCTGGATGAGCAATTAGCCAGAAAACCTTTACTACTCCCTGACATGCACTGTCAAAAACTCACAGTCTTTATCAATAACTCCAGGGCTCTCAAAGGTGGCCCCTCATGAACACTCACCCACAACCTGAACACATTCAGGCACATAAAGATGACTCAGAGGCGTATTTACAAGAGGCCTGCACCACTGGAGTGTCACTCTTTTTTGACACCCCCGTATCACAGGTAAGTGTGGGCGGTAAACTCCGCTCTGCCGGCGGAGTTTGAGGAGTTTTGCTACTCCCCACTCCGTTTGAATTGCGAAGTTTGGAAAAAAACTCCTCTGATTGCCGGCGGAGCGGAGTTTATAGTGCATGCCACCCTCGGCCCTCACCCCTAATCTTCTTGAGCCACCTTTGAGCTCATCTGACGCGAGGAGCAGGTACTTGGCAGGGGAAATGATGTAGCCTAGACCTGAGGGAAACTGTGAGGTCATGGGAGCGATGGGGGAATGGCCTCAGGCACAAAACATCCTGCCTAATTTAAATGGCTTAACTGTTGTTTTCAGTCACTCAGCAGAGAGGAAGTCACTGAATGGGTCCGTACGAGAAGTCAGACGGCATCCACTTCTGCCACGCACTTCTACTTCTAATGGTTTTCAGTGCTGCTCACGTCCCATGTTCACACACCTACTCTAAGGCCCTTGGGTTAAGCAATTATTTTATTATCCACGTTGAGATGCCCATGTGCAATACAAGAACGCGCACATCTAGGTACCCGCTGCAAGCACAGCGTCCTACTGCCAGCCTCTACCCCCACGTGATAAAAGCGAAAAACAACTAAGGAGGAGTCTGAGTCCTCTTCCACAATCGTGAGCAAGTTTGAAGCATACTTCTGAACTGAGTGGAGAAGGCGCTTGTGGGCAAAGTTAGAAGCGGACATTGGAGGGCAGGTGAGAATAAAGCACGGGCGGGCGATTTAAAGGCAGACACTGTGGACAGTGTAAGAAACAGACTTTGGGACACTGGTGTGTGTCAGAAGCAGTACACGGTGGGCAGTGAGATATAGGCAGTGCTGACCGTGAGAAGCGGTCAGTGATGGGCATTTGTAGGGCCTGGCAGAGATGATCAGTGTAGCGTGACGTGTGAGGAGACAGTGGTGGGCGATGTGTGGAAGAGACATTGGTTAAAAATGGTAAAAGCAGACGTTTGCCTATTTAGTCATGTTTATTTGATTCAGTGTCTTTGTGCAGTGTGCTTTAATGCTTTTCCAGTCATATTTTTTTGCTCAACTTAGAAAGTTGTTGTTTTAATGCTGGACTCCATAGATTGCCAGTAATGATAGAGTTAGTTGACTGAAACAGCTGACACTAATAAGATTCTTCCTGCAGAGGGACGTGGATTGGCACTCTATGATGGAAATCACTCTTCACTGCACGCAGCAAGCAACGTGTGAAAGCCTGTTATGCTTTGTGGGATTGTAAACTGTTTAGGGCATTCTATGCGGTGTTGATCTAAAGTCATTTTTTGTTAGCCAGCAATTTCATCATTTTGTCATGCCAACCAATCGGAATGGCTGAAATAATTTGTTGCTGCACCATAATTTGATTAAATCAAACGTGCACCATCTATGGGAGAAATGTTTCACTTATCAATAAGTGAAAGCACTAGAACGTTAACTGCTAACCCCTATTTTTGAGGCATAAAGCGCACCTCTAAATAGAACTTAGTAAAGGCACTGAAACCCTTCCTGGAGAAGCGTCACAAATTTCCCTACCTGCCACCATGGACTCTTGTGGTAGTGGCTCTCTGCAAGTGAGCCAGTATTTAAAGTGTGCCTGGAACCGGCCAAAGTGACACAAGGTAGTGACATGGCATGACGAGGTCACACAATGTGCGGGTACCATCTTGGGTGTGTCCCGCCAGTGGTAGGCTTTGTCTAGACTGTTGCCTATGTCGGCTCAGGCACGCCCCTTTCATTCTCGCGACAAAGCTGAATTCTGAAAACTTCCGCCAGCACACTGAAGACAGCCGGAAGTACGGCAGGATTTCCTGTTGCCGTTATTGCAGAGTGTCATAACTGTCGGCACGACACAGGTTCACAGTCTCTCAATCAATAGGTAAGGGGTCCCTTACCTATAGGAGGATGACGCAGCGGGACCAGAAACCAATATTGTTCGGTATTCTTCTTTACTCTGTGCTGACGAAAACAAAGTGTTTTCTTTTTTCTTGGAATTAAATTAAATGTATCCGTCTGGCATGGAATTGCAAAGTGGCATCTAGTGTTCACTGCAAACTACAGTGTATGAATTTGGGTGGAATTTTTATACCATGGTAAATCTGAATCGGCATAATTTAACCATCGCACAAATGGGCAGGTGGGGCAGCTCCGTCTGCCTGCGGAACTCTGCATAGCGGGCAGATTTTTTTTGCTGCTTCATGGAGTTCCGCGTAGCAGAACTCCGCGAGCTCCGCCCAGGGTTAGTCACAGGCCGCTCAATCATATCTATGAGGCTATGCAAATTCACTCTGCATGGCTTTGCTTGGCCTCATAGATATGGAGTAAGGCAAGGTAGCGCAAAGCGCTGCATTGTCTTACTCTGCGTCAAGGAGGCGTTCTATGGGAACGGCGGTGGGTTTTTCCACGCATCAACCATTGATTTTGACGCTGCCCAGATTTACAAAATCACGTAAACCTGAGGCAGCACCAAAACCTTACGCCTCCCCAGAACTGCCGCAACGATGAGAAATGTTATAATTTCTTCTTGTTTTTACTCTTTCCATGTGTGCTGCATTCTGCAGCACACAAAATATGAGGAATACTCCTCTCTGGATTGTTTTTGTGCAGGAAGGTGGCCCTTCCTGCACACAAACAATCCTGCCTACAACGCAGACACCCTTGCACCATTGCGCAAGGGTGCCTGCGTTGGCGCTAGGCACCAAATTGTGCACCGCCACTGCCTGAAAGGACAGGAATACACTGTATTCTGGTAAATACTGTGCATTCCTGCCCTTTCAAATTGGCATAGGACAGAGTAGCAAAAAGACTTGTGGCCATGCCCAACACCATTTTTTTGTAAATTAGGTCATCAGTTCTCAGTATGCATTATATGAAATTCCTTTGTTTTTTTTTTTAATAAACAAATGTTATTGTGTCAAAAGTCAAGCGCAATGCAGAGCTCCTTAACTCAGAAAACATCGGCCATATTATACATTCTAAAGTATTTTTATTGACATTTAATTTATACATTATTGTAGTTATAGTTACGTAAAACAAGACAACATGGACATAAAGAACTACGTTGTTGGTCCCTCACCCCATACGTCTGCATGCCAATCCTGCTATGGAGACATCCGCTGGGGGCACTGGGTCCAAGTATAGACCCTGGTAGTCTGCCCATCGTTTCCAGATCTTGGGATGCTTTTGCAGGCAACCCCTGGCCTTAAATATTGGTACCTGCAGTCCCATACAAAAGTCAAGTCCATTCTTCCATGCCGAAAGAGAAGGTGGGGCCGATGCCTTCCACAACCTTGCGATATCCCTGTTAACCAATGTCAGCCCCAATGGTAACAGATGACTTTTATACATATTGCCCCCGATACCCTCCATCATATGTAGGATTACCAATCTCGGTGAGGAGGGGAGCTCCCACCCCAACATCTCTGCAAGACAAGCCAGAACCCCTCGCCAGAATCTCGTGAGTGCTGTGCAATGCCAAATTGTATGTATGAGGGATTCCTCCTCTTGATCACATCGTAAGCATAACGGGGATGACACTAGACCCGCCCTCCACAACCTTAGTCTGGTGTAGTAAACTCGGTGTAGGTATTTAAATTGGATAAGACACAGCCGCGTTGCTATCGCTGCCTCCTGAGGGGATCCAGTGCCTCCACACAATCATCGCCATCTATCCCGCCCATGCCGCTTTAAGTTTGTCTAGTGTAGAAGAGCTATTTGTCACCAGGGACTGATAGATTTTTGAAATGTTATGGTCTTTTAGATCGCCCATAAATACCTTGGCCTCAATAGGGCTAAACTCGGAGAGAGCCTCTAATCCTGAAATGCTAGGATATATGGCATGCCTAAATTCGAAGTATTTATAAAAATGAGTTTTTGGCATCTGATACTCTTGCTGGAGGTCTTGGAAGGATTTCAGGACAAAGCCTCGCATCACATCTCCTAGTGTAGAAATTCCTACAATGTTCCAACCATGAAATCTGGGTAGAGCAGCCAACTGTGGTAGTCGATTATTATGCCACAGTGGGGTTTCCCCAGTCAGCTTGTCCCACCACCCCATCTTACGGAGGGACTGTTTTCACACCTGAAAGGCTACCCTCGTGGCAGGCGGTAGAGAGATGTGCAGAGGCGAGGAGTACAATATGGTATGGAGAGTAGATTCTCCCATGCACCTTCGCTTCACTGCATAAGCGGGGTCTTGCCTATCTCCATACCACCATTCGTTCAGTACCAGCAGGTGTGATGCCATATAATACGATTGAACATCTGACGAAGCTAGCCCCCCACAATATGTCGATTGAAAGCAAGTCCGTAACGCAAATCTAGACCTCCCCCACAGAAATTGGCCTAGTGCCGCGTTAACTTGGCGAAACCACTTAGGGAGAACTGGGTATCGATGATTCTGCAATTGGTAGAGTAGATGCGGCAACGATACCATTTTAAAAATGGCTGATCTGCCATAAATGGAGAGGGGCATGTGCAACCAGACTTTCATCTCATGCACCCGCGCCCATATCGGGGTAATATTTATGTCCCATGACACGCTTGGCGAATCCAACAAGAAAACTCCCAGATATTTCACTCCCTTCACAGTCACCTGCACTGCCGATGCCCAAGCCCCAGTCCTGACGTTCCCCCAAGCACCCACAGGGTGGATTTACGGGGGTTTATGAATAAACCAGTGGACTCCTCAAAGATTTGCATAATGCGGAGCAGCCTCGGTCCCGTCTTATTGATGTTAGTTAAAAAGAATAGGACATCATCGGTATATAGTGCGATGTGGTCCGAGAGCCCATGAGTCTACTCAAAGCCTGCTACCTTTGCATCCATCTGGACCCACGCAGACAGGGGCTCCATTGCCAAGGCAGATATGGCGACAAGGGACACCCCTGTCGGGTGCCCCTTCCAATTGGGAATGTGAAGGAGGTGGATCCTGCAACACGCACCGACACCGTAAGGCCTGTATATAGCAATTTTAAATATGACAATAATTGCGGACCCATATTAAGATGGTCTAGGAGTGCAAACAGGTATAGCCAACTGAGGGAGTTGAACGCCCTATCCATATCTGCCAACAATAGGGCAGCCTGATCCACTTCTCCCTGGATGGTGGCTATGGCAATGTGCACTCAGCGGATATTAAGGCACGTAGCTCTATGGGGCATAAAACCGGTCTGCTCCGGATGAATCAAGTGAGTTATATGGGGTTGGAGGCGATTGTCCAATGCTTTGGCCAAAATGTTTGCCTTGACATTCAATAGTTAAATGGTGCAGTATGAGGCATATTGGTCTGGGGGTTGGCCCGGTTTATGAAACAGGACCACTTCCGCATGTCCCCAGTGTCGCGGAAGGCAACCTCGGTCTCTCGCTTCATCGACAACTCTGAGGAAATGGGGCCACAATTTAGAGAAATATTTCTTAAAGAACTCAAATGGGAATCCATTGGGACCCGGTGCCTTTCCAGAATTTAGGTCCCCCAGCGCTGTTCATAGCTCCTCCTCAGTGAGCAGAAGGTCTAGCTCTGCGCGTACCTCGTCAGAATGGGCCCGGGGCGGTAGGTCCTCTATAAAGCAGTGTATCATGCCTTCCTGTAGGAGTTCATTAGGAGTTTACAGCTCTGCAAAATAAGTGGCGAAGCTCTCAGCTATTAGAGAGGGGTCACTGAGAACCCTTTCATTTGGGCATGATATACTGGAAAGAACCTGGGGGTGCAAGGCACCCTGACACAGTCTATGGAGTAATTTACTGGACTTGTTGCCCGATAAATCCTACTGCAAGATGCCAGCCACGCCAGACGAACCTCATCCATCAAAAGGTTGGTGTGAGTCTGTCGCAGCAGCTGTTGGTGCACCAGACTCCCTCCCTCTCCCCTACTGCTCCACTCAAGTTCCATTATGTGGGCCTCTGATTTCAGAAGCGATTTTCTTCGGGTTTGACGTGCTGCCACGCAGAATGAGATGTCTACTACCCGCATGGTTGGCTTCATGGCCTCCCACAGGATCACAGCCTCTGCTACCGACCCTACATTTATATCCAGGTATTGCTTGGTCGCCTGGCCTATGTGCTCCCGATATTTCTCATCTTGTAGATTCCAATGGGAGCGATGCCTTAATGTGTTTGTACGAGACCCTGCAATGGATTAGGAGCACCACCCCACGTGATCCCCTGGTGAAGCCTGAATGGAACTCTTGAATATAACCATATCTCAGGAGACACAACGCTTTTGTTCCCATTCAGTGCGTCTCCTGGAGCATCCAGATGTCCGCACGGTAGCGTTTGGCCTGATGAAGTATGGGCCCTCTCTTTACTTTGTCTAACGCTCCTCTGACATTCCAGCTCACAAACCGAAGGTCCCCGGCCTGGGTTTGCACCCTATCTATTGGAACTGCCATCAGTGGAGCCCGGGACATTAGCATGTGTGAAAATTATCAGCCAGTGTGCGAGTAGTGGACAAATATAATAGTGACATAGTGCAAACATACACCATTTGTTCCCCAACTTCCCCCCACCCCCACTATATCTCAAAACTGCTGCGGCGGAGGTGGCTTGCAGACCCCAACGGGAGTCCACCGCCTGCCCCCGTCAATGGTTCCCCAAAAACCAGCCCATATTCAGGGGGCGTTCCCCTCGACTATCTAGAATCTGAAAAAGGTACTAGCCCCCCCCCCTCGTACTTCATCGGTCTAAGCAGTGGATACTAACAGTCCCCTGTCCAGAGGAATCTCAGAATAGCTATGAGGCCGAAGTCCCCTGTTGGAGCACCCATGCGGATCTGTTAGGATCCCCACAGGATTGAGATCAGCGTCTTAACCGTGATATTCTGTTTCTTTTAGCTTTGGGCTTGGGTGGTTCACGGACAACATCACTGGACGATGAAACGCATTCCAGTCTGGGTGGAGCGTGGGGCCAAGTCTTCACTGTCTCGTCCGTCCAGTTGAAGAAGTCTTCAGGCGACTCAAAGAAAAGCGTGCGTGATTGGTATACCATCCTCAATCTGGCGTGATACAGCAAGGCATATGGAAATTTCAGATCACGCAGGCAGGCCTTGGCTGCCATAAATGATTGTCGCTTCTGTTGGACTAGCCGCGTACAATCCGGAAAAACAAGGATATGGGCGTTGTCGTAAGTCAGGGGCTCTTTAGCTCTGGCCTGCTTCAAGATCGCGTCTCTGTCATGATAGTTTAAGATCTTTGCGATGACAGGCCTCGATCTGGCTCCCGGAGGCAGCTTCTGCGTCAAGGCCCTGCGTCCCCTTTCAACAATAAAGCAGCGGGACAGCGATTCCAGGGGAAGCCAGTTCGTAAGCCACTGAGTCAGGAACCGCTCCATGTCCCCCCCTTCACATCCATCAGGGAATCCTACAAAGCACAGATTATTTCTCCTGGCCCTGCCCTCCGCGTCTTCCACCCACGATGCAAGGCCTCTGGTGACTGTCTCCAATGTCACAACTTTTTTTCTGTAAAGTAGTGACTGAGTCTTCCACTTATGAAATCCTGGTCTCAGTCTCCGCAATATGCTCCACCGCATTGCGCAGATCCTGCCTAATAAGCATGACATCGGAGCCCACCGCCCCAATCTTTGCATCCAGGATGTCCCTAGATTGTGTGATGGCTGCCATAAGTGCTGCATTGTCCGGCACGCCTCCAGTTGCGCCTCCTTGTTCGACTCCTGAGGCCCCTGCTCCAGTATAGCGGTCCAATGTGCTTTGTTTAGTGGACCCTCCCGCTGTTTTGTCTTTCGTCATGTCGCACTTCAGACACTAATCTCACAAGATGACGGTTTAGTGACGCCCGAGTCTGGTTCCCAGGACAGCCCGCGCTTGTAAATCCTGCGGCGTGTGGATCTTCCCTTCTTGCCTTTTCCGCAATCCATGTTCTTTTCCACACGAGATCTCCCAGAATATAGGGACTCTGGCTGAGACCTCCTGCCCACAAACCACACTGAGTTCTAACCCGGCCGCTTCCACAGACAGTCGTGTCTCCTGCCCCACTGTCTGCTGCTCCCACTCCTCTAGGATAATACAGCTCACGGCCTGCACCTGGTTCCTGTGCCCTATTTGCTGTCTAGGCCCAATTCTACGCTAGGCAGGTGTCAGTTTTGCAGGGTCTCGCCATCACCGAGCTGGCCCCCACTCCACAAGCCCATGACCTGTGACTCCCAGAGGGGGTATGCTCGTGCATGCAGATCAAGGCACTACGGACCAAGACTCTATTCATTCCCCGTATCTCACAGCAGCCAGGGGACCAATATCTGGCTCCATTCCGAAGTGTAGCTGGTGGCCCCCCGTGTCTTCAAGGGCAGCACCACCCGGGGCCTGTACCTGGTTTCAGCAGTACGTAGGCTGTAAAGGGCGTCCCTTCACCGAGCAGGTTGCACCGTCCCGTGAGGCCCAACCGCTATGCAACCGGCCCTCACGCCGCAGGCCCGCAGGCTATAACTGCCAGGTGGCGTATTTATTCTTGCTGGCCTGCGTACCCCTGTCCGGGGTTCTGCTCAATTTCCGGGCCTCCCCACTGTCAGCCCGGGGTCTGTTCATCTAGTGTCTGGCTCCGGCCCCGGCATGTCAACCGGACCTCCCCCCACGCGGCCTGTTCTAGCCGCTGAGATGAGATAATAAAAGAGGGGGGGAGGGGAGAACGAGGAGCACTCACCCGGCCGCCGCCGAAAGCCTCCCAGCCACGTGGATGCCTTCTCAACCGCTGCCCATACTCTGAGCCGGCTGCCAAGAGCTGACACAATCTTCAATCAACCCTTCTTTGTTTTGAGCACATTGGTGTTACCACGGCCGCGGTTCACTGTTTTGGCTATCGCCCAGGAGGCCCCGCCTCGGCTGCACCCGCCAGGCCGTCAAGTCAGTTCGCTGCCACTACCACCACAATCACACTGATTCCGGCTCACCTGCGTGCCACGATTGCCACTGCCCAGCTTCACTACTATGGCAGAATACTTTTCAGGGACAGAAATCCGATGAGGCAGGATAAATTAAGGATATTAGCCACGGCCTGAGCGGAGCTCACCTAACATGCGTCCACCATGATGGATCGCTAGGCCACGCCTCCCCTGAAATTCCTTTGTTGCTTAAAAAATACACTAACAGGTGGCAAAAGTAAATGGAAGATTAAGTAAACGTGAAATGTAAACAGGGACTGCATCACTCCGTAATTCTTGAGAAATCCATTGGAGTTTTTTGCCTCTAAAATTAAGAACCTGAAGATAGAGGCCAGCAGGGACCCATTTCAAAGTCAGTTTTTAATTTCTGCTGGGTCTGAGATCCACTCTACTTAAAAGCAAGGTGCGGCGGAATAAAAGGTAGAGTAAACCGGTATATCCATGTCACCGGGACATTGATTCCGGTTCAGCCCTTTTAGTTATCGATCACTGCACTCTGGCAATTGTAGTCTTCATTACCATCAACTAACCTAATTGAGCTGACACAGCCACTCTTTATACAATATGACCATTGAGCTGCCTGATGGTTGCATTGTGAGTGCCCTTGAATATATTCTTTTAACTTGTGTTCTGTAAATGTCATCGCATTCCTGAGGTTCCAGGGTTCTACTGTTGCACGGGCCATTCTTCGCCTGAGTTGACTTCTGGGCGGCAGTTGTCTCCTGGACTCCTTGTTTTGCATTTTCGAAGGCTTGTTTAGATTTATACTAGATTTTGGAATAAAGTTTCTTTTAACTTCTCACCTTGGCCTTTTCTCAGAACCGAACCATCACAATTTGGCATTAGGGAGGAAACTGATTTTTACTTAAAAGCAAGCCCACCGTGGCATTCATCTTGTGGCTATGGTATTTGGACGAAAAATTGAGTTGTGAATATCAAGATACAGAAATATCGTTAAAAAAAATATCGTAATACAAAAATATCGTGATGCAGAAATATCGTTGTCAAGAATATTTTTTTTTTCAGGTAAGTAATATAGTCTTCAAGAATATTGTTGTTAATATCCTTTTCAATAGTACAGCTGAATAAATATTGTTTTTTAATTATCTTAATGCGTTTTAGTACATGTACTAATTTGATGTGTTATTATTATTTGTATCATTGTTAATACTATTTTTAAATATAGTGTGTAATTTTAAGTGATTTTTAATTTTTATTTTTTATTGCTAATAGAAATGTATAATGTAGCAGGTTCCTAGGTTTGTAGGGGTATAGGGAGGAAATTAATTAAGTAATAATTAATGCTTTCTTATTAATTTATTGTTAATTGTTTAATTGATAATAAATTGTGTAATGTGTAATATTCATAATTTTTAGTTATATATATGGTGCGGGCTGCTGGGTTTGTACGGGTTTAGGGTGGTAGTTACTTAACTAATAAATAATTAGCAATGAATTATTAATTTGTTATTAATTATTTCATTCATTATTAATTATGTAAATTGTGTAATAATTGTTATATTCGTTATTTATTAGGTGTGGGCTGTTGGGTTTGTAGGGATATAGGGTTGGAAGTCAATTAAGTAATAATTATCAACAAATTCTTTATTATTCATTACTCAATTGATAATTAATAATGTGCATTATGTAATATTGGTTTATTTTTATTTTCGTTATGTTTTAGGTGCATGTTGCTAGGCATGCAGGGGTAACAATTAATTAACAAATAATTATAAATTTTTAATTGATAGGTTAATTGATTATCAATAATGTAAATATTATACTTATTTATTTTAGTTATAGTTTAAGTGTGGGCTGCTATATTTGTGGTGGTATAGTGAGGATGTAGCATTACCGCTAGAGTGGTCGACCTTGAAGCTGGGGAACCGGGTTCGAGTCTCGGCAACGACACTCAACGTCCTGTGATTCTGGGCAAATCACTTAATCTCCCTGTGCCTAACAAAAATTAATGTGTCCTTCTGTAATGAAACTGGTGCTCATGTAAAGCGCTCTGATACCCGATTTCTCTGGTCTAGTTCGCGCTATATAAAACTCTAAAAAAAAAAAAAAAACATAAATAACAATTGTTCAAATTGATAATTATCAAATTGTTTCATAATCATGTAAATTGTTTTTTATTTTTCAAATATTTAATTATTTTTGGTTAATTAATAATGTTCATATTAAGAGTTTTATATTTGTTCTATATTAATAGGGTTATTCAAATATGTAATGTGTTTGAAGTGAAGTTGCACAGACTTGAGTGGGAATAGTAAACCTTACCCCTCCGAAGTCCAACTCTTTCCCTACTGCTGTCCAGACTGAAGTGGGAATACTAAATATTACCCCTCCGAAATCCAACTCTTTCCCTACTGCTGCACAGACTGGAGTGGAAATAGTAAATATTACCCCTCCGCAGTCCAACGCTTTCTGTACTGTAGCACAGACTGGAATGGGAATAGTAAATCTTACCCTTCCGAAGCCCAACTCTTTCTCTACTGTTGCACAGACTGGAATGGGAATAGTAAATCTTACCCCTCTGAAGTCCAAAGCATTCTCTCCTTTTGCACAGACTGCAGTGGGAATAGTAAATCTTACCCCTCCAAAGTCCAATGCTTTCTCTACTGTTGCACAGACTGCAGTGGGAATAGCACATCTTACCTTTCCAAAGTCCAATGCTTTCACCACTGTTGTACAAACTAGAGTGGGAATAGTAAATCTTACCCATCTAAAGTCCTACGCTTTTCCACTGTTGCACAGACTCGAATGGGAATAGTGAATTTAAACTCTCTGAAGTCAAAGTCTTTCCCTACTGTTGTAGAGACTAAAGTGAGAGTAGTAAATCTTATTCCTCTGAAGTCCAAAGCTTTCCCTACTGTTGTACAGATGGGAGTGGCAATAGTAAATCTCACTCCTCCGGAATCCAACGCTTTCCCTACTGTTGCATAAATTGGAGTAGGAATAGGATATCTATTAATTCCAGACTTCAAAACTTTTCTTAATATTGTTTAAATATACCTAGCAATTATTTTTAATAGTTTAATTTTTTCATGTTATATTATTTGTTAATATATATATTTTTCAACTTTTGATAATATTTTTAGTAAATGTCTTTTTTTGGGATTATATAGTTTTTTTATAATAAATTAATTTGGTAATATATTAATATATTTAATGTTTTGCAGTTGACTTGTTAATATTATTTATGAAAATATATATATATATATATTCACTGAAAAAACCATAGGTTTCAGGCACGTTATAGCTAGGAATTAGCATTTAAAAAACCTTAGAAATTCACTGAAAAAACCATAGGTCACATATTACATCACTCATGACATGGTCAGTGACATCACTCATGACATCACTGATGACATCTCAAATGACATCACTGATGACATCATCCAGTGAATGTGTGTTTTTCTGAAAATTATATATGTTTTATATATGTATATCTCAAGGTTGATGGAAGAATAAATGGGTATATAAATGTCTAAATGGATGATTTGTTTTTTGAAAAATTGATTGTATTACTGACTGATTAAGAGTATCTTAGTGAGTAATGTTTAAATTGACTATTGCAACTCACTCTACATTGGAGCCAAGAAAAATGTAATCCAAAAGCTCCAGACTCTGCAGAATGTTGCTGCTAGACTGTTACTGGATCTACCTAAATTCAGCCCTATTAGTCAAATTACGCGTGAACAGCTACACTGGCTGCCCATAACCGCGAGGATTCAGTTTAAATCAATGTGCATGATACATAAGAGCCTGCACAGGCTAGGACCATCACAGATAGGTCAATACTGTAAACGGTATGTCCCTTTGAGACGTCTACGATCTGCGTCAGCCCACCTGCTTGTGGTGCCAAAAGTAAGGACTCTGAAGTGGGGGGGCAGAAGTTTTCGCCACCTGGCTCCTAAAGTTTGGAATACCATGCCGCTTCATCTTAGAATGCAAAACGATTTACTACAATTTAGAAAGGGACTAAAAACATGGCTCTTTACAGGCATCCCTATAAAATCGTAAGTTTATTTGAATCTAGATGTAAAGGCAGTAAGCGCTAAGACGCCAAGGCAAACACGCGCTATATAAAAACCAATTTTCATTTCATTTCATATATGTGACTACTGGTGTCTATAAGTGAGTATATGTGAGAGTGAGAGATTGAAAGAGTTCCTGTATGAATAAGTATGTGTTTCTATAAGTGATTGTTTAAAAGACTAAGTATGTGTAAGTTTCTGTAGAAGTAAGTGTAGTGGTGTGTGTATAACTGAATATGCAGGTAAACGGATGTTTGATTCTTTATTAGCATGAGTGACTACGTGTGTGAGTAACTTTATGGATGAGTGGCGTTGTGTAACAGAATGTATAGGTGTATGAATACATATGATGAGTGAGTGCATGTATGAGTGACTGTATAGGACTGTTGGTGAATGAGTGGATGTGTATGTGGATCTTACAATTACTGAATAGGTTGTTGTAACTGGTATTGGTATGTCCATTGTTTTGAAAATTTTAATTTCTATTTTTGAATGTATGTATGAAAGGTTATATTAGGGGGAGAGGAGGTCTGCCACTCTATCACAAGGATGATGTCATCAGTGATGTCATGAGTGATGTCACTGACCATGTCATGAGTGATGTAATATGTGACGTCATCAGCAGTGAATTGCGGGCGCGCGAGTTATAGTTAGCTGAACTAACTATAACGGGGGAATTTCTATGGTTTTGTACGAGTGAAAAGTCCAGCTAACTATATCGCCCCTGAAACCTATGGTTTTTTCAGTGAATTTCTAAGGTTTTTTAAATGCTAATTCCTAGCAATAACGTGCCTGAAACCTATGGTTTTTTCAGTGAATTTCAAAGGTTTTTTAAATGCTAATTTCTAACTATGCCTACAGAGATAGGACATGTGAAGAAAGAAGGAAAAACGCACAGAAAGAAAAAAAAGAAATGCAGAAAGAAGCAACAGAAGTCCTCAAAGACGAAGAAAAGTGCAGGAAGAAATATAACGTGCAGAAAGAACAAACAGAAGAGCAGAAAGAAGCCTTGTTGCAAAATCATCCTGTCAACTTTTTCAGACGGATACTGGTGGTAACTGAGTCTGCCTAAGCAGTCCTAGAGCCAGTGCTATGTTAAAAGGCACTCAGAATACAGTGAAAACACCTACATACACTAGGGCACACTATGCGTTGGGGTCCCCCTGTGATTAGCATGACCTCCTCTGTAAGCCCCTAGTATATAATAGGGCAGGGGATTAAAACTACCTCTTAAAACGCACCACAGGGCGTGTTTGAACACGTCACCTCATGCCCCGTCCCCTCCCTTCCCCACTGTGTAAACACACCCTGTAGCCATTTTAAGTTGGGAGATTAAGTCCCCTTGAATCCTGAGGGTCCCTAGGGTCCAACTAGACCACTAGGTACCTCCAGTAAGCGCCACAGAGCTGCGTTGCAGAGAGGTGTAAAAAGTGGCACGGCCTGCACCACCTCTCTGCAACGCAGAGCAGTGGTGCTTACTGGAAGCACCTGGTGGGCTAGTTGGACCCCAGGGTCCCTCAGGATTGAAAGGGAATTATTTCCCCAACTTAAAAACGTGCCACAGGGCGTGTTTGCACACGTCACCTCAGCCCCCGTCCCCTCCCTTCACCACTGTGTAAACGCGCCCTGTGGCTGTTCTGAGTTGAATCCTAAGGGTCCCTAGGGTCAAACTAGCCCACTAGGTACCTCCAGTAAGCGCCACAGAGCTGCGTTGCATGCAGGTGTAAAAAGTGGCGTGGCCTCAGAACACCTGTCTGCAACGCAGCTCCCTGGCGCATACTGGAGATACCTGTTGGGCTAGTTGGCCCTCAGGGACCCTCAGTATTGAAGGGGAATTAATTCCTCAACTTACAACTGGCCAGGGGGCGCGTTTGTAGAGTGCTGCAAGAAGGGGGCATGGTCTCCGGAGCGATGCCGGTCTTTTATTTATTTATTTATTTATTTTTAAGGAGGAGGGCTGTGTGGCCCCCTTTCTTTTTCTAATTTATTAGCCCTGGGGACCCCATCCCCCAGGGCCTGCACCCTAATTTTTTTTGTTGAAAAAAATTAATTTGGCCCTCCCAAGGCCTTAATCGGCCCCGGGGACCCCAACCCCCGGGTCATTGCCTTTTTTTTTTTTTTTCTTTAGGAGGGGAGCTGTGTTGCTGGACAAACCGTATGTACCTATCACCATGACGATTTGCGTGATATTCATTAAAAGGCGACTATGCATACAATGAATCCACGTAGAATGTATTCACACCGCTAGTGAAGCTCTGACATGTCTGACACCCTACCGTGCCTAATCCCGGCGCCCCCGCTGGTGGGTACTCTCCAAGTAGACACCCTTGTCGTTTATTTATACAAACATGGGTAGCTATTGACGGGCACATTTAATACACATGCACACCAAGCCATTCAAAGGGGATTCGACAAAAATTCGACCAAACTATGCAAGAAACCCCCTCACGGTTAATAAACCACACATCCACCGCCGGATGTGTAATACTTTTTATTTTACTCTCTGGAAAGGAGACAAACCTCACTTGAGAGTCACAGCGTGCTCCTGGCTGAGCCCAATGCTGTGTTACACCCACCATTGCCTGCCGAGTGCCACACACCTCTGTGTTGTATTTCACCATCTAGTGCTTATGCTATGACACTGTCTAGCCCATGTGCACTGTAACACCACCCCGTGAATATGTCATGCCACACTTGCCTTCGCACGGGTTATATTGCCCCATCTAACGTGCCTTCCTCGATGCCTATGTTATAAAGCACAGCGCTATGCCATACTTATTACAATCTGGGATCCATATCTTTGTCACAGTGCATATGCAATGTTACACTACCCAGCACATATTTTATATTACAACTTTAGAGACTACTTAGGTTACACAACACTGCCCTGTGCATATTACACTCCAAGGCGCATATCACATAGCAAGCGCTAGTGCCTGTGCTATCTCGTGCTCTCCAATGAATCTGTCATTGCGCACAATGTATTGCATATTATATTTCACGCCCGGTTCATCTTATATCACACTTTTTGGTGCATAGTTTATACCATATACTATATCTAGTTTTCATTTTCAATCGTGCTCTCAGGACTATGTTCTATATAACACTGCGTCCACCTACCCTTTTCACGGGCATTACATTTTGCGATGGGGGATGGAAGGTCAGGGGATGTTTCTGCCAAGTGAGCCCGGAGTCACAGTCCCAAACGTCCTCTTCTTCCTGAATAAAAGTGAGATTATGCTGCATACTTGTTCATATTTTAAGTAGTTCGCACAGACACACATTTTAAAAACAATAAAGTTCCTAATACCCACCTTCTATGAACAGTTAGCTTGCTGCCCCATCCACCTCCTCCCTATCCTCTGTTGTCTGAATCCATGGACTAGCCTCCTCCCTCCTGCCATGCATGGTCTGATGTGCTGCCACTGCCCTCCATTTAGCATGATGTACCAGTCCACTCCTCCTGCCCTCCATTGCCCAATTCTATGGGCAATCATTGACCTCCTGCTTAGCCTCTGTGCTTAGCTTGCTGCCCCTATTCTCCTTCCCCCTGCCCTCCGATGTCTTTGTGCATGCCCCTGCTCCATCCTTTTTGACCACCATGTTCCATGGACCTGCCACTCCTATCTACTCTGAGTGTTCTGTTGAGCTGCCACTCCCCTCCCACCTGCCTAGCATTGTCAGATGACTGTAACCTGTCCCTGCCACGTCCACCCTGCCTGTCCACATGCCATGCCCCTATCCCCTTCCTCCTGTCCTTCATGGTCCATTTTACTGCCACACCCTTCTGCCCTCCCTGGTCTGTTGTGCTGCAACTGCTCCTCCTGCCTGCCCCGCGCGGTCTGTTGTGAGGCCCCTTCCCCTGAACTCTCTTGTCTGTGGCCAGGTCCTGACCCTCCCTTCTATCCTCCATGGTCCTTTGTGCATGCCCCTGCACCCTCCTTCTTGCCCATCATAGCCATTGTGCTGCCACTAACCCTCCCGCTTGCCATGCATTGTTTTCTGTGCTGCCATTGCCATGGCCCCTCCCACCTTCGCTGTGTGGTCAGCTAGCTGCTCCTGACCCCCTCCCACTTTCCCTCCATGGTCTGTGTGTATGCCATCAGTCTCACTGTTGCTCTCCATGGTGTGTCTTGTTTCTAGTGCCCATCCTGCCTGACCTCCATGGTCATCTTGCTACTCCTGCCCTCTTGCCCCCAGCCCTCTGTTTCCATGTGCAGACCTCTATTCCCTCCTTCCTGGCTTGTCGGTTCCATTGTAATGCCCCTGATCCGTCCCTCCTGCCCTTTATGGTCTGTTATGCTGCAGCTTTCTCTCCTGTCTGTCCATTATGGTCAGCTAGGTACCATTGCCTCTTTCCCCTCTGTTGTCTGTTGTCCATGTGCATGGTCCTGTCCCCTCCCTATTGCTTTCTATGGATTGTTGTGCTGCACTCCCGTCCCGCATGCCCTGTGTGGTGTATTGTGCTGCTGCAAACCCTGATGCCTGCCCTGTAGGGTCAGTTTGGTGCACCTCTCAATGTCCCTCCTGTCCTCTGTTATCCGAGTCCATGTCCCTACCCCAATTCCTCCTGCCTACCATGATCCAATGTACCATACTTGCGAACATTTTGAACTTGGTAAGAGGGAGATTTTGAAATAAATCTGGGGTATTGATTTTCCCCTTTGAGTTACATTGAAAAAGAGAAGATTGTAGAAAGGAACCAGATCAAGTAAAGCCCATTTGAGCTTAAAAACATTGGATGTTTCCTGGCTGAAACGGGTCTGTTGGCATGTATGGTTGTATGACCACTGCCTCTTCCTTCTGCCCACAATGGTCTATTACATCACCACAGCCTCTCTTGCCAGTCCTGTATTGTTGGTTTGTAGCCCCTGCCCCCCTTTCCACTGCCCTCCATAGTCTGTTGTGCTTCCACTGCCCTTCCTGCCTGCCTAGTGTGGTCAAATTGTTGCCTCTGCACTCTCCTACCTGCCTTCAATTTTCAGAGTCCGTGCCCCTGGCCTCTGCCTCTCAACAGTATCCCAGTGAACAACTAGATTGCTAACATTCTATATTTATTACAAAAGTGTGGAACGCCTGACGTCATCTTGATGTAATCAAAACTGTAATGCCTAGAGCATTTCCTTTAGAAATTACATATATGAGATGGTCTTATTTGCATCAAAATTATTGTTAGTGCTCTAAAAAACTAAAATGAGGACATATTTTCTGAGTTTTCAAATAGCGACAAAGAACTTTTAAATTATTTGTAATCTTAGTTTTTTTATAAAGTTGACCACTTGATTAAATGTTGCATCCAAGGGGAGAGGGTGTGGTGTTACTTCCAGAGCTGCAGACTTTGCAACTGGGGAACCAGGTTGGAGTTTCTGCTTCAGCACAACATTCTGTGATTCTGGTCAAATCACTTAATCTCCCCATGTCTACAACCAAAATGAATTTGATCTTGTGTGATGTAACCAATGCTCATGTAAAGCACTCCAATACCTGACAAGTCTGCACTATATAAAACTGCAAATACACAAAAAATAAGTGTTTTGCACACTTCTGTCATTGGGCTACATTTGGGTGATATTTGGGCTACATTTGGGCTACATTTGGGCTCTTTTGTCTCTGGTGGCCATTTTAGGAGATTTATTTGTTATGAAGTTTCCTAATTTCCTCATTTACTGCAGTCTCCTCAGTAGGAAATGCTTTCAGTTTTTTACTTTGATTCCATCAAGAAGGTATTCAGATATGTCACACATTTGCCATAAATTCTGAATGTTAGCACTCTAGTTGCTCATTAGATCACTGTAGTAAAGCTACTGCTCACCACGGAAGTCTGCTGCTAGTATTAGAAGTGCATGTTTCAGTCTGCATATCAGAATTTTTTAATGAAATAGAAGAGGATTTTAGAAGTCACTCAAAATATGCCCTAATTTTTCTTTCTTCATCACTAATCATAATTTCTATGGCAAAATGAACCCCCTCATTGTGTTCCTTTTTAAATTAAATGTTTTAAGTGTTACCAGTTTATTCCAATCAAGATGGCTTCAGGTATGCCATACTTTTGTCATAAGTAAGACAGTAAGCGCTCTAGTTGATCTTAAGAACACTCTGGGACGTTCTGTCATTGGGCTACATTTGGGCTACATCTGGGTGATATTTGGGCTACATTTGGGCTACATTTGGGCTCTTTTGTCTCTGGTGGCCATCTTGGGAGATTTATTTGTTATGAAGTTTCCTAATTTCCTCATTTACTGCAGTCTCCTCAGTAGGAAATACTTTCAGTTTTTTACTTTGATTCCATCAAGAAGGCATTCAGATGTGTCACACATTTTCCATAAATTCTGAATGTTAGCACTCTAGTTGCTCATTAGATCACTGTAGTAAAGCTACTGCTCACCAGGCAAATCTGCTGCTGGTATTGAAAGTGCATGTTTCAGTCTGCATGTCAGAATCTTTTTATGAAATAAAAGAGGATTTCAGAAGTCAAAATGTGTTTTTCTTTCTGCAGCACTAATCATAATTTATATGGCAAAATGAACCCCCTCATTTTGTTCCTTTGTAAATTAAATGTTTTAAGTGTTACCACTTTATTCCAATCAAGATGGCTTCAGGTGTGCCATACTTTTGTCATAAGTAAGACTGTTAGCGTTCTAGTTGTTCTTTAGAACACTCTGGGAAGCTGCAGTAGAACACAAAGGAATCAACTGACAGCCTCTGCCCTTGTTGGATGTACATGTTTTACTGAGAATGTCAGACTTCATTCTCACATGACTGAGAAAGATAATGTGAATTTACAGAAAATATGCTCTCAGTTTAGCTTATAGATCACCTTCCAAACCTCTGTGGGAAAAGCATGAGAAAATAGTTTTCTCTAAAACATGGTTCATGATATCATAGCAGAAGGCTTTTTCACATGGTAAAATCACCTTAGAACACACCACAATTCCTTAAATGAGTATGGTACCATCAACAAATGATTTATAATGTAACTAAAGTCTTAAAACCTTCTATTAACTGCAATGCTTTTTTTTTTTTTTTTGAAAATATCTTTATTGAGCATCAGATAACAATAGTGAACAGTTACATCCCGTATGCATGCGTCATCTGTGCATTTTCCTGAGCATAAGCCACGCTCTGGCATCCCACTTACAAAGATCCGCCCCTCCAACGATGAGGTACATCCCATCCCACATTGTCAATGGTTATCAGCAAATAAGACACTCAACTAGTACCCCAAGTGGTACGTTCAACACTTACAGTGAGCAGATCAGTATAATATGCAATTCTACCCTACCCCAACAATCCCCCCCTCCCCCCACCCCCAAACTAACTAAGAACATTGGTGCCGCTGCTCGGGAGGGCCACCCCCGCCGATGTACCTGCGGCAGGCGCTCACCAAGCTCCGATACCCCCACCTGGGGGGGTCCGTACCGAGGAGGAGGAGGAAGGGGAAAGGAGGGGGGGGAAGGAAGGGGAGGAGTCAGAGGCGGGAGGGGGAAAGAGAAAGCGGGGGGGATGAAAAGACCCCCAAAGGGAAGGCAGAAGAGGGGACAGGGCGGCAAGCCCCCCAGAGGGGGGGGGAGGGGGAGAGAGAGGGGAAAGGAAAGCCAGCCCATATAGAGGGCCAGGAAGGACCCCCACGCTCAGGAGACAATCGAGATACCAATTAACAAGCGGGGTTCACAGGTGCATCACCCCCCCAGCTCCGCCAGTGCCTAGTAACCCCCCGCCTCTATACATCCACCCCGCTAACTCGCAGTGCAGTAGGCGACCCCGCGGGGTCCGGGGCTACTAATGCCTTAAACTGCTCAATCAGTTGAGCCCATTCCAGTGCCACCGGTCGTTTCCTCAGGCCTCTGTACTCCTCCTGGTATAAAGCCTCCCGCTCCGCCACCGCCCACCCGCCCACCTCCTCGCGCCAGGCCTCAATTCTCGGCGCCCGAGCTGCCTTCCATCGTTTCGTTATCATGCGCTTCGCCAGTATCAGAACCAGCCCTGCGAATCTATGCATTAGCTTTGCCTTTTTGGGGATAGGAAATAATCCGAGAAGACAGGCGTCAATGGTGTCCCAAGGGGCGCGTCCCGTTACCACCGCAAGCTCCCGCGTCACCTCCGCCCAGATCTCCCGCAGCTTGGAACAGTTCCACATCATGTGCAGAAAGTCAGCGTCTGACGCATGGCACCGCGGACATGCCGCCGATGCCGAGGGGTACATCTTACGTATTGTGGCCGGGGCAAGATATGCGGCATGTAGTATAAACAACTGGATAGTCTTCAGCCGACAGTTTCGTGAGATTTTTCGAGGATGGTTTAGCATTCGAGTCCACTCCCCATCATCCAGATTCCGACCCAAGACCAAGTCCCATTTCTGTCTAACATGACTCAGTGAAACTGTTAAATGCTCCCTCAGGCCGCGGTAAAGCCAACGCACTAAATAACGCCCATGGCCCATAATGTGTACGGACCTCAATAATTGAAAGGTTGGGGGCTTGGCGCGATCAGCAAACCAATAGGTGCGAATATAACGTACTATGGTTGCATGGGTAAGGAACAAGGCGTCAGTCACCGAATGAGCATGCACAAACTCCTCATGCTGCATCAACTGGCCATCTAGAAAGAAATCCCCAACCGATTCCACTCCCTCATCAGTCCAGCCCCGCAACTGGCCTTGGGTCAGCACCCCCCTTCCAGTCGGTAACCCGCAGAGGGAGACATCTGGGAACTGCAATGCTTTTTAATGAGGTGCTATCATGTATATTGGTCCCAAGATGGCTGCCAACAATTCTTGGATGAAGTGTTGACAGCCAATCAGATCTCAGGATGAGATGTGTGGTTAGGCTCCGCCCAGATATATATATATATATGATTTTACTTTTGATTTTCTCAGGAACTACTGAACAGATTGACTCCATATATGCAAAAGGCACATCCCTGAGCTGAGGACTACCTCTTTGCCGAATTTCAAGTAATTCTGTTCAGCCGTTCGGGCTGTACCTTGGACTAAAGGTCCCTATGGAAAATTGCATGGGGAAAACACGTTTTGGGACCCCCCTTTTTTCTCAGCCCCCGCTTGGCGAATCCCCCCGAGACTTTCAGGGTAGGAGCGGAGCGGAGCGCCCCACCTATTTTGAAAATTTCGCGAGGATTCGTCAACCGGCGCCAAAGTTATTCCAAATAGAATGTTGCGGATTTCCTATGGAAACACGGTCCTAACTATAACTATCTACTGGCGACCGCCAGTAGATTATATATATATATATATATATATATATATATATATATATATATATATATATGCAGCTCCCAAAACTCCCGTATTTTTCAAACAGAGTTAAGCACTCACTGGAGGGGTTGAATATCGGATTTTCTTTATTTCAGCAGAAACATCAGACAGCGAGACAGACGCGTTTCGAAATAATCTTCATCAGTGTCTCATTAGCAGAACCGCGCGCCAACATTAAATACAATTACGTCATGTATTGCGCGACAGCGTGATCAAAAACAAAAACAAATGATGGCAGTAATACCACGTTATCTCATTACGCGTGGGGCGGCCATCTTTGAGTGATGTATTCTAAGCACAAAGGAATATCAATAAGACATATATCTTAGCCCTCGAGGAGCCATTACAAAGAAAATGATCGCATTTTCAATAATTCATTCCGTATTGCTCTTAAGTACAATCTAGATGTGTCACAGTCAAAACTATTCATCAAAATATACATATAACAATGATGACCTCCAAGTCTGGGAATACTAAATGTATCTTTCTGTTGCTATGTGACACGCAACCGACATAACGCCATGTATTGGCTATTCCTCGGCATATATATGTTCAGAATTCATTTACTAACATGGCTCCATGTTTCCAAAAAGTCAATATCATAGTACCATCTATGATATAAAGGAACAGAGGGTAGACAATCAGTGGGGGAGAGAAAAGAAGGAAAGAGGGTGCGAGAAAGACAACAGATATAGAAGTGAAAAAAGATAGCCCTAAAAGAAGGGCTTAGATAAGGTGTATGAGAAGGGAATAGAACATATTGAGAGTTTCACGAATTTTCAAAATTCAAAATTCAACAGTGTCAATCAATCAATCATGGAACTTATATCGCGCACTACTCACCCGTAAGGGTCTCAAGGCGCTTGGGGAAGGGGGTCTGCTACTGCTCGAACAGCCAGGTCTTGAGCTGTTTCCTGAAGGCCAGGTGGTCCTGGGTCATCCGCAGGTGGACGGGTAGGGAGTTCCAAGTCTTAGCTGCCAGGTAGGAGAATGACCTTCCTCCAGCGGTGGCTCTCTGGATGCGAGGGACGACGGCGAGGGCGAGGTTAGCGGAACGTAGCCGGCGGGTGGGCGTGTAGAAGGTGAGGCGGCTGTTGAGGTACCCTGGGCCTAGGTCGTGGAGGGACTTGTGTGCGTGGGTGAGGAGTCTGAACGTGATCCTCTTGTTGACCGGGAGCCAGTGCAGGTCTCTCAGGTGGCACGAGATGTGGCTGCGTCGGGGGACGTCCAGGATGAGTCGGGCGGAGGCGTTCTGAATACGCTGAAGTCTTTTCTGAAGCTTGGCCGTAGTACCGGCGTAGAGGGTGTTTCCGTAGTCTAGTCTGCTGGTGACGAGAGCGTGGGTGACCGTCTTCCTGGTCTCGGTTGGGATCCATCGGAAGATCTTTCGGAGCATGCGGAGGTTGTGGAAGCAAGCTGAGGAGACGGCGTTGACTTGTCTGGTCACAGATAGTACAGAATTCAAAGAGTTTATGATACTTTAACTAACCATTTGCTGGCTCAGCAACCACAATCACTTATTTATTCCAAGTTTCAGCATTGTTTATATTGATGATATGGATGCTGTCAAATGCATCAATATAACCCATGTAGTATATTGTCTAATATGCCCATGTGGGCTCAAATACATTGGCAGTACAATCAATAGCGTTAAAATGCGCATCTTAGAACATCAGCGCGCAATCAATAAGAAAGACACCAATTACCCTGTAGCCAGGCACTTTGCTCTCAATCATCACAGCAATAGGGAGCTTTTACAGTATTTTGGTCTGGACCATGTGCCCGTCAATATTAGGGGGGGTGATAGGGTCCAAAGATTGCGAAGACTAGAGTCCCGTTACATTATAGACCTGCACACGAAGGCTCCCCACGGTCTTAACAGTGGGGAAGAATTGAATGTACACCTGGGCAGATAAATATGCTGCAGACCATCTTGGTGATGCCACTAAGGTTATATTGATGCATTTGACAACATCCATATCATCAATATAAACAATGCTGAAACTTGGAATAAATAAGTGATTGTGGTTGCTGAGCCAGCAAATGGTTAGTTAAAGTATCAGAAACTCTTTGAATTCTGTACTATCTGTGACACTGTTGAATTTTGAATTTTGAAAATTCGTGAAACTCTCAATATGTTCTATTCCCTTCTCATACACCTTATCTAAGCCCTTCTTTTAGGGCTATCTTTTTTCACTTCTCTATCTGTTGTCTTTCTCGCACCCTCTTTCCTTCTTTTCTCTCCCCCACTGATTGTCTACCCTCTGTTCCTTTATATCATAGATGGTACTATGATATTGACTTTTTGGAAACATGGAGCCATGTTAGTAAATGAATTCTGAACATATATATGCCGAGGAATAGCCAATACATGGCGTTATGTCGGTTGCGTGTCACATAGCAACAGAAAGATACATTTAGTATTCCCAGACTTGGAGGTCATCATTGTTATATGTATATTTTGATGAATAGTTTTGACTGTGACACATCTAGATTGTACTTAAGAGCAATACGGAATGAATTATTGAAAATGCGATCATTTTCTTTGTAATGGCTCTTCGAGGGCTAAGATATATGTCTTATTGATATTCCTTTGTGCTTAGAATACATCACTCAAAGATGGCCGCCCCACGCGTAATGAGATAGCGTGGTATTACTGCCATCATTTGTTTTTGTTTTTGTTTTTGATCACGCTGTCGCGCAATACATGACGTAATTGTATTTAATGTTGGCGCGCGGTTCTGCTAATGAGACACTGATGAAGATTATTTCGAAACGCGTCTGTCTCGCTGTCTGATGTTTCTGCTGAAATAAAGAAAATCCGATATTCAACCCCTCCAGTGAGTGCTTAACTCTGTTTGAAAAATACGGGAGTTTTGGGAGCTGCATATTCACGTGGGGCACCGCCACGCTACAGCACCCGCCTGCGAGTGACCTGGCTGCCGGTGCAACTTTGGGAGCATATATATATATATATATATATATATATATATATATATATATATATATATATATATATATATATATATATATATATATATATATATGCTTTTTATAGTAGTAAATATAAAAATAACCCAAAACATTTTATATCATATAAAATATATATTTTTGATAATAGCGCTACATTATATATATATATATTTTTTTTTTTTCAAAAGGTTGTGTCCCCTGCTTAGAGACGCACTCAATGAAGAAGCAGGGCCCCGTTCTTGGTAACAGAGTCCTTTATTTAAGCACGAAGCCGGCATGCATTTCCAGATACAATCCAAATAAAGCCCTACGCTTTTCGCAGCTCCTGCCGCTTGTTCACGGGCTGGCGAGTAGATTCAGGCAGATTTGCGAGAGTGCGTGCAAACAATTCATTAAATACCCAATTATCGTCCCCAGGTGGGTTGAAAGCAGTGTTTTCATCGCAATGACATCTGGGATTTGCAGTTTGCTCTCGCATAAGTGTACACCCTTCAGTGGGTTCCGCCCTTCACAATATTAGCGTGCATATTTAACCTCCAGTAGGTCTCTGTATAACCCAGCCGGTTTTAAATTACGCTGTAACTTCTCATTCTGTCATTGCGATAGTACCAGTACCTCACAGCAGTCCACAGTTCCGTGGTGGTGCGGTCTCCCCAACCAGGACTGGCCGTAATATTATTTCAAAAGGTTGTGTCCCCTGCTTAGAGACGCACTCAATGAAGAAGCAGGGCCCCGTTCTTGGTAACAGAGTCCTTTATTTAAGCACGAAGTCGGCATGCATTTCCAGATACAATCCAAATAAAGCCCTACGCGTTTCGCAGCTCCTGACGCTTGTTCACGGGCTGGCGTGTAGATTCAGGCAGATTTGCGAGAGTGCGTGCAAACAATTCATTAAATACCCAATTATCGTCCCCAGGTGGGTTGAAAGCAGTGTTTTCATCGCAATGACATCTGAGATTTGCAGTTTGCTCTCGCATAAGTGTACACCCTCAAGTGGGTTCCGCCCTTCACAATATTAACGTGCATATTTAACCTCCAGTAGGTCTCTGTATAACACAGCCGGTTTTAAATTACGCTGTAACTTCTCATTCTGCCATTGCGATAGTACCAGTACCTCACAGCAGTCCACAGTTCCGTGGTGGTGCGGTCTCCCCGACCAGGACTGGCCGTAATATTATTTCAAAAGGTTGTGTCCCCTGCTTAGAGACGCACGCAATGAAGAAGCAGGGCCCCGTTCTTGGTAACAGAGTCCTTTATTTAAGCACGAAGCCGGCATGCATTTCCAGATACAATCCAAATAAAGCCCTACGCGTTTCGCAGCTCCTGCCGCTTGTTCACGGGCTGGCATGTAGATTCAGGCAGATTTGCAAGAGTGCGTGCAAACAATTCATTAAATACCCAATTATCGTCCCCAGGTGGATTGAAAGCAGTGTTTTCATCGCAATGACATCTGGGATTTGCAGTTTGCTCTCGCATAAGTGTACACCCTTCAGTGGGTTCCGCCCTTCACAATATTAACGTGCATATTTAACCTCCAGTAGGTCTCTGTATAACACAGCCGGTTTTAAATTACGCTGTAACTTCTCATTCTGCCATTGCGATAGTACTGCTGTGAGGTACTGGTAGGAGCTGCGAAACGCGTAGGGCTTTATTTGGATTGTATCTGGAAATGCATGCCGGCTTCGTGCTTAAATAAAGGACTCTGTTACCAAGAACGGGGCCCTGCTTCTTCATTGAGTGCGTCTCTAAGCAGGGGACACAACCTTTTGAAATAATATTACAGCCAGTCCTGGTCGGGGAGACCGCACCACCACGGAACTGTGGACTGCTGTGAGGTACTGGTACTATCGCAATTTTTCATGGTGCGCGCACCCTGCGATTTTTTGAAAAAAAATACAATGTTTTTTTCACCCTTCAGGGTCCTTCAGGGACCCCCTGACAAAGGCTAGGGGGTCAGGAACTCTCTACCCTGCCCCCTTTTCACGTTCTCCACCTTTCTTTTTCACTGTCACACACAAAATGGCGTCCGCCACTTCCTGATTTCAACCGATTGGAATGTTGACTGACATCTAACCACCAATCAGAATTACGCTTGTGCAAATTTGGTGCGCGCACGGTGCGCGCACGGTGCGCGCATATAGATATTTATGTACTTTTAACTGCAATTTTCTCAGGAACTACTGAACACATTGACACCATATATGCAAAAGGCAGATGCCTGACCTGAGGACTACCTCTTCGCCAAATTTCATGTAATTCTGTTCAGCCGTTCGGGCTGTACCTTCGACTAAAGCTCCTATGGGAAAATGCATGGGGAAAATGCGTTTTGGGACCCCCCTTTTTTCTCAGCCCCCGCTTGATGAATCACCCCGAGACTTTCAGGGTAGGAGCTGAGCGGAGCGCCCCATTAGTTTTGAAAATTTCACGAAGATAAGTCAACCGGCGCCAAAGTTATTCAAAATAGAATTTTCAGATTTCCTATGGGAACTCGATCCTAACTATAACTATCTACTGGCGACCGCCAGTAGATAATATAAAGAAAACAATAGTTTTGTATGTTTTTAACAATATTATTGTGAAACACAATATTTTTTCGATATTTTTGTACTTATCATTATTTGGAAACTATATTTTTGATGCTGTAGTTTTATATCACGATATTCTTGTTTTCGATGTTGTTTCAGTAATCTGTTCCTATTCTTCTCTAAGGAATACCTTGTTTTCTTTTAAGGGCATTTCAAGGGTAGGTGCTCCTTTTATGCATTTCTTGGAAACTGTGGTATTTTCTATTTCTCTTTAAAAAGGTTGCGCACTTTCAAGGGCCTCGGCAATCTTGCCGGTAACTTACTAACCGTTGCCTTGCTTGTCTTCAGTTTAAATCAGTTTAAATCAAGTACTGTTGCTTCCAGTAATTCACTGTGTGCTTGTCGAATTATTTACATCCCAGTGCATGCTGGGTTTCTGTTCTTCAACCGAAGTGGTTGTCGCAGAGACTCGACCCAAGCGCTTTGCATTTTGGGGCAATTTGTGCAAAACAATGCATTCTGGGGCAAATTTCCTCAAGAGCCCTTGCGCACAGCAGTAATATGCATCAAAATACTCAAGGAGTTGTGCACAGTAAGTTTGAATGAATATACTGCTCGGAAAGAAAAGATATTCTGAGCATATTTCTACTTTTTGAGGTGCGTCTTTTTGATTTGTTCTGTTGCTGAGCGTATATCATTTTAGTATTTAGAAAATATTTTTAAAAAACATGAATTCAGGTCAACTTCTTCACATTCAGAGAGTCCTTTTCTACATGTTCATGGAAAGCGAATGTTAAATCGCAACAATGGTATAGGGCATTTGAACATTGTATTGTTGCTTTTGATCGGTAAGACTGGAAGAAAGAAAGCACTTTTATTCAGCTTGCTGGGAGATGCTGGTCAGGATATTTTTGACAACCTTCCAGAAATAGATCCGCTAATTGGACAGTTAATCCCTTGGGGTGTTTTTACAGAAGCTGTTCAGCATTTAGAAAAAGGGTTTACTGAGCAGCCAAGTATTAGACATGTCTTTGAAGTCTCCCCCACTTCAAAGGCACAACTAGGTATAAGTACTGTACCTCTGTCACCACCACTTCAGTACACAAGGAAGAAAGACTGCTGTGCTGCTGAAGGACTGCCACTCTGCTCGATTGCTGCTTTGCTGGACTCCTGCCGTGCTGCGCTGCCCTGCTGCATGCTGTTCCCCTGCCTGGGGTAGAAGGACTGGACCTGCATCACTTGAACCCAGAGTGACTCCAAGGGCTGGTTGGTTGGCCTCCTGATCTGAAATCTCAGGGACATAAAAGACTTCAACTTAACTTCTTCTGCAACTGGACTCTGTCATCTGTGAGTCTGCCCTGCCAAGTGGTGCCAATCTAGTCCTGAACCGTTGGAGATGAGGCCTAAGGTACTTGCTTCAGCAAAACTCATACCTCCTCTGTCGTACTGGCACATCGGCGCCGTTGTGTGGATCAGAACCGGAGCATCACCCCTGTTTGGATTGGAACCAGTGCATCGCTCCTGGTGCATGACCGGAACCGGCAAATTTGCCTCTACTGCATGGATCGGCCCTGATGCTTTCCCTTCGGACCAGCCACTGCACAAGGTCTACGCATCTATGTTGACTACATCTTTGACGTCACATCTCCGCATTGCAGCTCTGCGCTCATCGGAGCCAATGCATCTTCGCTGCTATGCGAATCAGGAGCGGCACTTCGCCACCACTGCGTGGGTCAACATCGACACATCGCTTCAGCTGTGGCCCGTATCTTTGACATTGATGCACCTAGGATCATGGGACTTTTGATTCAGCAGGCTTCTCCAAGTCGCTGTATCAGGCACACATTCCATCGTGGACGGCCTGAACTTTTGATTTTGTCCCAGGCCAAATATACCAAGTAAGCGCTTATTGCCTCTAAGTGCTATTTTACAATTCATTCTTTAAAAATTTATATCTCAAGTTCTACTTATTGGATTTTTGTCATTTTGTTCTTGTTTTATTTATTAAATTAAGTTCTGTTGTTTTTCTAACCTAGTGTGGAATCTTTTGTGTATTTTTTAACTGCTTTACTGTTTGAAGTGTTGCACAAATGCATTACACAACTCTCTAAGTTAAGTCTGATTGCTCTGTGTCAAGCTACCAGAGGGTGAGCACAGGTTAAATTAAGGTTTGCCTGCTTCTTACCCTGACTAGGATTGTGGTTTCTGCCTGACTTGGGCTCATACACTAGTCAACCAACAACCCCATTTGTAACAGAAATGTTAAATGCTTGGGAGAGCGGCTAACGTTAAGGAGAATTAAAAGTACCAGAATAGAGCAATAAGACCAGTGCAAAATTATGTAGATGCTCAATGGGATGAAGGTCAGCAAAGGAGGAGGAAGTGTGTAGTTGAGGGAGCTAGAATGTACCCAGCTATACCCCACAGGAAAAGACAAACAAGAATGGGAAACAGGGAAATTATGATAGGAAGCTTCAAGGAAAACAGACACTGATAGTGATTCAGGGGATGACATTTTAGAAGCTTTGTTGTCCTCATGTACACCTCCATATGTGGCTCCTATAACAAATACAGATGGTGTTACAACCCCTAGTGCTATAGTGGCTACAGCCACTATTGATCTAAGTACGATTCAGATTGAGAGACCATTTCCAGCACTCCGATTGTTCTTGCACCTACTGAAGCAGCTTCTACTGTAAATACTTCGAATGTTACTGCTTCAATTGTGACTGTTCCTTCCCCAGTGGCACAAGCTGAGATAAGAAAGGAGAATTGTTTTCACTACAGCAATTGCCCAGGGAGAAACAGGATCATTTGATGATGGGGTTTTCCCTAATGGTTTGCGAGGACTTCAGAGAACAAGAGACTGGGAGAAACAGAGAGACCATCTACTAACCAGGAAAAGGTGAAACCTTTTGATGTGGCAAAATTGAAGGTAGGATTAGAAGAAAATATCAGAGGGTGCTTACACATATTACATCTGAATCAGTATCAATAATATGAACTAATATATTTAAGTAAAGAAATTACAAGACGTGCTGCTGCCCCTCATGATAAATTAACTGAATTGGTGAGAAAATATGAGGTGGACCTTTGGACCTTTCTAAAAGTGTTCCCTTGAAGAAAAGCTTTAGGGCACAGCTAGATGGTGAAGCTGGTGAGCAGTCTATATATCGACTTTTTAATATCGAGGGACAGAAATATCGAGTCAAAAATATCGAATGCACAAAATATCGAAATCGATAATATCGATGTTAAAAATATCGTTTGTTTTTTTTTACTGATATGTCGATGTAAGTAATATCGTTAGTAATAATATCGACATGTGAAAATATCGTCATTGTATGTTTAGTAAATATTTTGAAGTTGTTTGTATAAATAGTTAAAATGTATATAATATGAGAAATATTTATATTGTTTTAGGGGCGGGATGTTGGGTTATAGGGGATAAGGGTGGGAAGTGTTTTAAACATGTTAATATATTGTTTAATTTAAAAAAAAAAATTATTTAGAAATTGTAAATTAAATTTAGAATTTTAAAAATAATTTTAGGAGCGGGATGTCGGTTTATAGGGGATAAGGGTGGGAAGTGTTTTAAAAATGTTTATATATTTGTTAATTAAAACAAAAAAGTATTTAGAAATTGTAAAATAAATTTCGAATTTTACCAATATTTTTAGGAGCGGGATGTTGGTTTAGAGGGGATAAGGGTGGGAAGTGTTTTAAAAAAGTTTATATATTTGTTAATTTTGTATTAAAATAATTTAGAAATTGAAAAATAAATTTGTATTTTTACAAATATTTTTAGGAGCGGGATGTTGGTTTATAGGGGATAAGGGTGGGAAGTGTTTTAAAAATGTTAATATATTGTTTAATTTTTTTTAAAATTTATTTAGAAATTGTAAATTAAATTTCGAATTTTACAAATAATTTTAGGAGTGAGATGTTGGTTTAGAGGGGATAAGGGTGGGAAGTGTTTTAAAACTTTTTATATATTTGTAAATTTTATATTTAAAAAATTTAGAAATTGAAAATTAAATTTCGAATTTTACAAATATTTTTAGGAGCGGGATGTTGGTTTATAGGGGATAAGGGTGGGAAGTGTTTTAAAAATGTTTATATATTGTTTAATTTTTAAAAAAAATTCTTTAGAAATTGTAAATTAAATTTCGAATTTTACAAATAATTTTAGGAGTGGGATGTTGGTTTAGAGGGGATAAGGGTGGGAAGTGTTTTAAAACTTTTTATATATTTGTTAATTTTATATTTAAAAAATTTAGAAATTGAAAATTAAATTTCGAATTTTACAAATATTTTTAGGAGCGGGATGTTGGTTTATAGGGGATAAGGGTGGGAAGTGTTTTAAAAATGTTTATATATTGTTTAATTTTTTTTAAATTTTATTTAGAAATTGTACATTAAATTTCGAATTTTACAAATATTATTAGGAGCGGGATGTTGGTTTATAGGGGATAAGGGTGGGAAGTGTTTTAAAAATGTTTATATAATGTTTAATATTTTAAACAAATTATTTAGAAATTGTAAATTAAATTTCAAAATTTACTAATAATTTTAGGAGCTGGATGTTGGTTGATAGGGGATAAGGGTGGGAAGTGTTTTAAAAATGTTTATATATTTGTTATTTTTTAATACAAATTATTTTGAAATTGTAAATTAAATCTAGAATTTTACAAATAATTTTAGGAGCAGAATGTTGGGTTATAGGGGATAAGGTTGGGAAGTTAATTTAAAATGTTTATATATTTTTAAATTTAAAAAAATAATTATTTATAAAATTTAATTATAATTTAGAATTTTACTAATCCCATAATTAAATATAGATTTCAGTCAGAATAGTAAATTAATTAAGTTCAGTGTCCAGCATCTACCCTAATTAAATATAGATTGGAGTGAGAATAGTAAATTAATTAAGTTCAGTGTCCAGCACATACTGTAATTAAATATAGGTTGGGGTGAGAATAGTAAATTAATTAAGTTCAGTGTCCAGCACTTATCTTAATTAAATATAGATTAGAGTGGGAATAGTAAATTAATTAAGTTCTGTGTCCAGCACATACTCTAAGAAAATATAGGTTGGAGTGAGAATGGTAAATTAATTAAGTTCAGTGTCCAGCACTTATCTTAATTAAATATAGACTGGAGTGGGAATAGTTAATTAATTAACTTCAGTGTCCAGCACCTACTCGAATGTAATATAGACTGGAGTGGGAATAGTTAATTAATTAAGTTCAGTGTCCAGCACCTACTCTAATGTAATATAGGTTGGAGTGAGAATAGTAAATTAATTAAGTTCAGTGTCCAGCACTTATCTTAATTAAATATAGACTGGAGTGGGAATAGTAAATTAATTCAGTTCAGTGTCCAGCACATACTCTAATTAAATATAGGTTGGAGTGAGAATAGTAAATTAATTACGTTCAGTGTCCAGCACTTATCTTCATTTAATATAGACTGGAGTTGGAATAGTTAATTATTTTACTTCAGTGTCCAGCACTTATCTTCATTTAATATAGACTGGAGTGGGAATAGTAAATTATTTTAGTTAAGTGTCCAGCACCTACCCTAATTTAATATAGGTTGGAGTGAGAATAGTAAATTAATTAAGTTCAGTGTCCAGCACTTATCTTCATTTAATATAGACTGGAGTGGGAATAGTTAATTATTTTACTTCAGTGTCCAGCACTTATCTTAATTTACTATAGACTGGAGTGGGAATAGTAAATTATTTTAGTTCAGTGTCCAGCACCTACCCTAATTTAATATAGGTTGGAGTGAGAATAGTAAATTAATTAAGTTCAGTGTCCAGCATCTATCCTAATTAAATATAGATTGGAGTGAGAATAGTAAATTAATTAAGTTCAGTGTCCAGCACTTATCTTAATTAAATATAGATTGGAGTGGGAATAGTAAATCAATTAAGTTCTGTGTCCAGCACATACTGCCAACTCATTGAATTGTGGTGTACCAGAAACTCACCTCAGAACCCAGAACCCAGTATCCGGCTAGTATTAGTGTCCCATTCGTTATCCGAGATTAGGCTCAGAGATCCCAATGAAAAGACAACCCAGAACAAGCGACTCAGTATATTCTCAGGAATGGTGGGAATCGGAAATACCTGTTCGTATATTATTCTCACATCAGTCCACAACAAGAATCAACAGAGACACGGTGAAAATAAAAAGAGTTTATTTTTATAGACCACGTGTCCTAAGATGCAGTACTTTGGCTAATACAAGCAGACAAATGATTAAAATCAAAACCATCAGCATCGTTACAATACCATAGAATATAAAAGGGGTGATCATATTATAATGACAGTGGATAATACCACCTTCCCTTTACTAAGAAGCTAATATTATTATTATGCTAATAGAAGGTCTCTTAGGCTTGAATAGGGGACCCCATACCTCAAAGATCAGCATAGTGAAATCACATCACAGGAGCATCAGGAGTCTTCTCGCAGGAAGGCTCGTCTTCGGTGTGAATAATAAACATGATGTCTGTGTTATTAAAAGCACAAACTTTCAGGTATTTACAGCTGCCTGTGTGTTATGTCTAAATAGTGGGTCGATCAACCTAGAGTAGAAAACATGCATTGTCTAACAAACCAGACTGTTTTGTCACGCCATGTACAGACCAAGGTCGCTGCGCAGAGCTCGGGATGGTAACAACAGATTGCTTCCGTGTGAGGCAAAGCTCGAGTCAGCAGTTTGTTTAAGCAATAACATGTAAACGCAGTGTCGTGCGCAAAAGCGGCAAGATGGCTTTCTAACATCTAACGCGGTTATGCTAATTTAACAATGTATGTACGTATTAAGGGAGTCTTCACTACATGCCCCCTTGATCGAAGCACTATACAGTACGCAAGAACAAAGAGAATGCAAAGTTCAGTTTCGACAGAGCAGAACAAGGCGTATTCAATTAATAAACAATTTATAGTTCAGGCAAAAGCCGAAAACATGAAAACCGAAAAGGGGAGAAAAAACCAAAATACCATAAACGTGTGATGGGAAAAATTTTACAATGTTGCTGTGGACAGCAGTCCAAAGGCACGGGAGAAAAAACCTAGAGGACCACAGTTCACTCAATCCATGAACGTATATGCAGCATACGTGGCCACTGCTTCCAACAAGAAATCGTTTGCAGAGCCACGAAAAGTTTCAGCCATCCAATTAATCAAAGAAAAGGAACATACATGTTCTTCAATGAGCGGAGCCTCTAGCACAATCAGAGGGCAACCGAATTGTTCCTCCAGATAGCTTATATTCAAGAAATCATAGGCTGCTCTTGCGATGTCCCAATTACCCAGGATACCATGCGCCGCACCACAGGCCATAATCCGAACACCAGAACAGGCAAACTCGTGAGACACTAAGGGCCTCATCAGTCGATCATAATCCGGCACCGGAGACACCGTGTTGGTTAAGCACAAATCCAAAGGCCATTCAAAGGGACAATCTAGGCAGTGAAAGACTGGCTGTACGCAGGTGAAGTAGGAATACCGGAAGGATAATCCATACGCCAGGCTCAAAGTCGCCAATGGCAGCGTACCATAATATTCAAGCATCCTGTCACGGAGAAGATGCAGACGGGACAGGTTGTCGTGTGGCACAGAAAGAGCAGCCATTTCGCAGTATGAAAAGTAAAAGCAGCACTCCTGCCACAAGCGCCAGAATCAGCGGGACACCTCCAAAGATGCTCGAGAAAATAGAATGAAAAAATGCCGGAATCACACCAAAAATAGTTTGGAAAGAGGTCACGAGGCCCGAGCCCACACGCTTAAAAAAATGAGCGAGGCTGGTCGTGGACGAGGCATTGAAAATTGTTTGGATCAAAGCACCAAAATGTAGGGGGAGGTCAGTATTCAAAAGCGCCTGTACCTCAGTACGCGTATTTGCAACGTGAAGGACAAATGTTTCACGGGAGGAAGTCAATGGCACCTCCTTTTGGGACAATAGCGCCCTTATTCTGCTCACATTGTTGAACTCTGCCTTCAAGGTCGGAATCGAAGGCCAGATGGAAACATCCAGCCGCCCATGCGGGGGTGGAAAATAGTCCCAGGGGAACTTCCCTGCCTTTAACGTTTGTAATGTCCATGCAAACTGCATAACAGAACGCAACAGGTTTTGACCATGATACAATACAGACACATCATCATGCACAATATCAACAATTGAAGAAACAATATTGTCCAATGTATAAATACGGGAAGAAAGAGTGCTAATGCTGTTATCAATAACTGCTAATACCTTTTCCATATTAGCCTGATCAATAGCTCTCAATCGTGACGCTGCCTCTATTTGCGACAGTTTCCATACTTCGTTGTAAATAGCATACGCCCACCTTTTGGATCTGCCACCCACAGGACCTTTAACAAAATCATTCTAATCTATTTTGTCATGTAATCTTGATAAATGAACTTTGACAGATGCCAAGGTGGAATGTCGCAGCCAGGATTGACATAACTTTCCTACAGAGTATGTAGTTATGGTATGTGACGACTCAAACCGAGGGTCCACTCGTTGCTGAGTATACCCCGGTTTCAGACCTAGAAAACGACGTTGACATGTATCTGAACTGCTTTGCCAAACTAACCATCCATCACTACTAAATTTCGAAATATTGAAAGATGTATTAGAAATCAATGACTGCAAAGCAGGAAGGGACAGATGTGTGTGGTTATTCCAATTGGGGTAAGCACCCAGATCCGGCACAGAAGGTGACTTTAGTTGTTTAGAAATGTGCAATCCGAAACAGGTGGTTCGGAAGATGGTTGAATTTAAAAACAACATATGATTTGGTAAAAGACAGGCACGATGCAAAGCTTCAGTTCCCTGAACCTGCCACGGTTTGGAACCCCAAACCGATTTAAGATCAATAGTAGCCTTCCATAGATCATAACCTTTGATTGACAACTCGTCCATAAAGGACTTAGAATAAAGTAACTTGGTGTGTGTGAGTCTAACCTTTGTGGCAGACTCACGCATAACCTTCAAATAAAAGGAAGCCGGGTTGGAAACACTGAAATCAGTAAAATAGGTATACTTATCAACTAATGTAGGTGAACTGCCGAAAGAGGGAGTGGGACAGTGTTTCCATTGGGTAAAATTTACAACATTACGAAAAGTGTTTGTTTTATGCAGAAAGTGATTGACATAATGTTGAAAACAATATTGTTCCGCATAATTAGCCGCATTTTCATATAAATCTTTAGCATCAAAAGCGGCATAATATTTCAAATCTGAAAACAGTGCTTCAATAGCGTGAACATCCCAATCATCAGAACGTATGTTTTGCTTAACCACATCACCCATAGAAACACGAAATACATTAGGTATAATATTTTCTTTAGGTGTTTGGAGTAATATCTGTAGTGGAAACATAAAGAGATGGAATATATACGTTAGTTATTTATTTGAGTAAAGATAAATTAGTGTTTTAGTTTAATTTGGCAGTTTAGTTAGAAAATAATATTTACTTACATTTTTAGAATAGTAGTAGGATGTAGGTTTCTTCTGTTTAGCAGAGTTTCTTCTTCGTTCAATGCTTTGGTTTAAGGCACAGTAGAAGACTTGTTTTAATTGGTTTATATAGTGGTTTTAAATTGTTTCTTGAATGTTATTGGTTGTTTTCTGTATGTGGCCTTTCTATTGGATGGTTTGAATTTTTTTTAGTTAATTGGTTTCCTTTTATGGAAATTGCTAAGTAAGAGTATATTTAGTTTTAAAGGAGGAGAGTTTTAAATCATTATATATAAAAAGATTGTTTATAATGTGTAGTGAATGTTTTTTAAATGTGTTTGAAATGCCAATGTGATAATTATTTCATTGTTTTTTTTTATTATGTTGTTAAATATTGAGATCGCTATAAATGTTATGTTTATGTTTAAGTAGAATCTCATTTGAAAAATCTATGTTTTGGGAAAATATTGTCTTTATGTTGTTTAAAATATTGGTTTTATTAGTGTTAGAATTGTCGATATATTTAAAAAAAACGATATTATTGATGTCTATATTTTGGTTATCGATATTTGTGACATGTGTCATATTTATTTACTCATGTCGATATTTAGTATTGCGATATTTATGTATGCGATTTTTGTGTGATCGATATAATTGTATTTCGATATTGTAGTGTCGATATTAGTGTCATTTTTTAAATAAGTATACAATGTCGATATTTTTGATGTCGATATATTTGATGCGATATTTGTGTAGCTCGATAATGTGTCTGTCGATAATATGTCAGAGATCCGGTGAAGCTATTGTGACAATGAGGCCTTCAGGGATGAGATTACACATTTCAGAATTAGTAAAATGCATCCACAAATGGAGTGATTTTGACAGATTAGAGAGTAAATTGGCAAAGAAACAGAGAAAGAAAAGAAACAATCAGAAACCACTTAAACAAATGGTAAGCCAGCACCCCCAAATGAATATGAGGCTTTAACCTTCCTTCTGAGGGAAATTCCGTTCATGTTCCGCGGATTAGGGGAGACCTTGCAACATATTTGAAAAAATTTCCGAAGGTGAGAGAAAATCCTGCACAAGTTGACGTATTTGTAAAAGTTGACAGAACCGTTACAAAGGTTAAGTGGACAGATTAGAATACTTTCTTAGATATTGTGGTACTGAATGATCTCTGGGCCCAATGCTAGATAGCTGTGCAATGGTCATGTTCTAAACCTCCATGGGATAAGAGTACTTGTACACCTTCACCTGTGGCAATGACTAGATACAATGAGATGATTACCTTTCTGAAAGGAAAAGTTCCAGTGAGAGATATTGATTGGTGAAAGATTACTAGAACTACACAAGAAAGTAAAGAATCAGTGCATGCTTACTATTAACGATTGATGCAAGTGTTTAAACAACACAGCGGGCAAGAAAATCCCAAAAGGGGAGATATGGGGAGTTTTGAGGCACAGTTTGTTCTTGGGCTGGAACCACAGATCATTATGCACATACAACAGAATGTGATTTGTTGGCAGACAGCCCTTCAGATGAGATCCTGATGTATGCTAAATACTGTAGTGATGAGCAGGAAATGAAGCAGAAAAGACTTAAGGAGAAGCTTATGCTTGCACCAACAACGTTTTCTCATAAAGGGTTTCAGAATCAGTCATGTGGAGGAAATGTTGGTTGGTTGTCATTATTGAAACAGACTTGGGCACAGGAAGAGAGAGTGTATACAGAATCCAAATTGAGTGCGTTATGATGGTCAAATGCAATTCCCTAGCGCTAAAAATAGCTGTCTAGCCCCAACACTGACACCCTTGTGTCATAGTGCATGGGTGCCTGCGCAGCAGGGATGATTGTTTCTGTGCAGGAAGGTGTCCCTTTCTGCACATAAATACTCAATATTGGCAATTTGCTACTTCTATGTGTGCTGCACATGCTTCTATTCTGCAGCACACATAGAAGTAGCAAATCACCATTATTTAATGATTGTTTTTGTGCATGAAGGGACACTTTCATGCACAAAAACAAGCATTAATGGTGTTTTGCTCTTTCTATGTGTGCTGCAGAATGCAGCACACATAGAAAAAGCAAAAACGAGGAGAAATAAAAGTTACGCCAATCTAACGCCTGCTTTTGCATGGCGTTAGTTTTTGTAGCTGCCTCAGATTTACAGATCCTTTGTAAATCTAGGGCAGCGTCAAAAGCAATGGGTGTTGTGGTGGGACGCCCACAACAACACCCATTGCAAACCCCTTCCACGCAGATACCTGCGTGAAAGGGTACCATATGTACAACGCAGCGTTAAGCCACAAAAAGTGGTTTTACGCCACTTTGTAAATATGGAGCAGGGCATTCCGCCACCGGAACATCGCTAAAAGTGACGTTATGGTGGTGCAATCCCCTAGTACATATACCCCAAGGTATCTCCAAGCAAATTGAAAGATTGTCAAAAAGAAGTCCTATATCTGGGAAATATCATTGAGAAGGGAATTAGAAAAATGTCACGGGGGAATAAGGACAATTTTTAAGATGAATCCACCCAGAACTCAGAGAGAGGTCGGAATGTTCCTGGGAATGGTTAGCTACTGTAGACAGTGGATACCTAGCTTTTCCTTAGTGGCCAAGTCTTTAATGAGGTTGACGCTCAAAGATGTGCCGGATCTGCTTCCATGAGACAACAATTGTTTGAAAGCTTTCCTAGAACTGAAAGAAAGTCTGTCATGCCCCAGCTTTAGGAATGCATGATTACAGTAAGATGTTCACATTGCTTTGTAGTGAGAGGAGAGCTTTGCTCTCTCAGTGCTTCCTCAGTTGCATGGAGAATCACGAAGGCCTGTGGCATATTTTTCCACAACACTTGACCCTGTTGCCGCAGCACTGCCCACCTGCCTTAAAGTGGTTGCAGCAGTTGTTCTCAGTATTGAGAGATGTGAGAGCATAGTGATGGGACATCCTCTTACAATCATGGTCCCTCACTCGGTTATAATTTTGCTCATAGAATGTTGCATTAAAAAGATGTTAGAAGCTAAATCCAGCTACATTATATTATTGCCTGAGAATGAAATTGATGGGGATGAAATTGAACATGACTGTCTAGATGTTACGATTTATGCACCAAGCCAGGACCAGACATTAAGGATGAACCTTTCGAGGAGCCTGACTATGTAGTTTATGTGGACGACTCATATCTAAGAGACAATAAATTAACATTGAGAGCAGCTTATGCAGTTTGCACAATTCAAGAAGTGGTAGAAGCGTCCTGGCTTTGAGTTGTTACCTCTACAGGAGTGGCAGAGTTAATTTCCCTTGAAAGAGCTAGTTGTCTTTCAGCTCAATTGAGAGTGACTATATTTACAGATACTCAATACGGCTGTGGTGTGGTCCATCACCTTTTACAGTTATGTTCACAGATGGGATTTATGACATCATCAGGTTCCCCGATAAGACATGGGGAATATGTAATGGGATTCCTGGAAGCTTTGCAGTTAAGCCAAGAGATTGCAGTACTTAAATGTGCAGCTCACATAAGTGGCAATGATTATGTCGCTGTTGCAAGTCACTATGTTGATGAAGTTACATGGTATTGTGGATTTGTGGCAGGCACATTTAACAGTGAATATGCAAATGAATTTGAAGAGGACACTAGCATTTTGATGTTGTTGGCAGTAGTTGACACTTGGGAAGAAATCAAAAGATTATAGGAAGAATTTTCAGAGGAAGAACAGCAAGGATGGATCACAGCAGGGTGTGCTAACATTTGGGTTTCAGCAGATGGAAGGTCAGTGATGCCAGACGGTTTATTGATTCCCATGACACGACATTTCCATGGTCCTGGACATTTTGGAAGTGATGTAATGGATAGGCAGAATTAGTTCAATCCCAGATTCTGAGTTTAAGCTCATAGGTGAGTTACATGTCACCAGATTAATGTAGGAAGGAGGACCCTTGTAACACTTAGTCATATTGGAAGATCAGGAGGACTCTTTAACAGGGTGCAGTTTGATTTTATCGAGATTCATGTTTGCAACGGATAGAGATATATTCTGGTTAAAATGTGCAATTTCTCTCAATGGGTGGAATCCTACCCAACACGGAGGAATGACAGCCTCACTATAGCTAAGCTTCTGTTATGAGAATTCATACTGCGGTTCGGATTTCCAGTTTCTCTTGAGTCAGCCCGAGGGACTCCTTTCAATAAGGAGGACCTTAGAATGCTATGTGTGGCTCTTCAGGTGACACTGAGATTACACTGAAGCTACCATCCTGAGGCTTCTGGGATGGTGGAGCAAGAAAACAGGATCTTGATGTCTCGATAACTCAAAATGTGTGCATCCACTTAATTGAAATGGCCAAATGCTTTACCACTGATCTTTATGAGTCTTCGAAGCACTCCTGACAGGAGAACAGGATTATCACCTCATTAAATCCTCGTGGGTCGTGCTATGATATTGCCTGCTGTACCTGCAAATGTGCCTGTAAACATCATAGATGACATGATACTCAATCACTGCAAAGGATTAACTGATGTGGTGCATTCTATTTCTCAACAGATTGGAGCTGTCATTGCCAGTCCACATCAGGAACAGTGCAACGACCTTAACCCAGGTGACTGGTTTTTGGTGAAGAAGCATGTGTGAAAATCCTGCCTGAATTCAAGGTGGAAAGGCCCCTATTAGGTCATCCTAATTACAAACACTGCTGTTAAATGTGTCGGAATATCTAACTGGGTGCATCCTTTGCACACTCATAGAGTAAGGTGCCCGTACAAAGAAGTAGTTTTCTTTGAGCCAAAACCAAGATCTCCCGTATGTCCAGAAGAACCAGAGGAAAGTGAAGTACAGTCAAATCTTTCACCGCTGCAAGGTCATGAAATCTCGCGTAAGAGAAAGAAACAAAAACTGAAAATAAAGAATCTACTAAAGCACCACAAGAGCAATTAAAGGATCCAGATGAAGGAATGAGTGTGAGAAGATAAAGACCCCCATGGAGATCTGAATGGTCAAATGGTAGGACGCAATTGAGATCAAGTGTGTCAGTTGAACAAATACCACAAACCATCGTTGAAGAAACAGAGCAAAACAGAAGAAGATCAACAGGCATCAAGGAGATCCAAGAGAGCAAGAGTGCCTTGTTGAAGGCATTCTGCACCTGAATGGACCTACTATAAAGAGAATATGTCAAATGCATCTGGTCAAAATCCTAATCAACTGAGATCAGAGTTATTTGAACCTTCAGGAAATGTCACACTGAGAAAACAGCATTGATTAAATGAGATTTCTGAAACAAAAATTACAATCAGAAAACTTTACAAGCACTATTTAGAGAATATGAAAACTGAGTCAAATTGATAAGACACCTGATGAACAGAGCTTAAACCTACAAAATAAAAGATTGTGAAATAAATGAAACTGACAATAAACAATGAATGAAAAATGAATAAAAAGAATTAGGAAGAATTCCTTAGGGCCAAAGTTGCAGTTGAGGAGTAGGGCTAACACATTAGAAGAAGATGGAGTAGGGCTAAGGATGTCTCACGCAGATTTATGTATGTAAGCTGGATGAAATAACCGCGAGTAGTTAAACAAGAAGTTTACACAATTGCACAAGTAGAAGTCAATGCTGAATATTAATCTGCTAGCTGCTATTATTCTACTTATGGTGTGACTGTAGCCAAACATATGTATCCTTACTAAAGCTAAGTGTAGAATAATAATTGTTGTCACACTAATAGTTGTTATATTAGTTATTATAATACTTTTTATTGGTATGAATTTTACAATAGAAACACTTAGGTCTACACCTGCACTGACAATGCCAGCTCACACAATAGATGAGAGGAAACTAAGGGCCTCATTTGTAAATTATAAAAAAAGAAGAGTTTTCAACTAATGTTTATTCTAGATTAGTTCAGGAATACACTCAAGCTTTTTTACATACTAAGGACTGCTACGTTTGTGCACACTTAACTTCTTCGACTGCAGAAGAAATGACATAGCACTATATCCCATTGTCCTATGCAATTACATGTAGTATTTTGCTTAGTTTATTTTATAGACAGGAGCGTTTTGAATATTAATTTTCCAATGTTTACATGATTCGTTGTAATGTCCCCTTCATAAAAGAATGAACCCTCATTCATAAGTAGGGCTCCCGGTTTTATGGTATTTATTTTTTTGCCATTTCCGTCTGCATTTATCCATATTTATTTTCTGTTAATTTTATCTGTATTTATCCATATTTATTTTGGAGTTTGTGGAAAAATTAAGCTGATATTAGTATATTTCCATATTTATTTAACCGATAAATATGCACTCATGCTTGAATGTTTGCCAGGTTTCAATGCTGGAAACACCCGCAGAAGATAAATCGATGCACTTATAAAAATATGCACATTTCAGTATCAACCTTGTGCATATCTACTGCCGTTAAAGCCTCTTTGCTAATAGTCCTTTCTTTTTTAGCCCCCTTACCCATCAATCCACCCATCTATTGGTCTGGCACTTATGGCATACAGTATTTAGAAATACTCAAATAGCAACCCAATTTCTGTTTTTATCCACATTTAAAAATAAATACGGACAAGAAAATAAATGTTTTCTGTCTGTATTTATCTGTAAAAATCAGTAAAAACGGAAAACAGGGAGCCTTATTCATAAGCAAAAGATATGGAAATTGCATGGTATTTCTTTAGACCAACCACAGTCATAGACACAGTCATCCATATTAACATTAGAAGAAAGGAGAGCCCACATTTTCCATAGCAAAAATAAAGAAGAAGATGTTTTAAGGAATGTCTGGAAGAAGAAAGATGATAATATAAAAAGAAAATGGTTTATCCAAAATTGAAATTTGATAGAAGACAAAAAGGGAAATTGTGTGTTTTCAAAAGAAGAAACCATGTTTGTAAAAGACATTGGGATTAGTAATTGTGAACATACTTTTGAAGTTTTAGGAGAACCTGTTCAAATATTAATTGGAGAAGAGGCAGTTTTTCCTCGAGTTTACTTTGTGTATGGACAAGATGCTTATTTCCCGTTGTCAGCTGATTGAAAGAGTGTTTGCTATTTACCTTTGCTGTTTCCTAAGATGTATCATGTAGTAGTAGTAGTAGTAAATATAGTTTATTGTATTAATCAATTGATTACAATAAAAATATGGATTAGGACATATATCATTTAAAAATGATCAATAGTTTAAAAGGTTCAGCTATTAAAATGTACAGTTGAATTTACACTGATAAAGTTCAGTACAAACACTTCAGAGTATACACTTCTGCATATTCCCGACTTATGCAATGACTTACATACATTATTTGACCATCGACCACTGTATTACCATCGTCGTTTAGTTCAGTCTATTACCTTTTAATGATAAACTGCTAATGTGCAAAATGTGCAAAGTAAATGCCTCTAGTTTACAGCAAGCAGATTCAGTGCATACACCTCCTAGTAATAAGTGCAGTTTGTATTCCATCTTCTACAGTAGTTTACATATATTGTTCGACCATTTGCCAATGTATTATGATCTTCTTTAGCACAGTCCATTACTTCACTAATGAATTAAAGTGCTAATGTGCAAAGCGTATACAATTCATTGCACTGTGCAACTGGTTTTCTTTGCCTCTAAAGGAAGATCCAATACTCTGTTGAATAAAATCTGTGTTACTTAACCATCTGCTGCTGTATTATTATCTTCTTTAGCACAATCTTTTACTTCACTAATGTACCTAAGTGTATCATGTAAATTGCATAGACGCTTCAACTATGACACCACCCCATAGATATCACATTGTACAAATGATGAGACACAATTAGAGGGAGATATTTTTAGAGCAGTAATACCACCTGTAGGAGTAGTCTTAAATGATGAGAAAATTAGAACGCAGTCAACAGTCATAGATAAACTAGCTACTAGTACATCTGGTGCCTTATTAGCTGTTAAAACAGAATGTGTGTGTCTATTACATCAATGTTCTTACAAGATCGATTAGCTTTAGACATTTTGTTAGCACTGAAAGGCGGAGCCTGCAATATGTTGAAAGCTCAACATTGCTGCTTGTATATCCCTGAAGAGAATAGAAAGATAGAAGAATTTGCAGAGAACATTTCTGATTTAAAACCTGAATTAGAACCACTAGTGCATTAGGAAGCTAAGGTAAGGAAGTTTCTATCATTTGCAATTGGTTTTCAACAGTAGGAGGAGGACTTTTTGGGTCATATTGAGACCTTTACTAATCATTTGTATTTGTCTAATAACTTTATACCCTTTATATAAAAGTTTCTGATGCTATTTAGCTAATAAGAAGAATAAAGAAAGGAGAGAAAAATCGGAGAAGAATTAGAAATGGGTGAAAGAAAGAATAGAGAGTATGAAAAGTTAAATAAAATTGAAAATATGAAAAATAAATAGAATGACTCAACCGAAAACAAGAGTGCACTTTGAAGATTCATTAGTGATGAAATTGTGATGGCTTTTCAACCATCAGAGCGGGTAAACTGCTGCTGAGTATTTATCCGCTGTTAAAACACTTTATTAATAATGTGCATAAGCTTACAGTGTGGATGAATGTGCGAGAGAAAATGTAAATGACAGATACAAGTTGAGGACACTTTACCTGAAAGTAAGCCAAAGGATTATGATATTGTATAATTGGGTTTTAATCAAAAGACCACATAGAGTATGCAAATGGGGGATTCAGTGTGGAACAAAGGAGCCGTTGCAAAGATTAAGCTTTACCAAAGAAGTTTAATTAAGAACAGCAAAGTGTTTGCAGTAGTAATGATTATTCTGCCTGGGATTTTTTTTCTGATGGAAATTCGCCCATTGTTCCTATCATCAGTTCATCTCAACAGCGTCTGGATGTGCAGTCTGGGGGTTGTGGTGAGTTGGTTAGTTGTGAAAATGTTATGTCTAAAGAATCCACACGTATTAATATGTATTCCAGGAGAGGGGATGCAGAAAAAGATTTATACTAGATATTGGAATAAAGCTTCTTTTAACTTCACACATTCGCCTTTTCCTCATTACCGAACCACCACACTGACCTGCTGTTTTTTCTGGCTATTTCCTAGGAGTTAATCTGGATCATGATGTCATAGTTACGTCAATGATCATATGATACCATTTCAAGCCAAGTCATCTTTTAGCTCATTACATTTTTGAAACCTTAAAAATCCTACCTTATTCTGGGCGGTGAATATTGGCAAGTATGTGAAGGAGGCTGGGTTTGTGATCTCAGTTACAATTATGATGCTGTGTCTTGTGTGGTTATGCACTGAATAATGTATTCCTCAAGAGCAACAACGCTATGAACTGACTGGTGTATGGTTAATTTCATAATACAATTTGAGACGCATGGACCTAGACAGGGATTTAAGTGGCGTGGGTCCCTCTGGATCTTAGACCCACCAGTAATTAAGAACTGACCATGAAAAGGGTCCCCACTGGGCCCTAAACTCATGTCCTTAACTTTACAGGCAAAACACTGTTCAATTTCTGAACAATTACTGCAAAAATAGTTAAGGTTATCCAGGTCAGTGACATAGTTCCTGTTTACATTTCACTGGTTTTATTTACATTTTTGTTCTTTAAGGGCGCTCACTTCTAAATGTCGTTTTTCTTCCATGCAGAATATTACTCCTGTGTACTGCTTGCTGTGAACTGATCTGTTTCTAAGTGTGTCTCTGAGTTCAAGTTATGAGTGACTGTTAATAATAGACCATGATTGAGAGCTCTGGGGCTGAGACTGAAGGCAGGGCCATTTTCTCACAGTGCCTGTCAGTGGGTTACAAAGTTGTTCAGAGTACACGCTCATCCAGTCCTTGGCCTCTCAGTAGATCTCACAGAGCAATGGTCATGTGTACCAATTATAATTGTGATTCAATGCAAAAGTGTGTAAAGGAGATACACAGCTGTTCAAATATTGATAGGGAGAAAGTAAATGCAGCACTTACAGGTGAATGGGTGAGTTGGGTGCATAGGGGGAGGTGAAGTGAAGGAGAGGCAACAAAGTACATGCAGGAGAGAGTGAAAAGAGGTTGCTGAAGAGGTAAGAGATGAGGTGTGCAGTGGCGTAGCTACCCCCTGATCGCCCGTGGCGGTCCCAGCGTTTGCCGCCCCGCAGTGGACGCAGTGAAGGAGGGGGGGAGAGAAATTGCTGGCGAGTTTTCTCTGTTTGCCGCCTTGCGGCAAATGCATTGAGGAGCACGGGGGAGGGGAGGTGCTTGCTATTGCCGCCCCAAAACAGCAGGTAAGACAAGTAGGAGGCCGCTGCCCCCAAAACTCGTGCCGCCCGGTGCGCTCCGCCCCCCCATCCCCTCAAACTACGCCACTGGAAGAGTGAGATGCAGATGGATGATTTCAGAAACATGTGGGGAGAAAAAAGGTACACGTGTCTACGAGAGAGACTGCAGAGGAAAGTGGTGTGAAGAGAAAAACAGGAATGATTGAGACACTCCTAAGGCTGCTTGCTACCCCTTCCATAGAGCTTATTAATGTTTAATTCAGTCTCATCTTTTCTGAATTGAAACATTTTAAAATCAAATTATTCACAACAAAACTGTATTACACAATTTTTTGATACTGGCAATAATCATTGGCAAAGCCAATAGGTCTGACTGGTTCTAGGTGCATATGAATTATTGTGTGTTTTAAATGGGCAGGTGCCTGCTTCTTTAATGTGAGAGGGCGAGTACTTGCAGTTCTCAGCAGAGGTGCAGTACCTGTAATGGGAGTGTACTGGCACTTCTCAGCAGCAAACAGGTACTACTCTGTGATAGCGAGTATCAGTACCTTTTTTCCATTTGAAGAACTGTACTAAGTACTAGTCGGGTAGCACTCTATTGGTGGCAAGCGATTTTAGTGTGTATGTTTTAACAGCCTCCGTTACACGCTAAACGTTTCAAACCAGGAGAACCGTTGTGACCTAAACCGCAGAACGGCACGACTCTAGAAAATGTTTGGATAGCGCATAGTGCCAAACGAGCAACCCGAGCGGAACTATTTGCCTTCCTGATGGACAAGAACTACAACTCCCATCGTGCAAAGTGGCCTCACGAGTTCTCGCGTGTGTGTCAGCTGGCGGAGCGAGAGGGCAGCTGCGGCAAAACAGCAGCATCAGCACCGTAGACTCCATCAGCATCTCTCTCCTGCTCCCTGCGAGAGTGAACCATCACTGCCTGCGACGCGGGAGAGAAAAAGGCATCCGCCATGGTGGACAACTCGGGCAAGGAGCGCGAGGCCATGCAGTTGATGGCCGAGGCCGACAAGAGAGTCAAGAACTCGCAGTCCTTCCTGCGAGGACTCTTCAGGTGAGGGGTGGGTCATAGACGGGGGGAGCATCTTTTGGTTTAGGGAGAATGGAGAGATCCCTACTGCCGGGCTGTGCTGCGCTTACTGTAGCGCAAGTGGGTAGAGTGCGCTGCAGCCATCGCTGGGCTCCGTTGCCACCATTGCCCCCCTCCCCATCACCCATACGTCTTTTCTGCCCGTCATTACAGAAACTGTCTTTCAAAACGCCCTGACGTTGTGTATTCGGGCTTGCTTCAAAGCCATCACCCTATCGGACCTACCTTCATCAGAAAATATTATTTCCAACATTCACATTTACGTCTTTTCAACATAATCTCGGCTGTCCTCAGAAGCACACTCGCTATAATTTTTTTCCACCACACACTTGACTTCTTTACATGCATCTTCATACAGATACACAATTATTTCTTCATGCGTACTTTATCCCCGTGAATTCCCTTAAAAGCAATCCGCCACACCTACCCTGCTCACACTCGCACATTACTAACTATGCAGATGACCTGTAAGCATAACATTTTGCAGGGTGATAGTAAGTATGTGGTCTTGGGCACACTATTCTGTAGTGTTACTCTGTATGTGACGTAAGAGGACAGCATTTCATAAAGTGTTACTAAGTATTTGGCGTGGGGTCATGCTATTCTTTAGTGCTACTTTATATATGGTGTGCTGGCATGCTGTTCTGAAAGGTATTAATAAATATGTGTCCTGGACCCATGCTATTTCTTAGTAGTACCTTGCATGTGTTGTGGTGGCATGCTGCTTTAAATGTGTTATTTTTCATGTGATGTGGGGGGCACAAACTTGTCCAAAGACTGCTACTTCGTATGTGACATGGGGCACGTGTTTCTATAGTGCTACTTTGTTATGTGACTTGGTAGCATTGTTCTGCAGAGCATTAATTTGTATGTGACATGGATGTCATTCTCTTCATTTCCCCTCACGTCAATTGTGTTGTATATAGTTTAAACCACTTTCATTTTCATGAAGAGGTGCGTGTTATGTGACCGTCCTCGTCTACCAAGTAAGATGTGCACTTGAGTCATGAGGTTACTTTTGGTAGCCACGTAAACAACGGTGAAAAAATATAATTCACATTAAAGTATTGTTAAACAGAGGCTATTCGAGGTTCGGAGTGTAGAGTTGGCAACAATAAAATCCTCTTCCAAAGAGCACATGAGTTTATTCTTATCTTAAATAATGTTTTCCACTCCACTCTGGTGCCTGTCCATCCTCTCTATTCATTGGCTTTGGGCTGAATGAACGATCCTTGAAGGTTTGGGTCTGCCTGAAGAAATCCCCCCTCACCTCCGCCGCTGAAGGGGGCAGCTCTGCTACGCCTCCGCCCTCCACTCAATTACACGTTAGTTTCCTCAGGCCAACTGCAGGTTCCTACTGCGGGGGGTATGTCAGGCGCGTGCCTCCCATCATGCTCTACACATCACGTTACAAGATCAGATTAGTTTTCGAAAGGGTCGTGGTGGGAATTGCATCCTGCGCGTTATCCTCCCTGTTTCTGCAGGCAGCAGAAAGAATAGCGTGCATTTTTAATCCGGGGCCTCCTCGAAGCTGTTTTACGTAGTAGGAGTGTCGCAGTTGAGGCTGGTTGGTTAATCCACGTTTCTAGTCCTGGTGATTTGCATACAGTATCGGGAAAACATTGCTGTTTCCAGGTCAGGCGTTTTGGTTCTTATTGCTAGCAAAACGTTAGTGTAGGTTTTAGTTTGCCACTTGCCAGTGATTTTTGTTTATTTCAAAATGTTTCTGTAATGTGAAACCTGCTAAAAATAAAACTCATCTCTGTCCCGCCCACAAGGATTCTCTAACGATATTGACGTGGGCGTCAGTCAATTCATCACGCGGGTGACGCTTCTGGGAAATCCCTGGGCACTGGGGGATGGTGTGTGTCTTACACAGCAAGATGGGTTTTAAAGCTGGAACGCGTCTAATGAAGCTGGAATGAAAATTAAAGTCTTGTGAAAAACGAAGCAAGGTATTTTGACAGTAACGCAAATATTGTGATAAACCTTAACTCCTTCCTGTCCAGAATTGTAGATTACTTGCCAGAAGTACTTTTAATGCAAAAAGCCTTTGAATTTTTCAAACATGCTAATTGAATAGAGCCGAGTTAGGCGCCTACTCTTTTAACCGAAACTGTTAAAATCTGTTCTGCCAAATAAATTCAAAACAACTAAATGTTTTAACAGATTAGTAAAATATCATGTCTAGGCTTGAGTTGTAATTTTTATATTCAGTTTAGTTGTTAAGTAAAGCTCGGATGTGTGGCGAATTCCAACTTCATAAAGGGAGTAGCAGTATTGTGAACCGATTTTCGTCCTCTCCCGCCAGTGTTCTGAATGATCTACACATCGACTGACGTTGAGGAGTGTTGGGCTGTAAAGACAGGAATATCATAGGGCCCGGACCCCCCAGGGAACCCCGCTCCAACCAGTAGTGAACCCACAAACCATTAATCAGTCCAAAGGAGTGGGTAAAAACGGCCATGTTTAATCAAACAAAACATTCATAAACATGACAAGCAAAACATTATTATCTTTCAAGATTACAAATTCACTTAATCACACTTTTAATATTTACAAGCGTTTAGAATTCATAATCCCTATTTATGATAACTAAATCCTCCAGCACTAAGGGGCTTCCTGGCTCGCATCCCCTAAATTGAGAACCACGCAAGGCGCAACCCACCTGCGTCCTTGAGCGGTGAGCCCCCCAGCCCTCGGTCCTTGTCCGTCTTTTCCCAGGGGGCCCACCCCTCACCACCAGGCTGCCAAGGAGGCTCGTGTGACCTGTCGCCCTTGCCTCTCCAGCCGGTGTCCCCATTCTCCCTGCGGAGAGCTTACCGTCTCTATCCTTAGTGCTGGCTTCGGGAGTATGCCAGCGGGCCTCCTGTTACCCTGAAAATCACTGTTCTGTGGCTTCTTTTCCGCAAACCCCCCCCTCCTAACCTATCTCCAAACCATATATCTTAGGGACGGGTGGGTGGGAGATCGCTGCAGTCTTCCAGGAGGTCCAGGGCAGGAGCAGGAATTCAGGAACAGAGGAGGAGTGGAAGTGAGTACGGGGCCTAAATAGCCCCCACCCTGGCTCCACCTCCCCCCTGCATGTTGTCTGCGTTGGGCCCATGTCGTGGTGCCCCTGAAGTACTACCTCCGGCCAGCAGCCAATTAGGCTGCTGGCCGGGCTAAGGGGGGGGGGTGTCGCGGGCACAGTGGGCCGGGTCCTAAGTGCGTGCTCTCCAAGGCTCGCGCTTGGCATAGGTCCCGGACCCACCAGGGAACACCGCTCCAACCAGTAGTGAACCCAAAAGCCATTAATCAGTCCAAAGGTGTGGGTAAAAACGGCCATGTTTAATCAAACAAAACATTCATAAACATGACAAGCAAAACATTATTATCTTTCAAGATTATAAATTCACTTAATCACACTTTTAATATTTACAAGCGTTCAGAATTCACAATCCTTATTTATGATAACTAAATCCTCCAGCACTATGGGGCCTCCTGGCTCGCATCCCCTAAATTTAGAACCACGCAAGTCGCAACCCAACTGCGTCCTTGAGCGGTGAGCCCCCCAGCCCTCAGTCCTTGTCTGTCTTTTTCCAGGGGGCCCACCCCTCACCACCAGGCTGCCAAGGAGGCTCGTGTGACCTGTCGCCCTTGCCTCTCCAGCCGGTGTCCCCATTCTCCCTGCGGAGAGCTTACAGTCTCTCCGTTCAGTGCTGGCCTCGGGAGTATGCCAGCGGGCCTCCCGTTACCCTGAAAATCACTGCTCTGTGGCCTCTTTTCCGCCACTAGGGTGACCAGGGCCCACAGGTCCTTCACCCTCCCCACCAAAAAACAGATTTTGCACGAACGACCAGATCCCTTTTATCCACATGTCTGTGCCAATGTCCGACAAGTGAACGCCGTCTTCATGAAACATCAGGTCACCAGCGATTAATCTGCGGGGGTATGACACAGGCGGCCCGGACCTGAGCACAGCTTGGCCAACTCCCCGTTAAGACGTCTCACTGATACGTTCAAGGCCCGGGATCTGACGCCCGTTGCCCAAGTCCGGTGAGGGATCATGCAGGACCAAGCAATCCGGGCCCGAGGGAATGTTCCTTCAAGCCAGGCGAATTCGGTCAGTAATTCCTCCGTTACTGCCATGCGACTCAATTTCACCATGTCGTTTCCGCCCAAGTGCAGGATAATTAAATCCGGGGATGGATGTCCCTCGTGTTCCCGCGTCTCCTCAACCAGTTTCCGCAACTGCCGGATTCGCAGACCGCCGACGCCTCGCCATAGGAACGACGTTTCTTTTAAACCCGGTGGTTTCGACACTCGCTTCTGCCGTAGCCGAACTGTGGCGCGCCGCATGAACGAGTGTCCCAACACCCAAATCACTTTGGAGGACATACTAATAGCAAAGGAGAAGAAATAGAAAATCAGCGTGGTCATATCCATAAATTGTTCATTGTCTCACAGCAACTCAGGTCGCACATAGCACTTAAAACAGGATGATGACCAGCGCCCCACTTTTTTGACCGTCTCGGCCGGTAAACCGGCACCTGCCGCCAGCGTTGTCACCCCTATCCTAAATGAGTGTGACAAGTATCCTGTATGATCTAGACCCAGGCAGTCCAGGGCCCGTGGAAACACTGCCCTGAACTGGTATTGTGACAGACAGTCACCCTGTTCATGTATGAACAGGGCCTGACCCCCCCCAGTGGGACGTACCGCCAGATATGCCTCCATTCTGGCTACAGGGCAAACCTCATCCCCCGGAGACGGAGACAAGTGAATTATGGACCCTTTCCCCAGTGGATCAGTCTTGGATTTCCTTAGCGCCACCTCCAAGCCCCCAGGGTCTATTTTCGTGTCCTGCCGCTGGAGGCCCCCTGCGTGATCCCGTTTAGAGGCCCCTACCAATTCTCCCAGTCGGAACGCCCCATAAAAAGCTAAGGAGAAGGCTGCCCTGAATAGAGTACACTCATAATGGGAAACGCACACCGACTGAAGTACCCCTAAAATGTCCCTTAGCGTCTTTACCTCCAGTGGCCTTCTCTTATCTTTTCTCACCCCCTCCAGCCTAGCCCAGCCTGACAGAGCCCTCCTCACCACAAAAGTTGCCCCGGGGTCCAGCTTACCTGCCAATTTTGCAAAGAAACTTATCGCAGTCACGTGCGCCCTGGCGTAAGATGCTGGTCTACCCTGATCCTTCAATGCTACTAAATATTCGCAAAGCGCCTCTGTGGAAAAAAGGGGAGACCGGCTCGTAGGCCCAGCAAACATCCTGTATGCTTTGAACTGTTGTTGGTAAGTCCTTCTAGTGCGTTCACTCGATGATGCTCCCACCAGCCCTGCTAGTCCGGGACTCCAATCTTCCACAGAGATGTCGGGAACACCGTCATCTGCTCGTCTGCCTGAGGGTGGTACTTTCTGAATTCCTGCAACTTGGAGCGAGACAAAGCATCAGCAGCCTGATTTTTCACACCTGGGATATGTGCTGCCTTGAACAACAGATTAAGCTTTGAACAAGCCAAGACCAAATGTTTCAACAACCGCAAGACGTGCTTACAAGTAGCTCCTTGCCTATTGATATCTTCCACCACTGCCATATTGTTGGACCAAAAGATTACTGTCTTGTTCTTAAAGAATGCGGCCCAGATTTCCACTGCCACTATGATCGGGAATAGTTCCAAGAAGGCTATGTTCTTAGTCAGGCCGCTCTCATGCCATGTAGCAGGCCAGTCGCTGCTGCAAAACTGGGGCCCCAATACTGCCCCAAAACCAATGCTACCTGCTAAATCAGTGAGCAAGCCCAAGTCTGAATTGGATACCGCTGGCTCAGGCCAGATTACCTTCCCATTGAAATCCCTAAAAAAACTACGCCAGACCCTTAGGTCTTCCCACACGTCTGCCTGTAGCCGAACGTGATGGTGTTTCTGAGTGAGTCCTGCCATCGCCATTTATCTCAAACGGGCACCCCATCGGGATGATCCTTAATGCGAAGTTTATCTGGCCCACTAGTACCTGAAGCTGATGCAGCGTGACTTTGGGTCCTGCTAGGGCAGAATCTATGCCTGCAAGAAGGCCTGTACTTTGTCTGGTGGCAACCTGCATTCTCCCGCTACTGTATCAATCTCAATGCCCAAGAAGGACATGTTGGTAGCTGGGCCCACTGTCTTACCAGGGGCCAGCGGCACTCCTAGCTCTTCGAACATCGCCACCAGTTTGCTCAATGCCTGCCCGCACCTTCCTGATGCGGGGGGGCCCATGATCATAAAATCATCCAAGTAGTGCACTATATCGATGTGCCCTGTTCTGAAGACAAACAACCACTGCAGCATAGTGCTGAACATCTCAAAATATTTGCATGACACTGCGCAACCCATTGGCATGCACCTGTCATAGTAATACTGGAAATGCAGTTGGAAACCCAGGAGATGATAATCGTCCGGGTGCACTGGCAAGAGCCGAAAAGCTGACTCAATGTCGGTTTTTGCTAAGAAAGCATTTTGCCCTAAGTCGTGCAGCCTCTGCAGAGCCGCATCAAAAGAGTAAGTCACAGAGCACAGGGACGGGTCTATGGCGTCGTTCACCGATGCTCCCTTTGGCGCAGATACGTTATGGATCATTCTGAAGTGGCCTGGCTCTTTTTTGGGTACCACACCCAGAGGTGAACACACAAATCCTGGCAATGGAGGAGTCATGAAAGGGCCAGCCACCCGCCCCAGCGCCTTTTCTTTTTCCACCTTCAGTGACACTACTTCTTGATGCATGCGCGCTGACAACAAGTTCTTGCAATAGTCTACTGGGGGCACCCCATGCGCTGGGATGCAGAAGCCTGAAGAGAACCCATCATATAACGTCCTGGCTGCTTTCCTGTCAGGGTACTGATTTAGCCAGAAAATCAGTTTCCCTAAATCTACTGGCGTAGGTAATTTATTGTGTAGGTGGTGGCTTGGATTCTCTCCCCTTTTCTTTGGACTTCTTGATACACTTAAACTCAGGATGGGAGGGGTGGCCGCAGTAAGCACATGCATGCTTGAACTTGCATGTCCCTGGGGCCCAGGTACACGTCTTACGATTAAAGGCCTAACATGTCCCTTTCTTTTCGCCTGTGCCTCCTTGAGAAGTCCGAAAGGGCTGCCTCATGGGAGTCTTATTGTTAACGCTCTCTAACCATACATTGACCTCCGTTTGATCCCAACCCATGTCGGGGTCCTCAACCTTGGCCCACCTAAAATCTCTGTCATAATCCAACCAAGCTGCTCCTCCATACATGACCTGAGCCTTTAGAATTTTGTTAGAATAACATATCAGGGGTATCGCCAACTCTGGCTTCTTCTCCAACATTACTATTGAAAAAACATTGAAACCAAACAGCCAATTGGTTTTCTCTTCCTGAAGAACCCATCCTTCCTGTCTTTCTCTCTAGTTTACTCTTCCATCCTCTTTGGCCTAATTAGGGAGAATATGTCCACAAATTCACCCTTCCAGATCTTCTATACTGTTTTCAGCGCTACATGCACTGCCAACTTACCCCACTTTGATAACACAGTTTCAGTACCGCTAATTATTTTACTGTCTTTTTCTATATCTTTGCTTGCGCATTCCACTGCCTTACCTGCAGTGGACCCTGCTGTTGCTGGTTGTGCGGAGGCCGCTTGACCCACCGCCTGCGTAGGCATGTTCACATGTTTTTCCCAAAAGGGCCACTTGCTTGCTCAACTCAGCCAGGACCCCGCCTGTCCCTACCGGTGAAGCCCATGATGCTACCGCTGCGCCGCCTAGCGCAGGAGCCCCCAAGCTGTGCCAAAAGAGTTGCTACTGTAGCCAATATACTAGCAGTGGCTGTCTGCCCCCCTTCGGCTGGTGCGTTGGGGACCCCTTCATTCGGTGCTCCTCCCTGTGGTACTGGTGCTACCACCGGTATTGGTGTTATTACTGGTATAACTTCTGGGACTGTGGGTATTGGAGGAGGTGCAAGAGGCGGTGGAAGCACTGGATCTGGTGCGGGAGCTCTGGGCTCCGAGGGCGCCGTAGGCAGCGGTAATACTGGCTGTAACACTGGCACTGGGGTAACTGGTACCGGTCCCTCTAAATCCCTACCCTCCCTCCTCCTCTTGTTTGCCCTGGGCTTCTTCACTAACAGGGGAAAGGCTGCTTTGGGTGGGACTGTAGCCCTACGAGGGCGTGCCCCTGTCACTGACTCTGGCACATCCTCACTATCCGACTCAGGAGCCTCCCCCCCCCAGTACTCACAGGCATTTCCTCCTCACTATTCTCGTCCCTGTTCAGTCTTGCCAGCACCAGCTTCAGCAGATGTGCTATTTCAGACTCACCCTCCTTTCTCTTTGGGTTACGCTTGGGAGGCATTGTAAACTTCTGTGTAGTCAGAAGGGTGCTTGTCTAATTGCTATAGGTGCTGACCTACTAACCACACGTGCCCTCATCCTCTTTTCAATTCCCCTTGAAACTCACTCAGTCCCCTTATTTCTAGTAAATTAATAATTGATACTGCCCTTATAATGTCGCCTGCAGCTCTGCCCCCGTGCGTAGTGGATGAATGCTTCTGCTCAATTTATAAAACAATGCTTCAGAAAACTTCAACCCTGATTTTAGCTGGTAAATTCACCGCTTTATAACATCGAAAACAGTGCTGTGCACCAGGCAGGTATTGCCCGCCTAATCTACGAAGCAAAGAAACTAACTTGACATCCCCCAGCCGAGCACGAGATCACTAGCGCCGGCAGCCCCTGCTTACGCCCTGCAACCCCCACACGTCTCGAAAATGCCAGTTCTCTGCTGCACTTCCTGCCCCCAGGCTCCTTACATGGCCAAGCGCTCCCCCGCAAGCCACTAGCAGCTACACTCGCTCTCGCTAACCGCCACACGCATGGCCACTTGGGAACTGGAGAAAGAGCGTGAATCAAAAGAACTGGAGACACCCAGAGGGAAATACAAGCCAACACGGGGATCGAACCCTCGACCACGGCGTTAACAGCACCAAGCACTAACCAACCGAGCTAATCGTCACCCTCTACCGCGCGCCCGCACCCTCCGGAGCACTAATACCCCGTTGCCGCTGGGTCCCTAATACAATGCTGCTCAACAAACCGCCCCGTCCGCCACACTTCCTGCGCACCCTACTGCCTCAAGGAAGGACTAATGCTCCGCCGCAAAACCCTTTAATTTAAATCCGGCAACCACGAAGCGCGCGTGAAGAGGGTAAACTACGCAGTGCTTGCATAAACCACGTGCCCTGAAAAAAGCTCGCACCTGGAGCGCACCGCGCCGCTACCGGGGATCAGCGGGCACCACGGCACAACTAGTGACGCACAACTGGCCACCCACCGTGCCCTGCAAGCCGCACAGTGCACCCCACCGCCCCAGACACCTCACCTTAGACTCCGCGACGCCACGAAACGCTGCTAAATACGAGACACAGACCACGACCAAGACGACACAACGAGGCCCGACGAATAAAAGCCGCAGCGCACAACGACGTTGAATATCGCAACCAAGATCGCTACAGTCTTCCAGGAGGTCCAGGGCAGGAGCAGGAATGCAGGAACAGAGGAGGAGTGGAGGTGAGTACGGGACCTAAATAGCCCTCACCCTGGCTCCACCTCCCCCCCTGCTTGTTGTCTGCGTTGGGCCCACGTCGTGGTGCCCCGGAAGTACTACCTCCAGCCAGCAGCCAATTAGGCTGCTGGCCGGGCTAAGGGGGGTGTGTTGCGGGCACGGGGGGCCGGGTCCTAAGTGCGTGCACTCCAAGGGTCGAGCTTGGCAAATGCCATCTTCAGCAAAAACGGAACCATTGAAAAATGACTTTTTTAGGAGACAGCCTTTTACTACTATTTTCCCGGTACTGGAAACACACACATCAAACTCTTTAATTACATTAGTTATCTCCGAATTGTTTATCATCCCTGCAGGTTCATGCTCTCTTAAGTACGAGCTAACGACACTTCAGAGGTGACAAACCGTTTGAGTACCTGTAATTCTCCGTATTATTTCTCAGAGGAGGCATGTACTTTATAACAGAGAGGTACTGTCATTGGAAAGGTTGCGAAGGCTCGCAAAAGGTGTTATCAGAAAATGCTAAAATCTTTATTGTACAGTAATTTGGAACCTTCACAATAAATTCAGAAACAACTTTTTTCAGACTTTCATTGTTTGCAAAAATAAAATAACTGCGCTTCAATTCTGCAGGAACCAGTTTCAAATTGAAAAATATCTCCTGACTAAATATCCAGTGCCCATTAGAGCAAATCTCTTCTGGCTATCAACCCTTCTTACAAATGCTAGACAGAGGTACATGCGGTTAAGTTCTCCTCTAATACATGCAGTAGAAATGCATAAATCTTAGCATTAATAGCTTTCAAAGCTATCATTCTGTAGCTTTTTAGGTCTGCACTGCTGCCTTTTTCTAAGTAATGGTTCTATTACCAAATCCTGCCAAGAAGCCAGAATTTCTGCTACTTGATATCAACTGTTGTACAGGGAGTTTATACAATCCGACAAGATTGGGATTGCGCGCTTAACAAGCATTGGCAAAGCCTGTAGGATTCGCCTATGCAAGAACTATTGGCTTTGTAATTTTTTTTTTAGACATGTTGCACAGCAGTGCTTGCTGCTGTCCACATGGCTTAAAAGAAAGAAAATAATAGCACTTTGACATGGCTGGTGTTGACTGTGTCTTAGCCCTTTTATATTCTTTACGTTCAGCCACTTTGCACAGCACCGTGGTTGCTGCTGTGCAACTGCATGTCTAAAAGAGCATTGGCAAATCCACTATATCTCGCATTGGCAAAAACCTATTGCCTTCGCCAAGGCTTGTTTTTTCTTGTTTTGCTTCTCTTTTACTTTGGTCTGCGACCTCCAGCTGGCCTTTTTGCCTTCTGTCAGTGAGGCCTTACACAATTCCTATAGTTCGAGTAGACTGACATCTTGCCTGAAGAAAACTGCACAACAACATACCTGGTGGAAGTGTAGTGTGTAGGGGAGTCCAACAGGAGAGGGCCTGAGTAAATCTTTAAGGAGGAAACACACTTGAATGGAAGATGTGAACGTTGTCACTTGGGCCCATAAAGACAAAGTCTGCTGTGCAGATAGCAGTCACTGTTGTGAGGCGCCAGGAAGACTTGCCCCCTGTGGCACACTACTCTTCCAAGTGCTGAGGGGACCAGCAAAGCAGAAGAAAGTGCTAATCTCCCACATGCCTCTCTGTGATTAATAGATGTTATAAAATAATACCACCTTGTGTGAAAAAAACACAGCTCTGTCATGTAAGCGCTGCAGAGCAATGCGGATCATTGAAAACTATTGCTGCTGTTGTCATTATTTATTTAATACATAGGCAACAATGAAAATTACATAATTCCTAAAAAATAAGGGACTTCAATTGAGCCAAGCTGGTGTACCTTCAATAACATCAATTGCAGAGCTAACAAGACAAGTTCATCTTAACTAGTCTTGCAGTATAACGGGATTGAGCCCATGTTGTGCTCAAACCTTCAAATACTCGAAAGCAAAAGGCTGCTCTGTGAGGCTTTACTTGTTTTATTCTGCCCTCCGTCTAAGCACACTCAAACTTTAATGCCTAATTCGAAGACCAACTCACATTTTGAAAGACAAATAGTGGTAACATTTCATGACCTCACAAAGAAAGGTCATTTATCTTCCAGTTTAAAAAAAAAAAATCAAACACCATACTCTTTTTTGCTGATTTTTATTTTCAGATGGATACTTCTATTGTCATCATTAAGGTCACAAACGTTCAATGGGTAGGGACAGTACTGGGGGGCCAATTCCGATCCGGGTCGGAAGGGCATCGAATACGATCCGGCCAGAAAAACTACGAGCCGTACGCGTGTTTTCCGCCCGACTCGTACAGCTGTACGAGCGAGCAAGTACGATGCGAGCTACGTGAGATTCACCGACCGAGTTGTTTCCGGGTCCGAACCGCTCCGTACGCCTCAGTCGGAAGCTAACCGTGGTGTGCAATGGATGCGATTTACAACCGAGCCAGTACGATGCACGCATCGGACAGCCTGTGCGAGCCGGAGTGTCCGGCTCGCAAAAGCTCCCGGAGTCGGACTTTGGGGGTCCGCGTCGGACCCCCTGACACCCGCAGCCCTACAACTCGGACACAGGGGGAGACCTATGGGTCTCCTCAACACAGGCATGTATGGTGCGGATGGCACAGACGCGTACCCACTGTAGGGGGCGCACTTGTTTGAGATGTACCCATTCAGTCAATGGGAGCGCATGTACGCGTCATACAACTGGCTCCCATTGACTTCGATGTGAGTCCGACCGAAGCGAGTCCGACAGCATACGTGCGCATCGTACTCGCTCGGTTGGACTGTAGGAGTCCGGCTCGGTCGGAAAACACTCCGGATCCGACTCAATCGGAGTGCTTTCCGACCCGGATCGGAATCGGCCTCACAGTGTCAAAGTACAGCAATGACACCAGACCTGTCCAACCTGCCTCCACAGCGTATACAGTGCCCAAGGGACAGAGGACTCTGAGGATAGAAGTGTCTAAAGAGGCGGACCACACGGGGTACAAAGCGCATGCAGACCATGGAGGCACAGAGGAGAGAAGGCATTGAAACGGGCTACTGGTATACGTAAAGTAAATACTACAGCACTGAACACGGGCGGGACTTATCGTGGGTACCAGCAGCCAGGCAGCATCGACACCAAGATGCAAAATGAGAGGTAATTAGTGGGAGAAATATTTACTTATAAAACACAGATGTCCATGTGTTTCCCCCTATCTGGCCAGAGTAACGATTAGAGGGGTTCAATTCCAGCAGTTGTCCAATCATCCTGGGTAGGGCTGGTCAGGCCCAGGGTCACAACGAGCGACGCAAGCATGAAGGCTAGATATAACTAGGCGCCACACTCTAGTAAAGAGCCAACATATCAAGTCAGCTCTCGCCATTACATCCCTATCAACATTTGTGACCCATCAAAGCACCCATGACATAGAAATAAGAGAATTGATTTATTTAACATGTTTTTTCTGAATATTAGTACTCAGCAGCTAAACAGCAGCCGATGTTGCTGTTCACCGGGGGGCGCATGTTAAGGTCAAGAAGGCTGCAAGCGGCCCCTGGGTCATACTCTGAGTATCACTGGTCTACACAAACATCATTACCCAAGTGTGTATTCTGACTATGATATAATTTATTAACCTAGGACCAAAACCTCCTTAAATCTTTAGGTATTATTATCACATGTAGTTCAGTCCCTTTTCTATCTTCTGCTTGCCTTTTAGCTTCTCGGTATCTTTTTTTATAATCTGACTTTAATTTCCTAACCTCATGAATAGGTTCTGGAAGAAGAGCTAATTTCCTTTTTGTCCATGCTGTTGCAGTTTTTGTTTTTTTAAGCTAAACTCTACCATTTGAACATATTCCTGTAAAACCTTTTTGTCTAAATTTGGGCAATTGCTCTCATAGCAGCTTTCTACCAAAGTGACTGCATATTTGCTCCATACTTCAGCAGAAAGGTAATTCTTACTATTCTTCAGGCAATGTTTTAGCCTATTTGCACAGAAATACAAGAGCCTCATCTCAACTTTAGGAATTACTATAGTCCTGTTTCAAGCTAACCAAATGGACATGCACACCCCAAGAATATAGCCCTTCTTGTATATACAGTTCAGTACTTGGCATGCCTAAATGATTGGGGGTGATGGTTCCTTTCTAATCTTAGTTTTGTTTCAAGTCTATCATGGCCTGAAATAACTGGACAGATACAAAAGTATAGTCCAGAATCTTTAATTCTTAAGGATGTACTCACTGGAGACATAAATAGCCAGCTATCCGGCATATCTCCCCTTTGTCTATAATTCTGCTTCGTTCTCAGATTAAATATTTGCTAATTCCCAGATGATAGGGTAGTTGTTAACAAGGACCAATCAGATGATAGGGTAGTTACTAGCCAGGACCAGACTTCACTGTCCACCACATTTTTCTCCTTGTCAAAGTAGCAAGGTCTATCATCCTTTGTTAAACAGATTACTAACAGTGGCCATCTATCCAACAGATTAAGACTTGGTGCACCGTTGGAGGATATTTAGACAGGATTTATGTTATTCCCTGGGAAGTTAAGACTGCTCATTGAATCTGACAGTAAAATTATTGGCTAATGTTTTACACTCAGCCTCTTAGCCACAATCCCCCAACCGTTAAAAAAGAAATCGTGCATCAGAACCCTGTCTACTTAATCTGGAAGCTTGCGGGATACAAAAAAATAACAATTTCCTCTTTATTCAAAAAAGGATTGATCCCCACTCTAAGAATTGTGCTGGAATCTAAATGCCTAAGATATGTGTGTGTCTGCAAGAGACTGAGGATATTCCCTCTATTGAGGATGTAATAGAATCTTTGGGAAGTATTTAGTGGTACAAGTAATAACCAGTAGTTGCTCCTCGAGAGAGTGCTGAGGGGCGGGGTGGGGGAGGGGCATGGTGGGGGGTAGTAAACTCCGGCATACAGACGAACTTAGGTAAATAAATAAATAAAACAAATTACATTGCACGCGCTGCATCGCCATTGGATGTTGCAGCGCGCGCAATGTAATTTGTTTTATTTATTTATTTACTTACCTCCGTTCAGCCGTATGCCATAGTTTACTACCCCCCCACCCTGCCCCTCCCCCGCAGCACTTACTCGAGGAGCCGCTACTGGTAATAACTATACTTTTCAACCCAAATATACAGACTAACATGTCCCGCTCAAATTAATTTCATATTTCCCAATACTAATTCCCCACTAATACAGTTTGGGTTCTGGAGTAGCGTGCTACCTGCCAAAAAGTGCTTCAACACCTCATCAGGGGTAGCAAGCGCTATATAAATGCAAACCCTTCCCTCTTCTATCCTTCCACTATCATTTACTGTCCAAATAACAGACTAACATGTCCATCCCTGAAATTAATGTCATACTTCCTGTTAGAAATGGGGTCAATAGTTGGCCATGGCTGGCACCAATGTCCAAATAGGGACCCTTCTTCCTAAATCAGGGCAAGTGGGCTACCCCCTTTGATAACCCCTGCTCAACCCTGTGGTAACGTAGAACGAGCAGTTAGGCCCATCTCAGAGGCAGTGTGTAAAGCGTTTATGGCCTTGTACAATAAGGCAGTAATGACACCACAAAAGGACACAACTCAGGTAGATATAGAAAAATAATATCTTTATCCAACAGTTTAACTCAAACACTCTCAAAGCGTTTCAACAACTACAATTCACGTCAACCCGTAGGGACTAAAAGAGACAACAACGTATTCACCTAAAGCGGGACACTGACTGAGTTCAGGGCCGGGGTCTACGTGACCCGTTATGCACCAGGTACAAGTCGTTGGAAGGGACTACAGCACGCAGCTTCCGGAAGAAGCGGAGACAGTGACAGGTGGACTCCCAGCGACCACAGGTCTTGGAGGCTGAGGTCCGCTGCGTGCACTTACAGTGGTTCGGGCACTCGGGGGCAGGCGGGCGCTCAGTGGCAGCAGCTCGCGGCAGCCCGGGCTGGTGGTGGCGATGACTCTCGTCGTGCAGCTCCGTGGTGGTCTCACAGCGGCAGCAGCTCTCTCGTAGTTGTGGCGGCCGACAGAACAAATCCCTAGGATGCAAAGTTGTGAATGGTGCGGGTGCTCAGCGGCCACAGCTCTCTCTTAGCTGCGGCGGCCCGCGGGGCAAATTACAAGGATGAAAAATAGCACAAGGGGTGGGCACTCAGCGGCTACAGCTCATTCTTGGCTGCGGCGGCCCACTGGACAAATCACGATGATGCACACTAGCAACGGGTGTGGGCACTCAGCGGCTACTGCTCTCTCTTGGCTGCGGCGGCCCATGGGACAAATCACGATGGTGCACAGGTTCAGCAAAAGTTTAGAAAAGTCTCAATTCCGATTCAGGCGGGCTCTCAGCGGCGGCAGCTCTCTCTTAGCTGCAGTGGCCCACACAGGTTTAGCAAAAATTCAGAAGCGCCCAGTCCGTGGTCCTCACAGTAGAACTAGAGGCTCCGGATTACTCGACGGAGGCCTCACCTGCAAGCAGAACTCCTCGCACAGGAATTCCGACGGCGGACGGGGTGAAGTCTAATGTCCTTGAGACTTCTGCAGGAGGCCATCGGGTAGTTTCTTCAGCAAGCTTTATGAAAGTTGCAAAGTCCTTTCCTCTGTTCACTCGGACAGAGTTTCGTCTTGACATTCAGCAGGAACACACTTGGCCAAAGTTCCAGCGCAGCATTTTATACCTAAACAAAGTCTTTGTTCTCTAAGGTTGCAAATCACCGACTCCGATCAGAACCAGTTCGGTAGGGTCGGGGAGCACTTGGTTTACGAGACGACATCCTTCCCTTTCAGAATGAAGGGGTCTTCTATCAGTTACCCAGTGGGAGGTGGAACCATCATTCACCTTGCCAGGCACGGCCCTGCTCGGATCAAAGAGTCACCCCTCCCCATGTTCTGAATACCGATCTCTCTCTTTCCAGCCAGGTCTGACCCAGCTGGCCCTGCTGCTCCAAAACCCGATGGCCAATACACATATGCACAACAGCCTACAGTAAAGCTTAGGCAAGAAACTACCACGTTTTCATAAAAGGTATTTCAACACATGCAATATATAAACGGTCCTTACTAAAAGGTGCCACTCAATGTCGTGAGCTTATACATATCAAACTCAAGGGCCCTATCAGGTTCCTAGGGCCCGATAGGATGATAGAAAGCAATCTTTAACCGGCCCATCCTGGCCTATGAGAGTGGATCGTTTCGCAGTAGCGACAGTGAAATGGAAGGTAACTCACTATTGAAACAGGCTATACCGATGTAGGTATTATAGTTATCCTTATTCATACAGTCATGTATATACAGGGAGCATTTGCGCTGTGGCACTGAGTAGCAGTGGCACGGCGCCCAGAACATCTAAATCCACCCAATATAAAAGATAGGGAGAGTAGAGAGGAAGGGAGACCCACGCCAATGATGCCAGGTCTAACACTTCCCTATACTAATTCACCACTAATCCTTTTTGGGGTCCTGGAGTATCTTGCTGCTTGCCGAAATAGCAATTCAAGGCTTCGTCAGGGGTTGTAAGCGCTATATAAATCCAATTACAATACAATTCAATACAATTTAATACAATTTAAACTAGTTCCATTACAATTGTTTGCTTTGCATTGTACAACTAATTGCTGAGATGACTTCAAAGACCCCAGTTAGCTGTCCCATCCGTAATTATATTTCAATCAATTACTTCCTGCCAATACTCATAAAATCCGACTTTAAGGACACAATGTATTAAAGGCCTAGGTGACATCCTTAGCTGTGAAGGAGAACAAGCAATGTTGACAGCACAAGAAAGAAAGAACAATCTTCTAAGTACCATTGCTTCCAGTCTAGCTATAGAGAGACAACAGTGCGGTAGGAGCACATTTGAGGCTTAAGTGAGAGAGGGGCTATTTCTATCAGTAGGCTTTTAATAGCGGTGTTACTACATTCTAGCATGCCTAATGTCTAAGCAGCAGAATTCTCTGCTGTTAGTCTGCTGGTTATTTTACTGCAACATACAATTCACGTATTCACAAAAATGCAGAGCTATTTATAATTCAAAATACATTATAGAGTGTTCCAATTGATATACCACTACTTTCTCTGGTCGACTTTGCCAAAATACATCACAGGGATCTTTAGCAAAATTATTGATACAGAATTGTGACCAGCTTGTTCAATGATAATATTCATGACCCTTTGTAGGCTCTCAGGAAGTAGGAGTGTGAACAAGAACAATATCATCAGAGCAGCATATGTTGTGCACTAAAGAAATTCCAGGTTTTGGAGGAAAAAGTGACTATTGTGAAAAACATGATTGAAGTCACATAAATACATATTGCAATACCGAAGTGTGAACAACCGGCTTTGTCTCGCTCCTTTTATGTACTCAGTCTGTCCCAAATTTTGTCTGTCTCCAGTTCACTGAATTAATTTCGCTACCTTTGATCATCAGATTTTTTAAGGACACTGCGATAGTGTTGAAGACACCTTTGCAGTCCACAGAAGCATCGTGCAATGGCAGCACATGTCAAATCAGTCTGCTCATAGTCACTGTGGTCAGTACCCCTACACTGTTGTCTGTGGACACAACACACCCTTTTGAAAGTCAGTCTGCTAAAGTGGTAAAGCATCTCTACTCAGTACACATTGGTTCAGTCTTGCCAGTAGTATCCCAACAAGACATTTCTAGAGGCTTTTCATCAGTGTTCTACATTACCATGGGAGAACCCTGTTGACCTTCTTTTAGTTTGCCAAGAAGCATGCGTCTTTCCAAGTGTTAGGATAAGTGCCACTGGTAGAGAGTTCTTTTGAACAGTGCCAGTAATACTCTACCCAACAGACTGGATCAGACTTCAGTAAATTATTGGATCACACACAGGGGACTTCCACACTGGAACTTTTTGTGGTCTCTATGACCGTGACTATATCTGCTTGGTGAAATTCTAAGGGATCTTTTCTCCTTTTATTCCTCGTTGTTTTTTTTATAAATGTCCCGCAAAGTTTAATGAAGCAAGGAGTTCACTCCTCTGGCCTCTGGGTCTTCTTCGAATTTAAGGACAATTACCTCCATTTCCTTTTTATATGAGTAGGGAAATTTGCTGCTAGAGACTATCAAATTACCCTTTCCATTTGTTTTAATAGTATATCAGTGTAAAAGTTCAATAGCTCGCTTGGGAGCCCATCTTTCCCATGTGTTTCTATGGATGATATACTTTTTATGCTGTAGCTAATTTTGAATTCTTTGAATTGTATAATTTAATATTGTTTGTTCTATAGTTGTTACTTTTTTTGTTATTATATTATGTTATTATTTTGTTTGTCAGCTCTATTACAAACTAAAAGTACAACATTTTCATGATAAAGATTTTGAGCATATTTTAAGAAAACCTGTGCAATCTAAACTGGTCCTTCTTCCGATGCTCCCTCACTATTTTTTTATATGCTTCACTTGGTTCCATAACTTTTTCATCTGGTTATTTTGCCCAGTTATTTTATTGAATGTTTATTTATTTTTTTACGGCAGTTTCTTTAATGAGGTTGGCTGGAATGATGCGCAGACTATATCCAAAGCAGATGAGTTTACTTCATGGCTGACGTTGCTTTCCAATATTTATCATCTTTAGGAAGGCAGTGAAGTCTGCAGACATGTATCATGGACTCTTAGCAGTCAAGTTCCTGGAGGTCGATAAGGCGATTCACCTGATGAACTAGGGTTATTTCGAAGCCTGGCGGGATGAGCTTTCCAAGTAATTTCACAAGGTTTATTTCATTTCTTGTGGTGAGAATCTGAGGCTCTTTTAATACTGGATTGGACTTATTTGGGCAATATAAAGCTTGACAGACAGCCCAATTTCCCTGTTATTATTTGTGGTTTTCATAGAGCCTCTGTCAGAGTACTGAATTAAAGGGGCATAAAGTAAGACAGTCCCATTATTTCCACAGCTATGCAATTACTGTAGTAATCAGAAAAATATTTTAAATTAATTTAAGGTAGTCAGCACATTATCAAATCTCAAGCAACACAATGATACAAAAATGGAAGATGCTGGAAAGGCACCCAGAATGGTCAGAAGAAAATTATGCGATGCTTTAGAGAACGGGGAAGGGTGTTGTTGGAAACTGAATTTTATTATTTGCAAGCATATGCACAGTTCCTTCAGGTTATAATCCCACACCCTACAGTCTATTTTTCCATTTTGTTTTGACTAAAATACACAAGGAGCATGGGCTAATTGGATATGAGACTACATTTCTTTTCCCAAATACTTCAGCAGAAATGAGACGTATAACCCAAAAAGCTCCCTCCTAATGGTATATGCAATCATTGAGGAAAATCAGGGCAGATGACAAGCTAAAATAATGTGTACTGCTTTGGGAAACACATCTCTACGGAGGCGCTCACTATGTTAGTAAAAATCTGGGATGATATAGTGTTTATAGGAAATAGACTAGAGCTTCTAGACTAGGTTTGTAAAATGTTATAAAATATCTTCATTCAATCAAATAACTTTATTTCGCCGATACAATACCGGCATACTCTACAAAGATGATTTCATCAGTAATTAAAAGAACATTACAAGATAAGATAATATCTGATTAAAACAGTTTAAAGAGGAAGGATAAGCCTGTTATATGTCAAATATTCATAGTCTAAAAACATTAATTTATACGTAATTACACAGGATTCAAAAAGCAAACCCCCTATGGTTGCGTCCTGGAGATCGAGTTAAGGAGATAACCTCCTCCTGTTTAAAGCAGATAGATAAAACGAGGCCGAACAGAAGCAAACTAAGGGATCCATTAGTGACTGGAGGTACTATAGGGCTGGGCGACATTGACTAAAATTCAATTTTCGCATAAGAGGGAGAATGTATCTTTTTCTTTCTTTGGTGTACAATGTACAAAAGAATACAAATGCTAGTCATTCTGAGGAGATTGCATATCACAAGCATAAAAAGGAAGTGCATTGATTGCATATGTTTTAGACGGCTAACCTAACATAAGGGGTGTATAATTTAAGCATTATCTCAGTAATCTATATCTGTGTTGGAGGTTTGTAACAAATGTTAAATAAGAAAATGTGATGTTATTTATACTAGGAGCTGTGTGGTATTGAAGGACAGTGGACCGATTAATGTTAGAATCATGTCTCTTCTTGTCAAAATGGCCTAGTAGTCGAACCTTCAGTTCCTTTTTTTTATTTTTATATTGGCGTACATAGCTTTGGGTCCTCATATAAGTTGAGTAGGCCAACGGCCTGAAGGTTAGTCTCAATATATTTTAACCATTTTATTTTGCCTATGCCATCTAGGTTCAAACAATCCTTTATAGTTAGAGCTAAAGTTTATTTTCGCCAAAATGTTCTAAAACATCTCCCAGTGCAATTTCACTTGGCCTGTCCTGTTTCAAAAATGTACGTAGCTTCTTTGCGTTTACATTTCAGTTAATTTGATTTTTCCATCCTGCCTCTTCTGAATAGATTCCAATCCAATATTCTGACTGAGAATCAACTTGCAAGTTGTAAAAATTAAAAGTTACACAGATCTTTCAGTTCTAAGACCTAGGGCCTGATTACGATGCCATAGGAAAAGGCTCAGACCCTCGGTCAAAGTGACTCCTACGGCATCGTAATAATTGGCTGTTCAGATTGGGGTCGGTCGGAAAGGAATCTGAACCAGATTTCCGAATGGCCTCTGACGGGCTCGGAGAGCCAGTCTGCCATTTGGAAAGCCTCCAGTAATCCCTCGGGTGGCTCTTTACGCCTGAGGGATAACAATGGCAGATTCCCACAGCCTTTCTGTGCCGGCCTTTCCGAAACACAGAAAGGCTATGGGAATCCCACTCTGGAGGCCCCCAGCAGGGATCCCATGGGTACAAGGCCGCTGGATGGTGGCCTAGGGGGCACCAATGGTGCCCCCTGTTGATCCCTGCACCCAGTGGCAGGCACCTTGAGGGGCCTGCTACGGGTGCAAGGATGAACTGCACCTCCGCTCTTTACAATGAGAGAATGCATTCCGGTTGAGATGCATGCTCCATTGTAAAGAATAGGAATGCAACCTAACAGTGTTCAGTCGCATCCTAATTGCTGTGTTGGGGCCGACAACAGGAGGTCGTTCGGTCCCAGTTCCCAAACTATGTCGGACAGACTCTGGTCCGTCCGACATCGTAATTGGGACCTTAAACAACAGACTCATACAGGAGCTGTAAGTTCTGCTTACAGAAACATTAAATCTTCAGACCGATTGCATCAGTCTTGCAGGCTCTGATCTGACCCAACAGTAATGATAATGTCACAATAAGCTTTATCAATATAGAAGTTGAACTAACACTCAGACACCATTTTCCTTTGGCACCATTAGGTACCATCATCACTAGGGGTATGTGTGTAAAATGTTCTTGTATTAATCAAAAGATGATTACATAAAATGCTACATTAAAGATAATCTATTAAAAAATTATAATAAAGATGCATATATTAATTCATCGATTTGGTTAGTCATTGTAAACAATCCACTGTTAGAATAGTGGTATAAAGCCTATCTGAAAGAAAGATGCAGCAACTGACAAAGGAGCACAAACAGTTAGAGGCAAGGTCTAAACAATTTGTCAATACAAAGATAAAAGGAGGAGATTGGTAAGTAACACAATAGTTAATTGCTTCTTTGATGATCATCGTGTTTGCCATGTTGAAGAATTTCCAGAGGTATTGTTTACATGTGCTTAATAGATTAGGATAAATGCAAATAATATGTTCAATTGATATGGTGTTGTAACCACATAGATGACATGAGTTGTTGCCCTTAAAACAAGGTTTCCAAGATCTTTCAAATTGGTGCAAACAAAAATATTAATTAACCTGGACCATAGGTATTTCTTTTCCTTGATGCCTCAAGGTTTGAATCAAACTAAGGTTGTCTTTGATAAATATAGGAGTTCTGAAACTAAATCACTTTGTTTATAGTTTCTTAGAGGGCAAAGATCATTCTCACAGTAGTGTTGCTTGAAGGACCTTTTTAGCAACTGTTTCCGTTCAGTGCTGGCAAAGTTGAGAGAGTGTTCAGGTAGGTCTGGAAGATTGTGTTGCCTAATCAGAATGCCAACGATTCACAAAGGTATGCTTGCATATTTGTGTACGTTTATGGTTTTTCAATATTCGCAAAACTGCATTTTAATAGTAGGATTATGTGTGCCAGGGAAATGTAAACCTGGCAGGTCAACTTTGGTGGATCAGAGCCCAAATGCCCCAAGGCAGAAGCTGCGTTTGAGGCCAGAAAATATTTAAGGAATATAAAATCAACTGGTCTCTGAATAGTGACTTTTTGTAGTGTATAGCAGTTCATATTCTTGTACACTGCAGGCATCCTCCTTGGCAAAAAAATATTACAGTTATTATCATAATAACCTATTTACTCATATTAGAATTATAGGTTTTCTATCATTGAAGTCATAGCTTGTTGAGTGTGACTTAAACATTTTTGATCCAGATATAATATGTGTACAAAACAATTCATGGACTAAGTTGTGGCGACTTTTGATACAATACAATGCATTTTTAAAGCATATAGCTACCTTGAGAGAGGCGTCCCACCGCTAGTGGAAAAAAACACCCACAAAAACCATGAGAAAAAGTAGTATTAGGACATGTTGATACGGGAATCAAAGAGTAGGGTTTTTAGGCCCTTTCTAAAAATAGTTTCTGATGGGCTGCTTCTCAGAACAAGAGGAAGCACATTCCACAACCTTTTTTCCAGGAAGACGAAGGATATACCTCCTCTTCTGGCCTTGTGTATGCGATGGAGTTGAAAAAGTTTAAGATTATTGGATCGCAAGGCTCTCACCTGGATATAAGGCTTTAAAAGCGCCTAAGGTTGAGAGGGCCTTTGTGATTAAATGCCCTAAAGGCAATGGTGAGTGCCTTAAATGATTTGTACCAAGACCACTGGGGACGGATGGGAGGGAGGCTCCCATCTCAGACGGCCACCAAAGGCTGGAATCAGGTGGACTTGATGCTAAAGAAAATAATCTCAGTCTTATCTGAGTTGATCTTTAAGCAACTAGCGTTCATCCAGTTTACCACTGATTTGAGACAGGGCTTAAGAGAACTCAAGGATGTTGGAGCATTTTCTTGAAATGCCAGAAGAAGTGCAGTATAATATGCGTAGGATACAACTCTCACTACCCAGGACTCTACGCCAGGTGGTCCAAGTATATATTAAAAAGGGTGGGGCAAAAAGTGAACCCTGTTGGACTTCGCAATCCAGGGGTTTTACTGCAGAGGTGAAAGGAGGAAGAAAAAACACCTGGTTACGCTTGCTAATGAAAGATTTAAGTCATAACAGGGCTTGCTCTCTGATACCAATCTTTTCCAGCCTCTCAAGCAAAATTGCATGAGAGACCGTATCAAATTCCAAGGAAAGATCCAAGAGCATTACTTTGAGCAGGATGTTTAAACAAGTTTAATTTTGATGTATTTTGAGACCTCAATAAGGGTGGTCTCAGTACTGTAGCCAGAACAGAATCCCGATTGCGAGTCATGGAACAGATGGTTAGACTCCAAAATGTGTTTGAGCTGCCTATTCAGATTTTTCTCCAAATGTTTTGCAATTGTAGGAATAAGTGAGATAGGTCTAAAATGTCCAAGGACCTTAGGGTCAGCTGTAGGCATCTTGAACAGGGGGAGCAAAAAAGCTTGTTTCCAGCTAGCGTGAACAAACACCCGGTCAAGGGAGTCATTGAGTAGTCTATTCACACAGGGGTTCACCACTAGGGCAGCATGTTTGAGGAAGGTTGATGGCAGGGGTCGAGCAGAGAACCTGACTTGCATTTTAAGAGTTCATAGTATTTCCTCAAAGGATATGGGGGTAAAACTAGACCATATGGGGCCAGAAAAGGCACGGGGTGATACACCTTAAACGGTGGGAATCTGAGCTGGGAATTGATAATATATTGCTTGAATTTTACTATAAAATAAAATTGAGAGGCCTTCACAACACTCCATTGAGGGAGTGAGGGTATTTTTAGTAGCCGCAGGTGAGAGGAAAGAGCTGTCCATCGTAAACAACTCACAAGGTAAGTTATCGTCTCCTAAAATGGATGTGGCAATGGATGTTTTTCAAGCTGTCTGGATAGCCACATGGTATTTCTTAAGAGCGGTCTGATAGATCAATTTTTCACCCTTGTCATATTTAGTCTTCTGTAGCCTTTCTAACATTTTGCAGCATGATTTTTCCAACTTAAGAGCATCAGAGAACCAATGTGTAGAGGGCTCAAGTCTCTTAGAGGAATGGGTTTTCAAAGGTGCAATGATGTCAATAGCCTTCGGGACCCAGCCATTAAAACGCACTCTGTCTTGTTCTAAATCTCTGTTCTTATCAAAGATAAATGACTGAAGAGCATCCATGAGGAGAGAATCGGTAATTTTATGCCAAGGTCTGGACATTTTCTTCGTCAAGCATTGTGGATCACAAGGAATCAGGTTAAAAGTTTAAAAGGGATCAAAACACAGTCAGCCCAAATGAGTTTCAAAACTGGATTTACCTTGGCTAGTGAAGGGTTGGCTAGGATAAGATCGAGAGCTTGACCTGCTTTTTGAGTTGGCACCTTAATAGGTTTATCAAGGTTAAAGCCCTCCAAATCTCTCAATAATTACTGTACAGGTTTATTGTTAGGGTCGCCTACATGAAGGTCAAAATCTCCTAATACCACAAAGTTAGAATGCAGTAGGGACAGTTGACCTAGGGTGTCCGTCAAAAGATTTAAGGATGTGGCCTTCGCATCAGGGGAGCGGAAAAAAAAGCATGCATGATACGGCAAAAGTGGGGCCTAAAATGATAGTGAACGACATGTGAATGAATGAATGAATGAAAAAACATTTATTGAGCGCGTAGCTACCCGCGGGCATCCCAGCGCTAATTGCAGTTATGTACAGATAATACCAAAGCCAGCACGCTAGAGTTGTAAAAAGCCAAGTTTTAAGGAGCTTGCAAAAGGCCAAATGATTAGACTCATGTCTCCAATATTATTAATATTGTTAAGTTTCGAGACAGAGCAGGGAAATACATAACGATGTATAGTAGCCACCCCGCCCCAATTTTTATCATCTCTATCAAAATGTTATGTAGAGATGTCCTGGAGGATTGCTAGGGCAATATTGGTAGCTGAATTGTCTTTTAACTAGGTTTCAGTGAGGAACAGCAAATCCCAGTCATTGTCAGTTTGCAGATTGTAAATATCAAGTGCATGCCTAGGTAGGGAGCAACGGTTTAAAAGACCTGCAGAAAAGAATATGTCAAGAGATGGGGACGTAGCGTTACCAATCCATCTTGTGTCACAAGTCCATAGTCCCTATTAAGTGATGGACTGAAGGGGCTTCAAGAGAGAAGTTGCACCCAGGGCAATTGAGTCCCACTCCTGGGTTATCAATTGGGAGTTCACTAACATGCACAAATTATGTGCGTAAAGTAAGCAGTTCCGCCCTAGTGTAAATAATAAGGGGTGCGATATGGCAGGGCTTACCTGCAGAGTGGCTGGCGCTAGCTGTGATCGGGACGCGGATAGGCGCAGACGAGCTTGCCTTTGAAGCGCCTTCGGTGTGCCAGCGGCATGCCCGCTTAAAATAGTCTGGCCATTGAACGACTAGAGCGCGATCAAAAGAAAATGGTGGCTCGGTGTTGGTTCAGGTGGAATGAGGAAGTAAGTAAGAGTAAATTGCCAAATGCATTAAAAATAACCAAATACACGTTTTTCAAGTTTTCCATAGCAGTTACACTTGAGCAGCTTAATTTTCCCCCCCTGCAGTGCAAATGCTAAAAAAAAAAAAAAACAATCGATCAGTAAAAGAGTGCCCATTGTGCACCAGCAAATGGAAAAAGTGGGCGGAACAAGAAGCATTCCCCCAACAATAAAACGTATTGCCCCAACAGTAAAAACACAAGATCAATCTTAAAACAGAGCATTGAATAATTTAAAATAAATGTGGGCGAAGTAACCACTGCGTGTCCGCTGCACGTCCACTGCATCGTTTACTTAAAATAGTCTGGCCAGTGACCGACTAGAGTGCAACCAAAAGAAAATGGCAGCTCGTTGTCGGTTCAGGAGAAATGAGGAATTAAGCAACAGTAAAGTGCCAAGTGAATTCAAAATCACCAAATTCAAGTTTTTCAAGTTTTCATGCTTTGGACAGTAGTTACACTCAAGCCGCTTAATTTTTCCCTAGCAGTGCAAATGCTCTTAAAATATGAGCGATCATTATGACTCTCCACCGTGCCCCAGCAAACAGAAAAAGTGGGTGGCACAAGGAGAATTCCCCTAACAATAAAAAGTATTGCCCCAACAGTAAAAAGAATAATGTTAAAAACACAAGACCAGCCTTAAAACAGAGTATTGAGTAACTATAAATAAATGCGGGCAGAGTAACCGCTGCATGTCTGTTGCATAGTTTGCTGGCCACTGAACGACAGAGCACTAACAAAAGAAAAAGGCGTCTCAGTGTTGGTTCAGGAGGCATGAGAAAGTAAGTAACAGTAAAGTGTCAAGTGCATTAAAAATCACCAAATTCAAGTTTTCAACAGCAGTTACACTCGAGCAGCTTAATTTTCCCACCAACAGTGCAAATGCTCTAAAAACGAGTGATCAGTAAAAGAGTCTCCACTGCTCCACAGCAAACAGAAGAAGTGGGCGGAATAAGGAGAATTTCCCCAGCAATAAATAGTATTGGCCCAACAGTAAAAAGAATAATTTTAAAAACAGAGGATCAGCCTTAAAACTGAGTATTGGGTAATTAACAGTAAATGTGGGTGAACTAACCATAATGACTAGTCTAGCTTGTCTACTCCTTTTAGCGATCTTACCCATAAGGCAAAAATACCTTACAAGTTTTCATAGAATCAACATTGTGTTGTCAGGCAGGGGAATGAAAGAATTTAAGACCACAATTATGGGTTGTAGAACTGTTTTTTTACATAGGTACTCCATGTTTTATGTATTGCCATCAGATTCATTTACAGTAAGCTGCCAACGTTTTTTCCAGTCACCCTACTAGCTACTCTCAGGTAAAATTGCTGTTATCAGCCAATCCGTTTCCCCTTAGTGTACCTTGATTAGACTTGGGGTTTGAGCATTTTCTGTTTTGGCCCCTTCTCTTTGGAACCTGTTGTCTAACATTGATTCCTAATCACATGTGCTTTAGAACGGCCCTTAAAACGTGATTTCTTTTACAACATTTGGTGTAATTAGAATTCTCTTCTCATGTAGAACTCGGTCCTCTCCTGATCTAACCATTTTACACTCTTAGTTTTCTATTTCCTCCTTTTTACTCAACATCCTCGCTCATTGCCTTTTTATTGCTCAGGAACTCTGTTGCCTCTCCTTGGTTACTCACCACCCAGCGCTCATACTTCTTTAAACAACACACACCAGCAGTCTCTCCCCCTCTGGTGATGCAAGGAGCTTCCTTTTCCCATAAGCACTTCACTAGGCTCTCCCCACCCACTCTCTGATGGAGCCTTTCCTTTTATTGTGAAAACATCCTTACATTTATGTGAGGTGCGCTTTTTTTGGGGCAGGGTAAATCCCCTTGGTGATTCTTCAGTAATTCCAGTAAGTACTTCTGATGTCTTTCAGCGGTGACCTCAATCATGGCAAGGTAGACATGGACGCCATGATGCTGTTCTCTACCACCTCAGTAGCGGTTGATAAACTAATGCTTATTCTTTGTAACTTGGTAGCCATTTCTGGCGAAAGTAGTAATGTAATAGGAAAGTGCAAAGTAGCAACTGGTGAAATACCCTGCATTACCATGAGCCTTAAAATAATCCATGATTGGCATGAAGTGCTACTATTGCTTGATGACTGTGTTTAGGAGCCTTGTGTTCACACATACTGTGACCACTGCTGGTCATTTTAGCTTTATGGTGATATGAGACATTTTAACTTATGGTTCCCAGCTGTATCCAGCTTTTCCTTCATCTTCACCAATCTGGCTTGTATTTAGAACAGGATGAAATGGAGTAATCGCTGTACTGTAAACAAGCACATTGCTAACACATTTGACATAATTTATGGACAACTGGAAGAAGTCAACATTGCTGAACAGAAATTAATTGGTTGTGGAATTCCAACAATTAGTATAATATGCATTGCTATGGATTTAAACTCTATTGAAGTGCTTGAAATACTTGTTTATTCAAGCAGTTGGCATCTCTTTGTAGGAATCAATAAAACATTTTTAGCACAAATTAAAATGTGAGTTCATAGAAGAGTGGAATACTGTCGGCAGTGAAAGAATAGTGGATACACTGTGAAGATACAAATTAAGGCGGGGGCGTGGCTAGCCGAGCAGCGTGATGGCCGCTCTCTGAGTGAGCTCCGCCGGCTACTCCGATTAATCCTTTTATGATCCTGAACCTGGAGACTGCGGAACCCCACGCCTCCCGGGTCCTGCAGCCTACACCCTGGTGATCCTCCGATCCGAGCCGGGAGAGCGGGGGCGGTTCCCCCTGGAAGCGGCGACGGACTCCTTTTCTGCTGGCTGGCGGGCTGGTCCTGGCCCGCGCCGGAAGTGCCCCTCGCCGGGAGCCGCGAATCACGGTGGGCCGCGGCTTCGGAGGCCCCAGCGGATCGAGTGGCAGTCGCTGCGGGCGCCCCGCACCGAAGGCCACATTGCTGCCGACGGAGAGCTCCCCAGTCGGAAGGCTACGGGGTGATAACAAAGACCGGTGCGCCTTAGCGGAGCGGCCTTGCCGCGGCGAGTGGATCCTGAGGCGACCGGGGGCGGCGCTGGCCGGTGTCGAGCCAGGCGGAGGTTGTGGAAGTTGGTCAGCGCCGGCACAATCGAGGCGCCGGCCACAGAGGAGGTGAGAGGGTGCCATGAAGGGATGAGGGGCACAGTTGATCCTGCCGCCTCGTAGTAGCGCAGGGACCTCCCACTGATCTGCAACTGGTTGTACGCTGCTGCTGGCTGAGCTCACTGGACACCTGCGAAGTTCACTAGAGCGGCTGGCCCTGCTTGCCACGTGTTAGGGGTCGCTCCCGGTGCGGGCTGGCGCCGTCTGAACAGTCACGCACATACAGGGCAATAGCTAGAGGCGGCACGGAGGGGTGCTGCCCTATTGCTGGGCCGGTGGATAGCTCTTGACCGCTGAGATGGGGAAAACCGACGCCAAACAACCTAAGCTGACGTTTGATGGTAAAAGGCCACCGAAGACCGCGATAATGGAGCCGGATGCTGGCACGTCGGCGTCGCAGGGTGCTGCCCCAGACATAGACTTTGGGGCCCTGATCATGGAGGTGAGGACCAGCCTTAAAAGCATAGATGCTAAACTCGACACCATGACGGCGCAACTCGAAACAGTGACGGCTAAGGTGGACGCCCATGAGAAGCGGCTGGACTGCCTCGAAAATGGGCAAACTGAGTGTTGCGAATTCCAGCAACAGGCTAAGCGGCACATCACGACGCTGGAGCGCGAACTCGACACTCTGCGCGCCAAGTCGGACGATTTGGAAGCGCGCTCCAGACGATCCAACATCCGCATTACGGGCGTCCCAGAGACTACAAACACGGGGAAGATGGAATCGTTTGTGTCGAACCTCCTGCATGAACTGTTCGACCCGGACTTGTCCCCGGTGTTCACGGTGGAAAGGGCACACAGATCACTGGGGAAGAAGCCACCGGTGGGGGCCCCACCGCGTCCGATCCTGGCTAAACTACTTAACTACCAAGACAGGGACATCATTCTCAAATTGGCGAGAGAGAAGGGCAAGATCACACATAAGGGTAATCACATCTCCTTCTACCCAGATTTCACCCCGCTGGTGCAAGCAGCCCGGAAGGAATTTTTACCAGCGAAGAAAGTTCTATTACAAGCCGGAGTGCCTTACTCTCTCTTATACCCGGCAAAGCTGAAGGTATTCCACGACAACACCTCGCACTTCTTTACGGACGCCAAATCAGCCCTCAAATTTGCTAAACACGTCTGTGCTGGGGTCAGGAGGAAATCGCCCAGGCTCGAGGAAGCTTCGGAACACCTGAGTGACAACGACTGAGGTCTCTGACATGATCACCCTGCCAGGCTGCAAATTTACTCTTTTGCGACACAGTTGACCGCTGGATTGAACTCTCGCACAGGTTTGCTCCTCCCGAACTGACGTCCTTGGGGCGGGGGGCTGCGGCATCACTGTACGCTGGCTTGTGCTGTAGTCTCCGCACTCCCACTGGGACACAGGCTGGCTGCGGACCTTGAGGATTACGGTGTGGGGGTACTGCCAGAACCCAGGAGCGCTAAAGTTTGATGGTAGCCACCCTGAGTATACGGGGGTGTAAGCCGAGCGCACCACGCCTCATGTGGTGCCTCCCTCTGTTGTTGATGTTGGGGTATTTCATTGCAATGAGTACATGTTACTAGGATATGTCACGACCTGATTGGGGGGTTGCTGAGGGTAGGGGGTGAGGGGGGGGTTTTCTTCTGTTGCGAGTTTTGGTTCGTATTGGGTGCATTGTACTACTACGCACGCCTATATTTCAGTGTGCTAGCTCTATGGGTGTGGGGTTCAGGTGCCAGGATGGCTTCCGGGGGCGGGGTTGGGTGCTGGGAGTCCGGGATTGTCGAATGCTTTGATGGGAGGAATCAAAATCTGGACTTGGAACATTAGAGGCCTTGGGGACTTTAAGAAGGCCCGATTGCTGCATGGCATGTTGTCAAGACACAATGTTGATATTTGCTTCCTACAAGAAACACATCTGAATGTCACCCCCTCAGCTAGATTGAAGAATTCCAGATGGGCGCACGTTTACTCTTCCATTTACTCCAATTATGCGAGGGGCGTAGCCATACTAATTCGCAGAGGGTTGGATTGGCGGGAGTGCTCTCAGGTGAGGGATGCGGAGGGTAGATATGTCCTGCTCCATGGGGCTCTACAGGGGCGACCCATTGTCCTAGCTGCAATCTATGGCCCGAATGTGGACGATCCTGACTTTTTTAGAAATGTTTGGGCGCAAATTGTCTTGCTGGATTGTCAGGCGGTCGTGTTGGGAGGAGATTTCAATGTTGTGTTAAACGATGATGCGGATCGCACAGGTGTGAGTAGACCGCAGCACACTAGAGCGCGCCAAGCGATCTTGGATATCATGAGGGAGGGTCTACTCTCAGATGTGTGGCGAGTTAGAAACCCGGGTGCAAAAGTGGGGACCTGCTACACCTCTCATAAGGCTGCGTGGTCGCGACTAGATTTCTGGTTGGTGTCTCCTGAAGTTGCGACATGGGTGTCAAATGTTGATATTATGGCTAGATCATTATCAGACCATGCTCCATGTATGTTGGTGTTGCAGCCCCCCGACGCCGTACATAGGGCGTTCCAATGGCGCCTTCCCCCACACGCACTCACAGACCCTGTGTTTGTAGAGGAGATAAGAGAGGATATCACTAATTACTTCACTGAAAATGCTGGGTCAGCCACTTCTGAAGCCATAGTGTGGGATGCATTTAAAGCTGTTATTAGGGGTCAATGTATTGCCCGTAAAGCAGGGGTCCTACGCACCATAAGAGACGCACTAGCTAAACTTGAGGGGGAACTTAAAGACTTAGATGTCGCTTTTAGCTCCGACCCAACGTTGGCGACTGCTGGCGCTCTGAAAACTAAGCTGTTGGCATTTAATGAGGAGGCGGAGCGAGAGGTGCGGTTTCTAGGGCGGCAGGCAGAGGCGCGCAGATATGGGGAGGGAGATAGACCTAGCAGGACTCTTGCCAGACTGATTGCTCCTCGCACACAGTCGAACTACATACACTCTATCTATGATAACACTGGACGACTGGTAGTAGGCCAAGAGGCGGTGTTAGGCGCCTTCGCAGAATTCTATGCTGCTCTGTACACCTCGAGACAGCCCACGACACCGACGTCACTACGGGACTTCCTTGACTCCATAGCACTTGTGTGGTTCAATAACAATCACAGACAATACATGGACCTCACCGTTACAGTGCAAGACATCGCCCAGGTGATTAAAAGCATGCCGGCCAATAAAGCTCCTGGCCCAGATGGCCTGACCACCTCCTTTTATAAAACCTTCGTGGCCGAACTAGCGCCGAGACTACACTCTGTGTTTGTCGAGGCCCTCGAGTCACATTCCCTCCCAGACTCCATGCGTGAGGCTCTCATTGTCACGCTCCTCAAGCCAGACAAGGACGACCAACAGCTGGACTCTTACAGGCCCCTGTCCCTCATCAACGTAGATGCCAAAATATACGCAAAAGTTATTGCCGATAGATTGCAACCGATGTTGCCGATGATAGCGCTCCCAGATCAATCGGGATTCATCCCTGGCCGAGCAACATCTCATAATCTCAGAACGATCTTTTCGGTCCTTCACTATTTACACCCGTCAGTACAGGCAGCGGTGGTGTTTCTAGACGCCACCAAAGCCTTTGACTCCTTAGAATGGCCCTACCTCTTCTGTGTGTTGCGGCGGATGGGATTCAGCCAAAACTTCCTGACCCTTATTAAGCTCCTCTACACGAAACCCAGAGCCCGAGTGAGCGTCAATGGCCTTGTCTCCAAACCGTTTGATGTCTCGAGGGGCACTAGGCAAGGCTGCCCTCTATCCCCGCTCCTCTTTGCGATTGCGATGGAGCCGTTAGCGGCTCGAGTTCGGCAGCACCATACAGCCAGGGGCATCGGATTCAGCGCTAGAAGCTTACTGATCTCACTGTACGCGGACGATGTCACCTTGTACGTCCTGAACCCTAAAGACAACCTGAGCCCTATACTTCGTGAATTTGTGAGGTTCGAGGGCTTGGCAGGGATATCCATTAATTGGTCGAAGTCGGTGGCCTTCCCCCTGACGGAGAGCACTGTTCGGCCTGCCCCTGACTACCCCCTCAGGTGGGAGACGGAAGCTGTCAAATATTTGGGCATCTGGATCAGCCGGGATGTACAGGAGTTGTGGTCACTGAATTTTGGAAGGGCGGTGGACTGGCTGGAAGGAAAGGTCGGAGTCTGGAATAAGCTACCGCTGTCCCTGGTCGCTAGAATCGCTCTTGCCAAGATGGTGGTCCTTCCCAAATTTTTGTACCTGTTCGTCAACGTGCCACTACCTATGACAACGCACTTCCACACCCGGGTCCGATCACTACTGCTGAAGCTGGTGTGGGCCGGCGGCCAGGCCAGGGTCTCTTGGGATCTTCTCACGCTTCCGCTCCGACAGGGAGGCCTGGGGGCCCCGGACTTGAAGCTCTATTCACTCTGTGCACAAGCTCAGTTCTTACATTTCTGGGCCTACCCAACCCCCTACCAGCCGCATTTGGCGGTGGAACTAGCAGTAGTCGCCCCCTCGCCATTACGAGTGGCACTATATGGAAAGGTTACGTGCCCGTCGCGTGATGTGGACACAGTGGAAATGGTCCGCTGGTCCTGGCGCGAACTTCGGAAACGAGCTGGTCTCTCCCTGCTTTATGCGCCGGCAATTCCTCTGAGGGGCAACCCGCTGCTACCTTGTTTGACGGCGAGAGGTGACGTCCTCACTATCCGTGGGAGTCGACTTCTCACCTTCGCTGACCTATATCCAGATGGCACATTTTTCGAGATGCCGGTGGATGGGGATGCCCAGCCTTGTACGTTTGCTGACAAATTACTATATCATTCCCTTAGGGAATCTTGCAAGAAGATGGGACCGTGCTTCCCGGAAGAGCCTTGCGCACTGGAGGCCCTGCAAAACTTGCTCTCACGGCCCTCCTCTAAAAAACTGGTGTCCAGATTATATAACTGCATGCAGGAACAAGCACCGGTGACAGTAGCCGCGGCCGTGGCCGCTTGGGCTGAGGACCTGGGGGACCAGCTGCCGGAAGACGCATGGGAGTATTGCTGCGCTCAACTCACGGCTCTTTCACCGTGTTACCGACTGCGGCTTATCCACTTCAAATTCCTACACAGATACTACCGCACTCCGACGCTACTACGCCGCATGGGTCTACGTGAGGACGCCTCTTGCTGGAAATGTGGGGGTGACGATGCCACCTTTCTTCATGTGGCTTGGAGCTGCCCCAAGCTGGGGGCATACTGGACAGGGATCTTCAATGCCATCAATCAAATCATGGGGAGGAGGGACTCCCCGTCTCCACTGCTGGGATTACTGGGGTATGTTAAGCACACTGTGCCCTGCGACAGGAAACTACATGCATTACTCCTTTTGTACGCCAAGCGGCAGATCGCTATACACTGGGGCAGGCCTGCCCTCCCCACGCTTGAGAGCTGGATCAGAGATGTGACTTACGGCCACACTCAACTGACACACTATTGGGAGACCATGCCCACCGCTTCCAGGCCCACTGATATATGGGGCCCGTTTGTACAGTGGACCACAGAACGCACGGCCCCTGACTCAGCCGGTACTTCACGTGCTACTAGTATTTCAGACGACATGGGCTGAAGGTACGCGCTGCGTAGGTTAACGACAGAGGTCCCGCTGCCCCCGCGCTTACACTGACAGGAACTGCCCAGACATAAGCTCTGCGTTTACTGCCTCCACTGACCCGGATAGTGTCCCCCGCCCCCCCCCCCCCTCCCGCCCTACTGGGCCGACTGTGGATAATTCGTTGCCCCTCCCCCCCTCCCCCCTACCCCGCCCGCCTGTCGCTAACTCATACCCAGCCAGGATACCTTTCCGAGCCTGCCCTGGACAGGGCTGGCCCTCTACTGGGGAGACCATTGGCGGACCCACTCGACCCTTTGGAGCACTGAAATGTGGTACAAACGCTGTTTCCAAGTACTTGCACCTATGTTTGACGTTTTTGGTTTGGCTTGTTTGGGGGTCTTGTTGGGAGAAACAAGGTGCTGACTGGCACGTCCTTTTTATAGGCTGCTGTGGCGGGTGGTTGCCTGCTGCTTATCTGGAGGCGGCCTCATTGATTTACGCTATCCTTCACTTGTCAGAAGCACTAAGAGAAAAAGTAAGACCGTTTACTTGCTAGAGATGCACAGTACAAAATGCAGATTTTATTGTACCTTAAGTTTACCTCTGAATGATCCACCGCCCGGATGACGGCCTTAAAGTTATTTATATGTAATCTTTGTATAATCTACCAGATAGCGGCCTGCCTCCGGGTTGTTGGCGTGACGCAGTGTACAACATCTCTTTCATTTGTTAATAATAAATGTCTTACGACCAAAAAAAAAAAAAAGATACAATTAAAAAGGGTATTCAAAACAACAGTATCAAATTGATTAAAGCCCATTAGGGTTTTAGGTCTTAACTAGGTAACGAAGAAATTGAAGTATTTTATAGTTCACATGTTCCACTAGATTAGGATATGTCCCAAGGGGTTTGGAAATAGAAACTATCTAAAGGGGGAGTTCAGTCTACCTCTCTATATATGTTTTAAAGGAAGGGTCTGGCCCTCACAGAATATTATTGACACGTTTCAATCTGTATTTTTTTAATGTTGCCTCAAGACAGGAACCTCGCAGGGCCTATTTGTAAAGATAAATAAAGGTTAATGTGTGAGATCTAAAGAAAAGTGACTGTGCTCAAGGATAGCCCCTGCACGTGAGTTACCTGAAACCATTTCACATGAAAGTACTCATGGGTACTGTGTTTGGCGACAGGCTCTGGAACAGAAGGCGTGGTTAGTTTAAGAGGAAAAGGTTATGTTTCTCCCTTACAGTACATGGTTAGATATATATAATTACAGGACACTACTTTAACGGTCTATGTATAACATATTGTTTTCACTGTTCCATCTTTATTGGTTGTAATTTCGGTGAGGAAGATATGAGAGTTTGGCCTTATGATATTTTCCCAACGTTAAAATAGTTCACCAGCTCCTATAGAAAACTATTGTGTGCGATCGAGTAGTGGCTGTCATAAACTACATGGTTGTTTATTGCATTTCGATGAAGAGTTAAAGGAGAGGGAGTGGCCCCTTGCGATATTAGAGCACATTTTCAGGTCGAAGCCTACCAGACAGTGTGGCTATCTGGTTTGCTAAAGACATCTTGGGGTCTTTCTGAAAGTTGACCGAGGATCACATTCTGCTCGTTGCTTACCATTGGCTTTCTGGTTTGTAACTCACATTTTCTAGCTTTGCTGGCTTTATTTGCTTTAGGCTCTCCAGCTTGAGTTCATCCCTCCACTCCACTCAACTACACTCAACTCCACTCCTATTCTTCCACTAACTCACTTTCTGTAAACGGGCCTTTAAATCTTGTTCTTATCTTGTCACATTTTCTGTGCATACAGAGGCCAAATGTCAGGCTCTCTCTTCCAGGGATCTTGGTGTTTATTTTTCTTTCTCTGACTTCTAAGTGAGAGAATGTATGTAACAATCCTGCTGAGTACCAATGTAAGAGGAGAAAGTGTGGTATATATTTTTTCTAGCACACCTCAAAAAAAGAACTGTGCTTATGTTTCAGAATATTTCAGAATTAGTACAAATTAAGCAATTTTCTTTTTGTAATTCTGAAGTGTGGTGGATATTTGAATATGATCAAAACACATCAATACACTAGGTGATGACATCTGCACACATTATCGTTTGTGTGCAGTAAAGCCGTATTTCAGTATAAATGTAATAGTCATTTTAATTGAAAATGTGTTGTCTGTAATGGCAGTGCGCTACCACACCATGCATACTTCACACTACACCACTCCACTCCACTCTACTCTATGGCATGCCAATCCATTCTATGACATTTCACTCCATTCTATGACATGGAGAAGTGTGGCTCAATGGTTAGAGCGGCAGACCTCGATGCAGAGCACTGGTCCGGGACCAGGGTTCGATTCCTGTCGCGGCAGGGTCTCGGGCTATAAATTCCGCGGACCGGATATTCTCGCCTCAGTGCCTATTCTAATCATGGGTCCCACGCTGCAACTCTGGGCAATAGCTTGCTTAATCTCCACACCGGCCCCACAGCGCTGGGGATGCCTGGCTTCACCCTGGGGATGCCCAGGAGTGGACATTTCACAGGGAAAGCCAGGAAGGGTTCCCTAGCGGTATGAATACAGCGCCGGGAGACCCTGGTCCGGGGTAGCTGTGCGCTATATAAGTACTAGCACATTTACATTTATACATGCCACTCCACTGTATGACCCTCTGGGACACACCACAACACTCAACTCCACACCATTCAAATCTACGACACTCACTACACGTCACAACCTACCACTCCACTTTATGCTTCTCCACTCCAAACCACCTACCCACTCTACTCCAATCCACCCCACTCCACTCCAATGTACCCCAGTCTCCCCACCCCACTTTGCTACAATCTACCCCAATCTACTTCACTCCAATCTACCTCTTTCCACTCCACCCATTCTACCCCACTCCAATCTACCCCACCCCTATTTACCCAACCCACTTCAATCTGCCCCACTTTAATCTGCCCCATTCTAACCCAATCTACGCCACGCCACTCCAATCTACCCCAATCCAATCCACTATGATCCTGTCTACCCACTCCACTCCAATCTACCTCACCCCAATTTACCTACCTCACTCCAGTCTACCCCACTGGAACCCAGTGTACCCCACTCTAACCCAATCTACCCCACTCTACTCCACTCCACCCAATCAACACCAGCCTTCCCCACTCCAATCTACTCCATTCCAATCGACCCCTCCCTCCACTCAATCTAACCCAATTAATCCCACTCCATCTATCCGACTCCAACCCAATCTACAGCACTCCAGTCAAATCTACCCCACTCTGCTCCAATCTACCCAAGCCTAGCTCACTCCACTCCAGTCTACTCCAATACATACCACCCCTATGTACCCCAGTCTAACCCAGTCCACTCTAACCAATTCCACTCCAATCTACCCCACTCTACTCCACTCCACAGTCCAATTTGCCACACTCCATTCCAGTTTACCGCATTCCAACTCCAGTGCCATCTACTCAACTCCTCTCCACTCTAATCCACCCCACTCCACTGTACCTCAGTCTAACCCACTCCAATCTAATACCCTCCAATCCACCCTATCGACCCCACTTCACTCCAATCTACCCCACTTCACTCTACCACACTGTACTCCACTCTACCCAAATGTACCCCACTGCGCTTCACTCCAGTCTACCCCACTCCACTCTAATCTAACCCACTCTACCCCAAATCCACCCCACTCCAATCTACTCTACTATAATGTACCTTTATCCAATCTATCCCACTTCAGTTTTTGCCATTCTACCCCAATCTAACCCCACTGCAGTCAACCCCACCCCACTCTAACCACTTCAGTCCAATCTACCCCACTCCAATCATCCCTCGTCAGTCTACCTCACTCTAATCTACCCCACCCCACTACAATCAACACCACTCCATTCCAATCTACTCCACTCCACCCTTATGTACCCCACTACATTCCACTCCACTCTTCCCTTATCAGTCTCACTTCACTCCAATCTATCCAACCTTTCTCAATTCCACTCCAATCCTACCTACCCCACACCTCTCAGGGCTCGACAAATCCACTCGCCCGCTCGCATTTGCGAGGGAGAATTGATGAGGACGAGCTATTTTTAGGTCCTATTCGCCCTTTCAGGTGAGTAGGAAGACAAACCAACTTTTGTCCTCTGTCTTTGAAAATGGAGCAAAAGTGACAAGATAACAAGATTTAAAGGCATTTTTATTGCTCACAAAGAGAATGAGCAATACAGATGCCTTTAAATCTTGTTATCTGGTCACTTTTGCTCCGTTTTCAGAGACGAAGGTCAAGTAGGTTGCAGTGAGGTCGAGGGGATTTTCCAAGGGACTAGACCTGCAGGACTAGTACCATTTTTCGGATTTTTCGAGCCCTGCCTCTACCCACTCCAATCCACCCAATCTATCCCAATCTATCCCAGTTTACCACGCTCCGTTCTACTTTATCCAATCTCGACTTGACTCAACTCTATTCAACCAGATAGCACTCAAATCTACCCCACTCCAGTCCAATCCAACCCACTCCACTCACCCCACTCAAATCTACCATACACCAATCTACCCATCCAATCCGCTCATTCCAATCAAACCCACTCCAATCTACTCCACTCCAAGCTATTTCATCCAGTCTACCTCATCATAACCCAATATACCCAACTCCAATCTACCCCTCACTATCCCAGTCTTCCACACACCACTCTATCTGACTACACTCAATCTACTCCACTCCTATCTACCCGACTCCACTCCAATCTACCCCACTCTGCTCCAATCTTTCCCAATCTAGCCCATTCCAAACTACCCCACTTCTATCTATCTCATGCCAATCTACCCTACCATATTCCACACAATTTATCCCACTCTAATATGCCCCACTCCACTCTACCCCAATATATCCCACTCCAATCTACTCCACTACAATCTACCCCACTCCACTTCAATCTACCCCACTTCACTCCAATCTACTCCACACCACTTCAATGTACCTCAAACTAATCCACTCCACCCCAATCTACCCCACTTCTCCATTCAATCTACCCCATTCCAATTAATCCCAGTCTACACCACTCCAATCCACCCCACTCCACTAAAATCTATGCCACTCCCCCTATCTACGCCACACCACTCTAATCTAGCCCATTCCAAACTACTCATTCTACTCCCTCTCCATTCCATTCCTCCCTACTGTAATCTACCCCACTCTATTCTACCCCACTACACTCAACTCCACTCCATTCTTCCCCAGTTCACTGTTCCCTAATCAACCCCACTTCACTCCAATCTACCGCAATATATCCCACTCCACTCTACCCCAATCTACTCTACTCCTATCTACCCCACTCTATCTATCAATCAATCAATCAGGGATTTGTGAAGCGCACTACTCACCCGTGAGGGTCTCAAGGCGCTGGTGGGGGGGTTCTTGCAGCTGCATCCCATTCGAAGGGCCAGGTCTTGAGGCTCTTCCTGAATGCTTGCAGTGTGGGGGTTCCTCTGATGATGAGGGGGGTGTTTGTTCCAGGTCTTGGCCGCGATGTAGGAGAAGGCTCTTCCTCCAGTTCTGGCTCTGCAGATGTGTTGGATTTCCACCAGGGCAAGGTCGGCGGAGTGGAGGTTTCTCTTGGGTGTGTAGAAGGAGATTCTTTTGTTTAGGTATCGGGGTCCAGTGTTGTGGAGGGATTTGTAGGCGTGAGTGAGTAGCTTGAAGGTCACTTTCTTTTTGACAGGGAGCCAGTGGAGGTCTCGAAGGTGCTGAGTGATGTGGTCTTGTCGTGGAATGCCGAGGATGAGTGTGGCTGCGGTGTTCTGGATGGTCTGGAATTTGAGGAGTAGAGATTTGCTGATCCCGGTGCAGAGGGCATTCCTGTAGTCCAGTCTGCTGGTTATGAGTGCGTGGGCGACTGACTTTCTGGTTTCGAGGGAGATCCATTTGAAGGTCTTGCGGAGGATGTACAGGGTATTGAAGCACATGGAAGAAACTGCGTTGATCTGTCGGTTCATGTGAGGGAGTAGTCGAGTATGATGCCGAGGTTGTGGCCGTGGTCCGTGGGTGTGGGAGGGTTGCCAAGGGCGGTGGGTCACCAGGTTTTGTCCCATGCGGAGGGGATTTATCCGAGGACGAGGACTTCTGTTTTCTCCGGGTTGAGCTTCAGGCAGCTGCTGCTCATCCAGGATGCAACATCTTTCATTCCTTCCTGGAAGCTGTGTCTGGTGATGTCTGGTTCCTTGGTCAGGGAGAGGATGAGCTGGGTGTCGTCGGCGTAGGATACTATGCTGAGTCTGTGCTTTCTGACGATGGTAGCGAGGGGGGGCCATGAAGATGTTGAAGAACGTGGGGCTGAGCGAGGATCCTTGGGGTACTCCACAGGTGATCTCTGTGGGCTCGGAGGAGAAGGGCGGGAGTCTGATTCCTTGGGTTCGGCCAGTGAGGAAGGAGCGGATCCAGTCTAGGGCAGTTCCCTGTAAGTCGGCGTCGGTATACTCTACTCCTCTCCAATCTTCTCCACCCCAATCTATCCCACTCCAATCTAACATGCTAATATACCCAGCTCCCCCACTCCATCTACCCCAATCCACCCTACTCCATTCTACTTCTCCACTTTATGCCAATCTACCCCACTACACTCTACCCCAATCTACCCCTTCCACTCTAACTAAATCTACCCGACTCCAATCTACCCCACCCCACTTCACGCCATTAACGTTTAGCCATGCTGAACAGCAGCCACACTGGTGTACTACATGGCTAAAACACATTACCAAAGCCAATAGGTCTCACATATGCTAGACCTATTGGGTTTGCCAATGCTTGTTTTCTTTACCCGCATATCCACTTGCAGCCCACCAAGATTTCTACAAATTCACAGGTGCATATGCTGCAGATTCAGTTTCACTCATTGAATATCTTGACAGTCACTTGGACATGGCACACATTGGATTAGAATACCTCTCCATGTGCAAAAAATACACACCATGTTCGTCTGAAATTGTGGCTGCCTCTCAGCAGAACCTCTTCTTCGACAGGTCACTTATATATATTGCAAGGGCAACTGGTATCTCTCACTTTAAGTAGCTAAAAGGTCACAAAAGGTGGTGCCCTTTCATAATTGAATATAAAAGTTTTTTTTAAATCCATTGACTGATCGAAAATCTAACTCTCACTAAATCTCAGGAAAGAAACATTCGCAGATGTTAAAAAGATGTATTGATATCATGTTCCACATGCGTAGTGTTAAAGAAGAAGCAGTTTGTTGCAGGTAAAATGTTTGTCTCTGCATAATTTCCCATGAAGTGCATTTAAATTTAAATTGACAATTAGCATCCATGTTTCACCTTCATGTTTACGCCTCTACTTCTCTTCCAGCTGTTAAGCGGCAGCACATAGTTAAATACGGTCGAAATCATGCCATTAGTTTACTAGAAGCATTGTGAACATGGTGCTTGTCTATTTGATTCTATTGTGTGGGTCTTATATAGCGCATAGCTACCCGAAGGCCTCCCAGCGCAAGAACAGTCGGAGAAGAGCTCACAAATCATATTAATCATCTCTCAAACAGAACTAGTTATTATAGAACCATGTCTTGAGTTCATAGAAGAGCAGGCATAGTTCCAAAGGAAGAGCCTTTTGAAGTTTGGAGGCCCAGCAGTGAGAGAAAGAACGGCCACCCCAACGGGATCTGCTAAACTTCGGGACCTGAAATAAGTGCGCTGAAGGGGATTTAAGTAGCCTTCCAGGAGTGTACGGAATAGCTAGTGGTCTTAATAAGATGGGACCTTTCTTGTGAAGTGACCCGATCAGGATAACGAGAGTCTTAAACTGGGTCCTCTGCTCGATTGGAAGGCCATTTTTACAGATTGGTGCCTGGGGACATTCATAAAAAGCCAAGCAGCTGCATTCTGCGTGATCTGTTATCTCTTTGTTACATAGTTAGGTGAGCCAAGATAGAGAACATTGCCATAGTGGAGGCAGGAGATGATAAGGGCCTGGACAAATAATCTTTTAGCTAGGAAAGGAAGCAGACTTAACACAGGACAGAGAGCCCTCGGGACCACTGCTGCTGTGTGTTCTGGACATGTTCTTCACTATTTGCCATTATTCACAGAGGGTAAGCCTCACTGTTTTTTTTAACACACTCAGCATTGTATTGATATACGGCAAACCATTCGGTTTAAATAGGAATTCATCTTATTTTTTAACAGCATTACCTCCATTTTGCTGAATTGAAAACACACTGGGGAACGTGTGGGTTTCTCTTTTAAAAATGATACCTAGAACTTACCTGCCACTCTGCACGGCCGTAACTTCCTACTCTACTGTGCTCTTTTCCCAGCTCCTCGGTCTGCCGCTGGTTTCCTGATTGTGTAGAGGGAGCTTGGGATGCTTCCTTCCCCTTCCCATTTTGGATGGCTTGTGGTGCTGCTGATCCGCATTTTGACTCTCAGCCTGCACTATTAAACGGCAGCCTGGTGCCGAAGTGCAATTGACGTGCCGCCGGTGTGCCAAAGGCAAGCCCGCCTATGTCCGACCGGGGCCAGGACCCCTGTCCCTCCTAAGGTCCATAGAAATTGTTTTTCCCACTACCAGCTTAAATCTCTTCGCCCAGCTTGCCAGGAGGCTTGTAGATTGTCAATTGACCCCCTCAGCTGGCAGCGTCTACTGCAAGCATTGTCATTCTGCTTGCAACCTGAACAATCCCCATTTGTTTTTAGACAACGCATGCAGCCTAACACCCTGGAAGGTGAGCGCAAGAGCGCAGTGAATACAGATGGTTTCACCAAGACCAGTTTCTGTTTTTCTAGTTTAAACTGTCGCTCCTTGCTCAGGCACCAACAATTCATCCTTGACTTCCTGGTAGACACTGACCCCGATGCAATGTTCCTCACGGAAACCTGGCTACACAAGGCCTCAACACCAGATGTCATTTCCGCACTGCCACACAACTACTGCATCAGCAGAAGAGATGACAAAGACAAGTTAGGTGGCGGTATTGCCATTATTTACTGTGACACCTTTAAAAGTAAAATTGAGGAACTCCCATCCCCAGCTTGTGAAGCCTTCTTCTTCTCTCTTCACTTTACGCCTAGATTTGCGGCTTCCGGTGCCCTAATCTATCGACCTCCGGGTTATACCGGGAATTGATGCACAACCAACCTCGTACATTTTAAAACACACTAATTTTATACTTTTAGGTGACCTACACCTGCATTTTGACGACCCTACTTGCAAACTAAGTCACACGTTTAGAGAAGAACTGAACTCTCTCAATTTAATAAACTCCACCCCCACACACAAGGGTGGCCACTTGTTGGACCCAATTTTCTCCAATGTTTCTGGTCTCACCGCTGATCTTCGTATCGTATGTCATTACTGCAGACAGACCACCTTGCAGACCCCTTTTTTCATTCCTCACCAATTCTCCATTTGTCCTGGTGCGACAGGCCCCAACGTGGTGGTCAGGAACTGGGCCACACTCGACATTCCTGCTCTCCACCCCCACTTATCCAGTACCGCCACCCAATTTACCCACCAGGTTGACATAGACCAGCCCATAGTCGACAGCTGGCTTAGAAACTCCCTTGACGCACTCCTCCCAGCCAAATTAAAAGCTGTGTCTAGGCGATACCATCCTGCCCCCTGGTATAAGACTTCTCTTTTTGAAGAACGAAAACTCTGCAAGCGACTTGAAAGGGAGTGGAGAACGTTCTATGATCATAACTCCAAACTAAAGTATAAATGAGCTGTGAGCCACTACTACAGAAACTGCAAAAACGCTCACACCTCCTTCTCCGAAAAAGTCCCTAAAGCCCCAAACAACCGGAAAACGATCTTCAAAGTGTTTCAAGACCTGTCCAGCCCCAGTAAAACAGCACTGTCCCCTGCACTGTAACAAACCCAATATGAAGAGCCGGCAGCCTATTTTGCCTACAAACAAAAAGTTTCAAACATTTAACTCTCTCTGGCCTCAAGCTTTGTTAAGTCCCACCCCGGAACTAAGAACATACCCCCTACTCCCGCTCTATCTCCTGTTGCAGGAAACGCTCACCCTGTTTTGAGCGAGCTTGTGGCTCAATTTCAGTCCCTAAAGTCGAATGGAGACAAGACTGTGGTAATGGTACTAGGTAGGCATCCTCAACTCAGGGGTCCCCAACATTGGCCTTCTTCACTTGGAACTCCTCCTGTACCCACTCACAAGGTGAAGAAACTTGGTTTTTGGTTAGACTCAAGTCTCTCCATGAAGCCCCAAGTAACCAAGGTTACCTCCTCATGCTTTGCCACCATGAGGTGGCTCACAAAGATCTTGTGGGTACTTCTCTTCTCAGCCCAGATAACGGTCATACAGGCCGGATTATGGAAATCTTCTTTATCTGGTAGCAGATAAGATCGTGATCACACCTCTCTAGGTGGTTCCGAATTCTGCCGCCAGACTGTTGTTCCAGCTCCCTATACACACCTCTGTGTCCTGCCTTCTTCATGATCTCCATCAGCTTATAGTGGAAAAACACATTCAGTTCAGGGCACTATGCTGTATATATAAAATCCACTCACGCTCAGGGCATCAGTATCTGCAAAACCTAGTCACCCCCTACTACCCTTTCTGCGCTCAAGCAATCTCGCTATTTTTACAGTTCCTAGAGTCAATCGAGTCCGGATGGGTGGCCGCTCCTTCTCGGCACACGGTCCCCAATTGTGGAACACTTTCCTGGAATCCATTTGACGATGTTCCTCCCTAATTGCCTTCCACAGGAAGCTAAAAACTTGGCTATTCTAATCCTCCACTTCATGCTGACCCTGGATATTTTCAGTACCACTCCTGAAGCTGCTTACTCTTCCACCTGAGCGCTGGGAAACCCTATGGGCAGCTAAGCGCTATATAGGACTGCAATAATAATAACCTTTCTAAGCAATCTCAGGATGCCAAAGCAGGTGGCCACAGGGTTTTTTTACTTCTCATTCCATAGTAGGATTAGATTATAGCCACATTCAAGGGCTCTTTATCACCCGCTGGGTACTGGGATGTCTCAACAGACAACCGTGCACAGATGGTGAGTGCTTTTTATTAAAATTATTGCCCAATATCATCACCTCAGTCTTGTTTTCATTGAGCTTCAACTTCAGTTTGACATCTATCTTGCCACCTCATGAAGACAGGGAGTAGACTGAGGTGACTGGAGCTGGGGTCAGGGGAAATCTAGGAGACCAGCTGGGTGTCATCGGCATAGGAGGCCAATGCCAACCCAAAAGATTGGACAATTTCAGCCAGAGGATACAGATAGAGGTTAAAACGAGTGGGGTTAAGGAAAGACCCCTGGGGCACCCCGCAGTGTAGGGGAAGGTTGTCAGAGTACCAGGAGTAATCAAGCACCTGGAAAGTTCTGTCCGTCAGAAAGAAAGAGAGCCAGGTCAATGACGCCCCACTTCAGATATTCTATGGATACTTTGAAGTGATCTACTGTGTCGAAGGCCGCACTCAGGTCTAAGAGGATAATAGCTGCTGAGCCTCCTTTATCCAGCAGAGATCTGAGTTCCTCGACCACAGCCAACATAGCTGTTTCTGTGCTGTGCTGTGGTCTGAACTTGTGTGGGGTGAAGAAGATTGTTGGACTTCAGGAAGGCAGAGAGATGATTATTAACATGCCAGATTAAAAAAAAAAAGTTTAACCTATTTCTTTCAAGCAAAACCATTAATTTCCTGTAAAGGTGAAGAAATTAAAATAAATGTGATTTTCAGTAGCTTCACAAGCACTATTCCGTCTAGATTGTGCAATATCACTTCATTGCCTCATTAATATTGTCTAATAGCACTTATTGGAGCCGTAATCTGTGCTTTTGGAATTTATTTCAATCTGAGAACTAAATGAGTTTTGGGCTTGTGTTGGTAGAGTTTCTATTAATGTTTTGAGCATATTTTAGTGTCAATGTGGATGTAAAGTCGACGTCTGTGGTTTTGGGGCAGAGTAAAGATTTCATGAAAAATGTAGCCGAGAAGTACAGGTGGGAGCTCACTGCTACATTCAGTTCTCAGTGTGATCATGTTTTTAAGTACTCACCGTAGATCTAGCAAATCATTATTCGAAAGCGTTCATAACATCAATATAGTATTAAATGTTGATAAACATTTTAGTTATGTCAACTCCATTTTTAATCTTGATCCACCAGACAGTGTGCAAACATTAATGCTTTCCCTTTTTGGGTGAGCAATGTCATAACATGAGTTTACAAACTCCCTGGCACAGAACCACGCCAACACATTTATTTAATTGTCCCTTTAGTATAGTGCTCACTGGCAAGCTATTTTCTTTTACCACAACCTTGCAATTTAATGGTGCATCCACACTTAGTTTACAATTGACTTGCTCAAAAATAAAAAAATAGCCAACGTCATAATTTCATGTTTTTGTTGTTAATTAATGGCCTAATTGTTCTCCTTATTCAAGCCTATATCTTAGTGCACCATCCATGACCACATTGTCCTGGATGTCCCAAATCTCTTCATACAAAATTTCCATAGGTTATTGTACAAGTCAATGTCTACATAAGCACAAATGTGGTATTTGGGTGTATCTGTAACTTGTGCTTCAATCACTGGTCCTGCTTAGTGACAAAAATCAATCACAGCAAGAAAGGAAAGAGTGAAAATGTGTGTTCTGATTCTGAAAATCTCTTTTACTGCATTGCTTGGTGACAGATCATTCGGCTGCACCAGAAGATAATGTAGGAAAAAAATGTAATTCTTTATTTTGCATTTACCAAAGGCTGATATTTTTATTTGGTGTCCTCATACAGCAAAATACCAGGGGCCACGTGAATCACGATACTTTGCTGTGCATCCCCACAGTTTGATATCTTCTATAGTGATTTGGGTTTCCTCACATTTTAAGAGACAAAACACAGGCAAGCAAATCCTTTCAGAATAACTGATTTGAATGCAGACCTCGTGTTATGATAGATATCAAACCCATGACTATGTTTGTTTTGTTTCGTCACATACTTTCAGTTTGTGGACATACTGACAAATCTATCAGCAAATGGCAAACTTCCCTCATTTTGAATGGCAAGCAATAGGGCTTCACAAAAATGTACTTTCTGTGTATTTTCTAATTCAATTTTCATATATTCTGCATCCCTTACATAGGTGCAGGTTGGTGGTGAAGGTGGACCATATATATTTTGCAATGGGTTTCCTGGGTATAAAGATGCCAGTCACATGTAATGTTCCAATATGTTTGTGATCTCCAGAGGTGCAAAGAGAGAAACCGCACACAAGTTATTTTTTTTAGATCTGGCTTGACAATGCATCTTTAGCTGTACCTTATGTGATCAACCTAAAAAAGGAGCTTTCAAGAGAACCTCAGAGAAAGGCGCTACATCCACGTTAGCGAATGTGATCATAAGATTTGTGTTGGCAGAAGTTGTGAGCTCACATGGAAAAGAGAGCTCTTCTTGGCTCTCTAAGAGTTTTCTTCACCTAAGGTGGCCATTGTGTCAAAATGTAATGACGCAGCTAAAGCCTGACGGCTGTAACAATACCTGCACAGATGTCTGTAATTTGCAAAGCCTCCAATCCCATGGCTGAACATATTATGGGAGTCATCAGGGAGTGGAAGGATCGTATATATAAGGTGACTTAAGATTGGATTGTTATTGGAACGTCAGCTAATACTAGTGAGCTGCACAGAACTTCTAACAGCTAATTGGTTGGCATTTACAAGTGCCTTTGTATCGTTTAAATAGCTGCCTTTCCCCCGCACTAAATGGATTCCCATAATTCACCTGTGTTGGTATTTTTGAAGTTCAGACTACCCTACAAATATACTCTTTCTGTGAGGCATGTGGTCAACTAAAATAGTGTTATTTTTTCACAACATTGTACTTAGATTAGCATTTGTAGAAGCCTGCACCGTGTGGCACTGGGGTTTGCACGTTCAACTCCCAGCTCACTAAAATTGGTGTACAAAGATTGAAACACACACCTGAAATCTCTATTCCAGTTGCCTGTGTTTAAGCTATGTTGTGACATTAACTCTTCAATCTGCGTATTCAGATTGGCCAATTTTTAAAATTACATTTATTGTAAAATCACAAGTTCCTAGAGGTGTTGCTGAGTACACACACTAAACACGTGCAGCTGGAGGACTTTGCACGTGTGGAGGTTCCTGTGGGAAATACTTGTTCGAATTGCAGAAGGTGACGTGCTGGTGTCATCTCCAGATGTCCTTTCTAGCTTTCCTGTTCCCCCCCCCTATTTCCCCCTCGCTTGGGCCAGAACTTGTAGAATCAGTCCTCCAAGCGTTCTGCTCGTCTGTGAAAGACTCTCCAGCAGATTGGCACATGAAACTTCTTTTCAAAATATTGAACTGTCCAGCGAAGTATTTTTTTTTATTAGGATCATCTGAAAATCTCATGACAGCCAGTTGCTTGGCTGAACATATTCTGAGAGTTGTCAGGGAGAGGGAGGGATTGGATTTGAAAGTTGACTTACTTCCCAAACTCCCTGGGAGCCATAGCCGGATAGTGGTTGCCCTGTCCTCCCTACCCCACAAAAAAGAGCAGCGCTCTGCTGGCAGCGCTGAATCGCACAAGTGCATGATATACATAGTAGGAGAGACCGCCTCTTCAAAGTGACCCGGCTGGTCACCATCTCCACTCCTGTAGGTACTCAAACGCATTTTATGCAAGTGAAGCACCACTTTTAGGAGAAGGCAAGTTGAACGGTCTCATTTCTCTAGCTGCAGGAATGGAATGCCACCCCTGAGTGTAGGGCTGCATGTCAGTACCTTAAAAGCAGGAGAGCTGGAAAGGTGGGGTGGTCTTTTTCTAGTCCCCTCAGCCTGGGTTGCAATCCTGCGGGTAATTTCATGGCTACCACGGGTTTTCTACTCCAGTGCTATAGGAATAGGGGGGTCAGGGAGAGCATGCCTGAGGTTGACAGATTTTTCAATTGGAGTGACGCAAGTCGGCTTCTAGAACAACTACTTGTACGGTGCGGCTATCTTGGGAGCAGTAGCTCGTGGGGAGTAAGGGCACAGCCATTTTTGAGCAGCGAAATGCAGATTACTCTGGTCATAATCATATAACTTGCTTTGCTTGTACCTGTAAATACACAGTGGGGTTTCACCTTAACATAGCTGTCAAGGGTTTCGATTGCTATGTGTGATATTTTCATAATTTCAGTGTAATTATGAGTGACATTTCAACCACTATGAGTGACACTTTCTCGTAAGTAAAATCAAGCAATGAAGATGAAGGAAACATAAAAATTAGAAATTATACAGATTTGAGCAACAAGAAACTCTAAGAAGATCTTTAAACGGCTGCAAAGCACCAGCGATGGAATGGCACTTCACTAACCTAGTGCCCTTGTAACCTGATTGTACTGTTCAACCAGGTAATTAACAAGATGGTCTCCACAGCTCAATGCTGGACTTCCCTCAAGTCTACAAAGAGCCTCCGTAGAGCCTCTGCCATCCTGTTTCCGCCGCCTTACCCCGTGTTTGGCACAGTCTCTTTCCTTCCATCATTCAGATATCTCCCCTCCACCATGCCCCTTCCTTTACCTTATGAGACTCCCTTTTCTTAGAATCTTCGGTTCCCTTCCACCTCTTGGCAGACCTGGTAAGCATTTCAACAAGAACTCATTGCTACAAACATTTTCGAACAGGCTCTCATTAACCCAAAGTCACTGGGCTGAGGCATGGTAACAATGTGCAGCTCCCAGAGAAAAATTATGCTTGTGCCCTGAGCCTTCATATTTGAATGTTCACCAAAATCACAGTTTGAGTTTCCTTTCCTCTAACATTTTAATTTCAAATCCTGAAAAAGATATATATTTATCATGGCTGTCTGTGGGGCACTGCCAGTGTCTGGGCGAAAAGAAGAGAAACTCTGCCAGGCTCTGTGGGCATTGAGGGGAGAAGTAATGCCAGTATCAGACAGAACAAAAAGGTGATGAGTGGAGAATGCTTGAATTAATCTCAATTACTGGGGCCTTGTTCCTGTCCATCCTTGTTTGCCCACGCTACATAGAGTACAGCTATTTACAAATCAGCCTTGGTGCTTTCCCAATAGGAACAGCCCAGTCCGAACAGCCAGGCCTGGAAGCCTACAGGTGGGAACACACCTGAAAGTGACCTGGCCTGGCAGTGAGAGGAGCGGCTCTGTCAGGGTTTCTTGGAGAGAGATAAACTTTTCTGCCAGGGTGTGATCTGCAGAGAAAGAAGAGCTGCGATGGATTCTGGGACTCAATGAATCTTGAGATACATTGTAGCAGTGAGCCTGCAAGCAGTTTACTAGCTCGGCTGCAAGCCCCAAGCCTGCGGGAGCAGTCGTGCACGCCACGGGCGCCGCGCTGCCAGCTGCCACACTCCAATATAACAGTTTCAGGCAGCGTTTCAGTGACAGCTGAGGCGTTATGCCTTATTATGCGTGGCAATGCATTTCAGTGCGGTGATGCGGAGCACCACACTGAAATGCGTTAGTCCAACGCCTGATGCTTGGCAGGACTACCTACCTTAATGTATTGCGATGGTTGCTATAACACCCAACTTGCAGAGACATAATTTTTAAATATGTTTTGTACATCTGAGGAACTTGGTTTATTGTATTTAATAATTTCTCCTAACTTAAAAAAATGTCGCAGAAACATATTTTGCGGCATAGTGCTTTAACTGTTTGATGAAATTATGTACTTATTATTATTATTATTATTAATATTATTGTTTTTTTAGAAGTTGGGTCGTGAGTTATGTGAATAGAACCTATTGCCTTCCAGAAAGTGGGACCAATTCATAGCTTGAGCAAAGAGCTGTCACATAAGAAATCTATCTATTTGAGCACGTCGGCCAATTGTCCAACACATTTACTGCCCATTACAAAGTTATGCGATTATCCTGCTAGGACTCTCTGGAGCCACTTCCTGCACATGAACGCACCCACAAAAAGTCATAAAAAGTGCCAGAACACCGGTTTCAGATGTTCCCTTCTTATATTAGTTCTTGCTTGCAAGGCACTATTAGATGGTAGCTTCTTATATGGAATATCTTTACAAGTGGAGAAACCTTTTATTCATTTCTTATTTTCAGTCCATATGCATTCACATAGAACCAGTTATTTTGTTTCTATCTTAGATTTTATTCAAATATTCAAATGGTTCTTATTCCAAACAACTTCATATAGTCCATTCATATGTCCTATTACATGCAACCTATGCTGCCTAAGCGTGTTTGGTGGTAACCCACTTCCACAGGGCATTTTTCTATATTTCTTGGCAAATTAATATCAATATTGAATAACACGTCATTTTGTTATTTCATTTTTCTACCGAATCCATTTTCATATTTGTTTATCAATATCGGTTCACGTAGAGTCTCAGCAGTAAAACCAGTTAAAGGCTGCTGAGACTAGAAATATCAAATAATGGAAAGACACATGGATATAATATTGATATTAATGGCATTCACTAAGAGATATCAAAAATAAGCCCTGAGGTAGCATGCCTAAATCAGGTGTTCCTTAACATCGCAGCTTTACCACGCAAGTCATTACAATGACTTTCTTAGGGAAAGCGCTGGACTTTGGAACACTATAATTTACTAATCCAACTCCAGTCCGCACAACAGTAGAGAAAGTGTTGGACTTTGAAGTCCAACACCGCTTTACCTATGGCATGTCGTTGTAACTAAGTGCATGGTAAAATAATATGTAGTTGAGACACATTTGTTGTTCGACGGATTTGCAAAGGCAACACGTGGTTCCGCCGTCTTTGTAATTACTATTTCCCGGTTACCCCGATACAAGTGTTAGAAATTTTTAGGAATGAGACCATTTGAAAATGTAATAAAGACTGAGGAAGCAATTAAGGAACTTGATCTGCGTGAATTCATATGAATTTAAAAGAATTTAAAATAAGTTTTCCTTTTTATTAAGATGTTCACAGGTTACCGATGTTCTTGGAGGCGATAGCACCTGACCTTTCTCTGTTACCCACCTTACCTTTTTTGGATCGAGCCTGCAAGAGCATGTGCTAGTGCATGCGTCTAGCTTGTGAGACACTCGTGTATCCAAAAAGGGATTGGAACCTGCCCGTTACTTAGCCATTTGTTTGCTTGCGTGGCACTTTTCTTTACAGCCTTGTAATTCGTCATTGCAGGCCTAACATCATTTCCGTTCCTATCTGTGGAGCAGGGAGCAAGCACTGACTGATTCAACTTAATCAGTGCCTGTCCGCTGCTCCTGTTGTGATTGAAGTACTATTTTGAGCTTTTTAACTTCCAGTGCCCTGTAAACAGAAGACATATGACTGGCGAAAAGGAGCCCAGCTGGACAAACAAAATTGCAGTTTTCTTTTCTATAGTTAACTTTCTTTGATTTTGCCAAGACTACTTTTCTCACTTTGCACTCATGTTTTCTTTTGTTTTTGCTCATTGGTGCTGTTCTTAAAAGATTAGGATTATTTTATTGCAAAGCAACATTGTTTCTTTCTTATGTATACATTCTGAAATGACGCTTTAACACATAACCGTGCAGTATACCCCAAACCACCCCACTCCGCCCCACTCAATCCAATCCACCCCAGACCAATACAATCTAAACCACTGACTCCAATCCACCACACTTCAATCCTCCTAACCCAATCCACTCCAATCTGCCCCACTCTAATCTAAAACAACCTGCTTCATTACAGTCTGCCGCACTCCAATCCAAAATAATCTGCTCCAGTCCAAAACAATATGCCCAACTCCAGTCTAAAATAATCTGACCCACTCCAAACTCCCCCACTACAATGTGCCCCAATCCAAAACAATCTGCCCACTCCACTCCAATCCAAAACAATCTGTTCCACTCTAATCCGCCCCACTCCAGTCTAAAACAATTTGCCCACTCTAATCCAAAACAGCCTGCCCCTCTCTAAACTGCCCCACTCTAATCCACCCTTCTCCAATCTACCCCACTCCAATCCATCCCAATCCAAACCAGTCTGCCCCACTCCAATCCAAACCAGTCTGCCACACTCCAATCCAAAACAATCTGACCCACTCCAATCCGCCCCACTCCAATCCAGAACAATGTGCCCACTCTAATCTGCCACACTCCAATCCAAAACATCTGCCCTACTTTAATGTGCCCTACTGCAATCCAAAACAATCTGCCATGCTCTAATCTGCCCCACTCTAATCAGCCCCACTCCAGCCCGCCCCACTCCAATCCAAAACACTCTACCCAACTCTTATCCACCCCACTCCAATCTGCCCCACTCCAGTCCTCCCTACTCCAATCCAAAACAGTCTGCCCCACTCTAATCCGCCCCACTCCAATCTGCCCCACCCCAATTCATCCCACTCCAAACTGCCCCACACGTCTGCCCCACTCATGTCCTCTCTACTCCAATCCAAAACAGTCTGCCCCACTCTAATCCGCCCCACTTCAATCTGCCCCACTCTAATCTTCCAGAATCCAAAATGATCTGCCCCTCTCCAATCCAAAACAATCTACCCACTCCAATCTGCGCCACTCCAATCCAAAAGAATCTGCTCCACTCCAATCCGCCTCATTCCAATCCACCTCACCCCAATCCACCTCACCCCAATCCACCTCACTGCAATCCAGTCCACCCAACACCAATCCAGCCATATCCAATCTACCCAACTCCAATCCACCAACCCCAATCCAGTTCACCCCACCCAATCCAATTCACCCCAATCCAATCCACCCCACCTCAATCTAACCCACCTCAATCAAATCTAATCCTCCTCACTCCAATCCACCCCAACCCAATCCCGACCAACTCGATCCAATCCACCCCACTCCAATCTACCCCAATCCGCTCCAGACCAATCCATCCCACTCTACTCCAGTCATCCCATCTCACCCCAGTTCAGTCCACCCCACACAATGCAATCCAGCCAACCCACCACACTCCAACCCACCCCTACAGTTCAGTCCACCCCACTCAGTCCAATCCATCCACCCCACCACACGCCAATCTACCACACTACAGTCCAATCCAACCAACCCCACTCCTGTCCACCCCACTCCAATCCATTCCACTCTAATTCACTCTATTCCAATGCACCCCACTCCACTTTAATTCATCCCACTCCAAACCACCCTACTCTAATCCAATCCACCCCACCCCAATCCAGTCCACACCACTCCGATCCATTCTACTCTATTCCGAATCACCTCCGCCACTCTGCTCTAATTCATCCCACACCAAACCACCCTACTCTAATCCAATTAATCCACCCCACCTCATCCCAAACCAATCTAATCTACCCCACACTACTCCAATCCACCCCACCCCATCCTGTCATCTCACTCTAATCCACCCCACTCCACTCAATCCAACCTAATCTACACCAATCCAATCCACCTTAATCTACACCAATTCAATCCATCCCACTACATCCCTCCACGCCACTGCACTCCACTCTATGCCACTCCACCCTACGCCACTGCAGTCTAATTCACTGCACTTTACGACACTGTACTCTATGACACTGCAGTTTACAACACTGTCTGCCTTTGAACCACTGAACTTTACTTCCCCTACTACACTCTACGACACTCTACTTCAATAATTACAGTCTAGAACACTCTACTCCCCCACTCCACTCTAGGACACTACACGCCACTAACTTTGAGCTATGCTGAACAGCCACACTGGTATACAACATGACAAAAACATATTGCCAAAGCCAATAGCTCTTGTATATGTGAGGCCTATTGGCTTTACCAATGCTTCTTAAACTTTGTAGGTCATTTTATGTTGCTAGGACTAGAGGTTTCAAAAGCTTCCAGATGCTCCTGGGTGGCTTTTCTTTGTGTGTGGACAGGCATTCTTACAGGGGCTTGATAGTCCAATATATGGGCGTGTTTCCAACTCTGTCTGGTTCGTGGAAGTTGTGCCAGATAGCCGACCCAGAATGACATGACCTTGTTGCGGGCTGATGTACATCTTTGCAATACAGTGTAATGTGTTCTCGTCAATAGAGTTAGATGTTGCTGTAATAATGTATTTATTTAAAACATTTCGACCGGCTCAGGTCGGGAACTTTACATTCCTTTTTGGACAGCCACGTCCTGTGTTCGCTCTCGTTTCTACTTTTATCAGGGAAATGTTTTCCCCAATATCAGGGCACAAGTCCTAAAAAGTCCATCACAGCTCACTTGGCATCACTGGAAGTGACATCACAAGAAAAGACATCAGATATTAAGACCTCACACATATGCTATCAGGTACGTCATGAGAAAATGTAAGCACATCATGAGATTTGTGCCAAAAATGTGGTGCAACCCAGACACAAAATCCAGGCCTTAACTAATACATGTATGTCTTTCTAAAAACCTTGCCACACAGAACTTAGCAACAGGGAGGAGCATGGCAGTAGATCAGTTCTACTTAATTGGTTGCTAAGTCTGAATATTTTATGGGGTTAAGGCAGTGAATCTCAGAGAAGAATAATAATGGTGAGAACTCTGCAGGATAGCGCATTTGTTGGGGACATCTGTGTTTTGTGTAGTCCCAGATGTGAATCAAAGTAGTATAGAAGGTTAATGTGTCTCCTGCAAAGTGCATCATGTAACATGCAGATGACAGATTTTTTTTCATGTAGATCGGTAAGTGGGTTACTGCTTTGAACACCGAGACCCTTTTGTTACTTGCAGTTCAAAATTGTAATCCTTCTAATATAGCATAGTATGCTATGAAGGATGTGACTCCTACATCTTGTAACCCTCACTTTCTCACGTAACACATCTTGCACATTCGTTTACACACTTACCTCATTTATTGTCAATGTATAATGTGCATGTTACGTAAAGCGCTCTGAAACCCTGCATTGGGATGTGTAGTGCTATAAAAGAAGTAGAAACAGTGCTATTTAAATTGTTATTTGTTTAAATACTGGGACAGACCAATACATCTGACATTTTTTACGGTGCATGCACTGATATTCAGGGACTGAACAAAGTCAAAAGCATTCCACTCTTAAGTACCTGTGAAGAGATTATACATTGTGAGCCTTTGTTTCACCTGTGTTGCATGTGCATTTAAGTGTGAACTTCGAGGTCGGGTCCTGTAAGGATACTCGATCAAGGGGAGGCCTGATAGCCCCTTAACTTCAGACTCTATCTTTGGCCCAGCAGGAGATGGAAAAAAAAAGCCCCCCTCGCTGCCTGCACGTTGCTGCTGGTATTGGAAGGCAGATAATGTGCAGGTGCTGCTGAATGTGTCCCTGGTGTCTGAAAATGACACCGGGACAAGTTCAGCAAACTGCTTGGCAGGGTGGACGGCGTCCACCTTGTGAAAGTAGTGGATGGACTCCGTGTACCCGAGTGTACCCCCGACCTGTGCCCTGCCCAATACTAATTCAATAGGAGTGCGATCGTTTAAACACGTGGCTGATTTAATCATTCATTATGGGGGAGAACACCTCATGTCAAATGATGGAAAAAGAGCAGAGTGCACGTGTTTTCTGGTAAAACCTATAAACTGCACTCTTTACAACTGCAATCTTTCTTTTGCCCGAGATCACCACGAATTAAACATTTTAAGTCCTTAGTGGGAGAGAAATCATTTGCCGTGTTTTTTGAAAAATCTTGACGATTATTCATCACAGGGTTTCTTTCTCAGGGAGTGGTTGCACACTAACTCGTTTTACGGTAATCAAACGTTCACATTAATGCTTAACAGTAAACATTGTAAAGGTAAACCTCTAATTCACTATTTAAATCCATAAGATTAGACCGCGCATTAGGCTAAAGCTGGCTGATGTGCTTCGTGCAGTTCTGCCGTGTGAAGCACAATAGGGAAAGCAGACCCGGAACTGACTCTCTGGGCCCTAACGCGCTTATGTTTGCCCAGGAGGTCATGTGGGATTCAAGTACAGTTTTTTTAGGTCGTGCCTGACCCAGTGCATGCGCTGGTCTGGCGAGACTTTTTGTGAGGGCTCAAAAAAGTGCTACCATGGCCAGCCTAGAGCTACAGTGCATGTGCGCGGGCGCTCGTGCCGCGTTTGATCGCGATCACTTTCGCGGCCGCACACGAACGCTTTGATGTTTGATCACTTTCACGGCCGCACGGCCGCTTTGATGTTCTCCGTGAACCAATGCTTGTTTTTTTCTGGTTATTACTTCTATGTAGTAATGGTGGCACCCGTGCTTTAGTTTAAACATCTTAGGCTAAAGTCGGGTGCTGAGATTGTTTCAAAAGTAAAGAAATAGACAATTCTTTACTTTTGAAGCAATATCGGCACCCGACTTTAGCTTAAGATGTTTAAGCTAAAGCACGGGTGCCGCCATTACTACAGAGCAGTAATAAACAGAAACAAGCATTGGCATAGCCAATAGGTCTCGCTTTTGGGACCTTATAAGTATTTAGTTATGCAACTGTTGCATGGCTAAACACATGTAAGGTCCCAAAAGCGAGACCTATTGGCTATGCCAATGCTTGTTTTATATGCAATCATTTCATATTATGGGTCGCTTTCCCTCCCCGTGATTACTAACAGTCGTTCACCTGCTTCATTGGTAGTGTGGGGGAGGTTACAAGGTTCCCTTGTTCATTTGTGCAGCTGTATGCGTTCTTACCGCTCGGTCACAGCTGGACGGATCTGGGTAACTCTGGTTACTGCAAGCACTGGAGTGTGCACCAATGGAGTTGCCACTTTATAAATCAAACATGGCTGCAAGATATTGTAGGCAAGGCACTATGCGTTGCAGGCAAGGCCGGCCTTGAGCATGTTTGAGCTGGACCCGCTTCCGGTGCACCCATCTCCGGGGGGGCACTGCAGCTCCCTGCAGCAGTCTCCCTAAGACTTGGGTCCAAAGAAGTGTGTGTCTGAACACTTTTTCTAAAGGCTGGTGGTGCTCTTGTCTACTTTTTGTTTGTTTTTTCATTACATGGGGCTCCTTAATCTTGCTCCCTCACTTTTCTCCTACTTCTCCAAAATGTTCAATACATAGAAAATTAAAGAGGATGAGAGGAAGGGGGTGCCAAATTTGGTTTCTCTCAGGGTACTCTCTGAGCAAAGGCCAGTTCTAAAAGCAGGTTATAAGTAGGAGCAACCACCTCCAAGAGAGTCATCTTCACTTCTCTGCTGAGCAACTTTCCACAGTAGCCTCCGCCTCCGGGGCTCTGCTGTCTTGCTGCCATCTGAAACAGTTCCCGCACACCTGAGGGACGTCGCCCCCATCTCAATTTGAATATTTAAATAGCCCTGACTTGGCAGTTCGGGCTGACTCTTTCTATTGGAGCAGGATCAAGACTGATTTGCATATGGGTAGGTCTAATCTGAGGTGGCATGGTGGGCAAGAAAACGATGAGTTGGAATGCTACCCGAGCGACTGCCAGTGGTTAGACTAACTGCAACAATCCTTCCATTATCTTTTGTGTGTTTGATTTAAATCTCCTGCATGCACCAGGAGCCTGAAACCTGAGTGTGAGGGAGGGAGCATTTATTTATGCCGTCTTTGTCTAATTGATGCTCGCTTTGCTCTACAACCTGCATTCTGTCTGGCTTTTAGATTTAGATGTTCCAAACTGAGCCTTGCTCTTTTTTATTCTCTAAATGTTGGTTGAATTTTGTTTCTCCTTTTGTAGGTTGAGCTTGACAGCCCGGCTGTCAGCCGATCTCATTGGAGAAGCACCTTTGTGAGGGCCTGGTGAGTGCTGTGTGAGTTTAGGTTGAGCTCTGTAATTGAATGCTGTCTGTCTGTGGGTGGGAGTGTGGTTGGCACTGTGTCTGTTGTGTGTGAGTACAGGGTAAGCTCTGTGTCTGATGAGCGTGGAGCATAAAGTGAGAGGTGCGCATGTGTGATCAGGGGTGCTGGAACAATTTTTAGAGTAGGAGTGCTGGCCCGTAATCTCACCACACCAAAGGCATTGGGGTAATGTCTCGGGCTCTCTTTGAAAACCCAACAGATGGTACTCAAATAAAAACATTTGAGTGGTCCCTTAATTGTTTGTTCTCTAACTATTTTAAGCTATAATTGGGTGCAGCACCCCACCATGCCCCCACCCCTTGTTCATTACTGCTGTGTGTGACTGTAGGCTAAGCTCTGTCTGTGTTAGTGTAGACTGAGAGGTTGTAGTTTATTAGTTTAAGGTATGTGATGTGACTGGATTTAATGTCCAGACACACGAAACACAGGTAGGCAAAAATGCAACCTTGTGCATGCCTTTGCCAGAGTTTTTAGCATTGCCACTGCTTGTTGGATCATGGCGGGACCGAAAGTCCCTAGCCAAACACAAGGAATCAATAAGTAGGTGGAGAAGCTCCTTTCTCCTGATTTTCTCACCTAGCAGTCCCTGTTCCTTCACATAGAATTTGACTCAAATTAGTAGATTTTTCATAGGGAGGAAAGTGTTAGGAAAAGAGTTGAGCCTAGCTTTTTATTCCTTTTGATTTGAGTGCCCCATGAATCTTTATGTATGGTTTCCTGAGAAAAGGTTGTATGTGACTGTGCTTATCTCTGGGTATCTGTAATATGTGGGTATATACAATTTGTGTTTGAACTTGATGACCTAGTACTGGGAGATTAATCAGGAGTGGACATTTGATTGTTGACCTCCTTTGCCACCATTCCTGGTATGTATGTATATGGTATTTCTATAGCACAAATCTAGTCAAAAGGCCATGGAGCTCTGTACGTGGTCAAAGACAAGCATGAAGTCAATGAGTAATCGGGGCGGAAGCTAGTCTGTGGATGGATAATGCATTGTGATGTAGAGTTCTTCAAAGAGATGAATCTTCTGGTCATAGATTATTCAAACACGAGTGTGTGTGTGTGGCCATTCTCAATGGGTCGCAAATTGCAACCTGCCTCATGAATATTGATGAGGCAGGTCCATTTGCGACCAACTGGGAATCACAAACATTGTCAAACACACTGTTGTACAACGCATTTTGAGACTTCCTAATTGCAAGTCGCAAATAGGAACTCGCAAAATGTAGTGATCGTACATGTGATCAAGAATATCCAGACACTGTACTTCCAAAAATAAAAATTATTACATAACCCTGTTACTGACAATGTAAGGTTAGAGTGCCCACTGCAGAAGCTAAAGTATACTCGCAGCGAATAGAAATGTAGCATTGGAATTTTAAAATAAAGTTATATCCATGAGTTTCTTTTGAAAACTGTGTATGTAGACATCTTAGTCAGCCTGTGCTTAATTTGTAAAAAAAAGTGTCGGGCCATTCTCAGAAGTCGACTGCAGCCTGCATTACCCATTGTTTTTGCAAGCGCTGCCAATGACCGTTCCAACACAACTATTAATCATTACATTCCAATAAGTGTGACATTTGTGATTATTCCTGGCCATCCAAAGCTAGAAGAATGGCGTGGGTGGCAAGCGTTATTAATGTTTAATGCTTATAGAATTAATTAACACTGTTGTTATGCTTATCTCAAAATTATCTCTGTTGTGCTCAAAGGTGGTCCCTCGTAAGTTTCTATGTTCAGACTAGAATGACTATTTCTTGTGGTGGAGTTCAGTTGTGAATCTGTCATGAAGGATTTGCGATGGAGCTTTTCCTCTTGATTTCTAAATGCAGATTATTTGCAAGTAGTAGCCCACACCGTTGATTTCTTCTAGGCCTTCTGATTTCCTTTGGCAACCCAGCGAAACAAAATGAGCTCTTCTACTTGCCTTTAGTGTTTTTGACTCTGAAGTGTTGATCATTGCCCATATGACTGCTGGTGATGAGACATCATTAAGCAGACACAGTAAACTCACTGGGGGCCTCAGGTCAACAGTCCATTTCTTGGTGCCACTGGCTTGAGGAATTCATGAAGCTGTGTAAAACCCAGTGTTTCCCATGGGTGGATACTTTATCAAGTCGTTGTGACTAACAACAAGTCAGAAAGAATAGCCACATATAATTAAAAGAAAGCCTAAATACTTATTTAATTTTGTTAAAGGTATTTATAAGCAAAATAAATCAACAAAAGGCATATAGGTATAGCCCTTGTTTTTCTTGATATATTCATATTAAACAGAAGAAATTGGTGCTTCTGCACAACTCCATAGATCACTGTGCTGGTGAAAGAATCCCCCATAGTTTCTCCATTCATTTCCCTCTGACACTAAAATTCTTTAAATTTAATGTGATAAATGGACCTTAGCACTCATCTTATGTACCAAAACTAAAAGTGATACATAAACAGTACTCTTCATGATCAATTAAATAATTAACAAATTCAGGGATGTGCCTTTAGATTATTTTGATATTAATTGACAAACTTTAATGGGAATTTCCGGTTTCCCTTGGTATTCGACTACCTTGCTATCAATTATTTCCAAATTGTACCTTGTGTACCTGTCCAACTCTCTCACCAATTAAATGTAATTAACATCAATCAAATTAACTTCCATAAACTTTTCATGTTTTTGTTTTGAATGCACCTAATATCCTCATGGTGGCTGATATTTTACTCGACACTCATTATCGTTCATTTGTGTTGGGCTTGGCCCCTTTTGCAGGGTCATCCCTGAACTTTTTGCCTTCCTCCTGTATTTTTTCTGACCTGTTGTTGGCTGTTGTATGAATCTGGGCACTTTACTACTGCTGATCAGTGCTAAAGTGCATATGCTCTGCCTATGGTAAATTGAAGTATGGATTAGTGACTCCATGATTGGCTTATTTGGTTTGCTTGTCAGACCCTAGTACAGTGCACTGAGTGTGCCCAGGGCTTGTAAACCAAATGCTGATGGAAGGCTTGCAGCACTGGTTGTGCCACCCACAGAAGCAGCCTGTAAAAGTGGGTCTCAGGTCTGCCATTGCAGAGCCTGTGTGCAGTCTGATACTGCCATGCTGACTGGGCAAGTGCACCCACTTGCCAGTCCCTAAACCTTCCATTTTCTTCATATCAGACACCCCTATGGTAGGCCCAAGGGCAGGGTGCATTGTAAGTATAAGGTAGGACATGCCCTGGTGTGTGTGGCATGTCCTAATAGTGAATTACAGCCATTTTCGTTTTTCTCTATTGCAAGGCTACCTGTTCCTCATAGGCCAGAATGGGCAGTTTGATTATTACATCTTATAATCCTAACTGACTCAGGAAACTAGGTAGAAATTAGAGTTTAGTATGCCTGAACTCAGAATGATAAAATGCATCTTTTAGTGAAGTTGGGTTTAACATTCTGTGTTTGAAAATTCCACTTTTAGAAAGTAGGTATTTTCTTGTCTAACTATCCAAGCCTGCCTCTGCTAGGTTGTGTATTCCTTGTCTGGAGTTTGAGTGACAGTGGCTGGGGGATTCCAGGAGACCGGGTGAGTCAGCACAAGGCTGAATAGAGAGATCTGCATGTATATGGGTGGAGGAGTTGCACCTAGGACCTGAATAGGGATGTGCCTTCCCTCCACAATGCTGGCTCCACTTCCTGTGGTGCGTCTGATGTCCCTGGCCTGCACTGTGAAAGGAAAGCAGGAGTCTTGTCAACAAAGTGCTCCAGGACTGATCAGAACTAGTTTGGACTAGGCAAAGGCATCTCTGCCTTCAGAGAACAAAGAGAATAGGTGTATACAAGGTGGGGACCCAGACCCCAGAACTTTAGATCACTTTTGGGAAACAAGAGGAAACCTTTGCTGAGGAGAGGAAGCAGAGAGACTGAGGAGAGACTACCCCTAAACTGAAGTGCTGCTTGGGGGATTGGCCTGCAGTGGTTGCCTGACTGCCAAATAAAGTAGAGAGGAACTGTGTGTGTACTTTCATCAACTTGTGAAGGATCTCCAAGGGCTTGAGAAAGAGCTTGCCTCCTGCTGAAGTCTCAGGGACAACAGACTTTACCAACCAGCTCCCCAAGAGTCTTTTGGAAGTGCCTGCTGCTGTGCTGGGCTTTCTGAGGGACTGTGTGTCGCAAGGCGCTGGAAGCGCGACTCACGAAGAAGAAGCGTGTCGCCGCCGCTGTTGTCGCATCGCCGGAGAAGAGGATCGACGTCGCATCAGACGACGCCGCATCAACGGAGAATCGTGCCGCTGCAGCCGTCGCATCATCGCTGAAGCGCCTCGCCTCGCCGGAGAAGAGTGTGGCCGTTGCATCACCAGGAAACGTGTCGCAGGGCCTGTCGCGGCTCAGAAGAATCGTTGAGTCGCCGCACGGCGGTTGGGCGTGCACGCATCGTGTCGCATCAAGAAGAAGACGCCATCTTTGTCGCATTGCACCGGATCTTCATCGCATCACTGCGTTACTAATCGCGTTGCCACGAAAGCGCAATAAGAAACCGATGCATCACCTCCCCTCGCAGAGAAGAACCGACGCATCCCCTACGCATCAGTAGTGACCCGACGCATCACCGTTCTTGCGTGTAAGGAACCGACGCATCACCTTCCCTGCAACACTTTCGTTGCATAGCGTTACGCATCCTAAGGTACATTGAACTCAGTGTCGCATTTACCATCTTAAGAGAACTAAGCTATTTCTACCATTTTTCAAGTACAGTATTGTGGATTTTTGTCGTATGTGGTCTTGTGTTAAGTCTATATAAAAATACTAATTTTTATACTACAACTTGTGTGGTGTCCATCTGTAGTGTAGTCACTGGGTTACTGTATGTGTTCACAAAAGCTTTACACACTGCCTCTGAGATAAGCCTGTCTGCTCGTGCCAAGATACCAAGGGGGTGAGCAGGGGTTATTTTAGCAGTGTACCCCCTTACCCTGACTAGAAGCAAGGGTCCCTATTTGGTCGAAGGTACCTACTTCTGCCAACTAGAGACCCCCAGTTCTAACAATTAGATAAATATTTTAAGACTTGGGAATGGGTTATGGTTTTAATATAGACGATGTAGAACTTGAAATGGGTAGAAGTGAATAGAGACAATTGCTACACATTTTTAAATTTTTGATGAAAAAAAGATGTATAATTTAATTATTTTTTGAAACTTTTTATATGACCTACTAGTTATTGTTCTACATACCTACCTCAGATTTAATCTTACTAAGATGAAATTCTGTTTTTTCACAAGTACCTGCAAACCCCTCCTACTTAAAGCAAACTTTAGACCCGCTGTCCAGAATCTGGTAATTTCCCATCTTGACAGAAGCAGTGCTGCTGGCTGGGGTCCTTGGAATGGACTTGGACTCACTAAAGAGTGGTCTTCTTGCAACAGTGCTTCCCAGTGTTACTTGCATAATGCATGTGTCTGACTTCAGTCATGGGCACAGCTCTCATCCGCCACTGACGCAGCACACTTCCATCACAGGCAAAGCCCACTTTCACCGCTGATGCCAGTTCTCTCTCTATCCTCTGCTCTGCTCTCTATGACCTCTACCCTTTCTCTGGTATCTATCCTCACTCCAATCACTACTTTTCTCTTTCCTTTGTCACCCAGGGTCTGTCATCTCTCTCTACATATTTATGATTTGCCTTTTCTACTCATGGTCCCCTCTTCTCTTTCCTCTTCCCTTTTATCCACGTTTTGCTCTCTGGCCTTTTCCACAACTCCAGGAAAGACCTATGAAACTCACCCATCTAATGGTCTGCCCTTTTTCTAAATGTGCCTCGTCTGCACACACCAGTAGCCCAGCCCTAGCTACACTTCAGGTAACATGAGGTGAAAACTGCACATAGAGACCTTGCTGTGTAAGCTGCCCCAGCGGATTTCTCAGCTGAGCATTTAAGCAGTTTGGGACAAAAATACATGAAAGTAATTAGAATTATTAGCATTTCTTCATTATAAGTTTACAAGGCCAAAATATCATTCCACTTTTTAGGTTTAATAACAATATTAAAATAAGTACATAAATCTATCTAACTAAAAGATTAATGTAATTTTCTGAATAGTATTAAAACATAATACAGTTGCAATCATACGATTCGAATATTGCATGCACGTAATAAAAATAACACATCAGTTTATTTAAAAACGGTGTATTTCTTAAACATAGACCTTAATACTTGTGTGCGTTGGGATAATAACAGTAAGCATTCTAGTTGTCTGATTATGTTAGGAGAACCCCAAGTCAGACTCAGGCTAATGGGTGGGTAGGTTGGTAGGTAGTTGAGGTTGCTTGCTGCGGGTATCCTGTGGTCCATCCTATTATTACCCGGCAAAATGGGCAATATACAGCCCTTTCCACGGTTGACTCTCAGTGTAGTGAGGGCAAGAAGTCACAGGTTTCTCAGGGAGTTAGTGTTGGGCACAAAATCTCAGAACTCAACAGTCAACCAACAGACACAATAACAATGCACTGTCCAGTGCTTATCTTTTGTGTTAAAAGAAAGTCCTTTATTGACAAAGCAGAATTAAATACTACACAGCTCAATTGATTTTATAAGTACAGGGTTGAAATACTTCTTACCATCTCCAGTAAGCATAGCATCCTCCCCGGCCCGCCTCAGTACTCTCTTCTTGCTCTGGTGATTCTAATGATTATAGTCCCTGTTATACTGCGTGTACAAAAATGATGCATAGGTGCATATAACTTCACTTTTCTCCTCACTAGTTAGATGAACAATTCAGTTCAATGGTTTTCATCCCAGATATTAACTTGGGCAAAAAGTCTCAAGTCCTCTCGCTAGATTCCTCAGCATGCTTTTAGCCTCTCATTCCATCTGCAGGCTCAGTCCCGCTTTTACCTACCTGCTGCAGTTGTAGATTGAGTGTAATGTGGTGGGCATTGCATGTGTCCCACATTGGCAGCCCCAGCTCTTCGCTACAGGAACTTCAGTGGTAGTTTCCCTTGGAAAAGGAACTGCTGAGCGAGACCAGCATGGTAGGTCCTGTGTAGCAGCACAATGTCATCTGCAGTTGGAGTCCTTTCCCCTAAGTGCAGACAGGTACCAGGCAAAGCAGTTGTGGCTTCTGGGCCGATTCTATAGGGGTGATGTGTCTTCAACAGTTGCAAGCTCCCAGACCAATAGTATCCATCCCAGCAGTGACGTGGCTCCTATTTCCAGGGTTCGGCAGTGGCAGAATCAACTTTTGGGCCCACAGTGGGTGCTAATGGACACAATGGCATTTGCGCTTGTAAAAACGTAGTGCAGCACAAAACAGAAACAGCATAGACACCGGGAGATGGCCTCACAATACTGGTTGCTCCTGGCATTGCTCTCTAATGCTGTCCACTTTCTCTGGGTGTTCTGCACATAAAGAACATGCTGAGGTTCTCCTTCTGGACAGTCTCTCTTTCTGCAAGGCCAGGCATGCTCCTTCCATCTCTCAGTAGGCAAGTAGAGTTCTTGGGACTAGTTAGACCCTAAGCTCCACCAGCAGAAGTGCACATTTCAGATGATGTCCCCTCACCTCTCCAAGACTGACTGTCAGGCAAACAACAGCCCTAGTCGCACAACAGTTGTTTGAGTACTGTACGGAGCATTCACTTCCTTGTTCGTTAAGAACATGGAACTGGAACAAAGTGGAATGGTTAAGACCCCACTTTTAGACACGTCATCTAGACCGGAAATGTGAAAGGGAAAAGAACCTGTTTGGGTTGGTTCTCTTACATATGTCATTTCCAGATACTTCCTTTGTCCAAAGTGATGGGCCCCACAGCATGTAGCAGTGGGGTTTGCCCCATGCATGGGTATCCAAAACATGGGTCAAATGAAGTGAGTTTTCTGCTCATGTATAGACATACAGCAATCCTGCAGTAATTTGAGACAGACAAAACACAGGCCCTGCCCAGAGACCTCATCGCTCTCAAGAATAGAAACTACAGTCCTACTCCTCAGCCCTGTATTTATGTATATGATATTTCTATACTGTGAACCTAGCCAAAAGGCAGCAGAGCCCAATACACGATTAAAGACAAGCATAAACACAACAGGTGATATGAGAGGCAGCGATTTGTGGACTATTAATGCATGGCGATGTAGTGCTCTTGAAAGAGGTGCGTCTTCAACTCTTTCCTAAATTGGAGTAGTGTTGGGGCAGTCTTGATGCTTACGGGATATTGTTCCAGATCCTGGGGCATAAATGGAAAAAGTCTGGAAAAAGTATTTTGCCTTGTTTTGACTCTTTTGCACTTCTTACTCTGTAGTCTGTTGGTGTTTTGGGTGTGGTGTGTTGAGAACCTCCAGAGATGCTGTTTGCTTCTGCAAGATAAGTGGTGGTGCTGGTCGTGATGGCTTTGTAAATGTTGCAGCTGGTTTTGAAAATTGTGGATTCTGGCAGGGGGAGCCAATGGTTTTACATCAAGATAGGATGATAGGATCATGTTTCCTCAGAACCTAGATGAGATGTGCTGCAGCATGTAGGACACCCTTAACCAAATGGCTGTGCGCAGGAAGAAATCATTAGCAGTCCTTTGCTAAAAAGGACATTATGGAATTTCTTAAAGTAACCCTGTCTCCAGCCTCTTCACTTGTCTGGGTGTCCACACTCCAGCCCCAAGAGTGCAGTTAATACACTTGCACTGTCTGGAAATGTTGTGCTCATCCTCAATCTTGTGCCATGCTAAACCAAGGGCATTCAAAGTGGATCTCAGTAGCCAGTGGTGTAACACAAAATGATGCACCCCATGTAGAATATGATAAGGGGGCCAGATTCTCCATAATCTCAAAATTAGTCATAGGCTTTGGGCTGAATGGGGACCCTCCTGAAGGGTTATCATCTCCTGCACTGCAAAGTTTACAGGGGCCCATCCCAATGGCCTGAGTACTTACTGACACATCTCCATGGAGACTTACCACCATACATGTGGTACACACGCACTTAACACTCACACACACTCTCTCTCGACATGCACACGGTTATCAATATCACATCTAATAGACTACAATTGGTGACTTGTGATAGTACAACATCGGATTGAACAATGCATAGGTAGGGCTGGAGTTTTTGGGTGATACCATCCCACAGCGAATTCAGTTATAATACTTCTCTTATTTGGTTATGTTGCAAACATAACGTTCCATCACATTATGTGCCCTGACACTCTATAAACTGGTCTCTGTATAGTGGTAAAGTGGACTTACAAAGATCCTGAACTGAAGCTGTTCGATATTGAGCACCATGGTGGGGTCATCCTTAAGCTCTATAAGTCGAAGCCAGCAATATGCATTTTATTGTTGGGAATTGGAAACTCATCGGAGATAGACAAGAGGTAATATTCCCTTTCCTTGAGACTTCTGGTACATAGGCAGTTGGGTGGAAACAAACGATGTATGACTTCTGAGCTGAGATGTGCAACCCAATTGGAAAGTGGTAGTGAAATGGTACCGAAAGTGTACCTGGACAGAGTGCGGAGGTCCAAACAGCCGAAAGGTGCATATGAGCTGAGGATCACCCGGTCCCACTCTAAGTGAGAAGCAGGTAGATACATCATTTAATTAATGGTTTGGACTGCCTCATCTGGGAGAAAGGGAGAATGCCTTTGCGCAAAATAAGTACTGCAGTGATAACCGGCAACTACCAGGACAAATTAGGCAACTCCTTTGCAGGTCTGACAAAATCACACTGAGCCTCAGAATTCTATTAGCTTCCTCTGCCTGCATTGTCATATGTAAGACCTGTTGCCGTCTGAAAATCTGTCCTATCTAGCACCCCACTGTATCTGAAAATCAAGATTAAGGTCTCTGGTGGAGCATGCATGACACAAACAGTAGCAGTATCGCTAAACTTAAAGTAAGGGTTGAAAAGGCAAGATGTGGGCTGTCACCTGCAATGCTCTTAGGATCGGAAGCACCAACTCAATCCAGATCTACCAAGCTCTGTCTTGTCTCGGGTTCCTTAAAAATGTGTTAACCCATCTTTTAACGACAAAAAGTGAGATCCATCAACCAGGACAGCAGTAATACGCTTCTTGGAAGTGTGGAGAAACACACCACACCAATTGAAATCCCCCCTTTCTTTTCTCTAACGACTCCTTAAACACGCTCAGTATTTGCGTGGAAAGTATGAGCCAAGGTGATGTAGAACCATGCTAAAATGGGGCAACAAATTGAGACCGATGTCCTGAAGGCTCATCACTAAGATCCCATAAAGCTAGAGTGAATGTGAGGTTAAGCCCTGACCAAGTTAAAGAGTGATTGTACATTACTGAATACACTCTGGAGGTGTCCTACATGGAAGTTTAGAGACCTGGGGAAGACCTTAATCCATGTTTTAGGCCCTCAAGAAGGTCTAAACACACCAGTGCATTATATTAGGTGTACCCACAAAAAAAGACATTAACAGAACTATCTTACAAAATAAAGAAGTTGGGTTGTCAAAATACAAAGGACGATATAATGGTACACCCCAACCTCCTAGGGCAGCCAGATTATCCATGCTAAGAAAATAACTAAATTAAATAATCAGATTATTATATGTTGAACACTTGTTTATGTTATCTATGTATTTAAGACATATGTCCTTGGGAATGTCACTGTGATTTTGGTTATATATGTTTTTGTTAAACTCGTTTTGTCATTAAAAGATGTGAATGAAAAATGTTCTTCATTATATGGTTTGTAACATTATTTGGAATTAGTCAAATGTAAAGATCATTTTGAGAAATCATTTCCTGTTTCAAGATTTGGCTATTAGAGTGGGGGCTGGTGTAAATGTGATAAGGTATATGAAAGCGATTACTGAAAGGAACAAGACGCTTATAGGATACGGGCCTGGAGTTGTTATGAGGCTAAGTCAAGTGATTGTTATATCTATGTTTGATGGGGGTCCCCCGGATTCCTAAATTGGATCAAATCCTGTTTTCTTCTGCACCTCATCTTTTAAAGCACAGCCTTGTAGTGGGGTCACCACCCCAAATAATGTATTTTGCCATTCCTGCTCACCCCCTCAACCCGACGCCTTTTATCACTCCATTGTAGACACCCATCACCTCACCTATATTTACCTTCTCTTTTATCGTATGCAGTTACCTACTCTAAACCCCTGTTCACTCCATTGCTTTTTCACTGGGTTTGCTCTGTTTTCCGTACAAATACTTACATACATCAGATTCAGTATGCTATAGTAATCAAACACCATTATTACTTATATAAACACTAGGTATTTATTTACACATAGAAAGATAGGAAGGTAAAAAGCAGGCACGGCACTGAGTACCCGGAAGTCCTAGCAGTTTCCAGGCTTACATATGAACCCAGACATTATTCTAGCACTTTGAAAATTATAGTGCAAGGGACCAAATCTCTGCAGTGAAACAGATGCACATTGTACAGTGATTGTGATCAGGCAAGCCCTTTGTCCTTTACAGTGCTAAGGTAACCAAAGGGGCAATCATCAGACATATCAGTTGTACCTCATGAAATGGATTGCTGCAATGTACTCAAGGTACTATATTTCTGCAGGTTGTCCTAGTTTCCTCTAAACCTCTTGGTTCAATGGGGATAGATCAAAGCGCAGAAGCTAGGGTTTTATGTATTGTGCCCCAACGTCAATAGTCCAGAAATCAAAAGTGAACTGCAAATCAAAACACTGAAAAGTAGCTACTATTGGTTAGCAAAGTATCCCATTGCTCGAGTGTCTGGTGCACTAGGGCGCCCAGCTTTGTTCCTGGTAATAGAGGGCTATTGGATACTGTTCAGGGAACCATTAGTGACTCAAATTCTTCCTGAACAAGTCATGGTTCAAATGGTACCAGGACACAGATTGATTCAACCTGCAACTATTGAGGGTCTAATGTTTCAGGGCCCTGCATTTAAATTTACAGGTTGCGATCACAATATTCCTGTCACGCCTTGGATCTGTAGCACTGAACAGAATGGCACCTCTCACCCACAAAGGGACACCCTTGTTTAGGATCAGAGAATACATTCAGTTTCAAACACCAATATTCCAAGAACGCTCAGACACACAATCCAACAAATGACTTCTCAGGGCAGCAAAATCAGCTAGCAGAACAAGCCTAGCAGTCTGTGGGTAAAATTGAGAGAACTTTGTAATGCATTTTTGGTTCATTGTGGGTTATCAGACTCCCACAATGTCAGAGGATTCAGCAACCTTCATGTGGCTCTGCGCCTGTCCACCAAGAAGTCACATTCCTAGGTGCCCATTAAAAGTCAGTTTGGCAGGTGTCTAAGAAGTCGACCATGAGGTCATTAAAGGCACACTAGTAGGTGCAGTCTCAAGTTTCTTCAGTTCTTCTTGATTACTCTGGGCGTTGCAGCTCCTGCTCTTCCAAGTGGAGATTAGCCACACAACAGTCTCTGAATCCAGGCTTCATCTTATCTATGAAGACACTAATGCAACAAATTTGTGGCAACTCTTTTTAAAAATGTATTAAGCATCTAAGGTCTCGCATTGGTTCCTCTTCAGTGAACTTCAATAGTCAGACCATATATTAGACGCATATCTGCCCTTTGTTCAATCGGAGAAAGCCAAGACAGCCATAATTTTACAAATGTTAAGACTTTTGTTGGTGTTATTTCTAGAACAATCATCACATATAATTAGAAATGGTATTAATCTGGTCAGTATATTAGGAAAAAGGGACATACAGTTTTCCTGGGTATCAGTTCAGAAAAAAATTGGTGTGAATGCAAACATTTTAAAACTTCAAAAAAGGTATAACTTTTTCACGTAGCAAGCGTTGGTAGTCAAAGTAAATGAAGGGCATTAAAGTTTTGGATTGCTAGTAACCTGTTAATAAATTTAGAAAAATAAAGTTATGGCGATACCTGTAAATAACACAGAACTTTACAAACGTTTTTGTCATTTATTTAATATAATGCAAAAACCTGACGGTAGTTTATACAACGTGATAAAGTTGATCAAAATAGCATAATTTTCCATATGTTTGTGTCAAACAGCCATTGAAATTTGTTTCTGTATGGGTACAGCACATGACAATTGAGATATGAGCAACTTGCCTCCTTAAAGATTTTCATTTTATCAGTATGTTAATTGGTGGTGAATCGGGTTTACTCCCATGAATGACATAAATATCATTTGGGACATTGCTTCAATGTATTTACTTTCTTTTTTACCTTCATATTTATGTATGTTGTGTTTTTTAAATATGCTAAATGACTTGCAATCAAAGCCATAGTTGCGGAAGGTATTAAAAGCTACTTTTTGTAATGTTACTATGCACAAGTCTCATTTTGTTTGTCATCATATTTTTCTCTCTTATTTTTTTTAGTGGAAACACAAAAGTTGAAGAGGCATGTGAGATGTATGCCAGAGCTGCCAACATGTTCAAGATGGCCAAAAACTGGAGTGGTAGGGGAATGTTGCGTTTCTTTCTGGCTATCTGTTTTTTGCTTGATAAAAGAAGGAATGTCTCTCTAAACCACCCCAGATTTACAATGGTATTCTTTTTCAGCGAACTTACCTAGTTAGCATGCTCACAGCAAGCACATAAAGAAAAGTGATTTATGAGTGCAATTGTGGCCCAGTACATATGGTGGATATGTCTGTGAAATTAAAATTGCAATTTGATATTTAGTTTCTTATTAATAATAATTCAGTGATGATTAATACGCCTGTCAGAGTCCGCTGATTCTGTAGACACAAGTTAATTGTCAGAAGTAGGGCTGACATGTCCGGGTCAACCGTTCCTCATTTTGAGTTGGCTATAGTGATGATTGGGGCCTTAAATCTATGTAAAGAGATTAGTGCTTTGTCAAAATCTGGTTGGGAAGGAATAGTTCGGCTGCAGGTGGTTAAGCAGAGTAGGCCGCACGGTTAACATGACACCGGTGTGTGAGGTCCTGAGAGGGACCGTAATACGGGAGTTTAGGGTTTTCAGCTCAAACTATGGCTGATAGCTCAAGATATTTAATATTCTTTTGAAAAGGTCGTACATTTCAGTTATGGTGTAGGAATTAACCTTGATACCTAGATTACACAAAAGATCTAATGGTTCTAGCCTTGAGAAAGTCATAGCGGGTGTGCTGGACGAAACATGTGTTGGCTTAGATTTATGAAGTTAGAAAGAACTATGTTTCTGTGAAACTAAGCACAGAAGAAAAGAATATTTGTATCAGAGGAACCGAATAAATAATTTGACATATGTGATACACTATGGACTATTGAATTGTTCTCTGATTGTGCTCACATAATCTACAACCATGCTCTTAACATGGCTCCTTTGTTTCGAGCTTGTTGCTGGGCTTCTTCACTGAGAACCTTCTGAGGTATGAGAAGACTCCGAAGGCACTAAAAACATTGATTTAGTGGAGAAGACTCCGGAGAGATACTTAGGGGTATTATGGTTCCTGCGAAAAATCTTGGTCTTCTTTGCTCTCTCCCTCAGCCCACCCCCTACCATACTGAGCAGCAGGCAAGTGATTTTTGTAGATGAATCCATATCTCCTGAGATAGTGCATCAGGGTAGCAACGGAAGCAAATGCAATTTCCAGCATACTGCAGCCACCTGGTGGAAACTGGGGTGGTTGAATCGGGTATATTTCGTACATTGTGTGCAATCCCGTCTACAACAACCGCAGCATGCAAACAGACACACATTAACACCATACACACTCTGGTGGAACGGAGGGTCTGCTGCTTCAGCTTTCCAGAGTGGCTCTATAATGTGTAAGCCTCCTTATTCCTAAAGGAGGCACCAAACAGGCTGAGTAAGCTGGAGACCTTCAATAAAATTAGAGGTGAAGGTGAAATTAAGATAAATACCAGCTTCATTAAACCATCAATCTAGTGGTGTGTTAATTACAACACAGGGAGCAGCAATTGTGAACTATGAATAAGTAAAAAGAGTTTCTAAGCAGAACAGATGATCCTTGAGTCCCACGACAGTCTACACGAAAATGCTGGTACAGTTGAAAACTTGATAATCACCTTACTCTATGGAGGGGAAAAATATATCCTTCTTAAAATAAACATGTGGAAGATAAACCTGTTGTAGCTGTCAGATCCCACAGAGCAATTGAGTGAGGCCCAGGCCACTCACAGGATTCAAGCAACATGCGATTGAATCGATCTTTCACCTAGGATTGAATGTAGAGATCTTCAGAGTGAGTGATCAATGCCATAAAACCGACCCTTTATTTCTTGTGTCAATTCATCACTTGGTATTTGGGACGGAATATACTAAATGATGAACTAACACAAAATGAAAGGGTCGGTTCTATGGCATTGATCACTCTCCCGTGTTAATTATTTGAATAAAGTAATATTGTGGAAATCAGAATAATTGGTAAAGTTTGGAGCTCACCCCTAGGACAGTTTGCAAGCTTTGTGCCAGAAGAGGAATTCTATGTTTAAAGTTGAGTTTATCACATACGGTTGCAACTCATTACTTTAAAGTTCACTAGCCACCACTGGAAGTTTCTTAGTGTTGGCTTATCACTTGTGCAGAGTATCAGGCTTGTTTAGCACACCTTAAAAATATTGCATTATTTAAGGAGCACCCCATTCAGAATTGCCTATAAACCCTATTGATTTTTAGACTGAATATATCGAAAATGGTGCTTTAAAAGGCACAATAGGGCCTGTTTGGGTCTCTGTTTTCTCAGATTTTTCTTAGGGATATACTTTGGGAGAGGGTCGGAAATTGACACCAGATGCAATCTGGGCTTTGACCACCTTACAGAGATGAATAACTGGTTTTTCGAAAATTGTTTCAATATTAAAATAACAAAAATCTGAGTTCTTTTTTAGTGCTGCACTTGCCAACCAGTTTGAAACCATCTGATCATTAGGTAATTGCTCCAATATACTTAAAATCTGGATGTTCTGTTTCATCCAGATTGATCATGAGACCCATCAAATTGGAGCTGAACTTGAGTATTAATTTTATTTTAAAATACTGACACTTCACTGGCTACCGGTAAGCACTAGAAATTACTTTACTCTGTATAGTGCATTGGATGTTCTCTGACCTTGCACTCTTCTGTTCACAGGGCAAAAGTTCACCATTTTGTTCCTACTGAGAATGATATGATATTCTTTGTCCCTTATCTTTGCTTTTCCAGAAATCTGGCAGAAATGCAAGGACAGCTGTGCATTCCGGGGTCTTGCTGCCGCTTTCTGTAGCATTCTGCAGTATTCTGCACCTATGTGCTAACAGCGACTGTCTCTCCTCTAGAAAAAGGCTGAATACTTTAATATTCCATCATATTCGCCAGTGCTCTCTTTTTTTAATATATATTTTGCTATTATCACTGTTTATCACTAAGCTACCATGCAAATATGGTTGGGCACAAACTTATAAGCACAGAGTAACTTACATGAAGTAACTTAAACTGGAAACAGGATTTGGTTTAGTAGGTGGTACTGGGATTTATTTCCCGTTTGGGAGTTGAGTTGACTTAAATGGCGGGGTCTTAGCTGTCCTGGGAAGCCAAAGGAGTTGAAAACATATCAAAATAGCTGCCTGTGTTCACTTTCCTAAAATCAATTTTCCACAGTGTGAAGATCTAGTTTGTTCATTAACATAGTTCTTCAACATGCATGGTTGCTTCACAGTGCTTCATTAATATTTTGTTGTGCCCCTTTACCGTTAGACAGCCTAACAAAATAATAATCTCTTGTGTATTGGCTCTGTGTTAAATTCCCCTCTCCGATCATCCAATACTTATTTTTTTTCTAATTTTGTTGTATTTTTTGGGCATGTTATTGGCGGTCATAAAAATGCCAGCAGATCACAAATTATCTTGTGTGTCCTCCCTTTGTTCATGACCTCGTTGTCCGTCTACACGAATGGGCTGCAACCCATAGCCCAGCCCCCTCTCATGCACCACAGATGGTCCTCCTCCTGCAGCTGCCTGCAATTCTGTGGGTGTTAAGAAGTCAACCCACCAATGAAAAGGGACTGGCAAAACCCAGATGAGGCTTACGAAAGACAAGGGCTACCCTAAGGTATTAACTGGGCTACGGTAGAACATTACGAGGAAGTCAGACTAAATTATATGAAAACTGTTCCAGCAACTGCTGATCTGATACACTTAAATCGTATCACCAACCATGAAAAAGATTTGTCCAAGACTGTCTTGTTGTATTGTACTTTTGTTACTAATCCCAGATGATGGGCAGCAGCTGGGGTTCATCTTAACTTGGAAGTTTGCAGTTGCAACTTTATAATCACAGCGTGCTCAGACATCGAAGCTGGCTACAATTTGCCAAGCCGCTACTTGAATGCTCCCACCATTTCTGCCCAAAGACCATCCCACCTTCCCCGCTAGCTCGGCCCGTCTGGACTGCCAAAACAAAGGTTTAGTGCCCTCAATTATTAAAAATGGATTTACTGTGTTGCACTACCAAGGAGATCAAAGCTAACTGTGTAAATAGATTTACTTGCATGCAAACGAAACTATCAGAAGACTGGATTAGTGATGGTGTGCATAAACCACTTAAATTAACAATCTCTCATGCACTATCGAAATTGTTTGTGTCTTCGAGTTTACTGGCACTTCATAGTATATAGTTGGATGTTTTAAATTTCTGGGAGATGGTTGTATGTAATTATACAAATCGTTAAAATAACATATTGTAATGCATTTTTTTCTTTTGTATGTTAGCCGCAGGGAATGCATTTTGCCAAGCTGCAAAAATACATATGCAACTGCAAAGCAAGCATGACGCAGCCACCAGTTTTGTAGATGCAGGAAACGCCTACAAAAAGGCAGACCCTCAAGGTAAGCCATTTGAAATACTTGTAGCATCACGCATGGATAGTGCATCTTATTGTGGAGAGCATTTCTGAACGTCATGCACGTAGAAGTTAATGTTGTAGATTGCCTGCTGCGAAAAAGAAGCTAGTTTTGGACTGTATTGTTCTAACCAACATTACTTTACGTTTTTCAAATGTATACATGTTTTCAAGCATTCTTCACCAAGCACAAACCCAGTGCAACTATATTTGTTTGCCATAAATATAAAACTGTTTGTGTGTTCTTATATTGGTGTACTGTCGTCTGAGCAATGTACAATTTAGAATCTGACTCGGTCACCTCAATCTATGGCCATAAAATGTACACAGTGGGTTGCATCACATTCAACCTTAGCAAAATGACTTGTTCTTCTTTAATGGATTCAAATAAAGGTACCAGTCAGGTCACTGGGGAAAGTAGTCCGCGAAAAGCTTAAGAGGGACAGATTGAGAAGTGTTTGCATTACTCCGGAGTGTGGTGGGATTGGAGTGGTGTGTTGAAACACCACCCGAGGAGGGAGTGGACCTACTCGCCAGAGAAGATATGATCAAAGAACATCAGTAATGAGGGCTCAAAGACAGACCTGTGCGTAATAATTTTGTACACTCTCATTTTAAATGATCAAATTACCTTAAAAAAGAAATTAGCTACCCAAATGTATCCATTGTAATCCTCGTAAACCGCAGGTAACTAAATGTCAAGTGCGCCGTGGTGAATGAACTAAGGCCTTTGACTTGAGCCTTACAAACCCTTGAAATTAGTTGTGCCTAACAAATGACAGTGGTCCATTTCACCTTTCAGTTTGCCTTTTAATTTTAGGACTGTTGTAGCAATGGTCCGATATACTTAGATAGTGTACTACTTTTGATGTCTCAACAGCAAAACCTTTCAGAGTGTAAATCCGAGTTCTGTATGTAACTTGCAGGTTGGAGGTTCATATCCCCACTTTCGCCCAAAACATTCGTCCTGTTGATATATTGAATACTAATGAGTTGGGTATAAACCTGTTATTTAATTGTAGTGTGACTACAAATATTAGCCTAACAAAATCTTTTTTAAACAAGTTATTTATGTAAGTGGGACAGGGGTGCCCAGAAAGTCCAATCATTTTAAATATTTTGCAGTGCTTTTTAGTGGATTCCTGATTCATGACTTGAAAATTTGTTAACAAAATTTTAATTAATTTTGGATAATTACCGATGTGTTGCATATCAAAATCATTAGTTTACACCGTTAATGATCTTGAGTTTAAAACTGATGAATGTACCAATAAGAGTAAAAAACAAAGTGATAAAATGCGAACATAAAAACTTCATTATTTTTTCTTAAATGCATACGCAACAGAGGCCATCAACTGCCTAAACACAGCCATCGATATCTATACAGATATGGTAAGAAGTTGTATTGTCACCACATTTATGTATCGCTGCTAATGCCAGTATTAAACATGGTTTTACCTAACATTAAGCTCCCGAGAAATATTTTCCATTAATGCATGCTTTGATTTTCAATCTGCTGCCTTTTACAGGGAAGGTTTACTATCGCTGCCAAACATCACATAACGATTGCAGAAATTTACGAAACGGAAATGGTGGATATTGAAAAGGTAAGTGTTGTTTTTGCGCAAAATCTCTGCTTTTTTATATTTTAAACTGCTTTCAACATAGCCCTCATATGTGATGGTAGCAGCAATTTCATGGAATGATTCATTAGGTGCTATTTCTGTGTTTTTATACAATGATGCTCTAGCACCACTTAATGAACATATTACATCAGTGGTGAATGGAACAAGCATGCACCAAACATTGTATATTTTGCATCCACAGTATATCGTGCAGGAGTGGGTACTGGTGAGAGCATGGCACACTTAAAGTTTTTTCAGCAGCATTGTGGTTGGCCTCCCATTTTTGGCTGAAATGAGGTAAAAGGCTTACAAAAGAGTCCATAGGATCAGGTTAAGGCAAAGAGCTAAGGGCCTGGCAAGGTGCTTCCATGTCACTGGATGATGTGGCACTCACTGTCCTCTCTGATGTTGGTAGTAATGACAGTAGAGCCAGGGGATTAGACATCAGTAATGCAAGAGTTGCAGTTGCACCAGGACTCTAAATTGTGAGGGACCGTTGTACTTTAATTGTAACTGTTTTTAAAATGGGGCAGAGGTCTAACATTAGGGCCCATGTCACCCTTTGTGTGCCAAGCAAACATCTACTTACTTCCTGGGTGTGAGGCCCTTCCCAGCGCTGAAAGGCGTCTCACTGTTTTGTGACTGCAGCCTTGAGGACCTCCTAGTTACTGATCTCATAATGAAAAGAGTGCTATGTTTATTACTACATGCTTTGTTTACAGTTCCGCTGAATATTGTGCGTTGCGCTACTACGGTCAAAGCCCCTTCCAAGGGGATGCCATTTGGTGCACACAGTGACTGAGTTGTTCATCCCCGCAAGACCCACTTTTATCCATGCACTTTACAGCCAGACTCCACTACCTGCATGTGATGTCTCACTATGGACATTGCCCAAGTTGGGAAACTATATGTTAGCAGAAAAGTGGAATGTAGTTGTGTTGTGTGATACAAATATTTGCTTTCACCCACTGTACTAGCGACTAGTGCCATGCAGGCCTAAGGCCTCACTGTTTCCTAGCTTGACAACAAGGTTATTTGGGGCACTCTGTAAGCATGGCCAAAGTCTGGAATTAGGGAAAGGGAGAGATGAGTTTTTGTCTGTGTTCAGATATGAAGTGTGGCCAACTGGCAGTGTGACTTGTGGGTCATACTGAGGTTTAGAAATCTCGGCTCTCCTTCTTCATCAGACTTGCTGACCTCTAAAGCCTGTAATATATTGCCATAAGGTTGTCCAATATTGAATGTGGGTAATTAACGGAGTCTGGTACTGCTGCCAGCTGTGTAGGTTCTGTGAAAGTAGCACACACTTCTGATCTTGTGAAAGAAGCTTCCAGCTTCTGTCCATGCTTTTATGTTTCAGGGTATGAATGAGGTTTCACAACACTGAAACAACCTGGGTCTGGGACTGAGTAAAGAACGTGCACAAAATAGCCAAGGTGAACCCCAATATAAAAGTGACAACTCTATAAGAGAGCCTCTCCTGAAACAGGACCCATCAATCACTTAAGGTGGTTATTTGTTGTTATCATCTGGGTCTGCCTGCTCCAACCTGCTGGACCAGTTCATAAAGCAGTGAACCGGTCGCTAGCATGGAAGGAGCACCAAAGGAGGATAGTCACCTGATCCCTCGCGGGTGTTGTCTGTGATGAAATCCTACCCAAGGAGCCAAACGGGAGATCCTAAAATCAGCAGTAAAAATAATAAAGTGAATTTAAAAATGGCTAAGGATGCTCAAAAAGTCTTTAATGGTAGAGGATCCTTGTCAAGATTAAGAAGCAAAATGGCAATATGGCATAAATAATTTTGTCATTATGCTATTGTCCATAGCATGATCGGTCAACATGTTTCTGCCCACACCAGATCAAAAGTATCAGGGCATTCGTCAGGACCTAGATTACTGCTGTGGTTGAGTGTGAAAACGTGTCAACAAAATATTTCAAAAAGGGTATGTGAATAAACTAATCCTACCGCACCGGTCAGGTCAGGAACAATCAAAACCGGATGCCCATAACAAGTGGGCACTGCCCTCACCTCAACCTGGTCTCAACTCAGGGAAAGGGGCCCCGCTCTGTCCGTCGGTACCCCGGGGCGGTCTTAGAGTCAAGGTTGAGGTTTGCCTTGCTGTTTTCAATGCTGTACTGGTTGTATATGTGATGGGAGCATTCTCCGATGCTTTTCAAACTGTACTGTTTTTTTTTTATCTGAGGAAACCATGCACACTTGATTTCATTCTGGTCCTGTGTTTGTAAGTAAGCATACATTGATGCTTCACTTTGGTTCTCTCTTGTGTGTATGAGGAATGTTTGAACTTCTCCTGCTTGGGTTGGACCTGCCTGGTGTGGGTGAGGAAACTGGTACTGCTCGGCTGCTGCCTGTCCTGATCCTGTTCGGTGTCTGTGTTATACCTGCAATGTTGCTGTCCCATGCTATCTCTTTTTGGCGTATTCTGATTAGAGCAGGTTTAAATGCCAGCTCCAGGGGTAAATTCCTGAATCGACTGTGAGTGCCTTTAAAAAGGGAGCAGACCTTTAATGGCCAGTATAGTCCACTATGACCTGCTATAAGGCTCTAAAAAACATTCCGTCCCATGAGGGCAGATTGATCTAATTAAAAAAACAAAGGCCTCCCCCAGAGACCCAGGGGATTGAAACCCACCCCCATGGGTCCTTGAAGCCTTTGTTTCACAGATGTTGCTGTGAATGTTCAACATTTACTATCTGCGTGTTAAACATTAACAGCAATAGGTGTGAAAGGAGGCTGAAGTCAGCCCCTGGTTCTCCCTGGGCTCAGCTAAACTGCTTCTCCACATTTACTAGAGCCAGAGAGACCTAGAAGTAGAGCAGAATTCTGGTCTTCCTCCTTCGGATGCTCCAGTGACACTCTGAACTACGGAAGGAGATGGGGGTGGGAAGATGCTCCTGTGTGCCATACTGCACAGGCTCTGCCTCTCTCATTTTTCTTTGCCCAATCCAATCCATATATTAGGAAGAGGCAGGAGAAAGAGATGGGCAGAGACTCTTATTCGGACATTGTACTGTTGAGAGCAGCGGGCCACTACCAGGTTTTATAGGCCACTGCTGCCCCATTGTCTTTAGCGAAGATCACAGCATACTAATGTTCTGGTATATATTTGTTAACTATCCCCCTTTCATTAGAATAGCATTCGGTCAGTCTGGATATTTTAGCCTGTTGCTTCTGTATTGTAGAATTAGTTTCACTTTTCCCATTTTACATATGCAACTCTATGAGCATTTGGGGATGGATAATATCACATGTAATAATGGATCCCTTAATGATGCAGTTGATGGTAATCGCATTAATGTCATCCATGCCACCCACCCTGAGGTGTAGTGAATGACAAAAGTGTGCCTGCGGTGCTGGTGTTCTGTTTGAAAATCCCCTTGTGCTTTACTCCCTATTCTTCCTTTTTATGGTGACTGTGTGCTGGTGGCACAGGTCAGTAGTCTCTGAGACTAAGGGCCTGATTACGACTACGGCGATCCATTGGACTGCTGTAGTCGCGGTGGCAGTCCGTGGACCGCCAGACTGGTGATCAACCCGCCATATTACAACTTTGCTGATTGGACCGCCACAGGACCGCAGCAACCGCCGGTGGTGTAATGGTCAGAGGCTGCAATATGCTAGTGGTTCTGCTGCAGTTTCCGCACCGCCCTCCTTTTCATGGCAGTGAGGAAACCAGCGAGGACCAGGGCCCCCTGTCTCCTCTGTGTATGGGTGTGCATGCAGGGGGGGGCACATGATGTGCCCCTCAGTCTTTCTGTGCCCTCTGTTCCCGAATGGGAAGAAATGCACGACATGGTGCATTTCTTCCTGTGCAGGAACGTGCTGCAGTGCTCCCACAGCCGTGCCTTTCTAAGTCTCTCCTTTGAGCCTTAGAAAGGCACCGCTGTGGACAGTGGCAGCACAGGAATAAACTCGTAATCCGTCGGGTAGTCTGACAATGAATTTGGCGGTCTTTCTGCAGGGTGCTGGAGAGTGGGCTCACAGGAAGACCGCCAAACACGTAATGAGGCCCTAAGACACTCATAACAGAATCTCAGTACATAAATAACATACCTTGACCTTTTACTCATCAACTGGATTAAGCCTTGTGTTCAGCATCTGCTAATCCAAAACACTCTATATTTTGATATTTATCTCGAAATTGCAACAAACAGTTTATTTTTGCACTATTTAAGTCATACAAACCATTCGCCCGTAGTTTTATTACCATATTCCGTGCGTCGGACGGACCCCAGTCGTTTGACGTCACGGTGGGCGTGTGCCTGGATTTGCGCATGCGTAGACTTTGCCCACACAGCGGGGAAATGTGCACCGCATGGAAGCGGTTATTATAGTTAGGCAAAAGCTAGAACTTAAAGAATAGCCACTGGAATTGAGCTGATTCTCTTTGGCGTTCGAAGCAGAGGTGTGTAAGGTGTAATTTTACACACTGCCTGTGAGATAAGCCTGCCTGCTCATGCCAAGCTACCAAGGGGGTGAGCAGGGGTTATTTTAGGAGTGTAGCCCCTTACCCTGACTAGACGCAAGGGTCCCTATTTGTCACAGGTACTTACCTATGCCAACTAGAGACCCCCAAATCTAACATTGGTGGTCAGCGGTGAGGATTTGGACTTGCATGTGTGATTCATATACAGTGATTGGTGTACGCTACTAGTGAGTGCAGACCATAACGAAACCACATACTTTGAGAGAATTTTTCCTTGGAACTTCTTTTCTATTTTTGATTCCTGAGAACTGCCAGTCTTTTTGCTACCATGAGCAAGTCAACATCCGTAGTATCTGTAGACATTGTGTTGGAAGAAGAAAGAATAGATACTTACACTGTGGCTCATCTCAAAGCTTTGTGCAAGAAATTTAAAATCTCTGTGAAAGGCCTCACCAAGAAGGAGGAATTCCAAAAGACGCTGGGGGCCTGGGTGGACTCTAGGAATGCCTCTGAGCATCCTGAGGAGCCAGCAGTGGAGGCAGAGGATTTAAATGGGCAGCTTGAGGGGCCAGTGAGCCTAGCTGGAGGGAAAACACCTTCAGGGGCGGGCAGCAGTGTTTCTTCTAAAGGATTGTCCCCAGGAGAGCTGGAGGACAGAGCAAAGAAGAGGATGCATAAGTTGGAGCTGGCTAGGCTCAAAATGAATGGTCAGAAAGACATAGAGAGCAAGAAAATGGAGCTTGGGATAGAATTTGAGATGAAGAAGTTAACCTTATAGGAAAAGAGAATGCATTTTGAGCATGATAGAGGATTGAGAGAATTGGAACTCTAGGCCAAAAGTTTAGAGGTTCCTCCCTCTGGTGGCAGCATACATGAGCTTACATCCCTAAAGATGGAGTTAAAGATTTCTACAAGAATGAGGATATTGGTCAGTGGTGTAGGGCTTATGAAGCTGCAATGTTGGCCCACCGGGTCCCTGAGAAGGATTGGGCAGCAGGGTTGTGGGGCCGCTTTGTTAGTGATGAGAGGGACACTTTGTTGGAATTGCCTACAAGGGAGCAGATGTCCTACACCCACATGAAGGGAGCCCTAATGTCCAGATTTGGTTTAACCCCAGAGTTATACAGACAAAGGTTTAGAAATTGCAGAGAACTGGAGTCTACCACTTGGGTGCAATATGTGTCTTTCTTTTGCAGAACATTGGATGGTTGGGTGAAGGGTAGCAAAGTGGATAAGTTTGAGGCGCTTTATGATTTGTTAGCATGGGAGCACTTGTCCAATAACTGTTTTCCAGAGCTACGCCAGCATCTTATTGATAGCAAGCTAACTAACCCTAGGAAACTTGCTGAGGAGGCGGACCGCTGGGTGAGCACCCGGGTCCAGAAGGGTCATGTGGGAGACTTTGCCAAAGCCGGGCAGGGTCCCCAGCAGAAGAGTGAGGGGGCCAAGGGTAAACAGAGGGAATTCCAGAAAGGGTCCCAAAGTAATCCCCAAGGGAACCAAGGGAAAGGTTCCCAGCCTCCCCCTGAGAAGAAGGCAGTGGCCCCCGACAGATAAGCCTGTTCATAAGGGGCCCAAGACCTGTTTTAAGTGTGGTCAGGTAGGCCACTGTTCTTATGACGCTAGATGTCCCTTGTATGGGAAGACAGCACCCACTGGTGCACCACCCCAGCAGTTGGCTAGAGTAGCCCTAGGGGAAGAGATGGATTCCCAAGGTGGGTGGGGTCCCACAGAGATGTCCCTTGTCTCTTTAGGAGACTGTGAAGTGGTCCCCGGGACCCAGCTGCCTGATAACACTAAGAAATACAGGCAGTGGGTGACCATCAATGGCAAGAGGGTGGAAGCTCTTAGAGACACCGGAGCCAGTGTGACAGCTGTCAGTTGTCGGCTGGTGTCTGAAGAGCAGGTAGTTCCAAATTCATTTTACCCAGTTGTTGCCGCTGACAACACAGAGAGCCACTGCAAGGTAGCACAGGTTCCCTTTGAAGGGGGGTGGGCGTCTCAGGGACTCTTCAAGTAGCTGTGAGGCCAGGCATGCATGTTGAATGTCTGTTAGGTAACGATCTGGAGAGCTCCCCTTGGGCTAAGGTGGAGCGGAGAGGTCATTTAGAGATGTTGGGTTTGCCTGAGTGGGCCTGCGTGACCACTCGGTCTATGGCAGCCAGTAAGGGTGTTCAAGAGGACATGGAGCCTGAGAAAATGGCCCAGGTGCCTGCCTTAAAGAGAAGAGGTAGGGGGCGTGGGAAACCGGCCCCTGAGATTCCCATGGCCCAGGAGGAGGTGGACCCTGAGGGGGGATGCCCTGGAGTCTACCGGGGAAGAGATTGCTGAACTGGGAGACCTGCCTGAGCTGACCCATTGGCAGCAGCAGAGAGGTCCCTCCAGGGAGGAGTTCTGTGAGGAGCAGAACAAGTGCCCTTCTCTTGTGGGTTTGCGGCAGCAGGCTGCAAACCAGGCAGCAGGTGATCAGTCTGGATCACATTTGATCTACTGGAAGAATGGTCTCCTGTATAATGAGCCTAAGGTTGCTGAGCCTGGGTCAGCCCGTGTGCTGATGGTACCCCAGCGCTTCAGAGCCTTCCTACTGGGGCTGGCTCATGATGAGCCTTTAGCAGGACATTTGGGGCATTTGAAAGGCTTGTCACCCACTTTTATTGGCCCCAAATGCGCAAGAGTTCAGACACTCATTGCAGGACCTGTCAGATTTGCAAGGCAAGTGGAAAGAGTGGGAGGAAGCACCAGGCTCCTCTCCAGCCCTTCCCTGTGGTCAGCACCCCCTTTGAGAGGGTGGGCATTGACATTGTAGGGCCTCTGGATCCCAAGACAGCCATGGGCAACAGGTTCATCCTGGTCTTGGTGGACCATGCCACCCGGTACCCGGAAGCCATACCTCTGAGGACAGTGACGGCCCCCGTGGTGGGACGGGCACTGATGGGAATTTTCTCAAGAGTAGGATTCCCTAGAGGTGGTGTCTGACCGAGGTACCAACTTCATTTCTAAGTATATGAAGTCCCTGTGGCAGGAGTGTGGTGTAACATACAAGTTCACCACTCCTTTCCAACCCCAAGGAAATGGGTTGGTTGAAAGGTTCAACCGGACCCTAAAAGGCATGATTATGGGTCTTGAGGAACCTATGAGGCATAAGTGGGACGTCCTCTTACCATGCCTTCTCTTTGCATACCATGAGGTGCCACAGAACTCTCTAGGGTTCAGTCCCTTTGAGCTTCTCTATGGACACCCAGTGATGGGACCTTTTGAGTTTGGTCAAGGAAGGCTGGGAGCAATCTCCCAGGAAACCTCCCCAGGATGTATATAGCTACATGCTGGCCTTCAGGAACCAAACTCGGCATTTCAGAAAACTCACTGAGGCGAATCTGGAAGCCATCCAGGAGGAGATGAAGCGGTGGTACGACCAGAATGCCACTCTGGTAGAGCTTCAACCTGGTCAGAGAGTATGGGTCAAGGCCCCCGTGGAGCCCTGTACGCTCCAGAATAAGTGGACCGGACCATTTGAGGTGGTGGAGCACAAGAGTCCGGTTACCTACTTGGTGGACTTGCGGTCTCCCAGGAACCCCTTGCGGGTCCTGCATGTCAACCGCCTGAAGCCCCGCTTACAGAGGTCCGAAGTGGGCATGCTCCTAGCAACAGATGCTGGAATGGAGCAGGAGACTGAGCCTCTTCCTGACCTCCTGTCAGCAACAGAGCAAAATGGGTCAGTGGATGGAGTAAACCTCTCTGACCCTGAGTAACAGAATGACTGTCACCAGTTGCTGGCACAGTTTTCTGACCTGTTCGCCCTGATTCCCAGTGTTACTGATTGGTGCGTCCATGATGTAGACACGGGGGACAGTCCTCCTGTCAAGCACAAAACTTACAGGATGACTGACAGGGTGAGAGCTTGCATCAAGGAGGAGGTCTCCAAGATGCTTGCGTTGGAGGTGATTGAGCCCTCTAACAGTCCTTGGGCCAGCCCAGTGGTCTTGGTCCCAAAGGCTGCTGCACCGGGTGTCACGCCAGAATTGCGGTTCTGTGTGGACTACCGAGGGCTCAATTCAGTCACCAGGACTGACGCGCACCCCATCCCCAGAACTGATGAGCTCATTGATCGGTTAGGGGCTGCCCCGTACCTCAGCACATTTGATTAAACGTCTGGGTACTGGCAGATCGCCTTGACTGATGGGGCAAGAGAGAGGTCAGCATTCTCCACACCAGATGGGCACTACCAATTCCGGGTTATGCCCTTTGGATGAATGCCCCTGCCACCTTTCAGAGGTTGGTCAACCAGGTGTTGGTTGGGCTGGAAGAGTTCAGTGCTGCCTACCTGCGCCAGTTGGGAAGAACATCTGCGCCACCTCTGGGAAGTGTTAATGGCGCTGTGGAGAGCAGGCCTCACGATCAAAGCGAGTAAGTGCCAGATCGGGCAGTGTTCCGTGGTGTACTTGGGACACCAGGTTGGGAGCGGCCAGGTGGCGCCCCTACAGCCCAAGATTGAAACCATCCTGGCTTGGGAACCCCCCCCCCCCCAAGACCCAGACAGAGGTTAGAGCCTTTTTAGGACTCACCGGGTATTACAGGAGGTTTGTCAAGGCGTATGCCAGCATTGTTGCACCCTTGACAGAGCTGACTTCCAGGAAGCAGCCCAAGAGAGTGATTTGGACTGACACCTGTCAGAGAGCTTTTGATGCCCTGGAGACTGCCATGTGCACAGCGCCCGTGCTCCTGGCACCTAACTTCTCAAAAGAGTTTATTGTGCAAACAGATGCTTCAGAGCATGGTGTGGGGGCTGTTCTATCACAGATTAATGAAGAGGGCCTAGATCAACCTGTAGCCTTCATCAGTAGGAGGTTACTTCCACAGGAACAGAGGTGGAGTGCAATTGAGCGTGAGGCATTTGCTGTGGTCTGGGCACTGAAGAAGTTGAGACCATACTTGTTTGGGACTCACTTCCGGGTTCAGACAGACCATAGGCCCCTCAGATGGTTGATTCAGATGAGGGGTGAGAATCCAAAGCTGTTTAGGTGGTCTATTTCCCTACAGGGGATGGATTTCACGGTGGAACACTGCCCTGGTACAGAACACACCAATAATGATGGTCTGTCCAGGTTTTTCTGCCTTAGTGATGAGAACTCCCAGGAGGTAGGGTAGTTCACCCCACATTTCATCTGGAGAGGACACGTGTTAGACCTGGCACCATTGGCGTGGGTCTCCCTTCTATTTTTTGCTGTTGCCTCATGTGTTTTTGCTGGTTATAGATGCTTTGGGCACTGTGCCACTTCTGATCAGTGCCACAGTGCAAGTGCTCCCCATGGTAAATTGATGTATGGATTAGTGACTCCATGATTGGCTTGATTGGTTTACTTGTCAGACCCTAGTACAGTGCACTGCGTGTACCCAGGGCTTGTAAATCAATGCTGCTGGTGGGCTTGCAGCACTGATTGTGCCACCCACCGGAGCAGCTTGTAAAGTGTGTCTCAGGTCTACCACTGCAGAGCCTGTGTGCAGTCTGGTACTGCCATGCTGACTGGGCAAGTGCACCCACTTGCCAGTCCCGAAACCTTCCCTTTTATACATATTAATCACCCCTACGGTAGGCCCAAGGGCAGGGTGCATTGTAGGTAAGATGTAGGACATGCCCTGATGTGTGTGGCATGTTCTAATAGTGAATTACAGCCATTTTCGTTTTTCACCATTGCAAGGCTCCCTGTTCTCCATAGGCCAGAATGGGCAGTTTGATTATTACATTTTATAATCCTAACTGACTCAGGGAACATTGTAGAAATTCGAGTTTAGTATGCCTGAACTCAGAATGATAAAATACATCTTTTAGTGAAGTTGGTTTTAACATTTTGTGTTTGAAAATACCACTTTTAGAAAGTAGCTATTTTCTTGTCTAACCATCCAAACTTGCCTCTGCTAGGCTGTGTATTCCTTGTCTGGTGTTTGAGTGACAGGGGCCTGGGGGATTCCAGGAGTCAGGGTGAGTCTGCACAAGACTGAATAGAGAGATCTGCATCTAGATGGGTGGGAGGGATTGCACCTGGGACCTGAATAGGGCTGGGCCTTCCCTCCACAATGCTGGCTCCACCTCCTGAGGTGTGTCTGATGTCCCTGCCCTGCACTTTGAAAGGAAAGTAGGAGACATGTCATCAAAGTGCTCCAGGATTGACCAGAACTGGTTTGGACTAGGCAAAGGCCTCTCTGCCTTCAGAGAACAAAGAGAAAAGGAGTATAAATATTGGGACCCTGACCCAAGAACTTCAGATCACTTCTGGGAATCAAGACAAACCTTTGCTGAGGAGAAGAACCAGGACGCTGAAGGAGGAGACTACCCCTGTGCTGTGTGTTTGGGGGTTGGCGTGCAGTGCTTGCTTCATTGCCAAAGAGAGGAGAAAAGGACTGAGTGTGGTTTCTATCAACTTGAAGAAGAATCTCCAAGGGCTTGAACTAGAGCTTGCCTCCTGCCTGAAGTTTCAGAGATACAAGACTTCACCAACCAGCTCCCCTCTGAATTCCCTTGCTGGGAATTGAAGTGCCTGCTGTTGCGCTGGGCCTTCTGAGAGACTGCATGCCGCTGTGAGCTAGAAGCGCGACACAACAACGAGAAGCGTGTCGCCGCCACAGCCGCTGTCATCGCATCGCTGAGGAAGCGAGTCGCCGCTGCTGCTGTCATCATCGCATCGCCATAGCGGGGTGCATCGCCGGAGAAGCGGGACGCTGCCACAGAGGTCATCGTCGTATCACCGGAGAAGCGCGTCGCAGGGCCTGTCGTGGCTCCAAAGATCATCGAGTCGCTGCACGGCCGTCTGGCGTGCATGCATCACACCAACGTTGTCGCATCACAACCAAGACGCCATTTTGTCGCATCGCACCGAAGAAGAGTATTGCATCGAGGTGCCAGCGTGTCGTATCGCACCGGGGAGCAGTAAGAAACCAACGCATCAACTCCCCACACAGTAAGGAAGCGAGCATCAACTCCCCTGCGCAGCAGAAAGGAACCGACGCATCCACTCCCCTGCGTGTAAGGAACCGACGCATCACCTTCCCTGCAACCCTTTTGTTTTCTTTGCTTTACGCATCTAAGGTACATTGAGAATAAAGTGTCGCATTTACAACTTCAGAGAACTGAGCTATTGTATAACATTTGAGAGACTATTTTTGAGTACAGAATTGTGGATTTTTGTTGTTTGCTCTTGTGTTAAGTCTATATAAAACGACTTATTTTTATAATACACACTGCCTCTGAGATAAGCCTACCTGCTCGTGCCAAGCTACCAAGGGGGTGAGCGGGGGTTATTTTAGGAGTGTAGCCCCTTACCCTGACTAGACGCATGGGTCCCTATTTGTCACAGGTACCTACCTATGCCAACTAGAGAGCCCCAAATCTACCAAGCTGAATGAATACTTTGAAAATAGCTTGTTTTTGTTTGTGTTTGTGCTGACTTTGAGTGCCTAAAGAAAAAGATCTTTAGTAAAGATATTGGAGAATTGAAGAAAAAGAAAACCATATCAGGATAATGCTGTGTATTTAAGACACATACCTGGTCCACAGATGCAGAATACTATTTGAAAATTGAATTTCAGCTGGATACTGGCCATTAGCAAGAGAGTGTTAGAGTCAGTGAAAAATATAAAGATAATGATGAACTCTGCACTTGTTCTTCATATGTACATTGTATGTAGTAATATTTGGGTGTTAAATTGCCCTTTTTTGATCAATCAAGACTGATTATTGGGTCTTTCCAGAAAATCTGCTTTTACCTTAGTCTTTTTTGAGGCTGGTCATGCAGTGGCACTCTCATGAAAGCAGCTCAATTCACCTTGAATGTAATTGTGTCGCATGTCCTCCTTATGCCTGGTCATGAGTTTATTTACTCATGCACTATTTTAGAGTAAATGAGTTTAATGTATCAGTGTTTTGCTAATGTAGTAGGCATGTGCTATAAACTATAGAATTGTATTGTAATTAATTTAGTGAGAAATTTTAGCTGTGTCTGTGGACCTGTGGTATAGGTTGGTTAGCATTTAATTTAATTTGTGGAGCCGATAAAAAATGTTACGGATAAAGTAGAACAATTAACACAGTAACTAAAATCAGACAAAATATATTTCTACAAAGGGTCCATTCTGACAGAGGCTAAAACATGTTGGGCACAATAGTAACATTTTCTATTCCGAACTATAGCAACTAACAACAGCTGTCACTCAAACTCTTCCAACTTATGAAAAACATTTTTTTTAAGAAAGTCAAGGAGTTTGAACTTGATAAATGTAAAGACCCAGTCAAACAAAAAATGAGTTTCCTGTGAACAATTAAATAGTACTGGAATCGAAAAGTGGTGTAAAGTAAAATGTGTATTAATGTAACAAACTAAGTAATAAACCTAGCAAGAGAGGAAGTCTTTGTTCTCATGCCCACCTATTCTACTATTTCTGCTACATAGATCAAATCATGACAAGAGCCCTCCTAAATCTCTTCTTAGAACAAAAAAACAATGAAAGCCACATAAATGAATACCATGCTGACTTAGAAAGACTTGACAATAAATATCAGTGTGGGGGTAGCTACTGTGCAACTATTACAAACATATTTTGAAACTTCTTGTACTTAAAATAGTTTCTTCTTGGCATGATATGTTTTGAACCACTCTGTATGTATTTAAAAAAAAAATTGAAATCTTACATTTTCTATCTGTATGGTAATCTAAAATTGAGTAGATGTTCTTTAAAATCACTCCAAACAAATCTAATGATAAGTATTACTGAGACCTTTACCGCGCCTTGCTAGCTAAAAAAGTTAATTGGGATAAACTAAATTCAAGGCGAGGATAAGACTAAGAAAGCAAAACAGGAAGGCAAAAGATTATTCCGCAAGCATCACAAAGTGGTGTACCATAGTGTTTATTCAAAGTGCACAGTGTACCTAACTGTACTGTACAAGATTTACGGGCTCAGCTTTGCAACACATTGAGATTAGTTTGAAAAGAACAAAGAACTCTTTGAAAAACTTAAAAAATGCATAATTTTGGGATACAAACCTATTAGATGTTCATTCAGGTTCATTGCTGAATGGTCCTGCATACTGACATAGTGATATTAACTAGTTTGCTGAATGTTCACTTCTCACCGGTTGCAACTATATTTCAGAGAATGGGAACTCTTAACCACTTTATGGTTAAATCTCAAATGTGAAAGTGTGAACACTGCTACACCATAACTTCAGCTAATTTTTCTTTAACGTCAGAAGTATGTCAACTAAAGAAACAGCAAAGTTGCAACAAAGCCATATTTAAAGCTGAGGTTAGGTCTGAATTTTCTGGATGATTGACTTGAAGTGCAAGTTTTAACCTGAACTTGGTGTGAAATTTATAATTGAGTTAAATGGAAATAGGTTTAAACTTCAGGACCCTGTTTTGGTTGGAATATCGACTGTATCAAAAGCTACCACATATTCTCGATTACATGAAGATTGTTTACATTTATATGGCTTTTTATGTAACTGTATGTGACAATAATAACATAATATCAATTGTTGCATAGTCCTTCCTAAAACATGTATTGAGCCAATGCAAACATCTGCTCACATAAGCTCAAGTCTGTATGCGTTTAAATAAGAGTTTGGCGAGAATGTAGCTTCACTATTTAATAGTGTTATCTTCTAAAACAAATTATAAACTTATTCGAGCATATGTGGCCATGAAAAAAAAATTAACAATACAGAACCGTTAAGTAGTCATAAAACTAATTAAAAAAACTCCATGGTCCACCTCATAGTTAGTTGACATTAAAAGCAAACAACCCAATAACCATAAAACACAATAGCTAATGCCCAGTGAGTTAAAAAGAAAACTACAGTGCATAAATCCATTAAAAACAGTTTGCATGTTAAGTGCAAAGTTAATCCACCTGATAATTGTGTTCTCTTTTAAATTGGATGACTAATCAAGCCTAAAAATCAATGTTGAATTTCAAATTGTTCAACAAAATGTCATTCAGACCGGGTGCCTGAGATGCCCTAGAACACTTAATAGTACTTAATACCTTCTGCACAGTGACACAAAGATCTATTGAGAATGGAGAAGGTAGGTTTAATTTTATCAGTCAGATGTTAAACATCTCTATAATGTTATAGTACAGGAGTAAGTTGTGTTCTGAGTCTCTACACAATTTAATAATTTGCCGGAACTTCTTGTTAGTCTTCTGTGTCATATATAACAAATGCAGAAGTTCACTGTGGACTCATTTCAGAAAGCAGTCAAAAATAAATGGATGCATAAGTAATCCAACATGTAACTAATACTTACTAATACTTACAAATAATAATCCAATTACTGCACACTTATTTCGAGGGAACGTTTCTTATGCAGTACATTACCCTTGGTTCCTTGTGGCATATTGAGTGGCCTTTGTATTTCATTATTATTCTGTATCATAACTTTATGTAAAATTAGACATCATGTTTCAGAACTTTATTTAGATAAGTGCACTGCTGTTTTTCCATTTTTACTGTTAACGTTTATTTATAAGGCCTTAATTATTTAAAAGATCTCGGGCCTCAAGAAATTTGTGTAGCCCCCTCTTACTGTTATGTGAAATTGGTTTCTTTTTGTATGAAAAGTTTATCACACCAACGATTTACCTGTAATTGGGCAGTTCCCATTTTTTTTAGTTATTTAACATATTCTGTTTATTGCCCTAGGGTTTGAATGCTTTTTCTCTGAGCTTGTTTTTTGTCAGCCAGATTGTTCACATAATTAAGTGGCCAGTAGGAAGTTCATGCATTAAACATTTAAGCATACGTTTTGATCATATGAATCTTTTCATAGCCACTGCTCCATCGACCGCTCCAGTTTTAGAAAAATAAAGCAAATGTCATGCAGTTTTACACAAAACAACTGTGGCAGATGGTTGCATACCATGCAAAAAATACATTCAAAATTATGTACCAAGTGAAAATGAAATACCATTTTCAACCTTTAATTAGTATCATCTATCAGGTCCATAAGTAACTAGTGATCTACATAAGCGAAGACTTAATTTCAATTGAATGCCAACTTATTTATGGTTTGTCCTTTCTTATTAGGCTATTGCACATTATGAACAGTCAGCAGATTACTACAAAGGAGAAGAATCAAATAGGTAAGTGAGCATCATGCAAAGATTAGACCTCTGCACCAGATGTCTTGATTAATTTGGGCATCAATCTTTAATTAAAATATTTGAATGCATCTAATCATAGTCTCGCTATTTTGTACTTGTCATATACAGAAGAAATTCTGTGCAAAGAAGACACTTCCCCTTTTTAAAGACATTCTGTATTTAAAGAGTTGTATTCCCTAATTGATAAACTTCATACTTTTACAATAATGTTAGTCACGTTTTCTTGGAATCCTGTGATTTGCTTAAATGAGAATATTCACATTTTGTGAGAATAAGTACTGTTTTGCATATTTTACATACTCTTTGCTGGTTTTTTAAATAAAGGTGAAATAACTTATACAATTCATATTGCAGCGGCAAAGACAAATAATCTGTCTTGGTAGTGATTAATAAACTTTTTCAGTGTTCTTTTTTATCATTTTTTTTGATGGCACAACATATTAAGGACTGTTTTTTTCCATATGCAAATAAGTTCATCCATTCCATTATTCAATGCTAAAACTTATTTTCACTTTTAAAACATAGTTTCTATATAAATAAGTAAAATGTCCCTTTTCACAGGCACTTGTATTTCTTTACAAAGTTCAATCATCTATGACATATGGAAATATGTGACAATCATTTATTTTACATGGTCAGTTATTAATGTTATCAAGCGGTATTGGTTATTTCTTTACATTGTTATACTAGTTTAATAATATTAGATTATATCAGATTGAATATTTATCGCCTTACCACAGAAGCCTTTATAATGTCCATGCTACAGTTAACAATTCATTGTAGTGGACCATCATGCCATCATCGAATAATGAAGGTATAATGAATAATAAATAATTTCATGGACACGTATGGCTTCTATTTGTAAAGCTTTTTTCTACTGACATCAAAGAAATCTGTCAATAAAATTTCAACTTGTAACACTGTAGGAGTACAGGAGCAGACATGCATTTTATCACCGGTGCATGATACACTTGTTGCTTTCTCAAGGCTGAAATATTACGGTTGTGGCATACGTTTATCATAAGGAGTTCCTAAACATAATGGGTGAAAAGTAAAAATGCAAAAGTGTCTACACATGTATTCAGGTGGCACTGAAATGAGTGGCTCTGCTTGTAAGAGTTAACTATATAAAAAAGTGGTAAAAGGGAAAGATGGTGAGAAATGATTAGTATGTAACTCAACTTGTAAATTTATAGTTCTAATCCGAACACAGTGCTGCTGTCCAACTAAATCTCAAAATCACCTTTGAGCTTAAGGATTTAGAACCCAGAATTTAACTTAATAATAATTTAATGTCACCTCTTCTGGAAGGGCAAACCCTATTTTTATTTGTTCAAAGGGTTTCCTCATCCATTCTAGAACTCATCTCCCTCTTTAATATGTCCTCCCTTTTTCCATCTCAATTTACTTGAGCTCTTAAGACATAGACTTCAATTTGTCAAGTGTTATTTCTAGGGTATGAGGTAACCACTGGTAGGTGCTGCTATGGTGTATGTGCCTCGCTCACTCTTTGTCAAAATATTGCTCTATAACCTTTGAAGGCCTCCGTTTTTTAAGAGGGAAATTCTGTCTGAGTGAAAGGCTCACCCGACATCAATTAATCGTATGGATTTAAACCCTCTTTCTCTACTGATCTGGCATAGTCTCTACACCACCAAATCTGTATTGTGACTGCCCTTTCTTGCCTCTCTTGACTAGGTTTCAGAGTCCTGCCAATATATCTCCTGAAGTAAACTGCATGATGTTTGGTATACCAGCCTACAAAAAAATTGTAGCTCAAGTATGGTGCCTAAAGAGATGTATTATTAACCTATTATTTCAATTTATACCTATGATTGTTCCCTTTATCTTTATCGGCTTCTGTCATCAGATATTGATGCTGAAAAGTGCTGGTATTTAGCCTTGCCTGTGTGAGGAAGTGTTTGTCTCCTAGAGAAAGAGCATATTCCGTATGAATCCCTCATTAACAGGGGGGTTGGTATTTTTTTATTAAGAGCTTTTAGTCACATAATGTTTATAAAAATAATTCTTGTGCTGATCCCCATCTGTCATCCCCATGAATCTCAAATAACTAGTAATGTATTGAGATCCTTCAGTATTAAGTGGACTCAAGATTATAGCATCCCTTATTTTTCCTCCTATCTGCCATCACTTTTCACCGCTAACCCCTATACTGAAGATTATGCTCACTTTTCCCTTAAGTAACCTGCAACCTTCAGAGTCAACTACTTTGGTCTTATAAGGTCAATATTTCAAGGCACAACCTGGGAGGAAGAACTAAATAGTTTACTTTTTCCATTCCGTTCCTTCCTCGCTTCTACCAGCCCATTTGCATTGACTTATTACATTGATCATGAATCAATAGAACAATTAGTATCCAAATTGCCTCGAACGAGAGCTACAATTGTTTTGACTTTCTTTAAACTATTTTGACAACTTTATCTCATTCTTTATGCTTCAAACTGATTGAGGAATTTCTTTGGAGGTTGCCCAATATTCCCTGGCCTTATGCACCTCCAGTGGCCATCCTCTGCAGACTTCCTCTTCTGCCTTATCTCCTCTTGACTTTTCATTTCCAGAGTTCCCTCTTGAGAAGTTCTTCTGCTAGACTGAGGATAGCTGTGCGTTTTACATCGTTTATTCTTTCAGTATAATTGCTTTAGATTATCCCTTCCATGTGAACAGAAGGTCTGTACTAAGTATTTACTCTATGGAGATATGATGGAACTTCTCCTATGTCTCTCTCATTCTTCATCTGCCTGCTGAAAGGTCCTGGTACAATTGTAAGTGATGTCCCCTGAATAAGACTTCTACCTCTTCTGGCACCATCCCCATGATGGTGAAAAGATTTACCTTTGCTCCTCCAACTAAATAAGTTAATGGTATAGCATGCATAGGCATATTTCATTTGTTTAACCCGTTCCCCGCTCATGACGGAACCACTCCGTCATGAGCCACGGGCGCCGTGTGCTCATGACGGAGTGGTTCCGTCATGCTGCGGCCGTTGGTGGCCGCTCCTCCCACGCGGCGCTAATTTCCCGCCTGTGCGGGCGATTAGCGCAGTGGGTGGAGTCATGACTGAACCACGCCGTCATGAGCACAGCTCACCTGTGACTCATGACTGCGTGGTTCCGTCATGAGCACAGCGGCGCCGTCAAGCCCCCAAACCCCCCCAGCGCTGCGGCGGAATTCGCGCTGCAGCGAAGGGGTTAATGGAGAATGTTTATTTTGTAGCACTGTATCATTACTGACTCCTATGTTTCTCAGATTTTAGTGGAGATGATATTTGAACATTGAGTGAACCATCTTTAAAACATTCCCTTCCTCTGTAACTTACCTCTCTGTAATTTCACAAGATAAGAACAGATTTTTCCCAGCAAGCTAAGGGCCCGATTATGACTTTGGCAGTGTGGGAGCGGTCCACCACAACATTGCCCGGCTCCCACACCGCCAAACCAGTGTGAGCACCGCCTGCCAGATTACGAGTTTTCTCGTGTCTGGCGGGCGTTTCTTTGGCTGTCCCACGGCGGTGCCTCTGAAAATGGGCAAAGCATGGAAGTGCCAAAGGCAGTACCTGAACCGGAATGGACTCTGCAGTCAGGGGGGCACAACATGTGCCCCCCAGCATGCACCCCGTGCACAGGGCCAAGAGGGGTCCTTGAAGGGCCCCCTTTCTTTCCTCACCGCTAGCAGTTTCACGGAGTTAGAACCTCCATGAGACTGCTGGCAGTGAGGAAAGTTGTAATATGCTTGGTGGTGCCGCAGGGCACCATCAAGCATATTGCAGCCTTCAGAAAGCCGCACCATCAGAGATCCCTTGCAATTGTAGCAGTGCCATGGTGGTCCTGGCGGTCTGACTGAGCAAGTTGTAATCCGACGGTCGGACCGCCGGTGCAGTGGTAGCTGGACCACCACCGCTGCGACCATGAGTTTGTCAGTCCTCTGAATGCCAAATTCATAATTAGGCCTTAAGTCTCATGCAGTACCTGTGCATATGGCAAATTTTACAGATTTGTGTTTAAGACTGCTATTCCATTCACCAGTGACATGCTGTCTTAAAGCTATCTTTACAAACCTAACATATTTATCTTTACAGATAAAACTAATAACGCTAAATATTTTGTGCTGCAGTGTCAATCTAATTTTTATTTGTGTAACAACCTGTTGTTAAACTCTGTGTTCATACAATGAAACACTGATGCCATACATAAATTGACTCTGCACTCTACATTTTAATATATTGCTACATTAGTTTACGGTAATCATTGTAACTCAACTGCTTTGGTTCTTTCTTTAAATAAAGATCTGTTAAGTTGTAAGGTAAAACAATATAAAACATAATTAACACTGCACATTTTAGACATCCAGCTTAAAGGCACTTCTGTATGGTCTTGATTTGATTGAACCACCAACTTAATTCTTCTTTCCAGTTCAGCTAACAAATGTCTTCTGAAGGTGGCTACTTATGCAGCACAACTGGAGCAATATCAAAAAGCAATTGAAATATATGAGCAGGTCAGTATATTCTCATGTTCATAACCCACAAACATAAATTGAAAGTTCCGTTACGTGTTATAGACAATCAACAGTTCCAGTTCACAACCCTAGAGTACATGTTCACAGCATTAGGAATTTAACTCTGATTAGTGTGTTTGCTACATCATCAGTTTGGACTCTGAACGCTGCATTAATGGAATCTCTAAGGCTGTAATTTGAAGACTACAAGGTATTGAGAAAAAGTTTGTAAGGCTGCAATGATAAGTTACATTTTGCTATTTCATGTGGTATGACTGCAGTGCAGACTAAAACCTTGTACCCTTTTTGCTTTTCACGCTATTACTGTCTTACCAACAAAGTTGTGAACCAGTTGGCACAAAATACCCGTTCTGTGATCATCCCTCCCCTAGATTCCAAGGGCTTTGAAAGTAAATTTTTCTTAGTAAAAAAGGAAGACTGGTGTCAAGCTGGCAGTGAACTACAAGTAGTTTAGCAGCTTTTAAGCATTCTTCTGTCAGATGATTTGCTTACTGGGTATTTGCCACGAACACATGTGTAACTTCTCAACTATAATCTGTCTGTATCTGCCGAAACTATTATAACAAAGGCCAAAAATTAAAAGTGCCCTTCTGTATGTTGTTTAATCTGCTAAACTCTTATCATGTTTTGCCAGCATTTTGGGACATCCACTGGCTACAGGCACAGAAGATACTTGAATTCAAATAATTCTCTGCAGTGCAGAAAGTGTTTTATGGGTGGGGCCTCTTTTGTGGATAGGAACTTTCTTTGCATAAGCGTGCTATAGAATTTAGGTCAGGTGCAAAATGCTATTGTGATATTAATTTTAATAATATCAGTGAGGTGGAATAGGATGTTTAGTGTAGGCCACACAGAGGTGGAATGTGATTTCATTAGAGAGTCACTGAATTAAAAAAAATGTTAAGTTCAGGTGAAATATTAATGCTTAGCTCTTCACCCAAGCCTCTTAGGGGCCGATTACGATGGCGGTCGGACCACACACTGATGGGGCGTCGGTGGCAATCCACTCACGACAGCCCTTCAGTCCGACCGCCGGATTACAATTCCGTCGGTCAGACCCACGCGGATGGAGGGAAGAATGAATGAATGAAGAATATAGAGTGCACAGCTACTCAACAAGACTCCCCTTCAACCCAACTGAAGCCCCTCGCAGCGGGCACCAAGTTTTAAGCTGCTTCTGGAAGATGGCTAGGTCAACGACAGAATAGCCAGGTTTTAAGCAGTTTCTTAAAAACGGCAAGCTCGGTCACAGTTCTGAGAGACAATGGAAGCAGGTTCCAGGCTTGGGCTCCCAGGAACCTAAAGGAGCTGCCGCCTGTCGCCTTTGACAGGATCTGTGATCCCGACAGGGCAGGGGTCGGAATCGTATGGCAGCGGTGCTGAGGTAGGCACTGCCGTCGGGATTACGATATCCCTTTCTAACAGCCTTTTCATGTTGGGTAAGCTGCCATGTAAAGGTTGTTGGAAACCGAATTTGGTGGCCCCAAACAGGGCCCCACCCTTCATGGGCCACTGTAAAGTGGCCCTGAGGGCACATGTAGTGCCCCATTCACGCCTATGCACCGTGTGCCATGCACAACATGGTGCACACGGTCCATGGAGGTGTTGAAGGTGCTCCTTATCATGGCGGCGTGGGCTGTAGCCCTTTTCCTTGGCCACAGCACAAGCCGCTGTGATAAGGAGCACTTTCTGACTGCCGTCATGGCGGTTGCATCGTATTGCGGCGGTCAGACTGCCGCCTGCTTGTCAGGCAGTCCCCTGACACTGCAATAGCGGGTAGGGATCCAATAAACTGCCATTGTATTCGGCCCCTTAATCTCCAACCATTTAGTCTAACCTTGTATCATTTTTGTGTCATTTTATTAGTAAATTATCTTGTGGCTTTTTAGTGGTGAGTGTTTTGCATCAAAATGCTTGCCCAGTGACAATGGCCAGTGATGCATTCTTGATTAGCAATATTGTTGCCTCTTTGGTATATAGATACTCTGTAGGTATGAGTGTCAGAGCTGGCAAATGTCTTGCCTGGAAAATCAGAACTCTGATCAGGAAGAGTACCTACTGATTAGACCTAAGGGATGTGGTCACAGATTGATATTCCAGGTATGTGATGGATAAGAACGGTTTTAAACTAGACACAAGTTTTTTAGTAGCTAGAGGAATTATAGGGGTTGTGCATCACCAACGTTTTTGGTGAGAATCATGAAAACTCTGGTTTCTTGACTCATCAACCTGAGACTGAACCTAAAAGCAGTTTTTATCCTTCATAATGATTCCAGGAAAAGTAGCCGAGGCCAGGGTACAGCTGACTAGGATATATCTGGCCATTTCTCGGGACACAACACAGACATGATTTACATTCCTTCTTGAGTTCTGGCCAGATACTGCAGACCATCTGCCATAACTTCAAATGTTCTGCCTGGTCCAGTAAATAGATTTCCCCACCTTTTGAAAATGGGAGACTCTCTAACATTGGTGAGGTTGATGATTTCAGTCTTGAATGTGGGGAGACACCTGGACTTACAACTGAGGCTCTAGTGTTGATTGATGAGTTTTTTATCAGTTGGATCTGCGCAGTGTAGTTGATGTCTGGAACATCACTATCTTATTTTCGCAGAAGTTGTACATGTTCTTATTTTTCTTTCTGGATTACCAAAGCAAAACAAGGCTTTCAGAGTAGTCAGCTTGATCAATTTTCTAACAAATGCATGTATTGGGGATCACCGATTGAAGAGGACCTGTTGGGCTCCACAACATAGGTTTGCAGAGATAATTATCTTCAATGAATGGTTGTATCATACTCAATACATTGCTAATTAATTGGGACAAAACAACAATCATTGTCTTTGGGATTAGATATTTGAAGCAAAAGTGGGATTTGAGCAAAACGCAGCTAGAAGTGGTAAGAGAATATCTCAATTTGTGTATGTTGTTTCGCTCCGAGTTGTCTGAACATGCGCTAGTTACCTATAGAAGTTGAAGGCTTTGTCCACCATACTAGGATTGCTTCAGTTCTTTTCAACTTGTGTGTGTTTGGAATTTTAAGCTTTAGTTCACACTTGTACTGCTAAGGTCCTAGCAGTCCTCTATGGGCTGGCGTGCCAGAATTTCAGGCATTGGGGGCTCTAAGCAATGTGGAGAATAAGCTTTCAAGAGTTTATTTATGTATGCATGTGACTATCTCCATCAAGTTCATATGCAGAGAATGGTGGGACTTGCGTTTAGCACTGTGCACAGATTGATCGGTTATGGTGTAGAAGAACGACTCTCACATGTTTAAAAAGGGTCAGGCAATGTGGAAACAGAAGTCTGAGACTACACACTTTAGGCTGATTACACCATACAGCAAACAACAAGCAAACATAAGAGGGATCCTAGGAAAATACTGGTACCTCATAAAGAATGACCCAGTTTTGGGTAAAGTGGCACCACTCAATCCGCAGATTACATTCAGGTGGGAGAAATCGATGAAACCAGTCCTAGTAAGTAACACAATGAAGGACACAACAGCACAAACACCAACAACATGGCTAAGTAGGAAGCAAGGATTTTTAAAGTGTTCCAAGTGTAAAGCATGTTTTTACGGAAAGAATACGGAAACATACGTCTCAGGCCTGTCAAGCAGAGTAAAAAAGATAAAGGGGAAATTCACATGCAAAACTAAGTATGCTGTTTATGTACTGCAATGCCCATGTGGACTTTGGTATGTGGGAAGCACTATTTTGGAAGTACATAAACACTTCCTACAGCGATTGCGTGCCATTAAGCATTGAGATAGAACTTATCCAGTGGCACGCACTTTGAAACATGCCATAATAAGGTCACAAAAGGTCTGACATATTTTGTCATAGACGCACTAGCACCAAGCATCAGGGGAGGAAATAGAGAGAAGAGGTTGCGACAGCTGGAATCAAAATATATTATAGAGCTCGATACAAAGAGCCCAGGACGCCTCAATATTGGAGAGGATCTGCATACTCATTTGTAACTTGTAATTAGTAGTCTTGTATTGAAAATTCTCCTGTATCCTTAGAAAGCTGATCTTAACAATTTTAGCATCACAAAGCACGAACTAGAGCACTTTTCTTATTACTGGAGAGTTAAATAAGCATGAAAATATGAGCAGAACGCAGGTACAATGCCCACTGGGGATTAATCACACAATAGCGCTGAGGGTTCTTAATGCCCACTGGGGCTTAATCACATAATTGCACAGAGGAATCTAGCACTATGCAATGATGTTAAAATTCTGTAAAGATTAAATGTATGCTAATTCTGCACTAGACGATGCATTACAAAGATGGATACATTGATCTGAAAACAATAGCACTGAAGTTGTGTTTTGTTTATTCGTTAAAAATATTGAGTGTTATTTAATGCACTGAAATAGCAAAAAAATGTTATACTAATGAATTACAGAAATAATGAGGTGCAATTCTGTGGTGTACAATGTAATATTACAAACTGTTAGTATTGCACTTTTTGGCAACAATGAAGTGAATTGATTTGTACAATTAGGCTTTAAGATAATCAAACTCATGTATTTAATGGTAACAGATACATGAAACTACCAGTCTATCTTCACTATCATTTAACGCAGAGTGTTGCACGTGGTAATAGAAACAGTCAAAAGACTTCTGTTAATGCCACCTCATCGTTGATGAGCAAGGCTGTGTTCAGACGAAACGCGTTCAATGGTGGCCAGAAAATAAAATATACAAGTACCCACATGTGGCGTCGTCATCCTTGTTTCAAGGGAGAGCTGTAATCTGCAATATATATATATATATATTATCTTCTGGCGACCGCCAGTAGATAGTCATAGTTAGAACCATGTTTCTATAGGAAAAGCATTTTTTGATTTGCTAATAACTTTGGCGTCGTTTGACGAATCTTTATGAAATTTTCCAAAAAGTTACTCTTTTTTGATCAGCTCCTATCTTGAAAGTTTGGGGGTGATTCGTCAAGGGGGGGGACTGAGAAAAAAAGGGGGTCCCAAAACATGTTTTCTCAATGCAATTTCCATAAGAAACTTTAGACAAGGCTACTGCTGAACGGAATTACGCCATATTTGGCAGGGAGAAATGTCTTGGTCCAGAAAGCACGCTTTTGTAGAAATGAGGTAAATATTAGAGAAATATCAAAATTTACAGATATCGATATTTGAGAATTCTGACATCTGATTGGCTGAAGCGTTACGAGCACAAGCGTGCGGATGATTCGCTGCGAACTGTTGAAACTAGGAAGTGTTGGCAGCCATTTTGTGACTGAGTTGTAAGGCGTAGGGTGGAAAAAAGAGAATAATTGTATAAGAGGGTATAGTAGGAACACTGTGGTCTTAGTTTAAGCAGTCTGTACGGTGCAGAGGCAGGGAGTTTGAATGTTGCGTAGGCCGTGGAAATTACGTCCGCAGAACAACGGTGCGCGGTATTGCGTCAAGGTTGCGTAGGCGCTGGAAATCCCATCGGGAAAACAATGCGCCGTATGGCGGCCAGCAGTGTGTAGGGTGCGCACACAGGCAGTGGGAATGTGCGGTATTGCGGCAATTTTCAGTAGGCTGTGTAACGGTGCCCACACAGGTAGTGTGAATGTGCGGTGCGGAAAAAAGAGAATAATTGTATAATAGGGTATAGTAGGATCAGTGTGGTCTTAGTTTAAGCCAGTGTTTCCCAAACTGTGGTCCGCGGACCCCCAGTGGTCCGTGACACATTCCCAGGGGGTCCGCAAGCAACAGTTTTAAAAGCACTTCAAAGTTCCTTGAATAATCTGTAGTTTTCGGGCAACTATAAAAGTCTCAAGATAACATCCAGTGATTAATGTACCTGCTGGAGAGAGAAGCGTGTTTTGTTCAGTAGCAGGTTTGACACATCTAAGGTAGCGCAGAGGGTTAATATGCCTGCTGCAAAGAATGTTTACCATGCATTTTGAAAAAAATTTAAAATTATGAGTTACAATCATAATCTAGCACCTTAAGCTATGACCTGCCATCAAACAGCTGAATGCAAACTGCATGGTACAAGTTAGTATGCTATATTTTTTTCCCAGTCTTTCATAATCCTCATTTTGCCAAAAAGGTTTGTTTGGGTAGGATTAAACTGTTATAATTAAAGTCAAAGCTAACCCCTATGTAACATTCTGTATCAAGATTTTGTGCTTCTCCAGACCAAGCACTCTTAAAAAATGTTCACCAGTATAGATGACATGTGAATCCTACACCTTGAAGTCCCCTTTGCCTTATATAACATAACATTTTCTATACACTGCTTTACACACCTACGATTCATTGTCTCTGTATGTGTGTGATGTAAAGTGCTCTGACACCCTACACTTGTATGAGAGATGCTATAAAACAAATGAAATACATGTGACAGAGGGGCTATTGAGAGAAGAGAGGCACTCTTAGAGAGTGATAGTGAGGGATTTATAAAAGAGCCCCAAAAAGATTGTTGTATTGATGCATAGTAAGGTCATCATTTACTATGCTTTAAAAGCATATTCAATTCAATATATATTGACAAATGTGTTGCAGGATGCACCATTTTTCCCCAAATTTCCTTGGTGGGAGAGCCCCCCAAAGTTTGCTTTGCAGTGGCCAGGCTCACTCACTGCACTTAGTACTGGGACTGGTCTGACAACATTTGTCAGGGCTGCTTTGGGTTTCCAGTCTGGCCCTGGCAGGAGCCTCATACTGCGAAATAGAACCACATATTGAAAAGTTAGTTGCCGAGATGCAGCACTAACCATCCCATTAAAAGTTTTCGATTTTGCTAATTCTTTCTATATAAAATATTAAAATCTTTAGTGAGTCGAGTATTGTTTGGTGTGCACAAGTGTGTGTTTACTTTTTTCAAACTACTGTTTTAATGTTTGAATTTTAAATCATACAAATTGTTTGGGAGTCCTTGTCTTCCAATAGTGACTCAATAGGGGTCCTCAGGAGTTAAAAGTTTGGGAACCACTGGTTTAAGCAATGTGTATGGTGAATATAATGCGCAGTAATGTTTACTTATAATGCGGTGTTCACTTTTATCACGGACAGCGTCACTTTCTTAGACAAAATGTAATATTATGTGGGAAAATTGAAAGTAGAAGTGTTGTCTGCCATTTCCTCCCCTTCCACGGAGTAGCAGGGACATCTGATTGCCTGACGTGTTCCAAGCAGGACCTTCCCAAGCTTAATGTTCATTGGCTGCGAACCATTGAAAGTAGAAGTGTTGGCAGCCATTTCCTTCCCCTCCTCGGAGCGTCAGGGACACCTGATTGGGTGCCGTGTTCCAAGCAGTACCTTCCCAAGCTTAATGTTCATTGGCTGTGAAGCATTAAAAGTAGAAGTGTTGGCAGCCATTCCCTCCTCCTCTGCGGAACACCATGGACATTTTATTGGCTAAAGTGTTAGGAGTACAAGATTGCTCCTTATTGGCTGGGAATGGTTCACTGTTGTGAGCCATTTTGTGACACAGTTCAAAGGAGTACGGGAAAAAAAAGTAGGGGAGGGTAGGAACACTATTAACTCTGTACAGTGCTCGCAAGGTGGTTTATAGGGACTGTAAAGGGAAAAATTGCTTTTTATATATTTTAAGGGCCATTTATATAATTTGCGTGGGCCTTACAAATCAAGGCATGAAAATAACAGAGTGTGTTGTGGACTTGTCTTTATTAAGTCTGCGGTGGGATACTTCCCAGAAGCACTATTTACTTAGTATGTGGTGTTTACTTTTCTGACGGGGCGGTGTGGTTGTGCTGCAAAAATTTCAGTCTAGGTTTGAAACAGTTTTATTAAGCAATCACTATTATACTTTCTTAGGAAAGTGAAGCTGTATATATCAGAGGGGTGACAAATAAAAACGCAATTCATAAATATCGCTTAAGCGTGGCCACACCCTCCCTTTTTTTGTCGGCTATAGTTTGTAAAAGTGTCGCCCCATATTCTTGTTAATTTACAAGGGCATCAGTTACTTTTAGATAAAGAAGAAAAGAAGTGCTACAAGAAACACTCCTGCACTACATCATCTGAGGTCACAACAACAATCACCAGTAAAAAACTGTTAAACGCAAATGACGTGAGATTACATAGAAATGTACGCTTCATCAAAACCTTACATGAAGCACTATGTATACAATTTTTTTTGCATCTACTTTTTTATGAAACATTAGCTGTGTAACAAACTGTGAGGTACTAAGTTATCTACGGAAATAACTATCGTATGCATTGGAAATTTGTCGCACAGATAGATTTTCAAACCCTTTGAAGTACTATAAACACACAGTATATGGATATACAGGGTGAGTTTATAGTATTCCACAGGAGAAGAAGAATAAGGAGCCCAACAGAATTTTTTTTTTTTTTTACAATTTGTATTCTGTAGAATGCGGGAAAGTTTTGTCGTAGTTCTTAGAGGTCGCTAACTGCTCCACTGATAGATCAGGTACTCCTTTAAGAATAATAGTATAATATACACTACTATTCCAATATATTCTATAAGGAGAAGGAGAATTACGAAATATTTTCCAGCTGTGAATATGTTCAAAGCTTCTTTTCTCCGGGAGTTCGAAATCTTTCATCCTCGCAATGACTGGTCATGAAGTCCTCTGAGATCAAAATGACTGTGAATATTAGAATATGCATACTCACACAATATTATCCCGGGAGGGGGGGGAACAAAGTTAGAACGAGAAGCTGCTGATGTTGCATATAAATCTTGAGTTTTGGCGCCCACAGGTCACCAACACTTCTGTGGTTCAGTATAGTGTCACTATTATAATATAGAAAATCACACTATATAAGCTCAGAGGAGCCAGTAAAGGAACAGTGTATCCTCTATTCTGTCTGTTTCTGAATACAAGCTGCTGACGTTACATATAAATTACAAAAACAACCAATAACACTTTTTTGTAAATACAAATCTTTAAATATTCACAAATAGATACGTGTTATAAGTATCTACTATGCTATAATCAAACAACTTACAACTCCGTAATATCTTTTGTTGTCGCAAAAGAACAATCCGACGCTAGAAAACGGAACCTGCAACACACGATGGACACGCGTAAATAACTTGCAAAAACGGGTGAAAAAAACATAGGTTTCAGAGACGTTCTAGTTAGCTGGACATTTCACTCTTACAAAACCAGAGAAATTCCACTGTTATAATTAGTTCAGCTAACTCTAACTCGCGCCCCCGCAATGCACTGCTGATGACATCACGTATTACATCATTCATGACATGGTCAGTGACATCACTGATGACATCTCAAATGACATCACTGATAACATCACTGATGACATCATCCATGTGAAAATCTGATGCACCTCCTCACACTCTAATATAACCTTTGATGCACCCACTGTAAAATGCAGACTACCATTTTCGAAAGCATCGACACACCAATACCAGTTACTACATAAGCACTCACTGATTCATAGGTCTACACACACATCCACTCATTCACCCATACAATCACTCATACATGCAGTCACTCATCAATATAACACTATCATATACACTCATTCATCTATACAGACACTCACACACTGCCACTCATCCACGGAGTTACTCGCACACCTAGACAGTCATGCAAAGAATCAATCACACTCCCATTTACTCACCTATACAGTTATACACACACCACCTCACTTATTCATAAAGATACTAACACATACTTACTCTATTATACAATCACTGATACAAGTACACACTCCTCCATACAGCCACTCTCACAATCACTGACTCTCACCTGTAGACATTTATATACTCCAACTCTCACATTCACTGCATTTTACATATGTAGTTACTTGGACATGTACCACTGAGACATCCATTCACTCACCAACACACACACACTCACCCACCCATACAGCTGTTTCCACGTGCACTCTTGAACCCATACACCCAGTGAAAAAACAACCAGTCACACATCTATGCACAGAGTCACACACCTCTCTAACACCCACCCACACACACAGTCTCCCATACAAATACTCAGGCAACCAATCAATAACCCATATAGACACTCTTGTAGCTAGTGACCAACCCATGCAGCAGCTTACACATTAACACACAGACTGATACAGACATTCATACAGTTTAGTCAGTAACCCATGCATTCAGTAAGTCACATTTAATCACTCACTTATACAGTCAGTCTCGCACATACTAAATCCTCCATCCAGACACTTATACACCCACTTATTCTTCAATACACCTTGGCATATATATAAAACCTATGTAATCTTTACAGAAACACACATTCACTGGATGACGTCATCAGTGATGTCATCAGTGATGTCACTGACCATGTCATGAATGATGTAATATGTGACGTCATCAGCAGTGCATTGCGGGGGCGCGAGTTATGGTTAGCTGAACTAACTATAAGGGTAGAATTTCTCTCGTTTTGCATGAGTGATCTGTCCAGCTAACTATAACGTCCCTGAAACCTATGGTTTTTTCATTGTATATAGTATTACATTTTAGTGGAATTTATTTAATTTGCATTACATTAAATTTATACATTTAAATATTTTAAATGTACTACTTTAAACTCTATTTATATCAAACAAATCGAGATTTATGTATATTTTTTGACGATATTAGTGCCAATAATTTTTTTCGGATATTTTGGCACTTACCATATAAGTATAAGAGCATGATATGGTGGTAAACTACATTTTTGACACTATATTTTTATCAGTGATATTGTTTACCACACTGTTGTCAGTGATCCAAAAAAGAATAAGTGACTGTTGCCACGTTTGAAAAGCAGCTGTCCCAATGATTAATATTTGCACAGAAGTATAATGCATCTTTGTTGTTTTTTTTAACAACCTTATTGTAGAAAAGTAGTGTCTCAAAGTTTATAAACGGAGGACAGGGTTTGAATATAATTGCTAATTTATGTGCAAATTGTTTGGATAAGGCACTTTAGTGTTGCAGACCAACACACCATTTTGCATATTTGTGGGTAAATATGCAGTCTACAACAGTAACTCACTGGTAGCAAGAGGTGCAGAGAGAGAAACTGCCACAAGAACCACTCCAATCAGTACAAATCATTTGTCTTTGACTCCCCCTCTCACCAAGGAAAGAGGGTGCCAAACCCCTTGACACTTGACCATGATTCCAAGACTTCAAGAATGGGTTCCCAGAAGAATGTCAGACACAAAATTCAGGCTTCAATCTTCTCCCACCAGCCAGCACATCCATATTACTCAGAAAAGCGTTGTCCACTAACCTGACTAGCAGGTCAACAGATTGTATTTCCCTAAACACAAGCTCTTTATTTATCTTGCAGCAAGGCTTTATTCCTGGCAAGTGTCTTGGCATAAATTGGGAAAGGGAAGGTTTTGATGACCATCAAGAAGTACTTATGTATTGCGCCACAATACATACAGCATCTGATCACTTCAGTGTGTAGATCTCATAACTGCCATTAGCATTTCTCCAACTGAAACCTCTCAGTGGCTTCTGACCAAACACAAATGGTACGTTCTCTCTAACAATTTCTGTTTGGCATTCCAAAACTTGGGGCCTACAGCATTTTACCCATCTCAGTAGCTAAGTACTGCATAAGATTAAAGATGGGAATCCCTGGCACTCTCAAGTAAGTAGGTCTCTGCAAATTGTCCAATATATACATTTGTGAGTCAAGCTTCAGGATACTCTCTATGAAACAATTTTTCAAAGCACTGAATATATTTAGTGAGGTCTTCTCTTCCTTAATATCTAGAGTATGGATGCTGACAATCAAATGAGACAACCAGCCCTCTACTGTCCTCTAACGTCATCACAGCTGCTTCAGTTTTTATTATTTTCTGTATTAGGATGGCATGCATTAAAATATTGGAACACAGTAGCATATGTTTACACTTAGGTCATTTTCACCATGAGAATCTTGTGCATATACTTTGTGTATAGGACCTTGTGGCTGTAGATGTATTCCTTGTTTTATTTTTTTTCTCATCTTTCTTGGGTGAGGTAAAACAACATTGGATGATATACTTACACTTTTTACTCTGATATATATGTGCAAAGAGAGATGTGAATCTAAGGGGTGAGAATGTCATATCTGCAGTCACACACGCGAAACCAGGGTGTAGGACGAGACTTGATTACAGTAAGGTAGGGGCAGCACAGCTTCATTGCTTATTTCTCCACTGGCACAATTCACTTCCCAGCACACTCCACTTTGGCACCACAGAGGCCGCTGAAAGTCAAGTTGTGGTTTCAATTATACTCCAGCAGCAACTCTGTTATTCTGTCACCTTTGTCCCTCTCTCGATCTCCAACTCCAAATGTGTATTTGTGCACCAAGGTCCATCAACAAGGACTGCAGTGCCCTAGAGTTGTCACCTGCAACTATGTTATGTTGCATGAGCAGCTATGCTCCCTCTATGGTTGAAGCTAGGAAAGTGCGGGTGGAAAGCATGGCTGAATGAAAGCATGAAGAAGCTACTTCACCAATCTCCTTGCAATTTTACAGCAGCCTTGTTGGTTCCCACACTTGATTTGTGGTATGATTAGGCGCAAAGCAACTCTGTTTCACTCAGTTAAATGGGGAACTACTTGGTACCTGTCTGACTACAACCTCAGGTGACGTTGGTGAGCTGCCAACAGAAGACAGTGGCTGGAGCTGGTCAGTTTCTAGTGCTAGATGTCAACACAGCACTCTTTGTGCATGTCCATCAAGCGATCTGATGCATATCTTATTCATCTGTCCAGTTCTAATTGTACCTTGAAAGAGATATTTGAAAATGTGGTAAATATTGGAAATATTTACACTAATTATATCCTTTTTTTTTAATTGCTTTGTATTGATCTGGACTGTTTATTTCAGGAATCGGTCAATAAAGCAATACGATTTAAAAAAAAAAAAAAAAAACAATACAGCCACCATCCAAGTCTAGCCTGGCTGTAATGATTTTGCATTTTTGTTAGACGTATTTTCTTCCCTGCTTTGGGTAATGTAGTGATTGGCTGCCGTGTTTGTTCTGTGAAGTAGAACACATGATGCATCTCTATATCTTCAATTTAATCAACTATTAAGGGTTTTCCTTTACCTTAATATAAAAAAAAAATGCATGTTAACCCATTTTCTGAGGTCATGACTGGCCCCAAAATATTGTTCACTGTGGCTTGTACTAACCATAGGGAGGTGCTGATTGTAAGCAACTTTATCTCAACAGTGACCAGAAGGGTACTGGAATGTGATAGGCTTTCCAACAGTAGTTTTTAATTTGTGAATGTTTGCTTGGGGCATATGTTGCAATACTGTTTTAGTCTGACTGAATTTGTAAGCCAAATGTAAACTACTTGCACATTACATTTGGTTCAGCTGACTCACACAACACAGACTGCCTCAGTGTTACTAGTTAATAGTATTTATGGGATCGGGTTGTGTGGCAGACATTCTTCAAGTAATTTGCATCATGAACAGGGTTTCTTTAGTGAAATTTGTGGGGGTTGAAAATGGGAGGTGGGAAAAGATTTTGAATTTCCGAGCTTTCCAGTTGATAATTTATCCTGCAGTATCATGTAAGTGACATTTAAATGTCTGAGGTGATACCGACACCATGGAATCTCAAATGTGTCGCAAGATCATTAGAATGGGATAGGACAATGGGTAAAAAAAACTACTTCGACTCCTGAATATGCCCTAAACTTTGAAAATCAGATTGCACAGTAATGCTGGGCAGGTCATTGCGTATGCTTTAAAGTCTAGATGCAAGGATGTTAATACTATCAAAGTCACACATTTTGATAAAGCATGGATATGTAATAGAAATAGAAACATTTCATTTTACTCCATCGGTGGCCTTTTTACATACCTACAATTCTAGACTTTAGTATATCTGAAAGTGATGAGGTTGCAGAGGCCTGGTACTTGATTAGAGGTGGCTAAATAGCAGTGATGCTCTGTTTGGGAGACCTTTGTTTTGATAGATGTCTTGAGGGATCTACAGGAGCCACCCAAGTGAGAATACTCATTTTATTCTTCATCCATTACTGATTATACCTTATTGTCTGCAGATGTCATGTGCTGGGTATAGATCTGTGAGCTACTCCCTAGGACTTTATGAAACCACTCAAGAAACAAACAGGAGCTAGAGATCCCAATTTCATATGTAGCACATGGAAGCGGTGTTTTAGTGTGAAGAGATGCTTGGCATTATTTCAAACTAGTATGTTCATGTTGGTATTTGTAGAATGCAAACCTACCTCAAAAGCAAATGATTGCTGAACAAGGCCATGGCTCCTGGGAAAATATTTTTTCGGGGGAAAAGGTCCATGGTAAACTACCAGGTTTAGTACTCCTGAAGAGATGTGACTTCAGCTTTTTTCTGAGATGTAGTTGAGTTTGTGTTCATCTGATGTTAACAGGGATGCTAGTACAGATCCTGGGAGCATTGACCAGAGAAGGCTTGCCTTATGCGTTGTTTTTAAAAAATATTTATGCAATGGTTTGACTCCAGTCTGGCAATTTCGAGGTCTTGGTCTGCCATTATTCCCCAGATGTGGGTAATTTTATTTTCCAGGTAATCTCGGGTCTTCCTGTTAGGCCTATCTTATGCAGCTGGTTTTGAAGAAGATTCAGGCTGCAAGGAGGAGCAAGTGTAGGTCTTTAAACATGGGGTTGATGTGAACAAATTTCTTAGAGCCCTTAATTCAGCCGTGCCACTGCGATTCCTTTCAGGGGTGCTAGGGTATTATTGAGAAGACCACTGAGTAGAGTGTTTCTTCCATCCACAGGCATGTATGGCTGTCCTGAAGTCATCTTCCAGGAGAAATGGCTTCACTTTCTTCTGGAGGGAGTGTAAGAACCAAGTTATCGTGGTGTTCTTTGCATTGTGTTGCTTGAAAGAGAGGTCCGTGTCAAGGTGGAATGCCTGCGATTTTGCATGGTCTCAGCATAGGGGGGGGAGGGGTGAGTGAAGCCATGCGGATTTAAGATGGAAAGTCGGGCTTGAATCTGGGGTTGTTTGATGCTATTGGCCACTAGGAGGTATTCAGTCTATGGTGGAAGAACAGATTTATGATTATTTTATGACAAACTGTTTCTTTGTCCTCAGACTGTTGTCTTGATTTGCTTGACTTTGAAACATTTATTTCCATTAACCTTAAGTTTACAAATATCAGAGGCATGTGGTATCCCTTACAGTACATTGCTTTAACTGGACAATGGCAAGATATGAGTCACTAAACAACAATTGAAATACATTACATGTTTCAGGCAGTGCAACATGCACAGGCTCTTACCGCCAATGCTAGCCTACATAATGGTTTCTGTGGATGCAGGGCGTGTGTTTTTTAAACAGCAGATGCCACATTCCACAATGGATTATACAATTGCAAAGATCCACACACCATGCAAGCCACTTGCATGCCTCTTCGTATGCCAGCTGTGTAGCTTAAAATTTCATAAGGCATTCAGCTTTCCTTCTTCTTGAATCTCTAAAGATGTGGCATGAATGGTAGTAGAGACATTAGACCAGACCTAAAAAATACCTCCAATGACTGATGCTGTGCAAGTGACTTCTACTGTTATTTCCTGAGTATGGTAATTTTTCATAATTGATATCTCAACAGTGTTTACTTTGAATTTGCAGTGTTTGGGCACTCCTAACTTGTCTAACACTTTATTCCAGATTGGAACGAGTACTATGGACAATCCTTTGCTGAAGTACAGTGCAAAAGAATATTTCTTCAAAGCAGCGTTGTGCCATTTTATTGTTGATGAGCTAAATGCTAAGGTTAGTAATCTCCATACCCAAAGTTGTGGCTGTTTCAGAGGAAAAGAAATGAAATAAATTATTAAACTTCATAGATAAAGGTCAATGCTTCTTCACTTCACTTGGATAAGTGTTTAATCAGTGTCCATTATCCAGCGAGTCTGTTCTCCCTGGCACCTTAGGAACAGTCACTAGTGACTATGAAAATTTTGTCATTGCCTACAAGGTAATAATCAGACCACTGAGAATGCTGCACCAATTATGGCAAATGTATGCAGAGTGAAACATGATCCTTTCTACATATCTGTACAGTTTCAACATTTGCATTTTATTTTACTATGACCTGTGCGAAACTGACCTGGTTTTTTTACCCTCCCACCCCAAACATAATCACAAACTATACTTGCCGTTCTCACATGAAACCCCTTCATCCAACATTCTGGCAGCTTTTTTTATGTTGAGTCACTAACATACTTAGATCAGGAACTCCCTGACCTTACCCTGCCTGGACATTACAAGCCCGATATCTGGTGTTTCCTACACTAATCAAGACCCATCCAAAACTGGTTTTGTTTTGCATAGCATTACTCCAATTATATGTTTTATTTCAGATGATGGACTGTTGGCCTTCTTGCGGGAACCTGTTATGGTGTCCCAACCAAGGTGGGAAAATGTGACAAGCAAGGGCAGTTTGGACCCCTACTATAATGTCAGTATGGGAGTCAATATTGAGAAGTAGGGTTATGTTGGCTTCTGCTTCTGTTTTGACTTGCCACCTTTCCCCTCTAAAGTAGAGGAGGGTGGTGTACTAAGGCAATCTGTCATCTTATAACTTGTGGCTCCGGACTGGGCTTGAAGATTCTGGTATCCCGAGCTATTGAGCGTGTCCATCTGTCCTTCGATCAGGCTGCCCCTTCAGGAAAATCTCTTGTCGCAGCAGTAGGGGCAGGTTCTACACCCGAACCTGTCAACGCCCCACCTTCATTCATGGAGATTGAGCAGCGACAGTTGATGACTTTTGACCTTCCGCCCAAAATCAGTAATGTTAACTTGCAAGTTCTGCATCCCTCCACAAAGTCGGTATATGCTTGCCGCTGGGGCATGAGCCACTGCTGCAGTGAATGTGCTGAAAACCAAACAGCCCACTATCAGAAAGTATCCAGACTACAAAATAAACATTTTACTTGTTAGAGATGTGAAGAAGACAAGTCTCAGTGGTTTCGGCTGTTCGAGAACTTCTCTTTCAGGGCTGGCACCGGAGACACATTACTGGGGACAGCAATGATTCCAAATTGGCCCCACACAATGTTCTGGGACATAATAATATTGGGAGATGAATTAATGCCTCAAAGTTGGAACCCAAACTCTCAGGGGGGTTATGCCTCTGTAAGTGCTGGATGAAGTCTAGATTTTCTGGTGTACTGAGGACGCGGCAATAGGGGTACACTCTGGACGGCTTGATACCTATTGGGGACAGCTGGGCCTGCTGGTTTAGGGTTATTGTTCAACCCGACTTCCAACAGCCATATCTTGAGAACCATAAAATGTTGAACAGTGGTTCAAAAAGGTCTGAGTTTTAAGGTGACTAATATCAATAGGACAGGTCACAGGGGATAGGATAAAGAGGGGAAACTCTCAAATTGCTGCCTGATTCAGGAAGGGCACGAAAACAAGTGGAGTTCATTTGCATTCTTTAAGCTATGTCCCTGCCTTTTTACTGACAAAATTATACAGCCATTCCAACTAATCTTGTGATATGGTACGTGCAGTATAGCTCTATTTGGTACCAATGAGGAAACAGTGACTTTGTAGCAGTTTCTGATTCTTCAGAGCAAGAAGAAAACACTTTTTTCATGCGTGCATCCTACACCAAGGGCTGAATTTGCCTCAGAGGGTTGGAAATTACCACTTCCCAATATATACCCAATGGAGTACTGGCTTTCCTGCTCTTTTGTGTGCTCTAATCACCACATTCCTGTAAGTCTGTGTGTTCTGACTGCTTTGTTCTGAAGATGACTCAACATCCTCAGCCAAGCCACAATATTGTTGCTGCTTTTTGACCTTCTGCAAACCTCTTCACAGTTAACTCTTTATTGTCCTCTTCAAAGATTTAGGGTCGTACCCGAGAAAGGCTGTCCTGAGCAACTGGCGTCTGAGCTTCAAGTAGCGATCATCATGAGTAGTGTGATTTTGGCTCATCTTCTGACATCTTTTAGCCAATTTTCTTTTTTTCTCATTGATTTACATTCATTTCCTTAGGTGCTCATGTTATCGCTTGCCCCTGTTGACTGTTGTTCTTGGAATCGTTACACCCATTTTCTCCACTTTCCTTTTGGTTTTTTTCTTCCAAAGCTTGTGGCAAATTGGAACTTGGTTTTGCTCTAACATTCTGTATTTCTTTTACTGTACTGTTTATTTGAAGTTGTAATTCCTGCATCCCAGAGTCCTTGTTCATAGTAGGTATTTTGCACTTCTTTGTTTTCCATTTTCAAACCAACAACCATGAAGAAGCCAGATCCAGAACCACTGTCCACTTCACAGTAGAATGAAGAAGCAACCCCACCCATGTGGGGTGTCTCCCTGGGCACTGGTCTGTAGCTGAGTTAGCTTATCTTGGTTATAAGTAAATATGTTACTCGTTTGCTTGCTTAATGTTCGAAATTGTTTTTATTTTCACAATCATATCCTCAATATTCCGGGAAGAACTTCATTTCCCAAAATGCAACATTGGTGTTTACTTCAAAGCATCGTGTTGTTCAGCGTTCCAATGCATTTCGGCGTATAGCCTTCGTCAGGGAACATCTAAAATGAAAATTTATCTATGTATAATAATACAAGAACGAATTACATGATGCACAGTTATAATCGCATACGGTTAAACAGAAAGGTGGTTGTGTTTGTGATGTAAACTATAAGTTAACGGGTATATTTAGAGATGTGAAGTGTGGTTTAAATATGCGGGGCATATTAATGATGTTTATAGCGGTGTGATGTTCAAGGGAGAATTGCCGTCGTGCTTAAATATACAATAAAGACTCTAAAGTGCCCAACTTATATGGTGGCTTGCATTATCAAGGTTGTACCGGCGCATAAAACCGGCGAGGTGAAGCGGTGGATCTAAGTTACGATAACAGTCTAGAGTGCTGTCGTGCTTAAATGTTTAATGGAGACTCTAAAGTGCCCAACTTATACGATGGCTTACGTTATCAAGGTTGTACCGGTACTCGAAACCGGCGGGGTAAAGCGGTGGTTCTGAGTTACGATAACAGTCTAATGTGCCCAACTTATACGGTTACTAGCTTTATCAAAGTCTTACCGCTGTTTGCACACTGGCGTGTCTACGCGTTGGAGAGTCTACCGTCGGTGAGGTGATGGCTTTGGGTTACCGCGTTGTGTGAAATTTAACGTGACTGACGTGCTTACGTGTGTTAACTAAGTGTAGAAAGAGGACTGTCCGAGTCTGTTGCGTGAATGGATAAAGAACGGATTGAAACAACATAAAAAGATATCAAAAAAAATTTTTTAACGAGGATTCTCGATGTTGAAAGTAACAACAGAGTGCTTAAGTGTGTATGGTGTGTGTGATATAATACATATGTTAGAGCTACGATGAGACATAGCGAATTTACAGCATGCTTTGTGTTCACAATTAATCAAAGAGATCACGCTGGCCGTCCGAGATGGTACCCAAGGACAGTCTTTTGGGTGGATGAGCCAGGTTGAAGAGATGTCCATGTGCTTCGTATGGTTTAGAGATAGCATGAGAATTCCACCCTGTCATTCATCCCATGCGGTTGTAATGAGTTTAAGTGGTATATCCAAAAGTTTTCTCTTTGCAACAATGATCTGTGATTGTCTTTCCCTTCTTGTTTTTCCACTATCTCTAAGACGCAAGCCTTTAATTGGCTGTTGTGATGTTGAGCCTCCGTGAAATGATGAGCAACCATGGATTTCATTTGTTTAGTCCTGATGTTGCTTTTATGTTCATTCAGCCGAACTTTTAGTTTTCGTTCTGTTTGGCCAACATAAGCTTTGCCACACGGACATTTGAGTAAGTATATTATGTTTGATGTGTCACATGTGGCTGTAACATGAAGTTTGATTTTGTGGCCTTTCATGGGATGCGTGATGTAAGTGCCCTGGATGATGTTATGACAATTACTGCAATTTAAACAAGGAACAGTGCCTTTATGGTTAGCTTGGGATTTCTTCGTTGTTGGGTGTTTGATGAGTTCGCCTATGTTTTTACCACGGGTCTAAGCAAATATTGGTTCCTCGATGAAAATGTTTTTGAAATCCTGTTCCAATTGTAGTAGCGTCCAGTGTTTCTTGACAGATTTCTTCAGATGTTGACTCATGGTAGAGTATTTACTTACACATGTTATTCTTTCGGTCGTGGTCTTGGATTGTGGCGAAAGTAGTTGTTGTCTGGTGAGGTTGTTGGCTCGGTCTTTGGCTTGTGTCAATATATGTTCTGGATATCCTCTCTGTCTGAATCTTTGTAGCATATCTTCTTGTTGTTCAGTATGTTTACCGGAGTCTGAGACGATCCTTTTTACCCTCAGTAGTTGAGAGTATGGTAAATGCTGTTTGAGCGGTTGAGGATGGAAGCTATTATATGTCAACGTGTTGTTTCTATCTGAGGTTTTTCTGTAAAGATTTGTTTCAAGGCCCCTCGGTGTTTTGGTGATTTTTACATCCAGGAAGTTAATGGTGTGTTCATTTATCTCATAAGTGAATTGGATTCTGTCATCTATGAGGTTAAGGGTAATGATTTGATCTTCTAGTTCTTTGTGAGTTCCTTTCCATATTAGGAAAATGTCGTCAATGAATCTCAAGTATAATAATGTTTGATCCTTCCAAGGCTGGGTATTTAAGATGTGTTCTTCCTCAAAGGTGTTCATGAAGATGTTGGCATATGTGGGCGCAGCACAGTTGCCCATCGAGGTGCCAGTCTTCTGTAGGTACCATGTATCTTGCCACTTGAAGTAAGAATGTAGAAGGGTGAATTGTAGAAGTTCCATTAAAAACACCTTCATGCCTTCTTCATATTCGGTGTTTAATAGGGCCTTTTCAACAGATTCTATTCCTGCTTGATGTGGAATCGATGTATATAGAGATTTTACATCTATGGTGCAGAGTAATGTGGGTTCCTTTTCAATGATGTTTATTTGGTTGAGTTTATTCAGGAAATCTGTGGTATCCTTGAGGAATGATTTCATTTTAAGAACACATGGTTGTAAGTAGCTGTCCAAAAATTTGCCTACTGGTTCGTGTATGCTCCCACGTGTCGAGACTATGGGACGGCAAGGAGGCTGAATGGGGTCTTTGTGGATTTTTGGTACCATGTAAAACTTTGGACTCCTGGGATGATTTTGAGTTAGGTATTTCTTCACTTTTTCGTTGATAATGCCTCCATCAATTGCTCTTTGTATTATGTGTGCTAGGATCGTTTTAAATTCCTCTGTAGGATTCGTTGTCAATTCCATGTAGGTGTTCTCATCTCTTAAATGTGCTTCAACTTGTCCATGGTAATAGGTGGTGTTCAAGATTACAAGGGCTCCCCCTTTATCCGCCTTTTGACAGGTAATCATGGTATTATTGGATATGGCTTTTAAGGTCGCATATTCTTTAGTGCTGAGATTTCGATGTGGCACTCTTTTTTGGAAGTTAATTTTGGCTAAATCTTGTTTGACCAGTTGTTCAAATAGATCAATGGTTTTGTGGCTCGTGGGGGCTACATATGTGCTGGTGGGTCTCAACCCTCTTAATGGGTCATCTGTCTCTGTGGTTTGTTCCGTGATGATGTTCTCGAAAAAATGTCGTAGACGTATTTTTCTCATAAGTTTGTAGAAGCTGATATGAAATTCCAAAAGGTTAGATTGTGTTGTGGGCACAAACGATGTCCCCTTTTGTAATGTTTTGAGTTCAAAATCGTTAAAGTGATAATCAGATATATTGATCACCAGGTTATTTATTGGGTCCCCTTCTTGTTCTTGTCCCTTTTGGCCGCTGTGATGTTCCTCGTTTGGGGTGTATCTTTCCCTTTTGTTTTGTCTTTTTCTTTTTGCCCGCCTGGGTCGTCCTACTCTTCGCGGCCTGGTTCTAAAAAAGGCGTTTCACGGGAGGTTGAAGCTGGTATTTCTGGTGTGATTGAAGATGTCTGTTTATGTCTTGTTATGGTTTCATTCTCTGAAGAAGAAGTATCGGTGTGCATGGTGTAAGGTCTGTTTTGTCGCCTTTTGGCATAGATGTCAGCCCATGTGTAGACTTCCCCCATCTTGTAGTCGATCGTATCTCTACGATATTTGCGGATCTTTCTTTCATTAACTTCTTGTGTGTGTTTGGAAAGTTGGTTGTTGATATCATCTAATACTTTCGTAAGTTCTTCAGCGGACATGGTTTTATCCAACTCAGTTTTTATAAGCGAAATTTCTTGGTTTAGTTCTTCCAATATGTTTGACAGTTCTTCGATAATAAGTAGGATCAAATCCAGAGAGCATTTATTTAAAATTGCGTACCATCTCTCTGTGAATTTCTGTGTGTTCTTACATAGTGAGGGTTTTAGAGATATTCTCAGACCTCTCGGGATTCTTTGTGCCTTGTGGTATCTTATCATCGTGCTGGCGTGTAGTCGTTGATTAATTGCCTTTCTTGACAGGTAGAGTAGTTGCCTGATATTCTGTTCTTTACTGCGATTAGTAGTGAGCTCAGTGGTTTCTTCTTGTATTAGCGCGTATATTCTAGAAATTTCTTCATTGGCGAAAGCGAATGTCTCCGTTTTGGATTCTGTGAGGTTTGTTATCTCCTCATATGACATGTTGTTTTGTGTGCGTGCCACAATTGTAGAGCAGGAAGGTTAGATTAATCACATAGGGGTCAATTGTGCACTGCGCGGATGCATAAATGTTCCAAAATCTGTGCCGTGCTCCTGGGTATCACTCCCTGCTTAGGAGTGTGGATTTCTCAAAATGAAGAAGCAACCCCACCCATGTGGGGTGTCTCCCTGGGCACTGGTCTGTAGCTGAGTTAGCTTATCTTGGTTATAAGTAAATATGTTACTCGTTTGCTTGCTTAATGTTCGAAATTGTTTTTATTTTCACAATCATATCCTCAATATTCCGGGAAGAACTTCATTTCCCAAAATGCAACATTGGTGTTTACTTCAAAGCATCGTGTTGTTCAGCGTTCCAATGCATTTCTGCGTATAGCCTTCGTCAGGGAACATCTAAAATGAAAATTTATCTATGTATAATAATACAAGAACGAATTACATGATGCACAGTTATAATCGCATACGGTTAAACAGAAAGGTGGTTGTGTTTGTGATGTAAACTATAAGTTAACGGGTATATTTAGAGATGTGAAGTGTGGTTTAAATATGCGGGGCATATTAATGATGTTTATAGCGGTGTGATGTTCAAGGGAGAATTGCCGTCGTGCTTAAATATACAATAAAGACTCTAAAGTGCTCAACTTATATGGTGGCTTGCATTATCAAGGTTGTACCGGCGCATAAAACCGGCGAGGTGAAGCGGTGGATCTAAGTTACGATAACAGTCTAGAGTGCTGTCGTGCTTAAATGTTTAATGGAGACTCTAAAGTGCCCAACTTATACGATGGCTTACGTTATCAAGGTTGTCACAGTAGAGCAACACACTAGTGTCTAGATGGTATCCTATAATTTATCTACCACCTGCCCACTGCAAGTAGTTTTTCTTTTAGCCATTGTACACCTTTTTTCATTCCCTGAAATGATAAATCATAGTCCTTCTTTTATGGCAAAACTGATTTTGTTTAGCAGATCTTTTTTATTAATATCTTTTTGATGAATTACATATTACAATGTTTATCATGATAGCTTCTGTTAAACAGTTTACAAAAAAAACCTGAAAAAACATGTTGGTAGATGTAATGTTTAACAGTATAATTCTGCTTCCCAACAACCCCAACATGTACGGCAACATATCAGACTACCATTGGGTTTACATTATACTTTTTACGTTGTATCATTCTCCCATTTTATAATGGCAGATGTTTCATTCTTCATCTACAGAAAAGTGATCCCTCTGGCCAAGAGCAGTATCAGTTGAGTAAAATTTAAAGCATTCCAATCTTTGCTCTTTATTCCAGGATGTAAGGCTAATATATATTTAACAGCCTCACATTCCATCACCCACCCTCTGAATGCAGTGATAGCGGTGCATCATCTCCTTCCAATGTTATGTGATCTCTTCACATTCCCATTTCATGTGAAATGTACATGCAACACTACCACATCATAGTGGTAATTGTTTGAAACATTCCTGTCTAAATCCTAGTCTATGGGTCAATTTTTATATCTAATTTTGTAACCCAGATCGAAGTTTGGAATTCATTTGCTTTCATGTTGGGGCTTCACTAATTGTATGACTGCGCACAAAGCCATGATGATCCTCCTTCCTTTGCCACATGATAGACAACATCTTATAACACAGTTACTTGGGTTTTTGTGAGGTAATCCAAGACAGAATAGACTTCATATGCTTGAACTCTGCATAGTGTTATTTATATTCAATTGAAATTCATTAGTATGGTTTCACAAATCTATTATCAATTCAAACATCAGTCAGAGTGCCACTTCAATCAATCAATAATCTTTATTCAACCACTATAAAGATAATAAAAGATGAAATTCACACATATAAAAATGCCATTCATAACATTAAAAACAGGACTGCAAAACTCATCTTGAGATTGAAACTATAACTTCAGCAATATACAAATATGTTAATGGTCATAAAGACAAAAATCACAGAAAAAAAAAAATTCTATTGCACGGTCACAAGGCAAAATTTATGATGCCATATTGTTAAGCCATATAAAATGATAATAACGTTTTAAAAAGAAATTTGCTTGACTGGAGGCGACAAGCCCTCTTTCTTGCTGCTTACAGTCCAGATAAGTATTGTCTTAAACTTTCAAAAAAGGCAAGTTTTCAGGTCAAATCTAGACGCGCTTTAAGCAATTATTTAAAAACAGTCATAAAAACTCCAAACTGCATATCACAGATGGATAAAAACATAGTACTTTAAAGGTGCTCAACAAAGAAAAGGGGAGATATCAAACAGTCAGTAAGTCAGATATGGTTAGAGGTGAGGTGATGTTTGGACCATGACATAAGCGCGCAACAAAGGTTTCTTCAGTTCCTCTTGTTCTCTAGATGCAACCTTGTGTTTAACTAATAGCATTTTAACTCTGGAAACATACACTTTGGTCAAAGAATGTGGAGAAGTAAACGATTCATTCTAACCTGTGGCTTTAGAGGTGATTGAACATATTTTAGCAAGGGAATAGAAGTGTCCTTCTCACAACTCATACAATCGTAAATAATCTCCTGATTAAGGGTTGTAGGACTGTTAGACCAAACAGAGACCCAGAACATTCGAGGTGCAACCTTGATCAAATACATAGCCCAACCCCAACTCCTCATGTGAAAAGAGGTGCAGTGTCGAGGGGGTAGGCCAAGCAAATACTGGCAAAATCTGTTCTCCTGCACCTGAACCACAGTGGCATCCTGATAACCCCGTATTCCAGAGCCATACAATAAAACGGGTAGGCACTACCGCATGTATACTGCTAAAAGCGGCTTTATAGGCTTACTGCCTTTGTTTTAGCCTAGACCTGCACCCTCTCAATTTCTTCCTGAAAGAGGAGAAATTCAAAATGCTCATGCTGGTTCATGTCCTGTGTGCCCAGGACCTGGGAGACTGGATGGTACTTCCACATCCCTGTCCTGCTGGCCTACTGACGTTACATGTGGGTCACCGTAGGCTACGAGCACTTTAGGATTGCTTTGCTCCCCTTTGGCCTTACCAGCACCCCATGGGTGTTCTCCAAGGTAATGGCAATGATTGCAGCTCATCTGCAGCAATCAGGGGTACCAGTCTTCCCTCTATCTCAACAACTGGCTGTTGAAGACGAGCTTGCCTCAGGCAATCATCTCCCACCTCCACACTACGGGGGACTGCCTGCACTTGCTGGGGTTCACTGTAAAATTGCTATAGTCACACCTGATCCCTTCTCAGATGCTCCCTTTCATCTGAGCTGTTCTGGACACGCTGCTTCAGGAGGATAAGTGTGAAATTGCACTGAGTCCAGGATATTCAGGCTATGATCCCGATATTTCAGCCTCTATTCTGGTTTGGGTGAAGCTGACTCCGAGGCTGCTGGGCCTCATGATCTCTTCATCCTGCTAGAGGCGCATGCCTGTTGGCATATGCGGCCTCTGCAGTGGGACCTGAAGTTCCCATGAGTGCAGCATCAGAGGAATCTCTCCCTCATGGTCCAAATCTCCAGGGGTGACTGATGGATCACGATTGGGTCAATAGCCAACTCCTCTCCTGTCCCTAACTAGATCAGACGGTAGTGAAAGACGTGTCACTCCTGGGATGGGGCAGACATCTGAGAGAGGTAGAAATCAGAGGACTGGTCTCCGGTGGAATCTGAACTCCACATCAAACTGTTGGAGCGCTGTGCGATCCGATTGGCATTGAAAGCCTTTCTACCCTCCATCAAGGGAAGGTTAGTGCAGGTGTTCATGGACAACACCACTGCCATGTGGTACTAATAAACAAGGCAGGGCCGTGGACCCTCTGTCAAGAGGCCATGTGCCTCTGGACTTGGCTGGAACATCAAGGAATTTCCCTGGTGGTTCAACACCATGAAGGCTCTCTGAATTCCAAAGTGGACAAACTCATCTGAAGATGCCTAGTGGATTACGGATGGTGTCTCCAAACAGAGGTGATGCAAGGTCTCTTTCAACAGTGGGGAGAGCCTTGGTTAGATCTGTTCACCACCGCCTAGAACGCACAATGTCAGCAGTACTATGTGCTGGAGTTTCCAGGTGGCTCTCACTCGGCTACGCTTTTTGACTCGAGTGGAGCGCCGGCCTCCTGTACGCCTTTCCACCAATACAACTCCTGCCGACAGTTCTTAAGCAGATCAGGAACGACTGGGCCCAAGTCATCCTTGTGGCTCCGGACTGAGCTTGAAATGTCAGGTATCCCAAGCTATTGAGCATGTCCATCGGTCTTACGATCAGGCTGCCCCTTCAGGAAGATCTCCTGTCACAGCAATAGGGGCAGTTTCTCCACCCGAACCTGTCAGCCCTCCACCTTCATTCATGGAGATTGAGCAGCGACACTTGATGGCTTTTGACCTTCCGCCCAAAATCAGTAATGTTGCATTCCTCCGCAAAGACGGTATACGCTTGTCGTTGGGGCATGAGCCACTGCTGCAGTGAATGTCCTGAAAACCAAACAGCCCACTATCAGAAAGTATCCAGACTACAAAATAAACATATTACTGATTAGAGATGTGAAAAGGACAAGGCTCAGTAGTTTCGGCTGTTTGAGAACTTCTCTTTCAGGGCTGGAACCGGACACAGTGCGGGGGACAGCAATGGTTTCAACTTGGCCTCACACAATGTTCTGGGACATAATAATATTGGGAGATGGATTAGTGCCTCACAGTTGGAACCCAGAATCTCAAGGGGGCTATGCCTTTGTAAGTGCTGGATGAAGTCTAGATTTTCTGGTGTACAGAGGACGCCACATTAGGGGTACACTCTGGACGGCTTGATACCTATTGGGGACAGCTGGGCCTGCTGGTTTAGGGTTATTGTTCAATCCGACTTCCAACAGCCATGTCTTGAGAAACATAAAATGATAAACAGTCGTTCAAAAAGTTCTGAGTTTTAAAGTGACTAATGTCAATGGGAAAGGCCAGAGGGAAGTAGGATAAAAAGGGGAAACTCTCAAATCGCTGCCTGATTCAGGAAGGGCACAGAAACAAGTGGGGTTCATTTGCCTTCTTTAAGCTTTGTCCCTGCCTTTTTACTGACAAAATTATACAGCCATTCCCAACTAATGGTGTCAAAGGAGCTTTCAGAGTATGGTGTAAACAATATTTTCTCTGTTTTTTAAATCTGGTTCACAGACCCGCCTCCGGGGAGGAATTGCTTGGGTTTCTATTCAAAAGTAAGGAATCTGTGGCTAGAAGCCTCTATCAGATGGACAAGTTACTTACTTTCGGTAACGCCTTATCTGGTAGAGACTAGGTCTAGCTGCAGATTCCTTACCGACTCACCCATACCCCTCACTCCGCATATAGAGTTCTAAGTACAGGGTGATTGCCTTTTTTTGGCCCTAGTTCCACACACCATTCTTTGTGGTATTTTCATGGGTCCGCACTCCTGGCGTTGAAAGTGGCAAAAAAGAAACTGACATCAGTGCGCTGGGGTGGTGCCCATATAAGCACCTGGCACGTCTCCTCAAGTGCCGCCGCCGCCAAATGGAGCCGAATAACGCCCTCTACTGGCGCGCAGGGGTACACCTCACAAAACATTTCCAGATCCAGTCTGACGCCTGGGGATAACTGTAAGTTGAGGAATCTACAGGCTAAGTTGAGGAATCTACAGGCTAGGTAGAGTCTCTACCAGTTAAGGCGTTATTGAAGGTATGCAACTTGTTCAACAGGTTTGTGATATTATTTAGGGTTAGGAAGTATTTTACTGTTGTGCCAACACCTCTTAGAGAAAATGAAAGTCAAGTTTTAGTCATATTTTAATGTGTATAATTAGCTTTTACCTTTTTGGATATAATAATATATATTAATGGCTGTGAGTGCTGCTGTAACTTTATTTGTATTGGTTAAGATCAATTTACCTCGATTAACTTTTTTAATTTCTTTTTTAAAGATTTTGTACATTCGTTAGGGACGGTAATATTGGTTTGTTTTTGTGGGTGCAACAATTTTAAGCAATCACGCAACAAACTAAATTTAAGTGTCAAGTTGACGGACAGCTTAGTTCATGTAGACAGTCGCATATATATTGGTCACCGTGTTGATCACATTTTATTTAAAAAATGTTGCCTAAAGGGTGGTGACAAACCCTCCCAGTATTTGATTGGCTCCTTTGCCAAATTAAGTGGCATCATCACATCCCTATCTTAGTCTCTACCTATTAGGGTATATCTCAGATTTTGTCCGGTTGCCCTTAAAGCCTAATATCAGATGTTTGCTGTAAGCTCTGGAGCAAGCAGTGACTTATTGGCAACGTTTGACATAGATAATGTCATGTAGCATTGGTCTCTCAAAGCATTAGGTGCTATTTCCTTCAAATTGGATTACAACATTCAACCTTCAGTCTCAGAATTCTCCATTGGTAATTTGGGCAATTAGTCTAGAGATAATCCAGGAGGTAATACAATGCTTGCAACTTAGATATAGCATGGCAGTCTGCCTTTTCTCACGATTGTTGCTACTCGTCAGTTTTCAAGAGGGATAGCTCAGTGGACACGAGCCACTGCTGCAGTGAATGTGCTGAAAACCCAACAGCCCACTATCAGAAAGTATCCAGACTACAAAATAAACCTATTACTGGTTAGAGATGTGAAGAAGACAAGTCTCAGTGGTTTCGGCTGTTCGAGAACTTCTCTTTCAGGGCTGCCTCCGGACACAGTGCAGGGGACAGCAATTATTCCAAATTGGCCCCACACAATGTTCTGGGACATAATAATATTGGGAGATGGATTAGTGCCTCATAGTTGGAATCCAAAATCTCAGGGGGGCTATGCCTTGGTAAGTGCTGGATGAAGTCTAGATTTTCTGGTGTACAGAGGACGCAGCATTAGGGGTACACTCTGGAAAGCTTGATACCTATTGGGGACAGGTGGGCCTGCTTGTTTAGGGTTCGTGTTCAACTCGACTTCCAAAAGCCATATCTTGAGAAACATAAAATGTTGAACAGTGGTTCAAAAAGCTCTGAGCTTTAAGGTGACTAATACCAATGGGACAGGCCACGGGAATAGGATGAAGAGGGGAAACTCTCAAATTGTTGCCTGATTCCGTGAGGGCACGAAAACAAGTGGGGTTCATTTGCCTTCTTTAAGCTATGTCCCTGCCTTTTTACTGACAAAATTATACAGCCATTCCCAACTAATGGAGTCAAGAAGCTTTCAGAGTCCGGTGTAAACAATATTTTCGCAGTCTCATCCTGCCACCCACCATATCCAAGTGGAAATGAAGAATATTCAAATTAAGAACCAGATGTGCAAAACATTTTTTGCTGTCGCAAGCACTCCGATTTGTTTGTTATGACTGCAAAAAAAGTTAGTTCCAATTTAAGAAACCTATTTTAGGTGTTGAGTCATTAACATAATTACTATTCGTTTTTAACCAGAATTCCGGTTGCAAACCATTGAAGAGTTACAAACATACAAATGAACACATTCGCAAAAGGGAAGGAGTCCATTTTGCAACCCTTCCATTTTTTAAATTGGTGGAGTGGGGGACTTTCGAGGTTGTAAGCAGTGGTCCAGGAGATCACTGCCAACTCTCTGACTGCAGCCTTGCATCCCTTTTAGGCCACTATCTCAGTGAAAACGATCAATCGGAGAGAGTTGCAATTTGCTAATTGCCTATTGAATATTAATTCGGTAGGTCGAATTTCAACTAACTTTGAAGCTTAATAGTGCAAAGCAACCTGTCAGTACTTTTAAGTTTCTGGTCACATATTGCGACTGCTTTTTGTGACCAGAACAATCGTGCTTATGGCTGTGGTTTCTTTGCCAAAACAAATGATCAGGAACAACAGTGTAGGGCCTAAAGTATTAGTTGAATAGTTAACCCTTTTGCAAGTATTCTTGCGTCACAGGACTAAATTGAAAAACAGTCTTTATGGAAGCCATTTTGTTTGGTACTTCCCTGGCTTAGGAACCAACTGCAGTCAAAATAACCGTCATCCGTGGTGGCACAATACTCTCGCATAGCACCACCTCCTTCACATATGAAGTTACTAGAAGCGGTAGAAACCAATGTATTGATAGTTGCTTTGACTTCCAATTCAGTATTGGTGGTCCAAACCCATTTATTGAAGAGTTTTTTTTAAATAGCACCACACATCACTTTGGCAATTTCACAGCACTGAAGAAAAGCAACACAACATATTATATGGAATGACAGGAAATACAGGAGTAAGAACCAGTTGTGGCAATTGGTCAACCCCTTGTAGAGGTAGATGCCTGGTCATAGCTTGCCTAAATAATGTTTTGAAGATTATTTTAATAGAAGGTAATTTGAAATGGGAAGCTTTGGAATGATGGAGTTGCTGAGTTTTAGATCTTGTACCCTCAGTGATCTACCTACAAGTTCTAATATTTTAAAGAAACTTCAGTGGATTAGATGGGTGGAAGTTGGTCTCAGGGCCATGATTAGGCTATAATTTGGATCTGGGTTTAGTTAGCCTGCACTCTCACCTCATTAACCTTTATGCATAATAAGTGTTTTACATTAAATTTTGATATCAATCAGAAGCCTGTGAAAAACATTCAGTACTGACTTGATATATTATCTGCGTAAATGCATTAATGTTCTGACTACTTGCTTAAGGAATCCTTGTTGCCTGGAACAAGTTGTTGGGAGATCTTGGAGATTGAAGGACAGTAGTCCAAGTGTGATCACCAAGGCTTTAGCCAGCCCTGTCCGATGGCTTGTCCGGATGAATGGTAGGATTTTTCTGATGGTTGACAATTCAAGGTTGATGCCCTTGACAACAGGCACACAAGCCATCCCTCCCGGGACTTGCTTGAGCCCACACTCATATAGTGCCATTACCTCACTCATTGTCAAGTGCATTCTTCCTTTATACAACATTTTAATATCTCTGCAATACTCCATTTAGTGACTGATTGAACTGTTTTACAGTTTCTTACATTTCAGATGAATATGTGCTGTCTTAAGTCTTCGTATCACACCTGTCTTTCCATATGATATCCCAAAGCCACCAGAAGAAAGGAGGCGACAGAGGTGGCAAGTGAGAGGGCTAAAGCACCCCTGGCACAAAAAAAAAAGAATTTGTCTGTTGGATGGATATTTAGAGTGCTCTCAAGAGTGATACTTGTCCTAAGCTCACCCCCTCGCACAGGCCTGACTGCTGAAGCGACAACCAGCACCGCCTAATTACAGCCACAATATCTTTATTGATCCCCTTAATCTTTCCCTTCAGTGGGCGTGGATGTTAATTGTCTTGGTGTAAGGATCACCTTTTTGTGAGGTGCAAATAATTAAAACTAAGCCTGTTATCCATACTCCTGGTTCTGTGCCATGAAGAGCTGGGCTGGCTCAGCGCAAAGAAGAGCACCTTTTTTGCATATGAGGTGTCTAAATTTAATACATACAACTCTGAATTTCTATAAGTTAAATCATGAAACAGAGACAGCACAAGTCAGAAACGGCGACCAGGGATTGACTATCTGCTTCTAAAGCTGTGCTGTTTAAAGTTCATGCATTAACTAAGAGAAATCCCTAGTGAAGTGAAAAATATTTATTGCACAATTATTTAAAATCATTGCTATATAAACAATTAATTAAATTGAACAATATGAATGAAACAATAAAAGATCTGTTTGACGCTACACACCGATTATTCATTTTAAGTAGTTCATTTTGATCCATTTAAAACGTTTTCAAAGAATTTTAAAAAGTCGCAGTCAGTTCGGGATCTGCACCACTCAAGCAGGCTTTCACTGCCTTCTAGCAGTTCTCAGATTAAGCAATAGAAAAGAATACCACAAGAATATTCACTTCTGGCCAAAGGTTTTTTGCAAATGATGTGGAGTAGCGATTCACTGTTTGTTTTACATAGGCAGCATGTGGTGTCTTTGCCATCATCTGAATAATCATTGTGGCATGCTGTTATGAGGGATAGGACAATATTTTTTTCTTTCTCGAGACTGAGAGCAGTGTCCCAGAACTTTTGGCTAGCATTACCTTCGTAAGTGTTATCCAGCCGTTTTTCTTTTTTGTATAGGTGGAATAGTCCTCTGCAGTTGAGATCACTTTAGCTTGTTTAATCGCCAGTTTCTTTGAGTATGTGGTCACATCATGTTATAAACTTTAATAAAGTACAAGGATGAAAGTGAGTCTTTCAGATTAGATCTCCTTGGGTTCTTGCATTCAAAGGAGATTAATTGTCACAATAGATATTTTAGGGACCCTTCTGGAGCCGCTCTATATTATAAAGTAGCCTCCCAGGGTGTACTCTTGCTTGAAACTTTGAGCTCTCAGCATAATTGAGCATGAGCTGAGCTGTCTGGTAGTCTGAGATGTCGTCTGTATGTCTAACACTCGGTCGAATCTAGTCATTTTGCACATTTCCTGTGAAAAATTATTTGATCGAAGGTTATGGTGGGCCTTACTTTTCTCTTGACAACGTGAAGAAAGTGGCTTAGCGATGTACCTGATATTTGGGTAATGAGGCTGAGAAAAGATTTATTCAGTGCTAAGGCAATAGTTTTTATGGATGCAAGTTCACTCTTGTGGCTTCCCCGATCATTCAGCCATATTTCTAGATATTTGTATATGGAAATACATTAATGCAAGATCTTCTTTTAAATACAAATTGCCCTTCTTGAGAAGCTTCTGGCCGAAGATGATTAGTTTGGTTTTCTCTATTTTGATTCTCAGATCATGGTTTGCACACAGATAAACTCTGCTTGTTTAATTTTCTTGGCAAATCTATTGCGGTTTTATCTAAAATCACTGATTCATCAAAATGTTGTAATGTGTTAAATTGTTGGCCTCAAAATTTAGGTGGGATGAAAGCAGCTTCTTTCAATGCTGCTCCTAAGTCTGCTATATTATAAACAGCTTGTAGAGCAGGGATGCAAGAACACAGCATTGCCTTAAGTCTTTGTATGTGTTTATCTTCCCTGTAGTAGACATGTCTCGAGCCAACCTATATTTTACCCAAATGTTTGAATAGAAACTTATGAAATCAATAAGAAGACTATGGGGGATGCCCCAAGTTTACAGCTTCCCCAATAGTTTGCCACGATTAACCAAGTCGAACAAAGTTTTAAAATCGATGAAAGCTGCATGCAAAGAAGAACTTTTTTGTTAGTTTGATATATGATTATTGATAGAGCTATCAAGTTATCCTCAACACTGCTCCCCTTTTAGAGCCCAGACTGAGAAATGGGTATTGGTTTATTGTAAATGGCCCATTGTTCAGGCGATTTAGTATAGTCTTAGTGAAACATTTCCCTTCAATGTCTTATAAGGCTTTTGGCCTGTGGTTGCTTGTTGAGGAGTAATGCCCCTTTTATATGTTTATGTATGGAAAATAAAAAGGATCCACACCAGCCTTCGAGCGCCATGTTTGCCTTCAGGCAGTACTCGTATAGCAGTCATAGGTCTATATTGGCTTTGATAAGCGATGTGGGTAGACCCTTCGGGCCAAGAGCATGATCCCTTCGTATATTTTTTATAACAGTTTTATGTCTAATTTTGAGATTATTTTTAGTTCTGATTTTGCACAGGAGACTTCTTGTTGAGCAGGGAAGGAAGATGTTGCTTGTGAACTGTTAGATATACCATATAATTTAGATGTGTAGCTGATCCAATCTTGTGGGCAACAAAGGTTATGTTGTTTCTCTTTTGCTTCTCTAGGGGTAGAGAGTATGGAAAAATGCTTTGAATAATGGAATTGGGATGATAGTGAATAAATCCAAGAATCTGGGAAGCACAATCATTTTAATAAGTGCTAACCAGCCTGCCATTGAAAATAGAAGCTTGATCCAGGTCTACACTTGCTGCTATAGTTTATCAACTGCTAGGCCATTATTGAGTCTTAAAACTTCCTGAGAGCTTCAGTATAGGGTCACCGCCAAGTATTTGACCAAAGCGAACCCTATGCCCCGTATGTACTCCTTAATGACACTCTACACGATGGAGAGCAATGATATGGGGCCCTCATTCAATTTAAAATATTCAAGTATGGCAAGTTGAAGCTCATCTTGGAATAGGCAATAAAGCAGTGCCTCAGTGGGGAACCTCCATGATGTGTACTGCCTTTGGGATCATGAGATGTTGATTATCAAGAGCAATGGGGAGTGGTTGAAGAGCACCTTGGGCATTTCTATAATGTAAGTTACCCAGGAGTTGACATGCCTAGATAGAAGCCAGTTGTCATTACATGAAAACGAGATCTGTGGATGTGAATAAAAAGTAGTAAGTCTGCTTGAATGGGTTGCGATGGCGCCAAATATCTATTAATGCACACATATTTATGACCTCGTTCAGCACCCTAAGTGATAGGGGCTTACAGGTGTCAGTGAGTCTGCTGCGGTATAGAACTGGATCCAGCACAAGGTTAAGGTCTCCACCTCAAATGGTGGCCCCGGGTGACGTATTTCATAGGATCGAGTATATCTCTTGAAAGAACTCAGGGGTTTCTACATTGGGGACATATATATTCACAAGCTCGATTTGCTTGCTGTGCCGCTACCCCTCCAATATAATGTAGCGGCTGTTGTGGTTTGGGTACTCCAGAGATAATCTAAAGTAAACATGTCGACAGATCAGTAAGCACACTCTCCAGGAGTACGAACTATAAGAGGAGAAATATCTATGCACGCCACTCCACCTGGTAGGTATAGAAGGCATTGCGGGCGACGTGTGTGTCTTGTAGCATCTATTTTATGTCTGTCTAGATAGGCCATGACCCTGTTTACCTTTTGAGGGTTATTGTTATTGACACCCCTAACTTTCCATGATAAAATGTTCAGGCTCCTGCTAGCCTGTATTTGCATGTACATCCTCTACTACAAGTGTGACTAGTGTTACTAAGCCAATGAGCAAATGGTGATGAAGCTACAAAGTGTCTGTGGTGGCCCAACATGTGGTTGTGTAATAGCAAATAATCTCAGAAGATCCTCTACCCCTCCCCGCAGCAGCCCAATCTCTGCCCTTCCGTTGAAAATTGAAATACTAGTGCAACTGGGCAGTAAGCTGTGGTATAAAGAAACATTGTTAAGAAACTGAAGTGATGCAGAAATCTGGAGCAACCCACATCACTGTTCACTAGTGTGTTTTGTATGAGCCGACTTCAGCCCTGTGGATCAGCTTGGCTGAGAACCTCTGTCTAGATTTGGGGAAGCTTGCACCCGAAGTACTGTCCACATGTCATAGTTGTATCATCTACAGAGGTCAATATGTGCTTCCATGTCGACTCTCAAGCGGGCAGGATATAGCATAGCATATATGATGCCTCTCTCTCGCAGAATCCATTTCAGCGCAGTGAACTCATGTTGTGCCTCCTGGACATAAAAGGTTTAGCCTGGGTATATTGAGATAGCAGCAACTTGATGTTGAAGGGCTTTCTCTCGTCTCAGAGCTGTGTCCCGATTGAGGAAGTTCAATAAACACACCACTATTAGACGTGGGGGCGGGCTACAATTTAGTGAGCGATGGGTGTCCTCCACCAGGAATATCTCCAGAAGCGTGCACTGCCAAATAAATTGGTTAGAAGTGTATCCACAAATTTATCAGGGCGTTCTATGTCAGTTATTTTGGTATATCAGGTGATGCGCATATTGTTGCCGAGTGAGCACACCTCTAGATCATCATTCTTAGCAGCAATTGATGAGAGTTTTTTCCCCATTTTTAGCACCTTCTCAGTGGTGGTGGTACTATCATCCTCTACATCGGAAATACATCTCCGTGCTTCATCCAATCTTTCATTCTGATGGTACAGACATTCGTAGAGCCTATCCAGCCATGGGTTAACGGAGTCACGTTTGTAGTCATTAGAGGTGAGGTTAGCCTTTATTTCTAGTAGCATGATATCTGTGATGGAGCCAGGTGCTGATGTGTCCAGAACTCCTTCCCTCGCAGCTCACCCGGGTAATTGTACTGCTGCTCTGTAGTCTTGCGGTGATTAAAAGCCAGCTTATCTGTCTTAGGGTCCGATTGGCCCATGTTTGTCAGTGTTGTAGAGTGTGGTTCTAGTCTAGGAAGCTGGAACAGCCAGGCGAGCAAAAGTCCACAACACCGGACAGCAGATTCAGTCACTAAAGCGGGCAACCCCAGCTCGATGCACACAACACACAGTTGTCTGTGATAAAGGGTGGATGACAGTCACTTCTGGTTGGAGGGGCAGTTAAGTCTAACAGAACCCCCAGAAATGGATGTATTCGGAGGTAACAAGGCAGCAGCACATCCAGAGTGTAGGCCATGCCACTGGGGACTGTCCCCACCTAAGGCAGATCCTAGCCCCAAATGTAGAGCTCCCCTACTTCAGTGGCTGCATGCAGGCTCCATAGCATCCAGATAGAGGTAGGTGGCACACCACCGTGTGTCTCAAGACCTCCTTGGGGGAAGGGGGTGGTGTAGGCCTAAGATCAGATCCATGTTGCTCCCTCTGTTAGAGGCAGGCCGAAAGGCTCTCGTGGTCCCACAGCAGGAATCGGCCACACAAGCAGTTAGCTGAGAGCTGGCTCTGTTGGCCCTAGCCCCTGAGTTCAAAGTATCAGTCTGCCAGCAGTGGCAACTGCCCTGCCTCTTCCCTACCCAATATGGCAGGTTAGCAGCACGGATGGCCTCCATGCTCACCAGCCATCCCTGGCATGGCTGGTCCTCCGAGGCATGCCTGCACAACATGGATACAAGCCCCTGGCTCAGAGGCTGATCTGGAATCAGGGCAGTCAGTCCACAATGGAGGTGGTGTCCAGCACCCACTTGATCTCCTTAGCCCAGCATATGGTAGAAAACAGGAGGGCAATCCAGACCGCGTGTTATGCGGCCATCTTGGTTGCCGGGCAAGCCATGCCTGACTTCGGGCCATATTATAAAAACCTACTCAGCACAGAGAGGCATGACTTTTGTTTGCGTTTGAGGTGTTGATATGGCCCCGACCCCACACTCTACCCTGTTGACCCATTTCTTGGTCCCGGTGAGATTTCTCGTACATACCCTCTGCTTCCTGCTCTGTGACGGTTGCCTCACTTTCCCAAACTCTGGTACCTCTTTAGGTTGCAACCCTGCTTCTCAGAGATACCTCTTATCTCCTCATTACTCCTTCTCCTGAGTTTGTATCCCCACTCTCTTCCCCATCTCCTGGTACTGCTCTGTGGGAAGACCCACCTGCAAATCCACTTCATGGTGCAGTAGGAGTCGTTGCCAGGCACTTAGGGTAACTGCTTAGAGATCAAAATGTACATCACAGAGAATGAGTAACTGTCCGAAGTTAAACCAGCTCCATCAATCATCTTTCCAATTTAACGTGTTCTTTCCTACTTAAATTCATTTTGTGAAGAAATGTGATTGGTACCCTCTCCTGTCTTATGCGTTGAATTTTAGCCCAGTGTTTTGGGGAGATTGTTTATTCCTGGTGTAATAATAGCTATATATTTCTCTGGTACATTACTGAAACATTTCTGACTTTAGTACTATTTTTAAATCCTCAAACATGTAGCACCTACCATACAGGCTTATATTATTACACTGAAGTTCCCAAAACACAGCCTGAGAACTTAAACCTTGAAATACTGAAATAGCGATTAAAAAATAGAAGTCTGATCCCTCCCTTATGTCCCAATGGGCTGTGTCTAGTATTTCGGAAGCAACCTGCCCTGGACTTAATTTTTCCATTCCTGGGGTTTCCACATGAAGTACATGCTATCATCGCTATGGTCCACTCATTCCATGAATACACCAACAGACTCTACTGAGAAGTCAGTGGGTATATTTATATGGACAACAAAAACCAAATGTTTTCTTGACTGTAGGACTATACAAGCAGGAAAAAGCAATCAAGGGGGAACACAATTAATAAATAAATGTTATTTCAAAGTCTTTTCGAAGCTCCTATGTTTGGCCAATAGTCAAAGGGTCAGAGGAAGCATATCCCAGAGCTGAGGGACAGAGAAGGTGAAGTAAAAATGTCTGAAATAGGAACAGAGAACCAAAAGAGGCAGTTGGAGTGAAAGGCTTCAGGTAGCACATATCTGTGAAGGATAAAGGACACATGAAAGGCTCAGTGAGCAAGAAACAAAACTTTAAAATTGATTCTCTACAAAACAGGTAGACCATGATGTGATCAGCTATAGTTGAACTGTAGAATTTCAAAACAAGTCTAAGAGTCATCTTATGAACCCTCGGAAGCTGCTGGATAGTATCTCCCAGAACCACATGTTGCAGGAGAGGATACCAGTACCAACCACTAGGGCCCGTTGGAGAGCAATGGGTAGGAACTTTTTTCAGGAGTTTGCAGGAGTCTCATTTGATAGAATGATGCCAAGACTCTACATTGCTTTGGTCTCCCATTGGACCATATTGCATGGCTCAACAAGCTGTCCTAGCAAAAGATGATAACCTCCATTTTGTTGATAATAAACTTCAGTAGATTTCTGCTCATCCATGTCTGGATCACAGATAGACAAGCCTGGAAGGTTTGCTGAAGGTCCGTGTGTCCAACCCAGAAAATCTTATAATGGCAGCCAAAAATAATGGCAGCCACAGGGAACATATACATGTTGAAATGGTTGGGCAAAAGAGGACCATAGTAGTCCTAACCACTGCAGTGGAACCTCTCCCAAATGGTGGGCTAGAATGGAATGGCCCACTATGTCAAATTTGCAGAGAAATCAAAAGAGGTAAGGAAAGCATCAAGGCTGACTCTTACGTCATTTGCAATTGGACCGCAAGACTGTTACTGTTCCCATTCCAAGACAAAACCATATTTTCTGTGCAAAGTCTCAAAATGATTTGAGAGCTATTTTGTTAGATGTTTTGTTCTGCAATATTGGCAGCTCCTGATAGCAAAGAAATAATAGTTGGATCTAACCATCACATCCTACATTTCTTAGGAGGTGGTTTAATACAGCCTCCTTCCACCATTGTAATACTAACCCCATAGAGAAGAAGGATTAAGCCCTGAGGCTGAATTGGCCACAGTTGTTTGGGCAATTGCCTTCAATACAGATATCAGACAGTATTCTCCAGTGATGCTGACTTGGGTGACAATAGTAAGTACGACTTCACTGTAGGTAACTACTATCAGAAACACCTGTGTGCAGTTGGAGAGTTGATATGCAGATGCCAGTATTGAATATAGTGCAAGGCAGGTTGCCAGGTGGACTATTGACCGAGCTTGGGAAGAAGGGGTGGCATTGACAGGACAGGTGGCAGATTTAACATCTCTTACAACCAGATAAAGCTAGATCTCTTAAACCTTTAAACAAATCCGTAGCATACTCAGATGCTTGATTACTTTAACTGCAGAGGTTAATGGATTTAGCTGGGAGTGGACATTGTAATCAGTATGAAATCCACCCCTCTTCCAAATAAGCCAGGCACCATCTCTACTGCCTGGTGGCCTGACTGTTTGAATAAACCCTTGGTTGGGTCACTTTGAAGTTTGTGTCTTTAACCCAGATCTAGCAATTGTCTGATTAGTGGTTGTTTAAGTGGTAAGTTAAGAATCTTAACCTTTTATGACTCCACCATAAGACTGCTCACCAAGTCAATGAGTTTGGGTGTATTCATTTGTGTACTCTGCAGAGTCCAGTGCATTCAAAACATAACTTCCATAACAGTTTCACACCTTAGCATCCATGATCAATTTACCACAGCCCTCTAAGCTCTTCACTGGCTCGCAACCTTACACTGTGCCCCATTCGAAACACTCTGCCGCACCCACTGAGCCATCCATGCCTCTAACCAAATCTTTCTTCAGCACCAACTTCACACATATTGTCCAAGAAGGACCCTCCCTTCCAGAGTAGGGCTGCTTCTTATCGTCACCATTTCGAAAAGTTTTGCTTTGGTAGGACCTCCTTTGTGGTATGTAGAGCCAAACTCAACTTTAAGACACCTGTACAATCACATAGACTTCCGAAAAGTGATAAAGCCCTACGGGTTCCCAACCAGCTGAGCCTGGCACACAAACCTGGTGTGCCACAGAAAATGACGCAAAAAAACCAGACTATTGAGATCAAAGGGGAGATAGTATGTATAAACCAGAACACCTGCAACGTAAGCTCTTCAGCATCACTGCACCAAGTCTGCATCGGAACAACCTGGATAACCCTTCCAGCCCTCATATGTGACACCCACCACTTAGGTCCCACAATACATATATACATTCATCCAGCCTTGTAAATCTAGCTGAAGAGTATCCTCAGTGTTTTGGGTCACACCAGTGCTATAAAGTGATAGCCAAATGCTGTTTTACAAGACAAAACAGGACTTGAATGTTTCTTGTCCTGGTAAACTTCATTTTTTACTTCATAACTGGAAATATATTTGCTTTTTAGCATGTATATGTTAGTAGAAATACACACCAGCTTATTATGGAAATGTACATTTAGACAATTTCTTTTGTTTATTACAGCTTGCAGTAGAAAAATATGAAGAAATGTTTCCTGCTTTTTCAGATTCAAGGGAATGTAAGCTTCTGAAGGTGAGCACAATTCATGCAAAATGTATTAAAGCTTTGACCTGTTCAGTAACCGCTCCATCTTCAAAAATATTTTTTATAACACTAGGGGAAAAACAAACTCTAGGGCACACATACTGGGGTCACAAAGGCAGTGCCAGATCTCCAATATGCTGCAGCAAATGGATTGAATGGGAGATCCCTCCTAAATAATAACTAACTAAATGTTAACTAGAAAGGGTTGAATTTCCAATTCATTTATATCCAGCATATTTAAGATTTGGTCATCGCTTGCTGTCAGTGAAGGTTTGTAAGGTTCCTTTTTATATACTTTAAATGGTGAACAACAAATGTCTTCTCAATCTCCTCAATATCTTTACTCATTGCACTACATCAAACCTGATGGGAAACCACCTCCAACATTTTCTGGCTTCTGGGGTGGATTGTGGTCAAATCATCTTGATCCAATTATATAGGGTGAGGGTTCACCCTATATAAGGAAAAGCTTACTAACTTGACTTTTTAATGCATGCAACAAAAGGTAAGGACAATATTTCAGCAGCAAATGCTTTGAGTTGGTAACTGAAGGTCTCATAAATGAATCAGCACTCACATGTTTGAAGGAAGAGCTGTTAAATTGCTTTTGGAAATATTTGATGTTTGTGGCATTCTGCAGATCAGACGAGAGAGAGTCCAAAAGGATCTTAGTGTTGTTAGGACCTTTTCCCCAAACTGTTTGTTCTTGATGGGAGCAGTATAAGACTGTTCTGGTTGGCAGGTCAGATGGTATGAGATGAATAAGTTGTGCCAATAGTTTGGAGCAGAGCCGTGCAAGCCTTTGTCTATTAGGCAGATACTTTTTAAATCAGTTATTTGTTTGATGGGCAACCATTGGTGCTAATTTAAATATGGTGTAATGGTTAACCTGATAAGATAGTTTAGTGTTGAACATAACACCTACATTCCATAGTGTTGGTGAGAATGGAAGGAGTGCCCAGAGAGTGAGACTAGATTGAAGTAGTATATTTAGGTTTTACAGGACGTTTGAGTAAGATCTCAGTTTTTTCAGTAGTAGCTGTTAAGGAGCGATACAAGCATGGCCCTGTACACATTGACGAGAGCCAGTGAGAGGAATGATCTTTTGGGAACCCCACAAGTCATATGATTCATTTTACATAGGAAAGGCCTATGTTTTACCTGGAGTGTGAAATGTTGGTCTGAGAATGTCAGCATGTTTTGGTCTCTGTCATCAAGATACCAAACATTGTCCAAGCAAATAGGTATTGTCTATGCGAGAGCTGTTGCCTTTGCCAATTTGTTTTAGCTATGTTATACACTAGTGTGGCTGCTACTCAGCATGGCTAAAAGTTAGGTTCGTAGAGTGGAGTGTAGAAGAGTGGAGTGTTCTGGAGGGGAGTGAAGGGGCGTAGAGTGGCATAGAGCGGAGCGGAGTGGAGTGGCATAGAGTGGAGTGTTGTGCAGTGTCATATAGTGAACTAGAGTGCCGTAGAGGGAAGAAGACTGTTGTGAAGAAGACTGTTGTGGAGTGGTATAGACTGGAATGAAGTACAGTGGAGTAGCATATAGTGTAGTAGAGTATAGTGGGGTGGAGTGAAGTAGGATGATGGTGTAGAGTGTAGAAATAATGTGGAGGGACGTGGAGTAGTATAGCATATCATAGAGTGGAGTCGTGTAGTGTGTATTTGAGTTGAGTGGAATAGTGTTTTAGAGTGTAGTGGTGTGGACTGTCATAGAGCGGAATAGAGTGTTGTATAGTGGAGTAAAGTGGCACGGAGTAGAGTGTTGTGGAGTCGAATGTCATAGAGTGAAGTGACGTACAGTGGTGGGGAGTAGCATAGAGTGGAGTGGTGTATAATGTCGTAGAGTAGAGGGGAGGAGCTTAAAGTGGCTTGGAGTGGCATAGAATGGAATAATGTAATGGAGTGGTGTAGAGTGGAGTGTTGTGGATTGATGTAGAGTGGAGTAGTGTGGGGTACAGTGGAATATAGTGTCATGGATTATAGTGTTGTAGAGTGGACATAGAGTTGAGTGGGGCGGGGCTGCGTTGAGTGGAATGACGTAGAGTGTTGTGTATTAGAGTGCCGTAGAGTGGCGTGGCATAGAGTGGTGTAGAATGGAGTGGCGTAGAGTGGAGTGGCACAGAGTGGAGTACAGTAGCATGGAGTGGGGTACAGTGGAATGGCATACAGTGGTGTAGAGTGGTGTACAGCGAAGTGGCATGGGGTGTCCTGGAGTACAGTGGAGTAAACTGCCATGGAGTTGAGAAAAGAGTCATGGGGTAGTATAGAGTAGAGTATAGTGGCATGGAGTAGAGTGTCATAGAGTGCAGGGTCAAAGAGCAGAGTGGAGTGGAGTGGAGTAAAGTGGCATAGAATGGAGTAGAGTGTCGTGGAGTTGAGTGGCGTAGAGTGAAGTTACAGTGGCGTGGAGTTGAGTGTCAGAGTGGAGTGGAGTGTCAGAGTGGAGTAGAGTAAAGTGGAGTACAGTAAAGTGGCATTGAGTGGCTGAGTGGAGTAGAATGGAATGGAATGGAGTGGCATGGAGTGGGGTAGGTGGGAGTTGGAGTGTCAGAGTGGAGTAGAGTAAAGTGGAGTAGAGTAAAGTGGCATTGAGTGGCTGAGTGGAGTAGAATGGAATGGAGTAGCATGGAGTGGGGTAGGTGGGAGTAAAGTAGCATGGAGTGTTGTAGTGTGGAGTAAGTCGTACTGTACAATGAAGTGCCTTGGGCTGTCGCGGGGTGGTGTGTAGTGTCATAGAGTGGAGTAGTGTTATAGATTGGAGTGTCGTGGACTGTCATTGAGCGGAGTAGAGTGTTGTAGAGTTGAGTAAAATAGCATTAAGTAGAGTGTCGTGAAGTGGAGTCAGGTGGCGTGAAGTGGTATAGAGTGGAGTGGTGTAGAGTGGAGTTGCTTGTAGTGTCATAGGCTGTCGTAGAGTGGAGTGCCGTAGAATGAAGTAGTGTCATGGAGTGGCGTTCAGTTGAATGGTGTAGAAAAGCAGTAGAGTGTATTAGTGTGGAGTACTGTGTCGTGGAGTATAGTGTTGTAGAGTGGCGTGGTGTAGAGGGGAGTGTCATAGAGTAGAGTGACGTGGAGCTGCGGAGAGTGGAGTGGCATAGAATGGAGCAGCGTAAAGTGCAGTATGCATGGTGTGGTAGTGCATTGCAATTACATACAACACATTTTCAATTGCAATTACCATTACATATGCCATACAGTTTTACATATGAAACTATACAGCGCTCAAACGATAATGTGTGGAAAATTACATCACCTAGTGCATTGATTGGTTTTGATCGTATTAAAATATTTGTTTCCACACTTCATAATTACAAATGTATGTGTTTCATTGTCATTCCTGATTTATTCACAATAACATTGATGCAGATCATTTAGTGGCATTTAAATTTTATTGTGTGCTAGAAAACAATTGTGTTTGTTAATTAATGGAAAACGAAAACTGAGAAATTACATTGGAGGAAACCAAATCATGGAACAACAATTTTAAAGAAAGTAAATTAAAAAAAAAAACACGAAAAAAAATCGAAAATCAAAGGAAACATTTTAATGGAAAGATAATTATAAGGAAACCTAACATGACATTAAACTTGGATGGAGTTTAGGACTACGATGGGGTTTTTGGGTTCAGGAATGATAATGGATAATGGTGATGAGGGTTTTTTAGGGGTCAGGAATAATTGGAGTGCCGGCATGGAAAGGGATTTTTAGGTTTCAGGGATGAGTGAAGGGTAAGGGTGTTTAGGGGGTTTAGGGTTCATGGATAGGTGGAGTTTAGGGCTGGTGCTGGTTAGGATTTTTAAGGTTCAAATATGGGTGGTGGCTTGGGTGGTGAGGCGTTTTTAGGGTTCTGGATGTGGTGGTGCTTAGGGTGGTGAGGGATTTAAGGGTTCATGGATGGGTGGAGTTTAGATATAGAAAGTGGTTTTTGGGGTTCAGGAATGAGTAGTTTAGAGTGATGAGGACTTCTTGTGGGTCATGGATGGTTGGTGTTTAAGGGTGGTGAGGGTTTTTAAATGTTCAGGGATGGGTGGAGTTTCAATATGTTGAGATGTTTTAAGGAGTATGGAATCGGTAGGGTTTAGGAATAGAGAGGGGTTTTTAAGGTTCAGGAATGGGTGGAGTTAGGGGTAGTGAGTGATTTTATGGTTCAGAGAATGTGGCACCTCGGGGATGAGTGTAGTTTAGGTGTGGCAAGAAATTTTAGGGGGCCGGGATTGATGTTGTTTACAAGTAAGAATGGGTCAGCGAATTAAAAGCATCTGAAGTAATTGTTTGACGATGTAGCATATATAAGTAGGACATAGTGTCCCCTCAAGTAAAGAACTGAAATAAATATCTCAGACAGAACTGTTTCTAAAAGTAAGACTTGCAACCATTGCATTTACACTTTAAAAATAAGCATGCAAAAGCCAATTTTGACCAAAAAGATATTCTATGAACTGGTTTCTGTGGGAAGGTAAATCCCATTCATTCTGTTAATGCATTGTGCAACATAAAGTGGTTGTGTGTATTGTCTCATCAGGAAAATGGTTGGTAGTTGCTGATATCACATTTAGCAGCTTGTGAGAAAAGCAGATCAAGCCAGGTTCATGTGTGGTGGCCTTAATCAGTTAGGAGTAACTAAGACTGTCCATAATGTACACAATTCCTTGACTACAGGAGTTAAGTGGTGACCAAACAGATTTTGAAGTCACATGGAATGATAGTGTTTCGAGGACAAACATTGTAAAATTGGGGTAGACACAAAATATTTGTGAGAAATAATATTTGGACTGGTGTAGAAGAACCGCTCGTCTTTCCTGCCCACTTTCTCGGGTGCTTAGAAAGTATATTATAACTCACCTGGAATATGTCTAATAGGTTTAAGGTTGTGGAATCAGACAGCAAGTTTGCAGGAGTATGGTCTGTAATGGCATTATTGATGTTGGTGGCATATTGGGTAGTGAATCTCACATTAAGGAATTAATATTTTCCTGTTTCGTACCTCTTAAAAATAATATTTTGTTACATAACACGGCTGCTCCCTACAAGGTTTTATTATCCTTTCACACGGTCTAAAAGATTTCACTCACTGAACCAGAAAAAAGAACCTCATTGACATGGTCCTGAGCTATCACTCCGTACTTCACCAACAAAATGTTTCCAAGCTTCAATAGTAACTAGGTCAGACTGCAGTAAGTGAATGTCTTCATCAGATTCTCACATCTGCATGGGTGACCTGAATTATGCCATGATACAGCAGCCTGCAGGTTATGTTCCCTGAGGTAATGCTCCTCATTGGAAATGATCTCACAAGAGTTCTTCCCTCAAGAAGCACAAAACGTGCCACAGGGAGGAGAAATTGTCTTCAAGGAAGCAGTCTGATTCTGAAACTGCAGCCAATTCATCAAGAACTACCAACTCGGTCTTCTGACTCTGTTCAGGTTGAGGCTTTCCATCAGTCCATGTTGGATATTTTTATGATATATCTGGCACCACCTACACCACTGCCCAAGGTTGCAATGCAAAATGATGGGGTCCCCCATGTGATTGTGAGCCCTTGAATCTCTCATATCTCACAGATATTCATTGACCTTGGGTTGAATGGGGGCCCCTCTGAAGAGTTGGGGGCCCCAAGGCACTGCAAGGCCCTGCGTTCCACCCCTGCCAAGGTCAGACCTACTCTTTTGGGTTTGGTGACTCCGGCATATCTGACCTCAGTGCCTCCCGCCTCCCACCTCCTCCCCTCCACAGGCTCTGGATACAGTGCTGAAGAAAGAAGTTGCAGACCAGAGACATTCCCTGTCCATCCAGCGGCATGCAAGATGCCATTACTGGTGCTACCCTAGAAGTCAGTTGAAACAATCTCTGTGGCAAGAAAGAAGGTCAGAAGAACACTCCCTATGTCCCAGAACTTTCCCCACATGGAAAAGTTACTCCAGTGTGACTCTGACTTTGTAGCCATGCTTCATAATCAATTTATGCCACATGGAAGATGATGATTCAGAGGCTGGCAATCTTCCTCCTACTTACTACTCTGATGCAGGTCTTTACCTTGACTTACAAGCGGCAAGTATTCTCGGGGAGATTTTTCAGAATGGGACATCCCTCATTTCTCTTGAGCCCTGACAGGGGAAGTATGCTCAGTTACCACCGTGTCGTTTAAAACTGCAGAAATGTTTGATTGATTTTGCCCTCCATGGTAAATAAGGTTAAAATTTTGTCAGAAATCTTGCAATCTACCTATTCATCTGCAGAGCCTTTGGCATAAATTGGCATGCCAGACCTTTGCTAACTGTTCAAAGTGATTGAACACAACATGTCTTGGTAGGCAGCTCACTTTAACAAAATGTGGAATAATTGTGCACACCCACACCCAAATTATCTATTCGGGAACTACTCAATAGTAATTAAACCAAATGAATTCACAAGGGTCCCCAAGTGGTCAACAGGTTAATTCTTACACAAAAATCTATGCAAGCCAGTGTTAATAAAAATAAAACATGCATTCATGTTGAGTAGAAAAATACAATATTTTTTGTCTGACATATTGTTCACAAAAATACTGCCCACTTTCTTTCCCACATTATTTCTACATCCCACATGGATGATGCGTAAAATTCACATTCTGTGACATACATGGTACCATGCATATGGATTCACTCACTAATCCACAAGCACTCATATAAACCCTCATTATAAACAAAAAATACATTCTTGTTGTCATAATTCAGCGTTACTTAGGGTCGTAGGATCACCAGGCAAAAGTGTGCAGGAGAATTAACATATTGCCGTTGTTACCATTTTGGCAGGCAAAACTACTGCAGTTTTCTTTGATATGAGAAAACCAAATTAGAAATGTATGTACAAACTGTGCATAACATATGTTCTTCACAGTTTGAACAAACATGGAAAACTCCTACTATTAATTTGATCACAAGATGAATAGCTCATTTACCCTGGACATCACTACCTATTTCCTCTGTGACTTAATGAAAATGCAAGTCGGCGTCTTGGAGTATGACTAATTCATTAATAACATTTAGCAGGGGCCCTAAAAAATGAATTATCACATTTTCTGATGGCCATTCTCTGTTCAACTTTTAAACTGGTAACTCTGGCATCTCAAATGAATGATTGTGACTCTTCTTACTGATGGTGATTAATACAGTCGGAGAGAGATGGCCAGAAATGAGTGGTGGTGATAACGAATAGGGATCACAGTAAGCGTCCCTAGTGGCGTTTGTGTAGAGTTCTTTAAGTAGGAGCTGGATGTGTCTGATGCAAGTATGTTTAACCGCTGCATTCAGAACAACTGCAGCAAGAGGGTGGTATGTGGGCCTTGTGTGATACCTACTCAAAGAGAAAAAGTAACAATCATGGTAATAAGCAATACTCTGATAGAGCTGGTATTCTGGACTTTGAGGAGACAGAGACTGAAGATTGGCCATAATGGCAATCAAACGTTATTTTGTATGCTTACTAATTCTGGCTGCCCTACTTTCCTTTAGGTAAGTAAGTTAAATGCTTGATCAAATATATAGCTCTGACGGACCATTGCGTTTGAGTGTACTTACTTGGGTCAGTCATTTTTGAGTTCCAAACCCTTTACCACCTCTCAGGGTTAGCATTGATGTCTAGAAATTTGAGTCAAGTTTACAAAAAAGGGTTATTTGAATATCCATTGGAATGCAGTAGTACCCAAGCAGAAGTACCCATCTCGGATACTGCTGAGTGACCACTGACCATCCCAAAACCTAGGGTAAATGCCCCACGTAATCCTGGACACGCAGTTATATGTGCTGAAGAGAATGAACGTATTTCTTACTTGTAACTGCAGCTGTCTGAAACATGTGACATATGCAGTCTATTATACTGATCTCCCTATCTGCTTGCATGTAAACAGTTTTCCACAATGTGTGATTTTCAACGAAGAAGCAGATAATGGAATAGTTGCAAAGGCCATGTGGAGTTGGAAAATGTGTAATAGGAATTCTGCATATAATGTAAAATTACTTACATGTGGTTACACTGAAGTAGATAGCACAATATGCTGGAAAGAAGAAACTATATTTAGGATTGACCCTTTTTATCTAGTTTTACACCTAACTTATTAATTGATACTCTGCATAAATCACAACATTCTAGAATCCCTATATAAAGGCATTTACCTCTACAATAAAATAACATGTAATTGTAAAATATGTTTTTTTTATTAGAAATTGCTTGAAGCTCATGAAGAACAGAATATTGAAGCTTACACAGAGGCAGTAAGTAGCCATGATCTTGTATATGCTCTTTTGTACAACAGTAACACCAACAAACAGTAGACATACTCATTTACAGCTTGCTAAAATGTGAGATTATGTTAAGTCCAAATCATTTATGAATGTTTCATTTTTGGAAGAAACAAAGGAGGAATGTAGCCACAGCCAGAAAATCATTCGAATTTATTTTGTTGATCCATGCAAGGGATGAAAAGAATAGACTAGGTATGGTGTATGATGAGGGTCGTCCATGGCAAATCAGCTGTTTAACATTAAAAAAATCCCTCAGTGAATATACTCCAAACCCAGTTTTAATTCCAGATGCACACAGAATACCCAGATATTCAGTTGACTGAGGTATCACTCTGTACCCACATCTTCATCTTAGATTGCATGGCCCAAATTTATACATCTGGCGAAGTGAAAGTGTCCCTTAACTGATTAGATCAGTAAGCTAAGGACCAGATTTCTAATTTTTTAGACAACGCAGTGCAGTATTCAGATATGCCGAGGTGTGTTGCACAAGGAAAAAAATACAGTGCAGTGCTATATCTATGAAAATTGGTCTGCTGATGGAGCAATTCCATGTTCTGAATCATAAACAGGCTTCTTTGCCTGATGCATACCCTCACACCATTTTTCAGAGGTAAGTGTGTGTTTTCTACTTGTACAAATCCCTATGCATAGAAAACATCAGAATGTTCAAGTGCATTGGATGTGTGCTGTGCACTGCAGCACACATGGAAGGTGTCGTATTTTTTTAAGAAATGAACTAGGTTGCCCCTGCTTCACGTAGACTTTAGTTTTTGATAAAAAGCATCAAGCTATCTTAGTAGATCACCTTTTGCGCTGGATAGCAAATAGCATGCTTTGCGCCGCACTGGCACAAAGACTTAATAAATCTGGGCCTAGGTGAACTGTTTATTGGAGGCAACTGAACCACCAGACCTGGGAAGAGCACTTAATCTTGGTACACAAAGCTAATATCTTTATATTAAATTACAATTTACTTAAAATACCCAGAAATCTGTTCATTATGGAGCCATTGCCAACATTACTTAAACTGCTTTACCCAAAAGCATATCAAGAAAATACAATAAATTGCAATGCAAGTAACCCAGAACTTTTTTTGAACATCTGCTATAGATGACCGATAGAGAATTTTGCATTTGTTTTTACAAAGTTGCTTAATATTTTCTTGTAGTTCTCAAACAGACAAACATTAATCTTACAATACTACGGCAAAAAAGTGTTGTTTTGTGAGGGTCTGTAAATGGGCGACTTTGCACAGGTAAATACAGAATTTTAGCATGTTTTAATACATTTTAGAAGAATCACTGAATAATATGCATTGGTTCCTCTGTAGGAGTATATCAGCAATGGACCAAGGATCATATGTATCAATGTTAGGTTTTGCGATTCTCAAATAGCGAGTTTCTGGGAATCGCTATTTTAAAATCGCAAAACGCTATGTATGTAGAATTTGCAATACATTTTGCGAATCCTACATATTCCTTAATTGCGAATTGCAAATTGCAATTCGCAATTAAGGTATATCTCCCTATTCATTCCTATGGGCCTAGAGGCCCATAGGAATGAATGGGAAGACATTCTCAATTTGTGATTCTCAATTAGAGAATCGCAAATTGAGAATGCAATTTTAAGTGTGCCAGGGTGTCAAAAGGACACCCTGTTGCACCCCTGAAATGAGCATGGGTGCACATGTGGCACACATACATGCCTTAAGGGCATGTGTGTGCGCCACATGCCACTATGAAAAATGCTAAAATATGCATTTTTGAAAGAAATCGCAAATTACCACCAACCTGTAGTTGGTGGTAATTTGCAATTCCTTAAGGCCAAATTGCACTTTTTTGGTGCTTCTTACATTGCATTTAAGGAATCGCAAAATTTGCGATTCCTTAAATGCAATTGCAAAATAAGGAATCACAAATTTTGCGATTTCTTATTTTGCACGCAGATTTGCCTTTCATACATACCACTTAGCAAAATTGCGATCGCAAACGCCGAAATTAGGCGAATTTCGGCGTTTGCGATCGCAATTTTGCTTGATACACATGGCCCCAAGTCTGTAACCATAATAAACATGTTGGTGAGAGGCAATGATTGTGTGAGATTTCTATAAACATTATTCCTAAAAAACAATCTTAGCTGGTGAAGGAGGGCATTGATGTTGATCCTCGTAGCTCTCCTAAATAAATTAATACCATCCATGCCTATGTGAACGAAATGGTCATGTCCTTCACCAAAATATAATCTGCTGCTACTCTTGATTCATGTGGGTGATTTTTGTTACCTTTAATTTTCATAAATCTGACATTTCTGTGATGCCTTCATATATGATAAACTAGGCACATGGTTCCATATATGGGACTCATGTATCTCATATCTAGGGATAACATACACGCACAGGGGTTCTGACTAGCACCTCCAAGTCTCCTAATATCAAAATGTATACTGTGTACTCTCCAGCTCAGATCCCTTACTTCCAGCCACTTATTTGGCTTGTGCCTCTTTCCCTTCTCTCATTTTATGTTTTATATCTAATCTAATTTGCCTCATCCTATTTTGTATCTAATCTCCTCTGCCTCAAACCTTAATCCTCTCTTTAATTGTGCTTGTAATTTGCTTCTCTTTGTCTTCTGACTAATTCATCGTTCCCCTCTTGACTGGCTGGTTCCTCTCTCCACACTCATCTGTATCATGCTCTTTTGACACTCTAATGCATTTTGTAATTTCTTTTCTCCCGCAACCAGCTTGTCTCTTCACCACTCTGTTGGGTGCTATTGCCCTCTCTTTAGCTAATGAAATGTCTCTGCACCCTCCTTACTTTTTTTGGCTTAGTGTCCACACTTATCTGGCTTATATGCCACTGGATTCTATAATACAGTTTGTGCCACACTCCCCCCTCTCATGATTCTTGTGCATTGTTGTATTGTGTCATGTTTTGTACCTGTTTCCACTCTCTCTGTCTGTGCATTGATTCCCTCGCTCATCTAGCTTGTTCCCCGCTTGTTTCTCTTCTGGTTTCAACATTGCTACAGTAACATACCTCTTGCACCTCACCCTATCCCACTTTGCAATCACTGTTCTGTCTTGTATGTTTCCCCTGCTCTTATCCATCATGTCCATTCACTCTCTATTGTGTGATGTGGCTTTCGGAGGGCGAGGGGGGCGGGGTGTGTGTGTGTATATAGATATTCACTGAAAAAAATAAAGGTTAGGTGAACATTTTTGTGCCAATGTAATGTTTTAGCCAGTTATAACTTATATTGTGCCTCGCGTAGAGCTGATAAGGATCAGTTCAGCCACCCCATACCTTCCCTGCACGCCAGCAACAACGGGAGGAGCACGCCGCCTGGGGGACCACATTTCCCACCTACCTCCGCCCTGGAGCTCATACAAAAACACCAAGGCGGCCCGCGGCAGGGTGTAGCTAGTTATAACTTCTATTTTGCCTCACGGGGAGCTGAAAAGGATCAGTTCAGCCACCCCGTACCTTCCCTGCACGCCAGCAACACCGGGAGGAGCACGCCGCCTTGGGCACCACATTTCCCACCTACCTCCACGCTGGAGCGTGTACAAAAACACCAACGTGGCCCGTGGTGCGGGTTGCACGCGGGCAAATCCCGGGCCTAGGAGCCCGGAGGAGGTTGGGCTGGGCCCCCCTTCTAAGCCTTGCTGTGCCAATTGCTGATACGGAACGAAAACTCCCGGAGGAATAAAGTATCCCAGTGCCAGCAGTCTCCAATTTCATGGGTAAGTGCAAAGTTACAGCGCAAGCAACAGAAGAGGAGATTGTCAATACTTTGTATTGTTTCCTGGTGAGAGCTGCGAACGTGCTATCCAAAGAAATTGAGATCACTGAGCGTCGTCTCTCCCTAGAGGAAGGGAGGCGATCTGGTCATATGTTGCAACCCCTTTTACTCTCACTCTCACAGCCATTAGATCTTGAGGGTGATGATTCTCGTGCTATCACTCACCATTCTGTGACTGCACCTGTATCCCCTAATACACTGTCCTCTGCATCCCCCATGTCAAATGACTCAGTTATAGAACTTGCTGTAAAAAGGAAAAGACCCGGGGGGAACAGATCCCGATGCCAAGATCACAGAGAGCGCAAAGAACGAAAAAAACAGCTACTGGATCTGCAGGCTCATCAGGCTTAGGGGTGGACTCTGGGGTGGGCACCAAAGAGGTTATTTTAGCGAAATTGGGAAAAGTGGTCCTTAGTCTGTTAGAAACGTAAGAATGGGTGGTGAACGCACTCGTTTTAGGATCTAAAACAAATTTTGTCGGTATGCGTGCAGCGTTGCAATGTGCTTGCGGGGCATGTGAAATGACTAAGTGAGTGGCCTAGTACTAAAATGACTAGGACTGCAATCTGCACTGCTGTTGAATTCTTTCAATCATTTTAATTCAATTTCAAAACAATATTTTTGCGAAATAATATACATTCTTTCAATATACATTTCCATTTTGTATACATTTGTGTAATCAACAAATCTGTGTTCAATTGTACATGAGTATTATTTAAAAAAAATAAATGATAGAATAGTATCTTGAAGCACCCAATGCATTTCGGGACTGTTTTAGTCCCTTCGTCAGGGGTAAGCTGTGAAAAAAGGGGAGAATTTCAGAATCTGCGTTTTGCAGGATCAATCAGTCACAATTAAGCTCATGGTGATGATGTGCTCCCCTCACCAAAGTGACCAATCTGTGATATACGATACCTTTAAAAATTGATGCTATGTTTCTGGAGTTTACAAGTTCAATCACTAAAGGAAGAAACATTAGAAATAAAATGAAGAAAACTAATCCCTAGTGTCATCTCTACTCTATCCGAATGTATTTAAAGCCTTTCTTCGTACCTGGTCTTTACGTGTACTGCTTCATTTTCATTTCTCGTTGTTTAACTGAATCTAAAAAAACGAGGGAGGACTAAATATTAACTGGTCTGTTTTTTATGAATGGAAAAAGATCGACAATAGTAACATGTCTGTGAAATCGTGGCTCACCTTGTTATGAGATGTACGAGTGGTGACAGCGAAGCCTAGTAGCGTGTAAAAACTAGTGCCGAGTTCAAATAACGACCGGTAACCGTCAGAAGTCTGAGAATTAAAAAATAGAAATAGTACCGAATTACCTCAGATCAAAAGTAATTCTCAAAGAAAGAATAGAAGTTTAAGTGATGATTAAAGCAAGCTTACCGAACAGGAGTTCGAGTTGGCGGCGTGTATATCCGGAATTCGCTCTCAGCCGGGAATACACTTCATGGTTTTTACGTGTGCGTGGCGACGTGTTCGCGGAGCTTTTGGTGAACAGCACCATTGACAAAATGTCTTTCGAATCCATAGCGAATATCACTGAAAACCGAGCCACAACCAAAGTTTACACTACGGAAGATGCTAATGAAATTTATAACTTAATAAAGGAGACAAAATCATTTGACGCGCAGAGCGGATCTGTCACACAGCAATTACGACAACTGGAATACCACACTAGAAGGGAACTAAATTAACGTCTACATGCCTCCACACTTATACAATATCATCGTGTAAAACGGATCCCACGTGGACTCAGACTATCAATACGTCCTATGTTATTCAGGCTTCAAAACAATCAACAGTTCATGGAGAAATGGTACTCCATTTTAAATAAATGTTCGCTGGACCTGATTTTGCTGATAATTGAGGAGCTGACTAAAACAATCCATGACTTAGAAGAAGAAATACGCACACTAAAAAATGATTTATCCACCAGGATGGAAGCAGAACCATGGGGCCAATTTTTAGAAAATCTCAACCTGAAATTGGACAAATATGGTAAAGAGCTACAAGAAACCAAATTGAGAAAATTTAAAAGAGATACAATTGATTATAAGCTGAATGAGGCTTACACTTGGGCGGAAGTATACGCGCAACGAAGATTCACCAAAAAAACTACCCAAGCATCCTCGGAGGAAAGCGTAGTTTCTGAATCAGATATTGATACCCAGAGAGCATCCCTTAAAACCAGCGTCAGCTCAAAAGCTACTACAAAATCAACAGAAGAAAGTTTACCAACCATGACACCTAGTACTTCTACTTCCTCTCCTTCTTCTTTTTTGGAAGCAGGCAGAGAACAAGGACGACCACCGGACAAGAACCAAAACAAAACGATCAATGGTACCGGCAAACAAGGAGAGGAAAAGGACAAAGAAAAAAGCAAAAAAGAATTGAGAAGTCAAATGAAAACCTCATAATGAACATTTCTTCCCTTAAATTGACAGCATTTGAAGAAAATGTGCTTAACAAAGGAATGTCATTCGTGAGCACTTACAACAGCACGGAATTAGAAACAGAAGTGGCGTTCTATAAATTTATGAGAACATTAAGATTACGGATTTGTTTCACCAACATATGTCCTCAGGATTCTATTGAAGACCCAACACCTTTCACTTTTAAACCTAAGAGCACTTATGTTGCTCCAGTATCACACAAAACCTTGGATACATTTGAATTACTTGTGCAACAAGATCTCAAAAAAATTCAATACTCGAATAAAACAAAAAATCTGAGTAGAGCTGAAAAAAGCGCCTTAACAAAATTAGCAAGAAATCCAACAATCACTATTTCTAAGGCAGACAAGGGCGGAGGATTAGTAATTATGGACACAGAACACTATGAAAAGAAAGTTTTGGAACATATTACTAATGAAGCAATCTATGGCAAATTGACAAAAGATCCTACCACAGAGATTTCCAAAAATCTAAATTCCATCTTAGAACAAGCAGAAGATTTAAACTGGATTGACTCATTTACCAAAAAATATCTCAATTCTCAGTTTCCCCGCAGACCAAAGATCTATCTATTACCCAAGATTCACAAAAGTCTTACTGACCCTCCATTCATACCCATTGTTTCTGGATGTGATTCAATATTCGAAAAACCTGGTCGGTACATCGATACCTTCTTACAGTCATTCGTCCAAAACTGGGAAACTTATATTGAAGACACCACAGATTTTTTGAGAAACATAGAGATGATCAAAAATCAAAACACAGAAAATTGGATCTTATGCACCATAGATGTGGTAGCTTTGTATACGTCCATACCACACGCGAATAGAATCGAAGCAGTCGAATGGGCTCTACTGAGACAGGAAAACGCACATATACCAAAATATTTCATCTTACAATTACTTGAGTTTTGCCTGCAAAACAGCTATTTCAGTTGGGATGAACAATTCTACATACAATTGAACGGCACCTCTATGGGCTTTCCTGGAGCACCTGTATACGCCAATACGTATATGGCGAAGTTTGAAAATGACTACATCCTAAAGGACCCCACATGGAAAGAATGCCTAATATTCTTCAAACGATTTATTGATGGCATCTTCCTCATCTGGAACCAATCAGAACCAGCATTAATTAATAATATACGGACATTGAATTTGATAGACTCCAGAATACAATTTACTCATACCATCAATCGTCAGGCCATCTCATTTTTAGACGTTTGGATAGACATTGAACAGGGTGAAATACACACTAGTGTGTACAAAAAACCAAGTGATAAAAACAATGCTTTATTATTCAGCAGCTTTCATCCTTCTTCTCTCATTCGGAACTTACCAGTCTCTCAATTTTTAAGAACTAAATGAATTTCTTCAACAAACACGGCTTGTGAAACAACATGGCAACAACAGATTAAAAACTATACAGACAGAGGGTATCCTGAGAACTTACTCAGAGAGCAACTTAACACAGTCAAAAATCGACCTCGTGACGAGTTACTCAAGAAGTCTCCTAAAAAAACCAGCACACGTACAGTTTTTGTGTCCAAATACTCCACCGCATCAACGAGGATTAAAAAGATTATACAAAAACGCTGGGATTTACTACAACTTGAAACAGATTTCAAAGGTTTATTCAAGGACAAACCATTGTTTGCCTACACAAGAGCACAAAATCTAAAAGAAATGCTATCTAGAAACCACCTATAATCTTGGAATCTGCAACTAAAATAAACGGAACACAAAAATGTTGGAATTGTATCCATTGCAATAATGCAATTACAGGAGACACCTTACTGCACCCATCTACGGGCCAAAAAATCAAAATACAGAGTAGCACAACATGTAACTCTGAAAATGTGATCTACACCATCAAGTGTCCGTGCGGACTGTTGTACGTCGGTAAAACTGAGAGAAAAATGAAAACTCGATTAACGGAGCACAAAAGCAAAATACGCACCAAAAGTACTACCTCAAGCATTGCTATACACTGGGAGGAAGCACGTCACCAAATCGCCCAACTCAAATTCCAAATCATCGAAGAAGTACCAAAGTTTCCAGATCGTGATAACTCAAAGTATCTTCTACAAAGGGAAGTGTTCTGGATCAAAAGACTAAAAACTTTGACCCCAAATGGACTCAACGATAAACTTGAGATGGCATGTGTTCTTTAATCAAAAAGAGTATTTGATGTATCTGTCTACCCACATTGGGATTCCAATGCGTCATTTAAACCACCTAGCATTTGAATCCATTTAAATCCACACTAGTACCACACCTACACAATGAGTTTCATGGACACTACGCAATTAGAGCAGTCACATTGAAAAATGTATTTTGTATAAATCAACAGATTGAATGAATATGTTTTATTTAACTGCAGAATGATTCCGAATTTAGTTTGTATCAGAACTGTTAAGGTAATCAAATTATGATTTATGATTTAATTGAGTTATGCTTGCATTAGATGTACCTAATACTGCTCCAATATGTCAACCGTTTCTCACGAGATCAACAGACAGACACGGGAGTCTTTCCCCGAACGTTAATTATAAATAACACGCACTATTATTTACTGTCAGGTTCATTTTACCCACAGACAAATTTTTAACCACAAGAGAACGGAATGACACATCGGACGACTTCAAAATTTACACGTTTACACGTTATATTCTGCTACCTTAATTTCAGCAGCAGCCCGTTTTTTCGGGCTGGCATGATAATAATTCACTTTAGTCCTGTTTCAGTGTTCATAGAACACGCACATGCATAGATCTCTACCATAGCTCGTTTTTCGAGTCGGCAAATACCATAGTCCACTTTCTGTGTTCACCGAACACGGCGCCACGCACACATAAAAACCAGGAAGTGTATTCCCGGCTGAGAGCGAATTCCGGATATACACGCCGCCAACTCGAACTCCCGTTCGGTAAGCTTGCTTTAATCCTCACTTAAACTTCTATTCATTCTTTGAGAATTACTTTTGATCTGAGGTAATTCGGTACTATTTCTATTTTTAATTCTCAGACTTCTGACGGTTACCGGTCGTTATTTGAACTCTGCACTAGTTTTTACACGCTACTAGGCTTCGCTGCCACCACTCGTACATCTCATAACAAGGTGAGCCACGATTTCACAGACATGTTACTATTGTCGATCTTTTTTCATTCATAAAAAACAGACCAGTTAATATTTAGTCCTCACTCGTTTTTTTAGATTCAGTTAAACAACGAGAAATGAACACGAAGCAGTACACGTAAAGACCAGGTACGAAGAAAGGCTTTAAATACATTCGGATACAGTAGAGATGACACTAGGGATTAGTTTTCTTCATTTTATTTCTAATGTTTCTTCCTTTAGTGATTGAACTTGTGAACTCCAGAAACACAGCATACATTTTTAAGGTATCGTATATCACAGATTGGTCACTTTGGTGAGGGGAGCACATCATCACCATGAGCTTAGTTGTGACTGATTGATCCTGCAAAACGCAGATTCTGAAATTCTCCCCTTTTTTCACAGCTTACCCCTGACGAAGGGACTAAAACAGCCCCGAAATGCATTGGGTGCTTCAAGATACTATTCTATCATTTATTTTTTGAATAATATTCATGTACAATTGAACACAGATTTGTTGATTACACAAATGTATAAAAAATGGAAATGTATATTGAAAGAATGTATATTATTTCGCAAAAATATTGTTTTGAAATTGAATTAAATGATTGAAAGAATTCAACAGCAGTGCAGATTGCAGTCCTAGTAATTTTAGTACTAGGCCACTCACTTAGTCCTTAGTCTGTTAGAGCCATTAAACAGTAGACTGGGAAGGATTGAGGAGAAACTAGAGCTCCTCATTAAAAGGGATGTAATCAATCACAGCTCCGTGAGGGTGGGCCAACCTTAACCATCTGAATTAAGCGCAGAGGCATTGACAAATCTGGCGGGGGGGGTCAGGAGGAAACAACTATTAGAGTTCATACTACTCCCCCCAAACCTTCCAATATCACAAAATACTTTACACCGTATTCCTAGCCCCCACAGATATTATCCACTCTGCCCACTTTACTGGAGGCGCACGCACATAGCAGTATTCAGGGCACCAACAACACCCAAATAGAAGGTGGATTGACACCCCAGGACTGCCATAATCCAACAGGCCTAACTGAAATACCAGTTGGGGGGACAGTTTATAGTCTGGAGCCCCCAAGGACAGGTCTGAAGGAGCTCCACACTCTAGATCTCCCTCCGGCAGCCCTTCCATATGTTCTAGTTCTAGTTGATGTGCCCCCGTTGGAAAGGGGTCAGAGAGAATCGACTGACCAACTAATGGCTAAAGTCCTTTATTGGCTTGGCTCCCAAGCCAAAGGGCTTTGCCTATGGGGAACTAGACTAGATACACACATTATTATGGCTAGGAGGATAAACTGGGTGGGGCATTTCCCTAAAGTAACTAGCGGGGACTGTGTGGTTGTGAATTTTAATAACCGGCTTGTGATAAGAAACTTACTGGTGGTTTGCAATAGTCCCCACCTTCTAATTAAAAAATGACTGCCTCCCACTTAGCATATTTTTACAGACCCCCCTCACGACCATTACTGTGTCAGTATCAAAGAGCTAACAATTGGAGAATGTCAAAATAACCCTTAGGCCCTTTAACATCTGCAACACAGGACAGTTTAACCCATTATAGATCTGAGAGAATGTATGAGTTGTCAAATAGGTTTTCGCCTTTGGCTGATTTAGAGTCCTGTGATTGACTACCTAATGATGGTACATAGGTAAATGTCAACAGCCCTAGGGAGTTCTTTCACATTCCGGAGGTACTGACTTGTACGACCCAGATTGAATCAGTGGTTGGAGGTTATACTGGCAATGTAGCTGGTGATCCCGAACAATTTAGCAGTATAGATGCATCGGTCACTGTGAAAAGAATGGGATCCCAGAAGCATGTGCTGCAAATAGCCACATGGAATGTGGTGAGCATTGCTAATAAGCAGGCTTTACCAGAGTGGGCTTTAATGTGGCAGGGTAGAGACATTATCTGCCTTCAGGAAACATGGGCAACAGATCCCATTTCAATTAACGGCCATCATTCCTTTCAAACCAACGCCGTACCATCCCCGGCTGGCAGAGCAAAAGGAGGTTTGCTCACCCTAATCTCAAACACTTTAAATGTTAAGACCATAAGGTTTGAACATCCATCCCCTAATTTTCATCTCTTAGCATTTAGAGCAGAATGCACAAAGTATCCTTAATGATAAATTATTACAACAATAATTTCAGGGGTAGCATGGTGTCAACTGTAGACTCGCTCGAGAAATAGCTCACAAAATTCATAAGAGTATTGCCAGGTAAGGACATTAATATTCTCTGGGTAGGGGATTTTAACGCTCAATATGCCTCCATCTATCTGAATTGGTTTGCGATGTAGAAGATACACAGGGGGATCCAATGGTGCACTTTATGCACAATGAACATGGAAACAGTCTAAAAAGATTGCTGACCACCTGGAATCTAGAAATATGTAATAGAAGAAAATCAGCTGGAGGTGCTTTAGAAAAAACGTTCTTCCGTGGCAATCGTGGGTCGGCAATCGACTTTATAATTTCCTCTGCTCATTCTTGTATCAACATTGCTCACACCCTTACACAATATTCTAATTTTAGTGACCATGCGTTACTGCTGTTCGAAGTTATTGCTGTAGGTGCTTTCTCAAGGCAATCAGAAAAGGCCCCTATACCAATTTTAGCTAGACAAAATGGGTACCAGTTAAAATGGGATAGAAAAGACAAGAAAGAAATTATATAGCAGGTTGTAGCTAATAAATTAAACATGATTATGAAGTGTTTAGATCCGAATTTAGAACCCAACACTTTGATTCCTAATTTCTTAGATTTACTTAAGGAAGTCAAATTATTCCTAACTCGGCCTAACACAAGTAAGAAAAGTCGGGTACTTGGTTGGTTTGACGAGGCCTGCTCCCAGGCCCTACAAAATCTTCATAAGGATCTTAAGGCATCACCCTGAGACCAGCTCCTTAACCCCTTCGACGCTTATGACGGAACGGTTCCGTCATGCACGTCGGTTGGGCTGTGCTTATGACGGAACCGTTCCGTCATGGCCCCGCCCGCGCTCAGAACCTTCAGCACTGCGCGGAAATCCGCGCAGCGCTGAAGGGGTTAATAAGGACTTACGCCTGAAATATAAGAAAACTAGGAAGAACAGGGAAATGGAGATCAAACATAAAGCATGGGAAGATCTAGCTAAAGTAGCCTCCTCTAACAATTGTAGGGACTTTAGGAGCGTTGCTCCCTATTTCAAAAATAGTTTGGAAAAATATGTGGATAACCATGTCGATGAAGATGCTTGGGTGTTGTACTTTGAAGGTATTTTTGGGAGTAGTAATACTGTGAGTGATGATCCTTTTGACTCCATGGTATTCCCAAGTGAGCCTCTGACCTTTAGCGTAGAGGAGGGGAGAACAGCACTGCTCAAGTGCAGCTGAGGCAAAGCGCCAAGCCCTGATGGGGTCCCCATTGACTTCTTTCTGGAACATCAAGAGTTGTGGGCCCCTTTGCTAAACATCATATTTAATGAAATTGCTAAGAAGGAACCACCTCATTCGTGGAAAACAAGCATTATAGTTCCAATACATAAGTAAGGTGATAAAGCCAACCCCCAGAACTATTGCTCGATTTCCCTTCTGGACTGTACTGGAAACCTGTTAGGTTTTATTGAACAGGCTGGAATAGTGGGTGAGGGAAAAGCCATTCTGATGCCAACCCAGTATGGTTTCCAGAAAGGACGAGGTACAAGTGATCAATGCCTAAATCTCACTATGACCATTGCAAAGTATACTATAGCAAAGGGAGGCTATACTTGCATGGCTTTTATGGACTTATCAGCAGCCTTTGATTGCGTTAGCCACGTGAATCTATGGTATATAATAGTGGAGATGGGCATTGACCCCCAATTGATTAACATAATTCGGGAAATGTACTCACAGGCGACTGCAAGTGTTCAGTATGGTAGCAAGGGAGAATGCACAAGATCTTTCCAGATTATGAGAGGAGTCATGCAAGGCATTGTACTTGCCCCATTCCTGTTCTCATTCTATACAAATGGGGTGGAAGCCGCATTAACAGGATCCACGGCAGACATCCAAATTTTCCCCCCAGCCTCACTACCGATCCTAGCCTATGCAGACGACAGTCCTAATAGCCAGGACGGGAGTTGGGCTCCAACGCTTAATAAATGCCTATGTAGGGTGCATGTCATCATAAGACTTAAAAATGAATGAGTCCAAATCTTTTGTTATGGTGTCAGGCACTTTATTTTCAAACAAGCTACCATTTTTTTACATAGGGACAAGAAAACTAGACATAGTGGAGACCTTCTCATATTTGAGAGTTTCATTAGACAACAAACAATCCTGGGCGCACATGGTAAAGTGCAGGGCCATAACAAGTGAAAGAACTCTGGTTGCAATCACCAGTTTCTGTAAAAAACTGGGATCTAAACCTATAGGGACGATAAGGAAGATTTATAATGCAAAAGCTATTTCAGTAGCAACATACGGGGCTGGGTTATGGGGAATGGTTCCAATAGACCCCATTCAAAAGATAGAGGACGTTTTTTTAAAAAAGGTTTGCCTCTCTTCCACCTCGTTTTCTAATTATGCTTGCCATTTAGAATTGGCGTTACCTTACATAACCGATATAATACGACTTGCACTGATTATGTTGTGGCATTCAGTTTGGAGAAGAAAAACTGTGAATGTCAACCAGGCTATTCTATGAAATTGTCTGTCATTAGACAATGTTCATACAATTCCCTGCCTAGAGTATGTCAATACCACGTTATACTCCCTAGGTGTCACTGAACTGTATACAAACCCAGGTTCTTGCTCCAAACTCCGAAAAAAGAAAATTAAGTCCCTATTTATGGCCAAGGCTGATTATGCAAGGAAGGAGAGACACCAAGCTAAAACAGTAGCAAAATCCTATCACTGGATTCTTTGTATAAATGAAGGTGAATACTCTTATCTGGAGGAAGTAAATAACCCACAACATAGGTTTATTCTGTTAAGGTTTCGCACTGACTTGATCTCCCTGATGTTGGCGTTCCCAGTAAAAAAGTACCGCCATAGCGATCTGGATCAATGTCCCTGTGATAACTTGCCAACGCAATCTGACCTTCATCTTTTTTTTTCTGTAACTACTACATGGACCAGTGACTCAGATATATTGTACCTCTCCTAAGGCGGTACAATTTTACACAATGTCGAATTGCTCTCCTTTTTATGAAGAAACTTTGTATCCCTATGTCTATGTTTGTGTAGCATCTATTTTGTGGGCCTGCCTGCGCAAAGCCGCCATTTATAAAGGAGAAATGTGTTAGATTAAAATAATTGCTTTCCTTGAGCTCCTATTATTAATTGGAAGGTTAATCATGTTTCTTAGATCTGAGATTTTTAACATTATAGATACAATTATTGCTATTATTTAATTGTACAATTTTAAATAAGCTAATTCTTTTGATTGCCTTTTTATGTTCTTTATTAATTAAATGGAAGAAGGTTGGGTAAGCCCCGCTGTATGATTAAATAACGTACCTAGAGCAACTTGAAGTCTATCTTGGCAGAGTCATAAATGTATGTATCAATTTTATAATTTTTTTAATTGTTTCTTTTTAAATTTGTACACTTTTACGATCTATGTTATTTAACTCGATCGAATAAAGTTTTATTGATTGGCAATGTTTTAAAATAAAAAAAACACTGAAATTCACCAGTTATAATTATCTCAAGTAACTATAACTTATGTCTTAAGGTAACTATAACTCATGCGCTCACCATGCACAGCTAATTATCCCCACATATGACATCACTCATGACATCTTTTATGGCATCCTTGATAACTTCACTGTAACATCTGAAATTACATAATTGATGACAACACACATGGGGGGTACGAGTTACTCTCTAGTAACTCGTACCCCCATGCACTGTGTTGTCATCAATTATCCGGGAGAGGACTTTGTACTCTAGCTGGAGAGTATTGAGCTCCAGCTAGGAGCGCTTTTAAAAAATATGGTATGTTCACTGGGGTCATGGTCTTGGGGTCACTTCCTGAAGCGCCTCACCATTTTTTAGTTAATTGGACTCAGGGGATGGGGTCCCTATGGCCCACTAGTGGCTCAGGGAAGGGGGACCGCATGCTCCCCTCTATCTGGTATTCGCCCCAGGGAATGCACCCCCCACCTTCAAAGTGCATTTCTCCCCAAGGGATGGGGTGCCTGAGGCCCTGAGTGGCCTGGGGAGGGGGGCATCTCAGAGCCCTGGTTATGCTGATACTGCCTGAAACAAATTTAAAGACAGTAAAGCTATGGCTTGTTTACTAGAGTTACTTTTCACTGTTCACCAGTTCCATCAGCAAAACAAGAGGTTTAGAGGATACACAAGGATTCTCATGTATTGCCAATCAACAACCTCTCAGCCTGTACCACAACCCATGCAGGCCTTATGTGATGCTGGGGTAGAAAAGGTTCCAAAGGACAAAGCTAACAACAGCAGCAACATTCCACATCCTCCTCTTCACCAGGCATTGCTGCTAAACCTCTTGTTGAACCCTGAACGTCATGTTGAAAGTCTGCAGAGTCTATCATTGCCTTCCTTACTGGCATTCCATGACATCGGGCTAATGTGTCCTTCAGATTATCCACTTTACTTATGCCATTCGTTTTCTGGACATAAGTCCCCACATCATGCCAGTTTGATGTCAAGGGTTGATGGATCATGCTGTGATACTGCTAAAGGAAGTGATGACGTTGTTCATGTAAGTGGAGATTTAACAGGTACTGGTGGCAGAGATAGGACTGGGGTGTTACTTTTGAGACTTTTTAGAAGAACAGAGAAGACTGATTCTAGACCTTTGTCTATTGAACTCCTTCCTCAAAAAAGGAAAAATTCAAAATGATGACACTTGAATGCCACAGGAAGTACCTCCGTTTTGTGGTGGGGTTAGATAACTTCCAATCTACCACCCCACCCTTTGGACTTTCATCGGACCTTTGGGTCTTTACAAAGGTCCCGTCAGTGGTTTCGGCATATCATCTCAGGGAAAGGGATACATGTTTTCTCGCACCTTAAAAACTGACTGCTGAAGGCAGGCTTTCTGCAGCTAGTCTTAGACTACCTACAGTCAACTGTGTCATTACTGTCCATGCTGTTTTTTTAATTAAGGAGTCAAAGACCCATCTCCAGACAGTTTAGAAAGTGACCTTCTTTGGGGATGTTCTGGACACAGTTGTCTTGAAAGCCTTCCCACCTCTATAACAAGTCAAGTGTATTGAGGCTACAATTCCAATGTTACAAGCAGCATAATCTTTTTCGGCCTTGATGGTTTCTTAGGCTCTTGGCGTTGTGCATCCACTTGTGCCTCACATATGTTGGCATGTGTGGGCCTTTAAATATAACCTGCAGCTTCAGTGAGCACATCTCTTGGAGTGCATTTCAGGCAGAATCTATATCTCCGACAAGGTGGCTCGGGACCTTTGGTGGTGTAGGATGGATGACTGTGTGACGTGCTGCACACCATTTTTCTTTGCTCGCCAGAGCTTACATTAGTGATGGATGTGATGGGTGCTCATCTCTGGCGGTTAAATTAACGAGGTGGAGATCAGAGATAGATGGTCTTAGATGGATAAAGCTCAATTATTTTAGAAAAAGGGCCCCCTGCATACAAATAACTTGCCAAAAGCAATTTGAAAACATACTTGAGCAAGGAATAGTTCATATAGATCTGCGGGCCTACAAATTTTCTAACCAACATGCAACATTACAATTGATTCAGACATGAACTCATAACCAAAACGTTTTTTCATTTTCAGAATATATACTTTATTATTTTTTTTTGTATACAATATTATAGAAGAGAAATATTATGGTTAAAAGGTCATGAGAATATATTAAACTGTTAACATTCATTTGTACATGAAGCGGTATAAATATAACATTTGATAAAATAATTTAGTAAAGCACAGACATAAATCATATTATGGATGACTTGACGGTGTAATAACTGACGGTATAATAACTATGCACGTTTTGGCAGAAGTGCCTTCATCAGGAAGCCATCACATCTGTATCTAGAACATCGTGCATATTGCCACAACTTGGTGTCAGGGATTATAGGGATGGGCTCAAAAGCTTCAGAAGGGCCTCTTGTAATCAAACTCTGCCAAGTTACGATGTATGCCACTGCAAGAGTGGCTCCGATGATAAAGGTGCCCTGTTTCCTTTGATCGGCTCCTCTCTGGCGCTTCTCCAGAACACCGCTCCAGCTACGCCTGCATCCCACTGCAACTTCTGTCTGAATCGGGAATTCTCCCCCAGTTGGTGAAGCCGACTAATCAATCAGTGAAAGAGTGCTCAGTAGCAAACATCGGAACTTGGCCAAGTTTGATTACATGAAGGCACTTCTGCTGAAATTCACGTATTTATTATACCGTCAGTTATTACACCGTCAAGTCATCCATAATATGATTTATGTCTGTGCTATACTAAAGAATGATTTACCATGGTTTTTTGTCTTCAACTGTACATAACATAATAATTGCTGACTGAAAATGATGTTTGCTATGTTTCAGTTATACTAAATGACTTTATTATATGTTATATTTATACCGCTTTATGTGCAAATGAATGTTAAAGGCACCTTGTAAACAGATGTTTAATATATCCTCATGACCTTTTAACCCTAATATCTCTCTTCTATAATCAAAGGAACCTAGACAGATGTATAGTAATAAGCTTAAGGACACGCCAACAAAACGCAGACCAGGAGGGAGGGTGGTGGGAGGGTAAGGGATTGTTTTAGTTAATGTGATAGTTTAACCTCTTCTGTGCCCATGACGAGATAGTCTCGTCATGGAGCACGGTCGCGCTGTGCCCATGACGAGACTATCTCGTCATGAACCCCACCCACTAATGAAACGCCCGGCACAGGAGGGGGAAAGGGCGTGGCACTGAAGGGGTTAAATTGCATTTCAAGCTGTAATTGCTCCAGGCGATAACTCTGTACAACATAAGCACGCGTTATTGGTCGTACATATGAACAGAATTTATTTTGATGTATTATGACTCGCACTCAAATTTATTACCCTACAAGTTAGAACTTATTAAGCTAAGATGTCTCAAAAACAAAAAATGAAAATGCCATAATGTACCTAGCAATAACATTTTATTCTTTATCTGGTGCTCAATAAAGTTTGTTAAAAAATAAATCTCTCTTCTATACTATTGTATCAAAATAATAATTAAATTAAAGTATATATTCTGAAAATGAAAACAACGTTTTGGTTACGAGTTTATCTCTGATTTAATTGTAATGTTCCATGTTGGTTAAAAAAATGTGTATGCCCGCAAATCTATATGAACTATTCCTTGCCCAAGTATGTTTTCAAATGCTTAGATGGATGGAGCACCACCACATAAATCTTCTGGAGCTTGAAGACATTTGCGTAGTCCTCTGGACTTTTCTGCCTTCAATCAGGGCAGGTTAATTTTGGTGCTGACAGAAAACACAATCCTCATGTGGTACTGCAAGAAGCAGGCCAGAGCTGGACCCATTCTCTCTGTCCGAAGGCTCTTAGGCTTTGGCAATGGTTCGCCCTTCACAGGATTTTCCTCACAGTGAATCACTTGACTGGATCCCTCAACACCAGGACAGATAAGTATAGGATGTGTTACCTTGCTGATCATGGGTAGCGTCTGCACCTAGAAATGGCACAGAGTACCTGCACCCATTGGGGCATGTCCTTGGTGATCCTACTTGCTACCTCTGAAAAACTCATTGCCCTGCCTGTTGCACTGTTGTGATCCCTCCTCAAAAGTTATTAGGAGATGCATTCTGCTTCTCATGTTCACTGTGCCACTGGAACCAAACTGCACCCAACTAGGGTGAGACCAGACTTGGGTTGCTGGTGTTACAGCTCAGAAGGGACCTGGCTTGGCAGTTCCTGTTAGGAGCTGGACTAAGACTACATATGGCTGGATCTAATCTGAGGTGGCATGGTGGGCAAAAAGATTAGGGAGTGGGATGTGCCCAAGTAAATACCATAGGCTAAATTTAATTCCAGTCTTCCACCCATCACTTTTTTGTATACTTTTGTGCGATGCCGTAAGTGTGACCTGCATGACCAGACTTGGATCCCATGCTCACTATGCCACTGGAAAAAAGCTGCAACCCACGGAAGAGCCCCAACTAGGGCAAAACTGGTCTTAAGTTACTTTGGTTCCAGTTCAGAGAGGTCGTGGGTTGGCAGCACAGGCTAGACTGATCCTATTGAAGCAGGACCAAAGCATTTCGCATATGACAAGGTCTAATCTGAGGTGGCATGGTCGGCAAAAAACTGGGATGAGACTCTAGTAAATTACCAGTGGCTGAGATTAATTGAGGCATTCTACCCATCACATTTTTGCTACTTCAGTGGGACTCTGGCATCCTCTACATGTCTCTGCCTCTAATCACCCGGGCCCTGGGGAAAGTCAAGCTAAACAAATCACATAAATGCTGATGATCTTGGATCAGGCCAGTAGGGTCCGGTAATCTGAAAGGCTGACCCTGTGCATCTTCCCTCCACTTCGTCATCCTCTTCAGGAGAACTTGATGTGCCTGCAGTAAGGCAGCTTATTGCATCTGTACCTCAACAAGCTAAACCTTCATACAGAGAGATTTAGTTGAATCAACTGAGAGGCTTTGATCTATCATCTGAGGGAGTTGATGCCATTTTGGCTGCTAGCCACCCTTACTCCAATTTAATTTATTTGGCAGGTAGATTAGTAATTTATTTAAAAAATCTTATTCCTAACCATGAAATAGCCTAAGGCGATGTTCTCTGATTCTTTTCTCTGCATGCATGCTAGGTTCAAGTTTAGAGGAGACACGTGCTGCTCGATCAAGCAAAAAAAGGCCTGCAACCAACTTACAACTGCATTGAACTCCTGACCAACTGTGTCACGTTTATAATGAAAACTGAAGACTTTTTTTTTTAAACACTCTATGGGCTGCCCGTTATACAGAACCTTGAGACCTTTTTTTGGGTGTTGTGAGCTGTGTAAATACAGACAGTTGTAGTTGTTTACATTTGCTTGCATTAATAATTTTGACAAGATGATTTGGTCAATTTGACTTGTCATGCCATTGATAGGAAAGGTGTTTCTCATGCAGTATGTGCTCACAAGATATGCTGAATGTGGAAGGAATACCTTGAATTTGCCCCTTTTACATGGTCACTGAAGACTGGTAGCATCCAGTGCAGGATACTCAGTACTGTGCAGGACAGGACCAATCTCTTTCAGTCTTTGAACTTTGAAAAGTATGCTTCCTTTTCAAATCTAGAGTGTTTGAAGTTATGTGACTTAGAATCTTTTACTAATCGGTGTTCAACTGCACGCTTTCATTCACAATGTAAACTTCACGTTTGCCAACGATTCTGAGGCTAAGGTGCGAAATATATGGGTTTCACTTTGAAAACTCAAAGTTTCAACTTGTGTGTCCATGTTTTTCCCTTGAAAACTGGTTGCATTTCGAGCAACATTTTTTAAACTAAAGTGGTATAGCGAATAATCTTGACTTCATTAGGTTTATTAACAGGGGTGCAAAGGTCATGGTTTATATAATCTTTTTGACGCACATTTGATGGCAGAGAGTGATATTAAAGCTCTTTAGCATCAAGAAATAAAAATTGATAATTGTCTTTTCAAGTGTGCTAGGCTACCATGCCCAGATGTCAGATTAACATAAAACGTATTCAAAGACTACAATTGATTAAAAGTAAGAGAAGCATTATTAGTTTCTGGCCCTCGCCATGGTGTATATAGAGTGGTCTCAAACACAGTTAATGGCTTACACTAGTATACCAAAGGGAATTTACTATTGTATGCATTATGCAGAAAACCTTGGTTAGGTAAATATGAAAGACATAGAAACCTATTATACAACTACAACGGAATGTTTGGTACCCTAAAACTTGCACTTTTAAAAATTCACAGTTAAAAATGCGTGGCTTTTCTAAATGATTTGAGATTGTATGTGTAGTTCAATAAAATACAACCAATACTCGAGTGGCACAGGATTTGGACCTCGGATAATCTGGCTCTGAACCGTTCCATAATCCTTGACCTTTTAAATTTGGAAGGGGTCTCAAAGATCAGTTGGCTAACCTATATCAAATCATTCTGTGGCAAATTAGATCATTGTGAGTTTTACGATAACCCCACAACCTTGGCTCGGATAGCGAGAAAAGATCTGAAAAAACTGTGTTTGGACTATCTAAATGACTGCAGATTGGCCATTGAACTGAGGAAAACATCGGTCCAGAGCCACCAGCTGATTTCTACTCATTTATCAATTCAACCATATATAAAATTAGTAGATGGTGACTTTGATAGGTTTTTGTTAGTTCGATTTTGCCTGGGAATTATTCATAGGCTACTAAGTTTCCCGGAACGGAATGACTGGTCCAAACAATTATGCAACTGTCCTTGCGACGATATTTCGACTCAATCTACACTGCATGTTGTACTTCTGTGTAAATTCTATTCTATTCCTAGGAAAAGATGGATTCTGCCAGTTTTGAAACTGTTTGGCCTCAGGCACTGCCGACCTGCACTTATTGCCCTGCAAATGCTAGATACTGTCTTTGCTGTAGCTTCAGTCAATGCTTTTTTAAAATTAATTTTCAAATCAAGGAATCAGTTGTTAATGTAGACATTCTTTGTGCTTTTAACTTGAATTGTGTTATCCATGCTTTTATGATTATTGATTTTAATCGAATAAAGCTGTATTTTGAATTTGAATTTGAATGTGTAGTTCTAAAGTAACTAACATCTTCTGCTTGTTGCAGCTGGTAAAGTGCTGTTAAACCTTTCTGTCTTTACTAGAAAATGCTGTTTACTGAACTTCCTCAGTAATGTTATTTAGGATTTTTACTATTATAATATGCTATGCTTAAAACACAACCTATTTATTGTTATTGAACAAAAAAACTAATGATTTACAGTTTTATATTTTATGTTTTAATTTACTCTATTTTTATCAGGTGAAGGAATTTGATTCAATATCTCGTTTGGATCAATGGCTTACGACCATGCTGCTACGCATCAAAAAATCAATTCAAGGTGACACAGATGGGGACCTCAAGTGAATTGTTGAAACTACTTGTGGCATGTAGTCAACGTCCTAATTTTTGTTCTGTTTACTGGCCTGTGACAAATATGAGACACGTTATACTACTAGCTTCACTATGCTATTTCAGAAGCAAATACTTTGTGTATTGTTCAGTATCAATCTGTGTGCCTGTATTACCAACACAGCTGGGTTAGAAACTATGCTGTTATGTTGGGTCTCCACTTTGTGTGTATGTATATGATAGTGTACTTGATATGAGACCAGGCGTCACAAAGCACAGGTGAGCTGGATCTACTGTGTGTCTTGGACTAAGTTATTTTATTATGTAAAAAGGTGATACGATTGCCTACAGTGTGAATGTTTAAAAGAAAAAAACAGGCTCAACATTCCACCAGGCAAGTAAACAGATTTATTTACTAGCTTTCCTTGTTTCACAGTTTATATTGTTAAACCGTTATTTGGCTATTTCAGAGATTAAAAAAACATTGGACTGGTAATTAGTGGTCAAGTGGTGTAAACTAAAATAGGCTTTAGATTTACTAATCCTAGTAATTACCTATTCAGGTACTAGGTAGATATCAACAGCAGTCCATAAATCCAGAGCTTGTTATTTGGCTCAGAGATGGATTGCCAAGAGCTGGCAGTCTATTCAAGGTAATGCTACTATTTGGACTAAAACATTCCCCAATTTTTTCTAACAATTTTAGGTTTACTTTCATCCATTTATTTTTGCTCATTTAATTTGTTCTGAAAATCTCAATTGCGTTGGTCCTGCTAAAGACAGTAATACAAAGACCGATTGACTCCAAACAGTGCTATTATCATAAATAGTAGCGACTGAAATATTTTTATTTTCCACCACATATCAATTAAGACTGTGCACTAAAAACATTTGTTACTTTCGGTTCCTCACATAAGTCCTGTACATCATATAGTTGGTGGCTTTTAATGGCAATACCTATCCACATTTTTAAGTAACATAGAAATAATGTTGAACTATTGTTCATGCAATACATTGTTTTGTGTGCTTGTGACTTGCAGCATGAAGTAATGCTGTTTTGTTGCAGCTTTTTTTCTTGTAGGCTGGTTAACTTGTATTACCTAGTCTACATATTTAAGTCCATGTATTTTATTTAAAAAAGTTTATATTTGAAGATGCAGTATATCATCAGTGGAGGTTTACAAAAATTAACATACTTTCATTACTTTTACTTTTTTGAATTTTCATGTGTTAATATTTCATTTTTGGAAAAAATATTACATTAATTCCATTGTTTTGATACTTGAGAGTTTGCAATCATACAGAACATGTCATGCAGATAAAATCACTTAATTGCCAATATCAATGTTTCTGTTAGCATGTTTTGCTTCACTTTAAAAAAAAAACAACTCTTTAAGCCCATGGGGCAGAATTAATGGATGGAAAAACATTCATATTTGTTAGCAAAAGGGCTTGAAGCATTGGGTTGCGCAGCTGAATGTTGTCAAAGAAAATGTTCATATCAGAAAAAGGTCAGTTGTTCAATCAATACTTTTGTTCAGTATTAAGATAAATAGAAACGGTGTATGAAAAACTGTAGAAAAGGAAATGGAGTAACTAAACCATTTACAAGAAAAGATTTCAAAATATCTTTGAACTAAACTAGAAACAGACGTGAAACTTTGAGATCTGCAGGCAGCGCAGTCAACAACCATTACATCCTTGCTCAGGAAAAGGGGGCTGAAAACCAAAAGGTCTTGCTCCACAGATGTGGGTTGAGGTACAATTTGGCTGTTACAGTTCTGGTCAGTTATCCTGACATCTGTGAGTCTACTAATTTGCTCTTCAGTGGTAGTGAGCAATTGGATAAATACTGTGAATTTATCAACTAGCACAAAAACAGCATGGATTCACTGGTAGAAACTCACATCAGACTACTTTTCCACTCCTGAAAAGTGAAGTAGATGAAAGTATAGTGATAGCTGTGATCTGCTTGAATTTAATTTAAGCTTTTGGTAGTAGTCAACGCAGACTAAAGAAGTCCAGCAAACATAGGAAACAATTAAGGTAAACAAGAAAGGAGCTATCTTATTGATAGAAAGGAAATAATACTAGTTATTGAAGTTCGATGTAGGAAAGAAGTACATATCAAGTGCCATACAAATCAGCCCTTGTTGGTTTGGTGCTGCTTAAATAGCTTTGAAATTCCAAAAGAGCTATAAGGCATGCCTACTTTAAGGTGGAAAAAAGTTTTATTAAAGGACTGAAAACCAACATGGGCTGGACATAACAAAGCCAAGATTTTAAAATGCTGGACGAGTTGTTGAGGACATTATTTATATTACAGGAATCCTGTGAAACATTACAGGATCTAAGATGAGGTCTTAGAAGCCAGTGAAAAAATTTCATTTTGGAAATTGTTTTAAATCTGGAATGAATGTCACAGCAGCATAGCCAGAGAACAGGGATGATAATGTGCATTAAACTTAAAGACCATCCAGAGACAAGCTACTAACATTTTACCTGGTTGAAACAACTTATGTTCTAAAGCAGGACTTGTGAATAAGTATGCATACAGTCGGGAAAATTATGTATCAGGCCATATTCAAAATCCTTAAGACATTATTTCAATAAATGAGAGTTTCTTGAACAAGAAGTGCAGTAATGAAACTGGGTTGTGTTGGACTGGGTTAAAAGCAATATATAAGCCTTGTTATTATGTAAAGGCCAATGAAGACGTGAGGAAATTATCCAGCTACAGTGGAGAAGAAGAAATGAATGATTTGAAGTAAACAAAAACCAGATAGCACTCCTGTAGTTTCTTCATACAGAACATATACCAGAGAATCACCCAATGGATATGTGGGGTGTCCTTGTCTGCTGCTAAGAACATCCTGCTGCTAAAGTTAACTAAAAACATTTTAGCTTCACATGATTGTTCTGCCAAAATATTTCTCTCCCTTTTATTTTCTGCTGAAAGATCAGAGTGAGAGGACACTTATGTATTTTTTACTGATGACATTCTGATTCACAGAATGTGCACCTCGGTCATTAATTTGCCGAGTGTTGTTTGTTCGCCTGAAGCAATGAAATACTGTTGTCTGATTTCATTGGGTTGAGTGTGTGTAAATACAGGATTCTTTGATTTGGCCATTAAAGACATAAAGCAACAAATGTAAAGTTGTCAATTTGTAATTTAATTGTGCTTCTCTCAGCCTAGATAGTAAGGATTTTAAGCGCTTGTTTTTTCTTTTGGGTTTTCCGTCGATGCCCTGTTTATTTTTTGCAGCATATCGATGCGAAAAGTATAACACTGAAAAATGTAAAAATCTCTCCTATATTACCACGTTTTTTAAATGCAGACTATAATGCATAGCGTATGTTCTGCAAAACCACTCATCATATTATGCTTTAGATTTATTCATGTCTTAATCTTGTCACCAGCCTATGGAATCTCTGCTTTTGCATTTTGTAAAATGAGCCCTGAGGTTTGTTTTATGAAAATATATAGATTTACTTTCAGTAAGCACAAGTACCATGAACACAAACAAATAGCAGAAATAGTAAGAGCAGTACATTCGACAATAGAAAGATTTTGACTGCACACATAAAACAATTGAGCATCTGAAGCGAAGCAAATGGAAACCTCAAATATAAGTGTCAAATTATTTATATACATTAGTGGCAGTGATGTTGTTTTCATCATAAAAACAGAAAATCATTTTAAACCCACAACTTCATAAACTTCAGTTAAATTGTAATAAATTGTGACTAAAGACTGCCGCTATAGAATGCAACTATTTGTGTTATCCAGAACATGAGGTTATTATGTTACATAAAAAATTCTTACTTATTTCAAGTGCTCTGTAGTTTAATCATTGTAAATTATTGATTTTAGCTGTGTGTTTTAATGATATTTTGTCAAATAATTGTTTTGTAATATTGTTTTAAATGTTAGTAGTATGCTTTCATCTGTACTTTCCTGGGCATTATTTTGTATTTGTCTGAAGGCCTGAAAACTGTATTTGTACACACATACAAAAATATGCTTTCAACATAGGGTATAATTATGATGTTGTTGTACTAAACCTCTTTATGCAAATGTCTTTATATTTGTTCATACCTGTGTACATGCAAACAAGCATCATTGTAGTTATGGTTTTGGCTAGCAGATGGCATGCATCAACTATTATATGATTGAAAAGCTGCTGAATCACAGTTTAATATCACCATTTAGCACTGGGATGATCTGTTGGGCTTCTGTGTTCTTACGCCTATTGTTGTGTTAATAAAATATACACTTAATACTGAAGCAACTTAAAGAGCCTAGTATATAAGTTTTGTGTGAAACCATACTGGAATAAATTCAGATATCAAATTGCTTCTGTGCATTATTCCTTGCATAAATATTTCTGCCATGTTCATTTTTGATACATTTGAATATTTGTTGACATTTGTTCTATAAACAGTAATATTTGTCAAAACAGTTCAATTGCTTACACATTCACGCGGCAGAAAACAATTTTTAATTTATTTTGGTCTTTCGTCATATGATGCATAGGCACTTGAATTTTCATTCTGTTTTTCATATCAGTCTCCATTGTTCAAGAGCAACTGCTATTTATTGTGCTTTTATTTTTAGTGCATAACATGGTTTAGATACCAGACTGAAGTCCTTGGGTGTTTTTGTTTATTTATTATTTTTAAATATCAAACTATATTATGTGAAAATGTATATCAACCAGAAATATACTTCCTTGTAAAAATGCAACCTGAAGGCCATTTTCCTTTTCTCCCTGGTATCGTGTACGTAGGAGACAGAACCCGTACATAGCCTATATAAGTGAAAGAAACCAGTCTCCATTTATGTCATGTTGTTTTTTATTTAGTGCGACCAGTGGCACAGCAATTCAAATTTAAGGATTTAAGAAAAGACTACATAAGAAAGAGATATGGAGTCCCTCCAAGCCCAGGACAGAACAGCCGTCCACCAGAAAATGTATTCAAACTTAACGGAGTTGGTTCTGATCAGTGAAAGGTCAAGGCCAGATTTGGTGGTGTGGACCTATCCACTCAATGCCTTTATAGTGCACCGAATCCTCACTTCCTACTTTACAGCAAATAATTTTTATTGGAAGCCTGCCAAATTTGCTGTCAGTAAGAATCTAATTTCTTTCCATGTACAAACTGGTTTATTTTAGTGTGTGCCAAGTATGCATAATTTACTATTGTGTAACTATGCTAAAAATTCAGAAAAAGTATGCAAAATTGAAAAACAGCATTTTAACACTATATTATAGCATGAAATGCATCCTCTTGTCTATTTTGGGTACAAAGGTGCATTCTACTTTAGCAAAGCACAAAAACAAGTACAGTAAAGACCAGCAACTCATGTTCTGGGGATCCCCATGCCCTCATGATACATTTTTGCCACACAGGGAGGGAAATTGCACAATGTAGTGTAATAGCGTAATATCTGGAATTCCATGTAAGAAGTGTAATATAAAAGTACTGAGAATATGCAGACATAAAGGGAATTACCCCAGGCCTAGTTTATTTTCTGGTTGCCTTAGAAATGCTCTCACAATCCAAACTGCCTTTCTTCTACCTTTCTTGTAGTTTTTAATCTCTATGTCTGTGAAATTAAATAAAACTAGAAAATCTTGTTGATGGCTTAAACCATCCAGTGTTAAGGTCTGTAAAATGTTAAAACAAAATGTTCGCTTTGTAAAACTTTTTTTTTTTTTGTTGCCTCTTCTTGATGATGCAAGTACTACTTTACTTATCAAAAGTGAGAGGAATCGGACGCTTTGCAGCTGCCAGGGGGGGGCGGGGGGTGGGGGGGAGGGGGGGGATATTGGAGGGGTGGGGGTGTGATTCCCGGGGGCTGGACATGGAGCAGCTGTACCACCTATGGAGCGTCATATGGACACTTACGACCGGGGACACCCTGCAGTTACTAGTTATTGTATGGTTATAACTGTGCACTGATAATGATGCTACGAAAATCAATAAAAATGATTGGTATAAAAGTGAGAGGAATGACATAGGATATTCAGTATAACAATTATAGTCTTTCGCTTAAAAATGTACTCCAGGGGGGGTGTAGCCAATAACATTAAGATGGCAATCACACTCCAAGAGTGCTCCGCACCCCTCCACCATTCGCTTCCATCCCCGCTGAGTTTGGGATCTGAGGCTGCCACATTCTGCAGTGTTGAAACCCTTGAGACCTGTGGGTTGCGATTGGGCTGCTGGAGGCTGCGGCGATGAACTGCCGCAGTGAGGCCTGCTGCACCCTCCGGCCCAACATGGCACCCTGAGAAGGCATTGCTTTCCCACTGGCAGTCAAGAGCAGCTGGGCCTGGGCCATTTTGCAGAGTGCTGCGGTGGCTGATGGTGACACCAATCCCCTGATTGGTCCCCCCTTGAACGAAGGCAGCACCGTGAGGAGACTCGTCCCGCTGATTCCTGCTGCACTGATTCCTGGCCCACCGAGGCCCTGCAGCGGAAGCTCCCCCTCACCTGATGTGTCCTGTGGGCTGAAAAGCCGGGACTCGGGTGGCCTGTGGGCAACTATGGCTTGCGGGAGCCTCCGGACTTCAACTGAGGCTTCATGACCCTGACGGATCCATTTGGAAGTGGGCGGCACCTGGACTCAGTTGGCCCACGTGGACTATTAGGACCAGACCATGCTGCGGAGCGGTGTGCACCTATAGTATACTGCCTGAGCAGTGGTGTGCTGGGAAACTGACCTGTTGTCTCCGTAGACAACAAAGAAGAATAAGCGGGGCGCTGCGATGGCAGCAGATGGTGCCATGCCACTCCACCCGACATTAAGACTCATTGAGATGAGAACTTGCCCTGCCGCCCACCGAGGCTGACTGCGCAGCGGGGACCTTCACTGCTGGGTCCCCTGGGGTGCCTTGAGATTGCCAATGGATGTGCAGGTGGCCTGTGAGCACCCTGGCGCCTTCACGGCCTGGGAGTCCATCAACAGCTTATCTGGGGATGTGATCTGCTGGTTCCCGGGCAGCGTGTTGGGTGTTTTTCTATGCGGGACAGACGGTGTCCTAGTCACTGCTATTCCGCGGGGCCTGCTGGAACTTGGCCCTGCACAGTGACATGGAGATCTGAAAGAGACTATTAGCTATGGATTCCTCACCTTAGAATTACCCCCAGGGTCTGACTGGATCTGGGGAATATTTCTTCAGCAGTCCCCCTGTGCGCATCTGTAGGTGGCGTTGGTCGACTCCGCGTTCGTTGTTGGCATCGTGATTGCCGGAATGACGTTGCTGTATCTACTTAGATGCTGACCCTGCTCGTTGACGTCAGTTCTTTCTTTTTCCGCACCAGCCAGCGCAGATCCGGAGAGAGCGGTACTTTGACTCTCTTTTTTTGACTTTTTGTCAACATCTTTTCAAGCCGTCTGATTCCTGGTGCACATGGATGTCATCTCATCGGAACAGCTTAAAGCCTGATGGCTCCTGCCACAAGCTGATGTTGGTGATGGACCCTCATCTTGTGTGCCTCTGGTGCCTGGAGCACGACCACGACCCGAAGTCGTGCTCCGACTGCCATGCCATGAACTCGAAGTCTTTGCGAGAGCAGTCCTGAAAGCTTCTGGAGGCCCAGCAGTCGGCTAAGCCCCGCTTGAGGTCCCAGTCGAGAGGGAGGTCGCGGGACCGGTCACGGAGTCATCACCACCACTCCTCGTCGAAGTCTTCATCTTTGGGTAAGTCGAAGCACAAGAAGAAGGCGAAGCAGCACCGTTGCTCTTCACGTTCTCCCCATCCGTCGGCCGATGTGACGTGACGTGTCACCCAGCTCTGCCCGCAGAGCCTGTTGGGTCAACTCCAGCCTTTCCTCCCTTCCTGGGAGGCGGAGGGACCCCTGCCCAACTTTGTAGCTTTTACTAAGCCCTCCACTCCTTCTTTGGGCAGCCCGACTCCGCCGGCGTGCCTTTGGGCCCCGCGGACTCAGCTGGGGGTTCTAGGCCTTCGATACTGGTGGCTCCGGCACCGCAGGGCCCCCAGGGATCCAGGCCTGGATCCGCAACAGTGTCAGTCAACCTAACAACACCACCTCCGGCACCGAATCCATTGGCGGCACCGACGCCCTCTCCGACGCCGGTTGTGTCCCCAACCAACATCGACCCCAGTCCCCCACTCGATATGGACACGGAGCCGGACCTGCATCGACTGACATCGGTACCGACGCTGACCAGTACTTTTGTACCCCTGTTCTCCCCTGGTGTTCCCTATCACCCTGAGTGGCTACCAGAGGAGGGGGAGGAGGACTGAGAGGGGTCTGTGGACCCTCTGGCAGACCAGTTAGAAGAACCGGACTGGAGAGAGGAGTTGGGTGAGGCCAGTGGTCTGGACATCTCGCCAGACCTTGGCATGCTATCTTCCTCTACTGTGGCTACGGAGGAGGGTGCATCATACGCAGTGGTGTTGTGTAGGGTGACTGAGGCCTTAAACCTTGAGCTTCCTACGGTGGCGGTCAGGACTAACCTCCTGACCGAGGTGCTTCGACCGGCGGCGGCCTCTTCGGAGCCTCTGCTGCCATTCAATGAGGCCCTCACGGACATCCTTTTGGCCACTTGGTCCAAGCCCAACACAGAGGCCCCTGTGGATAGGATGATTGCCCGACATCACCGCCCGGCCCCAGGCGACCCCATTTTCCTCTCCCAACACCCTACCCCCAGGAGCTGGGTGGTCCAAGCCTCAACTTCCAAGGGCGCATTCCCTACAGCTCTACCTGATAGGGAATCCAAGAAGCTGGACCATCTTGGGAAGAAAATGTTTTCTTCCTCCAGCTTAGGACTGCGGTAGGTGAACACCGCATGTCTCTTGGGCCGTTACTACCATTCTGTGTGGGACACGGTCGTGCAGGTGCTGCCAAAGTGCCCGGAGAAGGCTTGGGCCATGCTCTCTTGTGCAGTTGCCGAAGGGAGAGATGCAACCAAGTTCGCCATACGATGTGGACTGGACACCGCTGACTCGCTGGGCTGGAAGTTTTTAATGTCGGCAGCCATGAGACGCTACGCCTGGCTGAGGTCCACTGGCTTTTCCGGTGATGTCCAAGCTACCCTTTTGGACATGCACTTTGATGGCCGTCCCTTGTTGGGCGACAAAGCAGACCACGCGTTCGAGCGCTTTAAGGACTCCAGGACTACGGCCAGGTCCTTGGGCCTCGCTTCTACCTCTCTCCCTGCCCAGTCTGCTTTTCGCCCCTTTCGTGGCTACGGAAGGAGTGCCCACCACTTTCCGCCCAGAGCCACAGGCCTGTGCAAGCTGTCCAGCCTCTGTGCGGCCAGGGATTTGAGACCCACCGTCGTCGGTCTGGGGCCAGCATGTGTGCCAGTTCACCACCCCCTCTGCAGCAGCCTCCAAGCCCTCCTAGTCTGACCTTTCAGGCCCACCATTCGCCAGTGGGCGGCAGGATCCACCATCACCTTCCCCACTGGCTCAACATCACGCCAGACAGGTGGGTTTGGCAGATGGTCTGAAGGGGCTACTCCCTCCCCTTCGAGACTACCCCTCTATCCATGCACCTCAATTCCATCGCATGTCGGAGGATCACTTGGCCCTTCTTCGCCAGGAAGTGATGGCTCTCTTGGCCAAGGGAGCCATCGAGCGAGTTCCTGCCCCAGAATAGGTCATGGTTGTTATTCCCACTACTTTCTGGTGCCAAAGAAGGACAAGGGCCTGTGTCCTATCTTAGATCTCAGGAACGTCAACTGCTTCCTCCGGAAGGAGAAGTTAAAAATGTTGACATTGGCTCAGGTCCTGTCTGCCCTCGACCCTGGAGACTGGATGGTAGCGTTGGACTTGCAGGACGCTTATTTTCACATCCCCGTCCTGCCGGCCCACAGGCGTTACCTACCGTTCACGGTAGGCCACGAGCACTTTCAGTTTACCGTGCTCCCCTTTCGCCTTACCAGTGCCCCTTGGGTGTTCGCGAAAGTGATGGCGGTGGTCGCAGCTCATCTGCGCAGGTCAGGGGTTCCAGTCTTCCCCTATCTCGACGACTGGCTGTTGAAGGCGGACTCGCCCCAGGCTGTCATCTCCCACCTCCAGACTACAACCGACTACATTCGCTGGGGTTCACCATCAATGTGCCGAAGTCACACCTGATTCCCTCGCAGAAACTTCTTTTTTTTTATCGGAGCAGTTCTGGACACAGCGCAAGTTCGAGCTTATCCTCCTGAGCAGTGAGTCCGGGATATTCAGGATATGATTTTGATCTTTCAGCCACTATCCCGGGTTTTGGTCAGAATGACCCTGAGGCTACTGGGCCTCATGGCCTCCTGCATCCTGCTGGTGGGCAATGCTAGGTGGCATATGCGGGCTCTGCAGTGGGACCTGAAGTTCCAGTGGGCACAGCATCAGGGAAATCTTTCTGATTGCGTCCAGATCTCAGAGGGCAGGTTCACTGAACACCAGGGCGGATGAACTCAGACGCCAGTGCGTGATGGATCACGAATGGCATCTTCACTCGTAGGTGGTGCAAGGTCTCTTTCAGCAGTGGGAAGAGCCTTGGTTAGGTCTATTCGCCACCGAAGAGACCGCGCAGTGTCAGCAGTTCTGCGAGTTGGAATTTACACGGCGGCACTCGCTAGGCTAGGCGACGCTTTTCTATACGCCTTTCCGCCTATACCACTTCTACCCAGAGTGTTGAAGAAGATCAAGCGTGAATGGGCCCAAGTCATTCTTGTGGCTCCGGACTGGGCACGAAGAGTCTGGTATCCCAAGCTCTTGCACATGGCCATCGATCCTCCAATCAGACTGCCCCTTTGGGACGATCTTCTGTCGCAGCAGCAGGGGACAGGCCTCCACCAGAACCTGTCCAGGCTCCACCTCCTTGTGTGGAGATTGAGCGGCGACAGTTGACAGCTTTCGACCTTCCTCCCGAAGTCTGTAATGTCATCTTGGCAGCCAGGCGTCCCACCTCTAGAACGGTATACGCCTGTAGTAAGGCAGATCTATTGCCTTTGTCAGAGTGTCAGAACACCAAGAAGTGACGGGCCAACTGGCTTTTTCAAGGGGTCAGCTTTTCTAGGGTCATGGATTAAATGACCCAAGAGACCTACTGTATTTTTATTAATGTTGCTTGGGGCTGCTGCGATTACATCAGCCCTCCACACCATTAAAAAAATGGTTGATGGTGCCCCTGTCTCTTCTAGGATCAGCACCGGGATGATAAGAATACAATTTAAAAAATGCTGGGGCCTTATGGGGTTCTCCTTACCAGAGCAGTGAATAATAAATGAGTGTCTCCTGTCTCTAATTTATTGCTAATTTTTTTGCTTTCATAAAATTGTTTGGGTGCCCCAGTGCCCACCGGCTACTCACACTTTAAAAATAATTCTCCACAGCCACTGTCAGGTCCCCAACCAGCACCCAGGAGGGGGTAATTTTTTGTTTTTAAAGTGGGTGCCCATCCAGGTCACCCACAACATGCCAGCTTGTGGGCCGTGGGGTGGAGCCACAATGTCCCTGCGGCCCCTGCAATCACTGATGCAGGACATGGCCATTTAAAAAAAAAACATTTCTTAAAGTGGATACCCTGGTGTTCACCTGGGACATTCACAACATAGCATTCGTTGGGGACTGTGGGGGAGCCCCAAGGCCACCACAGAGCCTTTGGGCTCTCCAACCAGCACCCAGCATGGTGCTGGCAGAAGCTGGCTTAATTTCTTTACTCCCATCCAGACAGGAGCAGCTTTTTGCTCTGCTCCTGCGCGGGCTTGAGCAAAGTTGTGTTCCCTGCCCGGAAGAGTGCGGGCAGGGAATAAAGTTGATATTCCCTGCTCTCACTCTGCCATGCAGGGAACATCAGCGTCTCGGGGATGGGGTGCTACTCATCTCTTGTAAACAACAAAAGAGTGAATAAAGAACAACAGCGTGGGCAAAAACCAAGGAGGTTTGTTTGTCTATTGCGGGAGTGTGCGAGCATGGAAGTAAGTTTGCCACCCTCTCTAGGGATACATGTTCCCCCAGCCATTGCGACTGTGTCTTTCAGCTTTACAAGATATATTAACTCTTTTTCTGTCACCATTTCAGATACTATAGCTCACTACCCCCCTCTCGGACCCATGATGTTAGTCGTACATTGCATATGAGTAAGCAGACCATTTCTTCTCCATGCCACTGTTTTATCATTTTAATAACCTTTTGTTATGCATGCACTGGAGCAACGACGCCTGGCAACAACCACGGGCGCCCAAAATCAGCATGCAATACACTTTCACGAGTCAGCTCTCATTATTTACACAGCGGCTAATTGCCACTACCTAGGCAAAATTTGTGCTAGATTTAGAGAATACTGTAACCTGATGCAGGCACTATACATGGATCTCACTTCAAACACCTCCGGTGTTTTTTGTTCATTTTAGACAAGTAACGCTCGCCCTCGGGCAGTAGTGGCCGAATTTGCTAAATACACCCACTCCCGCCTCACAGCACGGGATTACCAAATTGTTTGTTCACTCGAATTCGCTAAGGACAAAAAGTTTCCAACAGGTCACATGTATATGTTTATGTGTGTTGTCTGTTTTTTCCTTCCTTACAGATTTTGTTAGCCCTGGAATAGCAAGGAGGCTTATCGGTAGAACCGTAAGTTTTACCACTTTCATTCCACTGGTTAGGGTGCGCCTTAGCGTGCGCATACCGCCGTGGTTTGCTCTCTGGTCCTGAAGAATGCTTAGCCAAATTGGCTTGATAAGCTGAAACATGTCGACCACTTTCTTCTCACTAATCTAAATCGGACGAGCTTTGGTTATCCTAACCAACCAGTTCTAGTCCGTCTCACTTGTTTTTAATGGTTTTTGGTTTACCTGGATTAAATTTATTATAGGTTAAAACCACAAACCTTTTAAAAATTCACATCCACCTTTCCATCAAAATCCAGCTCAGCTGTAAATCAGGCGTCGTAGCACACCAGGGAGGCACTCGGCCTCCTTGGTGGGAACTCGATGATGAAGCATGTCACCAACCAGGTTGGTGAGTGAGGGTTCTTTTAACAAACCTCCTTGGTTTTTGCCCATGCTGTTGTTCTTTATTCACTCTTTTGTTGTTTACAAAAGCTACCAGGGGGAACAAGAGTGATTCTCTCCCTCACCCTCTCTTTGTTGTTGTGCTACTCATCTCCCCACAAAACAAATTGGCCCGTGGGGATGGGGTCACAAGGGCCTAAAACAGGCCCAGGGAGGGGGCTGCATGCTCCTCTCCTTAAATGATTGAAAGTAGTGCTCGAAGATGGGGTCTCCAGGGTCTAAAAATGCCCAGGGAGTGGAGGACTGCAAGCCACCTCCCAAAATATTAAATACAGGCACTGGGGGATGGTGTGCTCAGGGCATAAAAATGGCTTGGGAAGGAGCAGCGCAGACCCCCACCCTGAAAAATATGAATACTCTGACTCCCTGGGCCGTGGCCCACCCCGGGAAGCTCATTTCCAAGAAGGGCGGGAGTCTCCATTTTTTACCCTCTCTGCTGCGGATTTGCGGCGCTGTGAAAAAAATGACAATTTTTGCCCGAGCGCAGTATCCCTAAACTGCCCCTTTATGTTTTTTTATAACTTTTTATAGAACAGGAGACTCAGTCCCCATGTCCTAAAATGGCTGCCATCACATATTTGTTGACGTGGTGGCAGCCAATCAGATAATTTTTTTTTGATCTATCAGATCCGTGGATCCTCCATGGCATGAAATATACATACATTTTGAACCTTAATTTCTCAAAAACTACTGAACAGCCTTTCACCAAATGACAAAATGCATGCTCTCAGGACCAAGTTCTAATTAAAAAATATATAAATAGTGCTTTATACTGCTCTGTGAATTAAGCGATGTAGATAACTTGGGTTGCTATTACTATATTTAATGGTACTCTGGTAGGTCTTCTCTCAATCTGCAAGTCTGCCCCTGTCCTTTCCTTTTGTAGGATAAGAAATTGACTAAATTACTTTTATATAATTTATTCTGGCATAACATAAGCTTTCGGTACCATAAAGTTAGAAATGGAACTAGAACTAAGCACTACAGGAGCATTGAAGGTCTACATTACAGGAGCCTGACTACTTTGCTCTTCTTTAAATTAAGTGCCATTGAAGATGCCTGTAACAGCTAAAGCATTGAAATATCACATACTGAAAACATTGAAATGTCTCATATCTGCAGTTACTTGGAAATTGTAAAGTAAGAAAAGGGTCAGTTCTTCCATTCTCTATATTAGGCCAGCGAATATCAGGGACCATGAAGGACAGGAAGTGCACCTGAGATTGGAGTGGTCTTAGGCAAGCCGGCAGTAGTAAGGGCAAGGTGGGCACTGAGTGGTAGGTAGCCAGAGAACACTTACGGAGTTGGGACACTGTCTACCCTACATGTTAAATCAGGAAAACTTCTTAGGGTTGCAGGCATCTATAAACGCCACAATTTAACCACTGTTTGATCAATTTAGAGAGTGATATTACTCTCTCAAGTGAATTATGGTGGTCTCTGGTGAGTAAGATTATGTCCTAGGTGAGGTGCAAGGGCAGAATGAGACAGCAGAGTCTGAGGTACCCTCCATCATTGAGTAGGAGCCGAGGCCCTGGAATGGTAGTTCAATTACAAACTTCTATGTATACGGTATTTTGAAAGTGTGATCTGAGTGAAAAGGCAGCACAGCAGTGTCTGCGGTCAAAGTTTAAAGCCAACGAGTAATAGGAGATAAAGCTGGGTTGTGGACGGTTCATGCATTGTGATGCAGTGTTCTTTAAAGAGGTCTTCAACGCTTTTCTAAAGTATAGCAGCAATGGTGCAGCCTTGATGGATAAGGATATGTTATTCTTGATCCTGGGTGCACAGATTGAAAAGGCGGCTGTCTTGTGTTTCTTTTTTGCACTTCGCAGTCTGCAGTCTGATGGTGTCCTGGCTGTGGGTGTGCTGAGACCCACCAGAGATGGTGAACTGGTCTGCAAGATAAGCAGTGGTGTTATTCGTAATAATTTTATAAATTAAACATCTAGGGGCAAATTTACAAGCCCCTTGCGTGACTTTTGCGCTGCAGTTGCGTCACTTTTTTGACGCAACAGCGGCGCAAACAATGCAGCCTATTTACAACGTGACGCATCTAGGGAGATGCATCAGGTTGTAAAGCCCTGCGACACATTATACCTGCGTCAGGTATAATGTATGCAGGGTGGGCATTCCCACGCAGGAAGGCCTCGTAAAAGTGACTCAATGAAATCTACAAGATTTCACTGTGCCACTTTTAGGACATCACTGCGTCAAACCCTTACGCCTGCTTCAAGCAGGTGTAAGTATTGACGCAGTGCAGTGGGAATAGGCCTCAACACACATTGCTGGAGTTGCGTCGTGCTTGCGACACGACTCCAGCAAATGCGTGACTTTTCCGCCAACAGATGCTTCAGAATTTCTGACGCATCTGTCAATCCTTGCGCCATAGTGCGCCGTATTGTAAATACGGCGCATCTATGGTGGCGCAAGGGTTTCTAAGGATGGCGCAGGGAAAGTGACGCATCTGTACAGATGCGTCACTTTCTTGTAAATCTGCCCCCTAGTTTTCAAGATGCAGCAGTCCGGCAATGGGAGCCAATGGAGTTTCATAAGGATGGGGGTGACATGATCATATTTCTTCAAGATCTGGATGAGACTTGCTGCGAAGTGTAGGATGCCCCTAAGGGGCGCCAGTGTGGAATTTGGGAGGCCATGGAGTAGGGCATTAACATCACCCAAGATGCAAGAGTACAAACGGCTGGAACTGCAGTTCTAAAGTCGCTTTCTGGAACAAATTTTTGATTTTCTTTAGAAGAGAGAGCTGATATCCGGCATTCTTTGTTTTCAGCAATGTGTTCCTCTATGGTGAGGTTGCTGTCCAGGGTGAATCCACGTGCTTTGCCATTTGGTGAGAGTTGGAGTTTGAAGGCATCAAGGGTTGAGGTCATTGAGTAAGATTTGTCCTGTATCCTGTTTGCTGCTTTTGGCAAATAACAGGAATTGTATCTTGGTTGGGTTGAGCTTCAGGAATGAGCTGGACATCCAGGTTGGATAAAGTACAAAGCCGTGTTTAAGGCATTGGATACCTGAAGCAGAGGCGACTTTCAAGTTGAGCTGTATGTCATTAGTATATTGGTGAAACATGATGCGGTTATCTATAGGAAGAACACCAAGCTTCTAAATGGAAAGGCTAAAGATGACCGCATATTGTATGAACCTTTAGGACACCAAACGTAATAATGATCTTTTGTGACCTGAAAGTGCCCATGTGAACAACAGGATGTCAGTTCGAAAGTTAGGCGGAGAACCAGTGAAGGACATTGCTAGTGAATCCCATTTACGATTCATGGGTGCACATGAGGGTCAGATTGTTGACAGTGTGGAAGGCAGAGGAGAGGTCAGGCAATATGCAGAGGCAGGGATCATGCGCACAAGAGGGCATCATCTATGATGTATAAGGTGGTGGTCTCCATGCTTCAGCATGATCTCAAGCCACATTGGGAGTCATGCAGGAGATGGTTAGCACAGATGCGATCTTGGAATTGAGCATAGACTGCTTTTTCAATAATCTTGCAAATGAATGGTAGGTGAGTATGAGTGATGGGGTGAAATTGTCAGAGGGGGGTTATCCGAAGAAACTTTTAAACATGCATGTAAACGTGCCCATTTTTACAATCATGATAGCATGCTGAACCCTGATTTAAATGAGAATCGAGAAAAAAGAGAAACTACACAAAATAAACTAGTGTTTGTAAGTCAATTCTCTAACGTAAGCAATAAGCTTAAAAATGTGATAAACTCCAATTGGAGTATTTTAAATGAAGGCAATGAGGTACAACTGCCTAAACCCCTATTTGCTTTTAAGCGTAATGACAACATACGCAAAAATATAGTCCACACCTACAGGGAGGCCGGCCCCACGAGACAAAATACAATACATGGGGACAAGACCCATGGCAATAATAAATGTAGTAATTGCTCTTTATGTGATAACTGTATTGTGGCAAAAACATTGACCTATAATGCATATACGATTACACCTAGAAGTTTGAATAATTGCAGGAGTAGCAATGTGGTGTACATTCTCCGCTGCCCTTGCGGGCTAGCAAATGTGGGGAAACAGGCCGAGAACTCCATCTAAGATTGCTGGAACACAGATCAGCTCTTAAAACAAACAAACTGAATGCCCCGTTAGTAAATCATTATAATGCATTGAAACATGGACACACAGAGTTTGAGTGGTTCTTAGCGGAGAAAACAATTCTAAACAGGAGAGGAGGCAATATTGAAAAAAAGAGGAAAAATAGAGAGCAATGGTATCTTTCCACGCTAGACACAATAGAAAAACAAGCATTGACATAGCCAATAGGTCTCGCCTTTGGGACCTTATAAGTGTTTAGCCATGCAACAGTTGCATAACTAAATACTTATAAGGTCCCAAAAGCGAGACCTATTGGCTATGCAAAGTGGCCGTGAAAGCGATCGTGATCACGATCAAACATCAAAGTGAAAGTAATTGCGGTAAAGCACGGCGCGCGCGCCCGCGCACATGCACTGTAGCTCTAGGCTGGCCTGGTAGCACTTTTTGGAGCCCTCTCAATAAGTCTCGCCAGACCAGCGCATGTGCTGGGTCAGGCGAGACCTAAAAAGGACTAAATACTAAAGAGGACTGGATGAGAATTGCCTCTTAGAACTATTTATGTTACCTGTAGATATATAAGGTTGAATGTAGCGTTACTATTACAATACACTTGATTCATCATGGCTATGGGTACTCTTAAATTGGATTATGACAAAATTATGTGAATAATAAATATAATTTGTAGCTCGGAACTATATTTATAAATACTTTTAAGCCCCCTTGCAATCATTATTGTTGTGGCAACCGTTTAAAATAGGTGACCAAAAAGGACTCAGGCGATGTAGCGGCGGTAAATATTGAGTTAAAAATAAATAATAATGAATACGTATACATGCACTGTAAAGAAATAGAGACATCATAGATAGATTTCACATGTAGCTTTTAAATGAGGTCGAATTGGGAGGTGTCTAGGGAAGACCAAGGTGACACGACCCAGATGATAAGATCTAGTTAGGAGTATCACCATATATATTTCCCTAACAAGAGTTAATTAATAAATATTGAGATGAAATGAATTTGGTTGGAAAATGTGGACAGATACGGGCTCAATGAGTAGTAGATTATTAACAGATGCTGCGATAAATGTATGCCCGTATTTACATTTGGGTACTTCAAGATGGCGACTGCATTAGGCCACGATGGAGTGTAGTGATATAGGCAATACAAATAAAGTTTTCTTTGGGTAAAACAATCAACTGTGGTCTTCTTTTTTTTTTTTTAAACTGAAATTAACACTGATGCCAACTCCACTCTCTCTCCTAATGCAAACACTTGAATTAACTAATTCATTATTTTATATTTTGTGTATTTCTTTTATTTTTCCCTTTCCTTTATCCGTTATCAATTTATTTCCCCCACTCCCGTCCTCCTTCTCCTCCCTCCCTTCCTCTGGCTCTATTATCTCTCACTGTTCTCTTATTCTCTTCTTTACAGTTTATCTCTTTTCTCCTCTTTCTTCCACTTTTCATATCAATTTTCTCCTCCCTTTTTAATTTTTGTGCTCTGATCTAATTATTTTAATTTTCTTGTACAAAGTCATTCTCTTTTATATTTATATTTATTCATATTTTATATATTATAACATGTATAATATCCAGTTCTTATTCATGTTATTTATACCATATATCTACTCACTGATTTATTCATTTTAATATTTATATAAAATATGATTTCTTATTTATTCGTTCATATTTATCATCAACATATGTATTTAATATTATCAATAATTCATTGTTTTAGTATTTCTGTGTTACTCTGTATTTCATGATAAAATTCAATAAAAAATTTCAACACAAAAACAATCAACTGTGTAACATACGAACCCACGTCAGTTCACAGGACGTACGGGGCAAGATAAATAAGTAGCAGCAACTCAGAGCGGTTCTAGTATCTCTGAACCATGGTCGAGAAAAGGCTGCAGGATATGCTGTTTTTGTCGGAATAAAAAGGTGAGGACCTTAGGGTTATGCAGGGGAGCCGCATCGTTCATTGTGCTGTGTTGACGCTGCCAAGTTCTACAGGACTCGAAGTCCCAGGATCCTTCGTGACACTCCCACCCCCCTCACCTGTGCCGGGGGCTACATCAGGACCTCGCCGCTCCCGCTGCGCGGGAGCCGCATCGTTTATTGTGCTGTGTTGACACTGCCAAGTTCTACGGGACTCGAAGTCCCAGGATCCTTCGTGACACTCCCACCCCCCTCACCTGTGCCGGGGGCTACATCAGGACCTCGCCGCTCCAGCTGTGCGGGAGCCGCATCGTTCACTGTGCTGTGTTGACGCTGCCAAGTTCTACGGGATTGGAAGTCCCAGGATCCTTCGTGACACTCCCACCCCCCTCACCTGTGCCGGGGGCTACATCAGGACCTCGCCGCTCCCGCTGCGCGGGAGCCGCATCGTTTATTGTGCTGTGTTGACGCTGCCAAGTTCTACGGGACTCGAAGTCCCAGGAACCTTCGTGACACTCCCACCCCCCCCCTCACCTGTGCCGGGGACTACATCAGGACCTCGCCGCTCCTGCCGCGCGGGACGCGCACGGGCGTGCCGCGGGCAAAGCCCGGGCCAAGGGCGGGCCCATCTGCAGCCGTCAGAGGCCGAAGGAGGTCGGGTCGGGCCACCCACTTAACGTTTTTATATTGCCTTGGTGGTGTCCTTTCCTGTGGAAGCTACCTCTCTGCACTGTATTATTCTAGCTTAGTCGTAGCTTTGTAATAATGAATAGGAGGGATAACAAAAAGACTGCTACCGTTACTGGGGGAGGAGTGGTGGGCACCCTTGATCAATTCATAATAAGAGCAGCCTCAGTGCTGGAAAAAGAGATTGCCAACACGGAGCGACGGCTATCTTTAGAAACCCTGTTGAATAAAAGATCTTCCCTGGGTTCTTTAGCCGTAATCCGTTCCCCTGTTCAAGCCTCCTCCTTGGTCCTGCAGACGATGGCTACCGAGTCACCGGGCTCTCAACTTCTTAGCATTAGTGATGAAGTAGTTAATTCCACCATTTCCTCTCCTCCCGCGCAAGTAGCTGCTCGAAGTAAAAAGAAAAGAGATGCTACTAGAGCCGCTGTGGTAAATAGGACCAAGCCCCCCGCTGCCACATCTGATTCTACCACCAAAAGGAAAAGGGGTGGTGAGCCGCAAAGACCATCTGCCGCCAAAGTGCAGAGGCTTAACATCCAAGTTAAGGCGGCGAAAACTAACCAGGGTAACAGACCGGCCTTCCCCCCCAGCCCAACAACTGTCCCGAATTTCCAAGATACTGCTGATTTTAGTCTTCGAGGTGGTGAAGATATGTGGCGCAGATTAGAGAATCTTATGTCCACTCTATTAACTCCCATTACTTACATATTGAATAAAATTGAGGAAAATCTAACTAAGCTTTTTAAGATCGGCAATTCTGTAAACAAGGATTGTTCTGTTAATGAAGGTCAACAGGCCCCATTACAGCCTTCTACTAATCCTAGTGACACCAGGCTAGATAGCATTTCCCCACCCCAGTCCACAGTAGACCCCTTAAGACCTCTTGTTAGGGATTCAAATATAAGGGGGAAGGGTACTGTTAAGTCTCCAATTCTAACTAGCAGGTTACCCTCACATCCTGGGAACTTGGGTGATCTGGGTAATACGCCGGGAGAATTTGCTTAAACACCTCTGTTCTCCCCTTTGGAGCGTAAAACGATCCCAGGTAGTAAGACCAATGGTCTCCCATATGTCAGTAGTAGTGGTATACACAGTAATCATCCACACAGGGTAAGAACCCCCCACATACTCATATGAAAGGCGATAAGGGTATGAAAAGATCCAGGCTGAACAGCGGTTCCCTCCATCTCCCGCCGGAAGCTGCACCCTTAGTGGTCATTCTGAGCGATGTCTCTCAAAGCCAGAGTAGACGTCCTGAATCCACATGGCAACTCTTGCATAAAACAAGACACTGGCTCAATGCTAAACTTAAGGGAGTAGGTTATTAGAACGAGGATATCCTTAATCATATGATCATGGCTAAACGCAGTTCATGGGTTGGCCCTCGAAAGAAGGAACTGAAGGGCGACTGTGTGATAGTTAATTTTGATAACACCCAGTCTCCCAGAGTGATACTTGATATTCTGGGCGGGCCCTTAAGGTTCAAAGCTGATTCAATTGTGGTTTTACCATTGGGGTTCTTCTATGAGCAAGGTTTATACTTACCCTGCCCCCGGAACCCTACCAAGGGATCTGGCCCACCGAGAGCAAGCTCGAGACCCGACCCCAGACTTTTTGAAGCTCCTGTACACAATAGGTTTGCTCCATTATCCGACTTAGATGATTGCGATTGACCGTTATTAAGTACTCTGTCGCGAAGGGATTCTACAGAGGAGCATGGAAAAGGCCCTAGCCATTAGCCCCAACACCAGCTCAAGGTCTCCATCTATCAAGTGTGAAACTGACTCTTCCTGCTATGGAATATCAGGCCCCTTGCGAGAATTCTCTAAGTGTAAACTCTTCTTCCTTGATGTCTTGGAATGTTGCTGGTCTATCCTCCAAACTCTCTTCAATCGAATGGTCGGATTTGGTGGATAGCCATGATTTTGTTGCGCTACAAGAGACCTGGTCGATGGCTACAATTCATCGCCCGGGTTATCTGGCTTTTGGGAAAGCTGCTACTACCAAAGGGAAAGGATGACCTAGTGGAGGGTTATTAATATGGGCCAGGCAGCATTCATCCATTCACATCAGAGAAATGTTCTCTGATGATGGAGATATCTTGGCCTTAAAAATCTCGAGGGAAGGTACGTTGGTGTTCATTTTAATTAACATTTACTCGCGAGGGCAAGTGGGGGGTAGATTATCCCCTACCATTCAGCACCTGGACTCCTTTATTGATGATCTAGAATGCCCCAAATCAATGGTGATAATGGGTGATTTCAATTGCACCTTTGAGCCCTCAGGTTTCGAAGATGGTAATTTAAGTGCAGAAGAGGATTCTATCTGGGGTGTTCCATCTCTGTCCCTATTAAAAAGTGGACTGAGGCGGCCCTCCAACTGAAAGGATTTTCTTTGGGACGGGGTCTGAGAGCTGTAAATGGGAGAACCCCATCAGATTTTAATGGTAGTAATACCTTCTCCAACGGGAAGAGCGGTAGCAGGATTGACTATATCTTTGTTAGTTTGGACCTATGGTCTATTGTTCTGGATATGGCTGTGATTAACAGACCCGAAAGTGACCATGATCCCCTTTCTATGAGGTTGGCTCTAAAGCCACCAGTGAGCAACAGTCTCCAGCGGGAAATGTTGGCAGGAGATATCGCAGTATCAAACGATTTTCGTCGTTTGAAGTGGTTTCTATATCCGAAAACATGTATCCAAAGACAACTCCGTAAGTCCATTGAGGAAACACTTTCAACTCTTTCAGTTTTTAACTTTCTAGATAAACCTCCTCAGTGCTTAATAAGTGAACATGAGGCTCTTTTTGGTAAGATGAAATCATTACTAACCATCAAAAGAAAGGAAAGCAGACCCATTGTATTGAAGGCAGCCAAATGGTACGATAAAGAGTGCTCAGCAGCTTTGAAACTGCTTTCCCTGGTGATTAAGTCTAAAGACATCCAGGCAATTAAATCTGCTAGGGCTACGTACAAAAGGGTGCTTCACAAGGCAAAAAACGCTTTGACGAGGATAGATGGGAGGAGCTAACGAAAGCCTCCTATGAGAAGAATTGGACGCAATTCTGGCATTTAATAAAATGGGGTAGCGGGGTGGTTGTGCCCACCCCCCACAACAACGTTCCCCCTGATAAATGGGTTTCCCATTACCAAGCCCAGTTTACTTGTCCTCTAAGTTCTGTGCCTGGCTACATTGACTTAGCAACCACGGAGGTTTTAACTTTTGGCTTGGCGGAAATTGAGGCAGCCATAGAAGCGGCACCAGTAGGTAGGGCACCAGGCCCGGATTGTATCCCCTCGGACCTTTTTAAATCCGATAAAAATAATTGGGCAAGGTACATTCTTATTTTGCTAAATGCTCTGGTTCGGGGCGCACCTTTGCCTGCCTCTTGGCTAGGTGCGGAAATTGTCCCGATTTTTAAAAAAGGAGATCGTTCTTGTCCCTGCAATTATAGAACTATTAGTCTAATTGATTCACTCCAAAAAATAGTGGCTAGGACTATATTAGGTAAGGTCCACGAATGGATAGATGAGTCTCAGGTGTTATCTACCTACCAAGCTGGTTTTCGGTCACATGTAAGCACAATTGACCAGGTATTTAGGTTTACAATGATCTACTGGCGTACGGATATTTTATCGGGGGGGACTTTGTTCGCAGCCTTCGTTGATCTAAAATCTGCTTTTGATCTAGTCCCCCGCAGTAAACTGTGGGATTCCCTCAAGGAAGCCGGTATGCCGTTGGCGCTCTATCTTTTATTGTTAAACTCCATACTTCTAATTTTGCACAAGTTAGATGGGGTCAACAGGGCGAGATAACTGATAAATTCTCTGTAAATAGGGGCGTTAGGCAGGGGTGCGTTTTAGCTCCAACTTTGTTCTCCCTTTACATAAATAGGGTCATCTCCTATTATACTAACTATCCAACCGACGCCCCTTCATTAGATGGTTCCAAGGTCCCACTTCTCATATTTGCAGACGACACGCTCATTCTGTCAAAAACACAATCTGGTCTGCAGCGGGCCCTGGATCGATTTATGGTCTTCTGTAATGACCACGACCTGGTAATCAATGTCGATAAGACCAAGTACATGGTGATGCACAAATATAACACAGTCAAGAGCAAAGTGTCATTGAACGGTAATTTTCTAGAACAGACTGACACATTTACATATTTGGGCATCACCATGAGTAGAAAGTTGACCTGGAAGCCACAAGTAGATTTACTCGTACTTAAACACAATCAGCTAGCCGGAGCTATATTGAAAGAATTCGGAGCCTCCTACACAAAATCAGTGGGACCTGCAATTGCTTTGTATAAAGGGAAAGTTAGAGCATCAACCATATATGGGGCGGAGATATGGGGCTATGACAACTTATCGCCCCTAGTCAAAGCCCAAAATAAGTTTCTGCGCTCATTGGCCGCCCTCCCCCAGTCAACACCTAATCAGCCTTTAATGCTAGACTTGGGGTGTAGGGCGTTTGATGCTGACACCGGATATAGACCCCTCTTCTATTGGAGAAGATTGTGGACTACTCCTGAACTACTATCTTACGCCAATGCAATTTGGTATATTAAGAATCCAGACACACAAAGGAGAATAGTCTGGCTTCAATATATCAAAAATGGCCTGTCCGATATGGGGCTGGGCCATTTGGGGTTGGATCCCAGGGGCAATCAATTCCCCAGTAAACTAGATTATAAAGCCCTATATTGGGAATCCAGGTCATGGAAATTATGGTCTGAGATAAATAGCAGCTCACTAACTGGCCTCTTTATGGACTATAAGTACCTAAGTAGCTTTGAACCTTACTGGAACTTCATCTCCAGAGTAGAGGACCGCAAACTATATCATCAGCTTAGAGTGGGGTCTCTCCCTCTTAATTCCTTTAGTCACAAGTGGAAGGGTGGAGCTGATAGATACTGCTCCACTTGTCCAACACAGGAAGAGTCTACCACTCATGTTTTGTTTGCGTGCCCAGCTTTTGCTCTTCCTAGGCAAATATGGCTCAAACTTAGGCACTAGATCGCATAAAACAGCTATGCGTATTTTGAGAACTAATACCCGAGAGGATATAGTTATTGCTCTGGCCAAATTTCTTAGTTGGTCCTGGGCTATACGTAGAGTTCAGGAGAATAGGAACAACCCTTCAGTTCTCCAAGTTGTAGAAGCTTAAATGTACTTATGCCCTGTCATCCTTAGTTTTATCCTTTTTATTTAAATTGGAAGATTGCTATGCTATGTTATTTTGGTTTTAGTATTGACCTCTAGGGCAGGACCCGTTTTGAGGTTTTTCGCTTTTGTTCTCATACATACTCTTTTATTATTTTTATTGTAGTGTATCTTTCATGATGTAACAATCAAATAAAGATTTGTTGATGATGATGATGGTAAGTCCGATATAATATGAATTTGATTATATTTTCAAGTACCGTGAACTAACATCTGAACTGCCAGTTTGAATAATAGAAAGGGACCACACCGCGAATAGATACAATTTGGTTACACAGGGTAGGTGGTCTTTTAATAATTTTGAGCTAAGCTTAGGTTGTCGTAAACCAGGGTATACATAGAAAACGAGGGAACCTGGGAGATGTGGTACATGCAAGTATAGACAACCAAAATATATGTATGGCTGAACATAAAGCTGACATCCGATCTCTTATTACATGTAGCCACGAAAAAGCGATCCTGCTGCCAGGGAGACGGGAAACATTGAGACCCGCCATTGGGATTAAAATTGGTGAGATACATGAATAACCTTGTGTTTAGCACCCTGTTTTACTTATAATGTTAGCGATCATGATTAAATGACTTTGACGACTGAAATATTGTTTTAAATTCTAGTAACCAAGATACACGCCGGTTGCATACATTAATCACTCCCTGACTGAGATTTCAAATCAGTCTCTGTAAGGTGAGGATGATTTTAACCAGATATTGACAATACAAACTGAGATAATCAAAAAATGTATTTAAAACATAGCTAATACGAGACAACTCTATAAATTATTTGTTTTAGGGACCCACAATATTGGATCCACATCGAATTACCATCTTAATCCTCAGAATCGATGACCTGTGCTTATAACAAATAGAGGTAAAATGTGATTGGTTTAAATGGGAATGCCCCAATGATTTATTATGAAGGTTGTAGGGCAGTAGGACTAAATTTGATGATTTTTCCCAATATTACAGATTTTATGAAACTGCGCCTTTTACTCCCATTGATCTGGAGAATTTCCCACTAGAGTGTAGTGGCACCGGTGAGTTACTATACACAGCATAGGTGCGCAGGACAGAATGAGTCTTGGTGGACTAAGAAGCGTGTGAGTGAAGTGTTACTGGTGATGATAGAAATCCCTAATTTTGTATGATTGGAGCACTTATAAATCAAGATTTCAAATATTGATGATATGACACTGTTTATTTTTTAATAGTTAAAATTTTAACAGAAGTCAATTTGAAATATTAATGATGTTCATAAAAGTGAGAAAAAATCTCTGTCCTGAAGAAGGTGGTCCAATTGTGAATGTGCCACTGAAACGCGTTGATGCTCAGATTAAGTTTGGTGTTAAATTTGGAGAAGTCAGCAGTTAGTTACAGACAGGGAATTAGGACCCATGCTTTGTGCTGTCTATGTATATACCCAAATTAACATTTAAAAAAACATAGTGGATTGTCTTTGTATATTCTCCTTTTTAGTCATTTGGATTTAGGAATATTGTGTTGATCATGTATATACATTTATGTGTTTTAATAATGTCATTAATTATTCGTGTTGAACGAAAATCTGTACAGTTTTATATTGATTAAAACATGTATTTTTTTATATAAAAAATGTGTTGACTTATAAGTGCCTTAATTAATTCAAACAAATTACAAAGTAAGTTATGTGTGAGGTATGAATAGTGTCGTATTTCTGGTGTGAAGTGTTGGATACAAGATCCCATCCAAGGGGAACAATTTTTTCTAACTTTGATGGGGTGGTTGGCCATTAAGGTCTATTGTAGAATTCTTTAGGAATCTGAGGATTTTTGAGAGCTTCTGGGAAGATGTCTTGAATGAGGCATTGACAATGGTAAGTAGCAGGAAGAGAGCATGCTCAGAGAGATCTTTAATGAAGGCTAATGGTAAGGCATCATCTTCATAAGAAGATGATTTGAGAGAGTGGAGTAAGTTAGCCAGATCTGGGAGGGATAGGACTTTGAAAGCTGACCACTGCAGGATTCTATGGCGGGGTGGGTGTAAGAGATTAAGCAGGCTTGGTCTCGTCAATGTGCACTCTGATCATCTGTACTATTTTGCTGAAAAGAGGTTGATGGCTTTACACTTTTCTGTGGAGTGAGAAATAGGTGAGTCTGGCAGTGCTTTATTGTCTTGTCCAGTGTTCTGTTCTGTTGGTGGTTTCATTGATAGTTATGGTATCCTATGCTTTGGTTGAAGTGATGAACTGTTTGTTTGTTGCACATAAGGACTTCATATCCCAAGATGTACTCTTGAGTTCTGTTTTTATTCCATTTTCTCTCCTGTCTTTGGATGGATCGCTTGTTATCAGCAAAGTCATTAGATTGCCAGAATGCTGAAGACTTTGGCTTGAATGTTATGATTGGGGTATGGCTGTTGACATTGTTTTCTAAAACTTTTTTCAAGTTGTTTAGAAGTATATTGACGTTGGACGTGAAGTTGATGGAATGAGAGATAAGTCAAAGTATGAGGTTGTCAATGGAGAAGTCTTTGACGGATCTGAAGGTTTTATCTTCTCTTTTGAGTTGACCATGGTTTGTTGATGGTACGCTGAGCAGTGACATAGTGATGGCACAGTGGTCAGTCTAGTCCAAGGGTATGGGTGGTTTGCATTGGATTGTTGGTGATGTTGAGAAGATGAGGTTGAGAATATGGTCTTTGAAGTGTGTTGGCTGTGAGACCATTTTGAGTGTATCGACAAGGTTGAAGAAGGTGTTCTATTGTTTTGTTTTCTGAGCTTGTGTTGTGTGGGATGAACATGTCGGATGGACGACCTGGTGAGGAGTTCTGATAATTTATCAATGCAGTCCTTGTTCTGCCCGGGAGGCCTTTAGATGAGAGGGAAGGTGGTGGTCTGAGATGCAGAGTGAAGGAAAAGGCATGTCAGGAGATCCATGGAGATGAGCGTTTCTTGCTTGCCTAGGGAGCAGGACTTATGTATGACAAGGACGCTTCCTCCCTTTTCATGTGCGCAGTCCACACAATGGATGCTGTAGCCTATAGGAAGACTGACATCTACAATGTGCGAATATGTTGGGTAGTACCCTGTTTCTGTGATTGAAATGCTGTCAACCTTGTTATAGTTGACACGTTCAAAACCATTTAAATGACTGGAAAAGGTGGGACCACATAAATCAGATCATAGTTGCAGGGGTTCAGAACTAGACCTCACTGATCACCCTTCCTGGAACATTAGCGCAAGCACAGTGAGCTGCAACTACAGGGGCATGTGGTTAATATCACATCACAAAATATTGTGCAATAATATCCGGGTAAAACCTCATCACTGTGAAGATGAACACTGCTTTTCCCTCTGTGGTGTATAGACTGTGAGGTGCTAGGTAATGTTTTGCACAGGCTTACAGGTCTCAAGTCAGTTTGGAACCTTTTTTATGTGTTTGAATGTGAACATTATAAATGAGGATTTAGTGGATGCTTGCTGGTGGCAGGGGTGCTGTATTTATCCTTCAACATTACACTTTAGGTGGACGAGGATGTGATCCGATTGAGGAGCACATACACCCCAACATGGGTGTGCAGTTTTCTGTTGTTGAGTACCAATTACCCTCATAAGAGAGTTCATCTGGTCAGCTGATGCTCCCTTTCATTTCACATTCTGCTAATTTGAGACGTACTTCACCAAAGACAAGACTCTCAATGGAAAGTGTGCTATTTGGAAGTGCGCTGGTATTGTTTGGAGGCGGGCCGAGGACTGCTGAGCCAGGCTAGAAAGCATAAGAAGTGTGCAATAGAAGGCCTGCATTGCCGCACCACTTGGAGGCAGATTGGAACGCACAGAAGCATGTGTTGCCGTCAGGGCCCGACTGGCCATAGCGGGCACCGGGCAATCCCCCGGTACGCCGCACGGGTGGGGCCGGTTTTGGGCCCCTGGGGGCCGTTTTTGTTATAGGGCCGTTTTTGCAGCATAGCTGCAAAATCGGCCCTGTAACAAAATCGGCCGAAAACCGGTCCTGGCAAAGAGGTCGGCGGCACCCCCAACCCCCCGTGAGGGGAGGAGGGGGCGGCCGAGCACTTTGCCAGGGCCGGTTTTGGTCCTCAGTCCGGCCCTGGTTGCCGTGCAAGTTGGAGGCAGGCTGGAACCCAAAAGAGTTGCCATGACGAATCTCTTTTTTTTGGTTCATCTCATTTTCTGGGTAGCGCACCTGCTGATACACAAGAGGCGGTTCTCTGCTTTATGCGCGAGGGGACGTTGTGTTTGGTTGTATGACGGAACAATAAAATCCCTAACACCGCATGCCTAAATAACGCGGTCTGAATAACGAGTGCGTCTTAATCACACATTACCACGAATTTTCGGGGTAAAGGCATGCATGATTAAGGAGTATGCGTGGCTAAAGTCTCCACCCCCGTCCCCTCCGCCCTAAGGCACAAACTTCACTTCAACCCACCCCCCAGCCCATAACCCTGACCCCCCAACCCACAAAAGTACAGCGACCCAGCCCTTTTACCTCACTGCAGAGTGCAGATCTCTCCCTGCACCCTGCTTCTGTTCGTCTGAAGCTAGACTGCCCCTGACCCACCCCCCTAGCCCACAACACATTCCCAAGCCACCCCTCAGCCCACAAAACAACCCCGACCCCCTTAAAACAACCTGACCCATCCCCCAGCCCACAACACAACCCCAACCCCACCAAAGTACCCGGCCCCACTTACCTCACTGCAGATCTCTCCCTGCTTTCGTCCGTAAGCCCTACCGCTCATTGCCTTAAGCATGTGCATGGTTAAGGCTTAAGTGGTAGGGCTTGCGGAGTTGGAACATACATGATTTAGACCGCGGTGTTCCGACTGTTCCCTGTTTTGGATGTGAACACAGGCGGATGCACGGTCGCTGGATATTACTCTAATGCTCACACTTCATCTGTGTTGGCAATTTATGAGCAGACCAGTATGATTAACCATTTTTACATATTGATTTAAGGTAATATTTTTCGTCTGCATTCCAGTGGTTTTGATTCCTGACCATGTTGACATTTGTGTCAGAAACACTTTAGCTGCCACTGGAGTTGTGCTAACCTTTAGTGGTTTTCTTTCGAGCTTGTCATTTTTGTCACTGATGGGCACAGTTTGACTTGATACACATCAATTTAGGCAGAGAGGTATTCAAAGGTACATATTATACGTCCACATGGTGACTGACACACCTTCATAGCAATCTGCAATGCTTCAGTGTGGAATTCTATCATGCCAAGGGCTGCTGTTCTCAAGTACAATGGGGAGTCTGCCCATCTAAGGAATTATGCAGAATGTTACACCTCCTCTAAATGTTCCTCATTCATCAGCAAGACCCACCTTAACGGTGGAATAAATGGATTTATTTTAATTTACTATGCAAGAGTTTGTGATACAGATTTAAATGCCCCCAAAAATGCTCCTTGTTAGTATATTGTTCGGGGGCTATTGGAACACTTCTATCACTTATATCTACAAAATGTTCAGTGTCACAAGGGGGGTAGGGATAATACAAAAGAGAGGAAGGATGTAGGCAAGCCTTCCAAATGACAATGTATAAGATGTGGCAAAACAGGCCACATGGCAAACAACAGATCTTGTCCTGCTATCAATGATATCGGCAATGGGTGTGATAGGAAGTGACATTTTCTGTGCTGCTGTAGGAGTGATGGAGCGAACACGTCAAAGACCTCAGTAAAATAAGGGTGTGAAGAGATTGCTCTACAGCTAGTAGGTAAATCATGTGAACATTTTCATGATGTAATGAGTGTGGAAGGTTGTGAACTTAAAATGAAGTTTGATTTATGCTGCTGGATTGCCACTTTTTCAGGGCAAGTATATTATCAGAAATTGAAAGGAAAATGTAACCTTAATAGGATGGATATCAGTCCTTGAGCATAGGGAGGACAGTCGATCAAAATGTTGGGTTATTTTCAGGTATGTATATTGTTTCACAGAAGAATCACTGTGGGGAAAGTGTAGGTTTCAATCAAAAGGGACTGTATTTGGTATGGCCTCAAAAGGAATTGAGTATATTTTTGGATCGTAATGCTGAACCGCAGGTTCAAGTGAGAGAAGGGTTTTTAAAAAAATATATATTAATTAACATTTTCACTTTTTAAAATATGAAAACAGTCTCCGAGGACAAAACCAATGGACATATGCAATTCGACATCTGTATCTTTTTCGAGTAGCAGTAGCGGATATTCAAATGACTGTACCATATCCCCTTGCATATCCGGGAGGCCCCTCCAATCCCTCCACCTGCATACCCACCCCAGAAAATTATTCTGACTCAAGAGAGTGAGAGTCCGTAATGTGCCAACCATGGTTTCCATATTTTCCAAAACTTTTTGGGGTAGCCCCGTGCTTTATAAGTCATCTTTTCTCCCAACATGTACATATCCATACTCTTTTTCCATTCAACCAGGGATGGACTCGTCCCCGCCACCATGCCTTGCCAAATCACGTTTTGCAACCACCAATCCCAGCTGGAGTAAAATTAATTGCGGTTTGGGGAGGTCAATTTCGGTAGATATTCCCAACAGGACAAACTGGGGATTAAGCGGAATCGTGTCTCCAAGAATATTCCCCAATTCCTCTAACAGATCAGCCCAGTACCGCTGTATCTTTGAACAGTCCCATACTGTATGGAAGAATGTACCCTCCGACGCTCTACAGCGCAGACAATCAGGAGTCTCCGCCCTCCCCATACAATGCAGTCGTGCTCTCTCATAGTATACTCTATGCAGAAATTTAAATTGAATCAGTCTAAGCCTTGATCTAATGGCTAATCTCAGGGATGCATCAATGCCATTTCCCAGTCTAAATCCTCCATTTCTCCCAATTCCAACTCCCATTTTGCCCGCAGCTTCTGCAGTGCGTCTGGCTTATTATTAATTATTGTTCTGTATGTCCATGAGACCGCCTTGCCCTCTAGCTCCCCCATCAAAAGTCGTCCTTCTAAAGGTGCATATTCAGGGATGTCGGCAGTGTCAATATGCTGCGCCCGCCATGCATGAGCCAGTTGTAGGTATTTGTAGTGTTGTTTTATACTCATAGCGTATTCTGCCTGAAGGTGACCAGCTCATTTCTGTGTACTATATCCTCAAGTTGTGAAATACCTAGCAGGTCCCATTTTCGGAAACCGCTTAACTTCGTGAATTCCCGAAGCCTTTTCCCCACCCAAAGCGGGGTTTCTCTGGTGACACGGCCATCCCATTTCATTTGTCGTTCAGCCTGTTGCCACGCCATTACAACAATCCTTGTCGCGGTCAGTAACTGTTCAGTGCCTTTCCCCCCATATATGTAATGCGTATATGGGCGCTTGCTGAATTGTGTGTATTCAAGCACATATGTGGGATGATCTCTATCCATGTACTGCCATTCATTTATCACCACCAAATGGGCCGCCCAATAATATGCCTGAAGATCTGGCAGGGAGATACCCCCATTATATTGGTTGCGCTGTAACGTCGCCAGCGCGACCCTCGGTGGTCTCCTATTCCAGAGAAATGTCCGTAACGTGTCGTCAATTTTCGTAAACACTTCAGGTGGTATCATCTGATAAGTGTTTTGCAATACATATAGGAATGTAGGGAGCACTATCATTTTATATAATGCTGCCCTGCCAAGCAGCGTCAGCGGTAAGGTCCTCCATCTCTCCACATCTGTGCGAAATTCCCTAAGCACCCTATAAAAGTTATGATCCAGTGCCATAGGCTTATTTGTTGTGACATAAATCCCCAAATATTTTATGCCCTCCCGCACCAGCTGTAGCTGGCTAGGGCCAGCTGCATAACCACTGTTCTTACCTACTGGATATAGGTACGATTTTCCCCAATTGATTGTATACCCCGCATGCGCACCATATATTTCACAACTATCCTTGATTGCAGGGAGTGTGAGTTCGGGGTTTGTGACATACAACAATATATCATCTGCATACAGGGATATGCGTTCATCGGTCCTATCATTTTCTCCTCATCTAAATCCCATGATATCCGGGTGTCTTCTGATCACACAGGTGAGTGGTTCCAGCACCAAAGCAAAAAGTAATGGGGATAGTGGACATCCCTGCCGAGTACCCCTACCTATACAGAAATGCAGCGATACCACCCCATTAACTCTGACACTAGCCATGGGTTTTTCGTATAGTATTGCAATCCAGCGCCTAAACACCGGACCAAATCCGAACTCATCCAGCGCCAGCATAAGAAAGGCCCAGTGTACAGTATCAAATGCTTTTTCAGCATCCAACGACAGGATGAGATGTGGCTCTTCTCTTGTGTTCACCACCTCCAACCAATTATGTAACCTCCTCAAGTTAAGCCTTGTCGACTTTTTAGGCATAAAGCCAGATTGGTCTCTGTGAATGAGCCCAGCTATCACCGCTGTGAGTCTGTTTGCTAGTATTCTGGCCAATATCTTAGTCTCTATGTTAATAAGGGAGATAGGCCGATAAGAGCTGCACATCTGCGGCGGTCTGTCCGCTTTAGGGATCACCGCGATCGTGGCTGTCCTCAAGTCTCTGGGGAGGCTCCCTACCTCGTAAGTCTCCAGGTATAGTTGGAGGAGGTGAGGTCCGAATAGTGTTACATGTTGCTTAAAGAATTCTGGGGGTAGCCCGTTAGGCCCTGGGGCTTTCCCGGTCTTCAGCTGACCAATGGCTGCCGTTATTTCCTCTGTCGTAATCTTATCATCTAGCGCTTCTGAATCGCTATCTGTTAATTTGGGGAGTCGTAGTGCCCAAAGATATTCCTGGGTCTGCGACGGCTCTGCTAGTTCGCGTTGCCTGTAGAAGCCCTCGTAGTAGTCTGCAAAAGCGTTGGCTATTGCGACTTGGGTCAGATGAGTTAGTCCATCTTCCGTCTGGATCTGCGAAACCCATCTGCTTTCACGCTCTTTTTTGCTAAGCCATGCTAGCAGCCTACCTGTCTTGTCTCCCACATCGTATAGACGCTGATGCATGGCCTGTATCGCATGTTGTGCGTCTTTTCTGGCCAGTGCGAAATATTCCTGCCTAAGGAGTTGTAGACTTCGGAGCAGTGATGGATCATTGCCCGTACTTGCCTGTGCTTCAAGCTGCAGTAGTCTAGATTCCAACCCGGTGATCTCCTCCTTACGCCTTTTATGGGCTATAATGTTTTGTGCCCTGTCACGTAGTACGGGTTTGTATGCCTCCCACAATGTAATGGCCGAATCCACCGACCCCACGTTCTCTTTAAAATACAGCTCGGTGTCTACCCTGAGTTCCTTAGCAACCTGGATGTCTTTAAGTTCCCAGGGGTTCAGCATCCATTCCCCGTTCAGCCGTTTCACGCGGGCACCCACCGTGAGCCATAAAGGGGAATGGTCCGAGAGACCCCATGCCAAGTATTCTACCTTATGTATCTCTCGTAGCTCTCCCACTGGGGAAAATATATAATCTATCCTTGAAAAAGCTTTGTGGGCTCCAGAGTAGTAAGAGTAGGCTTTACTCTGTGGATGTTGCATACGCCATAGGTCTGTAAGTGTTAGGGTGTCTACAAACCGTTTGAGTGGCGTGTCCTTGGGGTCTCCCCTGGGGATCGTCGTGCGGTCCCTGATAGGGTCCATCACGTCATTAAAGTCGCCCCCTATAACATGTGTGTCAGAGCCCGCCTCCAGCAAAATTGCTGCAATTTTCTCCATCGTTTGCCTTTGGAGCTTAGGTGGTGCGTATTCACTAATAAAAGTGATATGCCATCTGCTCCACACTCCTTTGACCGCCACATATGTGCCGTAGGGGTCAGTCCAGGTGCGTTCTAGTCGGAAGGGTGGGTTTTTTCTGATGAGCATTGCAATCCCCCTCGCCCCAGTAGAGAATCCAGCATGGGCCAGCGTTTTGTATGCCCCTCGACCTAGAAACCCACAGCGGGTGCCTTTTAGGTGAATCTCCTGTAGGAAAATAACATCTGGTTTCAAGCGTTTAAAGTATGCTGCCACCAGCCCTCTCTTAATCTTATTCCCCATCCCGTTCACATTCCAGGAGAGGATGGAATACATTCCCGGATTAGGTATAGCCATCTTGGTGATGTAGAACTCTCAGCCCCTCAACGAACCTTCCTCCCCCTCCGTACTGCCATTGTCTCTGCAGGTTTGTGATGTCTAATGCATTGCTACTTTGTGAAATAAATATAACAAAACACCAACCCCAGGCCCCTCCACCCCCCCTCCCACACCACCCAATATCCATCCGACTATCCCCAGGGTCAACGGGACCAACAGTGTCGTGATCAGATAGACCTCGCCTATCACCCCCCCCCCCCAAAACCTTAGAACCTAAACAGTGTCCTGTCCCTCCAGCCCTTTCCCTTCTTGTAGAATCGCTGGCCCCAGCCGGGCCAAACGAGGAAGGGCCTTTAGTCTGTAGTCTATAAAGCCCGACTAGTAAGACAGATGTCCCAGCTGTAGGTTACAATGACTTACACAGTCCAAAGCTCAGTCAAATGTCACAGGGACAGGGCACGTGAGTAGCGTGCGATATCCGTCTGCGGTCTGTTTAACCCAAAGCTCTTTGGCCTGTTTAGTGCTCGTCGACTTCACCATCCACCTGTTGGTTCCGAGTGTCTTTTCCATTCCCAGTATCCGTCTCTCCTGTACCTTCCAATAGATTAATGTGTTGCAGCAACGATTCGGATGTAATGTCTTGATCAGTGCAGTCCGCCGAGTTTCTCATGCCCGTTTCCGTCGGTTTCCCAGTTCCTGTGGGGCTATCCAGGCTCTGCACCGTCCCCGGGGGGCGTGCATGTGGAGTGGTCACCGTCAGTTTCCTGTTCCTGTATGGTGTTGATCTAAGTGTTGTGCTTGGGACAGTTTCAGCATTTCTCCTGGTACGCCCCTGAGAGCGTGGTCTGTCACTGCGAAGCGGCTGGGCTCTCCCAGGACGCGGCTGGACTTCTCCAGTGACTCTCGGCATGGGGCGCTCCTCCAACCAGCGCCAGGCCTCCTCTGGCGTGTTGAAGAGGGAACGGGCTTGATAGATCACCTTAAGTTTGTCAGGGAAGAGGAGCATGTACGTGATTTGCATTTGCCGCAGTTTGTCTTTCACCGAGTCAAATGTTTTGCGTTGCTTCTGTACCTCCTGTGAGTAGTCCGGGAACACCATTATCCTCGTGTTGTCCAGGCGGACTTCTCCTTTTTGCCGAAATGCCCTAAGAATTAGATCCCGGTCCTGGTAGTTAAGGAACCGTGCGATCAATGGTCGTGGGGTCTAGTCCCAGGTATTCTGTGCGCTCTCTCTATTATAAAACATGGTGAGAAATGGACTGCCGGAATGGTATCCAACAGCCACCTACGCAGGTAGGCTCCAGCATCCGTCCCTTCAATGGCCTCCGGAAAACCAAGAAAGCAGAGGTTGTTACGCCGGGCTCTGTTTTCTGCATCATCAACCCTCCAGAGGACATCCTTCATGGCAGCTGTCAGGGCCGTGACCTCACCTCGCAGTGTATGAGTGGTGTCTTCGAATTCTGAGATACGGTGCTCAGCCTGAGTAACTTTCTCCGATACCTTCCTCAGATCTTGACGTAACAGGTTGACATCTAGTTTGATCTCGGCAATCTTCCCTTCGAGCACTTCTCTAGAGGACTGGATAGCCTGCAGTATAACCGAGTTATCAGGGGGGCCCACCGGGCCCGCCATGGAGAGGTCCGGCGCCTGCAGTGGCTTAGCGGACTTGTCCATATTCCCTTGCTTCTGCGTCTTGGAGTCCTTGTCCCGCGCCATCTGCAGCTGTCAATCTGAGGGACAGGCCGGACTCAACAGCTGGCGGGCCTCAGGATGTCCACCTCAGCACTCTGGTCGCTACCGAACTCAGCGAACGTCACCCCCAAGCCAGTCGCAGTACACTTCGCGCTCCCGGTTCTGGCAAGTAGTACTCTCCCGTTATTGCCAGCTATGCTGCAGACCGCCAACTCACTGCTCACAATGCCGTTCCCACAATGAGACCCTGATGCCACGTCGCGTCCAGTAATCAGCCCCAGAAGCGAACCCAGGCGTCGTGTGCTGTGCCTGTGAGCTTGTGTACTCCTTCGTCTCCCACACCACCGGGCAGCTCACAATTTGTCCTCCAATAAGTGGCTCCTACAGGCTTACACCCAAGCGTATGGTTTAGTAGCACATCAGTACAGCTTGCTCCCGTACCATAATGCCTAAGACTCCTGCAGTATGATCAATTCAGGCAGCTGACCCCCGTCTTCCCATTTACGTTCCCACCTGCCAGCTCTGCCAAAGCTCCTTGCGTGTATCTCGCCTCACTCCGGGGCCCTTGGGGTCTCGTGAGTCACTGTGTCCTGTGGGTTCCAATTCTGCCCGCCTCCACACTTTGCAATCAGAGGGCGTCGCGCCTTCAATCCCGGGCGATCCCCCTTCACTATAGGCCGTTCGCGCTACTCGTTGCTGGTCTCCGTCTCCTCCGCCCAATCTTCCTCGTTGCTGATGCGCTGGGCCGACCCGCACCGGCTCCACTCTCCGCTCCGGAGCGCTGCTCGTGTCTCTCAGCTCTTCCCGCGCCAGGGCAGCGAGCGGTGTAGAATTCCTGTGCCGGCTCTAGAGTGTGGTCGTCAAGCACGTCTGCCGCGCCTAGGGGTTTCCAGATGAAACCGCGCGATTGTCGGAGCCAGTCCCCAGCGCGTACCTGGATAGGTCGTCCCTGAAGCTGCAATCGGACACCGCAGCCGCCGTGGATCTCAAGCCCCCTCTGCTGGTATGCCGCTGTGCCGCTCTCTGTGGGGGGCAGGACTATGTCGCTACTCCGGATCTTCAGTTACACTTTCTTCCCCCGTTCCGGAGCTCATACCGCCACCATCTTATTTGTGGCCGATCCGCACCGGCTCCACTCTCCTCTCCGGAGCGCTGCGCGTGTCACTCCGCTCTTCACCGCGCCAGGGCAGCGAGCGGTGTTTAATTCCTGTGCCGGCTGTAGAGTGTGGGCGTCAAGCACGTCTGCCGCGCCTGAGGGTCTCCAGCTGAAACTGCGCGATTATCAGAGCCCGTCCCCAGCGCGTACCTGGACAGGTCGTCCCTGAGGCTGCAGTCGGTCACCGCAGATGCCGTGGATCTCACTACCCCGCTGCCGGTATGCCGCTGTGCCGCTCTCCATGGGGAGCAGGACTATGTCGCTATTCCGGATCTCCAGGTACACTTGCTTCCCCGTTCCGAAGCTCATACCGCCGCCATCTTGTTTGCGGCCGCGGCTGCACTGTTGTCTATTCCAGGCAGCTGCACGTCGACTCCTTCCCATTTGGTCCTATCCGTGCGAGCACAATGTCTTTAGGCACTCGTACCATGTATTTTAATGTACAGAATATAGCCGCCAAGCCCAGGATTTCTCAGGATCAGTTCTCGGCCCTTGGAGCTCCGGACAGACACGTCTAGTCCGCCATGCTGCTGGCCTCGCCCCCCTCGAGAGAAGGGTTTTGAACTGAAGTGTGTCTCCAGCATTTGAGTAAAGCATCCCAAACGAGGGAAGTCTTAAAAACTACATTTACCGCATACACCTCAAGGATGGTATTTAACTGGTTTCTAGCCAGCTAAGATTACCTTTAGGTTTGCAGGATGCTAGGAAGATTAGACTCTGAAAAACTGGGGCCATTGTTCCCACCGATGTGTTGAAATGGTCAACGCCTATTGTTGTGAAACAACGTTCTGGTTAAATAGGGATGTGTCTAACTCCTTACTATAATGCAGGAGATGGCTGTTAACAAATTCCCACTTTGCATAGTTTCTGAACTACTCTCTGTATGGGAGAGAGCTAGTTATTTTACCGCCTTTGATCCAGCCTTTGTTTATCAGCAGATGAGGCTAGAGGGAGGTTGTCAAGAATTCACTTATTTTAGAACGCCGGTTGGGGCATTTAAATTTGTGTGCATACCTTTTGGAGTGGCCACCACAGCTTTGTTTTTTCAAGAAGCCATGGCATCTGTGTTAGGGGATATGATTGAAGTTCGATTTGACTAATTAACTGATTTTTGGGAGCGCATAGGAAGAACAAAATGCTATGGTTGTTGAAGTTCTCAAAATATAAGATATTCATGCTTGAACTCTCAGAGATGAGTAGTGCTGCTTCGCTAAGGAGATCTCATACCTTGGTCACTTAGCTTCTCATGGGGGGGCATTTTCAGAGAGTTCCCCCCGAAAAATAAAAAAATAGGGTTTTATTATGACATTGGCAGTCTTGGTGTGGGCCGCCCTGCTCCAAGACCGCCAAAGCTATAAGAAACCGCCCGACCGATTACGACTTTTTGTGTCTCTGGCGGGAGGTTCTTTGGCAGTCCCACAGAGGTGCCTTTAAAAAAGGCACCGCAATGGGAGAGTAAAAGGCAGTTCCTGCAGTGCATGGACTGCAGGAATTGGGGGTGCATGCATATAGTGGGACACTTCATGTGCCCCCCCTGCATGCATCCCCAGGGGCAGAGGCAACAGGGGGCACTCTAGGGCCACCTTTGTTTCCTCACCGTCACACTTTTCCCAGTGGGCTCACTGCCATGAAAGCTATGGTGGTGAGGAACCTCCTTTTATGCTTGGCAGTGCTGCTGCAGTTCCACTAGCATATTAGGGAACTCAGAACGCTGCAAGACCGCCAAGGATTGCAGATCCCTGGCAGCAGCAGTGGCCTAATGGGGGTCCGACCGCCCTACTTGTAATACGTGGGTTTGGCGGTCCATCGGAAAGCCAAACTCATAAGGCCCCTACTCTCTTTTCTTCTGAGGAAGGGAGTGGAATTTATTTGGAGTGATAAATGTAAAAAAGCCTTTAGAGTCAGAAGGGAAGATTTGGAAGGGAACAATCTTGAAAAATGTTTGTTCCTGGAAGGGAGTGGATGGTTAGTACAGATGCAATTGCAAAAGGTCTAGGTGCTATGCTGGTCCAAAAACATGAATGTGCTCAACAAACCACTGCATTTTTTTCAAGGGCATTGAGAGGGGTCAAATTAATTATTCCGTTATTGAGAAGGCGGATTTGGCAGTACATTGGGCCCTTAACAAGTTCAGATGATTTTTTTTTAATGGGGTGAGGTTATGACAGTAAGAAGTGATCCCAGACTTTGGTGGATGTTAAACCTTATTGGATTGTGTGGACTTGTAGTTCAGAAGATACAAAAATAACTGATTTGGCATAGGAAGGCCATTTTAGGATTGTGACGACTAAAGAAAGGTTACAGCTAAATTGTTGGTATCCTAGTTTAGATTTACAAGAACCAGAGAGTGCCCTATTTATTGCATGAGTGCTAACGTTTTTAAAACATTCCCACCACCTATGCATTAGGGGAAACTTTCATTGTCAACGTGGGAGGATGTTGCCCTGGAACTTGGAGGTCATTAGCTGGAGAGGTTGATACTCCATACATATTTGTTGCTGATGACATGTTCTTGCGGTGGCCGAAGATACAATGGGTAAGTGATGTCAGTTTTAAAAGTGTTATATCCGTCTTCCGAGACGTGTTGGTACAGAGGAGTTTCCTAAGGCAATGTTAATGGACAATGGAGTGCTGTTTTATAGAAAAGGAAACTGTAACCTATTTTAAGGAGTGCTGCACTGATCAAAAGAAAACTTCTCTCTCCCACCCTGAATGTAGTGGCGTGGTTGGTAGGCATGTTCAAAGACAAGTGTACAATTGGGGTGGGGTGGGGTACTCAAGGATGGACTGGAAGGATGAATTGCTCAAGAGGGTTGAATCATATAGACAATCTCCTTCTCAGACAACTGGTAAAACCCCATTTGAATTACTCGATCACAATCTGAATTGTATTTTGGACTAAGGGTAAATGGTGTGGCAGAAGAGCTGTGTGAATGTGACCACTGAAGATTCTTGGAGAGGGAGCTAAGTCTCCAGGATGAGTGGAAACTTATTTTGATATTAGGAAAGCTGAACATAAGTGTGTGGTTAAGGTAGGAGATTTGTGTGTAAAACGTTTTCTAAATTCATAAGGCCTCTCAAAGTCAAGACATTATTCAAATTGAAACGTATTGAACCTCAGTCGCGTTTCAGTGTGCGAAGAAGGCGAAGGGGAATATACCCAGGTACCAGACTGGCTCTAGAAGCTTTCACAGCAGTGGCTTGTGACTCTATGTTGACTGTATTCCACCCCAGAAGTAACAGACCAGAGTTGCATATAGGTGCCACCGCTGTGCTTTAACGTTCGTGTTTTTCTTGACTGCTTCTGCAGCATTGGACGCAGAGCACAACACATTTGGAAGTACCATTGGGAATATATATAATTTGCTAAAAGAAATGTCCTCCCCACGCACAGGGAGGTGGGAGGACAGTAAGGAGGGTGCGGTTATAGAGTATCCACCAGAAAGAGTGTTACTGAAAGTAAGTAACTTGTTCTTCTGATGGATACTTCTTTTTTTTTTAAGTTTGAGTTTATTGAAACCATAAAGACATTACAATATGCAATCAAAAACCATTAAGAAAACATAAGTAACCATAATATATATAATAAAGGATAAAAAGTATACTGGTTACAATAAACACTGCATCCTAGAATAAAGAAAAAGAGCAAAAAGGGAAAAAAAAGGTGGGGGGGGGAAGCAATATAAATGTCATTGGAAAGAGTTTGAAACAAAATGTAACAATAAAGTGGAGCATTGCATGTAATTAAAACACTAAAAAAGATATAATTATATAATTGTGCAAGTATAATATGTAAAACAGCATTAGATTGTTCGACAAAAAGACAACGAAACAAAATCAGGGCGGTTTACGGACATCATCGGACGTTCTCACAATAGTAGTAATTGAAGTATTTGAAGAGGCGGAAGCAGATAAATATGTAGTGAGAGGGAGCCATAGCAAATCTCTTTTAATTGCTAATGATACAGGGGTAACATAATTAGTATCAAGTCTATGATGACAGCATAGGGCGTTCCACCAGGCTCTGTAATTAACTTTATCTGCATGCTTCCAATTGGAGGTGATTAAGTGTAAGGCTATAGCAAGTAACACATCAATTAGCTGAAAATGAGATGGGGATTGAGGCCAAGAAGGGGATAAAGAACCTAGGAAAATATTTGGGAGGGAAAAGGAAACCAAACTAAATGCCAAATTTTTTCAATATTGGGGCATTCAAATAACATGTGTTTTAAATCAGCCCTTTAGCACGAACAGGACCAGCATTGTGATGAGGTGTTAGAGGAAAAGGAAGATAAATTTGCAGGTGAATATAATGAATGTTGATACACAAAATAAAGAGTTTGAGTAGTGTTGGCCGCCCGTGAGGTTTTGTGGATCTTATAATTTATCCCACACAGAGACAGACCAGCATTGCAATAGGTCCTTTTCCCATGCCAATTCAGTCTTCATTTTGCATCTTGCCGAAGAAGATAATAGACATTTGTAAAGGGAAGATGCAGAAGGGGAGGTATTTAATAATGGAAATAATGTAGAACATGTTATAGGGAGATCAGGAAAAGGTGGAAGTAATGAAAGATATTGGTGGAGAGAAGGGAGTAGAAGATCATATTGTTTCTTGAAAGAATTAGGAAGAGCAAAGTTAGATTTAAGGTCTGAAAAAGATAAAGGTTTATTATCAGACAAGAGTTGAGAAATCCATACCAGTACTTTGGATTGCCATGCTTTTCAATAGAAAGCACGATTTTTAATGCGTAACAATTTATTGTGCCAGATAGGTTGTTGAGAAAGTGAAATAAGCGAAGGATAGGAAGATGGCAGAAGAGGCGATAAGAGTTTATGTGTATAAGAAATGACAGAATGACGTAAAGAAGAGGTGTTAGCAGAGAAAGCAAGGGATTCTAGAAAGCCAAAGGGGGAAGTGAAGAATTTTTCTATGCGTAGCCAAATCGGAGGATAGGTAGGAGAGTCAGAAGAAAGCCAGCAAGAGGCTTGTTTTAGAGAAAACGCATAATGGTAAGATTTAAAGTCAGGAAACTTAAGTCCGCCATTTGATTTATCTTTTTTAAGAGTAGATAAAGCTATTCGAGAGTGATTTTTAATGAAGTGACTGTGGAGTTACCTTGGATTTTTGAAGTCCCATTTATTTTCAAAGTGTCTTCCTGCCCCATTTGAAATTGTTACATTTTTGCATTTAATTTTTCACAGATACCCCCTTCTACACTAGGGCCTTCGTCCCTCTCTTTGGTGGCCCTGAGGAAGGTGGTCCTCCACCGAAACGCGCGTAGGCCTATTCTACCAATCTAGAGGAGAGGTCCCAAGAGATCCAGCACCATCAGAAAACAACTGTTCTAGTGGCTGTTTCTCTCCTCTTACAACCTTGTGGGACCTTGTTTAGCCTCTGAAAGTTTTTGCTATTTTAACAGTAAGAGTATGACTGATGTATGGTTGAGAATGAGAGTATGATAGTGTTTTTGTGTTACATCAGTAGCGGGGGTATTCATATGTAGAATTGTTTTCTTTATCTGTCTTAGATGGTTTATTGAATATGTATGTTCATTGTATTTAAAGTATCTGATGCTATCACTTTAGTAGAATTTAAAAAATTGAAAAAAGCGGAAAAATAAAATGACTACTTATTAATACATTGTATTGGATGTATCTTTAATCATTACATTCTGGTTGGCAGGATAGAACCTGTATAGGTCTTTGCTAAAGCAATATAGGTCCTGAAAGAGGTTTTTTGATTGTATGAGTAAAATCACTAAACCATGAACATACAATGCGATAAACAGTTATAAGATTAAATGAGTAAATAAATGAGAACTCAGGAGCGTACTAACAAGAAGGTAAAAGAGGAAAAGATTAAAGGCAATAACATTAATAAGCTCAATAGTAGAAAAGAACAATGAACAAGAAGTATAAATTTGCGAATGATCAGATAAAAAGGAGAGAGAAAAAAGAGAGTACAATAAGGCAAGTACAAGGGGAAGAAAAGAAGGGGAAAAAGGGAAAAGAAAATAAAGGAAGAGAGGAACAGTAATAAAAGGCAACGAGAAAGACACAAAAAGAAAGTGTGAACAGGAAACATACTTACATGAAGGAGATCCAAGGGAACAAGGGGGAGGGGTGAGGCCACATGACACAGACGGTACATCCGGGATTGACCGAACGGAGGACGAGGGGCAACATGCCAAAAATATAGGGTATCTGCGGATGTGAGAGAGAACAAAAACAATAGAACTATTAGCATAATGAATAGTGAAAAATGTGAATCATAAGATAAAACAGAGCGACTAATACATAAAGTACCAAGTCAAAATTGCAAGACTATCAAAGCCAAGAGAAACAACAGATGGTACATAAATAATGGTAGAGAGGAGAAGCAGCGAATGAAGAATCTGTAAGAAAAAACAACATAACGTCAAGTAATATTTGAGGACGAAGACCCTGAAGCATCCATGGCATCCGTCTTGCTAAAGTTTATAAAACTCTGTCGTTGCAGCGGATCTTCATAGGTTGTCGTCTTGTTGTTGAACGTGACCTTAAAGAGGCAGGGGTGAAACAGCCCATAGCGTGCACCCATGGAACGAAGAGTAGACCTCATGTCAAGAAAGGCCTTACGTCTGTTAGCAGTAGACTTGGCATAATCTTGTGCGAAAAACAGGGTTGAGCCAGACCAAGTGATGCGCTGAGAAGATTTAACCGCTGACAAAACCTTCAGTAAGTCCGTGTATTCCAAGAAGTACAAAATGACACCTCTCGGCCTCTGTGGAGATGAAGCAGTCGAGGGAGGACGTCCTAATCTATGGGCCCTCTGAATGTTAAGGGCGGTGCCTTCTGGCATATGAAGAATCTTGGGTAGAAAAGTTTTAAAGAAGGCAGGAGGATCCGATCCCTCCGACCCCTCCACCAGACCATAGATGCGTAGATTATTCCGCCTATTACGATTTTCGAGGTCCTCAACTTGGCGCTGAAGTACGGATACTTGAGATTGAAGGTGAGACACATTGGCGGTAGTATCTTTAAAAGAAGACATGTGACATTCAACTGCAGTAATTCTCGTGTCAAGTTGAGACCAAGTATCAGTGAGGATTTGTAGTTTATTATTTGTTTCCTCCATAAAGGGTCGAAGGGCCCTAATCTCCTCCAGTAGTGTCTCCATGGAAACAGGCGAGGTCGTTTTAGGTGGAGAAGGAGGGTTTTGCTTTAGACGCTTGATGACAGATTTTACAGAGGGCGCTGGTGGGGGAGAGGGATCCATACTTGTCACGGAGGCTTGAGATGACGACAAAGAATTCTCTAATTTGGAAAAGGCAGTAAAAAGTCTTGAATTTTTGACGAAGATACGCTTAGGCGTGGGTTGTTTAAAGAGAGTGCCTTTTATTCTACCCATAGAATTCAAAGCCAACACTCTATTCAAAAGGGGTAGAAACGTGGCCAAAAATAAAAATAAGAGCCACTGACAAGGAGAGAAGGCCGCAGAAGGAAGTATAAACCAGAAATATAACAACTCTGGTCAGACGCCCAACATCACTATCAAGTCCAGTAAGTATCAAGCCAATATTAGGCAAAAAAAGGGGTATTTCTGGACAAAGGAGAAGTAATGAGGGAAGTTATGCTCAAATGTGCAGTTGAAGCTCCATAACGCAAGGAGAAAAAAACAACACTGCAATCCAACAAGCGCTCACGCAGTCACAGAGATGAGGAATAGGTTACAAAATGGCTGCCATGAGTGCCTCTTCTCAAGTAAATGTATAAATAGCTGTGTATAAAAATAACAGCATCTGGTAGTGAGTTAAAGGAAAGAAAGTGATAAAGCAGTCATTTGGGCACTTCCAGGCATGCTTAGCAGCCCAAAAATAAAGCCCTCTTCTGAAAAAACTCTTTAGTGTAAATGTTTGAAAACACAAAATGGCGGCCACGAAATCACGTCGCCGCCACCTGGGGACTCACTGTGCTGAAAATAAACATGTCTCGCTATGGAACGGGAACGACGAGGTCCACGCTTCATTCAGCGGGTCTTCCGACGCTCTGAAACGGCATTTTATCCGCGGGAGAAAAGCAGATAACGCGGTGCTGCCAGGTCGCACCGGAGAGCTTCACCCGGACGCCGCCATGCGTCTCGGGCGCCAAGCCACGCCCCCTCTGATGGATACTTCTAACGAAGATCCCTCACCTTTAGAATAGATACCAAAGCAGTATCTCCCAAAGGTAAAGGGTCTGTGGAGTGTGCTTAGAGCAAAAAGCCCTCGTGGACAGACCAGGTGTGTGAGAAATTGGTCACCAAATTAACCTGTGCTTAACCATCTGGTAGCTTGGCACAACAACAGCCAGGCTTAACACAAGAAAAATCTTATTATTTGAAACCAGTAGAACTAAAGTAATATATGTTTTAAGATTTTAGTGCACAACATCTAGTAGTCCGAGAATGGAACAAAGTCGAATCTTATGGCTGACTGAGATGTAGTGGGGTTCGGACACACATGGCGGATTGGGCCTGGTCTCTGCTTACCTTCGGACTTACAAGAAATTTTGAAGAAAAATGTTTGAGAAGGTAAAGTTCAGCAGGGCAAAGCAGCTGGTAGTGTATTAGGGAGCTGTTGGACGTAGCCGTGGTGAAGATTTCTACGTTCTAAAATCTCCAGCAGGATAAAGCTGTAGACAGTAGCCGATTAGAGCTCCATGAGGCTAGATGTCCTTCTGACGAACAGCCACTGAACATGATTTGCTGCTGCAGAAGAATGTAGCAGGAGCAACAGTGAAGTCAGGCTGACCAGCGAAGCACCTCGGGCAGAGCAGTGAGCAGGTAGGTCCCAGCCTCCTCTCGGTTTTCAGAGCACATTTTTGGCAGAACATTTTCTTATTCCCAGGTTTTGGCTAATTAGGCATCGCTAGTACCACTTCCAAGGGTCCATGATTTGGGGTTTTTGGCTGGTTGGGCATAGTTAGCGCAACTTCCAAGGGTCCAGGATTTGGGGGCACTACTTGGAAGGTCAGGACTCACTGAAGGCTGGGTCCATGTGCAATTTGCAAGCTGTTGGAGCTTTTTTGTGTCCCTATAGCTCTGAACAGGAAGCCAGCTAAGTAGCCCTTGGACAGTCCATCTACCTGTTCCCAAGCAATGTTTATCCCTTATTAAATGTTACAAGGTAACCCAATATTATCCTATGGGAGAGGTAGGCTCACAGTACTGAAAACATGAATGTGTTAGTTTTTCACTACCAGGACATGTAAACCTTAAAAATACATGTACAACTTTTTAAATACAGTGCCCTCTGCCCTATGGGCTCTTTAGGGTCTACCCTAGAGGTGACATATGTATTAAAAAGGGAGTTTTAAGGTTGGCAAAATGTTTATTTTGTTAAGTCGAATTGGCAGTTTATAACTACACACAGGCTACAATTACAAGCCTGAGGTATATTTTAAGGGACTGCTTAAGTGGGTGGCACAATAAATGCTTCAGGCCCACAAGTAGCATTTAATTTACTGGCACTGGGTATATGGTATACCATGTTACTAGGGACTTATAAGTAAATTAAATATGCCAATCAGGTCTAAGCCAATTTTACCATGTTTTAGGCCAAGAAAAATTAATTTCAGCAAATAGGAGGGGAGAAAGCAAAACGGTTGAAGGAAGACCACCTTAATGCCGACATGTCTCACAGGGTGAAATACCCTTCTCTTTGGACCTGCCCGTCAAGGCAGAAGTGTTTTGTGAACGTGTGCACAGATGCCCATGCCGTGGCTTGACAGAAGTCAAAGACAGGCACTCCCAGTGCTAATGCAGTGGCAGCCTTGGCCCTGGTGGAAGGAGTCCTCAGTCTTCCGGAAGCTGCTTTTTAGCTCATGCTAGACCAGTTTGTCTGGAACAAAGGTGGTGTTTCACCGAAAGAGTCTGGAGCTTATTCAGTAATTGCAACAAGGAGGCTAGTCTTCAGACTCAAACAATGCAAAGAGCAGCTGTGCATTGGATTCAAGGAAGTACACAAGAGAAAAGTCAGAACTAAATTAAGGTCACACTGTGGCATCACAACCTTTACTAAAACTTGTCACAACAGATAATTTAAACAAAGACGGTTGGTCTAGTCAATGCAAAAAGGTCAAAAGGGCTGACATATAACCCTCAATGGTGCCCACTGCAAGTCCAGTGCTGGTCCAAAGGCAAAGCAAATAAAACATCCGACAGCTTGGCTTGTAACTGATGTGGGCTCCACACAAGGTCACAAATTTGTCCCATCGCATGGTGTAAGAAGACTTTGTAGAGGATATCTACCAACACAGATAACTTGCACAACATCCAGTGGTAGATCAAATACAGTCAACTACTGCTGCTCAATCTCCATGCAAGGTGTACATTGCGTAGGTTTGAGTTTAGATCCCTGCTCTGCTGCTGCAACCGAATATCCTCCTGAAGTGATAGCCTGATAGGAGGACAGACGTTTTCGAAACCACTCTCCTGGCCCAATCAGAAGCCACTAGGATGGCTTGGGCCTGGTTAATCCAGATCTTCAGAACTCGGGGCAAGAAGGCAGAAGCAGAAAGGCGTACAGGAGGCCCTTGCTCCACTCTAGCCTGAATGAGGCTCCCAGAGAGAGCATTCTTGGGAATTCCAAAACATAGAAGTTTTGACACTGTGCACTCAAAGAATGTGTAAAAGATCCAATGAAGCCTACCCCTTCCACAGTTGAAAGATGTCCTGCGCTTCTCCAGATGCAACCCCCATTTGTGATCCACATCCACGAGGCATTGCTTGCTGAGCTCATTTGCCCTGGCGTTCAAAGATCCCATCAGGTGGTTCCTGATCAGGGAGACGCACTGGCGCTCCGGCCAACTCCAGAGGTGTAGCACCTCTTGGAAAAGGACCAAGGATGCCACTGTTACCTGCTGGTACAATAATACATGGCAGTGGTATTGTATGCAAGAACCTTCACCAGCCTTTGCTGGATAGACGGATGGATGGCAGGAAAGCCTTTATTGCCAGGCAGATGGCTAACAGCTCCAACATATTTATTGGTCACCGCCGTTTGCTCTGGGATGGGAAGGTAAAAGTGCTGCAGTTGAGCAGCCACCACTGCAGCTCTTTTGGAGTCTCCTTCAAAACCTGGATGACATTCAACCGGTTTCCTTGATGCTGGGTCCACTGAGACTACGGATCCCACTGCAGAGCCAGCATATGCCAACTGCAGAGTCGGACAAGCAGGATATATGAGGCCAGGATGCCCTGCAGCACTCTCACCGAGTTCGAGTGCAGAGGCTTAAACATCGGGATCATAGCCCGAATGTCCTACACTGGTTATGATGGAGGAAAGGCCCTGAACTGTGTCCATAACTGCTCATATAAAAGGAAGCCTCTGCGAAGGAGTCAGGTGCAGCTTTGGCTCTTTAATCGAGAACTCCAACAAAGCCTGGTGGTTCACTGTTGTCTGGAGCTGGTCTACGACTGTCAGTGGCAAGTCCACCTTCAACAGTCAGTCGTCCAGGTAGGGAAAAACTGGTTTACTCAACCTTTGAAGATAGGCATCTCCGCTGCCATCACTTTCCGAAACAACCGAGGGGTTTTGGTAAGGCCGAAGGGTAGTGCAGCGCAAACTGAAAATGCTCCTGACTGACACTGAACTGCAGCTAACATCTGTGGGGCTACATGTCAGGCACATGAAAGTATGCGTTTTACAGGCCCAAGACCAATATCTAGTTCCCTGGATCAGGGCAGAAAGAACATGGGCTAGTGAGCATTATGAATTAGTCATTTCATAGGAATGGAATTGAGAGGGCTAAGATCTAAATTAGGACGAAGGCCTCTGTCCTTCTCCTGCATGAGGAAATAGTGAGAGTAACAACCAGTCCCTATTTCCGAATTCCTTATCCTCGCTATGGCTCCTTTGCAGAGTACAGTCTACACCTTGTGCAAGAAGAATGACAGGTGCTCCTCTAAAAAGTGTTTTAAAGTGGGTGGAAAATTCAGTGGATTGGTAAGGAATGAAAGAACATAGCGCCACGGAACGATCTGGAGGACTCATCCATCAGACTTGATAGTTTGACACCCTCAGAGAAAATGCTTGATTCTGCCACCTGTAGAGGAGTGGTGCCAAGGGTAACCTAAAGTGGATTGGAAGCTGATCAGAGTCGTAATGAAAAGCAGGTGGAATAATTTGAGGGCAGCTCCATGATAGAGGCAGTGTTTTGTCCAAATCTGACTATATGGGAATCGTGTGCATTGGAATGAAGTTAGGATGTGACTTCAGTCAGGGCCAAGATGAGTTCTCTCGGAGTCCAACTCAGCAAAAGGGCTCCTCTCCAGGGTCATAGGTGTCGGGAAACGTTGCTGACATCGAAGGGACGGGGGCAGGTGTTTAAATCGGTGTGGAAGTTGACAGCTGAGTTAGTGTGGCACCAGAAGCTGGTTCAAAAGGCACTGAGAACAGATTTGCCTGTAGTAACTGACTGAAGGCCCCTGCAGATCCTTGGGGCCCAAAGGCACACCAGAGGGAACAGGAAGAGCGCCAAATTTACACAACGTGACCTCCGTAAAGGTCTTGATCTTTCGCCAATGACCCGGGGAACTCAAGGTGCATTGGAATCAGTTGTGGAGTTAGGTCCTCAATCGGAGATGGGCAGCAAGACTGAGCGGCACCCTTATGCCCTCGCAACGTCTCAGAGGATAACGAGTAGTGGGATGTGGACAAAACCCTGCTTGGCTTGTGTTTTCCCTTCAAATTGGAATCCAACATACCAGACGACCTAGATAGCGAAAAGAAAGAATCGGTGGAATGGCCTTGATAGCAGAAACGAAGCCACCCACACCCTCGACTTTGAAGGGGACTTGCGTGGCTCTTTCCGATGCTCCACAACTTATGGCTTCACTTTGCCATCCTGATTTGCCTATGGGTTCAAGAGGGCGCATTCTTCACAAGTCGTCCCCGAGCCCAAACACCAAAGACACACCTTTTGTGGGTCCATCATCAACATTTGTTTCTGACATGGTTTGAACACTATAGTTTTCGGTGAGGACATTGTTTCTTTGCACACTAGTTTTTAATTATTGGAGGAAAAAAAGTTTGACAAAAGAAGGAGAGCAGGGCTTCGGATCCACATTTCAAGGTTTGGAAAGAAAATAACTGGCATCAGTGTGCAGGAGTGGCACTTTTATGTGGCTCCTGTCTGTCTCTTCCGGGAGAAATGAAGTCAACATGTAGCTGCACAGCACCACATACCCGCACACGGGAGCACTGCTGTGAAAGCTTCTGGATCCAGTCTGGTGCCTGGAAATATTCTAAAGGTGAGATCCTTCGAGAATGTTTATAACAGTATACTGAATGAAATAAAGTTAACAAAAAGACCTGAATGCAGAAGTCAAAATACTCCTACTTTTAGAGGTGATGGTGTCAGTCTCAACCTTGAAAGATGTACAGGGATATTACTCCTAATTCACTGTTACTAAAAACAAGGAGGACTCTCTTAAGTCCTGGCTTGTACAATACTGTGTTCTTAGTGTTATTATATAGCGCAATGTAATGTGTCTGTATTGACTATCCTTAATAAAGGTTTTGGAAAATTTAAATAAAAAAAAAAAACAAGGACTCTCTAATCTAGATCACTACAATCTTAATCAGCACACGTTGGTGGCTCCATTTTCGGCCCGTTTGGAGGCGGCAGTAGTGTAGCCTTATTTTTGGCTCTCCAGTTCACATCTTTCTGTTCATTCAAAATACTGCTACCAACCAGTAAGAAATTTGCTTTTACTGTCTGTAATGAGGCTCCACTCACTAAGCTCTGGTGGTGTCAAGTGGACTTGATCTCTTGTCCAGAGGAAGTCCATCTCACCCTCACCACCCCATCCCAGATTTTGCTTTGCGGTTGGAACATTGGGAAATGAATCACAGATTGTTAGAAGCTTAACTATAACAAATTGTACACTGTGATTCTTTCAAACAAATGTGATTTAGTATTTTATTTTTAAATATCATTCACTTTCTTTTCTCATGCTCTCAACCACAGATTGCCACCACCTCAAAAGAAATCTAAGATATAAACATTTATTGCTTCTATTATTTAGCCTCTATTAAATTGTCTTTTTGCTCACATTATTATGAACCATCCATTTTTTATTTAGAGAACACTGTCCACTTATGTGGGCTTTGCATCTGTTCATCTCAAAGATGGAGCGAAAGACTTCAAGGTGAAACTCTAACTTACAAGGAGAGTGTAGGTTGTTGACTTTGAAGTGTGAGAGGGCATCAGGAATATGCCATACTCAATCGACCTCTCCCACAAATCCACTACCCACTTACAGAATTACAGGGTACATGTTATCCATTGGTTCTAAATGTAGAAGATGGTGGTAGTTTACCACTGGAAGGAAAGATTTGAATGGTATGAATATAGCTTTCATCTCCAACACATTTACGAGCAGAGACAAACCGGATTTGTTTAACAACACGATAGTGAGGTCTCCATTCGTACACTGAATAGCTGACTGTGAATCCGAGTTGTGTATAAGAAATACCAGAAACCGGGATGGATTAAATGAATAGTTATGATAGGTAAGTCAAATAACTCATCCCAGGTCTGTGCCTGGTAGAGTAGCAGCGAACACAAGTGGAGTCTGACAGGAAGAACCATCCGTATGCAAGACTTCAAGTCCCACAAGGAGTTCTGGGTCTGTTTGTTGGTCACTACCTTCTCTAAATAGTTGAAAAACTTTGCAAGACTCAAGTACAGAATTGTCCTGCTTAACTGACTTCTGTTTACTGAGTCAAGCAGAATTTGGAAAGTTCCTGGAAAAACCAAGATCGAATAGGACCATGTCAGACCTTGCAGCCTTCCTTGACAGATGAGACAGCCTGGAGAAGGGTAGCAGCAGACCTTCTGCAGTTACAGAAAGGCAACTACCAGGGACATGACCTTGTAGACGACCTAAGTATTAGACTCAAGTTACCACTAACCTGTAGATCCAAATGTTGAAGGTAGGGGAATAGGGATATCAGAGAAGGCACAGAGGAGAGAACATCATGTTGTAATCGTACAGCTAGGCTCATCAAATCGAGGCTCTCTCTGGTGTTTTGTAGTCTTTCACAAAGGACAGCTCTTTTATACTAAACAATAAAAGACTACTATTACTCTCTGCTCTTACATCAATTTAAATTATAGTAAACACACAACATATCAATGCCACCGTACCTTTATCTTGCTGGACCCAAGGCAATCAACATGAGACTGATCCTGTTCCCAATGTACTATATAGAGTTCTTAAAGCTCCATAACTTGAGGCACCGAACAAAAAGAAAATTTCACTCAGGATTTGTAAATAATTCTGCGAAGGCTCAGGAGACAGTTGCTACAACACCGGTGTACCTATGAAGTATAATGGGCCTCTTTAAATGACACAAAGGAAGGTGAAGTAACCACACAAAAGTCAATGGAACATCTTGGCCTCTTTCTTGATGGCTGGCAGCTAAATATGTTCTTATCCTGAAAGAGAATCATCTTGGACTGTGGAGTAGTGTCAGAGGAAGAGAAGGCTTGCAGCAAAAGGAGCTCCGGACCTGACAACTGTATAGTGTTTCCTGGCTGAAAGGAGGGTTGTGTCCTATACAGTAGTACTCAGCGATCTGATCATTATGTACTGCTGAAGAACACGGTCAGTATAGAATTTAAATGGGTTCTCGCTATCAATTGGGAGATTGGCTATTTTCTCCTGAGCCTTTTACCACAAACCTTAGCCTCCAATTCCGTCTCTTAACTGTTTCATCTTGCCACTCAATTGCATGATGATTCTTTGTTTTATGTAGGATTTATGTGAGAAATGGACAAATGTGAGATAAATCTTGGAGCGGACGTTAAAAACATGAGTTTAACTTAATGAGCTACCTGGCCAGCTCTGCCCAATAGGGAACCAGCCATCACGAACGAATGAAGTTTGGGGAGGAGGGAATATGAAGTGGGTAGCTGCCCGAGAACAAGACTGGATTGGCTTTGGGAGCTCAATATTCATTTAACAAGGGCTCAAAGATGGCAAACAGAGAGGGTGGTTTCCCCAGTTTCCTCAGACAGTTTGAGGACCTGGGGCATCATGAGTAGGACCTGTTTTGGTGGCGAGCCGAAGCTGCACCCAGAACATATATGCCCTAATTTTCCGGTCAAGGATCAGAGTCTGCAGGGCCTAATAAGTTACAAGAACTATCTGATCCATCTGGTGGATACTTATAACCTCACATTCCTCACCTTTAGATTATCCCTATGAGCCACACTAGATCCAGAGGATTTCTTCCAGCAATGCTCCTGTATTGCTGTGTTAACTCTATATCGCCCTGGAAACGACAGAGAAGAACCACATATAAGCGCAACCCCTGCAAATGAGGTCAGTTGTCTTCTTTCCATGCCCTTCAACGCACACCTGGAGAACAGCTCCCAACTCTGTTGGTATTCTGACAACTCATAAAACCTTTTAACAATGTTCACAGTGTGCTAGAAAATGATGTGGCAACCAGAAACAACAGGATTAAAGCAGTGCTGTGACTGAAGTATGCAGATGCGAGCCACAATTCCACACAAGGTCTGTGTATGGTTCTTGAGTTCAGGCTACATGTGACTAGTGCCCTAATGTACCCTAAGGCTATTTTTAATGGTGAAGTTAAACTCCATATCACAAAACTTAAGACAAGGTGGTGGTTGAAGCATTGGTCTTGCTCCACTTAAAGGTCAAAGGCAAGATCGCAGTCCCAATCACAAGGCAGCTCCTGTGAAAATTCAATTTACCACTAAAAGTTTTCTGGTAAGTCGAAGTCAAAATCTGGGCACAAGTGCAAGTAGGCCAAGCAAAACAACTCCATCCTGCCACTCGAAGTTTAGTGAGTGTTAGGGCGTCATAAAAAAGATCACATTCCCCGGATGTTTCCTGGATCTGGCTCAATCCCGCAATTGGTCTCACCATGCCCAGTTTCATAGGCCGCCATTGACCTTTCAGCGAAAAGCATCCTACAAAGAGGCTGGGCTGCTTAAATTTGAAGTAATTTGGCTCAATATGGAACAACTTCTGGCCCTACGGAGCCACAGGGCCTCCGGTCAGATTTCCACCAGCGGGGCCGTTTCAGACACTGTCGAACCCTTTCAATCCTCTCACAGGCCCATACAGACTACTACTCTGGCACCATGGTCCACACTGTCATCTTCTGTGCGGATGCTGACTCGTCAATGATCCAATCCACACACCAGAGACTGTGGCTATTTAACCAGATTCCAATCCAAGGCCTCTGCCTCGATGTCAGCATCAGCAGAGAATTTAAGCTCTTTTTGGCTCAGTTTCAGACCAGTGCAGGACACCACTGTCCCTATTGACATGGATGAGGAGGAAGGGGAAAGATTGCTGTCCCCCTCATTATACTGATGATGCATTTTATCTTGGCTTACAAAATGCTAGAGGGCTATAAATATCCTGGAGGAAAGTGTATTGTTTGTGGAGGTTTGGCAGAAATCTGAGACACTAGAATTGCAGTTGCCCGTTACTGACAGAAAATAAATCTGTTAATTGAAGTTATTCGATCTGGGCCAGCATAATTTCAGCCATTATTGTTGTTTAATTAAGTCCTTCCTGATCCCGTTCTGGCTACATCGTCGAAGGCATGCACTTGCTCGCCTGTCAGTCTCTCTGTGGTTAGGCAACACCTCCCGGCTTGACTCAGGCTTAGTAAGTATTCTAATCCAGAGAGCTACATCTTTCAATTTTCAATATGTGAGGTCAATCCAAATTCCTTTCAGACCAATCCTCCATATAGGGAATCAAGAATGGATGCTGTTGGAAAAATAGTGTTTTCTTCAGCTAGTCTAGATCTATCAACACAGTTGGTCTTTTGAGTAGGTACATACCCACGTTTTATGAGATAGGGCCAGAAACATCTTGCTGGCTGTCTCTGACGATCTCAGGGCCTCCTTGACGGTACAGGATGGTCAGTGTGCAGTCAAATATTTGCTGCAGATCAGCTTGGAGACTACGGACTGCATATGCAGGGCTACTGGCACCAGTGTTGTACTACAAAGGTATGCCAGGATGAGATCAACCAGGCTTCTGGACCTGCATAGGCAGCCCAAATGGGCATGCCCTTTATTAGCTCTAGGCTCCCCAGAGAAAAAAAGAGATTTGGTGCTCGAATAGATCAAGGACAGTCACGTCACAGCACATTCTCAGGAGCTGTTGACACCAAACAATCAATATTCCCACCAAAACAGAAAATTCAGAGGCTATTCCAGGGAGTTGACTTACAAATAAAGCCAGCCCTACCAACTTCTACTACAACAGCTGACCCAGTCCTTTCAGGACCACTCAAGTCAGCAAGGGAAGCATTCTTCAAATGTTGCTTCCCTGACACAGCAGCTGCCAAGCTGCTTTAATTTACCTTTGCAGGTTCCTGCCTGGTCAGTTAGAGGCACAATACAGAATTTCCTCACTGGCTGGAGACCCATCATATTCGGCAGAAGGGCCTTGCAGGTTGGTCAAGGGAGCTACGCCCTAGCATTTTTCTCCTCCCCACCCTATTCCTTGTGCAATCGAGTGATTCTCTAGAGCTGTCCACAATCCTGATGCACAACATTAGCCTTCTGTTGTTCAAGGATGCCAGAAAGAGAGTGCAGACTCGGGGAAAGATGCACTTTGGGTTTCCTCCTTCCGAAGGAGGATGGATACCTCAGCCTACTTTGGACCTCCACCAACTGAAAGCCTTTCTGAGAAAAGACAGATTTGGTTCAAAATACACACTCTGGCTCAGATTCTGTCAGCTCTGGATGCAGGAGGCTTGATGGCATCCTTAGCCTTGCAGGACATGTATTTACATATACATGTCCTGTAGCAGCACAGGCATTAGCCAAGAACACTTTCAATTTACCCTTTGGCCTTACTTCAGCCCCTCGGGCATTCATGAAAGTGTTGACGGTGGTCGCAGCCCATCTTTGGAGATCAAAGAAAACGTACTGCAGCATGCCACTGGTTGCTGAAGGAAGGCTCACTGTAGCCACATTTAGACCACCATCAGGAAAAGGCGTAACGCCCAACATCATTGGGGATGAACATCAACGAGCCAAAGTCTCACCTGAGAACCAGCAGAGGATTTCATTTCTTGGGGGGATTCTGGATATGATGTTATTTCCTTTGCCAAGACAGCAATATTCAAGCTGCTTAAGGATCAGTCCTGGGTTTTCTCTGAGGCTTCTTTGACTCCTCTATACTTCTCATCCTGAATACCAAGTAGCACATGAAGGCCTTCCAGTAGCCCTCACATCTCAATAGAACGAGCATCAGAGCTGCCTCTCTGACTATTCAGATCCCAAAGGAGACTGTGCAAGATCTGCAGTGATAGATGCCAACTTGACCTGTGGCAGGCTGCTATCGCTCTCTCACCCAGAGTTCACAGTGGTGACAGGTACATTACGACTGGTTTGACGGATGAGAGCATATGGAAGAGGTGGAGATCAGAGGCATTTGGTCTCTGGCGTCAGCCAGCTCCATATCTATCTTTTGGAGCTCTGAGTGATCTGTAAGGCCCTAAAAACCTTTCTGCCATCTATCAAAGGGAGATGGGTGTAGGTCCTCATCGACAACAACCACCACCATGTCTGGTACAGCAATAATCAGTACAGAGTGAGATTCCTGGATCCGGTGCCAGGAGAAACTATGTCTCTGGAGGTGGCTGGACCAGAACATCTTCCTGATAGCCAACCACTTGACAGGGTCCCTGAAAGTGAGGACAGATGCCAGCTAGCATCCAAAGGTAGTGCAGGGAGTCTTCTATAAAATGGGAAATGCCTTGGGCACAGCTACTCACTAACATCGATAATGTAGAGTGTCTACAATTCTGCGTGATGGAGTTTCCTCCAAGGCACTCGTTACTAACCGCACTCAATCTGGAATAGGAGGACAGTCTCATGTATCTTTCAACCACTACCAGTCCTTCCTCATTGTTGAGGATGATCAAAACAGACTGGGCTCAGGCCATTTCTAACTCCCTGGACTGGGCCAGGAGAGTGTGGTACCTGAAGCTCCTAAGCTTGACTATTTCTCCTCTGATCAGGCTTCCCCTTTAGGAGAGCCTTCTGTAGCGACAGTAGGGCAGGGTTCTACATCCAAGCCCTCACCTCCATGTCTGGAAATAGAGTGTTGGCAGGTGAATGAGTACAAACTACAGACTGAGATGGCTTGCCCAGTCTATTCTCCAGGACTTACTTATCAGAGGCCATTCTCTAGACTCTATACCTTTGGGACGTACTGCTGTGTATCTGAAGGTAGGGGACTCTGCAGTTTAAAGTATCCATCATAAGTTACTTACCTTCTGTAATGCTCCTTCCGGTGGATAATCTGTCTAACCGTAGATTCCATACTGCCCTCCCACTTTCCATTTCTGTGGAGTGGTGTAATTATCATCTAAAAACACTCATTAGGAATCCGCACACTGTCTCAGAAAATGTGTGCTATGCTCCACATCTGAGGGTGCAGAAGGATAAAGACACAAGAAACTAACGTCAGTCCACAGGATTGGCGCCTGTATGTGGCCTCACTTTGTCACTTCCGAGACAATATGGAATCACTGTGAAGCTTATGGTGCCACGTACCTGCACGCATGACAACTGATGTAAGAGTTCTCCATGTCCAGTCTGGCGCCAAGAGATATTCTAAAGAGGAGTAATACGATGTTCATTGGTTTCAGGTTTGCATGGTGCCTAGAGTCAACATCAAGATCAATATCTGATTTACTCACACAAAGTTCTCTCCATGGAGGAAGCCTGCTACTGACTGACAATAGTCTTAGCAATTCCTGATAGACCTGCTGGGGCAATTCGAACTGTATTTGGCACTGGTAGTTTGGTCATAAACGGTGGTTGCAAAAGTGGAAGAGTGGATTTGTACCTAGAGCTGGTTCTCAAGTGCAGGGAGTAGGACTGTGACCAAGGGCCACTTCACTGTGGGGACCAGTCAGAGGAAGAATGCCTTGTGGTGGTCTCCCCTGGTCTTCAGGTTTGTACTGAAAGCATCCAGGAAGTAGCACAAGCAAAGCCTGTACTAGGTTGATGCGGAGTTGGGTTGTCATGTTGTCAATGTCAAAGATTTTTGTATAGCGCACAAATCACCAAAGGTCGCAGGGCTTGACTGGTCCACTCTGGAGTTCATCTTCCCTTAGGGCAAGGGAGTAAACAGTGGGGTACTGAGAAGTTCTGATGAGGCAGGCTGTTGGTATTGAGACTGAAGTGCACAGTCGGAGACTGAACTGTTGAGAGTGGAATAATGGCACGTTCCTCCAAGATCTGGAGTTGCAGGGAAGATGGCAGGATCATGAACATCTGAGTAACCCCTGGAGCGACCTCTCAAAACGACTACTGCTTGTGGTTGACCTGAGCAGATTACTCAGTGGTGACTAGTGCCTTTGCTTCTTTCTAGAACTCTAAGTGTTTCAGGATAGGTAGTGACTTACACTGGGGAAGGGAGGCCTCATCCCCTTTTTGAGAAGAATCCTGGCACTTAGTGACTTTGATGCCTTCTCCTTATTAAATGCCCCTTGCACGATATTAGCACAAAGCTCCTCTGTAGACATGGATGAAGGGTATATAAAGGTCTAGTCAGGCTGGGACTGCAACTAAAGGTGCGCAAAATATGAGCTTAACTCTTCTCTCTGGTGCACCTCTCCAGAGAGAACTGAGACTTGGTCCGCTAGCACACATACTTGGAGACCTGATCAAAGTTTTCATGGAAAAGTCAGCAGTAGAACATCCAGAGGAGAGACGTGTCAAATCCTACAGCGCAAATGGATGGGGACATTTATGACCTACAGGGAATCAGATCCAACCCAACGGTGCAGTAGAGCCTCCGGAGGTAGTTCGAGTTTGGCTCCTAAAAAGAACTCATTTTCTGATGGCTAGTGCCTTCTTATTGGACCTTTCCAACTCAATCAGGCCAAGATAGGTGTCTAACATGGGGTGTAGGACTGTTGGGGTTCAAGAGAGGGATCTGGATGGTCATGACACCTGTTGCCGTCTCCTTTTCTCAAGTTACTAGTGACCAATGACGGTCCCTGCTTCCTTACAGTTTAGATGACTATAATGCTGAGAGACCTTGTACCACAACTGCCAATCATTATTTCTGGTATTAAAATCTCACATCTCCTGCAGAACAGATGTACCCTTACTCTTTGGAAACCCCATGCAGTTCTTCTGATACTACCGTACAGAGAACATATGTGAACCTGATGACTGCTCCCCAATAAGAGATGCAGAGGTTATAATGCTCCTCTACTGCAAATGGTTAGTGAAATAACACACATAGTAAAATATACCTAAGGTGACAAAGGAGGATGGACGTCAGAGTATAGCAAAACTCTTTGAATGGGAAAGAGGGCATAATGAGTTGCATAACTTGAGAGAAGCAGATTTCCCATTCACACAGTAAGGTGAAAAACAGGGAACTGGTGATAGGGTGCGTACCATTGGCTAATGTCCGAAGGTGTGTGGTACAGGCCATCAAGGGCTGTTATCAAAGCAGGTTCGAATCAAACCACATGGTTGCATTGTAATTGCATGCTGATTAACGAGAAAAACAGTCTGAAAATATGAATACTGTGGGTTGCGCACCAAGCATTATTTATAGGAGCACCATACTTCCATGCTACATTTTTTTTCACAATGTGATTTCTCACTGCTTCAGTGATCCAACCTGTAACCTAATATGCATTTGTTGATTCCAGTCTGCACCATTTTTACCATCACTGTCCACAAACCTGCTATTCAGCTGGAACCCAGGTCGACTCATCATCACCAACAACCGCTGTGTAGCCTTTGTCACAGAAGAGGCTCAAGCCCTACCTTGTTGCTAAGGTCACATGGCCTGAAAAGCATATCAAAAGTAGAATGGAGTACAACAGGACCCTTAGTACTTCAGAAAAGAGTCACATGTTGGCTTGACTAAACCAATCTTTGCATAGGTGCAGGAAAACAAATGAGGTTATTTTTAGTTGACGATTTAGAGCACTCATTTGCTGTGAAGTATCGGTTACAGAACTGACTTTTGCAATTGTTGCTATCAACTCTACCCTGCATGTGCCATCCATTGTTATTACACCATCATACGTACAACACAGATGCTGTGAGTCACTAGGAGAGGCACATTTCTCACACCAACATGGGAGGGAGCTCCCCCGCCACTGCAAGCACTTACTGTAACACCTGTTCCTTTCTATTTCTTGGCTCAGGTCAACTTGGCAGTAAGTACAAACTCATACAGCTCATCCACTTTCACGTTAGCATTCAATAACCTGCAAAATATTATAAAGGTTCGGTTGAGATTTCAGACTCGTGTAGGCAAATGCCGTGTTGCATGTGGGAGAGCCTGAAAAATGCATTGTTGTGGGAGGCATCCCAGCACTTATTTCCAAGGCATATGTGCTGCAAGATCTAGAGAGTCTGACTGAAGAAATCCTAGCCCTAATATATGTATTCCTGTACTCAGATAGACACAAAGTATCACGATTATACACTGTCTGCACCAGCTAGCCAGCAGTGAATCCCAAGCTGAGTATTTTCTGGCATAAATATAATTTGAACCAGTACCCGAATCTGCAGTGTGTTCACAACATCCTGACCATGCAGTGACTGCTGATGGGATTTGGGACAAACCTAGGACATGGGTGGGTGGTAATGTGTGCAAACTGGAAGCCATACCACTTGGCATGCACAAAAAGGGATCCTCTACAACTGGCGACAGCAACATCATTAGAGTTCCCAGCCAACCAGTCACCTGACACATCCCCAGGAAGATGGGATCAAGTATATTAAGTTATGAATGCTTTAAAGGGTACATCCTATGAAAAGAGGAGAATAATTTTGTATTTTGAAGTGCCAGCTGAAAGGAGTGTATGTCTGCTCAACAAGGGAGAAGAGGTCATAGATTAATACATGTCTAGTCGGCCCTACTGCCATATTCACAGCCAATCTGAGAACAAAGCCAAACATCATGTGCGCAGAAGGTTTTCATCAGCATGGATGGGCTCTACAGAAGCATAGAATCAGATCCCAATAAGTCATATGACCACCTTGAGTGGTTAAGGGGAGAATATATCTGCATATATGACCCACAACAAGGAGCTCCTGCAAATAGCCTCCAGCAGGCAGCATGGATCCACATCTGATTTGGTCAGTGTTTTTGTGCAGCAAGTTCTCTACTGCGCCTTTAAATAAGTTATGCTTGAAATCTGGCTTGCGAAATGGCAAAACACTTTTACTTACGTCCTACCCTAGACTGAAAGAATAAGAGGGCTGTCCGAATTCCCAGAAACATAAGCAGCCAACAATCAGCAGAATGGCGCCTCACCTTCTACAGCATGGTGATGAATCCCTTTGTAGGATACTAGGATAACTTTAAAGCATGATGAGCCCTTACTGGACACCCCACTCTCACCCTTGCCACAAGGCCGCACCTGAGCGGCCGAGAAAGACTAAAGGGGATATAGAGATTTCAGAAAGAAGACCCTGTGAAACAGGCACTTTACTAAACTAAAACTGGAGAAGAAAGTCATGTCATAAATTGATGCCCAATCTGTGCAAATCCAACAAAGGTGATATAGATATTCAAGTTCCACTATTCATCAGAGCTGCAGGGAAATGACAGAGTATGGGAAGGAGAACCTAGGATTTGAAGAACAGCTCTATGAGGAAGGTAGAGGATGGAAGTACATTTTTAAAGTAGAGGACTGCTACTGCCCCATGCCAGCCAGCAACTGATAAATGCACTGGTCACAACCCAAGGAGCAAGTGATGGCTGAAGATGATGTTCCAGCAGATCTAAAAGTGCATTCATGCATGGCCAACCTAAAAGCCAGCTCCTATGTCGCCACCATTTACATGCCACTGCAAAAGCAGTACCTGAGTAATTTCCCATAGAACCGATGGAAGGATCTGGCATCCAAGGCACAGGAGAATTCTTGTCTACACGTGGAGAATGGGTATAACAACATCAAGCTAAATCACAGACGCCAAGCATGATGTAAATACATTAGAACTAGCACTAGCCAAACGGTGCTGGAAAATGGCTTTTCCAGGCAACTTTTGTAAAATGGAAATGCCATAAGACATACCAAAGAAAAGGAAACTAAAGACTTGGCTGGTGGGCAGTCAACCTACCCAGAAGACATGTGATTACAATTCCTGCAACAGAGTGTCAGGTGATGATATGTAATGTCTCTAAGATTGAAGTTTATTTCAGAACAGCAGCCACTGGGAAGCTTCAGGCCAAAGACCCAAGCAGGATATGTCCTGGTTAAAATGCCCCAAAGCCCACAGAGGCCAGGCACCATTTACCCATCAGTGTACCAGGCATCAATGTCACAAAGTATTTCATCACTCAGTCTGGTAGTAGCAAGTTGGAACTGATTCGCCTGCCAGGCATAGTAGCCCAGATGATGTCTGCCGATGGGAAGTGCCAACATTTGAAGCTTGGTATCTGAACTTTGGAGACTTCTTCATGATAGAGCCAGCCATGAAGAACCAATAGAAAACCCCTGTGGGCTGACGTGTTATCTTCTGAAAAAGCACCATATTTTTCAGAGAATGGTCCAGGCAAGGACATACAGGGCATGCAGATCTAAAAGCTGCAAGTTCAAAAAAAGAGTCTTGCGGTCCATGATCTTTCCAATAGTGTTGGCCTCTAGGAAAAATAAGGAGGTGTGAATGTGCATGATTGCCATAATTTAAAGAGCAGAACCATGCTAGGCAGAACATAACGAAGATACAAAAGATATGCTGTTCCTAATTTTGAGACAAGAGGAAACTGGTGTTGTGTGTTCATAAAGTGTAGGAGGATGAGTATTCCTCCTCTTGGAATATAGGGTCCTCACACACCCGGCATAGTGTCACGCTTATGACCAACCCTAGTTGGGTTTCTCCATCTACTTCATCGATACCCGGCAGGCATCTCACAAGGAATTTCCTTGTGTGGTTTTGCAAAAGGCCAGCCGACCTACCCTCTTCTGCCGGGAACCCAACTAGGGTTGGTCATATGCTATCAGGTACTAAACATAGCATGTGTTAGGTTGGTTTAAAAGGGTAGATCACACCATACAACCACCCATGTGCACATAGATTTGATTGCATTAGGTCCTGACGAATCGCCACTAGATTGATTAACTACCAGGAGAGAAACATGATGACCGCACAATAGAGCGCCCTATCTGAGACATAATCTCAGACATGTGCCTTTGTTTCTTTTAATCAGGGTGGGAGACCCATTGATTAAAATAGTTTTCGCTGGTACTCCCTGACCTGTTTTAATACTCTTTTCAGGTTATACACCTTCATCTACACTGATTAGGCCCCTCACCCTCCAACGGCATTTGGAATAAAAGATCTACGCCAAAGAGTCCCTCATAGGGAGCCCGTCAGGTATTGCAGCGCCGACCTGACGAGGAGCAGCCCATATGATGAAGCATGACACCTTGCCGGGTGTGTGAGGGCCCTATATTCCAAGAAGAGGAATCCTCATCCTCCGACACTTCATGACAACATAAAACCAGTTTCCTCTTGTCTCAAAAATAGCAACAGCATACCTTTTGTATCTTCATTATTGTTAGGGCATGTATGCTGGACCTGTCTAAAAAGCCCTCAGTCCCTCCTTTGTGATTGGTTTTAGGCAGAACATAACACCTTGAGATATGATGCGCTTAATAGCCTTGCCGATGCCTCTGTTCTCCATAATGGATCTGTCAAGTGGCACTTATTAGGTTCCTGTAGGGGGAGGAAACTCAAAAAAGAGGGTGTTCAAGCTTTCCACTGGGCTTCTTCAAGTTCAAGGGGATGCAACATGGCCTTTTAGCAACCCTGTCAATGCTCAAAAGCCTCAAAGATTACAGTAAGAAACATGAATCTACTTAGAGTATAAGTGTATGTTAAGGGTATCAGTGTCTTTCGAAAGATAGCAAAAGAACATAAGCAATATCTACAGAACGTATTCTATCTTCTGCAAGAGCAAAGACATTCCTGCTGCTCCAGTATCTTGCATTCATGTAACATATCTCTAAGGGACCAAAGAAAACCCAGCAGATGCTCTACGCATCTGACTTAGGCCTATCACTTAAGAAAACTTACAATGTTCCTTACGAATCTTCAGATATTAGCAACATTTTGTGGCAAGGTTTGTTTCGATTAGCTGGCCCATATACAAAACTGACAAGTGGTACATCAACAGCAGTTAAAAATATACAGAGCCATGACCCACCAGAGCAACCTTATTAAGAGAGTCTTAACCCATTTGGATATTGATAACTAAGTCTGTGAGGATACTTTCAGGACACCAACAGATTAGCTAGATCATGTAGCCTATCCAAGCCACACATATATCTGAAGGAATCAGTGACTTCTTGGGAGAACTGTTAGCCTCAAGACTGAAGGCACTCTGCAGAATAAAGGGGATGTAACTCATCCATGTGGTAGCCAAACAGCTGAATGTGTTAGAGATTCTAGGCAGTAGCCATTATTTCACCTGCCTACTTAAATGTTTCCAACTTGGAGCCACTAGCTCTAGCCAACACATATGAGGGATCACAGCCTTTCAGAGGTTCTAAACGTCAAGACAGGGAAACTTGACATCTGTCAGCGGTGCTCGCCTAGAGGCCTGCAATATTCTCCCAGCTTGGGATCATGCAGCATACTTTCTCAAATTCCAAGACTTCCTACTCCCTTTGTAGTTCAGATGGAAGGAGCTCAGGACGCTCCATCATGACAAAGAACATCCAGGCTTTGACAAGAGTTTCAACCTGGTTTGACAATGGCTCTACTGGCCTCGCCTATCAACAGGACTGGCAATAAAATCCCAGTCCAGCAATGACAGAGATTGGGGCAGTTCCCTACTTCCTCCACTGCAGTAGCTCTATGGGGCAGGAACAAAGAAGTATACAAGGAGCCCCAGAAAGATCAGTTAAACATTTGCACTCATTCTTCATGAACCACAACGTTTCTTAAAAACAAAAAACTTAAACCTGGTGTAATGAAACAGGAAAATACATAACTGCCCTCTAACCTTCTCACAACTTCAGATGAAAGCTTGTTAATAAAAAGTTATTGATTCTCTGTTTTAAAAAGGTGAAGACTAATGCATGCATACATTTACGATATATTCAAGATAAAAGTCTGACTTGACAAAGAATGCAGTGTGACGTAAAAAAACAACAAATCGTTCCAACCATTTGATAGAAAAATTGTATCAAAGACCCAACTCACAGGATACTTGATCCAAAGGGCAGAAAAAAATGCCTACTGTTAATGCACTGTTGTAAGTGCTTTCTTGGATGTTACACCAAGTAGAACAAAGTGAAATCCTCATTACAGAATTTGACTCGGTTACAGTTAATGTAGCATCCCAGAACTCGGCCATTAATCAAAGAAAGGTTTCTTTTTGAAATGCATATTTCTGGATCGTACCCATGGATGCAGAAGCGGATTACGAAAATTATTAAGGGTTCCAGAGGTAGAGAACCTGGAGGTATTAATAGCTGGTCCTCCAAAGATGTCAGTTTTGAGATGACTGGCAGTGAAAACTTGGCGACTCAAGGTGTGGGCCACTTGCCACAAACCTTTCTGCCCAATGGGGTGTCCTTTTGTTCTCCTTTGTACCCCAATTTTAAGTACCTGTCTAAACTGATGTACCAGAGAAGTAGAGCAGAGCAAAGAAAGCGATTTTTGTCTGGTGCACCATCCATCAAGGACCAGTTAAAATAAGAGGAAAAAGCATATAACTGTACTCTTGGTATTCCAACATGCAACTCATTGTTACTCCGTGTTTAGCCCAGAGGACACCTCTATTTTGCTATTGGTATTAAGCCCAGGACACTTGCTGATTTTCCACGTTATCAGGCCCACATGGCATCTCTACAAAGCTCTTGGAATAAGGCTTGTGAAAGGTTTCTGGCAGAGAGCCTGTGAGAGACAGGCAAGCTAAAGGATGTTCTGCTTATTTACTTAAGTGAGTTGCAGAACCCCAAGAAATAATTTCAACAAAGATTGCCTTCTGAGGTAGAAAATAATATAAGCGCTCAATCTGAGGGAGAGGTGCAGGAATTCACCTCTACAGTCCTGGTGACTATCAACCATGCGCAGAAAACAGTTTCAGTTGGAAGGGATCTGAACCCCTAAATTCTACACTTAAGTCCAGGCTATTGCAACATTAAGTGGGGGTTCAGAAGGTTGTGCAAGGCAAGAGGCAACTTGTAGAGTAAAAACTAAAAACATTTTTGGACTATGGGAAACAAAAATGTAAACTGCATTTGTTCCCGGAGACAAAGAAAAAGGAATAATCAGTTGTAAGAAGAGTTGTGACAGAAGCCAGTGAATAAGGGGACTGTTTGTTAGGTTTCATGGATGTGTGTATGCACTTATGCCTTTACTGATGAGACCTGAGCCACATACTCATTGTGCTTGATAAACCTCCCACACACAGGAATAAAGGCACCCAGAATACATTAAAAAATAATTTACTTCTAAGTTGTTGCCAGTCTTATGAATATTTGGTACTTTCATTTTAGGCTGGATTCATAGACAATAAATGGGTACACTAATCCATGTTCACGATGGCCTGAATCTGTGGCTGAATTGAATCAGAATGTCCATGCAGCACTGCAAGTTCACTCAAGCTGGTAGCGATCAGTACTTCCTGATGAAGTAGTGTAGTGTTTGGTTTGTTATTTATAGTAGCTGAATTGTCTCGATGCATTTCAGTCATATCTGCTGGAACAACCACCAAATTTTGAAAATTACAATCTTTAGAAAGAGGTGGCAAGTTTTCTGATAGTGTTGATGATCGATCATAATCCTCAGCTCGATGTTCCTTTTTGTCAACGTCATCGCTCTTAGATGAGCAAACCACAAGGAAAGATTTCCATGGTGTCTTCTTGTCATGGATCTACAATAAAAAAAAAGTAATTTTTATTACATAATTTACATGCAGATGTAAAGGAAAACGTTCTTACCTGTAAAACTAGTCTAATTCATAGCCTTCACCAATGCCCACTGCTTTTACTAACCACACTGAGCCATTTGACCTGTAATCCACACTGTCATACTTAGCGCCTGGGTAGAACAATTTCTATACACCCCGAAAAAAAGCAGAGGATCGTTTGCCTGTGCTGTTATGAATACGAAAAAGTAAAAGACCTGATGAAAGTTGCTTACTTGTAATAGTTATTTTTGAAAAAATAACTCTGAGTGCATGGCGGACCACACTATTCGCTCCCAAAAACCATGCACCTCTTTTACAGAAAACCTCTTTTAAAAAAAAAACCAGAGATCTTGAGACTCATTTCCTAGCAACAGCACTGACCAACCATACCACTTTCTATTGGACCAAATTTCAATCACACCAACATCCAACCCAAACTGTGCTCCTTTAAACTTCTGTCCATAAAAGAAGCAATTGAGCTAAAAATGACAAGCAGCATCACTAGATCATCGGCATACCTATAGCCCCCAAACACCTCAAAATATTTTCAAGAACATCCTTGATGCTATATTGACAAATATTGACAAGTGTGTTAATTAATGAATCCCTATAATTTGGAGAATTTTCAAGGGAACTAAAAATGTGTTACATCAAACTAATCCGGAGGAAGCAGGGACTAAAACCTAAACTAATAACAGCTCAATATAGAATGAGTAAATTTTAGACACTTTAATTGAAAAAGCAGCATTCACTCAGATGTCACATTTTCTCTACCAGACAACCTCCTCTCTGATGAGCAATCAGGTTTCAGGACTAATAAAAGCACTGAATCAACACTATGTGCAAATTGGGATGATATCATGAACACAGTAGATTCAGAGTAAGGTTCTAAATTGGATACAGTCCTACCTGATAGACAGAACACAAATTGTGTCTATCTCCATACTTGTTAGCTCCATTCTTGAAGATGGCACACGTTTCTCCAACGTCAAGGACGACACCGCTCTTTTTAGACATATACATGGTTACACCTCATGAACTCTTTTAAATTTACTAGTTACAATTAGGACGCCCAGATTATTCTTAAACTAGAAAGCCCATCAGACCAGAAGACATTTGAACTTACAAGGTGCCTACCAACAGTTAACAACTGGATGCTACACAATCTCATAAAACAAATCCCTTTAGAACTGAGACTGTATCACATGGAAGATGGGAAACCTATGACCAAACTCTAGGCATGGTCAACCATACCAAGAGGTATAAGGGAATAGGGGGTGATCAAGCACTACTAACTCCTACTTGAAAAACAGGTTATCATGTGACAAAAAGCACCTGCAATGATATTGGACATTAAAACAGATTTTCCAATAGCTAAGCTACACTCATAGGATTGAAGCCTCAACCGTCTTAGTACAGTCACATCTGCAATATGACAATGGACAATACATTGGACTAAAAAAATATCTAATCGGCAAACTTCCAACAAATCCAGAACTCTGACACCAGGCAGTTTAATCTGAACAGCCCTAGCACATCACCCTGGCCTCAAAGTCATAAATTGACTACGTTTTGCAAGGAGAAAATCCTTTAAAGCTCTCTATTTTGATGACAGGGTGTTCAACAGCACTGAACCAATTTTCTCCAATCCACACTCAAACTCAACACCCAAACGTTGAAACTTAGAGTGAAACTGGCACCTCTGCTGATCTTTCCTCTTTCAGAAAAGCTAGTAGAAGCAGAAGATGTTTCCTGGTAAAAACCTGCAAGGTATAGAACACGCTACCCAAGAAAATATGGGCAATCAACAACAGTCAGAATTCATGAAAGCAATTAAAGCTATTCTTTTTTCCAAGCCAGGCTCAAGCTCCAGAAGACTACACAACATTTCCAATGTGAATGGATCAAAGGCAGTAGGAAAGTATCAAATATCCCAGAGGTATGCCCACAACGTCACTATATGTATGGGAAAATTACCGGAGGGCTTAACTATGCCCTGTCAACCACAATCTCATATAAAACATCATTAACATATATTTGCTAAGGTCCTGCATCCACAGCTGCACCCATCTTTCACATTCTCTGGAGAAACAAAACATGCTTATGTGCATAAAGCCCCAGGCAACACTTCTAGTCTGCACGACCCCAATGTTTTTCTCCAGCCTGGGATGATCCTACAGAAAACATCATTTCGATCATACACCTGCACATCATACAGGAAGTTGGTGAGAATTACAGCACACGCGTGTCTTCTCAGAGTTATAGAAAGCTATATAAATGATATCACACCTACTTACAAGAAAGCATGCTAAACCTTGCAAAGGGTACGAAAAGTGTTATAAATTGGGTCATTAGTTGCAAAAGATGAGTCTTTCACAAGTAATACATCTGCAATTGCCTTATTACTGGGAACCAAGCACCCCATTGAAGCACTTGACTCTCGTTGGGTAGTGAAGCAGAGCAGTCCAATGCCTACAAAGAAAAGCTGGTGTGAGCAGCAATCCGAATTTTTCAACACCCAATAAATATTTGTCCAGTCTATTTCTTTCAAAAAGGAAAAGTACATTTATTACACACACACTACTAAATAATACAAATATTTACATCAGTTAGATACAAATATCTCTAGTGACATACTTTTATCACATTTCATTCCTGTGGGTTCAGAAACCCATAATCCCAATACCACCACCTGTATCAGATGTAGCATCTTGTCATTGGGTGTCATTTTAAATAAGGCAGTTATCAACTGTAATGTAATGTAAAACTAATTTATAGAGCGCACTGCAACCCATCGGACATCCTGGCGCTAAAGAGGGAAAGACAGTAATAGACAACTATGACATGAGCAGGAAGATGTTAAACTCTAGGAAAGAGCCAGGTTTTTATTTGTTTACGAAAAGATGGAAGATCTTTCATCTGTCGTAATGCCAGGGGTAACTTGTTCCTAAGTCTTGCAGCGGCAACACAGAAAGCTTGTCCCCCCAGCTTAGCTCTTGTAGTCAGGGGTACCTTCACCCAGTTAGCTGTAGAGGACCGAAGGCAGTGTGGGGAGGGGGGGGGGGGGGAGGGGGGGAATAACAGCAGAATTTACTCTGCAATGGTATGGGACCCAATCCATGCAGTGCCTTAAACACAACGCAGAGGGATTTAAAATGAATCCTCTGCACTATGGGAAGCCAGTGCAGCTCCGCAAGAGAAGAAGAAGATTGACGGTGGCGTGTCAAAGCCAGCTTGGCTGCCATATTCTGATTTCTCTGCAGTCTCCCAGTTAAAAACTTGGGGGATTCCAACAGCAGAGAATTATAATAATCCAACCTGCTCAAAATCAAGCTCCTAACTACCAAGGGGTGTGTTTGAGCAGGGAGCTGAGGAAGAATCTTCCTCAGAACCCTAATAAGAGAAAAGTAGTTTCCCACGATCTTATTAGCGTGTGTTTCCAAGGTCAGTTTCTCGTTAAATGAAACTCCCAGATTGCGAACTGGCTTGAATGGTAGCAAGGGGGGGTCCGCAGGAATGGGCCAGAACTGGTTACCACATTAAAATTTATAAGGCAGGCTTTCTGGATTTGTTGGATTGCCACATTAATAATAATAACCACGTTATACCTCAGCAATATACTACCAATAAAACTAATGGGAACAATAATTATACATTATAATGTTTGTAAATACATCTATTAATAAAGCATTAATGTTCAAAATAATGACAAATACAAGGATCAGAGTTTTTCTTTACTTGCTTCAGGTCATATGATGCAGCCACAGGACTGACCACAGGGCGTCCCTCCAGAGCCCAGGAGTAAAACCTTCAGCTACAGGAGTACCTATCCTGGGGTTATGATTGTAATGCCCCCTGAAAAGTAAGATGACTTTCAAGAGCAGCCCAGTGGAGGGGGGTCTCAAGGCCTGCTGCATTGCCTGCAGCCCTTCACAACTCATTTTAGTACATTGGTGGTGTCCCCTCCCAGATTGTGCCACCACAAATATGTAATAAAAGCCCTTGCATGGCATTAAGAGGCGCTTCCACAGTGAAATACATGAAAAGCACTTGAGTGGTTTCACCTGCTCTTCTTTATATCCAACTGTGTCCTCATGCTGTGTTCTTTTACCTTTGTAGTTTACTTTTCTTTTTATTGGGTTCCCGGGCCCTCCCATGGCACTCACAGCCTTATTCTCTCTCTTTTTTTTTTTTTTTTTTTTTAAAAGGGTAGTGTGGAGAGCCCACTCCCTTGCTGTTGAGCAGGTAATGCTGTTGCTGTTTTCCTGCATCCTCGGGTGGGGAGAACACAGATGGTTTGTGGCCTTCTGCCTCCACCGCTCTCTCCCTGCCATACAAGGGGGGCAAAGAGGCAGCTGGCATCACTCCCCGGGCTCTGGCCACCTTGGGAGCTGATTAAGAGTGCAGGAGTGCTCAAAGCTGTGCATTGTTTTTCCTTCTGTGTACCGAGAATGAGAGCCTGCACTAATTCGTATGTCGGCCTGGCAGGGCTGCTTCTCTCATCGCTGCACCAGCCCTCCGAGAGATGGGGCCGCTGGCGACAGAAATAATTGAGGGGAGGCAGCCTCACACATGCGCCCTCTCCAAGGGGGAAACAATTCAACCGAAAGAACAAGTTACTTACCTTCGGGAACTATATATCTGTAAGAAACATTAGTTAGTTATAGATTCCTTACCTTAGAATTACCCCCAGGCGTCAGACTGGATCCGGAAAGTTTTTTGTCAGTAGTACTTCTGCGCGTCGGAAGTTGGCGTCGGTCGGCTACGCTTCTGTCGTTAATTTTGTGTCGCTGGGATGACATTGCGGCAGCTACTTATACGCCGCCTTCGCGTGCTGACGTCAGTTCTATACACGACTTTCCGCGCCAGAAACGCAGAGCCATGCAACACACTGACCACTGTTGCACAATATTAAGGCCCTGAAAGGATAACCTTAACCCTAGAAATCAGTTCGCAGAACGGGGAGGATGGGTGGGGCGGTAAAGAATCTATAAGTAATTAATGTTTCTTACAGATATATCATTACCGAAGGTAAGTAAGTTGTTCATCTGAAAGAAACACGCTAGTTATAGAATCCTTACCTTAGAAGAGATACCCCAGCAATACCAACCCCAGAGGTGGGTCTGCAAACCAAGTTCACAACAGAAAGTCCTGGAGCACAGAACAGCTAAAAAAGCTGTCTCTCCGGACTGGACTGTCCAGGCAGTAGTGCTTGGTGAATGTGTGCAGCGATGACCACGTAGCCGCCTGACAGATATCTTTCAGAGGAATGCCATGTCCCAGAGCAGTAGCGGCTGCCGTCGCCCTGGTGGAATGGGCGCGCAGCCCCACTGGAGGATCCTTCTTAGCAAGAGAATAACATGTTTTGATACACAAGACGACCCGTCGGGAGATAGTCCGCTTGTGTACGGCCCGACCTTTCTTGGTACCCACGTAGCCAAAAAAGAGCTGGTCATTCACCCGGAACTATTTGGTGCGATCCAGGTAAAAGGAAAGCGCCTGTTTTGGGTCCAGAAGGTGGAGCCTCTCTTCCTCTTTCGAACGAGGAGGAAAGAAGGTGGGCAAAGTGATGGTCTGCCCGATGTGAAAGGCAGTGACAACTCTGGGCAAGAAGGATGGACGAGTCCTGAGGACAACTTTGTCCGGATGCACAGACAGAAAAGGAGGCTTAGAAAAAGCGCCTGGAGCTCACTTACTCGTCTGGCAGAAGAGATGGCTACCAGGAATGCAGTTTTAAGAGTTAGAAACCTCAAGGGACAGTTGTGAAGCGGCTCAAATGGAGCGTACATTAATTAGGTTAAAACCAGGTTCAAGTCCCACTGAGGCATAACAAAGGGAATAGGAGGAAAGAGATGAGTTATGCCTTTTAAGAAACGATTTACAACCGGGGACTTAAAATGGGATGGCTGATCTGGAAGCCGAAGGAAGGCAGAGATGGCCTAAAGATAGCCCCTGATAGTGCCCAGAGCAGAGCCCCGCTGGGCCAAAGAAAGAAGGAACAAGAGAACCTCAGAAAGAGGGACAGAGAGGGGATCCACAGGCTTTGCTGTGCACCATGCCACAAATTTGCTCCACCGGCAGGCGTATATCGTTTTAGTGGAGGGACGCCTGGCTGCCAGAATGACATCACAGACTTTGGGACGCAGGTCGAAAGACGTCAACTGCCGCCGCTCAATTTCCACGCAAGGAGGTGGAGGCTGGACAGGTTCGGGTGGAGGACCGTCCCCTGTTGCTGCAACAGAAGATCCTCCCGAAGATGCAGACGGTTCGGAGATCCACGGCCATGTTGAGCAGCTCGGGATACCAGACTCTTCGTGCCCAACCAGGAGCCACAAGAATGACTTGGGCCCGGTCGCGCCTGATCATCTTCAGCACTCTGGGCACAAGTGGTATAGCCGGAAAGGCGTACAACAGACCGCAACTCCAATCGGGACGAAAAGCGTCGCCTAGCAAGTGCTGCCTTGAAAATTCCAATGCGTAGAATTGCTAACATTGCACATTCTCTTTGGTGGCGAATAGATCTTACCAAGGATCTCCCCACTGTCGAAAGAGACCTTGCACCACCTCCGAGTGAAGACGCCATTTGTGATCCATCATGCCTATGCGGCTGAGTTTGTCGGCCCTGGCGTTCAGTGAACCTGCCAGGTGTTGAACCACCGGGGATATGCCTCTTGACATAGGGTCCACGACCCCACCCCGCCCTGTTTGTTGCCGTACCACATGGTGGTGGTGTTGTCCGTGAACACCTGCACTACTCTTCCTCGGACAGAGGTAAGGAATGCCTTGAGTGCAAGACGGATCGCCCGGAGCTCCTGAAGGTTGTTATGGAGCTTGGACTCCGCTGGAGAAGAGAGGCCTATGATCTCCGCCTCTCCTATGTGGCTGCCCCATCCCAGAAGGGATGCGTCCGTCACCACTGTATGTTCTGGTTGGGGAAGGGAGAGGGACCTGCCGTTGACCCAATCCTGGTTCGTGAGCCACCACTGTAGTTGTCGAGCAGTGCCCTCGGAGATCTGAACGCAGTCGGACAGATTCCCCGGATGCTGCACCCACTGGAACTTCAGGTCCCACTGCAGAGCCCGCATATATTATCTGACATGATGGACTAGTAGGATGCAGGAGGCCATGAAGCCCAGCAGCCTCAGGGTCATTCTGACCGAAACCCAGGATAGAGGCTGAAAGATCGGAATCATAGCCCGAATATCCCGGACTCGCTGTTCGGGAGGGTAGACCCGAAACCGTGCAGTGTCCAGAACCGCTCCGATGAAGAGGACCTTCTGAGAGGGATCCAGGTGTGACTTCGGCACATTGATTGAGAACCCCAGCGAATGCAGGAGGTCTGCCATAGACTGGAGGTGGGAGACGACTGCTTGGGGCGAGCCCGCCTTCAACAACCAATCATATAGATATGGGAAGACTGCAACCCCTGATCGGCGCAGATGAGCTGCGACCACCGCCATCACTTTTGTGAACACAAGAGGGGCGCTGGTAAGGCCAAAGGGGAGCACAGTAAACTGAAAATGCTCGTAGCCTACCGTGAACCGCAGGTAACGCCGGTGGGCCGGCAGGACAGGGATGTGAAAATAAGTGTCCTGCAAGTCCAACGCTACCATCTAGTCTTGCGGGTCGAGGGCAGACAAGACCTGAGCAAGCGTCAACATCTTGAATTTCGCCTTTCGGAGGAAGCGGTTGACGTTCCTGAGATCCAAGATAGGGCGCAGGCCCTTGTCCTTCTTGGGAACCAGAAAGTAGTGGGAATAGCAGCCACAACCTACTTCTGGGGCAGGAAGGCGCTCGATAGCTCCCTTGGCCAAGAGCGGTAACTTCCTGCTGGTGAAGGGCCAGGTGATCCTCCGTCATTCGGTGGTATTGCGGTGGCATGGCTGGAGGGGTAGCCTCAAAGGGGAGGGAGTAGCCCCTTTGGACTATCTGCAAAACCCACCTGTCCGACGTGATGGTGCGCCAGTGGGGGAGGTGATGGCGAATCCTGCCACACACTGGCGTTTGATGGGCCTGAAAAGTCAGACTAGGAAGGTTTGGAGGCTGCTGCAGAGGGGGGAAGAGAGGGTGTTGGTGGACTGTCCCCCCCGCTGACCCCCGGAACCACAACGGTTGTTCCCACGTCCCCGGCCGCGAGAAGGTTGTGTAACTTGCTGCAGCCTGTGGCCCTGGGCGGGACGTAGCGGGGCACTCCTTCAGTAGCCCCAAAAGGGGTGAAAAGCGGATTGCGCGGGGCGGCTGGAGAGGCCCAAGGAATTGGCTGTAGCATGCGAGTCCTTGAAACGCTCTGAAGAGTTGTTCACTTTGTCGCCGAAAAGGCGAAGGCCATCAAAGGGCATGTCCATGAGTGAATTCTGGACATCCCCTGAAAAGCCAGTGGATCTCATCCAGGCGTAGCTTTTAAGAGATACCGACGTAGAAATCGTTCTACCCAGAAAGTCGGCAGTATCCAGTCCACAACGGATGGCAAACTTGGTCGCATCACTCCCGGCGGCAACAGCCTGGGAGAGCACTGTCCGGGCCTCCTCCGGACACTGAGGCAACACCTGCGCAACCGAGTCCCCCACAGAGTAGGAATAACGGCCCAATAGACAATGCGGTGTTTACCGACAGCAGTCCCAAGCTGGCAGAAGAGAAAATCTTCTTCCCAAGATGATCCAGCTTCTTGGATTCCCTTTCCAGTGGGGCGGTAAGGAATGCGCTTTTGGAAGTAGAGGCTTGGACAACCAAGCTCTCATGGGTGGGGTGTTGGGAAAGGAAAGTGTGGTCGCCTGGGGCCGGGCGGTGGCGTCGGGCAATCATACTATCCACGGGAGCCCCCGTGATGGGCCTGGACCAAGTGCCCAAAAGGACAGCCTTGTTGAACGGAAGCAGAGGCTCCGAAGAGCTCGCTGCCGGCTGAAGCACCTCTGTCAGGAGGTTAGATCTGACTGCCACGGTAGGGAGTTCGAGGTGGAGAGCCTCTGCTGCCCTACGCAACACCACTGCGTACGAAGCTCCCTCCTCCGTAGCCACAGCAGGAGGAGACAACATGTCAAGGTCAGGGAGGTGTCCAGAACACCGGCATCCCCCAGTTCCTCTCTCCCGTCCTGTTCAGATTCTACCTGATCAGCTAACGGGACTTCTGTCTCCCCCCACTCCCCCCCCCCCGCTCTCCAGTCCTCCTCATCATCCTCTGGGTGCCAATCTGGCTGAAAAGGCACCGAAGGAGTGAACAGGGGCCCAAAAACCCCTCTCAGCACCGGATCCGGTGTTGAGCAACTTTGGTCCGGCTCCGAGTCCACGTCAGGGTGGAGGCTGGGGCCGCCCGGCGTCTAATGCGGTAATGGTGCCGGAGGAAGTGGCGCCTTTGGAGGTGTAATGAGGTCAACCGGCGCCGATCCGGATCAGGCCTGGATCCAAGGTGGACCTGCGGCGCCTGGGCCGGAGCCGTCGACGGAGAAAGCCTAGGCCCCCCAACCGGTTCTGTGGGGCCCGAAGGTGCGCTGGCGGATCCGGCCCGCCCAAAGATGGCATGCATCAATCAATCAATCAGGGGGTTTATAAAGCACGCTACTCACCTGTGAGGGTCTCAAGGCACTAGGGGGCGGGGGGCAGCTCCGGATCAGTCGAAGAGCCAGCTCTTGAGGTCCTTCCTGAATGTGTGGAGTGTCCGGGAGCGTCTGATGTTTACGGGGAGCTCGTTCCAGGTCTTGCCTGCGATGTAGGAGAAAGCTCTCCCGCCTGTTCTGTTTCTGTGGATGACCGCTGCCAGGGTGAGGTCGGCGGAGGGGAGGTTCCTCTTGGGTACGTGGAGGGATACTCTCTCGTTGAAGTATTTGGGTCCGATGTTGTTGAGGGATTTGTAGGCATGGGTGAGGAGTTTGAAGGTGATCCTCTTCTCGAAGGGGAGCCAGTGGAGGTCTCGTAGGTGTTGGGTCATGTGTTTGTGACGCGGTCTCCCTTGTGGGGTGCCGCAGGGGTTCTTGCTCAGCTCTACTTTGTTCAATCTAGATGTAGCTCCTCTGGCAACTCTGGTGCGGTCATTTGGTTTCCAGGTCATGTCATACGCTGATGACACCTAGACTATTGTCTTAGTGTCTGATGATATGCTATCAGTGACCGAGGAATTCTAACTTTGCATGGTGATCATTGGGATCTGGATGAAGGAGCACTGGCTGAAACTGAATACAGAGAAGACTGAGATCCTGGTCTTTGGGGCACAGCATTCAATGTGGTCTGAGCTGTGGTGGCCAGAGACTTGTGGCCTCCTTCCTGCTGCCCCTGTTACAAATCTAGGAGTAATTTTTGATAACATGTTAATTTTTGACACTTAGGTCAGTAGGACCACAAGCTCTAGTTTTTACATTATTAAAAGTTTTAGAAAGATTCATCCCTTTATCCCTGTGGAGCTTAGAACTACAGTAGTCACTGCAGTGATCACCTCTCGCCTGTACTAAAGTAATGCTCTGTACTTGAACATCAATAAATCCTCACTCAAACTCCATGTTATTCAAAACTCGGTTGCCTGTTTGATATTGAATATTCTCAAATGCCAGTCAGTAAGGGAGGGCTTGCGTTCTCTACATTGGCTACCTGTGAGAAAGCGGGCAATTTCTAAGCATTGTCCATGGTCCATCGGGCACTGCACCATCAGAGACCACTTCCCCTCAGGTTAGCTTTCCAATGGTATTAACTTAAAAGGCAGCTGTGATCCTCTTCCTTGAGGAAGGTGACTGTTCTGAGGTTTCGGAAGGATAGATGGGGTGGCCGCACCTTTTCAGTGCAGGTTGCCAAATTGTGTAACACACTACCAATCCACATTACCAGTTCAAACTCTTACATGGCCCTCCCTAAGAATTTGAGGATGTGGTTATATTTTCTTTCATAAGTGTTCCTCATATGGAAAGCTTATATTCTGTTGGCAGCGCCTGGATGCCTTAGGGGAAAGTGTGCTTTATGATTCTAAAATAAAAAATAAAAAAATTAAAAACTAGTTACTTACCTGTACACTATGGTTCTCCAGTATTGATATCTTTCATAGATTCACATGCTTGCATCTTCCCCGTCATCATGGTGGGAGTCTGACGGTAAAAGAATAACCATAGCAGTAAAAGAAAAAAATGCACAGAAAACCCATAGGGAAGCATATAGTTTGTTAGCTTATCACCATTATTATGTGGTCCAAACACCAACCAATCAGCTGCCAGCCCTGAGATCACAATCCCCAGCAGAGCCACCATACCTCAGATTTCCAACCAGCCCATAGAGTGAGCCAAGGATGTATCTAGAGATAAAAGTGGTCTATCTGAGAAAACGGGGAGGCGGGCGGGCCGCATGTGAATCTATGAAAGATATCAACCATAGTGTACAGGTAAGTAACTCGTTTTTTCTCCAGTATTGAATTTTTCATAGATTCACATGCTTGTATCAGAATAGTCAGCAGTGCATAACCCAAGTAGCATTTGTAGGATAGACCCCTTTTTGTATGGCTCTGCTTCCTAATACTAGAATATCATAATGTGTCATACTGCCCCAAAACAAAGTTATGCGTCTTTGTGCTTGTCACCATGTTAACACGAAATATGAAACCAAGTATTGACAATGCATATAACAGACAATCTAATTAAAACATACCAATACGTAGAATGAGAGGTACCTTAGTGAAACAGGTTCCGTAGAACTGCTTGTCCAACTGCGGTGTCCGCTTTCCACGCTGTCTCCAGACAGTAATGCCTGGTAAACGTGTGCACATTTGTCCATGTTGCCGCTCTGCAAATGTCCGGGAGCGATACTCCCGTGAACAATGCGGTTGACGTTGCCATTCTTCGTGTCGAATGAGCGCAAACTCTGGTGTGCAAAGGCTTTCCTGCTTTCTTATGACATAAAGAGATGGCAGAGGCTATCCATCTTGAAATGGTAGATCTTGACAAAGCTAAGCCTTTCCTAGGCCCAGCAAAAGAGATGAGCAGCTGGTCTGTTTTCTGAAAGGATTTTGTTTTGTCAATATAAAATTTGAGGCATCTCCTGATGTCCAAAGTGTGTAGAGATTTTTCCGCTGCTGAAGACGGGTTTCTGAAATATGTGGGCAGTACAATTGGTTCGTTGAGATGAAACGCCGTAGGGACTTTGAGGATAAATTTAGGGTTTGTCCTGAGAATAACTTTATCTGATTTAAATTGAAGAAAAGGCTCTGAGACAGAGGGCGCCTGGATCTCACTGACTCTCTTGGCAAGTTCAGTGAGGTCAACTGCGGATGAAGAACTTGCCCTTCTCTCATGGAGATCAGATCCTGAATCAAAGGGAACTACACTCTGGGATTCACTGACAGCTGGAGGAGTTCAGAGTACCAGAACTGTCTCGGCTATTAGGATTAGATGACACGGTTCCGATCTCATTTTCCGTAGTATCCTCGGTATGAGCGGGAACGGGGGAAATGCATATGCAAACATTCCCGTCCAGCGGAGGTGTAACGCATTTCCTCAAGACCCCGCTTGAGGGAATCTGCTTGCGAAATATTTGCATTTCTTGTTGTGTTGATTTGCAAACAGGTCCATAGTTGGAGTGCCCCATAAACTGAATATTTCTAAGAGTTGGATTTGATTCAGTTCCCATTCATGGCAGAGTGAAGCTGATCTGCTTAGGCAGTCTGCCTTCGCGTTGTGTATTCCAGGGACATGTTGAACTTGCAGAGAAATGTTGTGATGTATCATCCAGTTCCAAATCTCCTGGGCTTGTGCCGAGAGGAGTTTTGATTTTGTGCCCCCTTGCTTCAATAAGTAAAACATTGTTGTAGTACTGTCTGTCCAGACTAGAACAGGCGAGTTTCGGATTCTGGGAAGGAAGGCTTGCAATCCCAGGAACAGCACCTTTAATTTGAGCAGGTTGATGTGTAATTGGGCCTCTTGATGTGACAAATGGCCCTGTATTTCTAGTTCCTGAAGGTGTGCTCCCCATCCCTGTAATGAGGAGTCTGTCGTCATAACATAGCTGGGAGATTGGGGTTCTAAAAGTAGACCTCTTGATAAGTTGCTTCTGATGCCCCACTATGACAATGCATCTTTGATCTGAGGATTGAGAGAGATTCGGTGTTCGAAGGATCCTAGGGCTTGAACCCATTGCTTGTTGAGAAGTTCTTGCAGCGGCCGCTTGCGTAACCAACAATTGGGGACTAAGGGAATGCAGGATGATATCATTACCAGTAATGATTTGAAGATTCTTACCGATGTTAACCTTTTTGATTTTAATTGTGCTGTCAGTCCCATTATTTTTTGCATGCGTTCTTCCGAGGGGTACGCTTTTGCTTCCCGAGTTTGTAATTTGGCTCCTAGGAACTGAAGTGACTGCGCTGGAATGAGGGAGGACTTTTCTAAGTTGATCCGCAGTCCTAGAACTTGGAACAAATCCATGCATCAGTCTAGGGATTGTAGTGCTTCCGGGAACGATGCGCCTTTTATGAGCCAGTCGTCCAGATACGGATATATCTGGAGGCCTTGCTGTCTCAAGTGTGCCGTAACTGGCACCATGCATTTTGTGAATACCCTTGGCGTGGATTTGAGACCGAAGGGTAACACCTTGAATTGGTAGTGGCGCCCCGCCACCACGAACCGTAGATACTGTCTGTGTTTGATGTGGCTCGGTATATGGAAATAGGCATCCAAGAGATCTAATGAGGCCATGTAATCTCCTCTGCGCAACATTAAGAGAATCTCTTGTAGCGACAGCATATGAAACAATCTTCTTGATATATTTGTTCAGACCCCTGAGATCAAATTACCTGCCCCCATTTGTTGGACTGCTTTTTTCTTAGAAGAAAACAATGTGAGTAGAAGCCTTTCCCTCGCTGTTGTGATGGAACCTCTTCTATTGCTCCTTCCACAATGAGGGCCAAGATTTCTGCTTTGAGTGCCGAGAGATGGTTTTGTTTCCTATGAATGGGAGGTCGAGCTGGAGGTATTTGTGTACACTCCAGGGTGTGGCCTTGGTGTATAATATCCAACACCCATCTGTCCGATGTTATGCCACTGATGATAGTAACGAGAGAGGTAATGGATCTGATTAAGGCGTGACGAGGTGGGTGGCACCTGGATATTGTCACTGTCTCCTACAGGAGTCCTGTGCCTTTCCCCTTGCAGCAGGCTTTTTTCTAGACTGCTGTTGGTAAGAGGTGTTAGAAGAGCGAAATTGCTGGGTGTTAGAGAATTGACGGTACCCCGGTTGATGATAAGGCTGGTACCTGTTAGACTGAAAGGAGGATCTTTGATAGAACTGGCCTCTTGATCTTCCACGAAAAGATTGAAATCTTCCTTGTTGCAGGGACCCTAAGGCTTTAGCGATGTCTGTGTCCGCTTTTATTCCTTGCAAGGCATCATCGATATGCCTTCCGAAAAGATTTTCCCCATCAAAGGGCATGTCCACGATCTTCGTATGGACTTCAGGCTGGAAAGACGTAGCCTTCAGCCACCCTTGTCTTCGAAGCGCTACAGCTCCAGCCATCTGTCTGAATCCTATCGATGAGATGTCCATGGCTATGTCGATGGATTCGGAAGCTGCTCTAGCTCCGTCTTGCAGGATCATTGCTGCCTCTTCTTTTTTTTCCTCAGGAAGATGAGACAAAAGTGGAGCGATATCTGACCACATCTGTCGGTTATATCGGCTGACAAGTGCCAATGCATTCATGGCTTTGATCGAAGTTGCTGCCAGCACTGCGAAGCGTTTTCCTGCGCCATCCATCTTTTTTCCCTCCTTCTCCAAAGGAGCCGACAAAGCAGAGGCCGGGTTCTTGGAGCATCTCTGCGCCGCCTGCATAACTACTGATTCAGGTCGAGGATGACCGATCAGGCACGCTGGGGATGTTTTCGGGGCACAATACTTTTTCTCAATTCTACGAACTGAGGCTGCCACCGTGGCTGGATTCTTCATAATCTTCAGCCCCTCTTCCCAGATGTGGTTAATTATAGGTATTGTCCTTATAGATTTTCTTGAAGATTCCTTAAAGTCATAAAGGAAACACTCATTTTCCTTACCCGCAAAGGAAGTTCAAACCTCTTGAAAGCTTTCTCCATTAAGTCATGAAAGCCACCGATGTCTTCCGGCGGTGAGTTTGCCGGAGATGGTGATGGTGAAGGGATAACATATTGATCCCATTCATCGTCTCCTGGGTCGTCTTGTAGTAATTCCCCCTCCTCTGGCTGTTCCTCCTGTTCACTTTCCACAAAGTCATCCCTAATAGTTATTATTTTAGGGGTACACACTTTTTGCATCGGAGGTGGAGGTTGAATCACCGGAGTCTGAACCACCGGCTGAGGAACACTTGTGGTGTTGGAAGCAGGAGCATTGGCATCCGGGAAACAGAGATAGTAGTCGTTAATCATGTGCCTTAAGTCGGAGACTAGAGAGCTAGGCATGGAAATTGCGCCTCCCTGATATTATCATTCTGTTCTTCATCATAATCGTAGTCTTGCCGGAACGATTCATACATCTTGGAGCCTTGAACTGGGCGATCTTTAAACGACAGTTTGTCCAGAACTTCCTGGTACTCTCCTCCTCATCTGTCTCCTGGCTTTTAATATGAAGCTGCGAGGGGCTATAAGCCACTTCGTCTGGACCGTCATCTTCTGGCTCTTGTAAATCCAGTAATTTAGATGGGGGAAGCGGTGAAATCTTAGACCATGAGAATTCTGAAGTTTTCTTGTCCGTCGACGAGCCCATTGACGGATGGAATCTCTTTATGGAGACGATTGATCTGGTCGTCTGCGATTTGAAATTCGCCGTCGACGGGTGCTCCGACGACGGTGGCAGTAGAATTGCCATCGACCACGATGTCGTCATCGTAGATGTTGTCAACGATGCAGTCGTCGCTGAAGATGACGCGGGTGTCGATGTCTTCTTCGGCGTTGTGACAGAAGGCACTCTGGTCTTCAATGACGGGAGCGACGATGGAGTCTTTGTCTCTGAAAGCTTTTTGAGAGGTGTATGAGGCAAAGAGGACGATGGCTCTTTGACTGGAGATTTTTCTGTTTTTTGTTTCTTCACCTCAGCTTTTTCCTCAGACAACTCCCTCTTATGTTTTTTAGAGGAGTGCCCTTTTCCTTCATCAGACTTAGAGTCTGAGGTGGTCGTCTTTTTCTGAAGCCATAATAACAGGCGAGCCTCTCTGTCTTTCAGGGTTTTAGCTGAAAAGGTGCAACAGTGTTTGCACCCCTTGGGGACGTGCTTAGGGTAAAGGCAATATAAGCATTCTTTGTGAGGGTCCTCAGAATATAATCTGGCCTTCCCACAAGATTTGCAAGGTATTAAAAGCCTCCTCTTAGAGCTGTCAGACATGTTGAAGAGTTAGAGGAAAACACAGTACTTCAATCCAAAGCTGTAGAGAAGGTCAAAAGTTCACCAAGTAACCAGAAAACTGAGCAGTGCTCAGGGAGACTCCTTCTCACACGAAGGCGGTTGGAAATCTGAGGTTTGGTAGGTTGGTGTTTGGACTACATAATAATGGTGATAAACTAACAAACTATGTGCTTCCCTATTGGTTTTCTATGCAGTTTTTTCTTTTACTGCTATGATTATTCTTTTACCGTGAGACTCCCACCATGACGACGGGGAAGATACAAGCATGTGAATCTATGAAAGATTCAATACTGGAGAATTTAAACTTTTAAGGCGATCCCCTACTGTGTTGGTAACAGAGATATGGCCCTTCCCCTTTGTTCTAGTAGGCCTGGCATGTCCCAGCCCAGGTGCAGTGTGACAAGCTTATTTTCAGATACAGATTACCCCCATGCACCTTTCCGCTCCCACAATATAATTGCTCCTTTTGTGTGGGACGTCTTTGTTCCTCTGCTAGAGAGCAGAGTAATTAACTTGGCCTAGTAAAGGGGCAAAGTCCGGGAACCGGATTATGAGCTGAGCCAGAGAAATATGATGAATCACAAAGCACCATTAAGATGTGGATGTAGCATGTTGGGAACTGAAACATCAAACTACTAGTGCAGGTTTTACCTCAGTTTGACACCATGCTGGACTATGTAGGCCTAAGTGGAACAAAAGTGACCTTTAGGGCAGATTTCACTAATATGTATAATACAGTGAAAGCACTTCAGATATACTTATGAATAATCATTAATTTAATAAGGTCTACTCCCGGTCAGATGAAAACTATAGCAACTTTGAAGTAAATGATTGCACTTATCAGAATGCAATGGGGTGAACTGTGCTGGGATGAAAGGTAGTGTGCTCCCTCCCCTCTTGTGTTTAAAAGGCTCCCTTGAGCCAACGAGCTGACGAACAAGTTACTTACCTTCGGTTACACTTTTTCTGGTGGATACAGTATCTGCCTGTGGATTCCTCACCTTGTGAATATCCCCTGCGCCAGCAACATTCGGAAACTTTTGTAGCAGTCCACGCCGATGGGGGTCGAAGACGACGTCACAGAGAAGGCTCCGCTCGCGACTCCGCGGACGTCACCGGCTCCATAAGAAGACCTCGTCGGCGTGATGACGTCAGTTCTGCCCTTTTTTCCGTGCCTTCAAGGCACACGGACGGACTGACAGCAATATATACACAGTATACATAGTACATAATATATAAAGCAACACACACAGTGTGGAGAATAAGTAGAAAGTCAAAAGAAACAACACAATGCCTTTGACAGTAATAAATATAAATATAACTTGAAACACCATCCTATACTAAAGGTATACAAGGGTGGATAACGGGGAGGCGGGTGGGTCAGTGAGGAATCCACAGGCAGATACTGTATCCACCAGAAAAAGCATTACCAAAGGTAAGTAACTTGTTCTTCTGATGGATACATCTGCCAGTGGATTCCTCACCTTGTGAATAGATTCCCACAGCAGTCCCACTCCCAGAGGAGGGTGTCCACCCTTCTATACCAGAAAGTCCTGAAGGACGGAACGAGCAAAGTGTCCATCCCTCCTCACCTCGGTGTCCAAGCAATAATGTTTTGCAAAGGTGTGAAGGGAGGCCCAAGTTGCCGCCCTACAAATGTCCTCCACAGGAACGCCCCTAGACAAAGCAGAAGTGGAAGACTTTGCTCTAGTGGAATGAGCCCTTAAACCCTCTGGAGGTTCCTTACCAGCCAGGGAGTAGCATATCATGATGCACAAGACAATCCATCTGGAAAGGGTGCGCTTGTGCACCGCTCGACCTTTCCTGCAGCCAACAAAGCCCACGAAGAGCTGGCCATCAACTCTGAAGTCCTTAGTCCTGTCCAGGTAGAAGCTCACCGCCCTCTTAGGGTTCAAGCGGTGAAGTCTCTCCTCCTCCTTGGAAGAGTGAGGGGGAGGATAGAAGGAAGGAAGGGTAATGGACTGCCCCAGATGGAAGGGAGTTACCACCTTAGGCAGAAATGCAGCCCTGGTCCTGAGTACCATTCTTTCAGCATGAATGGGGGTTTTGAACTCAGACCTTGAAGCTCACGTACCCTCCTTGCAGAGGTGATTGTAATGAGAAAACCCGTCTTAATAGACAACAGTCTCAAGGGACACTTGTGTAAGGGCTCGAAGGGAGAACCCATAAGATAAGTCAAGACAAGGTTTAAGTCCCATTGAGGCACAATAAAGGGAGTAGGAGGATACCTGTTTGTGAGGCCCTTAAGGAAACGAAGAACAATAGGTGATTTGAATAATGACGGCTGATCCGGCAAGCAAAGGAAAGCCGACAAAGCCGATAAGTATCCTTTTACAGTAGCCACAGCAAAGCCTTGCTGAGCAAGAGAAAGGGCAAACTGTAGAATGTTAGATAGACGAGCCTTCAAAGGATCAATTGACTTCTCTCCACACCAGAGAACAAATTTAGACCACCTATATGAATATATAGATTTGGTGGAATGACGTCTGGCAGACAAAATTACATCTACCACATCAGGAGGGAGAGAAAAAGAATTCAGGTTGCCCCGTTCAATCTCCAGGCATGAAGGTGTAAGCTCTGGAGGTGGGGGTGTAGAACCTGCCCCTCCGACTGCGAGAGGAGGTCTGCCCTCAGAGGGAGACAGAGCGGAGGGCACGAGGAGAGGTGGAGAAGATCTGAATACCACACCCTTCTTGGCCAATCCGGGGCGACCAATATGACTTGGGCCCGGTCTTGGCAAATCTTCCTCAGAACCTGAGGAATCAAGGGTATGGGAGGAAACGCGTAAAGGAGTCGTGAGCCCCAACTCAACTGAAACGCGTCCCCCAACGCTCCCTGCATCGGATACTGGAGACTGCAGAATGACGGGCAGTGAGCATTCTCGTGAGTGGCGAACAGGTCCACCAGAGGAGTTCCCCACATTCGAAAGACATGACGAACCACCTCCGGATGGAGCCTCCATTCATGGTCGGCGGAGAACTGCCGACTGAGACTGTCCGCACGTACGTTTAGAACCCCGGCCAGATGATTTGCCATCAGACAAATCTGATGGTCCTGAGCCCAGGACCATAAACGCAGAGCCTCTCTGCAGAGACAAAGAGACCCTACTCCTCCCTGTTTGTTGACATACCACATCGCGGTAGTGTTGTCCGTCAGGACTTGAACAGACTGACCGCGAAGGGAAGGGAGGAAGGCCTTGAGTGCCAAACGAATCGCCCGCAATTCCAGAAGGTTGATGTGAAGCAACCTTTCCTCTGGAGACCAAAGACCCTTGATCTCCAGATCCCCCAGATGAGCACCCCACCCTAAAGTGGATGCATCCGTAATCACTGTGGCCATCGATGGAGGCAGATGAAAGGGCTTTCCTTGAGACAGATTGCCCTCCACGCTCCACCAAGACAGATCCGCCGCAGCTTCTCTGGAGATCCTCACAGACTCCCTGAGATCTCCTTTGTGCTGATACCACTGCCTGCGGAGGCACCACTGGAGCGCCCTCATGTGCCAGTGTGCATGGTTGACCAACAGAATGCAGGAAGCAAACAGGCCGAGCAGGCGAAGGACTTTCAGAACTGGAACGACCGCTCCATTGTAAAACAAAGGAATAATTTCCTGTATGTCGAGAATCCTTTGAGGAGGAGGGAATGCTCGACACACAGTAGTGTCCAGCACCGCACCTATGAACAGGTTGCGCTGAGAGGGCACCAGGTGAGATTTGGGCACGTTTATCGAGAAACCCAATTTGTACAACAGATGAGTTGTAACCTGCAAATGATGTAGCACCTTCTCTGGCGACTCCGCTTTTATCAGCCAGTCGTCCAGATAGGGGAAAACCGAGATCCCCGACCTTCTGAGATGGGCTGCCACCACTGCCATCACCTTCGTGAAGACTCGGGGTGCAGTAGTAAGACCAAACGGAAGGACCGCAAACTGATAATGTTGCGATCCTACCGTAAACCGGAGATACTTCCTGTGCGGCTTCAGGATGGGGAAATACGCATCCTGCAAGTCGATCTACACCATCCAGTCCTCCTGATTCAGCGCTTGAAGAACCTGAGCAAGGGTGAGCATCTTGAACTTCTCTTGCTTTAGAAAAAGATTCAAGATTCTGAGGTCCAATATCGGACGCAATCTGCCGTCCTTTTTCGGACTCAGGAAATACCGGGAGTAGTATCCCTGACCCCTGTCCTGCTCTGGAACCACCTCTATCGCACCTTTTTGAAACAACTTCAGGACTTCCTCCTGCAAGAGAAGACGGTGGTCCTCCGAGCAAGCCCCTTGACAAGGAGGGTAATTTGGAGGGAATTCCCGAAAGGGAAGGGCGTACCCATTTTCTACAAGATCCAGAACCTCCAGGTGTAAGCTCTGGAGGTGGGGGTGTAGAACCTGCCCCTCCGACTGCGAGAGGAGGTCTGCCCTCAGAGGGAGACGGAGCGGAGGGCACGAGGAGAGGTGGAGAAGATCTGAATACCACACCCTTCTTGGCCAATCCGGGGCGACCAATATGACTTGGGCCCGGTCTTGGCAAATCTTCCTCAGAACCTGAGGAATCAAGGGTATGGGAGGAAACGCGTAAAGGAGTCGTGAGCCCCAACTCAACTGAAACGCGTCCCCCAACGCTCCCTGCATCGGATACTGGAGACTGCAGAATGACGGGCAGTGAGCATTCTCGTGAGTGGCGAACAGGTCCACCGAGGAGTTCCCCACATTCGAAAGACGTGACGAACCACCTCCGGATGGAGCCTCCATTCATGGTCGGCGGAGAACTGCAGACTGAGACTGTCCGCACGTACGTTTAGAACCCCGGCCAGATGATTTGCCATCAGACAAATCTGATGGTCCTGAGCCCAGGACCATAAACGCAGAGCCTCTCTGCAGAGACAAAGAGACCCTACTCCTCCCTGTTTGTTGACATACCACATCGCGGTAGTGTTGTCCGTCAGGACTTGAACAGACTGACCGCGAAGGGAAGGGAGGAAGACCTTGAGTGCCAAACGAATCGCCCGCAATTCCAGAAGGTTGATGTGAAGCAACCTTTCCTCTGGAGACCAAAGACCCTTGATCTCCAGATCCCCCAGATGAGCACCCCACCCTAAAGTGGATGCATCCGTAATCACTGAGGCCATCGATGGAGGCAGATGAAAGGGCTTTCCTTGAGACAGATTGCCCTCCACGCTCCACCAAGACAGATCCGCTGCAGCTTCTCTGGAGATCCTCACAGACTCCCTGAGATCTCCTTTGTGCTGATACCACTGCCTGCGGAGGCACCACTGGAGCGCCCTCATGTGCCAGTGTGCATGGTTGACCAACAGAATGCAGGAAGCAAACAGGCCGAGCAGGCGAAGGACTTTCAGAACTGGAACGACCGCTCCATTGTAAAACAAAGGAATAATTTCCTGTATGTCGAGAATCCTTTGAGGAGGAGGGAATGCTCGACACACAGTAGTGTCCAGCACCGCACCTATGAACAGGTTGCGCTGAGAGGGCACCAGGTGAGATTTGGGCACGTTTATCGAGAAACCCAATTTGTACAACAGATGAGTTGTAACCTGCAAATGATGTAGCACCTTCTCTGGCGACTCCGCTTTTATCAGCCAGTCGTCCAGATAGGGGAAAACCGAGATCCCCGACCTTCTGAGATGGGCTGCCACCACTGCCATCACCTTCGTGAAGACTCGGGGTGCAGTAGTAAGACCAAACGGAAGGACCGCAAACTGATAATGTTGCGATCCTACCGTAAACCGGAGATACTTCCTGTGCGGCTTCAGGATGGGGATGTGGAAATACGCATCCTGCAAGTCGATCTACACCATCCAGTCCTCCTGATTCAGCGCTTGAAGAACCTGAGCAAGGGTGAGCATCTTGAACTTCTCTTGCTTTAGAAAAAGATTCAAGATTCAGAGGTCCAATATCGGACGCAATCTGCCGTCCTTTTTCGGACTCAGGAAATACCGGGAGTAGTATCCCTGACCCCTGTCCTGCTCTGGAACCACCTCTATCGCACCTTTTTGAAACAACTTCAGGACTTCCTCCTGCAGGAGAAGACGGTGGTCCTCCAAGCAAGCCCCTTGACAAGGAGGGTAATTCGGAGGGAATTCCCGAAAGGGAAGGGCGTACCCATTTTCTACAAGATCCAGAACCCAGAGATCCGTAGTTACAGATTCCCAATCTTGTAGAAAATGGGTAAGCCGGCCCCCCACAGGACCAGCATGATCCAGAATGGTGGATCTAGGGCTGCTTTGCGGTGGTGGGAGGGGCTGAGGAGGAGGAAGAGGAGGAGGAGAGTTGACGGCCACGTGAGCGACCCCTGATTCTACCTCTGTAACCTTTGGACACAGAGCTTTGCTGCTGTTGTTGCTGCTGGGTCTATCTGTAAGAACGAAAGGCTGCCCTTCCGAAGCCTCTGTATCTTTTAAAAGACCCCCTTGACTGGGATTGAAGGCCCAAAGACCTAGCGGTAGCCTTGCTCGCCTTAAAACGTTCAAGAGCAGCATCAGCCTTCTTACCTAACAAACCAGACCCATCAAATGGCAGGTCCAACAAAGTCGACTGTACATCCGGGGAGAACTCAGAAGACTTTAGCCACGCCCCTCTCCTGGTGGCAACAGAAGACCCCATGACTCTCGCTACTGACTCTGCCGTGTCCAGCCCACTTTGTATCACTTGGCGTGCTCCCGCCTGGGCATCAGTCAAAACTTCATTGAAGCCTACTCTATCCTCCTCAGAAAGCTTTGGTGCCAATTTCTTCGCGAGTCCATGAGCGCATGGATATAGCGTCCCAACAGGCAAGTTGCATTCGTCGACTTAAGGGCCATGCTGGCCGATGAAAAGACCTTCTTGGCCGACTGGTCTATCTTTTTAGCTTCTCTGTCCCCTGGAACCTGAGGGAAAGCACCCTTGGATTTACCGAGCAAGCCGCCTGAACCACCAGGCTGTCAGGCGATGGGTGCGACGTTAAAAACTCAGGATACCCTGGAGACGCCCTATACCTTCTTGCGACCGTCTTAGAGACTGCGGGAGCAGATAATGGTTACCCCATACCTCCAATACAGGGTCAATAATGGCCTCATTAAAGGGCAACAAAGGCTCCGAAACTGTAGTGGGCGAATGCAGCACCTCAGTCAGAATATTTGATCTAAACTCCGTAGTTGGCAACTGAAGATCTAGCAGCTCCGCAGCCTTCCTGATGACCGCATGATACGTGGACACATCTTTTGAGGGTTCATCTGAAGGTGGAGTGATTTCCCACTCAGGAGACAAATCCAGTCCACTAGCCTCCTTAAGCTCCTCAAACACCTCATCAGACTCAACCAGCTCTCCCTCTTCAGCTTCCTCCAAAAGGTACCTCCTTTCATCCACCACTCTCTATGCTTCCCTTCTGGATCGAATCCGCACAAGCGGCGTCAGCGGCGCCGTGTTCGAATCAGACGGCGCCGGCACCGAACGTGGATCCGCAGGAGCAGCCGGCGTCGAACGAGGTCGAGCCGGCGCCGGTGAAGAAGGAAGCGGCGTCGACGCCCTCGGCGCCGGTAGATGCCAAGACGGCGTCGCTGGAAAAAACGGCATGAAAGGAGCCTGCGGATAGACCTGCGGCACCCCCAAATTAAACGCCATTGGACCCATCGGACCCGCAGGTGCACCAGTGGTGTACATGGCTCTCGCGAACACCCCATACATCGCATTCAGATAATGCGAGGGGTCCTGACCTGGCCCAGGGAATGCAGGGTACTGGTCAGGCATCACCGGACTCGGGCCAACCGGCGCCGACGGTGGAACAAGCGGCATCGCAGGCTCACCCGGGACTTGAAGATCTTCAACCGGGGCCGGAGACGGAGCCGGAGATGGAGCCAGAGATGGAACCGGCGTCGGGGATGGCATCGGAACCGGAGATGTAGCCGGAGCCGGCGAAGTCACTGGAGAAGAAGGACCAGGAGAATCCGGGACTGGTGAAGGAGACAGATTCCTTTCGGCGTCGAGCCGGCGACTTCGACTTTGGAGCCGAACTCTTATCAGAGTGATGATGAGAAGAATGCCTCCTCTTCTTCTTCTTGGTTCGCGAAGCATGCCCCGAAGTCGACTTCGACGCCGACCTCGATCGTGACCTCGATCTCGACTTCCTTCTTCCTCTCTTTTCCCCTTAGCGATGAGGAGCTTCGCCTCTCTTTCTTTTAGAGCTTTGGAGCTCATCTTGCGACAGCAAGAGAAACCATCCACATCGTGGTCGGATGAGAGACACCAAACACAGTCGTCATGTGGATCTGTGATCGACATGTGTTTGCCACATTCCCGACAGGGCTTCAAACCAGACTTCTTCGTCGACATCTTCTTCGAAGAGAAACAGGGAAACCCAGAAGAAAAACAAAGTAACAGTAAAGCTACCAACAGCAATTCCCGAAATCCGTTGGCGTCGACGGCGCGGAACAAAGGGAACTGACGTCATCACGCCGACAAGGTCTTCTTATGGAGCCGGTGACGTCAGCGGAGTCGCGAGCTGAGCCGTGTCTCTGTGACGTCGTCTTCGACCCCATCGGCGTGGACTGCTACAAAAGTTCCGAATATTGCTGGCGCAGGGGATATTCACAAGGTGAGGAATCCACTGGCAGATGTATCCATCAGAAAAGCTCACCTGGGATGCACCTGTGTGCCTGTGGAGTGGTACTGTGGCCTGTAAAGAGTTGGGCAGCATTTCACCAACCCCAGATGGTTTTTCTCTGTTCTCTACTGCTTCTGCTCTCTACTGATGAAGGGCAAAACCCAGAAACACGTATCTAGAGATAACAGAACTACCAGCACCAACTTTGGTGAAAATCCACAGCAACTTTGAAGTAAGTGTATTGCATTTACCAGAATGCAATAGGGTGAACTTTGCTGGGATGAGAGGCAGTGTGCTCCCTCCCCCTTGTGCTTAAAAGGCTACCTGTGCGCAATTACCAGGCTGTACACAACGGTAGTCTCACACAAGCAGCCACACATATGTGTGCACACGTTTAACCATTCCAGAGCCTCTTATTTTAAAAGGCGGACACTGACAGTTACTGCACTCAGTTCAATTACTATGAATTTACCATGAGTGAAACTCATTCACAATAAAAGGTAACAAGCATTTACAATGCAATAGGTCTCGCAATGACATTGTTTTGAGCTATTGGCATTGTAAATGTTATTGGTTTGTTTTGTTCCCTTCGTGAAGCATTAATCAAATGGTGTGATGCAAAATGGCAATAGCTCACTTTGTTGTAATTGCGAAATCTATTGCACTGCATTTGTACTAGTGTGAGTTTTGTATTGTAAATGGTACTGACTTTTATTAATGTTTTCTTTTTATCACATTAATCTAATGCAGTAAAAATGTTACTACCCACTCATGTTGGAATAAGGACTCTGAGTAGATATTACATATACCCAAGTATTGTTACTATGATTGCAGTTACAGGTGTGAGATCACGATCACTGCAGATATAGGTGTGACATTTCTATCACTGAATGGAGTCTAAAGACTACGCTCCTTTAAAATGACCTACATTTTTTTAAACTCAGGCCACAACTTTATGGCCTATTACACTATTCTTCTTCTCTTAAGAATCAAATACCATAAAAATCCACTATGGAGGGACCAATACCTTTGTGTCATATTTGCATAAACAGAAATATGGGCTATACATCACCCTGTATGAAAAAGGGAAGGCAATGATGCAATCCTCTGATATCGACCTTCATATCTTCGCTGTTTTCTATTATCATGAAGGCCCTAAAGCTTCTCCATCGGCTGGGGGTGTTCACACGGATATCATGCCTAGCACCGCTATGACACCTCTGGCTCTTACTTTTCCACCCGACACACTGATTTCCCTAACATTATTCAAACACTTCTCCGTGAACAAAACTACACAGTATACAGTCAGCCTAAATCAAGATAGTCCGAACAATAAGTTGGATCAAAGCGTCACAGATCAAAAAAACAGATCCTTGATAACTTGATAATCATTATAATAATTAATGATTTGAAACTTGAAAAAAACCTTACCTTTTTTCAAAGTCACAGGATGTGATCAATTAAGGAGGGGTAGATAAAAGTAAAAACACAGCGGGCAGCAGAGACAAAGAAAGAAAGTTTTTGTGTGGGAAATAATTACTGAGTTACAGGGCATTTGTATTACTTGAGCGACTGTTTTTTAATGGGTATAGTGCAATGGTAAGACATTTCTACACTGAAAGATCCTGGCAACATTATCGGCTACATGTAGTGTCCCAACGCATGCAAATAATAATAGGTAAGAGTGATCTTGAAATCTAGAGGTCTCCTGTTTGAACGGATATGTTGACTGCAACCCTTCGATGTCCACTGTAATAACACTTACTTCCCAGCTGGTAAAGAATAAACAACAATTAGAAGCTGGGAGTTATTTTTCATTTATTTTTAAATCAGTTTAATAAAATGTTCCATATGTGTAGATAACGCTATTGGTTACCAATCTATATATATATAAACAGGACCACTTGAACGATTTTGACTAAACACTATCTCGCTGGCCGGTCAGGGGGCTGTAGCCCATGTGATTATATGCTGCAGGAAGTCCCATTTACAGATAAAAACTCGTCGTTTCACAATATGCACCAAGGCGTTTTTGCTTTCGGTTTCATAATCAGAGCTTGAGAGCTAGAACATGAGCCAGGCTTTCCACCCCCACCCTGCCTCGCAGTCACATCAGTTCGATCACTCGAGGGGAGAGGACATAAATCCCAAACAAGAAAGGTGTGGCGCTAAAACGGGGAACACAAAGGTCGATCAACGTGTATAAGAATGTGTTACTGTCAGCGGTCTTGCTTAAATCATTTTATGTGTTTTTAAGTCGTGTGTAATGTTTACGATGAGTATCTGCCACTCAGGTTCACATAATGCACTGCTTATACACTACTACTACTGTATTTAGACCCCCCCACCATTCCGTGCCAGCCATGAAATGCTGTATTATACGGGTACCCCGTGTGTACCGAGCTGCAGCACTCTCACCTTCCCCCAATTCGCTCTGCTTGTTGTCAGCACTTAACATGGACTCCACGCCGCGGTCCGAGGGCCCGTCGTGCCGCTGCGTCGGTAGTAATGACCGCCGCCCGGTACGGTGTGCGGACAGTTTCCCCGTGTACCCAGGAAGCGGTGCACCGGCGAGAAGTGACCTAGCAACAGGCGTCAGAGCATCTCAGCCTAGCCGGGAGAGGCAGAGCACCGCTCGTGTCTTCCCGTCACGCGCAGCCAGAAAGGATCGAAGTAACTGTGTAACTGCCCCCATTCCCGGAAGACTGGGGGATTCCCGGGGACCGCTAACGTAAGCACAGGCGAGACACTGACAAACAGCTGCTCTACCGGACCTGGAAGTGATTCCTCCTTGCTCCTGGCGCAGCACCGCCCTCGCCAAGCTCTTAAAGAGGCACAGGCCAGGCACAAATGCAGTGGCCGCGGTATACTCAGAGGTCCTCGGGTGCCTGCGCAGAGTCAAGGTTCCAGCCTGTCCAGAGGCTTAGTCAGGTCACTGGTACTTTTATATCGAGGCTAGTAAACATAATAGGAAAAATAAAAGCTTGTAAAAATTGGGAAAATCATGACCTTGTATAAAATTGGAAATAAATCACCAAAAGCCCGCATTATGTGCCTTTAAAATACTATCTAAAAACGGCAAAAGAAGTCACAAGTGTTTTTAGAGCTGTCTAAACCACTTCTAAATGACTTTTAAAGCACTGATCCCACATTTGTTTGTCCTCGCTTCTCACGGTGTCTCGCGGGAGCACTAATAAAACAAGCTCTCCAAACAGTGCTTCTTTGTTACCGCCCTGTCTCCTTTTGGGACAGCTCATCCGGACTGGATCCTTTGATTCACGGCTTGTTTATATAACACGCCACCTTTAGATAAGAAATTGCTTCACGACAGCCGTGAAGCAAACGATCCAGTCCGGATGGGCCGTCCCAAAAGGAGAAAGGGCGGTAACAAAGAAGCCTCATTTTCAATCGGAGGTCACCGTTTACCATAAACGATGACGCCATCCAATGAAAATGAGGGGCGGGGCTTCAAGCCCCCTTCTGAAATCTCCTCTCTCACAATGTGTCTCGCAGAGCTAGCAGCACATGCGTGCTGCAACGCTAGGCGAGACCTAAAAAACTGGGTAGTCATGAAAGGAAAATCCTGGTGGGCTAAACAGGTGGCATCCATATGATACAGGAACCACTATATAAATACCAATACAATACAATCTTTATAAAATTCTCAAACAGTAGGTTATCTCCACCCATGCTACACCCATGTGCCAGCTCAAAGTTCACTTTATGTGTGGCAAAATCGAGAAATGACTCTGCATATCTGAATTTAACTTTCTTTTTAAATAGCCAGACTGGAAATACCCTACAGCTAAAACAATTAGAAGAGAACCCCCAGAAATGGGCTATTCTTAACATGCTTTTTACTTCTCCTTTTCCACAGGAGGAAAGAAAGAATGTGCAGAAGCCTGCAGTAAAATAAAGTGAGCTCTTAGACCTTAATGCAGCAATCTGTTAAACACCACATAAGGCACTGCTTTGAGCTTTCACAGCCAAAGGATATGATAAGCAGAGAGACTGGGCCTATTTGCATGTATGCCTTGGAATCAGAATCCAGACAGTTGTTCCTATAACGGTATGAGTCTCTCTCCATCGGAGAAGGTCCCTTTTGGTATTAGATTTGCACAAAGCACTTTGATCATAGGACTTCCAGACTCATCCTTGTCTTATTCCCTACAGCCCTACCCTCCACAAAAGAGGTTGGTGAAGGAGTGAGAAGAGGGAATGAATGTCACACCAACTTAAGGCAATACTTGGCCATTCTGACATTGACATTTCTGTGCCCACAAGAATGCCACAACTTTCTATATTTGTAGATATAGCCCTTTGACTAAACTTCTTACCATCTAATACTAAGGCGATTCCCTGCACTCTGGCCATCCCCAAAGGCACACAAAATTGGTCTGTGAAGGAGTGGGAAGAATGGAGTTCGGCTATTCTAAGGAAGGCCTGTGATTGCTTATTTAAATTCTGTGCCTACGGGAGGTGCAAGAATTTCTATATCTGCACTAAACAGTTTGATCATGGTGTTTATTGGCTAATTCTTGGCGATCCCCTAGATTCAAAACCCACATATGGAGGAGGCCACATGGGTCAGAGCAAGGACAGGGGTGGGGCGGCAAGCTAAGGCAGGTCTAAAATTGTTCTGAAGTTGAAATTTCTGTGCCCACATTGCCCTTTGTTTCGAAATTCTGTATCCTCAAGGAACCATGCTGCCAAATTGAGTGTTTTCAGTTCCAGGTGAAATACCTGGTCAGGAAGTCCTGCGCTGTTGGTAGCGGCATAACATTTCCCTGTGCTAGTTCTACTAGGTCGGACAACTATGCCTGTCTGGCCCAATGCAGTAGAATCAGGATGAGGTCCATGGTTGCTTGTTAGTAGCTTTGTATTACCAGAGGAATCAGAGGAATATATGGAATAGTATAAGCTAATTACCTTTACCATTGTATTGATAGGACATTCCCCAGCGACTGGTGTTTTTTTTACCGGGACGCAAAGTCTTGGCATTTTTCGTTTTCTTGTTTAAAGAACAGGTCCACATACAAGTTTCCACACATGAAGATTTGATGCTGTGTATGTGTGTATCTGGGTAGCATTGATGTGCTTGCTTAGTCTATCTGCCTCTGTGTTCTCCACTCCTGGTAGCTGGATTGCCACTAGCATTATGTTCCTTTGTATCAACTATGTCCAAATTTCATCTCCTGCGCTAAGCTGGATAGCACATGATCTTGTCCCCCGCTTGTTGAGGTAGAACAAGGTGGTAATGTTATCCGTTTGTATTTTCTCTGACTTGAGACTGGAACAGCTTGAGGGCTAGAAACACTGTCTTGGATTGCAAGATTTTTGTGTGTTCCACAGCATCCTCTGGGCTCCACTAGCCCGATGTTAAGTTTGTTGATGTGTGCTCCCCAACCTGTGTGGGATGTGCCAGTTGTTAAGGTAACAGTGGGAGATGGCCTACTGTAATGTTCCTGTTTTTTCACCTTTGCATCTCCTTGCGTGCTCTTTGTTACAACAACTAGATCCTCTCAGTTCCCTTTTGCCTGTGACCAATATCTGTCGCCACTCCTGGGTCAATCTCATGTGGAGCCGGGTATTTGGTATGAGTGATATACATGATACCATCATGCCTATGAGTTTCCCCCACTGTCCTTACTGTCAGCTTACCACTTTTAATAGAGGCGAACGTGTCCTGTTATTGTTTGAATTCTCTTCTTGGTGGGGAAGGTTCTTTCATGTTTCGAGTCTAGCCTGGCCCCTAGGAAAATCTTTTCCCTTTCTGGTACCGAGGATGTTTTATCCTTTTTGAGGAAGAAACAAAGGCTGTACAATGATTCCATGACCTTCTATGTATTGGTTTTGCAATGCTGGTATGACTTTGCTTTCATCAACCAATCGTCCAGGTACGGTTAGACAATTCCCTTTCTTCTTCCGACTTTTTCCCGAAGGGCAGCACCGTTAACTGGTAGTGCACCATGTCTACAACTCATCTTAAGAATTTGTTTTGTCCATGGTTTATTGGCAGATGATGATATACGTCCTTGCGGTCTATTATTGTTATGTAATCTCCTCTCCCATCTGGAACTTTTGTGTCTTGGTATACCTGTTGAGGCCCCCATCGTCTAGGATGGGCTGTAAGGACATGGTGGCTTTTGTTATTAAGAAGTAGACTCAATATGCTCCTTGCCCCCTTTCAGTTAGGGTACCCTTTCTATAGCCTTTTTTCACAACATGTTGGTGACTTCCCGTTTCAAGTATATGATGTCAATGCTGCTTTGGGGTCTTGCCCTTGGTTTGATGTTGGGCAGTGGTTCTATACAATATCCGTGTTGAATTATGTGAGTACCCACTTGTCAGAGGTGATGTTGTGCCATACCCTGAGGAATCCTATATGCAGGGGGTGAGCTTTGAGAAGTCACTTTCCTGTGTGTTTTGGCGAGGTACTTCTTCCATGAACACTGACTCAAAATGGCTGCCTTTGTGGTTCGGTGAACTGTACCTGTGTTGGTGTGCTGTGCACTGCCTGTTGTGCACCAAAAGATGTACGGGTAGTGCCCTCCCCCGAGTTTATTCTCCTACATGGAGCAGTTACTCTCCAGAAATGGCCTCTGAGCTGCAGTGAGTCCATGGACCTCCTGCTTGAACTACTGCTTGAATTACGACACCCTTAGCTCGGCATGCCTCCTTAGCATGGTTTTGGTGCAAAGCTGTCTGCTGTGTCCATGGCTCACTTCAGGCTAATGTTGGTCATTGCCTTCCCCTCCTGGATGATGTATTATCCCCTCTTTTGATATTGCTCTGGGAGGTGTTCTAGGAAACTCTCCATCTCCTCCCATTGGTGGTGCACATACAGATACAGGGGTGCGGGGGAATTGGCGATTCTCCATTGGACCACCGCTGAACTTTCCATCTCCTGCCCACCATAAATACCCTCTTTCTCTCTCAATCAAATGGTCGGCACAGTGTTGCTGTTGCAATTGCTTGTTTTCGAGCCGTGGACACGATGATGGAGTCAGCATCCACTGAACCCCTGATGTATGCGGGGACTTGTGTGGAATGCCTGTACTTTTTCTCCAGCCAAGGAGTAGCAACCTTCACTGTAGCTGGTTCTTTGAAAGCTTCCCTTCCCTGCTCCAGTACACTTGGAAGCATTGTCTGGACATGGCTCTTTCGCTGCGAAGGCAGCAGTCTCCAGGAGGAAACATGATTCCCTTTGTTCCTCCTCTAGCTCTATGCTGATTGTGCCTGCCGCCTGCTTGACTCCTGCATTGCACACTGAGATGCCATCTGGAGGTGAGGGCCTCTAAGGGGTATGTGTCTTTACCCTCCTCTGGTAAGGCAGCGTTGACATCCTGCCAGACTTCCAAGGGGGAGGACTGGCAGAGCGGGGATCTTTTATTCCTTTAAGGTCGTCAAACTCCTTCTTAAGTCGAGCCTAATCAGAGCGCAAGCGCTGCTTAGGAGTGACCTTTAGAAATCGGTCTGCTCTTTTTTTGCACGCTCGTGCGTGTGGTGGCATCCACCTTGCGGGAGCGAGCAGCAGCGCGCATGGGCCATGTTTGTAATTAACATGGCCGCGCCGCTGCTCGCCCGCAAGGTGAATGCCACCTCAAGCAAGAGTGCTTGAAAAGTGCAGACCGCTTGTTTAACATGACTTTAGCCCCACCCTTCCCTCGTCATTCAGTGGCGTTCATTTGCATTTATTAACCAGATTAACATTAATTTCTTACTTTTGACCAGCGCGCATATTTTCTACACAATATATTTACTTTTATTGAAGCAGTAACTAATGGGGGCCACTCAAATATGCGCTGCTTACCAAACTCTTTGAGCTCCGTCATGCTTTAGTAACTCAGGGCGCGCTACAATTTTAAATACGTTCCACCCCCTACCCCCCTGCACAGTCGCCTGCGTAGCGAGCGCCGAGTTATTTAAAGAAATCTGCAATGCCATTATTCTCGCTCCATCCCCCATCTATGCCCTTTGTGTGCCTGGTTCATTTAGGCCCCATGTGGGCGCTCTTCGGGTTGCTGTCAAGTACTGTGGGCTTCCGTGGACCATCTTCAAAGCCTGGATGCAAGATTTGATCTTATCAGGGCCACACGGCAGACATGTTTGCAGATTTTGCTCGTTACGGTGTTTGCTGAAGGACCAAGTGAAAACACAGTTTTAAGAGCTAACAGTATATGTCCCCCACTCTGCATTCCGTGTGATAACGTTTAGTCTGCTGTGTCTGGTGTGTTCCGTTGTTTCCAGCACCTGCAAAATGATCTTCCAAGTTTATAGTTCCAACATTCTTTGTTTCTTTCCTACTTAATAAGCCTTGCAAGCAATGAATTACATTTTATTTCTCAACGTCAGTGAAGCCTCTGAAATTGCAAATGCTATCGTTTTCACTCATGTTTATTATTCCAGTCAGCCAGCTGTGCTTTACTGTCACACCATCTCCTATCCTGGGTATATTTCCACTCAATGTTTTGAATTGCTCGCTCAAGTATATACAAAGCGCGTCAACACCTAGAGATGGGTATTAAGCGCTGTATGACCGCAGTTACATTACAAAACAAGGTCAATGCTGGTATTCCTCATCACTTCTGTTATGGCTGAAGAGGTAATGTTCAGTTTGCTCAGATCCTCCTTGGTGTTTCTTCATGCCTCTACCATGCCAGCGGCAGCTCAGGCAGCGCCCCATACCCTCTTCATGCTGCCAACCTTGCTCTCGCACTACATAAGGTCACTTCCGTAGTCCTACATCAAAGGACATTTTATGAGTAATTTCCATTGAGCTGACAGGTTTGTAAATGCTGCATCTCTAGCCTTCCTTTGAACAATATTTTACTCTTTAGTTTGTTTTTTCACAGTGATCTCTTTTCTTCCATTGGTAGCTCGGTGTCCCCTTCTAAATAAAATATTCTTATTACTGGGGGTGTCTATGGTGTATTACGTGGCCCCCAATGACATATTGTTCCAAGTATCCTCCTCCTGAGACCATCCAACAGCTTGGAGGCAGAAACATACCAGGCACTTTAGAGCATGCCTCCATCCTTCTTGCATTCCATGCCTTGTCTGGCCCATATTTGTGCTTAACAGCCCAACAGACACTCGACTAAACCGAGTCTGTTTCCCAACTTAATGTGTGGGCTCAACCAAGCCAGGATTTTTCTTCACTTTCTAAGACATGTAGTCACACAACACTACTCAATACAACGCCAATCCATAAAACCACATCACGCAACATAATTACAATCCACACAATACCACTCAACACCACATAATTCTACTCCACCTAATTACACACTACTCTATACCACATAAATACACCCCCAAAAAACCCACACTATACCACATAACAATCCACATACAACACTCCACACCATGTCACATAATTCCACTCAACATAATTTCTCTATACTACACTGTTCCATGCCACATATTCAACTCCACACAAAGCCATTCCACACAACATAATTAAAATAAAAAAAAACATTATTCCACTCCACAACATAATTTCACTACACACACACGTCAAATTTTCAACACATAATTCAACATCATACTATAAAATTCCACAACACACCACATAATTAAACTCCACTACATAACACTATACAGCACAAAATATCATAATTCCAATCCACTACACACAATACCATGCCACATAATTCCAATGCACACAAAAACGCATAATTACTATCCAAATACAACTGCACAGCATACCACATAATTCCACTACACAAATCCACTCTACACCACACAATTCCATGCCACACAATGCCACAAGTAACAATCCCAATCTAACCTACATAATTCCACTACACAACACATACATCCACTCCAATCCATAACATATAGATAAGAAACCTTTACACCGCCAATAGCTCTAACTCCCTCTCTTTTTTTTTTTAACACCCAAACATACAAATCTGGAGCTTAGCACCTACCTATTTCTTCTTTTTCGGCACCAAACAGGTAAAGCTATCCACACAGTTCCACACCACACAATTCAGCTCCACACATTTGCAATCCACACCACATAATTCGACATCAAACCACATAATCCAACTCAACAACACAATTACACACAACATACATCGAATCTACACCACACGATTCCACATTGTGCCACAAAATTCAACTGCACACCATATTATTAAACTCCACTACATACCACTCCACAACACAAAATGCCATTCCACATAATTACACTCCATAACACAGTCCCACTCAAAATAATTCCAGCACACTAAATACCAGTTACTATCCATATAATTCCACAGCACACCATTGCACATCATTCCACTACACAAATCCAATCCACGCCACACAATTCCATGCCACACAATTACACAACTAACTAATCCAATCCAACACACATAATTCCACTATACACCACATACATGCATTCCATAACACATAGGTAAAAGACATTGCCATTTACAATGCCAATAGCTCTAATTTAAACAAATGCGAGACCTATTGCATTTTCAATGTTTGTTATTAATGCCTCCATTTTAGCCTCGATGCATCTTTTCTTCCTCTAAACGTCGAGAGCTTTCTTTTCGACATCGACCATCAGTGCATTCTTTTTTGGCACCAAAGTTTCCCCCTTGTATGCTAACTTCTCCCACCCGTGCTCTTGATTGCTTTTCAGAGTCAAGGCTGGCTTAGCGGGTTTGCCTCTTATGGTATCGCTGTGTTTGAATCCAAGGGGCTCTTTGGACTTTTGTTTGCCCTAAGAATTTTTGAAAGTCGAGGTAGACTTTTTGGTGTTTGGAGTTCGGCCCTTTCAACTCCATTCCTCATGTTCCCTGTGGTACTATGTTCCTTCTTTCTTAGGCAACAGCCTTTTCGGAGCCTTCCCGTTCTCAGTGTTGATTGTCTTGCAATTGAAATACTGTCATTGTGTTATTTCTGCATCGTTGTTGCTGTAGACCTTCCCTGGAGTATGTTTTTTGTGTTGTGTCATGGCATAGTGTGCCCACCTTTGTTTTTCTCTTACTTTGAAGGTCTTCAGTTGGAACTCGGTGCATGTGCTGCAACCCTCTGATGTGTGGTTCTTGGCCAGACACAAGTTGCAGACAAGTGGCTATCCTTCTGCACAAACTTGTGCTGCCATTTAGGGAAGAACTTGAATGGAGTGTGCATTCTCCGGCCCACATGGTCGATGACCTTCTGGTCGGCTAGTGTTGAAGCTGAAACAATATTCTCCTGCTAAATGCCGAAGACAGTGAAGTAGGTTTTTATCCAGCCAGTAGAACAGAAATTGTCTTTCTTCCTATGGTAGATCTGCAATTATAAACGATCCTGCTGGACCTTCCCACGGCCTTTGACATAATGTATTTGTATTATATTACAGCTCTATTTATGTAGCTCTTCAAATCCCTTATGAAACACATTTGCCACCGGGAAGCATAGTATTTTGTAGTAGTGCAGTGGATGGATCAGTATGTGTATGTCATTTGGCCTATTTGGGTAGTGTTTCGATGGCGTACTGGAGGACCATATCTGTATGTTTGGTCGCTGCCCCTAGGCATGAGTTTGAAGTGGGAGATAGGATTGTTAAGCATCAGATGCCCGTGTATCAATAGAGCTCAAACATTTCAGAGCAGTGTGGCTTATGTGGTAACTGTTGTGCTGTTATGTGGTTATATGCCAGAGACAGTTCTATCTATGCTGCAGCAAGTGAGTAGCTGTACCTACCTAAGGGTGTAGGAGATAAGCATAATGAAGCTCACACTGGTGCATGCACATGGATACCTACCAGTTTGGACTGATATGCACTGTCCAGTTTAATCCACCTTGAAAATGGGCATAAGAAGTGCCTGGAGATGAGGATGCTATTCGTGGCGGTTGAAACTTGCATCAACAGCAGTATACTCTCTAGAGTCCATACAGGAGAATCAGAAGAGCTACTTGCAGGAATCCGAAATAAGCATCCAGTCACTATATGCATTGAGGAGTCCAGCTAAAGACAGCTGGAAGCAAGCCACAGGAATGGGGATTATGCAATCAGCTGTATTGTATGTTTTTAGTAGTTCACAATTTAGCAGCATTACACAACCATCCATGGTAAAGGCTATAAGGAGTCCCCAAAGGAGCAGTAAAGAGGAACCTATAGGAATAAACAAATTAGACAACCACCAAAGTATATGCTGTGGTGGGTCACCGTGGAGCAACAGAGAAGTCTCCAATATACAAGCAGCTCCTTTATAGGTCTGAGAAATCTACCTAGAAGTACAAGGGAGCACCCACAGGGATGGGGCTCGTACAATTAACCATGGTAAATGCTCTGAGGAGTTTAACCAGGTGGGGAAAAGGAGCAGCACACAGGATTGGATATTTTACAATCAGCTATGCTACATGGGCTGCAAAGTACTCGGTGATGTGGCAGGGAGTTCACCATAGACAACACTAGACACTAGACAATGTTGGCTATGTCTCACGAGCTTATTGTTTCTTACACTGGTTAACAGTGCAACAGTGTGTAATGTTCTAAGCCTGTCACATGGCCGATAGGGACACTTATGACATCACTAAGTTAGCATGAGCCCTGCAGCCATGATGAATCTTTTGTGCACGTTACTACATGGCTTTATTTTTGCAATACTCTGTTTATGCCTTTCACATGAGAACTGTCTTCTGTGTTCGTTCCCTGCCTGTTCCTGGAGTTTAGTCTGAAAATTGTGAGCAAAGTCGATAAACAATGCCCCTTGTTATTCTGTACTGGTCAGGCCCTAGCGCCTAGAAAAAAACATACTAATGCAACTGCTGTTGGAGACTCGTACTTTGATATTATGGTGATAATTGTTTAGGTAACACACACTTGGAGAGGGACCTTCGCAGGGAGAAGAGCAACACGCACCTACGATGTAGAAATACCATATATATTCTAAGGTACGGGGTATGCTGACAAAGCCCAGAGATCTTCTATTATATAATGATACTGCTTCTTACCGAGGGGAGGAAGGTTAGGCACTATAGTCCTTTCTCCATTGACTTTATACAATGACATCTCCCTTTTTGATGTATGGCCTAGTTGCAATGCTAACTATATCAGTGTTATGCATTTTTCTGCTCGTTGTGGCCTGATATTGCATTTTAGAGCAATATAGTTAAGATAAACATTTTAAACTATATTTGTGTCTCGGTCAGTTCTTATTGTGGACAAGTATGAGTGTGTGAGCGAAAAGGTGTGTCTTGTTACCGCGCTTCCTGAGAGATCTCGGAGTGTTGTGTTCTGGGCTGTCTAATCATTTGCTTCTTCATGAGTGTTTAGGATAGCTGGTGAGACACTACAGCTAATCGGTCCTGGGCTTGTGGGAACTAAGTTGGTGGGAAGGCTTAGCCCCTATACACCGAGGTTCCATAATCCTGCGCATAGTTCTTTGTATGTGCAGAATCCCTGCAACAAGCCTTTTTTTAATGTTTTACCATTCCAGGATCATCCAAGGGTGAAATTCTTATTTGACAAGAATCATAGATATATTTATGTTAGGTCCAGTCAACAGACATAAAAATCTGGTGAACATCTAGTTATTGATAAAAGTAAATAAAAACAAAATAAATAAGTGGTTGACCCTTTTCGCAATTTTGGCAATCTTTTGTGAACTGCCCTTCCATAGCAAATTAGACTGATTCCCAACTTGCTGGATTATCCAACGTATGTAAAATAAATTATTTCATGTTGAATTAGTGGCCTAAGGCTCACTGATGTAGATTTTGCCTTAGGATCTAGGTCAAGAGAGCTTTATAAAAACCAAAAATCAAATTGGTGCCTCTAGTTCAGTTAATGTTTGTATTGGACAAATATTTAGTTTATGCTACCCTTTAAATAAATAACAATACATATGAGGCATCTGAAACCTTTACATCGCTTACAGGCGATTTATTTTAGACTCACAAAAGACATTTTTATTAAAATGCATTCCGAATGTCAGGAAAAAAAGTGAAATGCCCTTACTGAAGTGTGTCTCCGGAGAGTGGATTTATCAGTAAATGTTCTCCCACATGCACTGCACATAAAAGGCTTCTCTCCTGTATGTATCCGATGATGACGTTGCAAAGCATTTAGTTGGGTGAATTGCTTTCCACATTGATCACAACAATACGGCCGCTCGCCTAAATATTAAAGTAAAACATTAATTACTTTAACATTCCCAATGTATTTTCTCATGATAGAACATCTTTTGATGTGAAGACTGAGGTAAATGTTCATGGAACAGCCTTTCAAAGGAACGCCAACTCCAAATGTTGACAATGTGAAATTGTGCCATTTACTGTGCATTCATTTCTAATTAGGCTGCATACAAACAAATATGGCAATCACAATAAAAATTAAGAAAAAGACAACGTTCCGGATACAGCATGAAGCAAAGGAATCAACAATGCAATAGGGGTCACGATGTACAAATTCCACGAATTTGTGCATTCATAGTTTCCTAGGTGAAAAAGGCAGTGGAACAAATCCTATTAATGACTATAGAGAACAATGGCACCTGTGAAATGACAACACTATCCCGTCAGTGCTTTTATGTGTTGAAGGCTTGGGTCTGAGCTTACTTTATTCTTTCAAAATGAAGTGAACAACAAAGCAATAAACCTCACATATGATGGTAGAAAAAACCCATTCAGATTCATCAACACATTATATCTTTCCGCTATGCAAAACAAGGGAATGCCAAAGCTACATTTTGAGTACTATCAAGGTATGCATTGCCAGATCTGTGTCTTTACACGAGGCACTAGCATAAAAATCACTGCCATCTAGAAAGCGCTTTCAAGCCACGTCATTTTCTGGATTCCCAGTTACCACTGATGTCAGGAGATAGTACAAGTTTCACTGATGTCAGCTGAAGTCTACATGGCCTCCTGCTTCGACTAATTCATGTCCATGACTTATACTTTGGAGGAAGACTCTCTCTGGCATTAGGATTGAGAGTCAATCATTCACTATATAGTAGCGGGCTGTCAAAGCAAGGGAAAAGCCCTCCAATTTACTAGACATAAAATGCAAATGTTAGACAAAATTAATCCATGACTTCCCATCCTGATGTCATGAAGGCGATGCTGCTTTAATGGAATGAATATAAAAACCTCCTGTTGGGTGTTACTTTCTAAATAGCTACAGCAGAAGGCTCAACAGACTGAACCTGGGGCATGAGGCAAACACTACATAGTTCCAGGCCTCCCTCTGCTTGAGAAAAGATGCAGTGACATCAATAATTTGAGTAGCTCATGGGCATGGAGTTCAGAGGCAGTCTTGGGTGGGCAGACATTGTAGCACAGCAGCTGCATCCCTGCCAGGGCCAAGTAGGTAGCTGTACTCCTGGTAAGGTCGATGTTGTTGCATGGCAGTCCCTAAAGGGACAATTAGGAAGTTGCAGCCTTGCTTAGGGCGATGACGCTGTATGGCAGTTTAAGCACAGAAAAGGCATATTAGGCAGTTGCAGCTCCAATTAGACCAAAGTCATCATACAGCAGTTGCAGCTTTGAATGGGCCAATAAGGCAGCTGCAGCCTGACTGGGCTGAAGTCGCCATACAGTAGTTGCAGGCACCATTAGGCCGAATAGGCAATTATACTTGGACCGGGTCTGACAGACCATACCACACGTCACTCCTAGCTGACTCTTATCAGACTACCTCCTCTGGATGTCCCACAGCAGGGCTTCTCCTCCATTGACAGTCTCTACTCCTGCAGGGCCAGGAAGATTTTTTCCTTCTCTCAGCAGGCAGGCAAGCTTCAAGGCACCTCCAAAAGACAGTGTAGACTTCAGGTGATTTCCCCACCTCTGTCAGACTGGCTGCAAGGCAGACACCAGCCCTGGTTACACAACAGTCTCTCAAATAAGTCCGAGGAGCTCTCCCTGCTTTGATTTAGCAGGACTTGTAACTGGAAAAAAGCCCCTTTTAATGCTCTTGGCATTGATACTGGGTTCCACAATTTTTGTGTTCTAACCATTTGGTGCCTCAGCCAGTTTAGTGGGTCACATGACTAAGCCTAGCTGGTAGTTGGTTTTTGTGTTTTGCTCACAGAGAGTGAAACAACAGGCCATAGGTGTTGGTTGGATGGGCCATCTCTGACTTGATAAAAGGGGGAGGACCTGTCACCTACCACACTTGCACATCACAAAGACTCTACTTGAGCACACTCACAAGGGGTTTGACACTAGTCTATTGTGAACCCAGACAACCTACGGCCAGGACAGAGAGGCAAGAATTTCCAAGCACCTCTCGTGGTGGAACCTTTTACAACCTTCTCCTACTTCAAATGGGCACCAAGTATAAATATTGGAAAAGCAGATCCCACTCTTCAGTACACCTCTGGGCTTATGGAGGACTCAAAAGAACTGCTGTGCTGCTCAGCCAGTAGGAGACTGCCACTCTGTTGCCTGCAGCCTGAGTGAAGGACTGGACCTGCATCTTGAACCCACGACCACTAGAGTGACTCCAAGGGCTGGTTGGCTGGCCTCCGGAGCATAGCCTTAGGGACGGAAGGCTCCAACCACCTTGCAACGAGCACCTGGACTCTGCTTTGAGTCCTACTCTCCTAAGTGGTGCCACCCCAGTCCAGGACCCTTGGAAGTGGGCCTGAAGGTGCTCTGCCAGCCCCGCTGTGGTCCCAGCAGAACCGACTTAGCGCGATGCATCAAATCACAAAACTCCTTATCGCAACTGCTGCGCAACGCATCTCTAATTCAGTACTCTGCATTGCAGCCTTATCGGAACTGCCGGTGAGTGATGCATTTTCAGCAAAGGCCTTTGGATCGCAAGCCCCTCATCGACAGCGTCCTCAACGATTATGTAGGACCTTGCATCACAACCTTGCAACTTCCCACAATCGTTGCTGTGAGATGCATCTCCACACCAGGGCCTTACATCACCTTGTTTGCACAACGCATCCTCGACGTGGGGTCTCGCAACGCTCTGCAACCAGGATTTAAGGTAGTCTTGTTCAGTGGGCCTACCTTGGTCCCTGTATCCTGCCCACGCTCTATAGCAGTCTGCCTGAATTTGTGACTCTGTCCCAGTCCGGCGCGACCAGATAACAGTTCCAGGGTTGTGCTTCTAGGGACTATTTTTACTTAAATCGTTAAAATTGCAAATCTTCGGTTCTACTGATTTTTTGTTTTTGTTGTTTTGGTCTCAATTTATTACATTTTGCTCTACTTTGCTAAATTGGTGTGAAATTATTCTTATGTCGTGTTTTCACTTTATTACGGTTTGAAGTGCTGCATAAATACTTTACACATTTCCTAGGAGTTAAGCCGGACTGCTCTGTGCCAAGCTACCAGAGGGTTGAGTACAGCTTTATTTGGGGTTTGTTTGTGACTTCACCCTCCCTGACCGTAATTGTGGTTGCTGCTTGAGGAGAGTTTCACCTCCCTCATCCAGCAATCAAATTTCAACCATTGATTTTCAGCAGTGAGATTAGGACTTGTGCTTCTGCAGTGTAATACAGTGATTTTGTGTTACACTATAATACCCGATAAATCATTTGATATCATTTAGAGTTTCTTTTAAATTCTCCTTGATTGGCCTTTTAGCTTTTTCCAAATTTCCTCTTATTCTACTGGACTGTTGTACCCGAAACCACACCTGCAAGGTGCTTGCCAACATGGATTCCTACAATGTGCGGAGCTCGAGGCGTTCTGCAAGGAGAGGGGAGTTGCAGCCAAGAGCAACACCAGAAAGCTGGAACTCCAAAAGTCACTGAGGGTCTTGGCAGAAGTCCACCAGTCGCAGGTTAAAGAAACAGAAAAGGATGATGATGTGAAAAGGCAAGGAGAGGTTCTGGATACCAGTCCTGAGATGCAGCATTCAGCTGAGGGAGATGACTTGACTCCTGAATTGATGCTCCCTGCCAGAGTAGTGAGCAATATATCTTCGCAAAGGTCTGTCCTCAGAGGAGCTGGCGGACAGGAAAGCTGACAGGGAGTTTAGGCAGAAGATGGCGAAGTTTAAGATGGAGGAAAAGAAACTGGCCATGGAAGGAGAAGAGAGGAAGGCTGAGAGACCTTTGGCATGGGAGAAAGTGGCCATGGAGGCAGAGGAGAAAAAAACGGCTCATAAATGGAGCTTCGGAGAGCTGGACATAAGCTAGGCAAGAAGAGTCCAGCAATATTGCTGGCAGTATACCTGCAGTGCCTTGTGGAGAGAAGACGGTACACATTCCAAAGGATCTGGTGCCTAACTTTGCTGTGGGAGATGGCATTGACAAATTATTTGAAGTCTGTGAGGTTGAATAGGGCCCCTGAGAAGCATTGGGGGGCAGTCTACGGAGTCACATACCTAGTAAAGGGAGCGGCGCCCTACTGGCCGTAGAGAAGGGGGACAGTATGAGGTATCCCCCATAAAGGACACCCTTGTCAGGAAGTATGGCCTCACCCCAGAGAAGTTCAGGCAGATGTGTAGAAGCCCGCCCGTCAGTACTGTGTGCATTATGTAGATTCCTTTTGTAAGGCACAGGATGGTTGGATGAAGGACAGTAAGTAAAATATTACCTGGGGCTGCACAATTTGGTTGTCAGAGGGCACATGATCAGTGTTAGTTTTGCAGATCTGCATCAGCACCTGACTGACAGCAATCGCACTGAACCAGAGAGCTTGCCAAGGAGGCGGACCGCTGGCTCAGAACCGTGGTCCACAAGAAGGTATCTGAGGAGATGATCACAAGGGTGGGCAGAGTCCCCACCAGAAGGAGGAGGGGAGACAAACATAAAATCAAGGACTTCTCTACAGATCCCAAAATAGTTACCATCGACAACAAGTCCTCAGGGAAGGCACTCCAAAAATGCTATAAGTGCCAACCGGTTGGGCACTACAAGAGGGATGTCAAATGTCCCAAGTGGGCACAGCCCCCACTGATGGGAAGACACCAGGGCTGGCAAGTGTGGCACTTGGGGAGGAGATTGCCCCATTTAGTATGGAAGGTTGTGCAGAGGTTACCCTAGTGTCCTGAGAGAAGGGGAGATGGTGCCAAAGGCCCATATGCCTAGGAACACTAAAAAGTACAGGCAGTGAGTCACGATCAATGGGCAGAGAGTGGAGACTCTGAGAGACTCGGGAGCCAGCATGACAACCATCAGGTGTCATCTGGTGTTCTCATAGCAGGTAGTCCCTAATGTAGTCCACCAGGTTGTACTAGCTGAAAACCATAAGAGCCACTATCCAGTTGCTCTGATTTCCTTTGAATGGTGGTGGGGGTCTGGGAGGCAGGTGGTGGGGGTCTGGGAGGCAGGGGGTGGGGGGTGGGGGGTGGGGAAGGGGCACCTTGGGTTCTTTGAGTGTAGCTGTGAGTCCATCCATGCCTGCGGAGTGTCTGCTTGTTAATGACCTGAAGATGTTTGGGTTGCCCGAGTGTGTGTACCAGACCACACAGTCCATGGCCTCCGAAAGGGTAGTCAGGAAGCCCTGGAGCCTTGAAGAATGTCCAAGGTCCCTGTCAAAATGAGAAAGGGCAAGGGGCACAGCAAACCCACTCCAGAAATTCCCACGGTCCAGGAGAAGACTGAGCCGGAGGGCGACGCCCCAGAACCTACAGGGGAGGACACTGCTGCCCTGGAAAACCTACCTGAACAGGCCAATTGGCAGTAGGAAGAGGGTCTCACCAGGGAGGAATTCTGCAGAGTGCAGAAGGAGTGGCCTACTTTGGCGGGGCTATGGGGGCAGGTCTAGGCCCAAGCAGCTGGCGACACCTCTTGTGAGAACCTGATTTACTGGAAGAATGGTCTCCTGTATAGCGAGCCTTAGGTTCCTGTGCCTGGTGCAACCCATGTGTTGCTGGTCCCCCAGTGCTACAGGGCCTTCCTACTGGAGCTGGCTCATTATGTTCCCCTGGCAGGTCCTCTGGGCAGGACAAGACCTGTGGCAGGCTTGTCACCCACTTCTATTGGCCCTGGATGAAGATGGCCTCAGATGTGTTCTGCAGGTGTTGTCCCACCTGCCAGGCAGTGGGAAGTCAAGTGGGGAAGTGCAAGGCTCCTAAAGTGTCCCTTCTAGTCATTGGCACCCCTTTGAAAGGGTGGGCATCGACACTGTTGGTCTCTGGACCCCAAGACAGTCCTGCACAACAAGCTTATCCTCGTCGTGGTGAACATGCCACCCGGTACCCAGAGGCTATACCTCTACCTAAGGTGACTCCGCCTGCAGTGGCCGGACACTGATGGGAATATTTACCCATGGGATTCATCAAGAAGCTAGTAGCTGACCATGATGCCAACTTCATGTCAGCATACATGTAGTCCGTGTGGGGTAACATACAAGTTCTCCACACCATACCATCCCCAAACCAATGTGCTTGCTGAGTGGATCAACAAAACTTTGAAAGGCAGATTATGTGCCTGTCAGGGCCCTTAAGGCGGAAGTGGGACATCCCGTTGACATGCATGTTTGCAAACAGGGAGGGAGGTACTGCAGCAGGGTGTTGGATTCAGCCCATTTGAACTTCTGTATGGGCACCCCGTCAGAGGGTCTCTCAGCATGATAAAGGTGGGATGGGAGCAAGCTTCCAAGAAAGCCCCTCAGGATGTCGTCAGCTACATGGCGGCCCTTCGGACCCAGATGAAGCGTTTCTGGAAAAAGGCAAAGGAGAATCTAGAAGCCCGCCAGGATGTTATGAAATGGTGGTATGATCAAAAGGCCACTCTGGGCTACTTTCAGCCTGGTCAGAAAGTGTGGGTGATGGAGTCTGTGGAGACCAAGGTCCTACAAGACATATGGTCTGGGCCCTATGAGGTGTGCAAGGGGGATGTCACCTACTTGGTGGACCACAAAACCCCCAGGAACCCTTTACGTGTCCTGCATGTCAACTGCCTCAAACCATACTTTGAGAAGTCAGAGGTTAACATTCTCCTGGTATCAGTGGAGGGTGTCAACCTCTTCCTTACCTTCACCCTTGAGTAACAGAGGGACTGTAGCCAAGTGTTGGGACAGTTCGCCTCTCTCTTCTTCCTAATCCCATGGCTCACTACATGGCGTACCTATGATACTGGCACTAAGGAAAGTGTGCCTGTGAATAATAAGATCTAGAGGCTATATGACAAGGTGAGAGCTAGCATAAAGAAGAAAGTCTCCAAAATGCTGGAGCTATGGACAAAATAGCTCTGAGGACCAGAACCTTCTGCTACTTGGACACCAGGTATAATTATTGGACCCTCAGATCCAACACTTCAGTACACCTCTGGACCTTTGGAAGACTCAGAAGGACTACTGTGCTTCTCTGTCAGAAGGAGACAGGCAATTTGTTGCCCTGCTGCCTGAGCAAAGGACTGGACCTGCATCTTGAACTCAGACCCTCTAGAGTGACTCTAAGGGCTAGTTGTCTGGCCTCCTGACCAGAGCCCAGGGACAGAAGGCTCCAAGCTCCTTGAACCCAGCACTTGAACTATCTGCTGTGAGTCCTAGCCTCCCAAGCGGTGCTACCCCAGTCTTGGACCCTCAGAAGTGAGCCTGAAGATGCTCTGATAGCCCAGATGTGTTACCAGCAGAACCCAATGGAGCATGACTGATAGCCTCACACAACTCTGCATCGGAACCACTGCATGACTCATCTCTGATGCAGGACTCCGCATGCCAGCCTGTAGCCTCATTGGAACTGCTGCTGATCGATGCCTTCACATCGCAAGCCTCGACAACTGCACCCCTTGATGACGATGCAGGACTCTGTGTTGCAAGCCCCGCAACTTTTTCGGAACCAGCCGGTGTGCAATGTAGGACCTCCCATCACAAGCCATTCGTTGAAGGCATCCTCATCGACAAATGCAAGACCTTGCATCGCAGCTTCCCAGAACCGTCGCTGTGCGTCGCATCTCCAAACCTTGCATTGCCTAGGCTGTGTGACGCATCCTCAACGCAGGATCTCGCAACACTCCGACACCAGGATTTAAGGTACTCTTGTTCAGCTGGCCTACCTTGGTCCCTGTATCCGGTCGGCGCTTCATCGTTGTCTATCTGAACTTATGACTTTGTCCTAGTTTGTTGTGACCAGATAACCACAATTGGCGCTTTATGCCTCTAGGCACTATTTTCACTTAAGTCATTAAAACTGCCCATCTCCAGTTCTACTAATTGGATTTTTATCATTTTGATATCAATTAATCTATTACATTTGACTAAATTTTTCTAAATTGGTGTGGGATTTGTCTTGTGTTATGTTTACACTTAATTACTTTTTGAAGTGCTGCATAAATACTTTATACATTGCCTTATGTTAAGCCTGACTGCTATGTGCCAAGCTGTTGGAAAATGGCCTTCTCTGACGGGTCACCCCAAACGTTTTGCATTCCACCTCCTCTTTAACTGTATCTTTCTGTTGGCCTTAAGACTCTGAGCACTTTACCACTGCTGACCAGTGCTAACTTCCTGGCTGAATCAAAATAATGTAATTTCCAATCTCCAGTACGGGTTCAGGCCAGGGAAAGGCACTTTAGATCAATGCCTAAATTTACAATTGATCATCGAAAAATACAGTGTAGCCAAGTGGGGCATATTACATCTTGCCTTTATGGATTTAACCCCTTCGCTGCGGGGGTAATTCCCTCACGGTTCGGGGGGGCGGGTGAGCACGGCGCCACGGTGCTCGTGACGAGCCTAGCTCGTCATGAGTCACAGTGGAGCTGTGCTCATGACGAACTGGGCTCGTCACGACTCCGCCCACTCATTAATTCGCCCGCACAGGCGGGGAATCAATTGCGCATGGGCGGAGCGCAGCCGTTATGATGAGCCCAGCTCGTCATGAGCACAGCTCCACTGTGACTCATGACGAGTTGGGCTTGTCATGAGCACCGAAGGAGTTAACATCAGCTTTCGACAGAGTCAATAGATCAAAATTTGGCTTCTTCTTGATATGAGGGTAGACTGAAATACCGTGAATTTCTTACATGAGTTACATTTAGATCTTACGGCAACAGTGAGGCACAATCAGCCTGGGAGTCTCTCCTCACCTATAGGAGTGCACAGGGGGGTTTAGACAAGGCTAACATTTAGCCCCACTCTTGTTTACATTATATATCAATAACTTGGGTTCAACATTATGTACTGCTTCTAGAGACATTCTTCGGGGTGGGACTCAGTTAATCCTAGCAATTTTATACATGGTGAATACCATGCTGCTAGCAAGAAAAGCAGTCTGGCTCCAGCATCTTCTTAATTCATTCAAAAGCTTTATGAACACCCTAGATTTGAGCACTAATTATACTAAATCCAATCTTATGGTTGTGGGCCTCAAAAACAAATGTCATATAAACTTTTAGGAGAATGCATGGAATTACTGGGGTAAAAGTCTTTTCCTATCTGGGGGTCCTCTTCAAAGAAAGGGGCACATGGGCCCCGCTATGGAGGGCAAAAAGGAATACAATGACCAGAGCTGTAGCAGTGGTTTTTGATTTTACTATCAGACTGGGTGCCAAACATATACCATTGGTGTTTACCAAGCCAAATGTATTTCCTTAGGCAATTATGGGAGTGATATATGGGGATACAAGGAAGCTACAGACTTAAAGATAGTGGAAAATAAATTCTTTAGATGGCCGTTGTCAGTCCCCCAATCCACAGCCTCCTCTCTTGTTAATAAAGAGCTCGATGTTAGCTACATCTCAGATCTTTTGGCACTTTGCCCATTACTAAGTTGGATCAGGATTTGGCTTAATCCTGATCTTGAGCTGAACAAGACAATCAAAAAAGATTGTTTATCCTTGCAGAATGGTAACAGTATCCTGTCGCTCAATTACATCAAGTCTGTAGTGAGATATTTGGGACGTCCTGAGTTATATAGGTCCCCAGAAAGGATCACAAGGAATGATTTAGGCTGGGTTAAGAAACGTTTCCTCTCTGCTGTGCAGTCTGAGAGAGAAGCAAGAGAGCTCTGTAAACCCTCAGTATGAGTGTATATTTTATTAAAGTCTTGACCCTCCACAAAGCCTTACTTAGCAGTGGTCACAATTCCTTATCATCGTTTCCTTTTAACGAGATTTAGGTTAAATCTTTTGCACTGGCCGCTTGCGGAACAGCAGGGGTTGAATAAAGTTGCAAATTTGGGTCCCTGTATTTGTGACAATTTCTCGAGAATACCATGCATTTTGTTATGTTTTGTGATCATTACTTTTTGATTAGACAACGCTATATACATCCTCTGTTAAGAGGGAAATGTTTTTTACAAGCAAGACCTGCCCTCATATACTTTCAGATTCTGTTGAGCCCTTTAATATGTTTTAATGTAGCTAGTTTTTAGCAGGGGCTATTGGAGCCAGAAAGAGACAATTTGCACTGGCTTGGGGACTCGTTAGAAATTGATGTTATCTGGTCTAGGCCATGCTTTTTAACTTTTAACTGTATAGAATATGAATAGGACTATTAAATAATTTATCTGCTTTTGAAACAATGTTTTCAATGTAATTTAAACTGATACTATGGAAGCACTTCGCAACATTTTTGGGAAATTTTGCATCTCGAATATGGTTTGTGTCTTATGGTTTTAAGTAACCGAAAAAATAATATTTGTCAGACTGTGTCCCATTTCCCTCATGGACTCCTCAGCAAAACTCCTGGGAAGGGTTGTTTTAAAGAGATTAGAGGACTGGGCAATTGACAACTCCATTTTGACTCAGCAATGTGGAATTCCTATAGCCCGACGCCCCAGGACATATTGTTTGGGGTCAAGGGCAACACGTTTTCATGTGTATTTTGTCCTTGGGACAAGTAGGTCCAACCCCCTGCAGCACAAACCCTTTGGATGCCAAATTTACAGTACCACATACTGGATCAGGGAAGGGCATTATCTTCAGTTAAGGTCATATTTGTGTCCCTGTGTTAATTCTGTTCAAACTTGTATGTATGGTTCATTAATGTAAAACTTTATTATTAGGGTGAGCACTCTAAGTAAATGTTGTAACCTCGGACTGCACTACTGACAGTGTTTCCAGAATAAAAATGTGTACACGTTTTCAAAGTTTAGCAATATGAGGATATGTATAATGCTCCCAGAATGCTCTCTGATTAGATGCAAATATTTGCAGAAGCTTGAAAGCAAGATTGATGATTCTTTGCTTTCAAAATAAAATGAAAATAAGAAAAACATTTTGCTAAACTACTGTAAAATATTAGGTACCCTTTCTTTGCAGCATCAAATGTGTTGATGTATGCTAGCATTTCACAAAAATATTCATAATGGATAAATCAGAGTAACCAGTTTCAATAAGATTATGGTAAACATAAATATAAACAAGCACTGGGAAAGCCAGTAGGTCTGTAATTGGTGGTCAGTCTTTTGGTTTTGTCAACGTGAGCCTTGTTTTGGCATCATTTTTGTAAAACCTTAATGGTGTGGGAGCTGCTGGGCCCTCACGGTTATAACATACATTGGCAAAAAAAAAATGTTGGTCTTAAAAAGCAGACATTGACACCGTAGTTCCTGGCACTGAACAAAATCCAGAGAATTTTGATAAACCCAAAAGGTCATGGTTAACGCCAGAACTAATTAGGGGCCCAATTATTAAAGAAAGTCTCAAAAGTGCACTCATGGTTTATGCCCTTGCATTAAGTCCAGATTTACAGCTTTCATGAATTCACAAGAATTAACAGAAGTAGGCCAAGAAATGGCACTCCTAGAAAATATTTGTCAACTGCATTTAAGCATGAGCAAATATGCATGTGTAGAAAATCAGTTGAGTGTTTGTAAGCTCACTTTCCCTCCAGCCACTTTTTTTCCAGCCCTGGAAGTTTTTTGTACATTTGCCATTGTCAGGAGTTCTCAGTATGGGAAAAGATTAGAGAAGAGTTGGTGAAAACCCTTAAAACATGCAAGTTAGTAGGGTTGCATAGACTCAAAAGGCCATTCCAACCCTGTAACTATTGTTTATCATTACCTTCAGCCCCAGTAAGTAGATCTGCGGACACATGGCAAAATAAGGAAATTGCTAGTATTCAAACCCTACTATGGTATGAGCTCTGGCATAATCAGAGAGGCTATATCAGAGCTCTCATATAATGAGATTTGATGCCATAATCTGTAGTCGTGTTCCATGGCACACAAGGAACAAATGGATTTTGTTACAGGACAAGTAGATTTATTGAAGCAACTTGCCCCACTGACAAGTAGATATTTTATTAAATTCCACACCCCTGTGACTAAGGCCCAGTATCGATTCAGGAAGGGACTTGGGACTGTGGAGTAATGTTTAAACCTAGAACTCCTGATTGGGACGTACACAACAGCCAAGACAGGATCGCTCCACTTGTGCTTTGCAGACCTCACTAGCCCTTTTGAATTAGTAGACCACACGATATTATGGCACACATTGCTCTCCTACAGGGCCCCTTTGCAGATTGTTAGTCTCCTTGCACAGTTATACGAGAATCTTTCAGAAAAAGATCGGTTTGGCCCGCATGGCGAAATGATGTCTTCTTTTTTTAGAATTAGATGGGGTGTATCACAGGGATGTGTAATGGCTCCCTTTTTATTCTGTTTATTTATAAATGGGGTTGATGACACTTTACGGTCCCTGCAGGCTGATCCACCAATTGTTGCTGGCCGCTCGATTCCTATGCTTCTCAATGCTGATGACGCTGTACTTATATGAAGGACCGCGTTCGGACTGTAGAGACTAATGGACTCCTTTGCAGATTTTATGGCCTCTAGAAAAACTTTTATAATGCCCTGATGGAAAATCCCCAAGATTGTAAGAACTTTTTACCTTGAAGAGACCCAGATCGCAAAGGTTAAGTCCTTTTGCTACCTGGCTGTGCTGTTCTTTGCAAAGGCCTCCTGGGCAGTCCATATATCCAGTGCGAGGCTGCAGATGAAAAGAGTCTATTTTCATATTCTCCAGTAACCTGGGCTGCCGTCCCGTCAAAAAATTGCCAAAATCTATAAAGCGAAGGCTGTATCCGCTGAAACGAATGGTGGGGGTATGGTGTTACAAGGTTAGCAACTCACTGCAAGCCAAGGAAAATAATTTCTTAAGGCGTCTGCTGTGTACCCCTCCTTAGCATCATCTACCATAATACAGAGAAGTTGGACCGAACCATTTGGATGACACTTTATGGCGTTCTATATGGGCCAAACCGGAATTGAAATTGACAAAGGCAACTATACAGGACTGCCTTACCTTGAATCAAGCTCTCAAAATTTGTTGTCTCCCTTTTATTAATAACGCTCTTAAAATACTACTAGGCCTTTCAGGACTTGAGGATAAAACCTAAATTTTAGCATTGATAAAGTCGCCAATAAAGGCTATCATGTCAGATGCAAGAGAAAGGAAGTGAGCTGTCGCCGAAGGGAGGAAACATACTGTGGTAACTTTTATGTCCCACACTTTACCCGTAGGCTGTCAACTCTATTTAACCAAGGTGACAAATCATCAATGTTATGACCTGACTAGACCAAGGCGGAGTAGCATACAACATCGTGCTGCGTTTCCTAAAAAAAAATCAAAAAAAATAATCAATGGGATCTGACAACATCTCCATGTGATGGATGCTCAAAACAATGCACTTTACATTTTATGCTTTTCTGTCAGTTTTAAGAAAGCCCAAGGAAACATGCTTTAAAACAATTTTTTTATGCATACAATATTAGAGATTTTTAAGCTGCTATGAGTTTTCTGTTTGGCTTGGAATCTCTAGCTATTTGTTTTTAATGTGGCTTTCTTTATTTGTAATGCAATTTGTATTATGAAGACAATGAGTTAAGATGGTGGAAGTTGCATGTTTCCCTAAAATGTAACCGCTTTACCTGTTTTTGCTGTACCATTTTATTGTTATTTTATTTATATTTGGGTTGAATCTTCGCAAGATTCCAGGATTAGCATTAATATATGTAAAGGATCATCAGTGTTTGCTTTAACGAAGTGTATTTTTAAATATGGTTTGAACATTATTATGTGCTTTTATGGCCTATATTAAGTGTCTTTGACTTGACTGACAGACAGTGCTAAAGTGCATGTGCTTCTCCCCTAAACATAGCAACATTGGGGTATACACAATTGGCATATTTAACTTGCGTATAAGTACCTTGTAAAGTGCCACACCATATTACCAGTGCCTGAAAATTAAATGCTACAGTGGGCCTGCAGCACAGATTGTGCCACCCACACAAGTAGCCTTTCAAACCTGTTTCAGGGCTGCCACTGCAGGGACTGTGTGTGCAGTTTACTGCCACTTCGACTTGGCATTTAAAACTACTTATACGTAACCCCTAAGGCAGGCCCTTGGTAGCCCAGAGCGCACAGTGCTGTGTAAGTAAAAGGTAGAACATATACTTTTAAGTTTTGCATGTTCTAGTAATGACATTACTATTTTAGAAATGCCACTTTTAGAAACTGCTCTTTGCTCTGTGTGCCTATATTCTGTCTCCAATACACATCTGGGTGGGTGACTGTTCACTTTCTGTATGCCCTCTAGGCAGCCACAAACACAGGAAGGTTAAGTGTGTCTGAGCACTGCATTCTGATGGCCCTTCCTGGATAGGAAGGGAGAGAGAAGCTGACACTTGCAACTTAACAGGTAATGTGCTGTCCCCACACAAAGTGCTGATTACCCTCTACTGATAGTCTGGGGCCAGGTCTGGGAAGAAATGGAGTCTGTGCACTTAATAGACCCTTCTTTGAAGTCACCCCCACTTCAAAGTTACAACTGGATACAAGTACTGGGTACCCCACCAAATAGTAATGGACCTGTGATGAACTCTGCAAGGTAGGACTGTTGTGCTGCTACAAGGACTACCACTCTGCTGGACTGCTGCTCTTGAATAACTGCTTTTCTGCTCTGCTGTGCTTCCTGTTGCCTGGTAGGTGCTGCCCTCTGCCCTGCTGAGGAAAGGAGTGTACCCATCTCACTTAAACCCAGAGTGACTTCAAGGGCTTACTGGCTTGGCCCCTGATCTGAAACCTCCGGGCCATCAAAGACATCCTTCAATCCTCCAACAATACCTGGACTAGACCATCTGTGAGTCCTGCCTTGCCAAGTGGTGCCAACCCAGTCCTGGGCCCTTGGAAGTTACTTTCTGTGCTGATCCAGCAGATTCCATGCATAAATTACTTTGTGCTGATTGGAACCGGTGCATCTCCCATCGACACCAATGCAGCTGCTCCTCGACGACATCGCAGCAACGGACTGCGCGACTCGACAACGATGGACTACACGGCTCGATGACGAACCGTAGCCTTCATCGCAAAGGGGTTCAACTTCGGAATCTTGCGGACTGCGCAGATCCGAACTGATGCATTGCCTCCATCCACGGAATCGACAACAACGCATCGCCTCCTCTGATCCTCACTTCAGGTCTTCGATGACAACGCTTCCTCCATCCAAGGTACTTTTTCAGCTGGACCTGCGTGTCCTGTAGCCGGCCTATGCTCCAGCGCAGTTGGCCTGAATTTTGGAATTACCCCAGTCTAGCATGACCAGATGTCCCGGTCGGTGCTTTATGACTCTGAGCATTAAAATTTGATTTATTCTTTAAAAATTCATAACTCCGGTTCTACTTGTTGGATTTGTTTCGGTTTGGTCCTGCTTTACTCATTAAATTATCTATTTTTCTAACCCTTTATGGAGTATTTTTGTGGTGTTTTCACTGTGTGTTTGTTGAACAAATACTTTACACATTGCCTCTTTAGATAAGCCCGACTGCTCTGTGCCAAGCTACCAGAAGGTGAACATAGGTTATCTTTTAGTGTGTATCTAGCTTATCCTGACTCGAGTGGTGGTCCCTACTTGGAACAGGTGTATACCTTTGCCGACTAGAGACCCCAATTTCTAACATTAGTGGCAGCTACCAGAGGGCTGAGCACAGTTTAGTTTAGGATTTGCTTGTGATTTCACCCTGACATAAATTGTGGCTGTCGCTTGACTAAGGTTTTACCACCCTCAACCAGTAACCCAATTTCTAACAATGCCGTACGCCTTAAGTGGCAAGGCTATTCTCAGACGTGGGTCCTGTGCTCAGTGTGCCATGGAACCAAGCTATACCAGACTGATGAGCCCTAATCAGTGCAAAACTGGTCTTGGGTTGCTTGTGTACAGGGAAGATCTGGCCTGGCAGCTCAGGCTGAACTGTTCCGATTGTAACATGGTCAAGACTTATTTGCATATAGCCGGGTCCAAACTGAAATGGCACGGTGAGCAAAAGAATGGGTTGAGATGCTACCAGAGCAAATGCCAGTGGTAAGATAAGCATTCCTCCCATCACCTTTTGGGTGTATGAAATGTTCAAACCGGTCACGTCAAAAGCCAGCTACCCTTCTTTGGCCTCGGCCGAGTAATAGGGAATGACAGTGGGGTCCAATTGCACTGGGTATGGAGCACAGACTCCTTTGGCACATACCTTTTCTGGGATAAAGACATTGTAATTTGAGAGAGCACAAGAACTGTGAATCTCAAAGGCAACATAAAGATGGCTCACTATTTCCAAGTTCTCTGTTACAACGAGACTGCACAACCAGCCAGGCTGGTTTTCATGGGACAAGGAGGGTTTCTTCATTTCAATAAGACAGTACGAGTAAGGCTATTAGGAGCTCTGGACATTGACAGAGGGATTCTGGCATTGTAGAAGTACCCTGAACATGGAAAGAGGAAGTACTGCATAAGAGAGCCGGCTTAGCTGTTGGAATTTGGTTAGGACTGGAATAGGAATTGTCAACAATCTGTAGCTAGTGTGCATTATAAAGATGGTTTCCTACCACAAGCAACTCAGAAAAGAGCATGAAGAGACAAGAAGTGGACTGTTGGACTGCCTGGAGAATGTCTGCTAAAACCCTACTTCTCCCTGTACTCTTGGTTTTGGGTGTGCTCTCAAGGGTCGTCTGGCTGGCCTCCTAGAGCTTCAGGGATTTAAAAGGGAACCAGATGAGACTGCATTGGACTGAGACTGACGTACACTGCTGAACAGTGGACTGGAACCTAGGAGCTGCCTAGTAGGTCGTTTGAGAGTTTTTATAGAAACCAGGAAGAAGTTTCCCAGCATCTTCAAAAGTTGTGACTCAGTCATTGTTTTGGTCATCCCTGAACAGCCCCCCCCCCCCCCCCCCATCCAGGTGTCTTCACAGAAAAGACATAAACATGGTGCACAAGACTTTTGGCAAGCCTTTTCCATCTACAATCCTCGGCATTGACCTGCTGAAAGATTTGAGCTCTAAAAAGTAACAATTTAAACGTGAAACAGGTCAAAGCAATAATGTCATCCCAGAAACAAAGCAACCTCAGCAGCTACACTTTCCACTTTTGCTCTGTTTGGAGCTCTAAACACTGAAGGCTTCAGTGGGACCCAGACTCTGCATACTGGATTTTAGGGGTCTCTTGTTGGCTACAGCACCCTGCCTGCTAAAGAAGTTGGACTTACAAGAAAGGTAAAACTTATGACAGGCGCCACCTGCTAGGTTTATCTGACCACAACTCCATCGCAGTTAGCCCAAAATTATATTTAAGTTATGGTCAACAGCAACCATTAACTTATTGTGACCACTTTTGTGCCATTTTATTTATATTCTTTTTAGTTTGATGGTCCCAAAATACGTAATACTAATTTCTCTGAGGAAAATATTTCTGCTTTAGGCCACAGCTACCAAGGGTTAAGCCCAGGTTTTCTCGTAGGAATTGCATTTTGACCTAGCAAGACATTACTAATTTGGTGGGACATTTCGCCCACATTAATAGTCCACTTTTTATGGCCTGTCAGGGTCTATCATACTGTATAATAAATTCTGATTCTGCACCTTTTTGTTCATAGAAAAAAGTAAAATTATCTGGTGGGTAGGCTCATGCTGCAGGTTGCTTATTTTTCTCTCAATGGCCGGGGCGATGTATCCATTTCTATTCCTCATCTAGTCTACAAATGATTGAAAACTCGAAGAATAAATAAATATTGAACTGGTCTGGACATATTATTCCAAGACTGAAAGAAAAACACGGAATAGTTAATGCTGTATAACCACAATTGAATCTGGGATTTCTTTGTACATAGAGATGACTCTGTATATACTTATAACAATTTCAATTATCTATAAACAAGTGTTTGTGATCTGTATGACTGGAGTAAAAGTACAAAGGTTAGGAATCTGAACAAGGTCTCATTATAAAGCAATGTCTAAGAAACAAAAGCAAAATGATTGCAACAGTCCTCCCAAAACAATTCAATAGACAATCAACAAAATAGCTTGTAAACGATTATTATTTCTTGTATTCATACCGGTGTGAACTTTCACATGTTGGTGAAGAGAATTTCTCTGTGCAAATGTTCGGAAGCAGATTCCACATTTAAATGGTTTTGATCCTGTATGTATTCGGTCATGATGTTTCAAGTATTCCTTTGAAGCAAAACTCTTGCCACAGGTCTCACACATGAAAGGCCTTTCACCTGAAGGATAAAAAATTACTAATTTTTTTTACTCAGCTGTTTAAAACATGTAGAATACCATGCTAACTGTCATCAGTGCTGAAATCTCGTACTGGAGAAATACACAGATCTTTAACCACTCATCCTTGCTCAGTTTCCACAAAGCACCCTACACTTCTTCCATTTTGCTAAGTTTAAGTTTGATGCCTCAGTCAACACCAAAGTTTACTACTACAACCACCGCCAACGCGGATCTCACTCCCACTGTTGTTGTACCAGGAACTGCACCGGCAACTCCATATCCCACAAAGCCCTGCTTCTCCCAGGAGGGAGGGGCCACCAGACACGCTCTTAAGTGCCACAGTCTGTCTGAGGCCCAGGACACGCCCGGGCCAAGGGCAGGCCCATCCTTGCCCGCCATCGCCCAGAAGAGGCTGGGCTAGCCAACCCCCCTGTCACAATCAGCTCGAGGTCTTGGGCAGTAAATCTCTGAGGTACTGTTTGACATTTGATCATTATTTAACTACTGCCCCATTCATGCGTCGCCCATTTCTGTGTTTTATCATGTGCAGACTTGATCTATTGACATATTGTTTGTTGTTGTGCCTGCTTGGGATGGGGAAAAGGAAGGGTATAGAGGCTGGGGTGGGGGGTACGTCCAAAAAGAGATCTAAGAAACGGCCCCAGGGAATGAAATTGAGAACGAAGGGGTGTTTGGGGAGAAAGTGCTAGACTGTATCGAGACTATTGTCGCTGATTGCAAGGGGTTGCTTATGTTACCTACTGTCGCTATAGACGCGCTTACCCTTGAAACAACTCTTAAGCTTTCCCACTCATCCACCTTGATTGGGTCCAAAAGCACAGGGTACGGGAAAATCTCAACTTTATTTGAGAAAGTGGCTAATAAAACTAAGCCAATATTAATGCCAATACCAGCTCCAGAAGCCCCATTAGATCGTTCTTGTAACCCTCTGTGTCCCTCGAGTGATGTGTGCCCCTCAGTAGCCGATCTTCCCTTGAGTAATCGTTTTGCCCTCCTTGCAGATCACCTGGCCACAAATGACATACATAATGATCTGGAGCACATTAGCTCCTGGGCTTACAACGCACTCCTCACGGGGAAAAATGCGGGCTGCTAACGATTTTGCCCCCCCGCCAACCTAGACCTGTAGAGGGAAATAGCTGTCCTAAAAGGCTCCATTGAATCCCTGACCATTTTAGTGTCTAAAATCTATCGCAAATTAGAAGAATGCACAAGACACCATCCCCCCTCACTAGTGTCCACCGCACATAATATTGTTATCTTGTGGACGGGGTTTGCATTGCCCTCCCCGAAACGAACCGGCCAGAATTCCCCAATCAAGATCCCGCCCTCCAGCTTGGCCCACTTGATCCCAACATTAGGGCACTAGATATTCCACCGTCTGCCCATTACAGGATTCAGAAGGACCAGGGTGAGAAATACAGGGGTGCACCATGGGATCCAGCAGGTCACGGGACTCTGTCCAAGCAAGCGCCACAGAGATTAAATAGAGGTTGTAGTAGGGCATCTCCACCTCCCCAACTTCTTCAATCAGCTCATCCCATGGACATTGCACCCCAGTCGAAACCTATTTATATGACCAACATTCCCAAAGTGGATAACAACAGTTCCAAATATGAAAACGGAGAAACCCTGAAAAATAAGCCCATACATTGGCTGAGGCATACCAGGGACTGTAGATTCATAATAAGGGATGATCTCGTCCAGGCAAAAAGATATGTCCTTAAACATAGCCCAACTGATGTCTTGGAGCTTATTCTAGTTAACGACCTTCTGGTACAGAATCTAGCTGCCATGGAATCGAGATCGTATTCCCCACCCTCCACAAAGATTAGGCTGAATCATCCCTCTTACAACGGAACGAGATAAAACTGCATCCCAGCTTCTTGGGGATTCACCCAATTCAACACGGTCTCAGAATGATTGACTCTTGTTACCCCCTGTCAAGGATCCCTAGCGCATCCTTAGTATAAATTACGAGCGCACTCCTCCTATAGCTCATATACACCAAGAGGGTCCCCCTCCAGGACTTGAGAGCACGTTCTGTAACTTACAGCCAGTTCGAGATATTGTTTCAGCCTTTGCATCGAACGATCACGTGCAGGCCAGTAGTTTAGATACACCTAGCTACTCTCCAATAAAGCTAATTCCCTCACACATTCCATCGTCTCCCCAGGTTCACTTTCCAACAACCACTGGTAGGGTGCTGAAGATAGTGTCATGGAATGTGGCGGGCATAAGGGGGAAACCTGACTGACCCCACTAGCTTGAGCTTATTAACCATCATGAGATTTGTCTACTCCAGGAAACATGGAGTCTGACCCCCCACATTCATACCTGGGTTTATGACTTTTCACAGACCGGCCATTCCATCTAAATATGGCCGACCGTCAGGTAGGTTGCTCACCCTAATTAATATCACACTTAATTGCGATATTAAGGAGCTGGATGCTAACAGCTCTGATATTTTAAGGGTAAGGTTAAGCAATGGCAAGGGCAAGTCCATTGATATCTTCAATGTGTATGCCAGAAGTACCAGAGGAGGTAGTTCTCCAACTTTGCATGCCCTGAACAATCTAATTGGACGTTAGACACGACGGCCACTCCCTAATAGTCGGTGGTGATTTTAATGTGACATTTGAGCCACTAGACCAGGTAGAGTCTCATGATGCGAGTGAGGAGGATAAGGCGTGGATGGTGCTACTTCTGGAAACTTACCCCCCATTAAAAAATTGTCGAAAGCAGCATTGCAGCTGAATGCCATTTCTTTAGAACATATGCAAAAGGGCCACAAATGGGAGAACTAGCTCAAACAAAGGAGGGGGGTGACATTTAGCGGACCGAAAGGGGTAAGTAGGATAGGTTACCTCCTAGTGAACCTTATTTTATGGTCTCTAGTACGGGACATGGTCATCATCCCATCCAGTGATAGCGACCATAATCCCCTTAGCCTGACTGTTGAACACCCATGGGGTGAAAGGAGGAAGGTCGCTCTGATTCCATTGAGCACCAAGGAGGTAATCCCCACTAACAACAAACGTCGGCTCAAATGGCCTGCCATTGTGGCAGATGAAACCAGGACTAGATTGATTAAAATCGATTTAGAAAAGCACTTGGAGACTTTTTTGAGTGTAGAGCCCGATGACCCACCCAAAACATTTGCTTGCAGCATCTCCCATAGACCCTTTTTTGACCATCTGGCCAGTTTCTTTCTTGTCCATGGCCATAAGACCGGGCCAAAGCAGGGTAAACCATTGGGTTCCAATTTATGGTTCAATAGGGAGTGCAGAATGTTGAGAGGGAGACTGTCCATAGCCATTAGAAACAGGGACGCATCTCGTATACGTGAAGTCAGGAAGGAATATAAACCGGGACAAGCCACTGCGAAGAGAGAATGGGGGCGAAAGGAGATGGGAAGATCTTGGGGTGGGCCATTCGTCATCCAGATTGCAGGAAGTTCTGGACCCTTCTGTCCAAGGGCAATTTTGAAAGATCTCCCCCTCTGGCTGACAACATCCCAGCTGTAGCGTCGCACAAACATTTCAGTGGCCTCTATTCTTTCTCCAAAACACTCGATAGAAATCAGTTGTTCCAGGATATAGGCTACCCAGTGTGTACCCTTTCATTCTCTAGAGATGAAATCCTGTCCTCTTTGGACGCAATTGCACCTGCGAAAGCCCTAGGCCTGGACAGCATCCCTGGTGACCTTTTCCGGGCAGACAGGGAAAACTGGGCTACATACTTCACGACACTGGCAACGATATAGGTGGTGGGGGGAGGATCCCCGATTCGTGGAAACGGGCCGTAGAATACCCATTTTTAAGAAAGGGGATAGGTCGATGCCCTCCAACTACCGTCCGATCAGCTTGATCGATTGTGCCCAAAAGGTCTTCTGTCGTTCCCTCCTAGAAAAAATCCAGGACTGAATAGATGAGAATGACATCCTATCTCCACTCCAAGCAGGATTCCAGCGGAAGACCGGCACAATCGATCAAGTATTCCGTCTTGTCACGCTATATTGGAGGGTAGTTGTTTTGGGCAAGGAAGTCTATACCTTGCCTTTATAGATTTAAAAACAGCATTTGACCTTGTGCCAAGGTTTTCACTATGGAGGGTGCTTAGGGATATGGGAATGCCTCTGAAGATCCTGGAAATACTACTCAGGTTGCACGATGAAAACCACACTCAGGTGAGATGGGGAAACCAGGGACAATATACTGAGTCTATCATGATCCAGCGGGGGTCCGTTGGGGATGTTTTAGCTCCAACCCTTTTTTCACTGTACGTCAACCAGGTAGCAGACCTTTTGTGTTCTCTACCAGCTGATGCACCATCTCTGGCGAACCATAACATTTCCACACTACTATTCGCTGACGATACCCTATTGGTTTCCAAAACTTAAATGGGTCTCCAAAAACTTTTTAACCACTTCAAGGCCTTTTGCGAGGCAAGGGGCTTGGTCATTAACATCACCAAAACCAAGCTAATGATGTTGAACCCTCACAAATCCTTCAAGGGAAACTTATTCCTGGATAATGTCCCGCTCAAGAGGGTCAGTTCCTTCGACTACTTGGGTATCAAACTATCAGAGGGAACGCCTTAGAAGAATCATCTAGAGAAGGCTTCCTTGAAATGTACGCAGCTTACTGGGGCTCTGAATGGGGAGCATTGCTTATCCTATACGAGGCCTGTAGCTCCTGCTCTCAAATTCTAGATCTGCAAGGCTGTGAGCAGTGCCCTTTACGGGGCAGAGCTGTGGGGCACAGTACCCACAAACAAGCTTGCAGTTGTGGAAAATAAGATCCTCAGGAACTTGATATCCCTTCCCCTAAGCACACCTCTTTTTCCTCTTAAGCTTGATCTGGGTATTAAGTCCATCAACGATCTTGCGAGGCTCCGCCCATTGTTGTTTTGGCACAGATTAGTCTCCACTCCTGAACTGGCACCTTATGCTGCTGCACTTTGTGAGATCTCTTATTTGGACGCAGCAAACAAAATTGGCTGGATTAAACAAGTAAAACGCTCTTCGGTCCAGCATTGGTTTGCCAATTCAGGTGATCGGCCACCCACCTTCCCACTCAAGAAGCCAAGTAAAACTCCTGTATTGGGCATGGGTCGAACAGAAAAACCTTCGGAAAAGCCAACTCGGCAGCCTAACAAATGCTTTCACTGACTTGAAATCTAATTGTCATCTAGAAAGCTACTTTGATATTATCAAGTTGCCAGCCGACAGGAAATTGTATACACAGCTCAGACACGGTAGTTTACCAATTAGCGCTTTTACCAACTCCTGGCAGATCAACAAATCCCAACCCAAGGGCTGTCCCTCCCGTTCATGTCCACACGAATCAATAGGTCATGTCTTTTCTGCCTGCACAGCATATGTGAAACCAAGGAGCAAGTGGTTAGCTCCTGTGTGCAGACTATTAGGGACCCGAAGCTCCAAAGACGCCCATGGATACTAAAGTCAGATTCCAGACCCCTTTTCGCCTGTGCCACTGCGAAATTCTTAGGCCATTTCTGGGCGATTAGAAGGAGGGCACAGTTATCAGTGTTGACTGGTCCTGATAGATAAAACAGAGACTACTGACCAGACAAGAGAGGCTTAATTTACAATGCTGCTATTTTATATTATAAATAATTGTTTTTATGTTTGTATTTTATCCTGTCTACTGTTGATTAGCGCAAGGGCTCTATCCTTAGACAAGTGGCAATTATTCCTTATTTGTTCCATGTGTGGGTCATAAACCCGGAAACTGATTTGCACAAACTTTGATAACGCATTAGCACTTTAGCCCCATAGTCCTGTCAGAGAGACCCTAACCATGAATTATGGGGAATTGCATCATCCATGTTATGTCCATGCTGTCTTATTATGTCAATCTGAGCGCTTGTCTTCCGAAACGCTCTTTTTAGCTAAGTATGATATCTTCACGATTTGTATGGTTGTTTCTCTTATGGTTTTTGTAACCAAAATAAATCATTTTGATTGAAACTACAACCACTTCCTCCTCAGTTTCACCACCTTTCTTCAAACCATATAAAAAATGCTAAACTTCGCAGTGGACGTCATGTTTCACCTCTTTTTCTCCACAACTGCTTTTCTGAGGTGTTATCAGGCATGTTATTTCACAGTGCATCATAACTCTGTTCAATGTCCACAATGTAGCAGTCAACAAATCTTGATTAGAGCACTTCACAAGCTCTCCATGGACTCTGGTCAATAGGAAGGGGATGAAGGAGCTGAGCTATATAGCAAATTATAGGAGGAGCACAACTTCGTCCCATGAGAGGTACAATACAGGATGCTGCAACAATCTTCCTAGTATTTTCAGTAACACTCAAAATCCGTTAGAAAGAAAAAAGCAATGAGGCCAAGATCAAAAGCCCAAAAGACATTATGCTCAATATATCTGGAGATGCAGGTCCATCCCAGTCTTAGAGTCATCCAAGTACTTTTCAGCAAACATATGTTCAAGTTCAAGAGATACTTTATTTCGGCCTAATAAGGCCATAAAAGCACAAATAAGACATTTAAAAAAATACACAGTGGAATCAATGCAGCATTTCCGACATTAAAAATAAGCATACATGTTAAAATATCTGATCAATAAAAAATTTTAATGTATAGATATCCTAAAGGGTATAAGTATCTCAATCGTAATATACAAAGTCATATGTTAAAAAGGCGGAGCCCTGGGTCATACTAAGGACGTAAAAAGAGTTGGTTGGGCTTGCTCCTTCTTTAAAATTGTTCTACGTACACTCCACATTGAAAACAGATAGCGGGACACTGAATATGCAATAGGCATAATGCTATCAAATTTTAGAATCCTAAAAGCCTGTGAACAGTGGGAGGTTCCAAGATTCCTACATAGCTGTCGTAGCCAGCGATGTCTTACTTCCTTGTATGCTGGACAAAAAAATGTAGGTCAGTCTCCGTACAGTTATTAAAGGTCAGACAATCTTTTGTCGAACTGCCCCCCCCCCCCCCACTTATGAGTAACGGCACGCAAGGGAAATTTGCCTAAACTGCAAATATAGTTGTTTAGCTAGAGATGGCTGTATATCGTCTATAATAAGTTCTAGAGTCTATTGCAGTTTAACTTCTAGGAAAGATGTTGTGAGTGTGCCTGTCCGGGGGCCCCTCAGTAGTCGGATGAGATTATGATCCTTGAAATTCCTTATCAAAACCTTCCTAGGAGTTAGCGGACATCTGGCTTCAGCACTAACCCATAAATCTCCCATTCCAATGGCTATCAGGGAACTCTTAATATGAGCTGCCACTTCCCTCAGTTCCTCTCTGTATATAGATAACTCTGGGGTGCTCCATAGACGGCGCCAGTATAGCAAGGGCCTGAGGGCAACCTCCAGTGCAATTGGGCTAACTCCAAGGTCCATTCGGAGCGGGGCGAGTGGTGTGCTTTTGGGAAGTCCCAAAAGTTGTCTAAAAACGAGTTCTCGATCTTGGCAAGCTGTAAAGAAGGCCGATGACCCCATATTTCCACCCCATATAAGGCAGCTCCTCTGGCTTGTGCCTTATAGATTTCCAGAACCGGCCCCATCATCTTGTGCACACACTTCCTTTGCTGTTTCGCTACCCCCCCTGATGTTTGATCCAGTTTAAAGCAAACCTTCATAATTTGAGCATCCCACTCCATTTTCTCATTTAGTAACAGACCAAAGTATTCGCATACAGGGACTCTCTCTGAAAGTTTACCACCAAACTGGGGATTAAGTCGTTTAGAATGTCCTGCATTAACCAAATATTTGGTTTTCGGGGTATTGATTTCCAAGCCCGTTCTTGCACAATCGGTGGAATATGTCCAATGACCTTTGAATGCCCATCGGTGACCTTGACAGCAGGAGTGTATCATCTGCGAACATCAAGTCAGGTATCTTGCGGCTCGCTAACTAACTTGGGAGCATCTATGTCCCCTCCCGCTGTCAGGGCCCCCACAAGGCCATTGATAAAAATACAAAAGAGGGTCGGGGCCAAAACACACCCTTGCCGTACACCTCTCTCTATGGGTATACAATCGGTATTCCATACATTATTCCCGTATCTGATTTGGGCAAAGTTGTGTTCGTGTAACCTTATTAGAATGTGGCACAGGTACGGGGGCGCTCCCAGGTCTGATACAATAACCCTAAGTTTCTCCCTGGGAACTAAATCGAAAGATGATTTTAAGTCCACAAAGATCATATAGAGGCTGCCACCCTCCAAGATCACGGTTTTCCAGTGCAATAATTGCAACCTGAAAACGTGGTCGATTGTGGACATTTTTGCTCTAAAACCGGCCTGATAGGGACTGAGAATGGAAAATTCCTCCATCCTGTTTTGTAATCGGTCCAAGAGCACTCGAGCAAACATTTTCTGTGCAACATCAATGAGGCTAATGGGACGATAATTTGCAGGATGGAGGAGTGATCCCTTTTTAGAAATTGGGATAATTTCCGCCCCTAACCATGTTGTGGGGATCTCCATTCCCTGTAGAATAGCATCGAATATGGCCCATAAGTACGGAGCCCAAATACTAGGTTCAGTACGATAGAGATCTCCAGGGATCTTATCTAAGCCCGGAACCTTTGCGGGAATTACTCGGTCTATTGCGGCCGTTACCTCTTTAAGGGAAATTTCGGGGGTGTCCAGGCGAGCCAGCTGTAGCTGGGGGACAATAAATTGCTGCTTGCCCTGGGTAGCACTCCACCCTGGAATAGAGGGGCTGAAAGTTGGCCTTCCATTTCTCAGCCCCTGGATTCGGTTTGAGTGCCGGTTTATTCTCCTTGGAGTCTGTGTTTATTCATTTCTAGAAGGTCTTCATGTCCTTGCTGTTTAGAGCAAGTCTCAAACTCTCCCATTTTTGTACTTCCCAATTTTTTTGGGCTATCTTAATTGTATTTTTATGGGATAACCTTTTGGCCTTTATTGGCAACTTATCTGATTTAATGGCTGAGACAAGGGTTTTCTTGGCCTTGCGGCAGTTGCCATCATACCAGGGGTGCCTAGGTGCACTGCCTACCTTTGGTCTTGATACATAAGAAAAGCTATCAGCCAAGGCCGCCACTAAGCCTTGGTGGTTTTCTGCAATTTCACAAAATGAACGAGCTGTATCTACACGCTCGCTCAGCTGATTTGCAACCTCAAGATATGGCACGATGGTTCGATAGAGTGAAGTTAGTCTATCTGGAGATTGGCATAGAGCTCCCCATCTTACTCTCCTCCAGCAGTTAGTGAGGATGGGCCCTGGGGTATTCGAAGATTGGCCATTTGGGGCATCCCTGGTATATGGCAAACATATGTGCAGAATATGGACTTTTCTTGTTGTTCAGAGACACTATTTTATCCACTGCAGCATGCATGGGGTATAGGGTATAAGTTAATATGTGCTGCCTCTATCAACTACAGCCTACAGCAACCGCAGTCAGACATCTTTCAATGGAGCTAACGCCTAAATGCCTAGGGACAATTCAACTCTGTGTGCGCTATAAAACAATACTCTGTAATTTATAGAATCAAAAGTATAAGCATTCTTTTACACTATACAACAAAGTGGCAACCAATGCTTAATTGGAGCCGGAGGGGAGACCAGCACTTATTTTTGTTGAACTGGCACCTATTTGTCTGCATCAGATATTTACTGAAAGCAAGAAAGAGAATAACACACAAATCGGAAAGATAGAGGAAGAAAAGAAAATTGTCACTAAGGGAGAAAGAAGGAACTTGCAGGAGTGAGGTAAATGGGCATGGAGTGGATTCAAGACTACCAGCCTTGGGCTTCAGCATGCCACCATTTAATTGGACCGGCTGTGGACTTCGGAGTAAAGCTTCGGGCACTAGCACACTTTCTTTTACAAACTATACACTGGTGGCAACTATGGGTAGTAATAGTGCTACATACATTTTTTAAGTGTACACCCAGATCTACAATCTACCAAGTCAATGACCTCCTTCCAGCTCTACTGTTCTCTAATGCACCCTGACTGCAACTCTTTAAAAGTGTTGAATTGTCACATTCCAGCATAGTTACGTTGCTTTATCCAATGTATCCATGTGGTTGAAATTGATTTAGGGGCTCTGTCATGACCTAGGATAGCAAACACTGCTCCAAAAATAAGCACAAATACATGTTGCAAGTCAAAGTACTTCCAGAGCAAGTTGAACTTGATGCTGAATATAGGCACATTTAAGCCAAGTGACGCAATGCAGCATGGTTGCAAGAATTCACAAACATGACAGACACACTGTATTTTTCTCTGAAATTACCTAATCAGAACTTGTCTTCCCAACTGCCATTCTGCTACCAATACAGCATGACTGAATGTCTTTAGTGCACTACACCAAATTTCCAAAATCTGTAAATGACGGGGACAGATCTTTAAGATTGATTGATTGATTGATTGATTGATTGATTGATGTGGAACTTTTATAGCGCAACTATCGCCCTACGGGCATCTTGGCGCTTTTGACTTAAAGACAGCATCAAATGGTGACAGAGGGAGAGTCGGGAAGACTAATGCGGTTATAAAAACCTGGTTAAATGTTATACATAAGCAGGCTTATGGGTCTTCATGTGGATAAGGAGTAAGGGAATTTATTTGTGGGTGAAAAATGTTTTGTTTGCAACTTGAATTGAGAGCAAAGGATAAGGCGTTCTGTATAAGTCGAACTTAGAGTTGAGATAGCATTGTGTAAAACTATGGTTAGGAGGCAAGCACAATAAGAGTTGCAGCAATGTTAACCCAAAATGTACAGCTTCTGTCAGCACTATAACTTTTGGCAAATGAATACATTTTTATAGCATGGATTTGCAGCCTAAAGTGCCTCAAAATGTTCGCTGATTGGGAGTAGTTCAGTTTTTTCTAGATAGCCGTGAAAAATGTATCTTATTAATAATAATAATTCTAATGAGGTTTATAAAGTGCATACCTACGTCAGCTGATGTGTCCCATCGCTGGGGTATCAGTCCTATAAACCAGAGTGCGACTGTGAGAATCTTAATCTAAATTAATCTGAAAAAACATGTTTTTAAATTCTTGTGGAAGACTATTTCAGATTTTTCTTGCCTGAGCCCGAGGGGTAAGGAGTTCCACATCTTGGCAGTCAAGCAGCTGAAGGAACGCCCTCTAATACGAGATCTCTTAATTCTGGGGAGCCATACAAGAGAGGCGTCAGCTGATCTTAGATTTCTTTTAGGAAGCTAGGGAGTGATCAAAGATTGAATATATTTAGGGCCTTTATGGTTAAGAATCTTAAAGTAATAGCACATGGCTCTACAAGACACCCAATGCCTTAACAGAAGTTAAGTGCAACATGGCTAGAGCTGGGGCCGATGGCAAGCGTCTAGGCAGATTTAATAGCAGCCGAGTTGCCATATTCTGCATCAGCTGTAGTCTTTCTAATCGTGCCTGTGGCACCCTGAGGTACGAGACATTGCAGTAACCCAGTCTTGACATGATTTAAGACTGGACCACTGTCTTTCTGGCAACTTCTGGCAATAACACAAGAATTTCTTTTAAGGTCTTTAAGATCCTAATGCATTGCCCTGCAAGACTCATGATTTGAGTGTCAGAGAAAAGTTCAGAGTCAAATCGGATTTTTCACTTTCGATTTAGGCATAGGTAGCTTGCCCAGAGTCACGCCACCAAGCCATTGACCAAATTGTAGGCGGTTTTCCCGGGATGAGGACATCTGTCTTCCCCCCCGCGTTAAGCTTCAAGCAGCTCAGGCTCATCCATTCAGCTACTCTGATAGACAGGAATGGAGATCCCACGGAGCATTAGAGGCATCTTGAGACAGAGTGATTACCAGCTGCGTATCGTCTGCGTACGACACAATGGAGAAGTTGTGGCGCTCGATATCAGCCAGAGGGCGCATATACAGGTTGAATAGTGTTGGACTCATGAAGAGCCCTGAGGCACCCCCTGCTGTAGTGGAAAGACCTTCGGGAGGTATGGTTTTTGTGTCACCTGAAAACACCGATCTTGTAGGAATGATGCTAACAACTGCAAAGCCTTTCCCTCAATTCCATGGTTGTATAGCCGTTCAAGAAGTAGGCTATCGGACACAATGTTAAATGATAGCATCAAAGCAAACAAGTGTTTTTCTGGACATCTAAAGCCCAATTAACATACCTGCAGTATTTTTTGGATTTTCATTGGGTCCACAAAAGATACTAAGAATCAGATACGAATAGGTCAGAGCTCTGACCAATTAAAAAGCAGATAACTGCCATTCACTTTAACAAATCCATCGTTAAGGTCCTTGACCAAATTGCCCCAGCCAAACTAAAACGACAGAAAAACTCCTCCAATTCCTGGTTCAATCCAGATCTCAACAGTGAGCGGCGCACTCTTAGATCGACTGAACGCTTATGGAGGCAAAACCCTTCCCCCTGTAACCTCTCTCTCCTCAGATCAAACTATAAAAAAACACATCCTCAGCGCTAAGACATCATTCTTCCGCTCCCAACTCGACCAGGCAAAAAACCGACCTACGGAACTCTTCAGCATTGTGAAAAAACCAAACATCCTCTGCACCCCCCAAAGTGATTGCCACCACTGAAAGATGCAAGGAAATTGCCAACTACTTCTTAGAAAAAATCTCCAAAATTGACCAATCCTTCGCGCCAACCCCCCCCCCCACCCCCTTCTTAACCCTCTACCCTTACCAGACACTTCCTCAAATTCTCCTTCTCTCTCTACGCCTCCTGACGACTCATTATCGCTCCCTCTTATCTTCCCTATTCCTGAACCCGGCCCCATCATACTTGAACTAAAAAATAATGCTTCTTGGCACGACTTCCATCCAGTCACTGAACTTGATGTCCTTAACGTCATTTCCAAACTGAAACCATCATCTCACACTAAAGATACTCTCCCATCCAACTTTCTCCAAGACCTAAAACATATCATTACCCCCTACTGGACCACCATCATCACCTCCTCCTTTACCTTTGGTTGTGTCCCTGCATCCCTCCAATTGGGACAAATCACTCCCATCCTCAAAAATCCTGCTGGCGACCCTAATGACCTAAATAACCTTCCTCTTCTCTCAAAAGCCCTTGAAAAATGCGCCCTGCTCCAACTAGATAGGCACATTGATTCATTCAATCTTTTAGACTAGTTTCAGAAAGGGCTGCAGTACTGAAACGGCAATACTAAACATAATTGATGACATCCAACACGCCCTTGACAAAGGCGAATCCTCCATACTCAATTCTCCTTGACCTCTCCGCTGCTTTCGATACTGTTAATCACTCTACGCTACTTAACACACTTAAAGATCGATTCGGCCTCTGCGGATCAGTCCTCAAATGGTTCACCTCCTTTTTCCAACACAGAACACAGCAAACTAAAATCCAGGACTGCCTTTCCAAACCTCTGCCCGTCTCCCTTGGGGTCCCACAGGGCTCTATCCTCTCCCCCTCTCTATTTAATCTCTTCATGGAACCCCTCATCCTTAAACAAGCGGGAATCAAACTACCACCTTTACGCTGATGACACCCAACTCTACTATAAGATTCAATCCCGCTCCGATATCCTTCACCTCAATGATGCCTCGAGTAAGATTCAAATCTGGTTCCACTACAACCACCTCAAGCTTAACCCAAAAAAGACCGAAATCATTCTCGTCTCCCCTAAGAACAACTCGCTCTCCATTCTATCATGGATCTCTGACCTTACAGCTCTCAACTGCTCTCTCACTATATCCAACACAGTTAAATCCCTCGGTTTTAACATTGACCAGAACCTTACTCTTATCCCCCATATACAAAAATTCAGCCAAAAGCGCTCTCTTCACACTCCATCACTTAAAGAAAATAAAACCCTTCATTCCAGCAGACGACTTTAAATTAGTAGTCCAATCGCTTGTCCAGTCAAAGATCGACTATGGGAACGCCATCCTCGTTGGAACTCCTAAAGCCCACCTCACCCCAATCAAATCTGTTCTGAACCTCGCCGCTAGGCTCATTAGCGACCTTAAATGGTTCGACCATATCTCCCCTGCCCTTAAAACCCTCAAGTGGCTGCCCGTTGAAGGAAGAGCCCCCTACAAGACTGCGTGCATTACGCACAAAACCCTGCATCAATGCTCCCCACAGTACCTCGCAGATAAACTTCACAAAGCTGGCTGCTCTAGATCACTGAGGAGCTCCAACACCCTCGCTCTTGTGCCTCCTCTATTAAACAAGAACACCACACAATCTTGCTCCTTTTCCGGGAACGAACCTAACATCTGGAACTCCCAGTTGCAACCCCCGTACGCCAGCTTAAAAAAAGACCTCAAACTTCTCCTGCTGAACAAATACTGGGGTCCTTAAATCTGCCCCTGGGCACTCATCCCACCCCTACCTCCTTTTGTTCTCCTCCCCCTCCTTCATCTTCCTTCGCCCACTAACTCCTCCCTCCAGCCTTTCCTACAGGTCCTGGCCGTCCCTTCAGGTACTACCTAATCCTCCCCCCCCCCTCCTCAGCCTCCCCCCATTCACATACCCGTCCCCCCTCTTCTCCATGCTTTCCCTCCCACGCTAGGATAATTCTCTCAGGACTTACTACAACCCTTTGTAACTCATGTAATGCGATGGTGTAAAACTAGAGCTGCTTTTGACCTTCTTGTTGGGTTTTGAATACTACCTCATTGTAATCCTGTTACGCTCAACTAATTTATTTATGTATAGCTGTATGATATCGCCTTAACTACCCCCTCACCTCTCCCCACTTCCATACCCTGCCCCCTTTTTTTTGTTTTTCATCCTCTCCCTCTCTCACTAACCTAACCTCTATTGATTGATTTGTTGCAACCCTTTGGCAACTTGTTGTGTAGATTATGTAATATCTAAATTGTTTTCTACCGTTCTGTATTGGTTTCTGAACACTACCTCATTGTAAATTTTTCTTACTGCAATGAATACTCGTGTAAAGCGCTCTGATCCCCCCGGGTCCAGCCAGCGCTATATAAAACATGTTAAATAAATAAATACATTTATTAAACTCTAGATTTCATCCATTTAGTCACCTTTTTAACCTACATAAATCCTAAACTGTCTCACGCAGATTCGCATTATTGCTTGCAATCTTATTTCCTGCCACCAACTGCCGCTCTACAACTAGCGAGGGATGCAAATTATGCAGCAGAAGAAGCTCTGATGAAGAAGAGTCACACGAGGACTCTGCTATCTACTACAGTCTCAAAAGAAAACAAGATATTGTAACAAAACTATGATCCCAAATTTCCAAGAGATTATAAATTCATAGTTTAAAGTCATTGTGCATGCTAGCAACATCCAGGCATATTGTACAACCTAGGAGATGCTGACAAGTGCCCCATCCAGTATGGCGGAGAGTTCAACATTTTTTATCCAGGAATCCTATTTTCGAAGCCTCATGGAGAAAAAAAACAGGCTTGTGAGCGAAAACTGCTAGTTTGCTTTTAAAAGTGTCACATGGTTAATTTGTTTAAATGTGCTTTCTTCTGTTAAGACAAACATGCATTTATTCATTTATGTCATTTGTAAAGCGCATGCCTACCTAAAAAAGTTTCCCAGCACTGACATCCTCACTAACTCACCAGAATTACTGAAGCAAAGGGAGACTCTTAATAATGAAAAGATGGGAACAACCATGTTTTGAGGTGCTTATGAAAAGCTATAAGTGATTTACAAATTCTCAATGATTGTGGCAAGGTGTTCCACAGTTTTGGTCCAAGATATGAAAATGCTCGGCCACCTTGGTGGATTTTCTTGACTCCTGAGATTGCAGCTAGCACCAGGTGGTTAAAGCGGAGCAGGCGTTTAGGTGTGTACCAGGACACCAAAGGTCTCAAGTACAAAGGCCCTGTTATGAAAAGATAATTGTAAATACAGCATAAGGCTTTAAATTGTACCAGACGTTCAACTGGCAACCTGTGAAGGCTGTATAATGTACTGGTTGAGGAAGTAATTCTGGGTGGAAGGAAAAGGAGCCATGCAGCTGCATTCTGTACAGTCTGAAACCGTTTAAGCAGAGAAGTAGCAGCACCAAGGATAGAACATTTCCGCAGTACAGTGTGAACATTACAAGGGAAGGGCTACTGTTCTTTTAGCAAGGTCCCGAAGGCCCACCAAGGTTTTCCTTAACCATTTAAGGATGCCAAAACAGCAGACTGCTACTTTGTTGATCGGATAGCTCATAGACAGCTTGTCATCGAGCCATACTCTCAGATTTTTTTTTACTGGACTGGTGATGGAGTACTACCCATAGCAGATGGCCACAGATGAGGGCCCCAGAGATGGGGTTGGTTGCCCACCAGCAGAACCTCGGTCTTGTCCCCATTCAGTTTTAATGAATTTCCATTCATCCAAGGTGAACCTTGGGTAAGACAGCTGCTAAGAGATTCTGTCCTGTTGATATCCTGAGATAAGGATACCACAAATTGGGTATCATCTGCATCAGAAAACAATGTCAGCCCATGCGATTTTACAATCTCTGCTAAAGGTCTCACATACAGATTGAAAAGTAGGGGGCTCACTCAGGGACACTCCGGAAGCTAGGTGGTGTGGGTTAGACCTATGATCATTGGAATGCACCGGAAAGGTGCGGTCATGCAAAAAAGAGCTCAGTCACACCAGGGTTGCGGCCCACACACCCATGTCCCCTAGCATGGTCATTAAAGTAAAACGTCTCACAGTGTTAAAAGCGGCACTGAGATCCAAAAGGATCAGTGCCGCTGCACCCCCTTTATCTAGCCGGCAGCAAAGATATTCAGTGACGCAGAGAAGGGTTGATTCTATACGGTCACCAGGCCTGAAGCCTGATTGCAAAGAACGTAATAGACCATTTAGTTCAATGTAGGAGGAGAGCTGTGGATTATCATGTTTCTCCAACACCTTAGCCAATGTCGGGAGAAGCGATATCGGCCTATAATTTGACCATACCAGAGGGTCCAAGTTTTTTTTATTTAGTAAACATGTAACTAAAGCGAGCTTCCATGCTAGCGGAACAATGCCTTCTGACAAGGAGGAATTTAAAAATGAATTAATAGCTCCAAAACTGATAACACAAGCTTGCCTAGTACTGGGCAGTGAGTGTGTGTGTGTGGGGGGGGGGGGGGGTCAGGGATCAACTGGAGAGCTTTATCTGACAGTTGCACCCAGAGAACTAAATAAAATCACATCTAGGGGTTGAAAAAAATTCGGTGTACAAGTTGAATCAGAAGACACTTCAGAGGGGCTAGCCAGTGAAGCGCCTACAGAAGAGGCCTGAATACCTGTGACTTTGTTTTAAAAGAAGCCCGTAATATTATCACATTGTACTTATGTGAGGGGAGTAGCGGGGACAGTGCTAGCCTGATCCGACAGATTCTTAACTACCCTAAATAAAGATTTATGGCAGATTTTAGCCGCCATGGTCCTATCAGAGTACAATTTAGCTTTAGCAATGCAACATTCTTTCTGATATTGCTTTAGAGCTATTTTACATCTCAAAATGTCCTCATGATTCTAGGTTTTATGCCATCCCATTTATGACCTTTTGCACAATTGTTTTGGTTTAGTGCAATAAATCATTGAGCCATGGGGCAGGGTGGAGAGGTCGATGGGAGTCTTTTGCTAGAAGCAGGAACTAGTATATCAAGAGGGGATCTCATCGAAGAATCTAGAGTATGAGTGTCCGCTCTTACTGACTCACTCAAAGTGGGGCAATTAACTTCAAGTAAAGAATTGAAGGCTGAAACATTAAGCTTAGACCATCTCCTACCATGGAATGCTTTTGAAGCCTCTCTTAACCCCTTCGCAGCCAGGCCTTTTCCCCTCCTGTGCCACGACCTTTTTTGGCTATTTGGGGTAGTGCGCACTGAGGCCCCTGTAACTTTTTGACCACATAAGGTATTCAAGCCAAATTTGCGTCCTTTTCTTCCAACATCATGGGGATTCTGAAAATACTCAGGGTTTGTGGATTCCCCTGGAGGGGTCACAGAAATGAGCCAAAATACAGCAAAATTTAGTTTTTTGGGGGGTAAATGGTAAAAACGGGCTGCAAATGAAAGCATCTGGGTTTTTCCCTGCAAATGTTATCAAAAAAGGGTTTGTGGGGCTGAAATCACCATTTTCCCAGCTTTTAGGGGATAGCAGACTTTAGTCAGAAATCCAACATTTTTTACACAGTTTTGGCATTTTTCTGGGACATAGCCTATTTTTGCTATTTTTTGTGCTTTCAACCTCCTTCCAGTTAATGGTAGAAATGGATACAAAAGCAATAATGGATCCTGGAAAGTTATAGATTTTTAGAGAAGTAGACACAATTCTGAATTCAGCAAGGGGTCATTTGTGTAGATCCATCAAGGTTTCTTTATAGAAACTAACAGTTAAATATAGGATAAATTGAAAATTTGTTGAAAAAAGCGTCTTTTGTGTCAACATTTTCACCTGTAACTTCTTCTAATTTTGACAGCTCTTTGAAAGCAATATACTGTTACATCCGCTGGACATTACTGGTTGTGGGGATATATAGGACTTGTAGGTTCACCAAGAACCCGACGAACCCAGAGCCAAAAAATGAGCAGCAACATGCAATCGTTTTTTATTATGTACCAGGTATATAGTAATTATTCTGTAAAAATGTGTACATGGAAAAATCGGTATGAAAGACACCTATGTATTTCTGAAATGGGAACAAAATATAGAGTTTAGAAACAGTAGATATTTGCACATTTCCGAAATTGGGATACTCATACTAGCATGAGAATTATCAGTCATTTTTTAGAATGACTTCTTTTTTACACAATGTCTTTCATTTGGAAGGCAGAAATGCATCGAAAGTCAATAGGTAATAACAGGTCCTTTACAAATTTGAATTACCCTAAGTCTCCCGATAAAAATGGTACCTCACTTGTAGGGGTAGGCATAGTGCCCACGACAGGAAATGGCTCAAAACCCAACGTGAACACACCACATTTTCACAATGCAAAATTACCCTTTTTTAGCAAAGTGCCTAGCTGTAGTTTTTTAACCCTAGCTCTGCCGGCACCTAGGGAAACCTAGCAAACCTATACATTTTTGAAAACTAGACACCCAGGGGAATCCAGGATGGGGTGACTTGACTGCCTCCCACCAGGTTCTGTAACCCAGAATCCCTTGCAAACCTAAACAATTGCCAAAAAAAGCATTTTCCCCACATTTCTCTGGTGGAAAGTTCTGGAATCTGCGTGGATCCACACATTTCCACCCACCCCGCGTTCCCCAAAGTCTTCCGAGAAAAATGGTACCTCACTTGTGTGGGTCAGCCTAGTGCCCGCGACAGGAAACGGCGCAAAACGTAACGTGAACACACCTCAATTTTGATTCTAAAAATGACCCTTTTTAGGCGAAGTGCCTAGCTGTAGTTTTTGAACCATAGCTCTGCTGGCACCTAGGGATACCTAGCAAACCCACACATTTCTGAAAACTAGACACCCGGGGGATTCCAGGGAGGTATGGCTTGCGTGGATCCCCCTAACGTTTCCTTACCCAGAATGACCTGCAAACCTCAAATTTAGCTGAAAAATACTAAATGATGTCAAAATGATTTGGGGGGAGCAAAGGCCCGTGCCCAAGGGGCCGCTCCCCCCTCCCTGGTGTCTAGTGGGGGGATCCCTGCTTGGGGATCGCCCTCCTGTGGTACCAGGGGTACCATTGGAAAGGGGAGATTTTCCCCTTTCCAACGATACCTCTCCCGTCTTTCTACGTGCTCAGGGGGCTGAGATAGCCCCCTGAGCACGTACAAAGTGAAACTGAAATGAGCCTCTTGGCTCATTTCAGTTTCATTTTCAGTGCAATGACGTCGGCGCGACGTGCGCGCCGATCGTCATTGCACTGAAAGCAGGGGGGGCCTCGGGAGCTGGGTAAGCTCTTCCCCAGCTCCCGAGGCTATTTTGGTTAAAAGGGAATCCCTCTGGTGCCCGCACCAGAGGGATTCCCCGGGGAATGCCTCATGACGAGCTGGACTCGTCATGGGCACAGCGCGACTGTGCTCCATGACGAGTCCAGCTCGTCATGGGCACAGAAGGGGTTAACTGTGGTCCAGATTGAACCAGCAAAGAGAAAGGAACTGCAAAGTCATCCATCCGTGTTGAAGGAATAGGTTGATAGGTTTGAAAACCACTAAAGTTAGTTAATATAGGATCCAACATATGGCCGGCCAGGTGAGTTGAGGAGGTCCTCTTTAACAAACGAAGCCATGCTACAGTCTCCTTCCTCAAAATTAATGTTGAGGTCGCTTAATATGCTTAAGTTGGGAATTTTAGGAACGGGCAATGTGAGAACATCAGAGATACTAGAGCTTCAATTGACCACATTGCCCGGTCGGCGATAGATAAGGGCTCGACACAACGTAAAATTCTTAGTTAAAAACAATGAAAAAAAAGAAGAGCTTTGCATTCGGGATTAGCCAATGTATCTATTTTTTTTTACATAAAACACAATCTTTAAAAATAATAGCAGTGCCTCCTTTTTTGCTTGAGGTCCTGTCTCAGGATCCCAGGATCCTATAGGAAGGCGGAAAACTGAGATGACCTCTGGCCCGGGGGTCTCAGTGAGCCAGGTTTCTGTTAAGAAGACAGCGTCAGGGTCATGGTCTATAAGAAAATTCAACACGTCACTGTGATGTTTTGCAGGTGAGCGACAATTTAACCAAAAAAACTTAAGACCATTATAATTCTGGGCAAGCCAGGCTTCCTCTGCTCCAAATGGTTCCCTATGGAGGGCACAGGTTTTGAGGGCACAGGTTTTGAGTGCAGGGGAGAGGTCATTAACTTACCATGTGGGCACTTTTTAACTGCTACCATCTGGTCTAAATCAGCCAATGGGGACAAGCAACTGTAACCAAAGGGCGCAGGGCAAACAATTGAGCAGCAGAATAGGTGGGCTTACCTAAAAACGTAGGGGCAGCATTCCTGGCCCATGACAAAGATCAACTGACACAACAGACTGGGATTATCTGCACTTTTTCTACATTCTTTCATGCTGAAGCTTAGCGATAGTGTTAGGAAAAGGCTAATCTAATGTATGTGTCTGAACAAACACCGATTCGAAATTCATGGTCTTCCTTCGTGCCAAAATCAGCAGAGGCCAACTGCTGGGCTTCCAAGACCAACTCAAACAAACTGATGCCTTAAGCGAGGGAGATCTTGCTCCTCTCCCCCACTCCCATACACACACACAACCACATCACATTTTTCTTTAAAAGGGAAGGCACAAAACTAATTTTACATTGTATAAATGGTCTATCCTCAGAACACTGGAGATATTCCCAGTAGGGAAAAAAGAGCAGATGGGAGCTGGAGCATTTACTTTATTAATGAGAACAGGAACTTGACCAGTTTTGGGAGGAGCTGTGAAGAGATGAACACAAGTGATTCACACTGCGATTATGTTTTTCTGTAGTAAAAAGGACTCTGAGGTCACTTTTGCAGTAACTCAAGCCACTTAAATAGAACTGAAACACAAAATTATCTGCAGGTAAAGTGCAAGAACTAGAGTTTGATCTTCTCAGGTACATTATTAGCCCTTAAAGGAAACCCAGATAACTAGTTTCAGAAAAAGAACTGCCATGTTCAGATGAACTAATACCTTTTTGCATGCTGTTATTAAGGATTCTGCCAGAGTAATGGAGAGACAGTCTCCAGGCTTGAATCTATGTATGCATGCATCTATTTATGTTGCGTTTTTATTGTGTAAACCGTGCCAAAGGCAGCGGAGCACTGTATAGGGTCAGTGCCAAGGATACAGTCCAGTTCCCGATCAGTGAAACTCGATAACAAGTGCAGCTATGCAGACAAAGTAATTTGTGTCTACCTGGAAGAGAACAAGAGGACCAGCTGCCACTAGACATTTCTTCAGCCTCCATATGTACATCTCCTCCTGTGTCTGCGGTGTAAAGAAGGCTCTGTAGAGAAAGTAACTCAGAACTGCTGCTAAGGAGTTCTGGGACCCAGATGTCATTGGACACTTTGCCATGAACCTGTACTAGAGAACTGATGAGCCTTTTTACAACCTGTCCAAGACTTTTGGAGAACCAGGGAATAAATGACAAAACTTTTTGTAACGTTTGGGACACAGACATTTTTCTATTTCTGAAAGACACAACCTTCCTGGCTGCATTTTAGTAGTTGGTCCCGTTCTATGGTTTATCTACAGAGTTCAGCTATACTGAAAGGCAGAGAAAAAGGAGTATCTACCCTTGTAGAGACCTATATAACTGGCTCCATTCAGGATTTTCACCCTCTAGAATTTTGAAAGGCTGTATGTAAACCACCAATGCGCTCAATCACCAGTTAACAATGAAGGGTGCGCAGATCCTGGTCTACCACAAAGACCAACACTTAGGGCCTGATTACGAGTTTGGCGGTCCTGGAGCGGGCCGCCACACCAGCGCCCTGCTCCAGGACCACCAAGCCCGTAGTCAGACCACCCGCCAGATTAGGAGTTTTCTTCTGGTCTGGTGGGTGGTACTTTGGTGTTCCCAAGGCAGTGCCTATTAAAAAACAAAAGTGCAGTGAGAACGCCAACGACTGTTCCTGCATGCAGACAAGGGGGCACACCATGTGTCCCACTGCATGTATCCCATGGCCCTGAAAGTGAGATGGTCAGAAAAATCCCAAAACGTTAACCGGTGCCGCAGCGGCCGCCGGAAAGCATATTTGGGACTCTGACCGCCATGGGATCCTTGATCCCCGGTAGTCCTGTGGCGGTCCCACCACGGTATTTGCAATACGGCGGGGGGACCACCAGTCTGGCAGTCACAGGTACCACCACCATGGGTTCGGCAGTCCGATGGACCGCCGAGTTCCAGATTGGTTTCAATACAAAAGGTTTTTGATTTTTACGTCAGGTTTTCCTCAAAATAATTTTGTCAAAAAGATAAAACTGCCACACGACTCGGATGGAATTTTGGTATTGTTGCACATGTACCAAATATTTTTTCCCCTGAGAAGGAATTTTCCTGTTGTGCCAAACTTTATAAGAATACACCATGTAGCCCTCACACAAACCAGTTTAGCTAAGAGGAGTTAGCCGTTTCGGCTTTGTGAGAAATGAGTCCATCTCACACAACTGGGGCCTCTATTCCAATAGCTTAATACCATGGTTTGGTACAGCTTGCATGCCCCGAAGAACTGCGCAGGAATTCTTCCGCAGGTTTTGGTCCCCTTATAGCTAATGAGATCCTAATGTGAAATCCTAATGTGAAATCCTAATGTGAGAACCAGAAGGATGTAAGACACAAAAGAAACTGTCTCAAAGAGTTGGCCAATGGACAGATTTCAAAGGCAATGAAGACAGAAGTGGTATTTGTTGAGCGGATACTGCCAAATGTAGTGATACTCAAAGTACAGCCCAGGGCCTCATGCGGCCCTCCTGGCCTTTATGTGAAGCCCCCCCCTCAGCAACAGCACTGGGCTGCTTTTTACTCGGCGTAGCACGAATATTAAAAATGTTAAATAAATGTGGAAGCATTTATTTAAAGTTTAATTGTTGTTAAAGAGAGGAAGTAACGAGGGTGTCTTGCACTGCTTAACTTTAGGAAGACCTTCATTTATAAAGACATCTTGCAGCAGGCTCTTACAAATTCAAAAGCGTATTTCATTAACATGCAGAACCATCTCACCTTAGTAAATCAGATTACATCAGTTACATTCATAAGTATTTTTTTAAAGTGATAAGTTTTCAAACATGAATTTAGAAACATTCATGCTTCCGCTCACCCAGGCAACAATGCCAAGAGTGAACTAAGAGGGAAGTCAGTTGTTATGTGCACCCTTTCTTTGGGTGACCAGTTTCTAGTTTAGATGAACAACATTATAGTTTATTAAATCAAACACAGGAGAAGGTTTTGTAAGGCGCACATCATGAAGTCATATATTTTGAGGCCATCCTTTATGTAATAATGAACGGAAAGTAAAATAAAACAGTTGCCTAAGATCACACAATTTGGTCAAGAGGGGAAGCCATCTGGTCTAAATCAGCCAATGGGGACAAGCAACTGTAACCAAAGGGCGCAGGGCAAACAACTGAGCAGCAGAATAGGTGGGCTTACCTAAAAACGTAGGGGCAGCATTCCTGGCCCATGACAAAGATCAACTGACACAATAGACTGGGATTATCTGCACTTTTTCTACATTCTTTCATGCTGAAGCTTAGCGATAGTGTTAGGAAAAGGCTAATCTAATGTATGTGTCTGAACAAACACCGATTCGAACTTCATTGTCTTCCTTCGTGCCAAAATCAGCAGAGGCCAACTGCTGGGCTTCCAAGACCAACTCAAACAAACTGATGCCTTAAGCGAGGGAGATCTTGCTCCTCTCCCCCACTCCCATACACACACACATCACATTTTTCTTTAAAAGGGAAGGCACAAAACTAATTTTACATTGTATAAATGGTCTATCCTCAGAACACTGGAGATATTCCCAGTAGGGAAAAAAGAGCAGATGGGAGCTGGAGCATTTACTTTATTAATGAGAACAGGAACTTGACCAGTTTTGGGAGGAGCTGTGAAGAGATGAACACAAGTGATTCACACTGCGATTATGTTTTTCTGTAGTAAAAAGGACTCTGAGGTCACTTTTGCAGTAACTCAAGCCACTTAAATAGAACTGAAACACAAAATTATCTGCAGGTAAAGTGCAAGAACTAGAGTTTGATCTTCTCAGGTACATTATTAGCCCTTAAAGGAAACCCAGATAACTAGTTTCAGAAAAAGAACTGCCATGTTCAGATGAACTAATACCTTTTTGCATGCTGTTATTAAGGATTCTGCCAGAGTAATGGAGAGACAGTCTCCAGGCTTGAATCTATGTATGCATGCATCTATTTATGTTGCGTTTTTATTGTGTAAACCGTGCCAAAGGCAGCGGAGCACTGTATAGGGTCAGTGCCAAGGATACAGTCCAGTTCCCGATCAGTGAAACTCGATAACAAGTGCGGCTATGCAGACAAAGTAATTTGTGTCTACCTGGAAGAGAACAAGATGACCAGCTGCCACTAGACATTTCTTCAGCCTCCATATGTACATCTCCTCCTGTGTCTGCGGTGTAAAGAAGGCTCTGTAGAGAAAGTAACTCAGAACTGCTGCTAAGGAGTTCTGGGACCCAGATGTCATTGGACACTTTGCCATGAACCTGTACTAGAGAACTGAGGAGCCTTTTTACAACCTGTCCAAGACTTTTGGAGAACCAGGGAATAAATGACAAAACTTTTTGTAACGTTTGGGACACAGACATTTTTCTATTTCTGAAAGACACAACCATCCTGGCTGCATTTTAGTAGTTGGTCCCGTTCTATGGTTTATCTACAGAGTTCAGCTATACTGAAAGGCAGAGAAAAAGGAGTATCTACCCTTGTAGAGACCTATATAACTGGCTCCATTCAGGATTTTCAACCTCTAGAATTTTAAAAGGCTGTATGTAAACCACCAATGCGCTCAATCACCAGTTAACAATGAAGGGTGCGCAGATCCTGGTCTACCACAAAGACCAACACTTAGGGCCTGATTACGAGTTTGGCGGTCCTGGAGCGGGCCGCCACACCAGCGCCCTGCTCCAGGACCACCAAGCCCGTAGTCAGACCACTCGCCAGATTAGGAGTTTTCTTCTGGTCTGGTGGGTGGTACTTTGGTGTTCCCAAGGCAGTGCCTATTAAAAAAAAAAAAGTGCAGTTAGAAAGCCAACGACTGTTCCTGCATGCAGACAAGGGGGCACACCATGTGCCCCACTGCATGTATCCCATGGCCCTGAAAGTGAGATGGTCAGAAAAATCCCAAAACGTTAACCGGTGCCGCAGCGGCCGCCGGAAAGCATATTTGGGACTCTGACCGCCATGGGATCCTTGATCCCCGGTAGTCCTGTGGCGGTCCCACCACGGTATTTGCAATACGGCGGGGGGACCACCAGTCTGGCAGTCACAGGTACCACCACCATGGGTTCGGCAGTCCGATGGACCGCCGAGTTCCAGATTGGTTTCAATACAAAAGGTTTTTGATTTTTATGTCAGGTTTTCCTCAAAATAATTTTGTCAAAAAGATAAAACTGCCACACGACTCGGATGGAATTTTGGTATTGTTGCACATGTACCAAATATTTTTTCCCCTGAGAAGGAATTTTCCTGTTGTGCCAAACTTTATAAAAATACACCATGTAGCCCTCACACAAACCAGTTTAGCTAAGAGGAGTTAGCTGTTTCGGCTTTGTGAGAAATGAGTCCATCTCACACAACTGGGGCCTCTATTCCAATAGCTTAATACCATGGTTTGGTACAGCTTGCATGCCCCGAAGAACTGCGCAGGAATTATTCCGCAGGTTTTGGTCCCCTTATAGCTAATGAGATCCTAATGTGAAATCCTAATGTGAGAACCAGAAGGATGTAAGACACAAAAGAAACTGTCTCAAAGAGTTGGCCAATGGACAGATTTCAAAGGCAATGAAGACAGAAGTGGTATTTGGTGAGCGGATACTGCCAAATGTAGTGATACTCAAAGTACAGCCCAGGGCCTCATGCGGCCCTCCTGGCCTTTATGTGAAGCCCCCCCTCAGCAGCAGCACTGGGCTGCTTTTTACTCGGCATAGCACGAATATTAAAAATGTTAAATAAATGTGGAAGCATTTATTTAAAGTTTAATTGTTGTTAAAGAGAGGAAGTAACGAGGGTGTCTTGCACTGCTTAACTTTAGGAAGACCTTCATTTATAAAGACATCTTGCAGCAGGCTCTTAAAAATTCAAAAGCTTATTTCATTAACATGCAGAACCATCTCACCTTAGTAAATCAGATTACATCAGTTACATTCATAAGTATTTTTTTAAAGTGATAAGTTTTCAAACATGAATTTAGAAACATTCATGCTTCCCCTCACCCAGGCAACAATGCCAACAGTGAACTAAGAGGGAAGTCAGTTGTTATGTGCACCCTTTCTTTGGGTGACCAGTTTCTAGTTTAGATGAACAACATTATAGTTTATTAAATCAAACACAGGAGAAGGTTTTGTAAGGCGCACATCATGAAGTCATATATTTTGAGGCCATCCTTTATGTAATAATGAACGGAAAGTAAAATAAAACAGTTGCCTAAGATCACACAATTTGGTCAAGAGGGGAAGCCAGGATTGACCCAGGTTTTCTGGTTCTACATTGTGCAATTCAATTCAGACAGTAGATGCACATGTGTTGCGTTGTCTACACTAAACTTACTCCCCAATACCCCACCCCGACCATCCCCTACTGGCATCAGTGTGGCCGTCGGTCACACCACCAACCAAACGTTTTGGCCCCTGGGAAAATGTTTGTGAGTACCCGTGGCCTAAAGAGAACAAGTTATGTTTCACAATACCTACTGTGTTCACAGGATGCTAAAGACATTACCTCAACGTCCTGAACCATTGAGTTTTTCAACCCTCTTTTCTCCGGTTAAAGATTCATGCCATCAGTGTTTTAAAATTTCAATTCCTTAGAAAACTACTTAGTAGCACTTCTTCACGACACGGCACAGGTTCCCTACCCTTTTCTTCATGAGGATGACACTTCATCGCACTCTCCTAGAGATAAGAATTTCACAGTTTTCATATTATTTCAGTATATTAATTCAGTTCTTCTTTGATGTTAAGTACACTCTTGTGACTTTGGTCTTTGCTAACCACCATGTGGTTGTAATTGGATGTGCCAACTGCTCTTGGCTTTTATTTGCCACTTGGCATTTGAGCTATGCATTCTGTCCTTAAGGGTGCGTTTGTATATGAGGCACTAGTCCGTATAGAAATCCATACAATTGAGTTCGAAGTTTGAAAACCAATATATGCATGCCTGCACATCTATGGGAACGTATGCGGCACTAGTCCGCTTAATGCATATATAGTGGAGTCTACCGGGCTTGACTATTCAGTATTACTAGCTTTTGTCTGATTATCAACTCGCAATGGATAAAGTTGGTTGAATCTTTTGTCGGAAATTTAATGTGCGGTAAAACGTATTGCATATATCCGACAACATGACATAATTGGAATTCAATATGTAAAATGTTAACAAGCTGATCGAATGTCAGAACTCAAAGAATACTAGGTTATATTCATCTAATTGTACGAGGTTTGTACCTGTTTAGAAATGGCGGCCGCTTTGAAGCCTAAATGAGCAATATGTTAGCACCTCTTCTATGTTTACATATACCTATATGTATGTTTGAGAATCCAGAAGTAATCGTGTGACCAAGACACAGGTTGTGTCGAAACGCGTAGCGATTTATGATTAAAAAAGACTGACCTTTGAGAGTGCGTTTTTCGTTTCTTGAGACTGGTAATTGGATTATCCGGCAGTGGGTTCGCCGGACAACGCACCACCTGACGAGGGCTTGGATCCCGGAAGGACCCGACTATTATTGAATTGAAACGGAGGGATCACTCGCCGGCCTTGGAGATACGAGGAGACTCCGTGGATAGACGAATCGGGAGAGAAACGAGAGCCTGCATGCAAAGGAGGTAAGCCGGGTCCCGGTGTGTGCTGCGGGGGAGGGTGGCAGGCGGGCACTTGTGCACGAGTGTTTACCCTCCTAGCGCGGATGCGGGGGGGCCCGGTACTTGCCTCCGATCAAATCGGATTGTACTTTACTGTAACAACGGAGACAAGCAGACAGGGCCACTTCTAACTCCCATACGATTCAGACAATATTACATCCCAAGGCATCAGGAACCGCGCATGTACAGCGGGGAGGTCTGTCATGATTAATTGAATCGGAGGGTGTAACAGACACTACAGGTTCTGTTTGTCCGCTGGTTTCTCAAGTGCAAACAGAAGACACAGAGTGTGTGCTGCATCCGGAAGTAATTGATCTAAGTTATGGAGAGTGACAGTGAGAGACGTAGGGAAGCACAAACTTTGTTCGCAAGAGCTCCCGGCAAGGGAAGCCAATCTGGAGCTTCTATAAATAAACCAGATGTTAATACGTTGAACACCAAAATGCGGAGGTATGAGAAACTAAAAAAACAGGAAGCATCGAAATGGTGGGAGGCAGTCTCACTTCAAGACTACGTTGACAAGGAAATGGTACCACGTGGTTTGCGCATATATACTACCCCGTCACATGAGGCACGGAACCCACGGATGCTTGAAGACTGGGCAAACAATTCGGCCCTGAGTTCCAAGAATATGCTTCTGATCCTCATTAAATACGCATGGGAGGATAGAGAGGAAATAATTAAAGAATTGGAAGCGATCAATGACGATTTCAAAAAGAGTACCGACCAGGAGGAGATCAAAAAATTCAAAGAAGACCTGGTGAATAGACTCAAGAGATATGAAGATGATATCAAATCACGGAAACAGAGAAAGCTGCATAGGGATTGTGCGGACTACGAGAGCGGTCGTATCTTAACATATAGCCAGAAATATGATCATCTCTATAAACAGAAAGACAACCAAGGAAACACTTCTGAAAATGTGGAAGCAGTAACTGAAACACCGACAACAGAAGATTCGGACACAGAACTCTCAGATACCACAGCCAGTACTTCCTCTGAAGTGGAGATAACAAGTAAACCTGCGTCTTTTTTAGACGAATTTCGCGTCATGAGGACCAGACGACAGAAGGAAGATACCCAACCGACCACTCCGAAGAGAGGACGGGGACGTGGCCGGGGGCAAGGAAGAGGAAGAGGAAGAGGCAGGGGCGGTCCAAGCAGAGGAGACTCAGGCTCCGACAAAGGAGAAATAAGCAAGGCACTCATGGGAACCAAAAGAGGAGGCCAAAGGAAAATATACTAATCATGGATGAGGAAATGGTAAATAGAACAATCATCAATCTATCCTCTAGATTCCTTACACCCATGGAAAAAACAACGCTATGCTTAGGCCTAACTTACTGCCCCACTGAGTTGTATAATTATGCTAACACTAGAGTGGATATCTTTAAGTTCGTAAGAAAACTTAAATTAAAAAAATGGCATAGCCTAAGGAACGCCAGACCACCTGAAAGCATTGATCAACAATTGGATATCTGGTCGCAACCGAATCTCAATGTTGGTGATGCAGATGTCCTAGAAACTATGTATGATCTAGCAGAGCCTGTGATGGGCACTGGAGGGTCCCAGGATTCAGAAGATCTGGAGGGTGTCAATATACATAGGGCAGCTTGCACTACGTTCAAGCCCAGATCCATTTTCTTTCCGACTTTGCCACACGACTCAATAGACACCTTTCAGGAAGTGGTAACGAAGGAAATGATTAAGCATAAACACAGACTAGGTACACGTCAGAATTATGACTCCAATCTTTCCAATCAGCAAAGAACCTTTATTCTTTCTCTAGCACAAGACAGTAGTATGGTAATCAGACCCTCCGACAAGGGAGGCAATATTGTCTTGTGGGACAAACGTATGTACATTTATGAAGCACTAAAACAACTTTCTGATGCGAACTTTTATTGCAAATGTACCACTGATGTATATAATGACAGCATAAATAACACATGGGAAAAACTAGCTAATTGGCAAAAAGAAGGACTCATCACATGGCAGGAATACTGTTTTCTAAAAAAAGATTTCCCCAAATTACCTATCTTGTACTTACTCCCGAAGATACATAAAAACCCACTTGTACCACCAGGGAGACCTATAGTATCATCACTAGGCAATGTCAACGAGAACATATCTAAATACGTTGACTTCTTTCTTAGAGAGTATGTCACCCAGTTACCCTCACACATCAGGGATACTAAAGATTTTCTGAATAAAATCTCTGATATCACATGGGCAGAGGAATATCTACTCATTGCCCTGGATGTGAGTTCATTATATACCATCATTGATCACACCCAGGGCATTGAAGCATGTCTCCACTTTCTCAAAGCAAGAAATATCTGCTATCTTGATCACACCAATATGTTAATTGACATGATGGGTCTATGTCTGAAAAATAACATCTTCCTATTTAATGGTGAAATTTACAAACAGGTCCGCGGCACGGCCATGGGAACGTGCTTCGCACCTAGTTTTGCGAACCTCTTCCTGGGTAAGTGGGAGGAGGAGCTCCACACTAACAGTGACATGGACTCAGACTTTGAAAAAGTCTTGGTGTGGTTAAGGTATATTGACGATCTCTTCGTCATTTGGAAGGGCAATGAAGAGGAAGCTAGGAAATTCATTAGCAAACTTAACAACAACAAGTATAACATACATCTTACTGCTAGTATAAGTAGCAATAAAATTGAATTCCTAGACACCGTCATTTCTATACAGGAAGGCAGAATGGTTTCCAGCTTACACCGGAAGGAAACTTCCGGGAACAGCCTGCTCCATGCTAACAGTGCTCATCCAGAGCCACTTAAATGGAGCATCCCCTTTGGGGAGGTGCTAAGAGCACGGAGAAATTGCAGCACGGAGGAAGACTTTAAGAAAGAACTAGGTATCGTACTAGGCAGATTCAGAGAAAGAGGGTACCCGGAATGGGTATTAAACAAGGCAGTAAAGAAGATCAGTGGAATCAGCAGATTACAAGCCTTGGAATACTCCACCAGGGAGGACCAGGAAGAAATGCCAACTAGAGTGATAACTACATTCAATCACGAATCCAAACAGGTCCAGAAAATGCTAGCTGACAATTGGAGGATCTTGAAATCAGATTCTGTCATTGGTGGGACCATCGGTGACAGACCTCTAATAACATATAGAAGAGGGAGGAATTTGAAAGATATTTTGGTCAGAGGAGATATCACAGAAACACCCAATAGGAACCGCTTCGATCTCAAAGGGTTCTATCCATGTGGCCATTGCAAAGCCTGCAAATGTAGCCACATGGTTAAGGATTTTAGGATCCCGGGATTAAGACAGAATAAAACTATCCCGCAGTTCCTTATATGTAGTACTAACTATGTAGTGTATATCCTGGAATGCCCGTGCGGACTCTGGTATGTTGGGAGTACAACTTGCATGGTTAAAAAGCGGATACAGGAACACCTTAGAGCCATAACCAACAAGGACCAGAATTATCCCATTGCTCGACACTTCCAGGGTGTACACCAGTCCAATAACTCTCTTTTGAAGTACTTCGCCATAGAACAGGTGCATGTTTCCAAAAGAGGAGGTAATAGAGAGCTGGCCCTGAGGAAGAGGGAATCCAAATGGATCATGGAATTAGAAACTAAGTTCCCTGGGGGGCATAATATGGACGAGGAACTTGCAACACACTTACATGATGATTGAACAGTTAATCGTGTATTGTGATATCTATCTGTATTTTGTAGTATATATGTAATTTATATGTATTTTATGAGTATTGAATGCCTTTTATATCGTTTTGAATAACATGCTAGTTCAGACATGTGATTTATGAGTAATCGATAGCCAATTTTTAACCTATGTTTCTCTCACCATCCAGGAGGAAAGGAAGGGACCATTCACTTCTTCACGACACGGCCCAGGTTCCCTACCCTTTTCTTCATGAGGATGACACTTCATCGCACTCTCCTAGAGATAAGAATTTCACAGTTTTCATATTATTTCAGTATATTAATTCAGTTCTTCTTTGATGTTAAGTACACTCTTGTGACTTTGGTCTTTGCTAACCACCATGTGGTTGTAATTGGATGTGCCAACTGCTCTTGGCTTTTATTTGCCACTTGGCATTTGAGCTATGCATTCTGTCCTTAAGGGTGCGTTTGTATATGAGGCACTAGTCCGTATAGAAATCCATACAATTGAGTTCGAAGTTTGAAAACCAATATATGCATGCCTGCACATCTATGGGAACGTATGCGGCACTAGTCCGCTTAATGCATATATAGTGGAGTCTACCGGGCTTGACTATTCAGTATTACTAGCTTTTGTCTGATTATCAACTCGCAATGGATAAAGTTGGTTGAATCTTTTGTCGGAAATTTAATGTGCGGTAAAACGTATTGCATATATCCGACAACATGACATAATTGGAATTCAATATGTAAAATGTTAACAAGCTGATCGAATGTCAGAACTCAAAGAATACTTGGTTATATTCATCTAATTGTACGAGGTTTGTACCTGTTTAGAAATGGCGGCCGCTTTGCAGCCTAAATGAGCAATATGTTAGCACCTCTTCTATGTTTACATATACCTATATGTATGTTTGAGAATCCAGAAGTAATCGTGTGACCAAGACACAGGTTGTGTCGAAACGCGTAGCGATTTATGATTAAAAAAGACAGACCTTTGAGAGTGCGTTTTTCGTTTCTTGAGACTGGTAATTGGATTATCCGGCAGTGGGTTCGTCGGACAACGCACCACCTGACGAGGGCTTGGATCCCGGAAGGACCCGACTGTTATTGAATTAGTAGCATGTAACTAGGGTTATTCACACAAACGTCTGAAAGTACACTAATCATATCGGATAAAAAAATCAATTTCCCTTACATTAAAAAAAACACAATGGCAATCTTACCTGTGTGACATCTTTTATGGTAAATGAGTATGTGGTTCTGTGTAAATCTTGCACCACAGTCATCACAAGAGAATGGTTTTTCACCAGTATGAATTCTGTAATTACAAAATATTAGTAGCATCGTTACTTGAGGATCCCCAGTATATTGTGTGCTTCTCTAAACTTAAGAAGTAACAATACCTAGAAAAAAAGACTACATTTTGGGTTTCTGATAAATAAACATGCAAGCACCTGCGAAAACAGAGGATTAATCACAGAGTAGAATAGATAAAGACAGCAAAACCAGAAAACATTATGGATTCATTCTTAAACAGACCTACCAAGCTAAATGTCTAAGTGTTGGAAGCATTCTGAGAATCTTTTAAGAGAACTGATAATACAAAGTGCAGGAATCCTGTTCTATTCAATAACAGCAGCATTGTGGTCCATTTGATTTTCCCTAGAATACTTATTTTAATTGCACAAGCATCAGTGGCCCATAACATGACAGGACATACCACAGAAAAAAAGAAATCACAGCTCAAGAAACCCCTGGCTATCAAGATTCCAAACTACTATGATATCAACCTTATTTACCGAAATAAACCAGTCTATATCTTTTCCAACCAAATGATCCTCAGCACTTTACACAGCCAAAATTACATCAACATATGAACCCAGCTATGATAACTATAGGTCTATTCAAAATATGTCACAAGCTCAGGTACATTTGGAGTTGGGTCTTGCACATCAACAATTAGTCAGACAGGGGGCTTCATTACAGTTTGCAAAAAATTGTGGGATGCCCCCAAAATACATTAAGCAACCAGATTTGGACTGAAATTATGAGACCTACATCTTAGAACCTATGACAAATATTTGTGTGCTCAACAATTGTCTCTTTGAAACGTAACGATTTGTGGGAATCCTAATGGTGTTTAAAAAGCTAGTATATAAACCTGTAAAAATGCTTTTGTAGGACAAGAATCAATTCGCCAACAAGACTGATGCCGGATGATGATAAACTCATATGATCAAATAATTGACCATCAATACTTGAAGACTAATTTCTCAACACATTTACAACGAAAAGTTCTCTCATACAGAATGGCCAATTTCACCATAAAGGAATTAAACCCCCAATGGGAAAAGGGTTGCAATGGAAAAAGGTGTGGTCCGCTCCAAACTGCAGGCTCTATGGTTATGAAGACATAGTTTTACATATTCTGTGTGGGTGTCCAATCCTGATAGATGCTCACAGGCCGTTTTTAGGCTAAAGCTTTAACACTCTCCGAATAAGAACCTGCAGGCAAGTTTGATACAGAGTCTAAATGGCCACCATATGCCGCTAAATTGCAAACTTGAAACAAGCATTGGCATAGCCAATAGGTCTCGTCTTTGGGACCTTATAAGTGTTTAGCCATGCAACAGTTGCATAAGTAAATACATATAAGGTCCCAAAAGCTAGACCTATTGGCTATGCCAAGCGGCCGCGGAAGTTAAAGTGATCACGATCAAACATCAAAGCGGCCGTGAAAGTAATTGCGGTCAAGCGCAGCGCGCGCGCCCGCGCACATGCACTGTAGCTCTAGGCTGGCCTGGTAGCACTTTTTGGAGCCCTCTCAATAAGCCTCGCCAGACCAGCGCATGCGCTGGGTCAGGCGAGACCTAAAAATGTATGGATCATTTCACGCCTATTAGCTGCACAAGACTGAGCGTACCATTGCCATTCTGCCCAATTGTACTGCAATGTATATAATGAAATTATTTATTAAATCATCAAGATTTGTTATTTATTATTTGATTTATTGCATTTTAGAAATTCGACTGTATTGTTTTCAACTGTTTTTAAGATCTAGAGTCGTGAACAGCTTCTTATTTTAAATATGATTAATTTTGTAATGGTTTTAACTAACCATGCAATAAAGAAATTACAACTGTTCTATACAATCAAGACAGAAATACAGCCTTCAGGGTAGCCTTCAAAAGAAGCAATGGCAAATAGAAATCCTGCCTCACAAGAAAGCAGGAAGAACTAGGAGTTGCTTCAGTCCAACAAAGCAATGGCATCTATGGGGTCTATATATTCCAAAGAAAACACTAAAATGCTCCCAAGTAATTGAATCTAGACTCCCAAAGAAGCAATGTATTCTAGAGGCATATATTCCCAAAAAGATCGATGCCAACTAGGGAACCGTTTTATGTCTGAAAAGTAAGTTCTGGGTCCAACCTCCAAAGTATGTTATGTCAACTGCAGTGTTCTGCTCCCATGACGGCAGTTTCTTCTTTCCTGGCAGTAATGCCAATTATGCACCCCTACCCAAAGCAGGGAAGATGTTTTTCAAGGTTACAAGGTTGTATTGTTCCCAAGGTAGTACCAAGGATTGGACGGATCCTCCCAAGGATGTGGGTATAACCTTTAAGGTCGCTGGTAAGATTTCTGGGGCTAACAAGCCAAAATGACGTTATGTTGGGTCTGAACAAAAATTACAATTACAAAGCATTAAGCAACCAAGATGACCCGAGAGCATAAAATATATACGTGGCCCCTCCAAATGTAGAAATTACATTTGAGCGCTACCCATGTGTAAAGGGAAAAAAGAGGGATGCTTTAAGAATTTATCTCCAAATAAATGTAACCAGATACTTATCATGCAGCAATGCCTATCTGTGCGGCTCATCACTATATGACACATTATATTAAGTGAAAACTCCAGAAATGCCCATATAAGAAAAGAACAAATCACCAAATAGCCCATAAGCAACTTTCCCAAAAATCAAACAAAAAGGCCATCTAATGGAGCTGGAGATGTAAAATAGGCAGGAAACATAAACCAAAACATTATTTGCAAAGGTTAAGGCATCCAAGAAAGTGAGTAAAGGTTTGCTTTTACCAAGTGAAAAATGTGGTCCCTCCTATTAAAGTACTACTGAATGTATGATCACATTTGCGCCATGCAATTACAAAAAAGGCCTCACGTCATCACACTGCTTGTAGCCACAAATATACATTTTATCCTAATCACTGACTTGTTTGCACTGAGTTCTTACAATTCAAGACTTGATGTTTTAGAAAGATATTTTAATTTCTCATCCGGTTCTATTCTCAAGCCCCAAAAACACAATCTGCAACAACCCTATGGTGCTATTCAGTATTCGGCTCAGCAAGTTAGTGTGCAGTGTTCTTCATAAATATGCTACGCTGATAAAACCACTGTGACTCCCATGTCACAGCATCAATTCACAGCCTAGGCGATCTGTGCCTTGTTAATACTAGGCCAGGGTGGTTAACTCCACTCCATTCGCAGAGTTTTCTGCACTACGCGCTCTGTGGAGCTCGCGGAGTGCAGAAAACTCTGCTCCGCACTTCACGCCGCGCTCAGCTCCTTGCGGAACTCTGTAGAGTTTTTTTGACACTTCGCAGGAGTTTCACATAGCGTAACTCCGCAAACTACGCCCAGGCCTAGTTAATACGCTTTTATCACTTCATCGTAAAGGAATACAACAATTTAGTAACAGACAATAAAGCAGACAATGGCATAAAGCGTCTATTTTTTAGCAAAATTGTGAATGAGAAGTTCCTGTATGAATGCCCTGGTTCTATCAGCCAAACCATATTATACTGTGCCCTTAAGAGCAGTCTTGTACGCTGATTTTCCTGAATTGATCTACTTAAAACAACATTCAAGATAGTACAAACATATACTGTTTATGCAACAGACAAGAATAGTAATTTGCTATATACTTCCCGATTCTTAATTCATCTGGAACTTGCGTACGGTGCATAATAACATTCTCCCCAATTATGTTAATGTATTATCATATTAAAATACTTTGCAAGATGTAGAACTCAAACAATATACTATAGCCTAGAAAACAAAAACCAAAATGGTAAAATGATGTTCACAGATTAGCAATGTGTACACCCCAAATACATTGGAAATGCACAAGTCATATCCATATAATATTTAAATAGCGGTAAGAATAAAGAAATTAAATTGGTTTACAGCAGTATCCCCATGAGCAACTAAAATGAAAGGGGATTTGCACTCAATTCTCTATTTAGATTCCTATCAGTGGCTTTTACCTTTCCTAAAAGAATCCAATAATGTCATGGAGTCTTTTCATACCTCATGTGTGTTTTAAGTGCAGAAGGCTGAGAAAACCTTGCCTCACATTGAGTGCACCCAAAAGGTTTGTCTCCCGTGTGCGTTCGTTCATGAAGCCGCAATGCGGTTTTGGAGCTTAAACCTTTAGAACAAATTTGGCAAAAGTGGCGCTCACCACCACCCTCGTGCACCTGAAGAACATGCCTCTTTATGTCCTTTTTCCGCTTGAACTTTTTCCCACAGAGCTCACATGGAAACCGTCGCTCACTGCTATGAACATGACGTTGGTGGCTCCTCAAGTTACAGCGGTTGGCAAAAGTCTGACTGCATGTATCACACTGGTACACAACTTCGGTAAAAACACCATGAGTATGTTTGTTGTGCTTCAAAAAACTTTTTTCATATAGAAATTCCTTGCTGCAGGTTGTACACTTAAAATTGCCACCCTTCCTCTTCTTGTCATCCGTTTTTTTTACGCTTTCGTTGAATTCACAGTTGCTGTCAGTCTCTTCATCCTCGGACTTCATATTTTTCTCTGATGGTTCTTCCAGCCCCAAAGTTCTATTTTGGTTATTTATGAGCATGTTCCTGACAGAATTATTTTCTGAGTCCTTCTGTTGTTCTCTCAATCTTCTAGTATACTTCTTCTTAGGAATTTCCACAAACACTTTCCTTCCTGCCAGTCTCCCACTAGCTCTTCTGATTTTTGCAAATGGGGGATTGAGGCCTTCTCTTTTCTCTTCTTCCACTGGGGATTTTTCAGTGGATGGGTTGGAACGCGCTCCACTGCCACTTCCTACTGGTGGAGAGACTACAGATTCTGATGGAACCTCTGCGCTAGTTGCAGGCTCATCGATATGTACATCCAAATCCAAGAACACATTTCCATCATGAGCACCTTCATCGTCCCTGGACTCCACCTGTGACTCTGAAAAATGCTGCAATTCCAATAGCACTGTCTCAATCATCTGCTTTTTAAGATGAAAGCAAGTTTCAGTTAAGTCCAAGCATTTTAACTTTTCTGCAGTTTCAAACATTCTCTGCACTCTGTGTTCTTCCACTTCAACCTTGGCAGTGTACACAAACTCAAGAAATGAAGCAAAGTCAACCACTTGAACTTCATTTAGGAGTATATCAGCTTTAGAACCACACATGATCGGGTCCTCACTTAGAAATACTTCCTTAAAATACTTGCTTGTAGCAGCCAAAACAACCTTGTGAGCAAGAAATTCTCCTCTGGCTCCCTGATGCTCCACTCTCACTGTAACATCGCAGAAGTGGCCAAGAAGACGCAACTGATGCATTTCCTTCAGAAGGTTAAAAGAGGACGATTTTGACTCCAACATAACAGCACGAGACTCCATTTTGAGTTTTTAGACGTCATCTGCTGAAAAACATAAGAATATACTTCATTAAATGGAAAAAAGCCCTTCTCACCAGCCACACAGAACATATACATGTAAACACAAAGTAAATTTAAATTTCACAGTAAAAAAAAAATATCACAGGGTTTGTTACGTGGAAATTGCAAGTCCTGCAGTGGGGCTGAGGCACCTATAGGTACAGAAGCGGCAAGCTTCAAAATGCCAGAGCCAAGCTGTAAAAGTAGTGCACAGTGCTGAGTGCAATTTTCAGCCTTCAGGAGATGCCATATATCTCTGCGAGGACCCAAGAGTGAAGTTCTCAGTGCTCAGAGTAATGGAAATAGGACAGAGAACATTTTTTCAAAGTCACATTTTACCCTAACAATTCTATATTTCTGCAGAGGTTTAAGAGAATTAGACTGAAATTCAAATGTGCAGTCAACAGTAGATTTAAGAATTACGGTCTATATTTTAGTTTATGAAATATGATCAGATATACTGATGTTGTTACACTGTTCAAGGCAACTGCCTTTGAGCTTATACTCTGTGACCAGGAAGAAGCCTGAGAATAATTAAGCAGCTGCCTGTCTGCTCTTGAACTGTTCAAATAAGTTTACATTTTTGTAAATTTCTTAATAGTCACACAATTAAATTATAACTTTGCAATAGTTCATTTTTTTTTAAATGAAAATCAATGCCCTTCCCTCCTGTAGTGCACAAAACTGGTTCACTTGCAGCATGGCCCAAGACACTGCCAAACTTTAAAATCAATCACAGTCAGCTTGAACCAGAGACTAAAAGACATTTTTGGAGTAAGATTACTTCTTCTAACAGCTGGTTTACCAAATGCTACCATAAAGCGTAGGCAATTAGTAGTTTTCCCAAGTGCAAGTCTTATAATGCAAAACGTTATTCATAAAATTAAAAAAGTACAAATGTGAACACGAAAGCCCAGCATCATTACGTAAGAACAAGAAAAATGGTGAAGAAAGAATAGGTTATACAACATCCTTCAACGTTATAGCTGAAATCCTGACAATATTTCAGCAAGGAAATGCACTTGTGTACGCCTTTCGAGAGGTGATATAGTGCTAACAACAAATGTGTTTACATTGGATTAAATATAGAAGGAATCACTAACCAGAGCTCTGCATTAGTCAAAAAGCAAAGTATTATGGCAAACAGGCACAACTTTCTGATGTGTGCACAGAGGGCGTCACTGCTGAAGTTAAATGAAATATTAGGATTAAATCTCATTAAAAACATCTAAAACGGGTCACTTAAGGCTCCCTTCAGTACCCCAAATAAATACTGGCTTGGGTTCGCCCGTGGGTTCACCGGTGACCATAACTAGGCTTATTTTAAACGTTTTTAATTCTTACTCGTAACCACAACCTTATTTCACATGTGTTTTTGTTAGCGAAATTGAGATTTTGATTATGATACACCTATTTCAGAAGTGAAGCAGTGTCATTCATAAAAGTCACTGCCCACTAACAATGCTCTCATGATAATCTAGAAAGCTGTACAACTGCACGTGTTAGAAGACTTTGTTTCAAAGTCTTGGAATCTCTGGGCTTAGAGATGGCACTTTTCTCATGGAAAATAGGGGCATTTCTGTCCTCTGCAATGTGCCCTGGAACACACTGTGAGTTGTTTACTTATCTGGCATATCATTATATGATTTTCTTTGCAGAGCATGGTCTGCCGAGCTTTATAAAAAAAGGCCCACAGATCTCTTAGAAGGCAGGCAAGGAAACTTCATTTTTCAACAGCCAATATGCATTAGGACAGCGCAAGATTTACACACATCTGCAGACTCCAATACATAACTTTATGTTTTAAATTATAGTAAATGTACACAACTGAATCTAACCAAATTTGAAAAAGAGCATAAAAAGGCAGTTGCCTCTGTGTGTCTGTACAATTCTTTTGAGCTGATTTCACGCTATTCTCACCAAACATAAGTAACATTGGTTTTTATTTAGACTCTAGATACAGCACATTCATCTGGGTTTAATAACGTTTCATTTCTTTGATGAAACAATGACCATTTTTCGGGTATCAAATAAAAGATTATATATGTGTCTGATTCACTGAGTGTGGCTTTAACAAATGGTGAAAACGTTAGGAGCAAAGAAATGAATTTACAAATCTGACCATATCTCTGGGAGTGCCTATGTAACAAGTTAAAAAGATGGCATTTGTGCCTCTTTACTTACGGTTGACAAAACACTTAATAAGCAAATCTATGTTTTTTATCCTTAAACAATCTGCCTCAAACTTTGGAAAAACAAGAGTTCAAATGTAGGGCTTTTAACTATTTAGAAACTAACAAAGGAAATTTCCGCAGGTAAAGAAAAAATTAACAATCAGTGGCTAAGCCCAAACGTCTTGCCTTTTCACTGCCAGTTCAGACCTACTGCCTTTGGTATTGCTTTTTGCCAACACTTTTCAGCACTGCCAAAAAGAGAATGAAAATGTTTTTGCTTGTCAATGTTGTACAGCATAGGACCAAACAATGCTCCAAAGGTGGGGTCAAAGAAAAAAAGAGAGCCGTTGAATAAAAAGCAGGGAAATAAGATAGAAAAGGAAGCCATCCAATCAAGAGCAAGGGATTGACCTAAAGCCCACTGTTAGAAAATCCCCCGGTTTGTGGGATCACCCCCATTTTTTGCTAACTAGTATTGCTGGTTTTAGAACTCCACACATTGGGGTTCTGCTGACTAGTCCCCAGTGTGTGTGCTCTGACCCTTAAAACATGGTGAAATTGGCAAATTTAATTTCCCAGTAAGGTCACGTAATGTAATAAACACGTTATATAACGCGAACTTGACCCAAATCCAATCAGGTATCAGAGCGCTTTACATAGCACCAGTTAAGTTACATGAGGACACACATTCATTTTTTGTTAGGCACGGGGAGATTAAGTGATTTGCCCAGAATCACAGGATGTTCAGCGTCATTACCGAGACTCGAACCCAGTTCCCCAGGTCCGAGGTCGAGTGCCCTAGCCGTTAGGCCAACTCCTCTCTACATATAAAGCGCACTATCAGCCCACGGGTATCCTGGTGCTGAGATTATCTTAAGTTTAATTGAGCACATACAATACCAATCCACAACCAAAATTAATACAGATCGAAGGCCGGGTTTAATTAGTCTCTAGGAAAGAGCCAGGTTTTGAGCCTTTTTCTAAATTGAAGAAGATCGTCTATTTGTCTGAGATCTACCGGGAGGTCATTCCACAGTCACGCGGCTACAGTGCTGAATGCTCTACCTCCCATCCTGTTTTTTCTAATTCTATGGGCGTTCACAAACCTAGCTGTTGATGACCTAAGACTTCTGATCGGGTTGTACCACGTAAATTTACTCTGCAGTGGCCTGGGTTCCATTTTGTGTACTGCCTTGAAGACTATGCATAGCGATTTGAACTGAATTCTCTGCATAATCAGCAGCCAGTGGAGGTACTTGAGGGACTGGGTAGCCAAAGACCTACGCTGTCTTTTTAAAGTCATCTTGGCCGCTATTGTCTGAACTCTTTGAAGTTTCTTCAACAAAGAGTTTGGTGCACCTAGTAGCAGAGCGTTACAGTAGTCGAGCCGACTCATGATAACACTTCTCATCACCAACGCTCTGACTGTCGGTAGCATAGGGAGTATTTTCCGTAAGGCTCTGATCAGTGAAAAGCAGATTCCCACATTTTTGTCTACTTGGGAGTCTAGTTTTAGATTATCATCAAACATCACTCCCAGATTACGCACTGTCTTTGATGGGATTAATTGTTTTGCTGTGGTAGTTGGCCAAAAATTGGTCAGAAGTGGGCATGGGACTTTACTTGCTGTGTAGTGCAAGATTTCTGTCTTGTCACCGTTAAACTGTAAAGAGTTGTCCCTAAGCCAGCTTGCCGTTTTTGTCATACATTCGTGGAATCTGTCCAGTGATACCGATTGATTCCCCTCCAGTGAGAAGATAAGTTGTGTGTAATCAGCGTAGTTTACCAGTTTAATGCCATAGGATTTAATAATGGAGATTAATGGGCTCAGGTACACATTAAACAGAATCGGGCTGATCGCCGATCCCTGAGGGACACCATGTCCGATAGATATGACTTAAACCAGTCCAGCATTTTTCCCCCCGAATACTGACATCCATAAGTCTTCCCAAAAGAATGTTATGATTAACCGTGTCGGAAGCGGCTGACATGTCTAGTAACACTAGTATAACTGAATGGCCTGTATCTGCTCGCGTTCTTAATTCGCCTAGGACAGTTACTAGTGTGGTTTTAGTTCCATGAGCTGGACGGAACCCAAGTTGTACATCGTCTAATTTATGGTTGTTTTCTAGAAATTGTGAGAGGGTTTTGCTGACTAGTCACTCTAGAATCTTTACCGGGTAGGGGAGCAAGGAGATAGGTCTGTAGTTAGATGGACAGAGAGGATCAAGCGTGGTTTTCTTTAGCAGTGGTGTCACCGTTACCATTTTCCAGCAGAATGGGACAACTCCCTCACTTAACGATTGGCAGCAGACTTGTCGGAGCTGAGGAAACAGCTCTTCCTTAAATTCTTTGCACACTCTGTGTGGGAGAGGGTCCAGTGGTGACCCGAAGAGACGCTCAGAACAAGTTGACTGAACTCTTCTTCTGTGGGAATCTGGAGATAATCCAGACTTATCAGCTTGTCTTTATCTACTTCTTCCCTCTGCTGTCCCGGTGTCCTCGACTCACATTGTCCAGATCCACGATCTATCTCATCTCCCTTATTGATGTTCAGATCATCAATAATTTAAGTAATCTTCTCCTCGAAGTAGTCTGCTAGACGGTCACAGAGATTCTGTGTTGCAATGATCTTATTTTTCATACAGTCTGGTTTGGAGAGGTCATTCGCTATTTTAACAAGCATTGGCATAGCCAATAGGTCTCGCTTTTGGGACCTTATAAGTATTTAGTTATGCAGCACAATGTCCTTGGTGCGAAAGGCAATTGATACCACGCGTCAGCTCAACATCCTATCATTCTGGGCACATCAATTAATCTCCCCGTGCCTACCAAAAATGAATGTGTCCTTATGTAACGTAACTTGTGTTCATGTAAAGCACTCCAATACCTTCGGGTAGAGTTTGCGCTATATAAAACTGCAACAACAAAAAACATACCTGATGTTAGGACAACACCCTGGGTTACCAATTAAATAAATCACCACGTGAAAAGGGACACTATACAGGGGACAACAGTGAACATGGGCAGCAGTGTGCAAAAAGGGCACATTTGTTTCCATTTCTTCAAATTATATATGAATAGTCCGATTTTTCTCCTGTTTTGGATACTGTACTTAGGACAGCAATAATGATCACCAAGGAACAAACTAGAGTGATCAAATACACAACAGAAAGCAGCTCAGCAGGCAATGTGTCACAACAACAGCAGAGAAACATCAAAAGGAGGCGCCTGAAAAGCTGACTAAACTTTCTCAAGCAAAGCATAGTTTGATTACGTTCAAGTGCTATTAAACCTGTGATAAACAATGATCCCCAGACCTATTAACGAGGTAAAAGACTATATAATCAGATCTCCACCTAAAACGCTCAACAGGGCCCACGCTCTACCCACCTCGACTTGGAGTGGCTCCCGGGCACAAACAGTGCAGGCAGGCCTCTAATAGACTGGAAGTGTGTGGAGACTTCCAGGCCCGAGGAGCGCAACTCATGCGGAAAAGCAGTTGTCAGAGCGCAGCCAACACCCGCGTGGGAAGCAAAGACAACAAACAACTCAACAGAGAAAACAATGACTATCAGAGAGGGGCTGTTCTAGTGCTTGAGCGAAGTACACTAAACACCGAGTCACTTCGTCTGCCTGAGGCACCCTCAAAGGGTGGCTAACGCTTAGAGGAGACTTGTGAGTGCACACATTTACTGCCTGCCATGGGAATGCACAGCCATTGTCACACAGCTTTCTTCATGGGAAGTCTTGCATACACTGGGGATTTGCACAAAATGTCTCCAAAAGTTGACATTTTATTTATTTAATTATGAGGGAGTTTTATGAAGACCTGGGTGTCGCCTTTAATTCAATGCAACATTTTGTGGCGGTTTAAGAACAGAACGTTTGACATTAAGTTCAACGCCAAACTGCTTTCAGAATTACAAATTCGCAGAGGATAAGTAAATGTAAAAAAAGCTGAGATTCTACGCAACGAGTTTTATGTTTTTTTAGGGGCATGTGAATGTAATGGATTTTTGCTCATGAAAAAAAACGCAATCTGCGCAGTTTCTTTCGACGTTTGTTGGGTCATAACAAAGGTATGCTAACAACTGTGACTTTCCCGCCTGCCCTTACTTAAGTAACAGCCCGAAGAAGGGTCTCTTTATTCTGGCCCGCTGCCTCTCGGGTTACCACCTTAAAGCAGGGTGATCAAGGTGGGCTTTGTGGTGTTGAGTGACATCATTATTTAAATATAAAATCCTATGCGTCGTTAAAATATCTTTCACATTCTGCACTCTGAAGAGCGAGCACAGGGCTCAGGGACTGAAACTCCGGAAGAAACTGCAGTGTCTTTGTTAGGTCGGTGAGGTTGTAACTTTGGGAGATGGAGTGCTGCTGGTTAGATAAAACAAGCATTGGACGCGTGACGCGGGAAGCTTGTAATAAGAAGCTGATGAGGTGGGGGAGGGGCAGACCGAGGCGCTTGGGAGAGCGCTGTGCTTCATTAGCCATGACGGCCAGACAGAGGAAAGACAGATGGCAGCTGCGTGCGTGTGCAAGCGCTCGTGAATGCAAGCTTGAGGCCAGGAAAAGCCTCTGGTGGCACTTTTAAAAGCCACTTACTAAATGTCTCTCGAAGAGACAGCGTATGCGCCGTCTCAGACGAGACCTAGAAATGGCTCTGGCATTGCTCGATGCCTCTAGAATGGATTTTGCATAGTAATCGGCTTTTGTCTTGGCAATTGTTTCTTTGTATGTGCCTAGTGCTATTTTCAGTGCTACCTTATCCTGTTCCTCATAGAGTTTCCTCCATTTTCGTTCAGCTTGTTTGCAGTTCTTCTTTAATATTTTTAGCTCCTCATTGTACATAGGATATGGTGCACGGAAATACACCTTTGTAATAGAAAGTTAAATATCACCTGTGGACTGCAGCACCTATTGTGCCATCTGCTATGCTGACAAGGAAAAGAATGGCTTCAGGCTTACACATATAGCCTGTTGCAGCTTTTGAACATGCGAGCAAACATGCCATAATAATCCTTTTTGATAAGAAAGAATCCTACTTTTCAATATTATCAGTATCTCTGATGCCGCAGGAGGATGAATCTCCCGGGAATAAAGTGGCCGTAGATCTCTTTGGAGAGAGACACGATGCGGACCGACCCGCGGAGCGGCGAAGGGGTGAGCAAGCCCGACAGCTGGATTAGCCTCCGGGTTCGGTGAGAAACAGGCAGCTCGAATGAGTGAGTCGGGGCAGTATGGCGGGAATACCCTCCCCACAGCCGCAGCACATAGAGGGTTTTCGGAGCCTGCGCCTGTTCCCCCTTTGCCACGGAAATTGCTGTTCTTTGCTGCGCGTGGTAGTGTGCAGTACTGGATGCAAGCGGACGCTCTTCGGCTACTCCGAGAGGTGCGGAAAGGCCGAATGGAGACATCCCGCTAACAGGATCCGCGGTGAGTTCCCACTATTCGACCAGAGCCCAAGGAGGCCAGGAGGGGCAAACAAATTCAGTTTTGGAACATCACATTGGCTCCAAAATGACCGACACTCCCGACCACAGCGCCTTGAGGCTCTTCTATACTCATCACGGAATGACCGTTTCTTGTTGGAGAAAGCCATTTGTGGCCCTCCACTCAAGGTACCCCCCCTTCTTTTGGTTTTACCTTTGTTGCGCTGTTCTCACTCCTTGCGACGATCGCTCCGGAGTCACTGCCTGATCTTAAATTGGCGACCGAGATTGTTCTTCGATCCGCATCTACCCGCAACTCACCAAAATATTCTGTCTCCTGTGTAATTGCGGATTTCCTAGTCTGCCTGAGCTCTCTTCACTCTATGGCCCCTGGCCTGCTATAATCTGCTCTCTGACTCAATTCAGTCCGAATGCAGATGCTATTGATAAAGCTTTGATCTAAATGGTCTCCTACACTTGTTAATTGACTGTTTAGAACCTACACTATTACCACCACCATTTGTTCTATTTGGGGCAGCAGAATCCCAGGCGATTGAACCAAGGCCTCAACTTTCAAATCTTCCTACAGCAATGACTGTCCCCAAGATGGCCACCATGAGTGGGCCCTTCTCCAAAGCACTCCTTCTCCCCTTGTTGGGGAGGGTTCCTGCATCTGTTCCCTGGAGTTTCAGAGTCCCTCTGGATGAGACCACAGAGACAAGGAAGACACACGCAGGAGAGGATTGGGTATGTTCCCACTACCATTGGGAGCACAGCACCGTACACTATGACCGATGGAACTCTTTTGACAATGCCCCCCTAGGCGGAATCCATAACCTTCTGAATGCATTGCGGTGCCTGAGCTACCTTTGACCGATGACCAGTGGATCTGTCATATGCAGCTATAGAGGAGTTTGGATCTGGTTCATCCCTCAGCCGTCACCTACCCAGCCGGAAGTCGGACACTGTTCTCCTCATTTCCCCGTAGTGTTTCCTACCCCTGCCCCACCTCTTCCCTCTATTAGTCTTTGTCTACGTTGCCTGTTCCTTTCCTGTCCCGCCCAAATTTCTCTCCCCATGCCTGTTCTTCTTCTTTCTAATGTTTATTCTACGCTTTGGTAACTCACGTAACTACGTTCCTTGCAACGGATGTAACTATGTTCTAAAACAATGCTCTTCCTCATGTAAAGCGCGCCGATACCTCCGGGTCTAGCCAGCGCTGTATAAAACTTCTCAAACAAATAAATAACTTCTCAAATAAATATTAAGCAAGTCACAAGTGTGCAGCCCACATGGTAGCATGCCTAGTATTTTAACTGGCACAGCAAGAACTTCATGTTGGCATTGAAATTCCTATTTTTGCTAACTGTGCTTTGGTATAAACTACCAAAACGTTTCAAGCACTGTTTTTAATATTCATTAAACATCCAATTGAATAGTGAAGCTGGATTTTTGATAAACATATGGGAAAAGTAACTTTTCCAAAAGTTAGACTCTGCCTGCCTAAACCTTCAGTGGGCTAATTAGCATTAGCCTGTCAGCAGCTGCCCAGTCAGTGCTTTCCTCTTAATGGGGTTTGAAAACTGCTCTAAGAGCAGAGACAATGGCATGGACATTTTTGAAGGAGGACCTGGATGGAAGATATATGGCTCTTCTCAACTAAGGAAGAGCAGTTAGGAAGGTTCATGAACTTCATGATCTTGAAATGGTCCCAGATGAGGCCTGGCCTAACACAGTTATGTGTAAAAGGAGACCTGAAGAAACAGACCTTTTAATCCCAGAGCAGAGTGTTGGTAGGCATCCTTGCGCCATCCCAGTGGGAGGGAGTATTCCTAGATTTTTGCCCTGAGCTGCACCCTCAGGGTAGCACTTTCTGCCTTTCAGAATTACTACTTTTCAACTATTCCTAAAAATACTTGGGAAATGTATAACTGTGCCCAAAATATTCCAGGACTGAAGTTGGAATACTAAATTGGCGTCCTGGAATGTTCTGGAGAAAGTTGCTTTTTGTCTAAATGTTCTAGGACTGGAGTTAAAATAGTAATTCTGACCTTCCAGTGTCTGCCACACCCACAGATGCTGTGAGGGCGCAGTTCAGGGCAAGAAATATGAACGAGCGTGGGAGGGGGAGCTGATTCCAGAACCAGATGGGTGTGGTTGATGGGGGGGTGGGGGGCTGTTAAGTTCCCTTGAAACAACCCAGGGAGGGCCAACAACTTATTCTAGGGACAGATAGGTTCTGTCATGTTGGGTTTTACTAGGAATGGCACACTGTGGGATAGTTTACAGTGAGGCATACAGGATGTGCTGCAAAAGTAGGAAGGTTTTCCTGGAGAACTTTTTGCCCACTAGTTAGGTATTTTCTAGGAGACACCCCCACCCATCGCTAGAGAAACTACAACAGTGCCACTTCACCCATAGCTCATCAGCACACATCTGGACCTGTAGATGAACAGAAGAGGACTGGGCCTTCTGTCTCTGACCTGCGTAGACACCTAAAGGGCTGGACCTGCTCCCACTTGTACCAAAGGACAGAGAAATGAACTCCAGGAGTCAGCAGGCTAACCTGTCTGGCTACTGCACTCTCTAAATGATGAAGGAGAAGAATGGAGCAACAAGCAGCCGTGGTCCAAATTGCAAATGTAGCACCACTGTCGAGGCCTGCTGACCCAGAAACATTTTTTCTGTTAAAGAACACAAATCGCCTCTGAAATACCTGTTCGTGGAAAGGCAGGGTGGAAAAAAAATTAACAATCATCATCCATGGTTTGAGGAGGGGGGGGGTAATTCCTTAATTATTGTGTAAGATAAGGAGTTACCCTTCCGCACATTTGGTAAGGTTCTTATGGCCAAACAAATAAGTTAAATCCAACAATAAGTCCTTCGCTTTGGGCAAGACAGGGAACTAACAAATATGTTAGGAGAGGCGGAGGAGCTAATAAAGCCTAGGTTGTTCATTATTCCTGTATGACACTGTAAGGTTCTGGCTTGGTCATCGAGTCTGGTGTTTCAATTTAAGTACCATTCTATCCATTAGCAAAAACCTGTCATATCATACAATTAACAGGAGCCTTGTGCCAGGGTGTGATCTATTGGCAGAAACAGAAACAATTCTGATATGTTGAGTCGTTGGCGGTTGACTGATCTGAGAGGCTATAGTAGGGGACACAGCCGCACCCAAGGAGGAAACCTCTGAATCCCCTGCATACTATTGGCATGCTCGTAGAGAAAGACTTTACGCTTCCACTTTATCCCCATTTAGAAGATGTGTGACAGCTCGAACAACACATCCTCCCAAAGAGTATGATGGTGCAAAGAAGCCACTGTGTGAGCGCATGCACAACTCAAAGACCCAGAGATTCAGACAAAGAATGGACTGAGGAGCAGTTGATTTAGTTGAGAAGGTAGATACTGCGAGCGAAAGGGCAGGGAAGTCCAGGACAATCCAGAAAACGCACCGGGAAATTAGAGACGCAAGTTAAATTGCACAAGTGGAGTCAGAAGAATGCGCGGCAATCTGAAATGAAGACCAATTTATAGTACAGAGGCATATAACTGAGTTGTCACAGCATTACAGAAAATAGCTGCGACATGCCAGTGAACTTTGGATTCGTGTAAACAAGCAGCCTCGCAGGTAAATTAATGACCTCTGCTGGTGGTGTCTAGGAGACGCACAAAAAAGAATAGCCCTATGCAATACATTCACAAGGAATAAGATACAAGCTTACTTGTTTCACTTTATAAATAAACCAACAAAGAAGACGACCTATGAAACCCCTAATGCCATATACAATTAAGTGAATGTGTATCCTAAGAGACTAGACCTAACGAAAATGGCTCCTCTCAGCCCAGTTTACCACACATAATGTTAAGCAGACACCGACCCTACTATTTGCAAGGATACACCATTCTCAGTACCAAGAAGTTCCTACCAAGGTAAAAAATCTTGGGTCTCCACCGAAAGCTATTCTCCCAGCCATGCGTAGAAACTCTACTGGCTTCACGCCCACCCAATCCAATTCCCCACCCAAGATCCAAAACATCCTGGGTACATGGAATCCCGAATTAACGTTTTAACATCCCAATTTCTCGCTTAATTATTTCCTGCCGTCACCTTCACCATTCTGTCTTCACTTGTAGATGCAGCACATTATATGCCATGTAATGAATTGGGAAGTGCATTTGCTTTTACTGAGTTGAACAACCGACAATAGTTCAATATAATGCTGATAAGTTTAATTAAAGTTTAATTAAAGGGGTTATGTCGACAACTATATTGTTAAAGTTTCTTTAAACAAACACGCAAGGCGTCCGGAGCACTTGTCCACTACTTACACGGACCGTAGGTGAATTCAGTCTTATGATCGTTGTCCGTTATTGATATTTTAACAGACGACATTTGTCCATAATGCCAGTGCTTCCGGGTCGCATGTCAGCCAATCCCATGAATGGAAATATCCCGGGTGCTGTGTGGAAGTGGGAAGGACTCGTAATATGTAAAATGACATAGGATTGGAGAGCGGTCGGCATCTCAGCCGCCTCTAGTACGCTTCAGAGCATTCGAAAAGTGCGGATTGGCTGTGGAGTCAGCACGTGCCTTTGTAGTATATAAACATTATCAGTCTCCGACTCCAACCCGTCTTGCTTGCTTACTGCTCTGCTGGTTGGCGTACGTTCACTCGGATGGATACTCTAGCCGGAAGCGATAGCTGATCTTACACTGGCAGGCGCTACTGATGCCACGCACGATCGAAAAAGGATGGGCGAAAGGGTGCTAGTTGAGTGCAGGGCTGATGGCGGGATATGAGAGTGACTGATATTAGAACCCTAATCACAGCTGTCCAATCGGATGGTCGAGGAGTAGATCCTCACCTGATGGCAAGAGGTTCGTTCGGGGCTGCATGAGCAGACCGCTGCCAACGTTTCTCGATAGGGATTGGATGGTGCTATTTACAGTGGTCCAAACCACTGCGGACTCAAAGTGTTTTTAATAGTAAACTTTCATAGGCTTCTACCCAGTCTCCAAGGGTCCGAGATTATGCTCCCAGTTCGCACCCTGCCTATGTAGTCTGTTTGCAGTAACTACCCGCTTATCGCACCCAGGACCAAAACCTATGCTACCCACATGTATTGCCATCCGACTGTCCCCGAAAGCACTCTAGGTCCAGAGCCGCCAATGCTAAGTCCTCATCCGAGGTAGAGGCAGTATGTATAATGTGGGGCAGCCACTTAAATTCATACATCTTACTCCTTACAGGGATAAACCCGTCTGATCTGGGTGTACAAGCTTGTAGACCACTCAAGAGTAATTTTGCTCGCAGCTTAATGTCAATATTCAACATTGTGTTGTAATGAAACTAGGGTCCATACTCCATCTTAGTTTCAGGTAGAAGTTCCAAAAGTAAGGTTCTAGGATAAGCCAGATGTTAGGCCCCTCTAGGAGTAGCCTCCCTGCTGCTCAGCCCATACTCCAACTGACACTGACAGGCACCCAACATTCCAGTGCATCACCATGCACCAACATTCCACACAGCACACTCCTACTGGGTGAGCAGCAGGTATAACACATCTCCCCTCTTTACAGAACAAAAGAACAACATTCCGAGAACCCGATGAACATTTCGCAGTTGCGTAAAGAGAGACAAGAAACATGCATGAAACAATTTAGTTGAAAGAATGTTAAGAACATCCATATACATAAGAGACCATGAATGTAAGCGCAATAAATAAAAGAGCAACAATAATGCGGATAACAGATGGACATATCATAACGGATGGACATATCACTATCTGACGAAGAAATGCATGGAAACACATTGTAGATGATAAAAGACCATGCATGTAAAATCAATAAATAAAAGAATACACCATTGCAAATACCAGATGAACATATTGTATTTCATAAAGGTACAAAAGAGATAAAAAGGACATGTATGACAAGATATTAAATGTAAACACATTCCTTCAACGACTAGGCTGCATCTGTTTACGCTGCCCGGTGCATACCTGTGTGCCCTTGTGGTGCCTGGGGCAGCTGCATCTGTCGCTGGTTCCTGTCTCTCCCTCCCGCCGTCGCCGGACATCGCGACCGCAGTGTGGGGGGAGCGCAAGACGGGACTACACTTCCCAAAATCCCTGGAAACCCCGGAACCGGAATTGGCATAGTTTCGCGCCCGAAGGCGCTACTAAAGTGACTCCGCCCTCGGCAGAGCGGGGGCTCCTTCAACGACTAGGCTGCATCTGTTTACGCTGCCCGGTGCATACCTGTGTGCCCTTGTGGTGCCTGGGGCAGCTGCATCTGTTGCTGGTTCCTGTCTCTCCCTCCCGCCGTCGCCGGACATCGCGACCGCAGTGTGGGGGGAGCGCAAGACGGGACTACACTTCCCAAGATCCCTGGAAACCCCGGAACCGGAATTGGCATAGTTTCGCGCCCGAAGGCGCTACTAAAGTGACTCCGCCCTCGGCAGAGCGGGGGCTCCTTCAACGACTAGGCTGCATCTGTTTACGCTGCCCGGTGCATACCTGTATGCCCTTGTGGTGCCTGGGGCAGCTGCATCTGTCGCTGGTTCCTGTCTCTCCCTCCCGCCGTCGCCGGACATCGCGACCGCAGTGTGGGGGGAGCGCAAGACGGGACTACACTTCCCAAGATCCCTGGAAACCCCGGAACCGGAATTGGCATAGTTTCGCGCCCGAAGGCGCTACTAAAGTGACTCCGCCCTCGGCAGAGCGGGGGCTCCTTCAACGACTAGGCTGCATCTGTTTACGCTGCCCGGTGCATACCTGTGTGCCCTTGTGGTGCCTGGGGCAGCTGCATCTGTCGCTGGTTCCTGTCTCTCCCTCCCGCCGTCGCCGGACATCGCGACCGCAGTGTGGGGGGAGCGCAAGACGGGACTACACTTCCCAAGATCCCTGGAAACCCCGGAACCGGAATTGGCATAGTTTCGCGCCCGAAGGCGCTACTAAAGTGACTCCGCCCTCGGCAGAGCGGGGGCTCCTTCAACGACTAGGCTGCATCTGTTTACGCTGCCCGGTGCATACCTGTGTGCCCTTGTGGTGCCTGGGGCAGCTGCATCTGTCGCTGGTTCCTGTCTCTCCCTCCCGCCGTCGCCGGACATCGCGACCGCAGTGTGGGGGGAGCGCAAGACGGGACTACACTTCCCAAGATCCCTGGAAACCCCGGAACCGGAATTGGCATAGTTTCGCGCCCGAAGGCGCTACTAAAGTGACTCCGCCCTCGGCAGAGCGGGGGCTCCTTCAACGACTAGGCTGCATCTGTTTACGCTGCCCGGTGCATACCTGTGTGCCCTTGTGGTGCCTGGGGCAGCTGCATCTGTCGCTGGTTCCTGTCTCTCCCTCCCGCCGTCGCCGGACATCGCGACCGCAGTGTGGGGGGAGCGCAAGACGGGACTACACTTCCCAAGATCCCTGGAAACCCCGGAACCGGAATTGGCATAGTTTCGCGCCCGAAGGCGCTACTAAAGTGACTCCGCCCCCCGCGTCGCGGGACCGCGCGCGGGCGGCGCCGGGCTAAGCCCGGGCAAAGGGCGGGCCCTCTGTGGCCCTCAGAGGCACAAGGAGGCCGGGCTGGGCCACATCTATTGCCATAAAAATCAAGGTACTGTAATCCGATTGGTTTTCCAAACTATCGTGATCCACTGGTGAGGCTGAGTGGTGGACAAAGTTTTTAACACTTATATACTGATCACTGATTCCTTGAAGTATAAGCAGGGGACCTTAATCTATTCTTTTGATGTGCCCCGACCACTCGGGCAGTGAAGTACTAAATTGTGACTGTAATTTGCGCATTTTGTGTGGGATACACTGAGAGAAGGGGGACTGTGACAGATAGGGTACCATGGCTTCCAAACCTAAAACAAGATCATCGAAGAGAAAACCAAGTACCCCATCGGTGGCCAAACAAACTGGATCGAATATCACTAATGTAGCTGGACACTTAGCCCCCCCCACTGCCATAGATCTCATGCTACGTAAGGTCATTGGGGCAGTGGATGGGGAGATTGAGCGCGCTGAGAGACGCCTCTCGATGACCCCTACAAACAACCCCCACTCACAAATACAGAGTACACTCTCGCAGGTGTTAGATATAAATCTTTGTGACAGCTCACAGGACAATATCAATGATATTTCATCTGAAAATGTGCCATGCGGCCAACTGGTATCAGAGATTGACCCTCCCCTTGCTAGGTCAGCAAAAAGACTATTTGTACCAAAACATAGACCACCTAAAAGGCGCACAAAGAATATGCATGCAAGGAAATTAAAATCAATTAACATGGGTGGGAAGACACTAGAAGATGAGATTATAGAAGTAGATGTGCAAGGTCCACTAATCCCGCCAGGATGGCTCCAACCGGTAATAAGTGACCTTCAAAAACATTTAGAAACCTTCATTATCTCACAAATAAAACCTTTAATTAGCAAAATAGATAAAATCACTAATGAATTGCAAAAGTTAGGGAGACTGAAGGAAAATGTAAATCCCATCTCTATTGGAAACCCAACTTCAATTGAAACCCCCTCCTCAAGGATATTACCCATGAATAATAACTGCACAAGCAATGAGCCATGTACTATTGCCCAGGTTCATGTGCCGCCTAAAACTATAGCCCACTCGCAGAACAGAGGCTTTAATGAAAATGTGAAAGAACCTAGCGCTAAACCCCAGGTTCCGCAAAGTCGGGCGCAGACGTTGTTAAGGCAGGTCGTTTCTCACAGCCAGGTAAATAAACAACAAAAAGACTATGAGAGCAAAGGAGAAACTCTCCCCCCCCCCTCGTGTAAATTTACCCCCCCAAACAAGCCCCTATGTTGTGGTACTTGCTGGGGTGCCTGAACTGAGGATGGGTCAAAAAGAGCCATACTTAGATTTAAAAAACAAGATTATTAATTGGCTTAATATACACAGACCGCTCCGGGGGCAGGAAAGGGGAGAAATTATTCACGTGAGGAGAGTATCATGGCTGGGGACCAGAGAGAAGGATATTGAGGGGGACTGTGTCATTGTAAATTTTAGGAATCCGGGTCTAGTGGAATACATATTGGGTAACTTTAATAAAAATGTAACTAGTACTGTACAGGCTATGCCATTAGGTTATTTCTATCTGAGAAGTAGAAACACATATCCCTTGGCCCAAAATCAGGGAAGGAGGGAAGGAGGAATAGACGATTATAGGAAAAGAAAACCTCAATATAGTCACTTCTCATCACTGGATCTGGATGGCCAGCAGTGGAAAAATAGATTCAGTCCCCTTCAATACCTGGACGAAAACGACTGACTAACCAACCCAGATATACAACCTGTGGGGAAAGAAACTAGAATGACCAGGGATAACATTGATTTAACTCCTACAGGAAGATATACACCGAACCCCCAGGAAGGCTCCCAGCAAAATCAGAATGGGGAGATACAAGACACCCGGCCTGAAGAGAGAGAGGCAGATGCTCTCCATATTTGTGATTCAAATTTGATAGGGAAACAGGGGGGAAAGGTGAAAATCACATCCTGGAATATAGCAGGTTTAGCAGGAAAAATAGCTAATGCAGATTTTAGAAATCAATTAAGGGAATCCCATATAGTAGCTCTACAGGAGACTTGGGCGGTTGAGCCCGACCTCTATCATTTGGAGGGTTACAAGCTATTTTTTGTCCCTGCACAAGAGAGTAGGGCAGGCAGAGCTAAAGGAGGTCTAATAATTTATGCTGATATTAATTTAAAGGGGAGATGGATAGTGCCATCCTGGACCTCAAAAAATTTGCAAGCAATAATATTTCATGGCTATGGGATGAAGGTACAACTATTTAACATTTATAACTCAGGCTCAGGAAGCGGCACTAAAACCGTGCTAGAGGAACTAGACACTAGATTACAACAGGAAGCCGATTCAAGGAAAGGCGGTGTAGATTCATTTGTCCTCTTAATGGGAGATTTAAATTGTCATTTATGCCCATATTTAACTTCAGTAACCACGGACTGGGATCTTTGTCCAGTTAGTAAAGGGCCACACTTCGAGCACAGCTCGGAGGGTACATCACTTACAAAATTAATAGGTAGTCACTCATTAGTACATACCATGGATCTAGTAATCCCAGGGCCAAAGGCTACCTTGGTACCAACTTTTAAAGGCAGGGGATGTTCGTCTATTATAGACTACATCCTGATAACTGCCTTTGCCAAACAATGGGTGGGGATGGTATGCACTAAATGGAGTCCCTTTAGTGATCACAATCCCTTATTTATAGAAATACTCTGCAGGGGTTATGTTGAAATGAATAAACAGCTAGATATTATCTTACAGCCTTCAGATCAAGGAAGGCGTTTAAAATGGGCAAAAATCAATGCCTCAGAATTTTATACTGCACTGATAGTAAAGGGGGAAAAGTGGGTTGAAGAGTGTCTAGATTTTAAAATAGAAGGAGCTGATTTAGTAGCTGCCTTCAGCGAACTAACTAAATTGGCCGAAAAATTATTGGAGGCGAAAGGTCCTAGAAAATCTGGGACCCACCCAAGATGGTTTGACGCAAGTTGTGCACGAGCGTTAAGAAATCTAAAATTAAGCCTTAAAGTAATTCCAAGGGACACAGTGGAAGTGGTAAAGTGTAGGAAAATTTATAACATTAAGATCAAAGAAAGGAAGGCTTCCCTAAAAGCAGAACTATGGGCTGACTTAAGAGAGGCCGGTGAAAACAGGGATTTTATTGAATTCTGGAAAATCATAAATAGGCCCTGTTTTCACGACCAAAATGCCCCAGTCATTAGCACAAATATCCTCCCGCAGCAATGGATGACCCACTTCGAGAGCCTTTATAACCAGTCTAAAGATCCTAAACATAAAGGGGAATGGGATGGTAATAGGAGCTGGGTGCAGGATTTTACACTCTCCGAGATTATCCAGGCAATTAAAGGGTTGACTCCAAATAAAGCCCCCGGGCCTGATGGCACCCCCCCAGATTTGTATAGAAGTAATATTGACTTGTGGGCCCCAATTTTAACGAGGGTGTTAAATGCAGCTATCAAGACAGGACTCCCTAGGTCGTGGTCCACCGCCTTAATTGTACCTATTTTCAAGAAGGGAAATAGGGACAATCCTCAGTGTTACAGACCCATATCACTGATCGACGTTTCTGCCAAAATACTGGGGCGGGTGATCCTAAACCGCTTAATGATCTGGACAGAAGAGCACCATACAATAGTGGATACCCAGTATGGTTTTAGAGCAGGAAAGTCGACCAGTGACCAATGTTTAAATTTATACCTTTTGGTCGCTAAATACACCAGAGCGAGCAATGGTACCATGTATATGGGTTTTATGGATCTGGCGGCGGCCTTTGACAATGTAAATAGAAGTAAACTTTGGGAAAGGATGAGTACTTTGGGGATTGACCAGGGACTTATAAGTATCCTAAGAGAATTACACTGGAACACCACAGCCAGGGTTCGCTTTAGTATGGAGGGAGGGCAAACTGACTCCTTCCCATGCTCTAGCGGAGTAAGGCAGGGATGCATTCTTGCCCCCTTCCTTTTCTCATTATACATTAATGACCTGGAGTCATGCCTCATAGCAACGGTGTTTAAAATTGGGACTCATACCATGGGCATTGTAACCACCTTCCCATATTTAGGTCTATTACTTGATGGCAAGATGCAATTTGACACATTACTAGAGGAACACTGTACTAAATTGGCTTCCTCATGTGGTGCAATTATGAACTTTGCCCAGAGACTGGGACGTTAGTCCCCAGAGCAAATAATGAGCTTGTATCGCTCAATAAGCACAGCCAAAGCAGTATATGGAGCCGAGGTTTGGGGCTTTAGGGATGCCAAACAGTTACAACTAGAGGAAGACAAATTCATCCGTAGAATCCTCAAGATCCCACACTCAATACCAGCTGAAATTGCACATTCCGAACTCGGAATTCCGTATATTGTAGATCAGGTCAAGATTAGACCGGTCTTGGCTTGGCTTAGTATTTGGGCTAATCCGGAGGCTGTATTAAGCCAAGAAATCCTCTCTGACTGTATACAAATGGACAAAGGGATGTCAATCCCTTGGCTGAATTATGTTAAACTAACTTTAGAGTCCGTAGGTCAGCACACCCTTTTTAGCACCCCTGCACTAATCACAAGGAACAATAAATTACAAATCAAAAGACTGTTGCTTGACAATTTGGAGAGGCTTAGGGAAACTAAAGCTTTTGCACTAAAACGGTCAGTGGTAGCACACTCCTTAGTTAAAGAGGCACCGGGTATGGAACCGTACCTATTTCTGATGTATAATCACCAGGATAGGTTTTTAATGTGCCGTTTTAGGCTCAATTTGTTGCAAAATATTTTAGCTTATCCGTCTGGTTTTACTGCAACTATTGAGCAGAAGGGTGCCTGCGGCTGCGACAACATGTCTCCGCAGGACACCCTTCATTTTGTATTATTATGTCCATTTTATCGTTACCCAAGGCGTATGTTTCTGGTTGAAATCTTAAAAAATGGAAAATTTCGGCATGCTAAAATAGCCCTCCTGTTTTTACAGAGAGCAAATGATATGCATACCTTATGTTCAGTAATAGGTTTTCTAAAAGCGGCAGTAAGACTAAGAAATACCAGAGACTAACCTATCATGAATAATATATTGATTTTTTTTGTATTTTAACAGGGTGATAGATGGTTAATTTTGATATTGATGTGATAAAAAATCATGTATGTTTCTGTGTTTTAAAATATGTACTTTTTATGATGATTTTTAACCATCGAATAAAGAATTAATTGATTGATTGATTGATTGAAATGTAAACACCACATTCCCCTTTTTTCACAACAAAAGTAGGAAACCACGCACTACCACGCCCCACATCTCATACCAAATCCCACACACCACGAAACACACCAGCTGACCAGTCTAGCATGAAAAGCAGCACACTGGAAGAAACACCAAAGTGGCGCAACAGAGGACAATACAGAGCTCAAAATAAGATGACGGGTGACTTACACCTTGACAATCATCCCAACTATAACAACAAGAAATGGGTGGCTTACTCACTCACAGCCATCCTATCCAACAGCACAAAATGGATACATCCACGCAGTCATCCTAATTACAACAACATGAAATGGGTGACTTACTCACTGACAGTCATCCCACAAGGATATAGTGAGCAACGGGCGACAAACCACTCGCAATCATCCCTAAACAAAACATAAACCATTACGAAACCTATGGGTAACTTATCTTCACACAGTCATCCCAACCAACATCAAGAAATGGGTGATATCCAAGCACAGTCATCCCAACCAACATCAAGAAATGGGTGACTTTTCCACGCACATTCATCCCAACCAACATCAAGAAATGGGTGACATCAATCCACAGTCATCCCAACTCAACAACAAGAAATGGGTAACTCGCAGTCCTCCTTCAATAAAAACACATCTACTATAGGGATAACTATGGGGACTTACTCCCTAACACTCCTCCCACAACTAAACGGCTAGGATAGAAATGGGTGACTTCCATGCCACACACCTTACCTCAAGCAATGGGCATCTCACTTGTGCACAAGTAGGAATACACAATGTCACAGAAACCCTTTTAACATATTCGAATCACAGTAATAATTCCCACACACAGGCAACTTGTGTACCAACAATAACAGACATCCAGTCGAAATAGCAGTGATCTTTTCCACCCGTAAGGTAAAAATTATAAAGATCTAAGAGACCTGCCATTGAATTTAAGAAGCGCTCCAACAATGACTTATCTGAATAGTGTGAAACGCCCGTTGCCTACGGCATTGGAGAAGAAGAATAGGAAGAACAAAAAGATGGTGGCACGTAGGAAAAATATGTCCCAGGTGGCCCGGGCACGTACGTGCTGCAAAACGTGCTGCGGTCTGGAAGCTATGAAGACACCGCCAAAATCTCCGCAGCACCTTCACACGACCCCAATGGGCATGGTAAGGGGTGCACGAGCCGCCTACAACACCATCTCGAGGCCCGTTCAAATGCCGCACACCAGTAACAGCATAACCACTCGGCCCATACCAATGTCGCACCTTGAAACTGAAAAAAACGTGTGGCACATCAGACCCGACAATTTCCATCAGCGCAAGTCACCAATCTGGAACAGTGAAAGAATAGTTTAAAACATGGGTCGTCCGTCAGCCGGTTCCTAATATTAGTAATAAAGTTGATGCCACTGCAGGTCTTTTTTGCCATTAAGTGCACACTGGCAGCAACTCCACACCGGCAGCTGACAACAAAACTAGTGCATGCAGTGCTAGCAAAGCTGCCTACTGAGTCAACCATGTGGACGCCTGTACTAATACCCTGGAGTGAAGGCTGTTAGATGTAGCGTAACACTGGTGGGGTGATCCCCAGGGCATCGTAGATTTCTGCAGGGTCCACTACCTTGAAACTTCTTCTTAATTTCACAACAGTTCTCTTGAAGCTTTTCTTTGTAGTCTTAGCTATTCAGTTTCTTTCTGCAGGTTAACTTCTTTAAATCAACTTGCACACGTAGTTCTTTCCTTAATATCATCGTCAAAATGTTGTAATGAAACTAGGGTCCATACTCTAAGGTGTAGATTACGTAAGAAAGTTTATTTATCTTAGTTCCAGGTAAAGAGTTCCAAAAGTAAGCTTCTAGGATAAGCCAACCTCCCTGCTGCTCAGCCCATACTTAACTGACACTCACAGACACCCAACATTCCAGTGCATCAGTGTGCACCAACATTCCACACAGCACACTCATACTGGCTGAGCAGCAGGTATAACACATTGATAGGGACCTATAGGACGAGAAGCACAACAGATTCCTCCCTTCTTTAGGTATCAGTACTGCCTAACTCATTGTCGGAGTTGGAGCCCCTTTTCATTAGTTTCCATAAAGAATCTAAGCAATTTTTCCAGTATTGTGGAGGGGGGAACCTGATACAGCCTCACTAGTGGACCATCATCTCCTGGCGTCTTACTGCCTGTCATCTCTGCTAGTGCCTCTGAGTTCCTCTAATTCCAGTTGGCTACCAACGCTTTGCCGTTGCTCAGCCATGTGTTTTGGAAGATCTGTCATCTGAAGGTACAGTTTCAGGGCAGTCTCTGACACAGCGTGGGTTGGGCAAATACCATCCGTAGATATTCAATGCAAGCTTCATTTATTTGGTTCCTAGAGATGATATCCACCCCCACGTGGTGCCAGTATTTGCACATGGGGTTTTGCCTTTTTAGGAGGCATGGTAATAATCTGATTTTGTCCCCCTTCCAAAACAACCAGTGCCTGTATTGTATGCATGTGTATTTTTCCTGTCTGCACCATGTGTTCACAACCTGTCTTGCTGCCTCAACGGACCGCCAAGGCCTTTTGGGCCGGGCATTGGTGTGGTTATCTACTCCAATCCCCTCTTTACTTCAGAAACCTGGGCCATACATTCTCCTCCCCGGGCTAGATTAATGCTGCCCACTTTGTTGCCCTGCTGTCCATATAATCGTGGGTGTCCTGGAAAAGCAATGTTGTGTACTCCCTGATGTGACTGACAAAAATGTCATTTGTCAACATATAAGTCTGCAGTCTCCATAGCGGAACTTTTAGCCTGACCAACTGTGTTAGTATAGTAAGGAGCAGTAGTGAGTTGTCTGATACATAGTTGTTTAAGTTTGTATATTTCGATGTCCTCTCTTCATCCCAGTATGTAATCTAAATGACTGCATATTCCATGCAGCGGTGAGTGGTGGGAGTATGTTTTCTGTAACGGGTGGTAGTGCCTCCAAATGTCCAGCAACTGTAGGGCAACCATGTCCCCCCCCCCCCCCCCCATGTAATTTCCACGTTGGGTTTAAGTCCCTTCCTCAAGGAAAAGTTGCCCATACATCAATCTTAAATAAAATTAAAGTCCCCACCCATACAATTTGCATGTCCAAGTATGGAGCAATGAGTCTCATTACTTCAGGAAAGAAGAGCACATCATCTATGTTTGCAGCATAAATGTTAACAAGGCAGGTGTCAAACCCATCCAGTATTACAACCATGATCAGATATTTACCCTTAGGGTCTTAGTGTACCATCCTCTCAATGAAAGGGACCCCGGCCGAAATCCAAGTCACCACCCCTCCTCTGTAATTAGATTATGTAGCTGCAAATGTGTTCTCCCTCATCCTCTTTCCCATTTTCACCACTTCATCTTGGAGCAGATGGATTTCCTGCAACATTACAATTTGCGCTTTATATCTGCGGAATAGACTGTAATGTTCAGGGCAGCTATTAAGGGCTATGATGTTCAAGGTTATTAACACCATAGCCATGACCACAATAAGCGTTTAGCGAGAGCTTCTGTTCGAGTTGGGCCTGGATGACAGCCCCTGATTTTGTAATTACTGCTGTGCCTGCCGTCTCAGCGATCCTCAATGCACCTTGTACTTTCTCAGAAAAACAAAAAATAATTCTCTCCAAAGCAAACAAAGCACCACCCCATAGTCTCTCCTCCCCCTGAAGTTGTAGGTACGAAGAGCATCATAAGCCACTCTTTGCCGCCCCCCCCCAGTGTACCATGAGCAGGGACACTAGACCCACAGACCTATAATTCCAGATGTTTGGACTTCCAGGATAGCCCATCCCAATATCAGGCATATGCAGTCTTACAGCATAGTCTCTGCAGTGTGCCACCCAGACGGTGCGGCAGCAACTTCGCAGCAAGGGCCAGAGTCACATTACGAGGTGCTGGCTATTTCCCTGGAATTGATGTTGCCTTTTCATTGATTCAAGGCTCCTCACGGGCACCTCACGTTCGTCTGATGATGACTCTCCCTCTCTGTCTTTTGGCTATACTCGTGAATTGTTATCCTCCGTGTTTGTGGGGCATCGGTCGCTCAGGTTCCATGTCTCCATCTGCCTCTCCACTGCGGTGTCGGGTGCTGCAAGCGTGAACTCTCCACGGACTGGCCACCATGACTTGCCACACATTTCCATCCAGGCCTACACATCTTCAGGTTTGTCAAAAAAGTAACTCTTACCCTGAGCGCTAACTTTCAGGAACACTGCAAAGAGCAACATGTACTGAAGGCCTATGGCTAAGAGTTTTTGCTTAAATTCAACATAAGTTTTCCTCTGTGCTTGGTCCTTCCTAGTGTAATCAGGGTAGATGGTTATGGCATGATTTTTGAAGGTGCACCACACCACCATTCTAGATTCTTTCAAAATACAATCATGGTCTTTGTGATTTATAATGTGTGTTATCAGGGCCCTAGGAGGAGCCCCTGGTGGGAGCCACGTTGTCAGAGCGTAGTGAGCTCTATCAACAATAGACATGCTCAATAGACATTTAGCAAAAGACACACAATTGATGGACGGAAGGCAGAACAAATCAAAACATTCACCCCCAGTCAAGAGATCTGGGTTAAATCCATCATTCTTTTGCTCACTATGTCACCCCAGTTTATACCTGGCCATATGCAAATCAGTCTTGACCCTGTGCATCATGGGAACAGTACAGCCCAAACTGCCAAGCCAGGTCCTCCCTGGACCAGAAACAAGCAACCTAGGACCGGTATCAGGGTATCACCCCTCTTCAGCCAGGATAGCTTGATTCCAGGGGCCCAGTGAGCGCGGGACCCACGTCTGTGCATACCCGGCGCACTTAGGGTGAGAAAGCAAAAGACACACAATTGGGGTGAATGTATGACATTGTTCTGCATTCTGTCCATCAACTGTTGTTTTTGCATTTGTCACTACGAGTGGGACAGGTATGCACAGACGTGGGTCCCGTGCTCTCCATGCCACTGGAATCAAGCTACCCTGGCTGGAGAGGGGTAAAACCCTGAAACCGGTCCTAGGATGCTTGTTTCCAGTCCAGGGAGGGCCTGGCATGGCAGTTCGGGCTGGACTGTTCCCATGAGGCACAGGGTCAAGACTGATTTGCATATGGCTGGGTTCAAACTGGCATGGCATCGTGAACAAAAAAACGATGGATTTAGGCCCAGATCTCTGTACTGGGGTGAATGTATAACATTGTTCTGCATTCTGTCCATCAACTGTTGTTTTTGCATTTGTCACCCCGAGTCGGACTGGTATGCCCAGACGTGGGTCCCTTGCTCTCCATGCCTCTGGAGTCAAGCTATCCTGGCTGAAGAGGGTTGAAACACCGAAACCGGTCCCAGGATGCTTGTTTCCAGTCCAGGGAGGATCTGGCTTGGCAGTTCGGGCTGGACTGTTCCCATGAGGCACAGGGTCAAGACTGATTTGCATATGGCTGGGTTCAAACTGGAATGGCATGGTAAGCAAAAACACAATGGGTTTAGGCTTAGATCTCTGTACTGGGGTGAATGTATGACATTGTTCTGCATTCTGTCCATCAACTGTTGTTTTTGCAATAGACATTCAGGTCTGAGCTCTCGCCGTTCACAATCTTCCTGAAATTATTATGAGCTGTCCCCTCTGCTCAGGAAACCCCAAAAAACAAAAATTGTTGCAGCGTAAGTGGTTTTCATACATTTTCTGCTCTTTCTTCTAAAATCCTCGTTGTTGCAGCTAACTTAGCCATTTTGTCTTTTAGTATTTTGATTACTGATTGAAGGTCCAATACCATACTTTTCCACCACCTTGCGCAGGTCTGCATGCAGAAGGTTCACTTCTACAGAAACTGTCTCTAGCTTCCCTTCCAGGGCCTTTGGCAATTGATGAATTGCTGCCATCAATTCTAGTCTACATGGCTCCTTCAATGGATGGAGTCACCTGTACCCTCTGGGACTTCACCTGCTGCGTCGTTCTCTGCATGGGGGGGCCTGCTTCATTGTGTAGTACATTATGGTGTTGCTGCAGTTTAGCCACTTTCTTATTTCCCATAGTTGTGCTGCAAGAGGCCATCCTCACAGGGTGTGTCAGGCGCCTCCTACGTCTCCCTTAATGCATAGGGGCTCCGGTCGCCCCCAGCAGCACTTAAATCTGCAAGCCCATGGCAGCAACCCTGTATGACACACAACAGGCTATATGGCAGCTCCACACATCTCTTATCTAACCTTCTTCTGTGGGCCATCACACATCCAATTAGATGTGGTCAATGTGAGTTTCTGGAGCCAAACACTCACAGAGTGCCGTTGGACCCTCGCATTGGTTCCTGGTTCGAGCAGTAGCGACTTGTGGCCCACTCACAAGCTTTCACAGCCCAATCGGTCTTTCAATCTTTCTCCCTGGGGGGGCAAATCAGTGTCCTTCAGGCTGCTGCAAGGGGGAGGAAGGTCCTCACTGCCATAGCAGGATGCCTTGCTGAAGGTCGTTGCCCAGGGCATATCGTAGCTGCTTCAGCACCCATTGCCAGTCGCTAGTTCCATGTGGCCAATACACAGTTTCTGCGCATTCGGCTTAAGACTTGGGGGTCGCACTCTCTCAGCGGGCAGTCTTGCGCCAGATCTGAAATGGATCGTCTTTCCTGCAGCACGGCAGTGTGTTTCACACTCTCAATATGGTCGCTCACACTCCATACGTGGCCTCCGCTACACACTGGCAGTCTGTTTCTCAGCATCAAACGTGCCCCGGATGGTCCCCACAGGATTGCTCAAGTCAGCGACATCTGTTTTGGTTGATCTGGTTTGAATCGGTCCAGTGCTTGCTCAGGATTTTGAAGAATTACGTGTGGGGTGAATGGCCATCCCCCCAAACAGAGTTGATTAATCTAGAACATATGTGGCACACCTGTTCATGCATCTACAATATATATTCAAATCAGCTTTGGCGGATTGAAACCAAGTTTTTAAAATCATTTAACACCAAGTCTTCTGTGAACATAATAGATTATTTACCATCGCAGAAAAGTCAAAATAAAATGTGATAAAAGCAGCAAGTAAATAAACAGTTTAAAATACACACACCATGTAATATAGTTGCATTTTATAAAAAGCCAAATAATCTGAGGCATCCATGTAATAGAAAAACGTTCTCACAAACAGTGGCGTATGCTACAGGTCTAAAATACAGGTGATAGAAATATCCTTTCACTAAGGGACAGATGTAAAAAATGTAGAGATTGTGATTTCCTAATTATGAGTCTTACTGAATCGCAAATAGGAAATCGCAATTCCTAATGTACAACATAAGTATAAAGAAAATAGAGATTTCTAATGAGTTTGCAAATTGTCCTACCTCATGAATATTAATTAGGTAGGTTGCAATTTGTGACCCATTAGGAATCACAGCCATCACAGGGATGGTGGTCAGCTGAGGTCAGCAAACCACCTTGTCTATGATTGCTTTTTAATAAAGCAAACATATTTATTAAAATGCAGTCTGTTTTCCTTAAAGGAGAACATGATGTATTTAACAAGCAAAAAATGAAACTTTGAAGTTTTATTAGGTCTCAGCTAGACAGCAAAGGTGCTGTCTTGTCGAGACATGTTGTTTACAATATGTGAGCTACAGCCTGCCCATAGGCTTACCATTTGTTCGCTTCAATGTCCCTCTCGTATCCATTGTAGGAGAGTAGGGTCTGCAATCCTATGATCACCCAGATTTTTTTGCTTTTGCTTCATTGGTTTACGACTTTCCCCGGCTGTGGGCCTGCCAATCAGACCCACAGCCTAGCTGTTCTCTCTCGAAATTAACACACATGTACGTTAGGTGCATCCACTAATTGGAACTGGGCCGCCTTGTCAGTCCCTGTCTCAGCATACCACAGGTATCCAGGGCATCGGTGTACCCAGGGCCTACCAGGGGCTGAAGCATGTATTATGCCACCCCTGGAATGGCCGCCCAAATCTGACACAACTGGCTGCACGACAGCTGGGGCCACGTGGTGTAATCACCCGTTGCTGTAGGTGTAGTATTCCTACACCTAAACCCTAAAATGGACACATGGATTCCTATCAGTCACTCCTATAGCAGGCCTTATCAATCCTGAAGGCAGAGTGCAGGGAATCATGTGGGACGGTGCTCTGGCGCGAGCTGAGCCCGTCGACGGCTTGCGGAACCAAGTCCTAATAGCCGTTCCATGGTGACGCGGGCCAACTACTTTTAATGCATTATAATCCTGGCGGTTATTTGCTAACTTTGGCCTCACATCACCTACACATGTCGAGTAAGGTGTCATACGAATGGGAATACAAACCCCTCGCCAGTCCTGGTGACGGGGTTAGCATTCCCCCCTTTTAGAGGGACACGACATGGAAGTAACCTTGAACCCCGGTTAAAGTTGACTCAAGCCTCAGCATCACAAAATGGATGCTGCCACCAGACACAAGTCTGACCTCCTGCTGCTGGGGGACCTTCCAGCAAGGGGAGCTTGGACAAAGGGTTTCCTGTCAAGGGCGGTGTTAGCACCGTCCCAGACAGGGTTTGTGTATCCCAGGTAGGCAGGGCTGAAAGGAAGGTGATTGCAAGTGGCACCCCGGTGCTCACTGTGCATAGCCCGGCTCAAACCAGTTTCGGGGGCACACCAGCCCCTGAGCTGGCGCGAAGCCGGACAAAGGATAGGGGTGTAACCACCCCCCTCCTGGCTCCACCCATAGGTAGAACCTAGTCACGGGCCAGCCCCTTTTCTTAGAATAAAGGTAGGAGCGAGTCCCCTTCCCAAATTGGATAATCAGATAATCGGATAACTCCGAATCACGAACCACTTTCCACGAAAGGAACTCTTGACTATTTCTGAAGACTCTCCCTTGTGGCTAAGGAGTAGCCACCCTGCACCAGCAGGCACCATCTAAGCGCTTGCGGGTTGCTGTAAGTCTCTCCTACGGATCAAGACTGCCCAGCTCGACGAGACCCGAGTCCCTGCCATCTCTGACCTTTTACCTACCTCATCAGCCCAGCTGAGAGTCGTAGGTGTGACGAGACCTGCGGGACCGGCCATCTTCAGAACCTGCACGACGCTTATCTAGCACGCCCACCGAGGGACCCTCGAGTGAGTGCACCTAGGGTTTGAGAAGCCCTAACCCTGAGCAGCTCCAGCATCGAAGTCTGCCTCCCCAGCATCCCCGAGATCTGCGTGGGGGCCCTTCCGCTCCTTGCTGTTCACCGCGTTGTTCGACCACTTGCCGACCGGCTTGTGGCCCTCTTCACGACGCACCACGATTGTTTCATCACTAGTCTGGTTGCTCCAGACTGGCTCTTGCTCCCCTTCAACAGAGGAGTACCACGGACCCTCCTGGTCCACTCCCGACGCCATCTTGACTCCCCCGCTTGGGTTGCCACTGCCAAGATCCGCTGCCCCTGCCTGGGCCCAGCATCATCGACAGCAGACACCTTCGTGGGACAGCTCGCCCTCCATCCTGGTCGCCGCCGCGCCTCCTGGCCCGAGGAACAGCCGAGTCCGACGTCACCCACTCACCTGGTCGAGGTGACTTCAGCCGGTACCCTCCTGGTACCACACGATCGCTGGCTAGCGGTTGAGAACTGAGTCCCCTCTGCTTTCAGGTTTCCTTCATCCCCGATCCAGGCTTGGATCGCTCTGAACATCGTCACTGGTCGCCTGCCAGCAACTTCTTCCTTCAGGCTCCTGAGACTACACGAGGACTCCCGACATCTTGCCGAACTTCACGCAGCCGCAGCCTCCGGGCTAGGTAACTCGAGCATCTCGGTGCTCCATCGCAGGTTCGCTCTACAAGTGTCCAGTTCCTTTTTCGTTTAGTCCCACTGATCGGATCACTCCGGAATCAGTACCTCCAGACTCTAACCATTCGCATTTCACTGTTAGTGTAGATGGTTTCTCGTGCCCCTCGGGCATTTGTGTAAATTGTGCAACTGAAGTATTTTCCTAAGAGTTTTGTAGTGTGCTTAGCTCCCTGACTCATAAAGAGCCAGGGTAGTCTTGTTATAAATAAATATCCTTTATTTTCATAACAACTTGTGTGGTGTCCTTTCGCTTGGTGTTCAAGGGGTATATGTGATGGTAAACAGCTGGCTTAACACGCCCTCTAGAGTTTAGCCTAAGACTGCTCGTATCCACGCTACTAGGATAGCTGGTCTAAAAGGTTGACTTACAACCAATCATCAATAAGGGTCGTTTGGAATGATACACAGTGATCACTAGAATAGTGAGCACTACATATCAGGCCAACTTCTCACATTGGTGAGCAGCGGTTGGGATTTGAGCTTGCTGTTGTTTTACCACACACGTATCCTAAGAATATCGCAGTGAAAGATCACATAAGTACCCAGGTACATATAACTTAACTTAGAATACTCCGAGTTCTACTGAACCGGCTGTTGTAGTGTAACAGGGCTTAGCACACCCTGACTACAACTCTTAGCAAGGGATCAGTAGGTAAACCCATAGTGTAGGTAGGTGCAACACTTACACCTCACTAGAAAAGCATGTCGATCCACGGAGAGTCTTCGCAGACTCCCTTAGTGGTCAGTGACCCTCCACAGGTCGTGTCACGATATGCAACTCTTAGCTTCAAGGAGATGCGACAACTGTGCGCCTCCAGGAAGCTAAACCAGGGTTCTAACCCTACCATCGCAATTCTGATAGGTCTCTTAGAGGCGTACGATGCTAGGAGGTCCTCTAACACAGGTCCCCCCAGTGCAGATGGGAACATGCCGCCCTTAGAGGGAACCCTCGGTGACCCAGACCTCGACCTCCACACAGAGGAGGAGGACGAGGACGAGTTATCGGGAGACGAGGCAGACAAAGGTCCAGTGGTAGTCGGCAGGCTTACTAGGACCAATTTAAGCAGGCATGAGAATGGAACTGGGGGAGCCCCGGGCCCACGCTCAAGCAGGCTTAACCTTGGGAACGGACGAGCTAGGTCTCTCTCCAGAGGCTCTGGCAGATCGGTTCATACACATGTCTCTCAGGCATCTTCTCAGAGAGGGATGACTTCCCCTCAGAGGAGGGAGCATGAAGCGAAGATGCGGGAGGTCAATCTGAGGATCGAGCGGGAAGAACTTGCCCTCGCCAAAGAAAGACTTGCCTTGGCCCGAGAGCAGAAATTAAGTGGGTTAGATCCCACTGGTGGCAGCATTCTCAATAGAGAGAAAGACAGGGGTATAGACACTAGACACCTGAGTAAAATAGTGCCCCCCTTTAAACAAGGGGACGACATCCACAAGTGGATAACTGCCTTGGAGAGGGCCTGCACTGTCCAGTGCGTCCCCCCAAGTCAGTGGGCAGCTATACTGTGGCTTTCCTTTGAAGGTAAAGGAAGGGACAAGCTCCTCACTACAAGAGCTGAGGATGCTAACAACTACCAAGTCCTGAAGAACACACTGATTGATGGGTTCGGCTTAACCACGGAACAGTACCGGGTGCTGTTCCGGGACACCCAGAAAATTCAGTCTCAGGATTGGGCTGACTTTGTCGATTGTGCCACTAAGGCTTTGGAAGGCTGGTTGCTGGGTAGCAAGGTTACTGATTACACAGGATTGTACAATCTTATCATGCGAGAACAGATTTTAAACAACTGTCAGAACCAATTGTTGCATCAGCACCTTGTCGACTCGGATCTGACCTCTCCCCAAGAATTGGGAAAGAAGGCGGACAGATGGGTCAGAACAAGGGTCAAGCAGAACCAGAATCAGAACCAGGGTGGTCAGAAGAAAGCAGACCAAAAGGGTAACAAGAACGAACAAAATGACCAGAAGTCTTCGACAGGTCCCCAACAAACCAAAGAGGGTGGGGGTCAGGCTTCACAGAAGAAGAAGACTCAAGAAGGCCAGTCAAAAAGGTGGTGCCAATACTGTAAAAGTAAGACTCACTGGTTTAGTGAGTGCACCAAGAAAGGAGGGCAAACTCCTACCACTGCAGCCCCTAAGGCACCTGCGCCCCCTAGTACGGTCAGCAGTGGTAGTGCGCCTCCCAAGGCATTAGTTGGGTTAACCTTGGGAACCGAGGGGAGTGACGACTTAGTCGGCACGCTCACTCAGGCCGTCCTTGTCTGTACAGGGGATATGGATATGTCCCCTGATGCCAGTCTCAATACTTTGGGAAAATACAGACAGACACCTTTGATAAATGGAAGAGTGGCTCAGGCCTACAGGGACACGTGTGCCAGTGTCACCATGGTGACGCCTAACTTCGTGGACCCTGGACAGATCATGCTAGGTACCAGTTACCTAGTGACCAATGCCAGCAACGTCACTACCAATCACAGTATGGCAGTTGTTGATTTCTCCTGGGGAGGGGTAAGTGGCCCGAAAAAGGTTGTGGTTAGTTCAGACCTCCCCGTAGAATGTCTGTTGGGCAATGATTTGGAAACGTCACAATGGTCAGAAGTGGAGCAGAGGACTCACATGGAGATGTTAGGCTTGCCAGCACATGTCCTTGCTGTGACCAGGTCACAGGCCAAAAGATGCCCCACTGAACAGGTGCTGGATCCTGGAAGAACGGACCAGACACCTTCCAAGAAAAGGAGCAGTAAGGGTAAGGCTTCGCCTTCCCCCTTGCCCCAGGTCGTGGATCAAGTCTCCGAGGAGGCTGACCTTAAAGAACTGAGGGAAACTGAGCCGCAAGAGCTTGAACCTGGTCAGGTTGAGTTTCTGGGCTCAGGGGGACCCTCCAGGGAAGACCTGGGGAAGGCACAGTTAGACTGCCCCTCACTTGAACCCCTCAGACAGCAGGCCGCTGCTGAGGCTGCAGGGAACGCCACAGGTACCCACAAAGTGTACTGGGACGATGGACTCCTGTACTCCGAGGCAAGAGACCCCAAACCTGGTGCGACCAGGAGGCTGGTCATCCCCTTGTCTCTGAGAGGTTTCCTTCTCACCTTGGCCCACGAGATTCCCCTTGCAGGTCACTTAGGCCAGAATAAGACTTGGGACAGAATTGTTCCACACTTTCACTGGCCTCACATGTCCGAAGATACGAAGGAGTTTTGCCGCTCCTGTGTCACTTGCCAAGCCAGTGGTAAGTCAGGTGGCACGACAAAGGCCCCCCTCATACCACTACCAGTGGTGGGGGTACCCTTTGAACGAGTGGGGATCGACATTGTCGGACCAATGGAACCCCAGACAGCATCAGGGCACAAGTTTATACTGGTGGTGGTGGACCACGCCACCAGGTATCCTGAAGCTATTCCCCTTAGGACCACTACAGCACCTGTGGTGGCACGGGCACTACTTGGAGTGTTCTCCAGAGTGGGCTTCCCTAAGGAGGTCGTCTCAGACAGAGGTGCAAACTTCATGTCGGGATATCTGACTGCTATGTGGAAGGAATGTGGTGTCAACTACAAGTTCACCACACCCTATCACCCACAATGCAATGGGCTTGTTGAGAGATTCAATAGGACCCTAAAAGGGATGATTCACGGACTACCTGAAAAGCTTCGGCGGAGATGGGATGTCCTGATACCCTGCCTCTTGTTCGCCTACAGAGAGGTCCCGCAGAAGGGGGTTGGCTACAGCCCTTTTGAGCTTCTGTTCGGACATCCTGTAAGGGGACCCCTTTGTTTGGTAAAGGAAGGATGGGAGAGACCTCTCAGAAAGCCGGCATCAAACATTGTGGACTATGTGCTCGGTCTCCGCTCGCGGATGGCGGAGTACATGGAAAAGGCGTCTAAAAACCTTGAGGCGAGCCAAGAATTACAGAAAGCTTGGCACGACCAAAAGGCTGTCCTAACTGTGTACCAGCCTGGACAGAAGGTGTGGGTGCTGGAGCCAGTGGCCCCAGCAGCACTCAAAGACAAATGGTCTGGGCCCCACACGATCATTGAGCAAAAGGGAGAGGTCACCTACCTGGTAGACCTGGGAACTCCCCGGAGCCCCCACAGGGTGCTCCATGTAAACAGGCTCAAGGCATATGTCGACAGGGAGGGCATGGGCTTGCTCATGGCCACAGATGAGGGACAGGAGGAGGAGAGTGACCCTCTCCCAGACCTGCTCTCTCAGAACCCTGACGATGGATCAGTAGATGGTGTTGTCTTTTGTGGCAGCCTCTCTGGACATCAACAAGAGGATTGTAAACAGGTTCTTCAATCCTTTCGACATATGTTCTCTCTGACACCCAGTCAGACCAAGTGGTGTACCCATGAGGTCGACACTGGGGACAGTCTGCCCGTAAAGAGTAAAATCTATCGGCAACCTGATCATGTCAGGGACTGCATCAAGACAGAGGTGCAGAAAATGTTGGAGCTGGGAGTCATTGAACCCTCGGACAGCCCCTGGGCTAGTCCCGTAGTGCTCGTGCCGAAACCTCACACCCAGGGCGGTAAGAAAGAGATGAGGTTTTGCGTGGACTACAGAGGTCTCAATGCGGTCACTAAGACCGACGCCCACCCGATACCAAGAGCAGACGAACTTATCGACCGGTTGGCCTCGGCCAACTACTTAAGTACGTTTGACCTGACAGCTGGGTATTGGCAAATCAGGTTAGCTGAGGAGGCCAAGCCCAAAACAGCATTTTCTACCCCGGGTGGGCATTATCAGTTCGTGGTAATGCCCTTTGGTTTGAAAAATGCACCTGCCACCTTCCAAAGGCTGGTGAATCGAGTTCTCACTGGGTTGGACGACTTCTGTGCGGCGTATCTGGACGATATCGCTGTCTTTAGCTCCACCTGGGAGGATCACCTGGTCCACCTGAGGAAAGTGTTAGAGGCCCTGCAGAAGGCAGGCCTCACTATCAAGGCCACCAAGTGCCAGATAGGGCAGACACAGGTTGTATACCTGGGCCACCTTGTAGGTGGAGGCCAGGTTCAACCATTGGAGAGCAAAATACAGGCCATCCAGGACTGGGCTCCTCCAACCACCCAGACTCAGGTTCGAGCTTTCTTGGGCCTGACTGGTTATTACCGGAAATTTGTCAGAAATTATGGATCCATTGTGACCCCGCTAAACGACCTGACAAGTAAAAAGATGCCAAAAAAAGTTCAGTGGACAGCAAGCTGTCAGAAGGCATTCGATGACCTAAAGCAGGCCATGTGCACAGCACCTATCCTAAAGAGTTCAGACTACTCCAAACCATTCATTGTCCAAACAGACGCTTCGGAGCTGGGTGTGGGAGCTGTTCTATCGCAACTGAATTTTGATGGTCATGACCAGCCCATAGCTTTTATTAGCAGGAGGCTGACCCCCAGAGAGAAGAATTGGTCAGCTATTGAGAGGGAGGCCTTTGCTGTGGTTTGGGCCCTGAAGAAGTTGAGGCCATACTTGTTTGGCACTCACTTCAAGATTCAGACCGACCATAAGCCCCTCTTGTGGCTAAATCAAATGAAGGGTGAAAACCCCAAACTACTTAGGTGGTCCATTTCCCTACAGGGGATGGACTTCACAGTGGAGCATAGACCTGGCACTGATCATGGCAATGCAGATGGGCTCTCCAGGTATTTCCACTTAGAGCAAGAAGACTCACCTGGTCAAGGTTAGCTTATTGTCCCAAAGTTTGGGGGGGGGTCATGTAGGAGAGTAGGGTCTGCAATCCTATGATCACCCAGATTTTTTTGCTTTTGCTTCATTGGTTTACGACTTTCCCCGGCTGTGGGCCTGCCAATCAGACCCACAGCCTAGCTGTTCTCTCTCGAAATTAACACACATGTACGTTAGGTGCATCCACTAATTGGAACTGGGCCGCCTTGTCAGTCCCTGTCTCAGCATACCACAGGTATCCAGGGCATCGGTGTACCCAGGGCCTACCAGGGGCTGAAGCATGTATTATGCCACCCCTGGAATGGCCGCCCAAATCTGACACAACTGGCTGCACGACAGCTGGGGCCACGTGGTGTAATCACCCGTTGCTGTAGGTGTAGTATTCCTACACCTAAACCCTAAAATGGACACATGGATTCCTATCAGTCACTCCTATAGCAGGCCTTATCAATCCTGAAGGCAGAGTGCAGGGAATCATGTGGGACGGTGCTCTGGCGCGAGCTGAGCCCGTCGACGGCTTGCGGAACCAAGTCCTAATAGCCGTTCCATGGTGACGCGGGCCAACTACTTTTAATGCATTAAAATCCTGGCGGTTATTTGCTAACTTTGGCCTCACATCACCTACACATGTCGAGTAAGGTGTCATACGAATGGGAATACAAACCCCTCGCCAGTCCTGGTGACGGGGTTAGCATTCCCCCCTTTTAGAGGGACACGACATGGAAGTAACCTTGAACCCCGGTTAAAGTTGACTCAAGCCTCAGCATCACAAAATGGATGCTGCCACCAGACACAAGTCTGACCTCCTGCTGCTGGGGGACCTTCCAGCAAGGGGAGCTTGGACAAAGGGTTTCCTGTCAAGGGCGGTGTTAGCACCGTCCCAGACAGGGTTTGTGTATCCCAGGTAGGCAGGGCTGAAAGGAAGGTGATTGCAAGTGGCACCCCGGTGCTCACTGTGCATAGCCCGGCTCAAACCAGTTTCGGGGGCACACCAGCCCCTGAGCTGGCGCGAAGCCGGACAAAGGATAGGGGTGTAACCACCCCCCTCCTGGCTCCACCCATAGGTAGAACCTAGTCACGGGCCAGCCCCTTTTCTTAGAATAAAGGTAGGAGCGAGTCCCCTTCCCAAATTGGATAATCAGATAATCGGATAACTCCGAATCACGAACCACTTTCCACGAAAGGAACTCTTGACTATTTCTGAAGACTCTCCCTTGTGGCTAAGGAGTAGCCACCCTGCACCAGCAGGCACCATCTAAGCGCTTGCGGGTTGCTGTAAGTCTCTCCTACGGATCAAGACTGCCCAGCTCGACGAGACCCGAGTCCCTGCCATCTCTGACCTTTTACCTACCTCATCAGCCCAGCTGAGAGTCGTAGGTGTGACGAGACCTGCGGGACCGGCCATCTTCAGAACCTGCACGACGCTTATCTAGCACGCCCACCGAGGGACCCTCGAGTGAGTGCACCTAGGGTTTGAGAAGCCCTAACCCTGAGCAGCTCCAGCATCGAAGTCTGCCTCCCCAGCATCCCCGAGATCTGCGTGGGGGCCCTTCCGCTCCTTGCTGTTCACCGCGTTGTTCGACCACTTGCCGACCGGCTTGTGGCCCTCTTCACGACGCACCATGATTGTTTCATCACTAGTCTGGTTGCTCCAGACTGGCTCTTGCTCCCCTTCAACAGAGGAGTACCACGGACCCTCCTGGTCCACTCCCAACGCCATCTTGACTCCCCCGCTTGGGTTGCCACTGCCAAGATCCGCTGCCCCTGCCTGGGCCCAGCATCATCGACAGCAGACACCTTCGTGGGACAGCTCGCCCTCCATCCTGGTCGCCGCCGCGCCTCCTGGCCCGAGGAACAGCCGAGTCCGACGTCACCCACTCACCTGGTCGAGGTGACTTCAGCCGGTACCCTCCTGGTACCCACACGATCGCTGGCTAGCGGTTGAGAACTGAGTCCCCTCTGCTTTCAGGTTTCCTTCATCCCCGATCCAGGCTTGGATCGCTCTGAACATCGTCACTGGTCGCCTGCCAGCAACTTCTTCCTTCAGGCTCCTGAGACTACACGAGGACTCCCGACATCTTGCCGAACTTCACGCAGCCGCAGCCTCCGGGCTAGGTAACTCGAGCATCTCGGTGCTCCATCGCAGGTTCGCTCTACAAGTGTCCAGTTCCTTTTTCGTTTAGTCCCACTGATCGGATCACTCCGGAATCAGTACCTCCAGACTCTAACCATTCGCATTTCACTGTTAGTGTAGATGGTTTCTCGTGCCCCTCGGGCATTTGTGTAAATTGTGCAACTGAAGTATTTTCCTAAGAGTTTTGTAGTGTGCTTAGCTCCCTGACTCATAAAGAGCCAGGGTAGTCTTGTTATAAATAAATATCCTTTATTTTCATAACAACTTGTGTGGTGTCCTTTCGCTTGGTGTTCAAGGGGTATATGTGATGGTAAACAGCTGGCTTAACACGCCCTCTAGAGTTTAGCCTAAGACTGCTCGTATCCACGCTACTAGGATAGCTGGTCTAAAAGGTTGACTTACAACCAATCATCAATAAGGGTCGTTTGGAATGATACACAGTGATCACTAGAATAGTGAGCACTACATATCAGGCCAACTTCTCACATCCATCATTCCTGTTTGTCCATGGCATGCATGCGTCATGCCTCTTCGTGTGTTTGGCCCTCGTCCAGAGCATAGACCAAGTACTTGTGTCCATCCAGTGCTCCCATTTTTGGAACTACTTTGTTTCTTTGTCTTTGAGCACTCCATATGAGTGCTCGTGTTTTCACAGGCACAGTCTTCTCCTATTTGCCCCATCCCTGTAGCTTCCTTCCCTCCCCAGATCTTGTTCCTCACCCGCACTTGCTCATGTTTCTTTACCCCCCCCCCCCCCCACCCCCCCTTGTGCTGTTTCTGGACAGGAAACCAAAAACCTCTACAGACAATCCATTTTGTTTCTTGTTTCAATGGCTGCCCCTGCAGAAGCTCGTAATTTAAAGGGCATCCAAGAAAACATCACTGCAGACAAGTTGCGGGTAAAACAACAGTTGATGGACAGAATGCAGAACAATGTCATACATTCACCCCAGTACAGAGATCTGGGCCTAAATCCATCGATTTTTTGCTCACGATGCCATTCCAGTTTGAACCCAGCCATATGCAAATCAGTCTTGACCCTGTGCCTCATGGGAACAGTCCAGCCCTAACTGCCAAGCCAAGTCCTCCCTGGACTGGAAACAAGCATCCTAGGACTGGTTTCGTGGTTTCACCCCTCTTCAGCCAGGATAGCTTGACTCCAGTGGCATGGAGAGCACGGGACCCACGTCTGGGCATACCCGTTCCACTCGGGGTGACAAATGCAAAGACAACAGTTGATGGACAGAATGCAGAACAATGTCATACATTCACCCCAGTACAGAGATCTGGGCCTAAATCCATCGTTTTTTTGCTCACCATGCCATTCCAGTTTGAACCCAGCCGTATGCAAATCAGTCTTGACCCTGTGCCTCATGGGAACAGTCCAGCCCGAACTGCCAAGCCAGGTCCTCCCTGGACTGGAAACAAGCATCCTAGGACCGGTTTCGGGGTTTCACTCCTCTTCAGCCAAGATAGCTTAATTCCAGTGGCATGGAGAGCACGGGACTCACGTCTGAGCATACCCGTCCCACTCGGGGTGACAAATGCAAAAACAACAGTTGATGGACAGAATGCAAAACAATGTCATACATTCACCCCAGTACAGAGATCTGGGCCTAAATCCATCGTTTATTTGCTCACCATGCAATTCCAGTTTGAACCCAGCCGTATGCAAATCAGTCTTGACCCTGTGCCTCATGGGAACAGTCCAGCCCGAACTGCCAAGCCAGGTCCTCCTTGGACTGGAAACAAGCATCCTAAAACCGGTTTCGGGGTTTCACCCCTCTTCAGCCAGGATAGCTTGATTCTAGTGGCATGGAGAGCACGGGACTCACGTCTGAGCATACCCGTCCCACTCGGGTCGACAAATGCAAAAACAACAGTTGATGGACAGAATGCAGAACAATGTCCTACATTCACTCCAGTACAGAGATCTGGGCCTAAATCCATCGTTTTTTTGCTCACCATGCCATTCCAGTTTGAACCCAGCCATATGCAAATCAGTCTTGACCCTGTGCCTCATGGGAACAGTCCAGCCCAAACTGCCAAGTCAGGTCCTCCCTGGACTGGAAACAAGCATCCTAGGACCGGTTTCGGGGTTTCACCCCTCTTCAGCCAGGATAGCATGAGGAATAGATTAACTTTATTTCTGCCTCTCATGCCAATGCATGTTTAAAATAAACATGTTGCCAGAGAGAAGAGCTGCAGAAACACCATTGGCTCGCTGACTAAACATAGTGGGACTCAGCAAGCCACATCTGGTAGTGAAAAGCCTCCAGGATAGCATGTCTCTAGCAAGAAATGAACCCGTGTTGAAACTTCAAAGGGGTGATAAATGCAACTGCCTGAAACATGAGTCATCTCACACTGTTTTATGCAATTTCAGGGTGTGAAAGTTGAAGTTGGCTCCCTCAGCACTACCATGTATATGCTGCCTTCATTCCAAGTCAACAGCAATCCAAGCTCCACAGAGATCACTGGACAATATAGCCAACCGATGTAGACTGCGCTCTGCAATCAGATGGCACGTTAAGACAACAGTCATTCAACTCCACATAATTCAATACAATGCCACACAATTCCATAAACCACGAATCCACACCGCATACTTCCACTACACACAACACATTTCAAAAGCTCATAATTTCTCGCCACTCAATTCAACTCCACACAATTCCACTCTATGCCACATAATTACAATCCAACAAATTCAAAACCACAAATTTCCACACCAGGACACATAATTCAACTTCACATAATACCACTCCACACAAAATAATACCAATCCACATAATTACACTGCATGCAACACAAGTCAACTCTACACAACATAATTCCACACATAATCACAGTTCATGCTACATAATTACACTCCACATTTATCCACTCAGCTCCAGAACACATAATCACCTTCCACAAAATTCGACTCTACACCATGCCACTTAATTACACTCCACATAATCACACTCCACACCATGCCATATAATTCCACACAACGCCACACAATTCAGCACCACACAATTCCACACCATGCGACATTGCACTCCACATAATACCACTCAATACCAAATAATCCAGCTCCACATAATTACACTCCACTACATACCACATAATTACACACTACATAAATCCACTGCATGCCACATATCAACACTCAAAATAAATACACCCCACAACATGGCACATAATTTTACTGAACATAATTTCATTCAACGCCACACAATTCCACACCACAGAATTAAAATCTACACAGTTCCATTCCACACCACATAATGACACCCCACAACATATAATTTCACTACACCCACATACATCCAATTCATAACACAGAATTCCACATCATGCCACATAATTCCATTCCACCACATGCCACTCCACGGCAGACAATACCACTCCACATAATTCCACTGCATGACACGCAGTTCCAGTCCACATAATTCCACTACACTCACTACCACATAATTACTATCCACATAATACCACTGCACACCATAATTCCACCTCACATAACTCCACTCAGTGCCACATAATTCCACATCACACAATTCCACTCCATTCCACATAGTTCCGCACCACTAATTGCAACCCATACGATATAATTCAACATCATGTCACATAATTCCACTCCATTACATGTCAATCCACGCCTCATAATGCCACTCCATGTAAATCTACACGTTGCTAGACGAGGGCCAAGATGACTGAGCTAAATGGCAACTGGTTTGTTCCTGCTCCTAGCTTGTAAAACATTATTGCCCTTGCTAAGAATATGCCCTCCCAAATGTAATAAAACAACTCTGTTGTGTGTTCGTTTTCTGTAGTACGGAATGAAGTATCTGTTTGTGATTTTGAAAAGCTGTTCTGTTTTATATACTTCAAGTAATGCAGGGCACTTTAAATATGTAAAATAAACATGATTGGCCTCTACTGTGCAAACTGCAATGCTGTTTGTATTAAAAGCGCCCATCATGGAAACCAAGCATACTTTTTAAATGTACTGCTCAGTTTGGAAATAATGGCTTTCTGATATATGTAGAAGTTAAAACATTTCTGTAAAAAATTGCCCTCAAAATCCTTTAAAAACCATGTACATGCCATAGAGTGGTATCGTATTGGACTATGTGAAGCAAAAGCATGCAAAAGAGGCGTAATGCTACCAGGAATTATGTTATGCGACATTTATAGCGCGCACGGATACTCAGGAGTGTCCCGGCGTGGGAGCCAGTTTGAAGGAGACAGAAGGGTGTGTGACGAAGATGGATGTTAATTAAAAAGCAAGGTTTTTAACTGCTTTTTAAACAGCCTAAGGTCTTGGGTGTTTCTCAGATCGTATGGAAGAGCATTCCAGGCTTTGGCCGCCCTAAATGAAAGGGAGCTTCCCCCTGTTCTAGCAAGGCGGTATCGTGGGATAAGGGCGAGGCATTGCACTGTAGAGCGTAGATGTCTGTGAGGCACATAGAAGATAGGAGGGCCCAGATTTGTATAAGGCACCATGGGCAAGGGTTAAACAGAACGCGCTGCCCCACCGAGAGCCAATGCAAATCCCGGAGATGTTGCGTTGTACTAGACCTACCAGAAATGCCCAACACCGCTCTCATTGCCGCATTCTGAATGGTCTGTAGCTTTTCAGCTGATAACTGGGAAGGCCAATATATAACGCATTGGCGTAATCGAAGCGCGACAGGATGAGGGCACGAGTCACCATTTCCTTCGCTGATCTGGGCAGTAATGGCAAGAATTTTTAAAGTAATTTCAGTGTGCTGAAGCATGCTCCGGCCAGTTTTTTTTATCTGTGGGGAAAATCTGAGGTCCTCACTGAACCAGACCCCCAGATTCTTCACTGGACTTCCCGTTGAGTTAGGCATGGGTTAACCTGTTGGCCAAAGATCATCCCTGAAGTGCAGAGGGAAGGACCAATAAAGGAGTACCTCAGACTTGTCCTCATTGCATTTGAGCTGAGCCCCCGTGAGCCATTTAAAGACTGCTGCAAGTTTTTGTCAGGGGACAGATCTTTTTCCTTCCACGTAAAGAGGATCTGGGTATCATCAGCGTAAGCTATGATCTTTGCACCCAGCTTCTCCGCCAGATAGATTAACGGCGTGATGTATACGTTGAAGAGAAGTGGAGTCAAAGTTGAACCCTGAGGGACTCTCGTAGTCACCTTTCTTGGTGCTGAAGAAAATGGAGGCAGCCAAACTTGCTGGGTTCTATTCTCTAGAAAGGATTCAATCCAATCCCACGCCGAACCTGAGATTCCAACATTAGAGAGACGGGCCAAAAGTTTGCGATGAGGCACCGTGTCGAAGTCGGCAGAGAGGTCCAATAAAATTAGGGCCGCTCTGCACCGGAATCCAGGCTTTCTCTGATAGCCTCCGACATCTCAACCAGGGCATTCTCAGTGCTCTATGTGGCCCTAAATCCCGACTGGGCTGGGTGGAGGGCACCAGCAGTCTTAACAAACTTGGAAAGTTGTTTGTGGACTGCCTTCTCGCACACCTTCGCCACAGCCGGGAGAAGTGAGATAGGTCGGTAACTGGCTAGTGTAGCAGGGTTTAAAGAGGGCTTTTTTAGCAGGGGGAGTAGTTTAGCCTGTTTCCACTCTGGTGGAACCATAGCGGTTTGAAGCGATAAATTGATGATATTGTTCACTTCATGGTTATCCACCTCCGTCACAGCTGCTAGCTGCCTAGCTAAGCAAGGGTCAGCTGGGGAACACGATTTAAGGGATTTGAGAATTGCCAATGTATCCAACAGGGAAATAGATGAAAAAGCTGTAAGGGAAGTGCGGGCTGGGAATAATAAACTAAAAACACAATTCATTGATATGGCTCATGGCTATTAAAAATTCAACACATTGCAACCTTAGTTTTCACCTAAAATTCGTAAAGGCCATGCATGTAAAAACATATGAGAAATGAAAGGGAAAAAAAACTCATCAAAGAGAAATCAATGATAAAAACCATAAATTATATTCAGGAGAAAGTTTTGAAGACCTACGAAGCAATAATAGTTCTAGAGGGCATAAAAGAAATGGGGGCAGAAAGCACATTGTGGGTGAGGCAATACACAAAATTCAATAATGTAACTAACAGTTCTTAATAAGTCTTATCAGTACATCATCTGTTTTAGCCTGATTTTAAAAGAAGACTACATAAAGTGCATAATATAAAAACACACTGTAAAAGGGTAAGAGGAAACAGTCATAAAGTAGGTTCAGAAGGGAAATCTGACTACAGACACTTCATATGCAAGGATGTGCTGATAAAACGGGGGGAACAGGACTGACTTATAGAGTCTGATTACCCACCTGACAGTCATTAACAATGAGGCTGTTGACTTTTCTAACTTTCCCATGACAGCGCCTATATATTTGACCACTTTGCAAATCAGCTGTGCATCTTGTCCTAGCACATAGATGGAGGTATCCTCGCTAATTGTCCGAAACCCCAGTCTTTTAAAACATGGCTTTAATAGATGAATCCTTAGGTCCAAGAGATAGGGACACACACCTATAATATTTGAAAGTGATTCACTTTTGTAACCACAGCCTGTGCAACATTTGCAGGATTTCCCTTGTTGAACACTCCAATTTGCTCTTAAATCTCCAAACTATAAAGGTTTAAATCTCAGTCTCGTGATTTTCCTTCTTAACTCAGATTTCACATAACTCTGGGCCCTAAGTGAGTTATAGGAGGGTGAGAGGAGCGCCCCCTTTTTTAGTTTGCTTAGTTCCTTTACGTTCTATATAATAATGCGATTAAGGAGGATTGCTTTGCTGATATCTTGAAGGGGCTATAACTCATTGTGCTGTTGCAGTGTTTCTTGAGGCTTAGCTCATCTATAATTCTGGAAAGATTGTTAATGCAATTGGATTGATGGATTTCCTGGTTAGTGCACAGTCCTTTCCAGAGCACACTCATAAAGCGTGCCCGATGCCACATTTTTCAGCCTATAGGAGTACTTTATAAAAAGTAAATCAGCCATCGTAGTGCAATTAGCGAGCCCAAATTTCAACCTTCTGGTAGACTGGAGTGCATTAGGGAAGGCCAAAAATGATCCTTATGCAGTTTATTGCCATAGGTAGAAGACCAATATAGAATTGCTAGCAAAACCATTTTTTAAATAGTCCCAATATCAAATCTCTAGATGAACTGCAGAGTTTAAGATACATTTGACGAAGTTGGTACCTCAAGTAACTGGATTTATTTAACATGGCCTTGTGGTGGATTCTGTGGCACATATTGCTATCTTGTCAAACCCCCAAATACTGATAAGCCCTGACATCGTCAATGCGTTTGCCTCCAATTGACCAATTTGACTGGCTTTTAAAGTCCCCAATGATTACATTTTAGATTCTGATGCATCAAGTTGTAAGTCATTATCAATTATGTGTCTATGGAGGGTAGCCAAAGAGCGTGAAAGACTAAGAGGTGTATGGGCCATATCATTTGCATACCTCAAGACAGGAACATGCACAGAATCCATCCTTCAGTTCTGAGATCTGCTGTGTAAAGATTAAAAAGAAGTGGTGCCAATACGCAGCCCTATTTTAACCCACGTTTAATGGGGATCTTCCAAGAGACTCTAGTGCCCTCCCATACCTTCATCCGAACCCATGTGTCCATGTGCAACAGATGGATTGTGTTGTAATTATTAACCTTTCATATTGTGTTCTTCCATTGGAGTTTGATATTATTTTCCATGTTATTTTATCTCTTGTGCTTTTCCCTCTTTCCCCCTTCCTGTTTTCATTGGTGCATTCCAGCCGTTCCGTTGGAGTTGGCTTACGAATGCTGAGAGGTTCTAATCTCCTGTGAAGAGGGTTGTGAGACATTGTTAATGCGGAGAGCGGAGACTGAAATAAAGACTGCTTTACATACTTCATGCTTCCAGTGTCTCCTTAACACTGACAAAGAGGATGGGATGCGTTCAGCATTTAGAAGTGTTTCCGGATGCCCCATTAAAAAAAAATATCCCCAGAGCACCACCCTATTCACTTTGTAAAGCAACACTAAAATCGAGATAGCATACATAAAGCCTGGTGCCACGATTTATTACTTTTTGTTTTTCACAACAAATTTTATTGTTGACAGACACGAAAGCCCAGGTGACACCAGGGCAACACATTGTATACGTATCATGGCAATGGTAAATATGTCAACTTTTACAATATACAGTTGTCGAAGATAGGAATATCCAAAAATCTGAATTAAATGCAAACAAACATTTGAAACAAAAAACATTGGCGTCACAAAGTCCATATATATGTCATTGTATAAGATCTCCAATCGTAATATTTGAGTACAGGTATAATTATTCTCAATATTAGTACCCAGCATTAGGTCTTTATGGCAGATCTTCGTTGTGTATTGTAGAGTAGATGGGTTCCAGATACAAACCCCGATAATCAGCCCACCGCTTCCATATCTTCGGGTGTTTCTGAGGACATCCCCGAGCCTTAAAAATTGGTAGTTCTAGCCCCATGGAAGAGTCAAGGCCCCGTTTCCAGGCCCCTACAGATGGTGGGGAAGTCACTTTCCAAGCCTTAGCGATATCTCGCTTAGCTAGAGTAAGACCCAGGAATAGCAGATGTCTTTTGTACTTGTTACCTCCTATTCCCTCCGTAATATGGAGCATAGCTAAACGCGGCGGCCATGGACCCCAGCACCTAAGAGAGACACGCCAAAACCGCAATAATGCGGTACATTCCCATATCGTGTGGAGGAGAGTGCCATCGGCCATTCCGCAGCGCAGACACAGGGGGATGTAATCATCTCGGCGTGCCAAAGCCTGTAGCGAGTAAAATATACACAGTGGAGGTATTAAAACTGTATAAGACAAGGGCGCACAGCAATGGCCGCCCTGCGCCGGGACTCAAGAGCCTCCACCCAATCGTCCTCATCAAGTGGGCCCAAATCTTTATGCCAGGCATCTCTAGTCCTATTACGTGTAGTGTGGCTATTAGTGACCAAAGTGCAATATAATGCTGTAATTTTGTGCGCACCCATCTCGCCCAAAACACCTTAGCCTCAAAGGGGTTGAAGTTAGGAATATTGTCTTGTTGTGTTAAATAAGGGGAGAATGCGTGACGAGTATAGAATTGTGTGTAGTGATTTAGTGTCAGTTAACCAGTGCTCGACAGTATAGGCAGGGTCCTGTCTATCTCTGTACCATCAGTCATTTAAAATGAGAAGATGGGATGCAGCATGATACGCCTGGACGTCTGGAGTATCGAGCCCCCCACAGTATATGGACTGGAAGCATGTTCTTAGTGCGACACACAAGGAACCCCCACCCCAAAGGAAGTGATTAAGGACCGCGTTTAATTGCTGGAACCATGTATACAATATTGGGTGGGGATTTTTTTGAAGTTGATTAAGAAGGCGGTGCAGCGAGACCATCTTAAAGATGGCCGATCTGCCGAACAATGATAAGGGAAATTGTGACCAGGAGCGCACCTGTTCTTTAATTTGGTTCAACAAAGGGGCCAAATTCTTATTCCAGGAGGCGGGTTGAGATGCCGACAGGAAGACCCCAAGATACTTAAAACCATTTGACACTACCGTAACCTCGCGCGTCCAAGTCCCAAGTTGGTCACCCCCCCGCATACAGGCGCGTTAAAAAAATAATACATCGTCAGCGTACAACGCTATATAATCTGTGACCTCCTGAGACCACTCGAAGCCGTATAACTGGGCATCAATTCTAACCCACGCCGCGAGTGGCTCCATGACAAGTGCAAAAAGATAGGGAGATAGAGGGCATCCCTGCCTGGTTCCCCTTCTGATGCGAAACGGCTGCGAGATCGAATCAGAGATCCGCACCGAGGCGGTAATTTCTGTATATAGGAGGCGGATGTATTTAATAAGTCGAGGGCGGATGTTAAGGCGGCTCAGCAGTGCAAAGAGGTAGGTCCAGCTAAGGAAATCAAAGGCCTTGTCAATATCCGCAAGAAGGAGCTCAACCGACTCGTCCAGCCAATCTACAGAAGCAATAGCGTTGTGTGCACAACGGATATAATGTCGGGTGGCGTGTCCGGGCATAAGGTCTGCCTGATCTGGATGAACTAATGTTGCTATGTGTGGGACAATGCGGTTCGCGATGATTTTAGCTAGAAGTTTCGCCTCCACATTGAGTAGGGAGATCGGTCTATATGAGGTATGCAGTTCTGGGGGCCGACCCGCTTTTAAGAAGATCACTATTTCAGCGTGACACCAGTCAGCCGGGAGCCGGCCGTTCTCTGCCACCGCGTGAAGCGCTGCCAGATAATGTGACGATAATTGAGACTTTTTTTTTTAGAGAACAGGGGTCCCTGGACAGTTTAGAATTAGTTTGGGAATAAATATAGTCTAGATAGAAGCTATATTCACTGTCCAGCTGGACAGGGTTTTAATCACAAGATAAATATATACACAAAGTATACACAAAAATTCAAGTGGGACATATCCAACGTCCTACTTACACATGGAAACAAGGAAACAAACACAGATAAGGAAGAAAAGGATCAGGCAAAACAAAACGTATCTGCGTTGTATAAATTATGGCAGAATCATATGACGTGAAAACACCATTGTACATTAAGTATTTGCAGTATATTAATTGCATATGATGTAAAGACTGTCGACGGCGTTTCGATCTCTTGCTAAGATTAATGGCACCATCTTCAGGACATTGTAATATACATGCCTGCTTACAATTGGCGTACAATTGGATAATATCACCAGTGATTGTACAATTAAATAATACGTATGGGGAAGAAGGGAGGACAACGAACGGATTCCGATGTTGCCTCGGGGGAGCCAATGCAATGAAAACAACCTCGGATGGGATGAGCCGAGTATGTAGGTGGGACGGGGAGATAGAGGCAGGCGCGACGGAGGGCGCCGCGAGGAAGTGAGATCCGTGATAAGGATCGAGTACTTCGTGTTGGCGACTAGCGATGGTCGGTTCCCAATCCAGTGGAATTAAGCGGAGAGTGTTGGGTCCAGCACTCGAGTACCAGGAACAGCCTGAGTCAATGCTCATGGTCTGACCTCTAATTGAGAAGGGCACCTCTTATAGAACTCACAAGGAAATCCATTCGGGCCTGGTGCGCTACCCAAGCTCAGGTCTGCGAGAACACTCTGAATCTCCTCGGTCGTAACTGGGGCATCCAGGTCATCGCGCACAGAATCCAGCAAGGACCTCGGGGGCAGATTGGCCAGAAACCTGTCAATGGTGGCCTCAGGGAGAATCTCCTGTGGGGTGTATAAATCTATGAAGTAATCCGCAAAACTGGTAGCGATTCGTGTAGGGTCTGTGAGTACCTTGCTCGCTGGTCTGACAATTTCAGGAAGTATCACGGGTCGGAGCGACTGCTGGTATAGATGATACAGAAGGACACTAGATTTGTCCCCCCACTGATAAATCCGACTACGCGTAGCCAGCCAATACGATGTGGCTTCGTCCAACAGATGACTAGCATACAGCTGTTGTGTCATGGAGAGCTGAAGGCAAACCGCACCACTATCTGCCTCTCTACTCCTTCATTCTAGGTCAATGATTTGGGCCTCAGTACGGAATAGCTTTCCTGGTGTAGTCTACGTCCTGCAGTGCAAAAGGCAATGTCCACCCCCCTTAGTGTTGGCTTCATGGCTTTCCAAAGGGTCACGGGGGAGTCAACTGTACCAACATTGTAGGAAAAATATTCAGAAATGGCTGTGTACTTTTGCTGGTGGTTGTGATCGTCCTGTAGGAGCCACGACAAGAGGCGCCAACGGGGTGGGGATCGCCCGGGGCCCAGGTGCAGTAGTAGTGTAACTGGAGAATGATCTCACAAACCCCTGGGCAGGATCTCGACTATCTTGATTTTGTGGATGTGGGGAGCAGATATGAATATATAATCAAGGCGAGAAAACGAGTCATGAGTGCTCGAAAAGTATGTGTATTCGTTCACTGTCAGATGTAATTTCTCCCAAGTATCGACCCATCCCACTCCCTGGGTCAGTGTTTGGAGTCGCGACTCACACATATCAGCCTGCAGCCCCGTACTACACCATCTATCTGTCGAAGGACACATTACGTCGTTCCAGTCACCGCCAGCTGTCATCAGGCCCTGCGGGATCTCCGCCCAAAGGGAAGTTAATCGCTCCACCAGGTTCCACGACAAGGGTGGGGGGGTATACACACAAATTAGAGCGAGGTGCACACCGTATAATGTGCCCGTCGCCACTATATATCTGCCCTGGAGGTCCGACAAGGTCCTATCATGTACAAATGGCACCCTGTAATGGATTAGTATCGCTTCTCCCCGAGAGCCCCTAGTGAAGCCAGAGTGGAAGGTCTGAACAAAGCCAAAGCGCGCAAGACATGGTGTCTTGTTACCCAACAAGTGAGTTCCCTGTACCATTAGTATATCTGTGTTATAACGCCTGGCCTGGCGGAGTATGGCCCCTCTTTTAATCTTGTCCAGCAGGCCACAGACATTCCAGCTAACAATATTCAATCACCACACCTGGGTTTCTGTCATATCGGGTATCTGACGTGCAAGGAGACCGGCATGTGGGTGATATGATACGATTGGACTCTATACAGGGGAGGGGGGGGGGGGGGTAGGATCCGCTCACAGCCAATGAATGCCCGATAAACATTTCTTGTACATTAAAGCATCTTCAAACCAACTGAAACTTACAAGTCCGTGTAGCCCTAGTTTTAATCCGCCATCAAGATTAGTGTATCTTATCAAACAGTTCTGCCAGCATTAATTAGGAAGATGTAGTATTTTGTTGAACCTCCAATACACGTCTGCGAGAGTTGCTGCGATTTCGGGACCTTCTCTTAGAGCGCTTCCGGGCGTTGCTGTTTCCCGCTGATCCTGAGTGGGTCCCGGCCAGAACCTCCCGATGAAGTGTCTGAGTCTATTCCAGAGGGAACATGGAGCTTCAGTTTTACCGATTCGTCCGTCCAGCTGATCACCTCTTCAGGTGACTCAAAGAAATAGGTCCGTGACTTGTAGGAGACAGGCAGGCAGGCTGGAAATAGTAGGGAATATAGAATTTTCAGACCTCGCAGACAGGCTTTTGCTTCAGTGAATGATTGTCGGCGCTGTTGGACTACTTTAGTGTAGTCTGAGAAGATCAAGATGGATTGTGAGGCGTAAGTGAGGGCCTCCTACAGCCTTGCGTGTTGGACAATCACATCTCGGTCCTTATATTTAAGGAATCGGGCGATAATTGGATGGGGGCGTGCCCTGGGAGGTGGTTTCTGCTGCAGAGCACGATGTGCCTGCTCGATTATGAAGCATGTTGACAAAGAATCGGCTGGGAGCCACTCCATGAGCCATTTAGTTAGAAAATCAGCTGTATTGTTGTTCTCGCAGCCCTTGGGGAACCCTGCAAAGCGGAGGTTATTCATTCGAGCGCGGCCTTCCACGTCTTCTACTCTCGCGACTCCAAGCTGGACATCTTCTTTTGAAGGGTGGTCACTGTGTCCTCCGTCGTAGAGATCCGTGATTCAGTTTTGGTAATCCTCTGCACAGCGTTGCGAAGATCCTGCCGAAGGAGCATAAAGTCTGATCTGACCACACCGATTTTTGCTTCCAGTGCATCTCTGGACTGCATAATAGCTGCCAGCAGCGCAGCATTATCAGGAATAGCAGTCGCCGCACTCTCGGGGCAGGCGCCTGGGCCCAGGCTCCAGTGTACTTGTCCATTGTGGATTGTTTAGATGTGGCCCCCAGGGTTCATCTTCAGCCATTTTGCTCAGGCTGGAGGAGAAGCGCTACAGGATAAATGCCAATAGCAGGCCGAAGGCCCGTGATTTATTGCTTTTTGAGCCATTAAATTAATCACCAGAAAAGTATCCTGGGTTTCACACCACTTTCTGGATCCTGTCTGATACAATGGCAACAATTCCTTGCCCCGCACCCACTCCTCCAATTGAGACAGTAGGATATGTGTGAAAATCTTTGCCGCACTATGGTGGAGGGCAATAGTTCGAGAATTTTTCGGGCCGTGCAGACTTCCTTTCTTGTGCAGCGGATGTTAGATTAAATTCCTCCAGGAATTGGGTATTATCTGAGTTTCCAAAACTGAGTTGTCACTGATAAAGTGGAGCCAACCAAGTCTCCTTGCTTTAAATATGGAAATTGGTATCCCATTTGGGCTGGGGAATGGGGAGTGGGGGGGGGGGGGGGAGGGGGGTGTTGTTGTTATCTCCTCTACTCGCCTTTAAAGATTTAACAATCTCTTTCACGTTGATGTAATGTTGGCATTTTGATCGAGACATAAGTCTGAAGGTTCACTCTGTAGCAGTTATTTATCCTGGTATAGTTCTGAGACGAATAGTACTCAGTTATCTGCATCAATGTTAATTTCATTCCTAGAAAATTCTATTGATCGTATTAACCTCCAGAATTATTTTGAGTCATGATCGGCTGCCCATTTTTTGATACTATACCATCTCTTCAATTCGAAGCTATTCTTTTCCTTCCAGCATTTTTGCTTGTATTCCACTGCTAGTGTTTTCAATTATTGCTTTTTGGCATTGTTGCTGAATACAGCATTTTTTCTCCTAAGACTAGCGTGTTAATTTCATTTTCATGTTGCCTGCTCCGCTGTGTGCCTGTTGTTTGCCTGACCCACACACCCCCAGTGCTTGGGGGAGTGTGAGGAAGAGAAATGATTCACTAAACTGAGGAGGACCTTGATTCATTTTGTGATGATTTTTCAGCCTGGCGGGTAAGTGGCCAAATTGTTGACTAGATTCTTACTGAAGATAGTGATACGGCTTTCATAAAGCCCAACCAAAAATGGGTTCCATTTATTTTGTTCAATCTTGGTGCCGCCTCCTTCTCAGAAATCGTTTAATGTTTAATATTTTGCTTAATCCTCAAATACACTTTGATTGCTTGGGGAAGATGATCACTTTATTTTCTATGTATTTTTTCAAAAGAGCAGATTTGTTGATTGAAGGACGGTAGGAGGTACCAAAGTGTTCTTTAGCACCACTTTGACCCTACTTTCCAAGCCTCCTGTTCATAACCCTGGCTAGTCTATCGGTTAAAATGCTAGCATGTTTTTCTATCGGTTAAAATGCAAGCATGTTTTTATAATAGCTAAGCATTTGTGTTTACACAATTTAATGACGATTCAACATATTCAACTAGCACTGCATATTTCAACTAGCACTTCTTAGGGTCTGTTTTAAAGCCCATCTCTCGAGCTGTTCTGATATGGTTTTGAAGGGCCTATGTGACGTGACTTACTTATTTTTCGCCATTGGTTTTTAACGGTGTGACGTTAAGATATAACATTGATTGAGAGAGGATAACCACTATGATCAGAAGATGCCAATTCTGATCTGGGTTGCTTTGTCATCCCTTTTTACATATAGAGCGGTGCCTCACATCCTGAGCGGATGCCAGGTGAGGTGAGGCGCGCACCCGCACAAAGCCGGGTAAATGCTTTGGACTAATGCATAAAACTTTTGGTTTTTAAACGAATGTTTGTTCCTGACACACTTGGTGGTGTCTTGATACATTTCGAGTATCACTTTTGAACCATTTAACCCACTGTTACAATGATCATTGTGAATGTTTTGAAATCTATATATTAAGTTTATGTGAGTCTTTCTATTTTTCACTAGGTACTATACCAATACTTCTGTCTGTATTTTTCCAAATTGGATCCACAGATATACGCCAGTTGTATGGTTCATCAACCTTGACTTTATTGTTTGATTTATTTTTTGCACATTGAAGCACTTACTTTCTCGCAGTAGCTAATTAAACAAAGGTCCTGACGAAAGCCGGTATTTCAATATCAAAGGGCTGAAACATGTAGACCAATACATCCGACAGTTATTTGTTAAAACTGTATAGACACTGCTTTTACTTTGACACCAAGACAGCGCTGAATAAAGATTTTTGTGTCTTGTTAGTCAATTTTAAAATCACCAATTTTTGCACATTTTTACACTAGCACTGCAACCATCACCCCGAAAGCACATACTGGCTTTTTCCACACAAGTGAAGCCTTTGCTGCTTTTTTCACTGAACCATACCTCTCAATTTTCTAATGAGGGTTAGGTTCATTAAGAGTTCCCAGATGATGAAGCAAGCCACTTCGGTGGGTGATGGGATCTCATTAACTTTTCTTTAAGACTCCTTTTCTTACATTTGTAATGGTCATTGTTTGTGTTGGTGTGGGTTATATTCATTTCTAGACCTCCAGTTTTTACTTGTATTTTGGTACCAAGGTGTAGTCTAGTAAGTTACACTTTGAAGCCGTACAATGTGAGGGTTTTGCACAAATGTAAGGGAGGAGAAAACCATTCAAATTAACTACTGGTATACGAACAGCTTATGACAGAAATTAAGTTCAGACCGATCTTTAGATTAAAGTTGGATTCTACAGGAGATATGCCCCATAAATTTGGCAGATCCTTGAATGGGTCAGGAAGCAATAACTAATAATCCAAGATACTATTCAGGTCTCCTGTTAATATTAACTCTACGGCTACGGAGTGGTAATTGGTGATCCAGATGTTTAAATAGAGCCCTTTGCACAGAGTGTTTCAGGAGACTATCTGGAGGGATGTAGATGGTGTACACCAGTAGTGATTTACACTTTTCTGGGGCCAGGACATTTGAAGACAGTTAATAATTTGTAAATAGACTCGATTACAAGGCTTACTGCATTATGTTCCAAACGAGTACTAATTAAGGCTGCCAGGCCCCCTGATAATCTGTTTTATTATAGCTTCTTAGCAGGGTTAGTCCAGAAAATATAGTTCTGTATGGTAAATTCCTCCCACTCCCATGTTTCCTGTAAGCAAACAATATCGAAATCTTGAAATTGAGTGCATCTGAGCCTTAAACTTGGACATATTGGCGATGTTCCATGAGAGGATGGATAAAGTGTAACATTTGGGCCTATGGCTGTCTGGTTCATGACATGGTGGGCACGAGTGCCTGGACGCCATGGCCAATGCTCATGTATTGGGATGTTGTTAGGGTTAGATGTTTCATTACATATACACCTGCAAACAGACTGAACAGAGATCATTATGTTGTTTAGGCTTTTTTTGAATGCTGACCTCCCAATAGTGTTCTGAGGATTGATTTTGGTTCTGACTGTCCCTTCGAAAGAATTGAACTTGTGTTTTTTGACAGATTACGTAACGATGATGGATAATGCTGAGGAACCTCTGCTTCCACACTTATGCCCCATTCCAGATTTAAACATTTTTTTTATTTAAGTTTAACTTGAAAGTTTCAGGGTAATGGCAAATTATTCTGGTGGATTAAGTTGATTTATCCCAGTGAAGTTGTTTGATTTGGAATAAACTCTACTGGCTGGATATCTGTTATTTTTATTGATGCAAACATGGCGAATAATGAAAATAAGTGGAGAAGCGTGCCTCTGTTAAGGATATTATGTGGGCCTTCGCTATTATACTGAGGAGACCAAATTAAAAATAGATTGCTGTGTCTACGCTGAACCTGCGTTTATCCAAGTGCACAAGATGGTCTAAGTGATCAGGCCTCTGGACTGGGCACCCTTCATCACTTGGCCATGTTCTGATCCCTTCGTCCGAAGCACCAATTTTGGAGGAGGTAGGTCCATTATTCTCCTGAGATGTAAGGTTGAGGCCTAACTTTTTTTGAGTAGTGATACGGGATGGAGCCATCCTGTAGGTTCCTGTGGCATAAAATTGGGGCCCATCTTTTGTGGGGTAAGTTTTACTTTTTGATTGAATACATCACCCTTCAAGTTTTGATAATGTCGATCAACCTCTCCAGGTTCCATCTGCACAGTCTCATAAGAAGGCACAGCTAACCTCATTGTATCAGGTCGAAATTTCCCAATTAAGTCATAGTGGGCTTCCTTAGATACTGTAAATTATCCCGCCTCAGTGGTGCAAGTTTGGGCACTTGTTTTCAGGCCTTCATTTTCAAGTACTGATCGGGGCCGATGTTTGGGGATAGTTTCACTCTACACTCCTGAGCACCTCCCACTGTTCTGTTTGGAGGTGACATTGGTTGAAATGTAATCACTGACTCAATTGGAGCCTCTATGTCGAAGTTCACTCGGCAGTTGCGTTTTTTATTTACGTTTAGGGAAAAAAAGTTTGGGATATTAGTTTCTCTAGTTTTCATGAACCTTTTTAGTTTTGTCTTGTTTTTCTGAGACAAGCGAGTTGAGACTTCTGTGGCTGGCTTGGCTACATCTGTGAGCACACCCAGAGAGGATGGTCTGGTCGTGTTCATCAATTTAACCTTAGATTCGCCAGGGCTAGGGAGAGGAGGTTGTTCAGGCAGTGCCTCAGGCAGAGCCCAGGCTGATTCAGAAAATTACCTGCACTAGGAACTTCACACAAGCCCTGCCGGTTAGAGTAGGCACACAAAAAATCAAAGGAGAGAGGTAAGAGCGATAGGTTCAGCTAGCCTCCCAACGTAATAGGCATAATCAAGTAAAGCAGACCAAGATATAAAACAGTATATTCAGGAAAGTATGAAAAGGAATTCATTCAAGACCCTCATCCACGTATTCAGCCTCAAAGCAGTATATTTTGCCCCGATAGGGTTGATTTTGTGGGTAGCATAATCATCTAGTCTTCTTCACGTGAGTGTTCCGTTCTCTGAGTGAAGGAAGGTCCTCCTTCGTGGAGGTTGACTGTCTGCTTGGAAGCAGTGGTAAAGTGTGTAGCAAATTTAAAATGATCTCCAATCCCAGAAGAAAATGAGTTTTAATTTTGACAACATATAAAATCGGATAGGGATAATGTTAAAAGCAAGAAGCAATGTTGTTAGGATGAATTACTTATCTGGGGTATGAGGTCTAGTTGACATGTTTCAGCCGTGAAAAGCCCTGGTTGGTCCATGGCTTTCGTCAGGGTCGGGTGAAATGGCAGCCCTCAGATTTTGAAGGAATTAATGTAAGTGCATTTCCTTACATGTATCTTTGTCCATGGAATTGCTCATGGGTGGACATGTCAAAAATGTAAGTCCAAAAATTGCCTTATTAAAAGAGAGGATATTGCCTCATGGGGTTGCAGAGGACCTACGCGTCCATTCACATTTGGAAATCGTCCATTTAAACGAGTGTCCTGGTCTCTCTCATCCGGGATGTTAACATGTAAGGGAAAGCCACTTACATAGGTTCCTTCAAAATCTGAGGGCTTCCATTCCACCCATGTTCACCGTACGGGAGCCTTATTTCGTGCTGTGCGACATGCTGGTTCTCGCAGAACGGCTCTCACAGCAGTGTAGTTACAATGAACATGCAGTCTTCGATGGCCCTGAGACTTCGAAAACAGGGGGCAAGTCAAAAAGTCCTTGGAGAATGCTCAGAGTTCAACACAGCAAAAGGTAGCAGGCACGCACAACAAGGCAGGTAGCAAAGTGGCAGTCCCTCCTGCAGCTCAACAGCAGTAGGCCAACACAGCGGAGCAGTTAGCAGAGTGACAGTCCTTCGTGGCAGCACAGCAGTACTACTGGCAATGCACAGATGTAGAGCCAGCAGTGTCTGTTTACAGGTCCAGAGAATGTCTGATTTGAAGGGGTCAAAGCCCCAGTTGTTATACCCCAAATTGCCTTTGATGTAGGGGGTGACTCCAAAGGAGCCTCTGAAGTGCACAAGGATCCCTTTCAACCCAGTCCTGTCTGCCAGGCTATCTGTGGAGGATGATAAGCACTTTGTGTGTGGGCAGGACACTACCTATTCAAGTGGAGTGCGAGCCCCTCCCATCCCTCCCTGCCCAGGAAGATCCATCAGAATGTAGATGCAGTTGAGTGTCCTTTGTTGTGGCTGTCTAGAAGGAATGCATAAATGTAGCTGTCACCCAGCCCAGCCCATACGTGTATTGGAGACAGGCTGTCAGGCACACAGAGCAAAATGCTTAACACCAGCATGTTCCTCTACTGATACTTGCCAGAGGTGTAACTGTGCAGTGCAGGGGGCCCCCACTCACTCTAAAGCCTATGAATATCTGTGAGATATGAGAGTGTCAGGCACCTCACCTCATTGTCAGGGGACTGTATAATGTTGGTTACACTTGTGCTCCCTGCAGCCGTGGCTCGTACAGGTAAGAGTAGTGGGGCAGTGTGGCTGGGTGGGGGAGGATTTCGACAGACGACAGAAAGTTAAATAAATAATTAATTTTCCCTCGTCGTCGTCGGTCCAAATCCCCTCCCACCACCACCCAGCCTCACTGTTCTTACCTGCACGGGCCGCGGCTGATCTTCAGGCTTTTGCTAAATAGCTTACTGTCTCCTGTGTTACTCGTGTAGCTAGATCACTCTGAGACCAAGCAGCATTCAGAACGCCAATGCATTCATGCTTAAGGACTGGTGTTGGCGTCATCCCCCCAGATATTCAAATGAAAATGGCAGAGAAGAATATAGGACAGAAATCCTCCTTACATGGTTACCATGCCATTTTTCTACCATCTTTCAGTTTGTACCAGGAGAGCTGCTAGTGGAAAACTATATGCTTTTCCCTGTGCGAACAAATGCTGTTCTTGGAGATGTGCCAGGCCTGCCAAGCCAAGTAGGGCAGGCTCACACTCAAAGTAGGAGACAACTCTGAATATTCACACTGTAGAGAGCATGACAAGTCCAAATAGTGAAAAGGCAGAGTGAGCCAGTATGTGGGGAGAGCAGGCACCATTTACGTGTAATCACTAAACAGTTTAGGTGCACTGAATAAAGTGCACAAATTTAAGCATTTGCTCTGTCACTGAGCATGTGAAGTTATTTTCAATTAACTGGTTCAGTGGCATCAGTATTTTCCCTGCATAATACTGTTTCGGGTCCAAAACATTAAAAGGTAAAAATAATATGTGAATGGCACTAAAGACGTGATGTTCAATAGCGTGGAATTTGATTTTTTTTTTGTGAACCTTGAATTAACAGCATTTTTTTTGCCATAACTGGGAAGCTAATATATTTCATTCATAATTGCAGGTACATGTGCATTCACTAATATTCATTTTTTATATAGAATACTTTTTAGGTCTGGCCTAGAGATAGTGTGAGCAATAAAAACATCTTATTGGAATATATAACCACAGCCTACAGTTTTCACAAGTATATGTCCACTTCATCCATTGGCTTATTTCACTGTGAATGACGGTATTCATTCTTGCATATCCGCAGAGAAAGTAGTCTACTTTAGTGCAATTTCTGCATTCTTTTCATGTTTCTTTTTTTAAAATTACTTTTAATGTTTATTGTATCTCTGGGAAAAAAGAAAATATAAGACATATTGGATTTGCCAATGCTTGTTTTTGATAGTTTCCCATTAAGCCTGGTACACAGTCTTGGAATGCGAAGTGGGGAAAGCACGGGACAAACCACACCACTTAAAGTAAGGTATTGGCTTTCCCCATCTCCTGCTTTCCACTGATGAATTTATTTTGTATGTATCCTTTCATCAAGAAAACTGCATATAATGGGCTCGTCATGCTTCATGGCATTCCTTGCACTGGCACCCCAGAAGGGGCAGGGTTAGCTGCTTGTACAGGTATGTGCACTTCAAAGAGCTTACAACGCATATTGCTGATTAACCTAGTATTGCAGGGCATACTTCTTGGCTATAGGTTTCACAAAATAATGGCAGACGAGAGCAGCTTAGGACAGTGGGGCATTCTAACTTCAAGCGCATGGCAGGATGCAGGAATGCTGACCTTACTCCCATCACATACGCTTTCTCCTACCAGTGCATTGTTCTCTGTTTACATGCAGACTATGTTCCAGTATACCACAAGAACAACATTTGGACACTCCAGGACATATTTATCATACCTTCACACAGCGCAACAAGCCACCTTGCTGAGCTGCACTGCCTGATGGAGAAAGGGCAGGAATGCGTTGTATTTAACTTCATAATCATAGGGGACATTCCTGTCCTTTTCTTGTTCTGGCGCACTTTTGGCTGCCTAGCACCAATGCAGGCATCCTTGCAAGGGAGCCTGCTTTGTAAGTAGGATTGTTTTTTGTGCAGGAAGGGACACTTTATGGCACAAAAACAATCCTGAGAGGCATTTTCCTCTTTCTCTGTGTGCTGTGAGGAAAAACGAGGCAAAATAAAGATATTTCTATTCGTTATACCTCCCCTGGGGAGGCGTAGCATTTTGACGCATTCTCAGGTGTACAACTAATGGTAAATCTATGAATGCTCCAAAATACATGGATGGATGCATGGGAACACCCACGCTCCACCAATGGATTACCTCCCTGGGGCAGAGTAACACAAGGCAGCGATTTATCAAGCCATGCACTGCCTCGCGTGACCTGGTAAATCTGACTTTAATGTTGTGTGCTCCTGGCGCCTACTTGTGTGGCACAAGTGTGACACAACACTGATAAATATGGGCCTTTTTCCGAAAAGCAAGCAATGTTTACGTTACTCGGTCACACTAAAGATTCCATCTGAAAACAGACCACAAGAATATATTTTGGAAAAATATAGCCTTCCAAGGTTTTGATTTAACATAAACAGGTTGTTATATAAATTTGTACCTGTATTTGCTCCTTAAATCCAGCAAGCTAACACGTTTATAACAAGGTAACATGCTATTCTAACTACATTCCCATTTTTGGAGGCAGATGCAGGGCAGCACTTTTAGTGTGATATTTATACAAGGTTGAGATTCTGCTATTCGGTGTTTTGAAGTTTTTGCAGTGTACATTTGCACATGCTTTCCACATGGAACATATATTTCACATTCTCTTACAGTATTTATCGGATGTGGACGTGCTGACACCAGAGATGAGAATAGAGGAGGTTTAGGGAAAACCCCAGGAATGGCTATTGAAACATGTCTTAGTGCATGACCTTTAGTAAATGTGGAAAACTGACAGAAAATTGACTACACAAATATTGTCTCAATGGTGGGACTCTAACTTGCACAGAGAAACTTATTCTGGAGTAATCAAACATATGTCTCTGCAGAGGACCAGAAGCTGACCTTCTGCTTACTTCCAGAAGATACTTATTAGCAACATTTACTTCATCTCAACAGTTATGTGTATGCCTGAGATGCTACTGGTCCTCCACCCCAGGCACACTGGAACAGAAGGGAATGACGCACATGATGAATCAGGACGACATTGGAATGTTGGAGGGTACGATAAATGGCCATTGAATGTTTTCATAACTGGTAATATCGGTCTCAATTCATGGTACAGCGCGACTTCCACAATGAATGCCATTAGGATTTAGATATGAACCCTCGGTCATTTCTCATTATATATTTAAGACCCCGATCCCAAAAAAATCAACCAGTTAAAACTTATCAATGAAATGAGAATGATGAGAAAAATCCACAGACATATCAGCCGTGACTCAGGACCCCAGCCCCGACTACCAAGCCACAAATGCATTTTGATGGGTGTCCCACCTTATATACGTCTGTGGAAGCTACGCCCCTGCCCCTCTCACCTGGTAATTCTCATTGGAAACTCATAACTATGGTCATGTACAACACAACGGCCTGCCCTGGGATCACTCACTTTAAATGTATTTTCACTACACACTCTACTTCGTCTCTTCTACAAGAAGCCTTGGCGGTAGAGTTGCCAAATCGGTGCATGTGGGCAGGGTTCCATGCTTCTACTCTCACATTTTACAAATCATTTTATGAAATGGGTGATGCCCCATGTAATAACCCCAAGTCATAAATGGAGGAGGTACACACACACAAATTAATAAGGTGAGCTGAGCTATGGGTCTGGCTCAGCTCTAAGAGCCTGTGCACGAGCCGAGCCGTGAAAATGTTTGGTATGTATAATTAAAACATGGTACAATCCCTTCAAAATCTGAAAAAGTGTATTTCCTTAATACAGCAGACTCATTCCATAGACAAACATTTATTAAAAGTGATAGGTTTTAGAAACATTCATCTTCCCCAAGATCAATGCTATTAGTGAACTAAGAGGTAAGTTAGTTGTACTGTAAATGCTAAATGTGGCCTTGATTCTTATTATAGATGAAGCAACATTACAGTCTATTATATCAAACACAACAGGTGTTTGTACAGTGCTCATCCTGAACTCAAGCCATTGAAAGCGCTCTGGTGTGATAATACAGAAGGAGGCTCTGTGGAATAAATGATTTGCATAGTATCACACAGTTTGGGGAAGCAGGTAAGCCAGGTATTGATTCCAGGTTATCTGGTTTCACTTTTCAAAATTCAGCTACCAGATGGGTATCTCTGTCAACCTCTCTCTCTTTCTCTTGTTTACATCAAGGGTCACTTTTTTCTCTTTCATTCTTGGCTCAGGACGAGAAAAACGGACAGACATAACATACCTGACGAAAGGCCCCGAAACCCAATTACCAAGGCATGAATGCAACACCCCCACTGAACTATGCCGCTGTTGGGTGGCCGATGGCGTTCAGCTGACAGGAGCTCTGAGTCAGGAAGACTTGCCTCTTATCCATCCCTTGAACTTTAATGGTGTATTTGCAGCATGTGCTAAGTTATAAGATTTCTGGTACAGTGATAGTGAGGGGGTAATTTCTGTAGGCAGGCTGGGCCCTTGCCAAAAAGAATTATGCATCATGCATACACTTTGGAATTGTATTTTGTACTCCCCATTTGTTGAGAAAAAGTTTTGTATATTCTTTTTTCGTGTTATACAACACAGTCTTGCCGCTTGGTTTTATATATTTTTTATGGTTTTGGCTTGACAGCACGGCTGTCCCCAGACAATTATGTGACAATCACTAGAGAGGGGCTTTGGCTCCACCCACATGTTGGGAAACAGAAGTACATGTTTTGATTGGACAGAAGTTGTGAGAATCCACAAAAAAGGTGCTTCCAATCCACACAGCTGTAATCATTTTATTTATTTATCCAGCTGCCTGGGCTTGAATTTTAAAGGGCACACACATGACATTACAATGCTATTAAAGTACCTTAGATAACTAGATAATTTATGGGATTTTTATGGCAGTAGCGCAGATGAGAGGAGGACAGTCATTAGCATTCATGGATGTTTAAGTCCAGCTTGACAGTGCAACTCTCACTTGACCTTTTAGCCAACACCAATATTATTCTATAGTTCTTTGCCTCCACACAAATAAAAATCCATTGCAGTGCTATGTGCTTGTAATGCTTCACAGTGCTATGCAACATTCACTTCAAAGCCAAACCTATTCGCACTGCCAAAGCTTGTTCAACTAGTCAATAAGATTTTTAGTGGATCCTTTTGTAAGTCAGAATGTAGGACTTCAGCCATATTATTACGAGGGATCTACTCGGCTCTACCTGATGATTGGTGTCTCTGAAAAGTAGACTACCTTTTTTCCAGATTGGGCTTTTCCCAGTACCTAGGTTAAATAAATGACATACTGTTTTCTCTACATACCAACATTACGTCCATCCGGAAGCGATAACTCCCATTTATCTAGTGGGATGAAGACTCACAAATGTCAACTTTCATACATCCTACAACAATGTAACAGCAAATGGAATCCATTTTATATGAATTGACTAGTTTGTGTCCCTAAAAGGCTACAAATCTGTGGAAATTGTACATGTCAAGCGGGACAACCTGGCCACGTTTCAGATTTCTAACTTTGCTAAAAGTAATTTGCTAACATCTCTGACCCCATCTGTTAAAATATGCTGTACCCCTATTGTCTTCTTGTATTAAAAATGTAAACTTTTTCATGTTCAAGTCCATAGTTCTTTACAGTCCTATTTGACAAAAAGTCTACAGTACTGTTATTTGTTTTGTAAAGTGTGGGTTCAGGATTTTTGTTTCCCCTTTCTTACACTCTCATATGCATCCTAAACATATTAATGTACTGGAAGCTAAAATGCTTCATGATAATGAACAGAGGTATCTCCTATCTTAAAAGCATATATATATATATATATATCTATAGTCAGGAAAGGTATTATAGATTGTGAGGCATAAATCAAAAAACATACCTGCCTCCTCTTTTTGAACCTCAGTGTGAGACTGTATAAGGAAACATTGAAAGTTCAAAAGACATAGATCAAGGTATTTTGTGACTGAACCAAACACAAACATTTGAATTCAGTCTGTCTCCATATTTGGAGCCAATGAAGAGACTTATATGTGCCTGTAATGGACTCTCATGTTGGAGACTGACAACCAGTCTTATTTATAGGGATGGATAATAAAATTATGCAAGAGATTGGTGGGATAATGTGATATCTGATAGAGACTTATAGCTGCAGATTCCTTATCAAACAAGCATTTACAATGCAACGGTCTCGGCATTGTTAAAGTTAGAGCTATTGGCATTGCTCATGACATTATTTTTGTTTATATTTTTGTTTTTAAAACATTTAAAGAAACGGCAGAGTTCTGTACGACCTGCAGGCGACGTAGGAGGAAATTTGGAGGCCTCAGTAGATGGAATCGCTATAGCTGAGGCAAGTTGGAATCAGGACAAGGGCTATGGTTTTGCACACATGTAGTAGGAATAAAGGAAAAACATTCCTGAGAATGCGTAGCAAGTTGAAACATGCACCTGAAACTTGGGTTTCCGCACCAAAAACCAGCTTGCCTCGTATTTTCCAGGCATTCACAGCGACAAGTAAATTTCGACATGCTTTCCCAGGGATGTGGACATTATTGCACTCTGTAATTTCTGGGCGTTGTAAACTTCGACCAACTTGTCATTTTGACCAGTGTAAATCGTATTTGCGCAGGGGATTGATAATTACCAATGCACTCGTCATCAAGCCTCATTCATGTGAATGAAACGTTGCATGCTTTCAACACACTACAGATCAAGCAGGAACAACATTAGATCTACTTGTAAAATAATTCTAATGATACCAGCTGGCAAAGGAAGGGCTGATTAAGAGTTACCTCGCAAGAATTTGTAACTTTATTTAAAAAAAAAAAATGCAGTAGTATTAGCTCACTTTCTAAAATGTAAATAGCTAATAAGGCACTAATTTAACTGACAAAAACACTCTCTTAACACTCATAAATATGGAGTGTCATTTGAACTCCTCCACACAGAAATATGTAGCGTAACCAAATGTACTTAATTGGCAGTTAGGGGTTTTGTTTAGACGGGGGAGAGGGGGTAATCACGATTTTATAACTCCAATAGGTAGGCTAGTCATCACGTTTAAAGTACCGTGGCCATGCTAGTGGTGAAGCATCGATATGAGTCTCAAGCACTCTCATTCACACATACGACAATTGTACATTTACATGGACATCTGACAGCATTAATCGGCCACACAATGCAGTGCAGCCCCAAACAATGTTTCGTGGGTGTCCTAGCACACTATTATTATGGGACTTGCAGTTTCAATAATAACATTATCATTTGTGAAAAAAGCAGGCAAAGTAATGTAGGCTAAAAAGCAAGAAATAAATGGAGTTACACATGACATGCTTTGATTACTACTGGCCGCCTCCTGCAGGGCAGGAACGCCCCTCCTCATGTTCATTATATTTTCGCCGGTGTCCTAACACAATATTATGAGACTTGCAGTTTAGCTATTAATATCATGTTTCAAAAAGGAATGAAAAGTGATTTAGACTAAAAAGCAATAATTTAAACGGTGGGGTTACAAATGACAACAACTCACAAAGCAGCAGCCTTACTGATCGTCTCCTGCAGGACAGAGAATACACCTCACCGTGTTCATTCCATTACAAGAAGTACAAAAGCTCAACATTGCGCTGCTCTGTATTTTTTATCATGCGGGTGCATTTCAGTACTTCAGATTGTATCATCCATTACGTATTTATTAAAAGTGATCGTTTCTGGACGTTAACTTAAAAGCTGTTCTCCTCGAACACCCGCCCTCCTGACAATACCATTATTGAACTAGAGGTAAGTCAGTTGTCATGTGCACCCTATATATTGGGTTTTATTGCAGACGGGGCAACATTGTACCAACCTAATAGTATATTGAACAAAAACTGGAGGTTTTGTCTAGCGCACATTCTGAACGCACGTTTGAAGGCTCTTTCAAGCGTTATGAAAAAAGGGAGTCTTTGTGAAAAAAAACTTATTTGCCTAGGATCACACAATTTCCTGAAGCGGAGAAGTGGGATTTCTTGTTTACAGTAGTGCAATCCAGAGACCAGATGGGTATCTATTTCTCTCTTGTCAGTTTTACATCAAAGGTTTGTCATGACAAAAGTTTTCTGGGTGATGACCCCACTGCAGTCTAGAACATGAATCATTTTAGTTGTTAGTAGAAGGAGGAGACCCCCCCCCCCAAACGAGGGTGCCTTGAGTGGTACATGCACAGGTCCTGTGAAGGAGGGGTAGTGGTTGCCCCCAGGGACATCTTAAGGATTTTGGGGGCCCTGGGCCAAACATATTTTGGGGGCCCCTGTTCAGAACAGCTTTGAATTTATGATCCAATTTGAGCCCCTGTTTCCCACGCAGTTTCTGCTTCCTCAGCTGCGTTAGTGATCCAGTTTGCATCATAGGCATTAGTCTATATATTCCCGATGTAAACGGACACAAGCAGCTGACAGCGGTAGGATTTAGTGTTTCCTGCCCTGCTATATTAATAATTTTTAAATTGTATATGTGTGGCTGAATTACTCTGTGCTTTTTAACAATTTCTCCTACCTACGCACACTTACACTTTTCTTGATTCTGCTTGCCTACAAATCCTTAGCTGCTTTGATACGCATCTTGCTTTTCCTCCAGTCCTGGTCCGCCGCGGCTGATACACCGATTGTGCGGAGGGCTGGGGCTACTATCGGGCTCCTCACTTCTGGCAACGCAGTTTCCACTTCCTCAGCTGCGTTAGCGATCCAGTTTGCATCATATGCATTAGCCAATATATTCCCGATGCAAACGAACAAACGCAGCGAGCGCGCCAAAGGCAACCCTGTCTGTGCTGTGAGGCGTCCCGGAGGCGTCCGGCGGCGGCCATGCTGCCCATTTCCCCTCCGGTGAGTTTCTTGCACTATATTACAATAGAAAAAAAACTGCTTAGCCTTAGGCGGCTACCATTATGTCAGTGTACAGCGGCTGATCCGAGCTTGGAGGTAGACTTTCGATGCAATAAGTGCAACTGGTCTCTCCTCCAGCCCAGGAATCTCACACCCAAGATCCTCCCACGCAACAATAAGTGTAAAAACAATAAGAAAATAGAGGACTTATAGGCCACCCTTTTAAATTGTCACTCTATGCGAAAGCATGAACCACACATTTATGGCCTACTTTTAGACGAACAGCCTAATTTTTTATTTCTCACTGAGACCTGACTGTCTGAAGCCTCCAACCCTACTATAACCTTGGCCATCCCTATGGGTTATAAAATCCTTAGGAGAGATTGGGAAGGGGGGCGGTGTCGCCATAGTTTACTATCAAAAACTAGACTGCTCTCCCATCCCGATGGAAAACATCGAGAGCGCAGAGTCCTTAGGCTTACGCCCTACCTTATCCCCCCCATCATAGCACTGCTGCTTTTCTAATTTACAGACCTCCCAGTGCAATTGGAAATTGTATTACTACGCTTAATACAGCCGCCACCTCCCTGGCCTTAAAATACAACAACTGACTTATTCTGGGAGATTTCAATATACATATGGACAATGGAAAAGACTCTCAAACAATTTCCTTGTTGGACACGCTGCAGGCCTGCAACACGTTTCCATCTATTTCTTCGGCCACCCATGAGAAGGGCCATACTCTAGACCAAATCTTTCACAACTTTGACATATCAGTAAGTTTACCTCTTCCCATTATCTGGTCTGACCACCTCCTATTAAAATTTGTCATTCCCAACTCTGCCACAGCTCTCGGGCTAACACAGGGCAGAGGGACTCTAATTACAGGACGTTCCATAAAATATCTGTTAGACCTGTCAGCCCTTTGGGTGGTCCCTCCTCATCATTATTTATTTTGTCCCACTTTTGCCTCAAACCCTGTTATAATTTTTCCTTTTTGGGAACCACCAGACTTTTTAGTGTTGATGCAGGGTCAGGGAGCCATTTTCCCTACCCCTGGAACTTCTGTCTGAGGGCCTGAGACACAAAATGGTGGCCACCCATTGTCACCTGTGACATCACCAGAACCCACTGGAGGTTTCTAGAACCTTCGGTAACATTCTAGAACCCTGTGACAGTGGGAGGCAGTTTAGAATGTTGGGAGGCCATCTCAGAGTGGCAGTTGGCATCTGACTGGAGAAGAGAGAGGACAGATATAGGAGGAGGTCGGAGTAAGGCAGCAGGGGTGGAAACCAGTGCTTGGAGTGGGGTCCAGAAACCCACCCTTGATGCTAGTCCCTACTGACCAAGCCCAGCCTGAAGCCCTGTGTGGGACCAAGACCAGAAGAACCATCTTAAGGACCTGAACAGTTGGAACAGGCCTTAAAGAAGAAGAACAGCAAGCTCCTGACCTGTTCAGTGGTGTCCTCCTGGAGTCCTGACGTCGAGAAGCCTGGAGACCTGGGGCCTGAGGTAGAGAAGCGGCGCTGAGAGAAAGCAGACGTCGTACCCGGAGCCGTCAGAGGTCGAGTGAGGGCGCCGACGGAGGTCGTGGAGAGGCGCCGGAGGTCGAGTGGAGAGTCACCCGAGGTCGAGGTGAGGGCGCCGACGGAGGTCGTGGAGAGGCGCCGGAGGTCGAGTGGAGAGTCACCCGAGGTCGAGGTGAGGGCGCCGACGGAGGTCGTGGAGAGGCGCCGGAGGTCGAGTGGAGAGTCACCCGAGGTCGAGGTGAGGGCGCTGACGGAGGTCGTGGAGAGGCGCCGGAGATCGAGTGGAGATTCACCCGAGGTCGAGGTGAGGCGTCGACGGGGGAGTGAAGTCCGCCCACCGGAGACGCCGGAAACTGAGGTGAAGCACGCCGGAGGTCGGGAGTGGAGATCGCACTCCGGAGACACCCGGAAGCGGGGAGGTCGTGTCCCTGCGACGCCGGAAGGCGACATCGAGACGAGGCCACCCAGCGACATCGAGTCGAGACCGCCCAGCGACATCGAGTCGAGACCGTCCAGCGACGTCGAGACGAGGCCGCCCAGCGACATCGAGCCGGAGCCGCCTCACGACACCGACACGGCGCCGAGCGGAGCCGATCATCGTGAAAAGGGCAGTAAGTGGTAGAGGGGGCGTCTAAGGCCCCGTGGAGCCCTAAAAGACCATTCTAGGGGCTAGAGGGGTGTTAGAACCAGCCTGGGAGTGCCAGGGGTGAAATAAGACTGGTGCAGTGACATCTGTTAGGGGCTGTGTAGTTTGGAGGGCCAGATCTTTAGGTTACCCTTGTTCTGCCTCAGCTTAGGCCACAGCCTTGACCAATCTAGGTGGGACACCCCCATGCCATCCAAATGACCACAAGCTGTGTATGGGCAAAGTAAGACCAAGTTACCTCATGAAAGTGATCGGATCTGTACTGTCATTGATTGCCTTTCCTTATTTATTGAAGGTGCTTTATTTATTGTCTTCCACTAATTTATTCCTGCACTGTATTTATTGTCTGACTGTATTTATTTGCAGTCTGTATTTATTGCACCTCTATTTATTCTTTGCTTACTGAGGACCTGAATCTATTTATTGAAATTCCAAAGTAGCATTGTTTGTTTGACCTGCTCTTTTTAAGGAAAATCCTATTGTATTGTATTTATGTTATGAAACCTGCAACTAAGAGAAAATAAGATAAAGACATATATATATTTTCAACTTGACTTGCATAATTTTTACGGTGTAGTGTCGTTTTTGGAACAGATGAACGCATGGTTATAGTGAGGGTGTGACGTACGCTTAACACGGTGCCTGCCCCCAGCCGCTCGAGCCAAGCTACCACTGTGCTGGGAACCTGGTGACTGCTAACCCGGTTGCCCGGTTTCCAACATAAAATTGGTGTTCAGCGGTGGGATAGAGCTGTGCTTGCGTCTACTCGACAATAACTGTGGGTAGTCCATAGGCCTACACCGGGGGTTTTCTCCAAGCGGACTTCCTAATTTTGAGTTTTGTTTTTTCCAAATTTACTTCTGGTGGTGGGAGGAGGTATTACAAAAGGTACCCCCCTGCATAGCTTCTGTAAGCAACTGTCTTCTATCCTGAGTGGGCAAAATGGAGTTTGTGTTGGAGGATGTGGAAACTTACACTGTGGCCCAACTCAGAGAGTTTTGTGAGCGAGAGGGGGTGTTTTGTCCCCAAGGTGCAAAGAAAGGTGAGCTCCAGACCAGCTTAAGGGCTTGGGGGGAGGCACGTCGAGAAAGTAAGGTTGAGAAGGAGGATAGGGATGGAGAGCCTGTCAGCGAGGGGGCTGGTTTGTACCAACCTGAGGTGGGGAACCTATTAGAGGGGCCCAGGACACTTTCAAGGAAGGGCAGCAGTGTCTCTAGTGGCGGCTTATCAGAAGCAGTATTAACTGACCGGAGGGAGAAAAGACAGCTCACATGGGAGTTGGCGAAGCTGGAGAAAGAAAAGGAGGAACGGAGGATGGCTCACGAGTTGAGGCTCAGGGAGATAGATCTCCAGATCCTACGGGTCGGGGCACACACTGTTCCTAATGGTGGCAGCGAAGAGAGAGAAATCACCAGGGAACCCAAACCCTATCTGCCAAAAGACATAGTAGCCAGCTATAGTGCGGGAGATGATATCGCCAAATGGCTAGCGGCCTATGAGGTCTCTTTAAGAGCCCATGGGGTTCCAGAGAAATATTGGTGAGGGGGATTGTATAAATACATGCCTCTTGCTGGCAGGGATACATTATTGGCCCTAGAGCAGGATGAGCAGACCCACTACCCCACCATGAAAGTGGCGCTCGTGAGGAAGTTTGGACTAACACCCGAGAAGTACAGACAGAAGTTCCGGGGTAGCCACAAACTGGGCACACAGAATTGGGTGGATTTCCCGGACTATGCAAAGAAGGCATTAGAGGGTTGGATACAAGGCAGCGAGGTGAGGGACTACAAGGGGTTGTTTGATTTGATGTTGAAGGAACACCTGCTTGAAAAATGTTTCCCTGACCTGCGTCAACACCTGGTGGATAGCAAGCTGACCAATCCCCGGAAGCTTGCTGAGGAGGCGGACATTTGGGCTAGTACCCGGGTGTCCACAAGGGGGACTGGAGGGGACTCTCAAAAGACCGGACAGGGCGCCCCCCAGAAGAAAGAGGGAGGGGAAAAGAAAACGGAGTTCTCTAAAGGCCCCCAAAATAGTTTCCAAGGGAAGGGAACGGGATTCACCCCTAGGGCTAACCCACCCAGAAACCCTAATCCTGGCCAGAGTCAGCAGCCAAGGGTTGTCCATTGCTTCGAGTGCGGTGGTATCGGACACTATAAGGGAGATGTGAAGTACCCGAAAAGACCACCCCCTCCCATCGGAGGAAAGGACCCCGGAGTAGCTAGTGTAGTGCTCGGGGAGGAGATGCCTTTAGATAAGGGAAGGGAGTGGGCGGGTGTCACTTTAGTGTCCCTGGGAGAACGGGAGATGGTTCCTAAGATCCAGGTGCCCACAAATACCACAAAGTATGGGCAGTGGGTCACCATCAACGGCCAAAGAGGGGAGGCTCTGAGAGACACAGGAGCCAGTATGACTATGGTACGTAGCCAACTGGTGTCTCCAGAGCAGGTGATTCCCAATGTACTCCACCCTGCCGCGATGGCTGACGGCAGAATGGGCCACTATCCGGTGGCCGAGGTTCCATTTGAATGGGAAGGGGTTGCAGGGTTGCTTCGAGTTGCCGTAAGCCCTGCCGTGCCAGTCGATTGTCTGCTGGGGAATGACATGGAGCATAATGCTTGGAAGGAGGTGGAATACCGGACTCATGCTGAGATGCTGGGTACACCTGACTGGGCCTGTGTCAGCACAGGGTCTGCGACTACCCGGAGGGGGAGTTCGTTTAGGCGGGAGCCTGGAACAAAGTCACCGCCGGCTGCCGACCAAGGGAAGAACCGAGGGCAGGAGGAGCCTGCCTCGGCATCCGCGCCCCGTGTGACGGATAGGCCACCGGAGGTGGTGGACCAGGAGTCCGCGGAGGGGGATGTTACCGAACTGGAGAACCTACCCATCCCGGCCGAGTGGCACGTGGAGGGAGGGCCGACCAGGGAGGAATTCTGCAAGGGCCAGAAGGAGTGTCCTACCCTCGAGGGACTGAGGCGACAGGCCGAAGCCCAGGCAGCCGGGAACGTTGAGGGGAACTACAACATTTACTGGGAGGATGGCCTCCTCTACAGTGAACCCAAGGCACCCATGCACGGATCGTCACGGGCCTTGGTAGTCCCTCAACGTTATCGAGCCTTCCTCCTGGAATTGGCTCATGAGATCCCCTTGGCAGGACACCTGGGGCAAGACAAGAACTTTGCCCGGCTTGTCCCGCACTTTTATTGGCCTCAGATGAAAGTGTCGTCCGACACCTATTGCCGGACGTGTGTGTCTTGTCAAGCCAGTGGGAAAACAGGGGTGAAGCTGAAAGCTCCCCTGGAACCACTTCCTGTCGTTAGCACCCCCTTTGAAAGGGTGGGCATCGACATTGTGGGTCCATTAGATCCGCCTACTACAGCTGGTCACAGGTTTATCCTGGTTCTGGTGGATCATGCCACACGGTACCCAGAGGCTATACCTCTGAGGACCATTACTGCACCTGTTGTGGCCAGGACCCTGATGGGAATCTTTACCCGAGTGGGTTTTCCCAAGGAAGTTGTGTCCGACAGGGGGACCAACTTCATGTCAGCATACATGCGGGCCATGTGGAAGGAGTGTGGGGTGACCTACCGGTTCACCACTCCTTACCACCCCCAGACCAATGGTCTGGTGGAGAGGTTCAATAAAACCTTGAAAGGCATGATCAGAAGGCTGCCTGAAAGCCTGCAGAGGAAATGGGACGTCCTCCTACCCTGTCTATTGTTTTCTTACAGGGAAGTGCCACAGAAGGGAGTGGGCTTCAGCCCCTTCGAGCTTCTGTATGGGCACCCTGTGCGTGGACCTCTCAGCCTGGTGAGAGACGGATCGGAAAGAACTCCCAGAAAGCTTCCCCAGGATGTGGTGAGCTACATGCTGGCCTTCCAGAGCCAAATGGCTAAGTTGTGGAAGCAAGCTTCTGACAACTTGGAAGCCAGCCAAGCAGTGATGAAGGCGTGGTATGACCACAATGCTCACCCGGTGGAGTTGGAGCCTGGCCAGAAGGTGTGGGTGATCGAACCAGGAGAGCTTAGCGCCCTCCAGGATCGCTGGTCAGGACCCTTTGAGGTGTTGGAGAAGAAGGGTAAGGCTACCTACTTGGTGGATCTGAAGACCCCTCGCCAGCCCCTACGGGTGCTGCATGCCAACCGCCTCAAACCCCACCATGAGAGGCCCGAAGTCATATTGCTGATGGTGACTGACGGAGCAGAGGACGTGGAAAGCGAGCCTCTCCCCGACTTATTTGCGTCTCAAGAGAAGGATGGGTTGGTGGAGGGAGTGATTCTCTCCCCGTCCCTAACTCCTGAACAGCAGGAGGACTGCCGCCAGGTCCTGGGGCAGTACTCTTCGTTGTTCTCCCTTGTTCCGGGTAGGACTCACCTGTGCGTCCATGACGTGGACACAGGAGACAGCCCACCTGTGAAGTCAAAGATCTACCGGATGACAGACAAGGTGAAGGCCAGCATTCACAGTGAAGTCACCAAGATGCTGGAGCTAGGAGTGATTGAACCTTCCAGCAGCCCCTGGTCCAGTCCGGTGGTACTAGTACCAAAAGCTGCACCACCGGGAGCCCAACCGGAACTGAGGTTCTGTGTGGACTACCGGGGACTGAACTCAGTAACCAAGACTGATGCTCATCCGATTCCAAGAGCGGATGAATTGATTGACCGGCTGGGAGCTGCCCAATATCTGAGTACCTTTGACCTTACTTCCGGGTACTGGCAGATCTCTCTGACTGATGGAGCTAAGGAAAGGTCAGCCTTCTCCACGCCCAAGGGCCACTACCAGTTCTGCGTGATGCCCTTTGGGCTCAAGAACGCACCTGCCACGTTTCAGCGTCTGGTGAACCAGATCCTCACTGGAATGGAGAGTTTCTCTGCTGCTTATCTGGACGACATTGCCGTCTTCAGTAACAGCTGGGAGGATCACTTGCGTCACCTGCAAGCTGTTCTCCAGGCCCTGAAACACGCTGGTTTAACGATCAAGGCCAGTAAATGCCAGATCGGGCAGGGGTCGGTAGTGTACCTTGGACACTTGGTGGGTAGGGGAGCGGTGCAACCCCTCCAGGCAAAAATCGAGGCCATCATGGCCTGGGAACCCCCCAAGACTCAGACTGAGGTCCGAGCTTTTCTGGGCCTCACCGGATATTACCGCCGCTTCGTAAAGGGTATGGTACCATTGTGGCCCCCCTCACGGAGCTCACGTCCAAGAAGCAACCTCGACGGGTAGTCTGGACGGAGGCTTGTCAGCAGGCCTTTGTGAAACTGAAGCAAGCCATGTGCGAGGCCCCGGTCTTAAGGGCCCCAGACTTTTCCAAGGAGTTCATTGTCCAGACGGATGCATCGGAACATGGCATTGGGGCAGTGTTATCGCAACTCAATGAAGAGGGTCTGGATCAACCCGTGGTCTTCCTATCCCGGAGACTACTTCCCAGGGAACAGAAGTGGAGTGCAATAGAGCGTGAAGCCTTTGCAGTGGTATGGGCTCTGAAGAAGTTGCGGCCATACCTGTTTGGCTCGCACTTCCTAGTTCAGACCGACCACAGACCCCTTCGGTGGCTGATGCAGATGAAGGGGGAGAATCCCAAGTTGCTAAGGTGGTCTATCTCCCTACAGGGAATGGACTTTCAGGTGGAACATCGGCCTGGAGTGGACCACGCCAATGCAGACGGTCTCTCAAGGTATTTCCGCCTTAGTGATGAGAACTCCCAAGGGGTTGGGTAGCTCTCCCCACTTTCAGCTGGGGGGGACGCGTGTTAGACCTGTCAGCCCTTTGGGTGGTCCCTCCTCATCATTATTTATTTTGTCCCACTTTTGCCTCAAACCCTGTTATAATTTTTCCTTTTTGGGAAGCACCAGACTTTTTAGTGTTGATGCAGGGTCAGGGAGCCATTTTCCCTACCCCTGGAACTTCTGTCTGAGGGCCTGAGAAAATGGTGGCCACCCATTGTCACCTGTGACATCACCAGAACCCACTGGAGGTTTCTAGAACCTTCGGTAACATTCTAGAACCCTGTGACAGTGGGAGGCAGTTTAGAATGTTGGGAGGCCATCTCAGAGTGGCAGTTGGCATCTGACTGGAGAAGAGAGAGGACAGATATAGGAGGAGGTCGGAGTAAGGCAGCAGGGGTGGAAACCAGTGCTTGGAGTGGGGTCCAGAAACCCACCCTTGATGCTAGTCCCTACTGACCAAGCCCAGCCTGAAGCCCTGTGTGGGACCAAGACCAGAAGAACCATCTTAAGGACCTGAACAGTTGGAACAGGCCTTAAAGAAGAAGAACAGCAAGCTCCTGACCTGTTCAGTGGTGTCCTCCTGGAGTCCTGACGTCGAGAAACCTGGAGACCTGGGGCCTGAGGTAGAGAAGCGGCGCTGACAGAAAGCAGACGTCGTACCCGGAGCCGTCAGAGGTCGAGTGAGGGCGCCGACGGAGGTCGTGGAGAGGCGCCGGAAGTCGAGTGGAGAGTCACCCGAGGTCGGGGTGAGGGCGCCGACGGAGGTCGTGGAGAGGCGCCGGAGGTCGAGTGGAGAGTCACCCGAGGTCGAGGTGAGGGCGCCGACGGAGGTCATGGAGAGGCGCCGGAGGTCGAGTGGAGAGTCACCCGAGGTCGAGGTGAGGGCGCCGACGGAGGTCGTGGAGAGGCGCCGGAGATCGAGTGGAGATTCACCCGAGGTCGAGGTGAGGCGTCGACGGGGGAGTGAAGTCCGCCCACCGGAGACGCCGGAAACTGAGGTGAAGCGCGCCGGAGGTCGGGAGTGGAGATCGCACTCCGGAGACACCCGGAAGCGGGGAGGTCGTGTCCCTGCGACGCCGGAAGGCGACATCAAGACGAGGCCGCCCAGCGACATCGAGTCGAGACCGCCCAGCGACATCGAGTCGAGACCGTCCAGCGACGTCGAGACGAGGCCGCCCAGCGACATCGAGCCGGAGCCGCCTCACGACACCGACACGGCGCCAAGCGGAGCCGATCATCGTGAAAAGGGCAGTAAGTGGTAGGGGGGGCGTCTGAGGCCCCGTGGAGCCCTAAAAGACCATTCTAGGGGCTAGAGGGGTGTTAGAACCAGCCTGGGAGTGCCAGGGGTGAACTAAGACTGGTGCAGTGACATCTGTGAGGGGCTGTGTAGTTTGGAGGGCCAGATCTTTAGGTTACCCTTGTTCTGCCTCAGCTTAGGCCCCAGCCTTGACCAATCTAGGTGGGACACCCCCATGCCATCCAAATGACCACAAGCTGTGTATGGGCAAAGTAAGACCAAGTTACCTCATGAAAGTGATCGGATCTGTACTGTCATTGATTGCTTTTCCTTATTTATTGAGGGTGCTTTATTTATTGTCTTCCACTAATTTATTCCTGCACTGTATTTATTGTCTGACTGTATTTATTTGCCGTCTGTATTTATTGCACCTCTATTTATTCTTTGCTTACTGAGGACCTGAATCTATTTATTGAAATTCCAAAGTAGCATTGTTTGTTTGACCTGCTCTTTTTAACCTCTTCAATGCCTATGACGAGCTGGTCTCGTCATGGGCCGCGGTTGCGCTGTGCCCATGACGAGACCAGCTCGTCATAAACCCCGCCCGCTAATGAAAGCGCCGGCACAGGGCGGGGAAAGGGGCGGGCACTGAAGGGGTTAAGGAAAATCCTATTGTATTGTATTTATGTTATGAAACCTGCAACTAAGAGAAAATAAGATAAAGACCTATATATATTTTCAACTTGACTTGCATAATTTTTACGGTGTAGTGTCGTTTTTGGAACGGATGAACGCATGGTTATTGTGAGGGTGTGACGTACGCTTAACACGGTGCCTGCCCCCAGCCTCTCGAGCCAAGCTACCACTGTGCTGGGAACCTGGTGACTGCTAACCCGGTTGCCCGGTTTCCAACAATATCCATCCCAATTTTTAGCAGATGACCTCGGTCATTCCTCACCGGAGCTGGCTGGCTGCCCCGACTCGGACACCCTCTCAATAGATTCATGGCTCCAAACCAACATTGATGCAGTGGTACCAATTGTTTCCCGCTCCACAAAGAATTCGGCCCCACCAGCTCCATGGTGTAATAATACCCTCGGATCTAGCAAAAGAAATTGTAGAAAAATGGAACGGAAATGGCGTAAATCCTAGCCACCTGAGGACAGGAAGGTGTATAAAGACAACTTAAAAGCTCATTACATTCTCGTGAAGGCAGCCAAGAAAAATGTCTTTCAAACCAAGATAGAAATTGCCCAAAATAAGAGTAAGGAAATCTTTAGTATAGTTAAATCCTTTACCGCCTGAAAGCTGGCACAAAGGAAGGGCCATGCACGGAAGAATGGTCTAAGCAAATAGCTCAATTCGTCCTCAAAAAGATCTCCGTTATCCAACATGCCTTCACTAACAGCTCAGAGGAAGAACTGGCCTTCTACCTTGGTTCTAATAGCATATTTCACCTCTTGGATCCTCCATCTTCACTAGCTTTCCCTGAGTTTCAGCTTGAAGAGTCACTGACCCTTCTCCAAAGCATTAAGTCTGGCTCTCCTACCGAACCATGTCCAGCGAATATCCTGAACCTATTAGCTCCCACCATAAACCCCAAGGTAAACCAGCTCTTTAATGCTTCCCTCGCCTCAGGCAATATTCCGAAAATATGGTAGAATGCTAAGCTTCATCCACTGATAAAAAAGGCTAAGGCCAAACCTACGAACCCTACCAACTACAGGGCAATCTCCCTTCTTCCGGCCCTCTCCAAAGTATTAGAGAAGCATGTAAACCAGGCTCTCCAAAAATACATTGAAGATGGGAAGCTCCTTCGTGAGTCCCAATCCGGTTTTAGGGCTAACTACAGTACGGAGACCGCTCTGCTGGAAGTGACTGAATTTCTCAAGGGTAAGCTGGACCAGGAAGGCAAGGCTGTTCTGATACTGCTCGATCTGTCGGCGGCCTTCAATACGGTCCCAGATGAGAGGCTCCTGGAGAGACTTGCTAACATTGGCCTGGGGGGGACCGCCTTAACATGGATGTCATCCTTCTTGGCAAATAGATCTCAGGATATGGTAATCCAGAAACACCTGACTGGAGCCCTTGGTGGCCATAAGATCTGCCGTGCCTGCCAGCGGAAAAGGAGAAAATAAAACACTTAGGAAATGTCATAGACAAGACACTCTCCATGTGTTTTCAAATCTAAAATCTAACAGGCGTTTGCTTTGGCATACTCAGGATGCTAAAAAAATTCCTGCCACTGTTACCGCTTGAGAGCAGAAAGATTGTGCTGCAGGCTCTGGTGACATCAAAGCTTGACTATGTCAACAGCTTGTATCTCAGTCTTCCAAATTCCTTATCCAGCGCCTACAAGTGGTACAAAATGCGGCAGCAAGAGCCTTCCTGAGACCTAAACCCAGATCTAGTATGACCCCCTATTCTTAAGTCTCTACACTGGCTCCACATAAAAGAACGGATTGACTTCAAAGCGATGACCATCTTCTTTAAAAATTCCCTGGCTCAGGAGCCGGCTACCTAAATAAGCGCGTTAATCGCTACACAACATGTAGACCCCTAAGATCTTCCAATGCCAATCTGGCCATCGTGCCTAAAATATGCCGTGCCCGCACTGGAGACAGATCCCTCAGCTTTCTAGGCGCAAAATTGTGGAATAGCCTACCTGAGTCTCTGAGACTAACCACAGACCTACTCTTTCAGGAAAAACCTGGCTTTTTAATAACTGATGTGTCTTTTACGCACATTTTCCTCCCGCTGTCAAGCACCAGGACACTCTAGTCTGAGTAGCTGCACGATTTATTAAATACATTATTTCATTTCATTAGGGCCCTGACAGTGCAAAGGAACACTTGTTCAAATTCTAAGAGCCTTATTTATGAGGCCTTGCTTCACTTTTATGCTGCGTATGCGTCACTTTTTGCGACGTACCGGCAGTGTAAAAAATGTGCCATGTTGCCCCCTATGTACAAAGTGGCGCATCTAGACAGATGCATCACTTTGTAAACCCCTGCACCACATTATACCTGTGCCAGGTATAATGTATGCAGGGTGGGTGTTGCCCCGCAAAAAGCTTTGTAGAAGTGACGCATTGAAATCTATGAGAACTCAGTGCGCCACTTCTAGGACGCCATTGCATCAATGTCTTACACCTGCCTCACAGCTGGTGTAAGACTGATGCAGGAAAGCCCCATGTGAAAGGACACATTGCTGGAGTTGCGTCTATTTTCAGACATACCCCAGCAATGCATCACTTTTGCGGCTACAGATATGTCAGAAATACTGACGTATCTGTAACTCCTTGCAACATGATGCATCATACAGTAAATATGACGCATCCATCATGCGATGCATCACTTCTCATAAATAAGGCCCTAAATGTGTTTACATCTAATGTTCAGGGATAGTTTTGTGTGTTTTCAATATTGTAACTCAGCAGCAGCTCACCAATATAATTTCTTTGATGCCCTTCCATTTCTTATATGTTAGGCATTGTTTTGATCTAAAAGAAACTTTTTTTAGGTATATTGCATGAAACCAGCACAACATTTCTCTGCAAAATGGCTGTACTAGACTTTCACACATCAAGTACATAAAAAAGAAATTAAAGGAAAACCGTATTTAAAACAATCTGTTTAAGCAATATTCAAGGTCATTAGGGCAAAACTCTGGAGAACAGAGCTGACTTTGTCAGGGGGCCCCCTGAAAGGCTGGGGCCCTGGGCCAGAGCCCACTTTGCCCATGCATTAAAACGTCTCTGGTTGCCCCGCAGAATCATCCTTCGATTTCTGCACCCTGTAATACGCCCCCGCTCACCTCCGAGAAATAATCGGATTTTTGAGCCTCATTTTCTATTTATCTAAATCGCTTCTCCAGCTCTCGGCGGAGTGTTTGTGGAAAAAAACGCCGCGCCTGTGCTGCATCGGGGCTGCTTAGCAGCCATCACACCACTAGTCAGTCCCATTAAATGACATCCGGTCTGGGAGATGGACAGATTCGCGCTCGCGGCCGCCTGATGCAGTGGGTCACGTGCCTGGTGAATGCGACAGAATGCGGAGGGGGCTTAGGGGTGGGGGCGGCTCGCGCCCGGCCCGGACTGCTCGGAAGACAGAATGCTTTCTAAGTGCAGTTGTATCACTCTGACAGTCCGGAGCGTGAATCACCCCCACTTATGTTCAACTCGCGCTGCCAATTAGGCCCACCTTTGCTTCGAAGAACAAGCAAATTAACGTCTGTTAATGGACTCCGGCAGAAGTCTGGGTGCCAGAGCTGCGTATGGCGTAACAGGTCTGGCGCGGAGGGCTGCGGCTGCGACCCTAACAGTGCAGAGGGACTGCTAAAGGGACTTTCTGTGTGTGTGTGTGGGGTGAAGGGGGTGGTCGTAGGGCTGAACAGCCAATTAGTGGTCACCAAAGAGACAGCCTGAACAGCTGATTGCTGGCTATTAAGGGCGTGGCTATCATTAGCGCAGCTGGTGCAGCGGCACCGAGTCCTTGGGCTATGAGGACCACTGCACCTCAACGATGACCATATTTTGCAGACAACCGAGGGGGTGTGAGAATCGTTCTGTAATTCCTCGTGCTCTTGCTCGCCTTTCACCAAAGTTATATATTAAAAATATTTACTTGCATAATGGCCGCTTTAATGCCTGGAGATGACATAGAAAGCAGACTAAAATGGCACCACCTACATTGAACGCGGCAGTCCAGTTAGTGGTGTAGCAAGAACATACGGAGACACCACCGCCTTTCTCCGAGGTCAAGCAGAAATGCCTCGGAGAAACGCAGCTGCGTTTTCGGATTCGGGGCGTGTTTTTCTTTCTCTCCTCTTGCCATTGGCTGGAAGGTTTACATTCCAGAGGAGAGAAAGAAAGTAAAAAATACGCCCCCGAATCCGAAAAAGACGGGGCTTCTTTGGAGAGACAAAGCTCTTCTCCAATGGCTGACCAGCATTTAAGAGGCCAGCCAATGGAGAAGAGGGAAGAAGAGGGGCGGGTTCAAGCCCCTCTTCTGAAAACATTAAATCTCGGAGCGAGACTGCGCAAGCGCAGCTTTTGCAGCCGAGACCTAAAAATATTCCCAGGTGTCAAACTGTATCTGGATTTTTTTTTTACAATTCCCCTTGCGCGCCGGTAGGTGGCAATGTTTGGCTTCACCATTTGACACCGCATGGCATCGGTGATGTCGTTCACGTCGGAAGTGACGTGCATGATGCCTATATAGGTGCCACCCTAGTGGAGTGACTTCACGTCTTGACTATTTTTGCCGCACCAGAAGCATATAGCCAAGCTGAGAAAGAGTGACTGGTGTGCTAAAGGTGAGGTCCGAAAGGATCTCTTAAGTTAGAGAAGACAGTCCGCAGAGCGGGAGGATGGGGGGTCGTAAGGAATCTGCGGTTAGATAGAGTCTCTGCCAGATAAAGCATTGCCAAAGGTAAGTAACTTGTTAATTTGATAGAGACTTCTAGCTGCAGATTCCTTATCTCAGAATAGATACCAAAACAATATCTCTCCCCGGAGGTGGGTCTGTGGATTGTTTTAAACTAGAAGTCCTAGAGGACCAAACGGGCAAAATGCCCATCTCGCCGGACCAGACTGATGAAACAGTAGTGTTTGGCAAATGTGTGCAGTGATGCCCATGTAGCTGCCTAACAGATGACCAAGCCTGGGACTCCTGTTGCTAATTCACTGGCTGCAACTGTAGCTATGGTGGAGTGAGCTCTTAAGCCCTAGGGGGCTTTATCTTGGCCATTACATGTTAGATATTGATCCAGTGGGAGATGGTTCTCTTTCAAATTGCCATCCCTTTCTTTGCCCCCTGCAAATCCAACAAAGAATCAACCGTCCAACCGGAAATCTTTGGTAAGATCAATATAGAACATGAAATGCTCTTTTTGTATACAGGCGGTGGAAGGCAGGGAGAAGTTCTGCCCATTGGAAAAAGGTATCTATACCTTTGGTAAGAAAGATGCCCGAGTTCATAGCACCAATTTGTCTCAGAAAAATGAAGTGTAAGGAGTGTTAAGGGAAAGCATTTGTAAGCCGCTAAACCTCCTGGCAGATGTTATCACCACACGGAAGACAGAGTTAATTGTGAGGAGTCTTAAGAGGCAGCTGTGTATTAGCTCAAAAGGGGAACACATGAGAAAAATCTAAACTAAATTCAAGGCCTATTGGGTAATAATGAAAGGCTTGGGTGGATAGCTACAAGCCTTAAAGTAATCTAGTTACAACATTTGACTTAAAAAGGGATCGTTGATCCGGCTGCTGTAGAAAAACGGAAATGGCACACTGATATCCTTACAATGTGCCCAGAGCAAAGCCTTGCCGGGCCAGGGATAAAACAAAGAGGAGAACTTCAGACAAGAGTGCAGACAGAGGGTCAACAGATTTAGATGTACACCACAAAACAAACTTGTTCCAACAGCAGGTGTAGATGGCTTTGTTAGAAGAATGCCTGGCTGCCAGAATGATATCACATACTTCAAGAGGGAGATCAAACACCTTCAGCTGTTGCAGCTCAATCTTCACGCATGAAGGTGGAGAGTGGACAGGCTCAGGTGCAGTACCCTGCCCTGTTGTTGCAACAGAAGATCCTCCCGAATGGGCAGCCTGATTGGAGGACAGATGCTTATGCTTAGGAGTTCGGAATGTCATACTCTCCGTGCCCAGTCTGGAGAAACTAGGATGAACTGGGGCCCGGTCGTTCATGATCTTCATGAGAGGACAGGAGTGATATCGGAGAAAAGGCATATAGGAGACCTGAACCCCACTCAAGATAAAATGAGTCTCCTAGCGAGAGCCGTCTTGGAAACTCCAGCACGTAGAAGTGCTGATATTGCACATTCTCAGCGGTGGCGAACAGATCTAATCAAGGTTATCCCCAATCTTGGAAAGGCCTAGCACCACCTCAGGATGAAGAAACCATCATGATCTACTAGTCATCGAAAGCGGAGTTTGTCTGCTCTGGTGTTCAGAGAGCTCGCAAGATGTTGAACAACCAGGAATATGTCCTGATGTTCCAGCCATGTCCAGAGACCCTGTTTGTTGCAAAATCACATGGCGGTGGTGTTGTCCGTGAACACTTGAACTAGCCTTCCTGTGGTGATGTATGTTTGGAACGCTGCTCTGTCGTGGAATCCGACACGCGTGGTGATTCACGCGCGGTGATTCCACGACAGGCAGTTATCTCTGGGCCCCTGTTAGGACGAGATCGTCCCATCTTCTTAATTTACAATAAACCACATTTGAACATAAAGGTTCGCCTCGCCCCTTCTTCACTTCCCTTAATGGAAGGAAGAAAGGCTTCAATGCCAGATGTATTGCTCTCATTTCCAACAAACTGATGTGGAGCTGAGATTCTGCCAATGACCAGAGGCCTCGGATCTCCCCTTCTCCCAGGTGGCCGTCCCAAACCACAAGTGACACATCTGTCACTACTGTGAGCTCTGGGTGAGGAAGAGAGCGAGGTCTACCATTGACTGCAGATCTTTTGCAGTTCCCTATAAAATCTGGACCAGGTCGGAGAGATTTCCCTGATGCTGTGCCCTATGGGTTTTCGAATCCCACTGCAGAGCCCGCATGTGCCAATGGGCATGTTTCAACAACAGGATTGAGGAGGCGGGGAGACTCAGCAGCCTGAGTCAATCTCACCGACATCCAGGATAGAGGCTGAAGAACAAGTTACTTCGGTAACGCTTTTTCTGGTGGATACAGTATCTGCCCGTGGATTCCTCACCTTGTGAATATCCCCTGCGCCAGCATTCCACTGAACTTTTTTCCCAGCTCTCTACGCCGACGTGGACGTCATAATACCTCGACTCCGCTCGCGACTCCGTATGACGTCACTGGAGCCATAAGAGAGCCACGTCGGCGTGATGACGTCAGTTCCACCCATTTTTTCCGTGCCTCCGAGGCGAACAGGTGGACCGACAACAGATTCAAAGTATACACAGTATACAACATTCGAACAAATATACATAGTACATATACAAAAAGGAAAGCTTATGAACAAAAGCATTCCCTAAAGGTGTACCAGATAGAAAGAAGACACAATATAAAACACATGCCAAACAAGACATCCTTTAAGGTATACAAAGGTGGACAACGGGGAGGCGGGTGGGCCAGTGAGGAATTCACAGGCAGATACTGTATCCACCAGAAAAAGCGTTACCGAAGGTAAGTAACTTGTTCTTCTGATGGATACGTCTGCCAGTGGATTCCTCACCTTGTGAATAGATTCCCACAGCAGTCCCACTCCCGTGTCCACCTTCCTATACCAAAAAGTCCTGCAAGACAGAGCGCGCGAAGTGGCCCTCCCTCCTCATCTCAGAGTCTAAGCAATAATGCTTCTCGAAAGTATGGATGGAGGCCCAAGTCGCGGCTTTACAAATGTCTGCCACAGGAACACCCCTGGCCAAAGCAGAAGTAGAAGATTTAGCCCTAGTTGAATGAGCTCTAATACCCTCAGGTGGGACCTTACCAGCCAGGGCGTAGCAGATCTTGATGGCTAGGATGATCCATCTGCACAAAGTGCGCTTGTGCACAGCTTTGCCTTTAGATTGTCCAACATAACCCACGAAGAGCTGATTGTCCAAACGATAGTCCTTCGTTCTGTCCAAGTAAAAGCTCACAGCTCTTTTTAGGTCCAGTCGGTGAAGCCTTTCTTCCTCCTTGGAAGGATGAGGAGGAGGATAAAACACAGGGAGAGTAATCGACTGCCCCAGATGAAAGGGAGTCACTACCTTAGGTAGGAAAGCAGCCCTGGTCCTAAGAACCATCCTTTCAGCATGTAAGGTTAAAAACGGGAGTTCTGAACTAAGAGCTTGAAGCTCACTCACCCTCCTTGCCGAGGTTATGGCTACAAGAAAGACCGTCTTAAAGGACAACAGCCTCAAAGGACAGCTATGAAGGGGCTCAAAATGGGACCCCATCAAAAAAGTTAAGACAAGATTAAGGTCCCACTGTGGCATCACAAAAGGAGTAGGTGGAAACCTGTTTGTAAGGCCTTTGATAAATCTTAGTACAATAGGAGATTTAAATAAAGACGGCTGATCTGGAAGACATAGAAAAGCCGATAAGGCCGACAGATAGCCCTTGACTGTGGCCACAGCACAGCCCTGCTGAGCCAAGGAAAGAGCAAACTGAAGCACATTAGAAAGATGGGCTTTTAAAGGGTCAATGGATCTCTCTCCACACCATTTAACAAACTTAGACCACCGATATGAGTAAATGGACTTGGTGGAGTGTCGCCTGGCTGATAAAATAACATCCACCACATCCGGCTGGAGAGAGAAGGAACTCAGGTTGCCCCGTTCAATCTCCAGGCATGAAGGTGCAGGCTCTGGAGGTGGGGGTGAAGAACCTGCCCCTCCGATTGCGAGAGGAGGTCTGACCTGAGAGGGAGACGGAGTGGAGGGTGCGATGAGAGGTGAAGTAGATCTGTGTACCACACCCTTCTTGGCCAATCCGGAACGACCAAAATAACTTGGGCCCGGTCTTGGCAAATCTTCCTCATAACCCGAGGAATCAAGGGTATGGGAGGAAACTCGTAAAGGAGTTGTGAGCTCCAACTCAACTAAAACGCGTCCCCCAACGCCCCCTGCATCGGAAACTGGAGACTGCAGAATGACGGGCAATGCGCGTTCTCGCGGGTGGCAAGCAGGTCTATCCGAGGAGTCCCCCACATTCGGAAGATGTGTTGAACTACCTCCGGATGAAGCATCCACTCGTGGTCGACGGAGAACTGCTGACTGAGACTGTCTGCACGTATGTTCAGCACCCCGGCTAAATGATTCGCCATCAAGCAAATCCGATGATCCTGAGCCCAGGACCAGAGCCGTAACGCTTCCCTGCAGAGACGATACGACCCTACTCCTCCCTGCTTGTTGACATACCACATCGCGGTAGTGTTGTCCGTCAGGACTTGAACCGACTGACTGCGAAGGGAAGGGAGAAAGGCCTTGAGCGCCAAACGTGCAGCCCGTAATTCCGTAATTCCAGAAGGTTGATGTGAAGCAACCTTTCCTCTGGAGACCAAAGACCCTTGATCTCCCGATCCCCCAGATGAGCACCCCACCCCAGGGTGGAGGCATCCGTTATTACTGTGGCAACCAATGGAGGTAGATGGAAGGGCTTTCCTTGAGACAGATTGCCCCCCACACTCCACCAAGACAGATCCGCTGCAGCTTCTCTGGCGATCCTGATCGACTCCCTGAGATCTCCGTTGTGCTGATACCACTGCCTGCGGAGGCACCACTGGAGTGCCCTCATGTGCCAGCGTGCATGGTTGACCAACAGAATGCAGGAGGCCAACAGACCGAGCAGGCGAAGGACCTTCAGAACTGGAATAACCGCTCCATTGTGGAATAAAGGGACCATCTCCTGGATGTCGAGAATTCTCTGAGGAGGAGGAAATGCTCGACACACAGTAGTGTCCAGTACCGCCCCTATGAACAGGTTGCGTTGAGAGGGCACCAGGTGAGATTTGGGCACATTGATTGAAAAACCCAAGTCGAATAACAGCTGAGATTTTACCTGCAGATGATTTTGCACCATCTCTGGGGACTGTGCTTTCAGAAGCCAGTCGTCCAGGTAGGGGAAAACCGGAATCCCCGACCTCCTGAGAAGAGCAGCAACCACAGCCAACACCTTCGTGAAGACCCGAGGTGCGGTAGTAAGACCAAACGGGAGAACCGCAAACTGGTAGTGTTGCGACCCAACCGTAAAACGGAGATACTTCCTGGGCGACTTCAGGATTGGGATGTGGAAATACGCATCCTGCAAGTCGATCGACACCATCCTTGCTGCAACCTGTGAAGAACCTGTGCAAGGGTCAGCATCTTGAATTTCTCCTGTTTCAGGTAAAAATTCAAGACTCTGAGGTCCAGGATTGGACGCAATCTGCCGTCCTTCTTGGGAATCAGGAAATACCGGGAGTAGCACCCCTGGCCCCTTTCCTGCTCTGGAACCACCTCTATCGCACCTTTTTGTAGAAATGCAAGAACCGCCTGCTGCAGAAGAAGCAGATGGTCCTCTGAGCAAAATCCTTGGCAAGGAGGGTAAGGGGGAGGAAACTCCTGAAAGGGAAGGGCGTACCCAATCTCCACGAGGTTTAAAACCCAAAGGTCCGTCGTAACGGATTTCCAACCTCGCAGAAAGTGGGACACCCGGCACCCCCCACAGGTCTCACATGTTCTAGGATGGGGGATCTAGGACTGTTTCCCTGAAGCTTCATTGGGAGCAGAGGAGGCAGAAGATGAAGATGGGTTGCGGCCAGAACCTCTCCGGCCCCTTTTCCTTCCTCTATACGACCTATAGAGAGGATTCTGCTGTTGCTGCTGTTGCTGTTGTTGAGGCTGACGGAAGGTACGAAATGAAGACCTCCCAAATCCTCTATATTTTCTGAAGCCAAGCCCCTTAGCAGGAGTCTGTAAACCCAAAGACTTCGCAGTAACCTAGCTATCTTTAAACCTTTGCAAGGTCGGAATCGGCCTTCTCCTCAAACAGTTTTTCTCCATTAAAAGGCAAGTCGACTAACGTGGCCTGAACATCCGCAGAGAAGCCAGAAGTACGAAGCCAAGTTGCCTCCTAGTGGCTATCGAACACCCCATAATTCTAGCCACAGAATCAGCCGTGTCTAGACCCGACTGAATAACCTGCCTCGCTGCAGCTTGGGTGTCCGTAACAACCTCCATAAATGAGGCTTTCTCTTCATTCAGCAGCTTAGGGGCTAACAGCTTCATCGAGTCCATCAAGGCGTGAACATAGCACCCCAATAAACAAGTGGCATTGGTTGATTTAAGAGCCATGCTTCCAGACGAAAAGACCTTCTTGGCTGTTTGATCGGTCTTCTTAGAATCCCTATCCGCAGGTGTTTGTGGGAAGGCGCCTGACGATTGCTTCGAGCATGAAGCTTGCACCACAAGGCTCTCTGGTGAGGGATGAGAAGAAAGGAAGCTTGGATCCCCCGAGACCACCCTGTATCTCCTTGCCACTTGTCTGGACACTGCAGGCGAAGAAGGAGGCTTGCGCCAAACGTCCATCACTGGCTCTAAAATAGCCTCATTAAAAGGCAACAAGGGCTCTACTATTGACGAAGGTGAATGCAGGACTTCAGTCAACAGGTTCGGTCTATATTCAGCAGAGGGCAACTGCAAGTCCAGCAACTCTGCAGCCTTTTTGATGACCGTATGATAAGGGGCCAACTCCTGTGGCAGTGAAGACCTAGCCGAAGAATGCTTCCATTCTGGAGTAGTATCCAGACCACTAGCATCCTGAATGCCTTCAAACTCATCAGAAGATCCACCGACCTCATCTTCCTTCACTTCTTCCCTATAACGCTCCTCCTCCAAAATCCTCTGGGCTGCTCTTCGAGAACGGATCCGGGGACTCGGCGGCGCCGTACGTGGAGTCGGCAGCACCGGTGGAGTAGGTGGCGCCAGGCGTGGAGCAGTTTGAGTTGGCAACGGAGTCGAGGAAGGCTCCGAAGGCAAACGATCCAGATGAAGCCGGGATGGATCTCCAGACGGCACCGGGAACTGCCACGAAGGAGCCATCGGCAAGAAGGGCATAAAGGGAGCCTGAGCATAATGCTGCGGCACTCCTAAAGTGTATGCCATAGGACCCACGGGACCAGATGGTCCACCGGATGGGAAGGCAGCCCTTTGAAAAACCCCATACATTGCATTGAGGAAATGCGTTGGATCCGCACCCGGAGTCGGGAAATGCGGGTATGGGTTCGAAACTGAATCCGGCCGAGGAGTTTCAGGAACCGGAGCCAAAGTGTCCTCTATTGGCGCCGCCGGTTCAGCTGGCACTGGAGAAGGCTCTTCCTCCTGACCCGAATCGGCGTCGGAAGCTGGAGACTCCACTGGCGCCGGTGACTGCGCCGCGGATCGCGCTGAAATCAGCATCAGCGAAGGAGACCTCTCAGGTGAAGGAGATGGAGAAATAACTTCCTTGCTTCGACGCCGAGGCAACGGCGACCTCGAAGCCTTACTCCTCGACGATCCGCGCCGAGAGCTATGCTTCCTCTTCTTATGATGCTTCTTCGACTTCGAAGAGTGTGAAGTCAACGACTCCGGCCTCGACTTCTCCTTTTTCCTACCTCTTCTTTCCTTCTTCGCCTTGGCCATGAAGAGTTTCGCCTCCCTCTCCTTCAGGGCCTTGGGGTTCATTTTTCTGCAGCAGGAGCAGTCATCCACATCATGGTCTGAAGAAAGGCACCACAAACAATCATCGTGGGGGTCAGTAATGGACATGTGGCCCCCACATTCCCTACAAGGTGTAAAACCTGATTTTCTCGTCGAAGACATAGCTTATCCAGAAACAGTAACTCCAAGACAACAAAGTAGCAGGAGAGTGCTGGAAAACCGTTGTGCATCGACGGTGCGGAAAAAAGGGAACCAACGTCATCACGCCGACGTGGCTCTCCTATGGCTCGGTGACGTCATACGGAGTCGCAAGCGGAGCCGAGGTATTATGACGTCCACGTCAGCGTAGAGAGCTGGGAAAAAAGTTCAGTGGAATGCTGGCGCAGGGGATATTCACAAGGTGAGGAATCCACTGGCAGATGTATCCATCAGAAACATCTGAATCATAGCCTGAATGCACAAGTTTCTACTTGTGTAACGATATATCTGTAAGAGACATTAGTTAGTGATAGATTCCTTACCTTAGAATATCCCCAGGCATCAGACTGGATCCGAAAAGTTTTTCGTCAGCATACCCCTGTGCGTCGGTAGGTGGCGTTGTGCAGCTCCGCGTCCGTCGCTGGTGTCGTAAGCGCAGAGAGGACGTCACGGAGACTACTTAGGCACCACCCATGTGCGCTGACGTCAGTTCTGTACACGACTTTCCGCGCCAGGAACGAAAAGCCATGCAAGAAACTGACCACTGGTGCCATGAAACTAGGGCCCTGAAAGGGATGACCTTAACCCTAGAAATCAGTTCGCAGAACGGGGAGGATGGGTGGGGTGGTAAGGAATCTATCACTAACTAACGTCTCTTACAGATATATCGTTACACAAGTAGTAACTTGTGCATCTGAAAGAGACACATTAGTGATAGATTCCTTACCTTAGAATAGATACCTCAGCAATACCAACCCCGGTGGTGGGCCTGCGAATAGATTACACCAGAAATTCACGGAGAACAGAACGGCTAAAGAAGCCGTCTCTCCGGACTTGACTGTCAAGGCAGTGATGCTTGGTAAACGTGTGCAGCGAGGCCCACGTAGCTGCCTGACAAATACCCTGCAAGGGATCGCCGCGTCCCAAGGCAGTAGTGGCTGTTGTCGCCCTGGTAAATTGGGCACGCAGCCCCACATGAGGCTCCTTCTTAGCCAACGAGTAACACACTTTGATGCACAAAACAACCCACCGAGAGATGGTTCGTTTGTGCACGGCCCGACTTTTTTTGGGGTCCACGTCGCCAACAAAGAGCTGGTCATCCACCCGGAACTGTTGTGTGCGCTTTAGATAGAACGAGAGTGCACGTTTTGGGTCCAGACGGTTGAGCCCCTCTTCCTCTTTTGAAGGATGCCGAGGCGGAAAGAAGGTGGGCAAAGTGATGGTCTGCCCGATGTGGAGGGCGTGACAACCTTTGGCAAGAAAGAAGGATGGGTCCTTAAAACCATCTTGTCCGGATGAACAGAAAAGAAAGGAGGTTTAGAAGAAAGAGCCTGGAGCTCACTCACTCTTCTGGCAGAGGTGACAGCTACCAGGAAAGCCGTCTTTATAGTGAGAAGACGTAAAGGACAGTTATGAAGGGGCTCAAAAGGAGCGCACATCAGATAGGTCAAAACAAGATTTAAGTCCCATTGAGGCATTATGAAAGGCACGGGAGGAAACGTGTGTGTAATGTCTTTCAGGAAACGGTTAACAACCGGGTACTTAAAGAGAGAAGGCTGATCTGGAAGCCTAGAAAGGCGGAGATGGCCAAAAAATAACCTTTGATAGTGCCCAGAGCAGAGCCCTGCTGGGCCAAGGATAGTATAAACAGAAGGACCTCAGAAAGAGGGGCAGAAAGGGGATCCACAGACTTTGCTGTGCAGCATGCCACAAACTTGTTCCACCGGCAGGCGTATACCGTCTTAGTGGAGGGACGCCTGGCTGCCAGAATGACATCACAGACTTTGGGAGGAAGATCGAAAGCTGTCAACTGTCGCCGCTCAATCTCCACGCATGGAGGTGGAGGCTGGACAGGTTCGGGTGGAGGGCCGTCCCCTGCCAATGTGACAGAAGATCCTCCCGAAGAGGCAGACGGATCGGGGGATCGATCGCCATGCTGAGTAGCTCGGGATACCAGTATCTTCATGCCCAATCTGGAGCCACAAGGATGACTTGGGCCCGGTCACGCTGCATCTTCTTCAGCACTCTGGGCAGAAGAGGTATAAGCGGAAAGGCGTACAACAGACCGCAACTTCGACGAACAGCGTCGCCGAGCAAGTGCCGCCTTGGAAATTCCAACTCGCAGAACTGATGACATTGTGCGTTCTCTTCGGTGGCAAATAGATCTAACCAAGGCTCTCCCCACTGCAGAAAGAGACCTTGCGCCACGTCAGAGGGCAGACACCATTAGTGATCCATCAAGCACCGGCGGCTGAGTTCGTCCGCCCTGGCTTTCAGAGAACCTGCCAGGTGTTAAACCTCCAAGGTAATGCCTTGATGTTCCAGCCATGTCCAGAGGCGCAGAGCCTCCTGACATAGGGTCCACGACCCCACCCCACCCTGTTTGTTGCAATACCACATGACGGTGGTGTTGTCCGTGAACACCTGCACCACACTTCCCCGGACAGACGGAAGGAATGCCTTCAGTGCAAGACAGATTGCCCAGAGCTCCAAAAGGTTGATATGGAGCCAAGACTCTGCCGGAGACCAGAGGCCTCTGATCTCCCCCTCTCCCAAGTGGCCACCCCATCCCAGGAGGGATGCATCCGTCACCACTGTGTGCTCCGGTTGGAGAAGGGAGAGGGATCTGCCATTGACCCAATCGCAATTCGTGAGCCACCACTGCAAGTGTCGTGCAGTGCCCTCCGAGATCTGGACATGATCGGACAGGTTGCCCTGATGCTGTGCCCACTGGAACTTCAGGTCCCACTGCAGAGCCCGCATATGCCATCTGGCATGTTGCACTAGCAGGATGCAGGAGGCCATCAGGCCCAGGAGCCGGAGGGTCATCGTGGCTGAAACCCGGGATAGAGGCTGAAAGAAAGGAATCATAGCCTGAATATCCCGGACTCTCTGCTCGGGAGGATAAACCCGAACCCGCATCGAATCCAGAACCGCTCCGATGAAGGGGAACTTCTAAGAGGGACTCAAGTGCGACTTCGGAACGTTGATGGAGAACCCCAGCAAATGCAGGAGGTTGGCTGTAGTCTGAAGGTGGGTGACGACTGTCTGGGGCGAGCCCGCCTTCAACAACCAGTCGTCGAGGTAGGGGAAGACTGACTGCCCTGACCTGCGCAGATGAGCTGCGACTATCGCCATCACTTTCGTGTACACACGAGGGGCGCTGTTAGACCAAAGGGGAGCAAGGCAAACTGAAAATGCTCCTGGTCTATCGTGAACCACAGGTAAGGCCGGTGGGCCGGCAGGACGGGAATGTGAAAATATTTGTCCTGCAAGTCCAACGCTACCATCCAGTCTCCAGGGTCAAGGGCAGCCAATACCTGAGCCAGAGTGAACATCTTGAACTTCTCCTTCTGGAGGAAGCGATTGACGTTCCTGAGGTCCAAGATGGGGCGCAGGCCCCCTTTGTCCTTCTTGGGGACCAGAAAGTAGTGGGAATAACAACCATGTACTACTTCTGGCCCAGGAACACGCTCGATGGCCCCCTTGGCCTGGAGGGCCGTGACTCCCTGTTGGAGAAGCGCAAAGTGATCCCCCGACATGCGGCAGAACTGAGGTGGCATGGTTGGGGGGGAAGACTCGAAGGGTAGGGATTAACCCCTCCAGACAATTTGCAGCACCCATCTGTCTGAAGTGACAGAACTCCAGTGATGTCGGATCCTGCCGCCCACCGGTGTGGGGTGCACCCCAAATCTTGGACTAGGAAGGCTTTGAGGCGAATGCTGCAGGAGCGGAGGTGGACTGACCCGCACGTTGGCCCCCTGTGCCGACACGGCGGCCTACACGCCCACAGCTGCGCTGAATTTGGTTTTGCGCAGGCCTCTGGCTGAACGAGCGTGCAGGGGCGCCCCTACCTTGGCCTCGAAAGGAACAAAAGTTAGACTTGGCCGTGGCCCGAGAGTCCTTGAAACGCTCCAGTGCACTGTCTGCCTTATCGCCAAACTGGCGAGTACCATCAAAAGGCATGTCCATGAGGGAACTCTGGACGTCCCCCAAAAACTCAGTGGACCGCAGCCAGGCATGGCGACGCAGGGCCACTGTTGTGGAGATCACTCTACCTAAAGAATCCGCAGTGTCCAGCCCACACCGAATGGCGAACTTCGCGGCATCCTTCAACTCCGCAACAGCTTGGGAAAGTATAGCCTGAACCTCCTCCGGGCACTGGGGCAGTGTCTGCGCCACTGTGTCCCAGAAAGCGTGAGAGTAGTGGCCGAAGAGGCATGCGGTGTTGACTGACTGCAGCCCCAAACTGGCAAAGGAAAATAACTTCTTGCCAAACTGCTCCAGCTTTTTCGATTCTTTATCTGGTGGGGTGGTAGGGAACGCACTTTGGGAAGTGGAGACCTGAATGACCAGGCTCTCCGGAGTCGGATGATTTGTCAAAAAGGCCGGGTCACCCGGTGCCAGACGATGACGCCTGGCCACGTTCTTATCCACCGGAACCCCTGTGGCTGGCCTAGACCAGGTGCCCATCAGAAAATCCATCAAGGCCTTATTAAACGGAAGCAGAGGTTCCATAGAACTTGCCGCCGTCTGAAACACTTCAGTCAGGAGGTTCGTCTTTGGAGTGACAGTAGGCAGATCAAGGTCAAGGGCCTCAGGTGCTCTAAAGAGCACCACAGTTTATGTGGCGCCCTCCTCCATGACAGCGGGAGGAGACATAAATCCAGGCTCAGAGGAGAGGTCAAGGCCACCTGCATCCTCCGAGTCCTCCGCCCACTCATGTTCAGACTCGCACTGCCATGCAAGAGGGTCCTCTGACCCCTCCTAGACATCCCCCTGCTCCACGGCCCGAGGTACAGGCGGCAGCGGCGGGGGAGGCACAGGGGAATACAAAGTCTCCAATGGCGCCGGGAACGGGGGCAGGCACGGCGCCGGTCTACGCCGATCCGGCTCCATGTCCCAATTAGGGTCCCAAGCCGGAGCAAAATTGCCCGGAAACGCAGGCAAGGGCAGAGGTGGGACGAACGGAACCCATGGCAGCGCCAGGAACGGAGCCGCTGGGGGTGCCGGGGCCGGAGCCGCCGGCGGAGGACCTTGCGGCGTCGGGCCGGCGCCGACGGCGGAGTGGGTGGCAAGCAAGGGTCCTCAATAGGGACCGCGGGGCCCGAAGGCGCGCCGGCGGGGGCCCTGGGCCTGAAAAGGTGGTCGATGGCGGCAAGAAACTCTTGCACCTGGGCCGGAGTTGCTGGCGGACCCGGATAGGGCGGGTAGGCCGCGGGACTCCTAGGCTCCAACGGAGCCACAGGGGAAGAACCCCTGGCCCCCTCGTCTGCATCCGGAGACCGACGGGGGGATGACAGAGAGCGAACAAGCTTCTTCGACATTTTCTTGTGACGTCTCTTACCCGATTCCGAGGGTGAAGACTTTGACCCCGAGGAGCGATGATGATGGCTCCCCGGTCGGTCCCTCGAGCGACCCCTGGACCTCGAATGGCGCGGAGACGACTGCCTGGCCTCCAGCAGCTTTCGAGACCGCTCCCGCAAATCCTTCGGAGCCATGGCCAGACAGACAGTGGGAACTTGACCGGGAGTCATGGTCGCGCTTCAGACAGTAGAGACAGACACCATGGGGGACGGCCACCGACATCGTACGGCGACAGGCCCCGCAGGATTTAAACCCAGGCATCCCTACGCGGCACCAGGAGTCATGACTCAAAAGAAGTAGAGACAAAAAGTCGTAAAAAGTCAGTCAAAAAGTGACGAGGGTACGTGCTCTAACCGGATCTGCGCTTGCTGGCGTGGGAAAAGAAAGAACTGACGTCAGCGCGCATGGGTGGCGCCTAAGTAGTCTCCGTGACGTCATCTCGGCGCTTACGACGCCAGCGATGGACACGGAGCCGCACGACGCCACCTACCGACGCGCAGGGGTACTGCTGACGAAAAACTTTCCGGATCCAGTCTGCCACCTGGGGATATTCTAAGGTAAGGAATCTATCACTAACGTGTCTCTTTCAGATATCCTGGACTCACTGCTTCGGAGGATAAGCCTGAAACTGCACTGTGTCCAAAACAGCTCAGATAAAGGGAGAATCTGAGAGGGATGGATTAAACCCAGATCAGTTGACTGGGGGTGAGTGCTTGCAATGTTCAACACTCTGTCCATCATTTCCTTTGGTTTTGCTTTGTTCTCCATAAGTTGGCAGGGTATGCTGACGTGAGTCCCTTGCTCACTTTGCTACTGGATTCAAGCAAACCTGGCTGAAGACGGCTGAAATGCCAGAAACCGGTCCTAGGAAGCTTGTTTCCTGTCCAGGGAAGACATGGCTTGGCAGTTCGGGCTGGACTGTTCCCATGAGGCACAGGGTCAGATTGATTTGCATATGGCCATGTCTGAACTGGGGTGGCAGAGTGGGCTAAAGAACGGTGACGGATTAAACCCAGATCAGTTGACTGGGGGTGAGTGCTTGCAATGTTCAACACTCCGTCCATCATTTCCTTTGGTTTTGCTTTGTTCGCCATAAGTTGGCAGGGTATGCTCAGACGTGAGTCCCTTGCTCACTTTGCCACTGGATTCAAGCAAGCATGGCTGAAGACGGCTGAAATGCCAGAAACCGGTCCTAGGAAGCTTGTTTTCGGTCCAGGGAAGACATGGCTTGGCAGTTCGGCTGGACTGTTCCCATGAGGCACAGGGTCAGACTGATTTGCATATTGCCATGTCTGAAGTACTGGGAATTTTAAGCCCAGCGGTGCAGGGGAACACACCCTATGACTTCGGGTTCTTCCTGTTTCAGACCTACAGAAACACAGAGTCTTCTGGGTGAAGTCAAAGATCAGTTTATTGGCTGCAGACCAATTACAGGTATCCTAGAAGTACAACAGCGTGTATGTTCTCAGGAGACTGCTAAAAATCACAGAAACGGGCTTCTCCTTAAATACAAAATATCATGCTTCAGGCACGCATTCCTTGGTTTGCGACATGGCCATATACATGTATACATTTCAAACGAAAAGGCAGAGTCATGATGACCATCCCACATTCCAGTTAAGCCAGCCCGCAATTATTTACCCAGCAAGGCTCAGATCCCACATCAGATATCGATAGGCCCCAATAAACATGAGCATCTCCTGTTTGCAGGAATAGTCAGGTGCGAAAGAGATTAGCTGGAGGCTTGTGTAGGATGAAAAGGCTTTATGGTGTGTCAAGCCCTGATGCTAATCACAGGTGGCCAGAGGACGGGGAACTTGTGAGACCGGACTGACCTGGGGCAGCGGAGCCAAGCTGCCCAGGTCACAGAAAAGTCAAAGGAAAGCACATGTGCTCTAAAAGGCCCGTATTTGCTTCATGCTATGTAGCCTATGTGAGGGCAACCATAAGATGGCCACCGCTCTAAGATGGAACCCACGTAGTGATGTATAATAACGTATACACAGTGCATTCATAGCTAAAACGTTACACAAAGCACTTGTACATACCGCATTAACCATTCGCGGTTCACTAATACCGGGATAGACAGGGGTAGGGCCCTGCCTCCTACGCGGTCCCAAATTCTAAAGTACGACAGACCCTCCTTTTGCCCTTACATAGGCAATAACTATACTCATTTCAATCCGAGTCGAGGTCAATATTCACGAAGTCATGGAGATGTTGCTGTAGCATCATCCTATTACTTAGCTCGTCCCTTGATACAGGTTTCCTTACACATAATGTAGCACAGAGGCCACATAACGCAGGTGCACACTGTATGCCCAGACAGAACAGGAAAAGGATGGCTAAGATCATTCCAATGACCATCAGAACTTTCCAACCCCAGGCAGATATCAGTTCCCAGAACCACCCCACCAGTGACCAATCTCCTTTATCCACGTGTATGGACTCAGATATTTTATGTAGTTTGGAGATGGCTTGATAAACTGTTGGAGCGTTATCTGGTATGAAAATGCAACAACTAGATTGGATAACCTTACATACCCCACCGCGGTCTGCAAGTATGACATCTAGAACCATGCGGTTCTGCAAAGTCATGAGGCGATCCGCTTGGAGCTCAGCTGTCAAATTACCAAGGGCACCAGCCGTAACATTAACAGTGGATTCAACCACACGAGTCAGTTGTCTCAGGTTCCTACTATTAACCATAGGTCCCCAAAACGGCAGGAAACCCAAAAAGAAATCTCCCGCTTCCTGACCGGCAGTATCCTCCTTACTAATCACGCCTCTCACAACTCTGGTCTTGTGATAGTCAGAGGCGGCAGTAAATGTTGGCGGTAGCAGATTTGCAATATAACACGTGCCCGAGAAATCAGGGGGCAACCATGTATATGCTCGGTCATTGCAGATTAAATATGTACCCTTGGCAGCCAAAAACGCAGGGGAAAACTGTGACGGAAAAGTGTACGTTTCAGTACAGTCACTTCTTCCCAGTTGAGCTCTAGGATTCTGACCATTACCTTGTAAACAGAACCGACCTATGTGGGGTACGACCCAGATTGGGGATGAGATTTTTCGCTGTCTTTCACCCAGACTAATACTATACCCCGTCGCGTTCCACCCTACATAAGCTCTCAACTCTTCTTTGGGAATAGATGAGTATGCGTCGATATCTCTGCTCATATCGGCAACTCCTCTCATTAAAGCTTTGTTATTGGTGCTAGGTCTGATGGAACGCGGTTGTCGCGGGGAGTAGGCGTCTAATGCGAAGAGAAACATGGTCTGGAATGCCCATGACGATCCATTGTAACTAAACGGCAGCACTAGATAGGGAATACCCTTATTAATGGTATGTGGCATTAAACCACACACCCAGCAATTGGTTGTATTCATGACTAGTTGGTGCTGGTGCAGGAGCTGAATAAACGAGTTATTCACAAACTCTGATCGTCTAGCTTGTTCGTGTTCAGGCAGAAGGTGAAAAGAATGTGAGGAGATAGTAGGAGGAGGTATAGGCTGTACAGTGGGTGCAATGGGCTCTTGAGAGGAGAAGAATACAAATCCTACAGTAAACACTACCATACTACATAATACAAACAGGAATAAAAATACAAAACGTTTGCTCTTCATTATTTTACACATTCTTGCTTTAAAGTTCATTTCCTCAGCGAGTCTCTCCATCTTAAAAAACTCCATCCTCTAATCGTGCCACTCGCGGCGGGTGAGTATCTTCTGCTAAGGAGTACGCCTGTCAGTCCAGGGAACGCCCTAGACCAACCAGAACCGTTGACCTAACGTCTTCGGCCTGTATCCCAAAGTCTTGGCACCGCGACCCTGCGGCTGAACCCGGATGGTGGTTCGAAAAACAAAAATCAAGAAAGTCCTTCAGATGGGAGAGCTCTGGTTATCAAAAAATAAAAAGGTAAAAGAAAAAGAATATTTATTTGTCCATAGGCCTTGGTCTTAGATTATAGTGGAGACGGCCAGGTACTGTTTGATCTTGAAACAAGAGTTCAGGCTCTGTAGTGTCCAATCGAATTGACGGTGGCACAGCTTCTTGCAAAATATCGTCACTCTGTTGTGCTGAAGTTGTGCCTTTTATGCATGCATCACTGAACGGCACAAAACGAGGTACAGTGTCTGTTTCTGAGTCTGCGATACCCTCCTGGACCCACTGGTCATACGGCAGAGGCAAAGGGATCCTTTTCACGTGGGCGCCGTGGATCCAGTTCTTCTTCCCCTTTACTCGAACAGCTGATCTCGTAGACAGAAGTACGAGATAAGGGCCGATCCAACGAGGCTCATCGTTGCTTTTGCGCTGGAATTTTTTTACCAAAACCCACGTGCCAGGGTCGATAGGGTGTCCTGGAGCCTCAGAGGCCTGGGGAAGAGTATCGTGCACCTGTTGGTGTAAAACACGTAATTTAACCGTCAATTCATACAAGTAATCAAGCAGTACTGGATGTTCGATTTCACTGAATTTTGTCGGTCTTGGCACACCCCATACATTGGCCTGGCGGCCAAAAACGACCTCGTAGGGACTAAGTCCCACTCGTGAATGCACGGTCATTCTGGTGGACAGGAGTGCTAGAGGCAGAGCGTCAGGCCATTTAAGACCTGAGCTCGCCTGGATTTTGGCCAGTTTGAGTTTTAGAGCGCCATTGTAGCGCTCTACTAATCCAGCTGATTGGGGGTGATTTGCAGCGTGGAATTTCTGTTTTACCCCTACTCCCTCACACACATTCTTCATCACTTGACCCACAAACTCACTCCCATTATCACTCCACACCATTCTTGGCATTCCAAACCTAGGGAAAAATTCCTTCACAAGGGCTTTGGCTGTGGATAGAGCAGTGTTGTCTTTTAGGGGATAGGCCTCTATCCATTTTGAAAAAGCGCAGACAACCACCAATACATATTTCAGGTTGTTGCATCTTTCCATGTGGATAAAATCTAGCTGCAAAACTTCAAATGGATATGATGGAGGCGCAAAATGACCAGCTGGAGTTGGGGTTCCCCTACCAGGGTTGTACTTCAAGCATACCATACAATTCTTGACCACATTCTCTGCGCACTTAGGAATTCCAGCATTCTGCCATACTGGAGCCAACAACTTACAGATTCCTTTCGTACTGATATGTGCCATTCCATGTGCCATAGTAACCACTGTAAGCACATATGCATCAGGTAACACCCATCGCCTATGTTCTGACAAATCAATCCAACAACCATTCTCATCCAACTTACCCATACTTTCTCTCCACTTGCTCAACTCTTTCTCTGTGGCTTCAGCTTGAAGGTACTTTACACTCTCTATTGTGTTTTCACACATTCCAACATCACCAACCCATCTGGCAGGGCCTGCAACATACATTCGAGTCTTCACATCTTTTGCTGTTTCTTTCGCGGTTTCATCAGCAAACGCATTACCACGACCAACATCATCAGTGATTTTCTTGTGCGCACTGCATTTCATAATCGCAACTTGTAACGGTAGGGTCAGTGACTCAAGGAGATCATTCACCAACTTGCCATTCTGAATCTTAGCTCCATGCGAAGTCAGGAACCCACGTTCCTTCCACAATCGCCCAAAACTATGAGCCACGCCAAAGGCGTACTGGCTATCCGTATATATGTTCACTTTCATTCCTTCAGACAACACGCATGCTCCCGTAAGGGCAATCAATTCTGCTGCTTGAGCCAAATTTTGTGGCACACGTGCAGTTTCCACAATCGTGTGCAAAGTCGTGATAGCATATGCAGCAGTCGTATCACCATTCGGAAGCTTAAAACACGAACCATCCACCCATAAAGTACCATCACACTCAGTCAGGGGAGTATCTTTAAGATCTACTCTCCCTTTCGTCTCTTCTTCTGTTCTGAACAGGCAATCATGTTGCTCAATCTCATCTAGGTCTGCTCAATCAATCAATCAAAGGCATTTATAACGCGCACTACTCACCCGGAGGGTCTCAAGGCGCTTGGCGGGGGGGGGGGCCGCTACTGCTCGAACAGCCAGGTCTTGAGCTTCTTCCTGAAGGAGAGGTGGTCTTGGGTCAGGCGTAGGTCGGGAGGGAGGGAGTTCCAGGTCTTGGCGGCCAGGTGGGAGAAGGACCTTCCTCCTGTTGTCGCTCTTCGGAAGTGGGGGACGGCGGCGAGGGCGTGACTGGTCGATCGGAGATGGCGTTTGGGAGCGTAGAAGTTGAGGCGGCTGTTGAGGTAACTCGGGCCTTGGTTGTGTAGGGCTTTGTGTGCGTGGGTGAGGAGCCGGAAGGTAATTCTTTTGTTGACCGGGAGCCAGTGCAGGTCTCTCAGGTGTCTGGAGATGTGGCTGTGTCTGGGGATGTCGAGGATGAGTCTCGCTGAGGCGTTCTGGATCCACTGGAGTCTCTTCTGGAGCTTGGCGGTGGTTCCGGCGTAGAGGGCGTTGCCGTAGTCCAGACGGCTGGTGACGAGGGCCTGGGTGACCGTCTTCCTGGTCTCGGTGGGGATCCACCGGAAGATCTTACGTAGCATGCGCAGGATGTTGAAACAAGACGAGGAGACGGCGTTGACTTGTCTGGTCATGGAGAGGGAGGAGTCCAGGATGAAGCCCAGGTTGCGTGCGTGGTCTGTCGGTTTGGGTGCGGTGCCCAGGGCGGGGGGCCACCAGGAGTCGTCCCAGGCGGAGGGCGAGGAGCCCAGGATGAGGACTTCCGTCTTGTCTGAGTTCAGTTGCAAGCGGCTGGTCGTCATCCATTCGGCTACGTCTTTCATCCCTTGGTGTAGGTTGGCTCTGGCGGTGGCGGGGTCGTTGGTGAGGGAGAGGATCAGCTGTGTGTCGTCGGCGTAGGAGATGATGTTGAGGTTGTGTTGGCGTGTGATGGCCGCAAGGGGGCTCATGTAGACATTGAAGAGGGTGGGGCTGAGCGAGGAGCCTTGGGGAACGCCGCAGATGACTTCTGTTGCTGCAGATCTGAACGGGGGTAGGCGAACTCTCTGTGTCCTTCCAACGAGGAAGGAGATGATCCAATCCAGTGCCTTCTCCTGGATTCCGACGTTGTTGAGGCGCTGCACTAGGGTGCGGTGGCAGACAGTGTCGAATGCCGCGGAGAGGTCTAGGAGGATGAGGGCCGCTGTTTCTCCGTTGTCCAGCAGGGCTCGGATGTCATCGGTGGCAGCGATGAGGGCGGTCTCGGTGCTGTGGTTGGCCCGGAAGCCAGACTGTGAGGGGTCGTGGGATCCGTTCGTCTCGAGGAAGGCGGCCAGCTGCTTGTTGACTGTCTTCTCGATGACTTTGGCTGGAAACGGGAGGAGCGAGATGGGGCGGTAGTTCTTGAGTTCGGTGGGGTCCGCTGTTGGTTTCTTTAGTAGAGCGCTGAGATCGGCGTGCTTCCAGCTCTCCGGGAAGGTGGCGGTGTCGAAGGAGGTGTTGATGATGTCCCGCAGGTGGGGTGCGATGACAGCGTCGGCCTTGTTGAAGACGTGGTGAGGGCAGCGGTCGGTTGGGGATCCGGAGTGGATGGAGTTCATCGTGCGGATGGTGTCTTCGGTGTTGATCGGTGTCCAGGCGCTGAGGGTGGTGGTGGGGGGCGTTGGTGCGGTCGTGGGGGGCGTTGTTTGTGTGCTGAAGCTGTTGTGTATGTCAGCGATCTTGTTGTGGAAGTACGAGGCGAGGGAGTTGCAGAGGTCTTGCGATGGGGTGATGTCGTTGTTTCCGGCGTTGGGGTTGGAGAGCTCTTTCACGATGTTGAAGAGTTCCTTGCTGTTGTGTGCATTGTTGTCCAGGCGGTCCTTGAATGCTGTTTTCTTGGTGGCGTGGATCAGTTGATGGTGCTTTCGGGTGGCGAGCTTGAGGGTAGTCATGTTGTCCGGTGTTGGGTCTCTTCTCCAGGCTTTCTCGAGGGCTCGGCAGTTCTTCTTGGAGCATTTGAGTTCGTCGGTGAACCAAGGGGCCTTCTTGCTGCCGGGTCTGCTGGGCGGGGTCCTCAGAGGGGCGAGTTCGTCCGCGCAGTTACTGATCCACTTCGTGAGGTTGTCGGCGGCCTGACTGGGGTTCGCTGAGCTGGCGGGAGGGTGCTGGCTCAGGGATGCGGCGAGTTGGTCGGCTGTGATCTTGTTCCAGCTTCTTCGTGCAACCTGTGGCTGGTGGTGGTGGATCGTGGTCCTTCTGAAGCTGAAGTGGATGCAGCTGTGGTCCGTCCAGTGGAGTCCGGTGGCGTGGCTGAAGACGATGTCCTTGCTGGATGAGAAGATGGCGTCGAGTGTGTGTCCGGCGAGGTGGGTGGGGGTGGTCACCAGCTGCTTGAGTCCGAGGTTAGCGAGGTTGTCAAGCAGGGTGGTGGTGTTACGGTCGTTGTCGTTCTCCAGGTGGAAGTTGAGGTCCCCGAGGAGGATGTAGTCAGCGGAGGGGAGGGCGTGCGGGCTGATGAAGTCGGCGATGTCTTCGCTGAATGGTGTGCGGGGTCCCGGGGGTCGGTAGATCAGGGTGCCTCTGAGGGTGGTCTTGGGGTCGGTGTGGATCTGGAAGTGCAGATGTTCGGCGGTTGTCAGGGTGTCGTCGGTGTTGGTCGTGATGCGGATGGTGTTCCTGTGGATGATGGCGATGCCTCCTCCGGTCTGGTTGCCGCGGTCCCTCCGGGTGATCTTGTATCCCTCTGGGATGGCGATGGCGATGTCGGGCGCTGAGGAGGCGTTCATCCATGTTTCCGTGAGGAAGGCGACGTCAGGAGCTGTGGTGTCGAGGAGGTTCCAGAGTTGGACGGCGTGTCTGTGGACGGAGCGGGTGTTGAGCAGGATGCACTTCAGGTGGTTGCTGCTGGTGTTCGGCTTGGTGAGTGTTGGTGCAGTGCAGGTCTGGATGCAGGTGAACTTGCAGGAGGGGCAGCTGAAGGGTCCGTGGGTGCGTCTCGGGGTGGCTCGGTAGCATCCTGGGATTCGGCCGGTGTTGAGTGCGTTGAGGGTGGCGGCGTCGTAAGTCCGGCGGGTGGGCTGGGGTCTGCGGGGGCCAGGGGTCCTGGCGCGGGGCTCGGTCCAGGCGCGGACGGGCGCAGACGGGCTTACCTTTGGTGCACCTTCGGCGCTCAATCGGTGCTCCCGCTGCGCGCTTCCGCTGCGCGGTCGCTCAGGGGGCGTCATAAGAAGGGAGCCGGGAGGGAGGGTCCGCTGGGAGGCGGGGAGCGCGGGGGCCAATCGGCAGGCGGGGGGGCAGGGAACGGCGGGAAAACCTATGCGGGCTTGGTGGGCGGCCCTGCGGCGGCTGGGGCGCCGGGGATCCGAGGTCGGGCAGGCAGCAGGTAAGGAGGCAGGCAGAGCAGGCGGGCAGCGTGGGGGCGACCAGGCCGTGGAGGGCGCAGTGGTCGCTCCTGATCCGAGATCTGGGTCCCCTTAAGAAGGGAGCCGGGAGGGAGGGTCCGCTGGGAGGCGGGGAGCGCGGGGGCCAATCGGCAGGCGGGGGGGCGGAGTCGCGGCAGGGAACGGCGGGAAAACCTATGCGGGCTTGGTGGGCGGCCCTGCGGCGGCTGGGGCGCCGGGGATCCGAGGTCGGGCAGGCAGCAGGTAAGGAGGCAGGCAGAGCAGGCGGGCAGCGTGGTGGCGACCAGGCCGTGGAGGGCGCAGTGGTGCTGGAACTGGTAATAATGTAGCTGGATTCAACGTGTTGCATCTCTTTATGTGTATATGGTTTGCTAACAGTGTCAGCTCATAACCAGATAATCGCGCACTAGTTAAGTGTTGTGTCTTGGTCCTGTTTAACAATGTGTCCACAGCATGTGGAACCATAACAATCAATGTATTATCCATCACTAGGCCAGCAGACTGTCGAATAGACATAGCTGCGGCGGCTGTGGCTCTCAGACAACTTGGCAATGCCCTCGCTACGAAAAATATGCGCATGGACGCGGTCTATCGCCAAAAGGCTGTGTTAACACTGATAATGCGCAACCATCTTTTTCATGAACATACAATGTAAAAGGCTTGCTGTAGTCAGGGGTACCCAACACAGGAGCTGAACATAATGCATTACGCAATTCCCAAAAACTTTTCTGACACTCTTCAGACCATGGGATAGGATTCGGTGTGTCTTTACATGTTAATGCTAACAAAGGTTTTGCCAACAAGGAAAAATTGGGAATCCAATGCCTACAGTATGAAGTAATGCCCAAGAAAGCACGCACTTCTCTCTGTGTTCTTGGCACACTCAACTGTGCAATGGCTTGAATTCGTTCTGGGGTCAGTTTCCTTCCCTCCTTCGATAAGAGATGACCTAAGTAGGTCACTTCTTGTCGACAATATTGCAGCTTTGAGAGAGACACTTTGTGATGGAAGGCAGACAAATGACGCAACAATGACAAGGTAGCATTTTTGCAAATCTTTTCAGTATCCGCGGCGATTAGTAAATCGTCAACGTACTGAATGAGGAAAGCGCCACTGGGTAAAACCAGTGCATCAAGCTGCGCTTTTAAAGCCTGACTGTATATTGATGGACTCTCACAGTAGCCCTGGGGAGCGGGTTTAAAGCGGAAGCTTCGGCCTCCTAAACTAAAGCCAAAAATGTCTCTGCTCTCCTCTGCAATTGGGATGCTAAAGAAAGCATTCTTTAAATCGATCACTGAGAACCATGCAGCGGAGGCTGGAATCATGGTTAACAAGGCAGTTATATCAGGGACAACTGGAAACTGTGGCACAACAATCTTATTAACCTCTCTAAGATCAATCACAAATCTGTAAACAGGTGGCTGTGAAGGGTCCGTTCGTTTTAAGACAGGTAAAACAGGACTATTGCAAACGTTGCCTCTTGTCTCTTCAATTACACCCTTTTTAATCAAATCACTGACAATTGCTAACAATGCTTTCTGACCTTCATTGGAGATCTTGTACTGGGCTATACGTGGCAATCTGACATTGGCTTTTAAAGTGACCACGTATGGCGGTATTTCCAAAAGACCCACATCATTGGGACCAGTAGCCCAAAGGACATCCGAAAGGGATGACAATTCAGGTGGCATTGCATTTTTAGACAAATACATTGGGGAAATCACTTTCTTGCCTAATGTAAGTTGTACTCCTGAGGTGGAACAATATAGTGTTGCATGCAATCTTTTTAGCAAATCTAAGCCTAGCAAATTTTAACCACAACCTGTCGTTAGGATGAGGGGTGCTTTTAGCTCACAAGGTCCAACAGAAAGTGACATAGGACTAGAAATCGGGTTCCTAACTGGGGCGCCAGAAAAACCTACTGAGACATTCATTTCGCCAGACAAAGGCGCGTCAGGGAGTTTTGAATGCATGATTGAACTCTTTGCAGCACCAGTATCCAGCAGAAAGGGCTCCGTTACATTTGCTGTAGTTACTTTAACATAGGGTCCGCTCTGATCCACTGGCACTGAAACAACTCCTAGTAATCATTATCTTCTACATTGTCATCTTCTGCATAATAATCATTATTGTAGTACTGAGCTGTATTACCAGTCGCGTTGGCTTGCTGATCAAAGCTATTTATGGTATTTTGAGGCGGAAGTGGACGTGCGTTCTGGGGAACATTTCCACGCCCTCTGCCTCTAGGAGCTTGCTGACCACCTCTACCTCTTGCGCCATACGCATTACGGTTACGCTGCATTAATTTAGGGCAACTATATTTAAAATGACCTTCCTCTTTGCAATATGAACATTGGTTGGGACCTACAGGGATTCGTGGTTGATAATACCCATTCATTTGCTGACTATTCTGAAATTGTTGGGGCTGCAGATGGATACCTTGTGTTTGCCTATAATTATTCTGTCCTCCACGTGGTGGATAAGCCTGCTGCAAGAGGACCTTTGTTTTCAGTTCTTTCGTTTCCTTATCTGTTCTATCCTTCTCATCTTTGTCTCTATTTTCATAATACTGTGCAGTAGCCAGTATTTGCGCTGAAGAGGAAACAGCCCAGGAACTTTCGGAGTCTTTTAATTTCTTACACAACTCAGGAAGTAGATTCTGCACAAATTTATCAACAAATAACCGTTGGCCACCTTCAGTGCTCATGTCTTGACCACTGTGGTCGATAAACGTTTCTTAAAACCTGGTGAAGAAATCAGACACTGTCTCATCTTTCTTCTGCTTACATGCGGATAGTTTATCCCAATTTACGCGCATCGCAGGCATTATAGTTTTCATGTAGGTAATAATTCGACCAGGGAGTTCTTCTACTAAAGGGTCAGGTTTCGCGCCACCAACTTGGCCAGCATCTGCAGCAATAATATTAGCCCATGTGTTACCCAATTCTGCAGCGTGATCTACATTACGAATGGATCCCCATAAAGGCTGTGGAACAACATTCCCAAAAAACATGTCTATGTCAGCCAGATTCATTACACATGATTCTGCAGTTTGTGATAACTCCTTATAATAACCTGTAGGGTTTTTACGGGGGTCAGGCAATGTCTGCTTAAGCGCTAACACCTCAGATCTCTTCCATGGGACATGCACCCAAACACGCTGAAAATGAGCTGGAGCAGCAACAATATTTCTAGCGGCATCAGCCGCAACGGCTTCCTTCCATACCGGAGGGACTTCTCTCATAGGGTATTGTCGCGCTTTTCCCTTCTTCCCCACAGGGAATTCCTGTTCGAACAATGATTGTTGACAATCACCATTTCTGAGGGACAGTAAAGTTGCAACTGCTTTATCTACATTGGGGCCCACAATTGTACCTTTTTCAAAATCAAATCGCACTCGACACAATTCCTGTGGGTTTGGGTTTGCACCATTATCCTCCAATTCCTCACAGAGGAATTCACACATTTTGTCAAAGACATACCTCTGTGTTGGGGCATCCCATTGGTGAAAAACGGTAACAACTGATTCCACATTATAGAGTAAAGGGAAACCAATCCACCTACGCGCCAGATGATCTAACACCTCTTTCTCGTCAGGACCAGGCAGCTGACTGCGCAATTGCTTACGCTGTAAGGCAGGAGTCGCACTAGATGACCCAAAGAGAGGCGACATTAGACTAGTAACTACATTAGCTAGTCGTTGTCGTGCTGAAGGAGAGGTTGAGGCGAAAACGGGGGGATAAACAGAGGGAAGAAAAACAGATTCAGATACAGGTACCTGGGTAGTGTAAGAAGGAGCGCCAGGGGAAGCCGCTGGCGTGCTAGGCAAAGTCGCAGGAAGCGCGGGGGTAACAGGTAGCAAAACTGGCGGCCCTTGAGAGGGCTGCACTGCAGGGATAGGAGCCAGCTGAAGAGGAGCTGGCGGCTGTGGGAAGGCTTGCGGCATATTTACTGGAGGCTGCACATTTACAAGCTGTGGAGGTGCTGTGGCATTTTGCGCATATGGGTATGGTGAACTTAACAAATGGGACATTAGGGAATCTTTCTCTTTCTCTTTTGTCTCATCTTGCACAAGGGGTGACAAAACAGGCTAACATTTATCAATCCCTAGTTTGCGCTGTCTATGTAACTGTTCCTTCATTTGTTCCTCCTCATTATCTTTAAATTGCACAGCTGCTTGCATCACTGACATACCTCTTTCTCTCTTATTCCTCTTTGCTAGCTTAATTTCCTTCTGTTTGGCTTCCTTTCGCCATAGGTGGAAAGAATCAAACATCGCCGGCCGGGCTTTCCTTTTAAACAATTTAACTTCCAAATTATCTAAGATATCTGTATCGAAACTACCATTTTGGGGCCATTTTAAAACACCGTCCTTTCTGGTGTATCGGATCCATACTTCATTATATGCAATGGGGCCTACGCCATGTTTTACATAAAGCTCATAAGTTGGAGTACCAATTGGAGGAACCGGACATGAATCCTCTAACTGGAAATCCCTTCTACAACTTAAACAAAACCAATTACCAAATACACTAGCACCAGGCATCTTCGCTCACTAGTCTAGTTCCCAACTTCAAAGGATTATCAATTACGATAGTCTCGTGAATACACGAGTCCTCTGGCTTTGGGGTTTGCAAACTCCAAATCAAAATAATCCCGAAGGATACCAAATTCAAACTGGGAGACGCTCCACTTATACTTAACTGAATATCGATGATCAATGGCGTCACCAGAAGACTCTCTCGCTCTACCAAAATCGTCAAGGGTCCAAAACAGGGCGATTAATCAGGGCAGCAGTCCTTCGTAGCCGTCGGGACGCGGAGAACCTCGCAGAAAAGACTTTCGGACCACGTCGACATGCAGGGGTCGATGAAGTGGCGGCCTTCCTCCAGAATTTCCACACAAAGCTCCTCACGAACCTCTGGCTTGGACCGGTACCGCTGAAATCGCCCAACGTTGGGCGCCAACTGAAGTACTGGGAATTTTAAGCCCAGCGGTGCAGGGGAAAACACACCATTAAACTTCGGGTTCTTCCTGTTTCAGACCTACAGAAACACAGAGTCTTCTGGGTGAAGTCAAAGATCAGTTTATTGGCTGCAGACCAATTACAGGTATCCTAGAAGTACAACAGCGTGTATGTTCTCAGGAGACTGCTAAAAATCACAGAAACGGGCTTCTCCTTAAATACAAAATATCATGCTTCAGGCACGCATTCCTTGGTTTACGATATGGCCATATACATGTATACATTTCAAACGAAAAGGCAGAGTCATGATGACCATCCCACATTCCAGTTAAGCCAGCCCGCAATTATTTACCCAGCAAGGCTCAGAACCCACATCAGATATCGATAGGCCCCAATAAACATGAGCATCTCCTGTTTGGAAAACAAGCCATAAAGCAGGAATAGTCAGGTGCGAAAGAGATTAGCTGGAGGCTTGTGTAGGATGAAAAGGCTTTATGGTGTGTCAAGCCCTGATGCTAATCACAGGTGGCCAGAGGACGGGGAACTCGTGAGACCGGACTGACCTGGGGCAGCGGAGCCAAGCTGCCCAGGTCACAGAAAAGTCAAAGGAAAGCACATGTGCTCTAAAAGGCCCGTATTTGCTTCATGCTATGTAGCCTATGTGAGGGCAACCATAAGATGGCCACCGCTCTAAGATGGAACCCACGTAGTGATGTATAATAACGTATACACAGTGCATTCATAGCTAAAACGTTACACAAAGCACTTGTACATACCGCATTAACCATTCGCGGTTCACTAATACCGGGATAGACAGGGGTAGGGCCCTGCCTCCTACGCGGTCCCAAATTCTAAAGTACGACATGTCTGAACTGGGGTGGCAGAGTGGGCTAAAGAACGGCGATGGATTAAACCCAGATCAGTTGACTGGGGGTGAGTGCTTGCAATGTTCAACACTCCGTCCATCATTTCCTTTGGTCTTGCCAGAATCTGAGAGGGAGTCATGTGTTACTTCCACACATTGATAGTGAACCGCAGAGAATGGAGGAGGCTTGCTGTAGACTGGAGGTGGGAAACAACTGCCTTGTTATTATTATTATTTCGTACTTGTACAGCGCACTATCACCTTGCAGGCATCCTGGCGCTAAGAATCATAAAGACTGTTTAATGTGGGCAGAAGCAGAGAACAGGCAGCATTATTTAGGGGCTGGGAAATAGCCAGGTCTTTAATCTCCTCCTAAATAGGAGGAGGTCACTCACCATTCTTAAATCCAGCGGAAGCGCGTTCCCAAGTCTGGCAGCTATCACACTGAAGGCTATACCTCCAGATCTAGCTTTCTTAAATCTAGGTACACTTACCAGTCTGGCAGATTCAGAGCGCAAACATCTCCCTGGGATATACCAAACAAATTTTCTCTGCAAGGCGACAGGACCAATCTCGTGCAAGGCCTTGAACACCAAGCAGAGATATTTGAACTGGATTCTCTGTCTAATAGGGAGCCAATGCAACTCCGACAAAGCCAGTGAAGATGATGCAAAACTCGGCCAACCAAGCACCAGCTTGGCCGCTGTAGACTGGATGCGCTGCAATCTATCTAATAGATAGTTCAAGGAACCCAGTAGCAGCGCATTACAGTAGTCCAATCTACTCAATATAGTGCCCTGAACCACTAAAACTCGTGCCTGAGAAGGCATTAGTGGAAGAATCTTTTGCAGAGTTCGTATCATAGCGAAACAGCTTCCTACTAATTGGTTGACCTGAGCTTCCAGCGTCAACTTGTTGTTAAACATAACGCCCAGTTTCCGAACCTTCTCCACTGGGCGTAGGGCCTTAGGGAGATCCAAGGGCCAAAAATTATCCGGCAACATCGGAGAGGCCTTCCCTGCAGAAAAATAAAGAACCACAGTTTTTCCGGCATTAAATTGTAGGGAGTTTCCTTTCAACCAATGAGACATCGCCCTCAGACAACCATGAAACGCCTCCAAGGAGGTCGACTCATCTCCCTCCATGGAGAAGATTAATTGCGTGTCATCAGCATAATTTACAATCTTAATATTATATGCCCTAATGACGGCCATCAGAGGGAGCATATAAGTATTAAAAAGGATCGGGCTAATTGCAGAGCCCTGGCGGACACCATGCATGATCTTAGAGAAGGAAGATTGATATGGAGGCAAGGCCACTGCTTGACTCCTCCCTGAAAGAAAAGATTGGAACCAACAGAGGGCACAACCAGTCACCCCAACCTCTTCCAACCTCCTCAACAAAATGGCATGGTTGACCGTATCGAATGCGGCAGACAGGTCAAGCAGAACAAGAGCTACTGTCCGACCCCTGTCTGCCTGCATTCGAAGCTCGTCCAGTACGGTCACCAATGCCGTCTCTGTGCCATGCGCTGGCCGAAAACCAAATTGTACCTCCTCCAAGATTGAATATGCTACTTACCAGTATGCATCTGTTCTTGGCATGTAGGGCTGCTGACATTCATATCTGTTCATAGATCGCCGCCTAGTGTTGGGTCCGGATGTTTGCACGTTGTTGTCCTGGAAGAGTCTTCGAAGTATCCTTGGATAGGTGACTCCTCCCCTGGACTACAGTGCGCATGGGCATCCTCTCCATCCTCAGATTGTTTTTCGCCATTGTGGCCGTGATGGAGTAGATACAGAAAGTGATGACCATGCTTACAGTAATTCTGAGAGCTGCAGCTGCTACAGGCGCCGGGGAGGAGGGAGGGCGATATGAATGTCAGCAGCCCTACATGCCAAGAACAGATGCATACTGGTAAGTAGCATATTCAGTTCGAGGCATGTGGGCTGCTGAATTCATATCTGTGCATAGAATATATAGCAGTGCCCTCTTATTAGCGGCGGCTACCCGTGCCAGCTGCAGCGGTCTGAAAAAGAGTTTTGAGAACAGCCTGTCCTACAGCTGCCTGCTGTTTTGATTGCACATCTACACAATAGTGTTTGGTAAATGTATGTGTAGTGGACCAGGTGGCTGCTCTACATATGTCATGCAAAGGAATGTTTCCTAGGAAAGCCATGGAGGCCCCTAACTTACGTGTTGAGTGGGCTCGAGGGGGAATCGTTAAAGTGCGTTTAGCCTTTTGATAGCAAATTTGAATACATTTAACGATCCATCTGGCTATTCCTGCTTTGGAGATAGCGTTACCTTTGTGGTGTGGGGCAAAGGCAACGAAAAGTTGATTTGTTTTTCTAAAGGGTTTGGTCCTGTCGATATAATACATGAGGGCCCTTTTTACATCTAGTGTATGGAGTGCCCTTTCTGCGACAGTTTGTGGGTTTTGAAAGAAAACAGGCAGTTCAATAGTTTGATTCATATGGAACTGCGATACCACCTTGGGCATGAATTTGGGGTTGGTACGTAGTACGACCCTGTTGGCGTGAACCTGTATGAATGGCTCTTGGACGGTTAGTGCCTGGAGTTCACTAACTCTTCGTAAAGAAGTTATCGCTACTAGGAAAGCTACTTTCCAGGTAAGGAATTGAATCTCACATGAGTGTAGAGGTTCAAAGGGTGGACCCATCAGGCGTGTGAGGACCAAGTTGAGGTTCCACATTGGGGCTGGTGGGTGGGTAGGTGGAATGACTCGTTTGAGTCCTTCCAAGAATGCTTTGATGGCAGGCACTCTGAATAGAGAGAGGTGCTGCCTGGTTTGTAGATAGGCTGAGATTGCGGTCAAATGGACACGTATAGAGGTGTACGCCAGATTGCATCGGTATAGGTGTAATAGGTAACAAATAATGTTTTGGATGGATGCGTCTAGTGGGTTAATGTCATTATTATTGCAATAAATGACGAACCTCTTCCATTTGGCTGCATAGCAAGCTCTGGTAGTGGGTCTCCTGGCCTCCTTAATGATGTCCATACAGTCAGGTGGCAGGTTTAGGTAGCCAAACTCTAGGACTTCAGGAGCCAGATTGCCAGGTTCAGCTGTTGCGGATCTGGGTGCTGAATCTCTCCATGGTTCTGCGTCAAATGCGCGGGTTTGATCCGCAGCCTTTGATGCGGCACCACGGAAAGTTCGAGAAAGGTGGTGTACCATGGCTGGCGTGCCCACGTTGGAGCAACCAGGACGAGTGTCAGTGAGTGTTGTCTGAGTTTGCGTGCCACCAGCGGTATCAATTGCGTCCAGGTAAGGGTAGACGTGTATGTGCTGCCTCCGTAGATGTGCCGCCACAGTAGCTAGGCACTTTGTGAACACCCTGGGTGCTGTTGTCACGCCGAAGGGAAGGACTTTGAATTGGTAGTGCTGCCCTTGAACAGTGAACCTGAGGTATTTCTTGTGTGAGGGGTGAATGGGTATGTGGAAATACGCATCCTTGAGGTCCAGTGTGGCCAGAAAGTCTCCCTGCTTGAGCAGCGGGAGGACTTGCTGTAGAGTGAGCATGTGAAAATGCTCGGAAAGAATGTACTGGTTTAGGGGTCTCAGGTCTAATATAGGTCTGAGTGACCCGTCCTTTTTCGGTATTAAAAAGTACAGGGAGTACACCCCCGTACCTTGCTCGTGGACGGGTACGACCTCGATTGCGCCTTTTAGAAGCATGCTTTGCACCTCCTGCTGTAAGAGCGTTAAGTGCTCTGAGGACATAGGACGGTTTTTTGGAGGTATGGTGGGTGGAGTGGAGGTTAGTTCTAGACAGTAACCGTATTTGACAATATCTTTGACCCACCTGTCCGTGGTGATGGAGTTCCACGTGGACAGGAACCTTTGTAGCCTTCCCCCGACAGGTGTTATGTTGTCGGGAGGAAGGGAGAGGGCGTCACTGCTTGTTCTTGGGAGAGGACCTGGTGTTGCCGTAGCCGCGTCCTCTGCCCTTTGTGCTGGAGCCACGATATCCACCCCGGGTGTTTTTATCGTAGGTGTTTTGTGTGTTGCCCTTGTTGTATGTTTGCTGTGACCCCTGTCCTCTACCTGCTCCTCTATTTCCGGGGCGACGAAAGGAGCCGCTCCGAAAGGACTGCGTCTGTAGGGCCCCCATGGACTTTGCAGTGTCCGTGTCCTTTTTTATTTTCTCTAGGGTAGTGTCAACCTCCGGCCCGAATAAGTAGTCGGGGTTGACAGGTTGGTTGAGGATGTTATTTTGTACCTCTGGTTTGAATCCGGAGATTCACAACCAGGCGTGTCGTCGCAACATGACGCTAGTGTTTATGGCTCTGGCAGCTGTATCCGCGGCATCCAGTGCACACTTAATGGATGCATTTGTGAGCAGTTGTCCCTCCCTGATGAGGATCTCTGCACCTTCTTTGTATTGGTCAGGGAGATGTTGGAGTAGTTGCTCTAATGTGTCGTAGTGCGCTCGATCATAGCGAGCGAGTAGCGCTTGAGTATTGGCAATGCGCCATATGTTAGCTGCTTGGGCGGCAACCCGTTTGCCAGAGGTCTCTAGCACCTTGGACTCTTTGTCCGGGGGAGGAGCATCACCTGTTGTTTGCGAGTGTGCTCTCTTGCGAGCATTCGCAACGACAATGGAATCCAGAGGTAATTGGCCTCTAATGTAAGTAGGGTCCCCAGGCGCCGATCTGTATTTCTTGTCGATCCTGGGGTTTATCACTCTTGCCCTGGTGGGTTCCTTGAAGATGTCCTTTGCTGGCTTGAGGACCCCCTTTAACATGGGCAGAGTCTTTATATTCCTTTCTGAGGATGCGAAAGTATCCATGAGAAAGTCGTCCTCGATGGTGTCAGAGTGAAGTTGCACCCCATGATTGGCCGCAGCACGTTCAATTAGAGCGTTGAACGCGGCAGTGTCTTCTGTGGGAGATGTTTTTGCTCCATAGAGTTGCGGGTCCTGTGCATCCGTAGGTGCACCTGGGTCTACAGGGTCATCCCAAGCTTGATCAGGGTCCTGTTGTCCATCAGGGTCCATCCCTCCGGGGTAGGGGACTTGGTCACCCATGTAGTCCTCCAACGCATCCGTGTCGGAGTGTGTGGGAGAGAAGGATTGTGGATCCTGGTAGGGTGAATGGAAAGGTTCGTAAAGAACTGGTTCTGAAGCCACTGGCAGCTTTCTCTTAAGTGGGATCCGGAAGGAGTCCAAAGCTGGCTCAGAAGTTATTCTCCTTTTGTGGATAATCATCCTGCCGCTGTCGGCGTCGATGATATGCGATGGAGACGTCTCCGCAGAGTGTTCGGCAGGCGTGATTGTGGTGTGGGTGACCCGTGTCCTGATTTGGAACAGTTTCGGGGCCGTGGATGGTGGCAGGCCAAAAGTAATGTTGGCTGGTGCCGAAGAGGCTGTTGGAGCTTTTATTGGCTCGGAGCCCGACGTGTCCTGGAGGACATTTTTATTTTTGGTGCGTTGCGCAGCAACGGGTGGCACCTGGAGCGCCCTTGATTCCTTTGCGCCAACCGGTTCTGTGGAGGCGGGCGTGGACTTTTTCGGCGCCGGTGAGTCGTGGAGTCGAGGGGCGGGAATGGCCGTCGACGCCTTCGATGAGTGTGGCTTTGGTGGTGCCGTCGAAGCGCTGTGAGACGCGGCAGGTAGTTTGACCTTTGGGGTCGGAGCCGATTGCGTCGGTGCCGGGAGCCGAGTAGGTTTGGTGGCACCGAAGGTCTTTTTCCGTATGTCGACTCCGACGTCGGCCGCTTCGAGCTCGGCACCGAAGTCTCGTTTGTTGCGCTCGGTGCCGACGGGTTTTGCTGGCGTCGAAGGTGTGGAGGGCCTCGATCCGACCAGCGCCACTTTCGGTTTCGGTTTCAGTTGAACCAATACAGCTTTTGGTTTCGGTTTCGAAGAAGGGAAACCAGCCGGTTTGGGCATTAATGGCTGCCGCTGAATGTCCGAGGGCGGGGCCGAAGAACTGCGGGATAGGTCTTGGGTAAGGCCCGAAGGCGATCCCTCGACCGGTGCCATAGACTGTTGCACTGGGATTTCCTCAGTCTGAACGGGTAGGCCTTGCTCGTCATCGGAGCTACTCTCTTCGGCCCCTAAGGCCTCATTGTAGTCTCCTACCTCGGTGTCGTCTTCATCTCTGCGAAAGAGTGTTTCGTCGACGTCTTCCGATCCGGAGTCATGTTCGGAAGCGGGGCTGGAGGGTAGGTTCTCCACTTCTTCGACATCTTCGGTCTCGGCGCTGAAGATGTCGGCCGGGGCCGGTGCCGCTTGCTGCGCCTCGAGTCTCGCCGCTCGTCGATTCCGGAGAGTCTTCTTGGATCGAAATCGGGCACAGGCCATACATGTAGATTCGTCATGATCCGGTGAAAGGCATTTGTTGCACACCGGATGGACGTCGATGTGTGGATATTTCGCATTGCATACAGGGCACCGCTTGAATGGTGTCCTCGATTCCATCGTCGATGTCGGGTCGATGGTCGGGTAAGGTGCGAAAAAGTTGGTTCTGGAAGTTAGTAAACTAACAAAGATACTATCGATACCGATCGGGAACAGTACCGACGCGAACTAGAGGCCTTTTGGCCTGGAAAGAGTTTTTCCTAACTTGAGTCAAGATAAGCACATCCGAACCCAATGGCGGAAAAAAACAATCTGAGGATGGAGAGGATGCCCATGCGCACTGTAGTCCAGGGGAGGAGTTACCTATCCAAGGATACTTCGAAGACTCTTCCAGGACAACAACGTGCAAACATCCGGACCCAACACTAGGCGGCGATCTATGCACAGATATGAATTCAGCAGCCCACATGCCTCGAACATCATTGTTCTGAAGATGTTTTGAAAGGTGATTTCCCACCACTCTTTCTACAATTTTAGCCGGGAACGGCAAAAGAGAGATAGGTCTATAGTTACTAGGGCTCGCAGGGTACAATGTAGACTTCTTCAACAGAGGCGTCACAAGTGCCTGCTTCCACTGCGATGGAACCACACCACTGGAGAGAGACTGATTACAAATCAGCCGAAGTATGGAAAAAAGCTCCACTTCAAATTCCTTCCAGACTCTCGGTGGCAGAGGGTCCAGAGATGAACCTGACATAACCCCTAACGTCACCTTACCAAAGTCTTCTACTGACAGGGTCGGAAATTCGGTTAATAACTTCCCACAAGGCAGGCTCTCGGGGAGGGTAGGTGTAGTTACACCCCCTCCGCCCCCCAGGGACCACAGCCAGCACTAGTGTGTTCTGGACTCACTACCTCCTGACAGCGAGGGATCTTCCCCAGATCCGCAATAATCGTATTAATTTTGTCATAAAAAAAGCTTGCCAGGCTATCGCATAGCTCTTGCGAGGGGGGAATCTGATTCTTGCCGCACTAGGGGCTGGTCAGGGTGTTTAAGTTTTAAAAATGCACCTCGGTCTATTCTGAGCCTTTAGTATAGTGCTAGAGTAGTAATTAGCTTTAGTTAAATTTATTTCTGCCTTATAGCACCCTATCAAATGTTTCCAACAAATTTTTTCCTTATCGTTATAGCTCCTCCTCCACTTCCTCTCCGCCTGATTACACTCAAGTTTCTGTTTTTTTAATTTGTCATTGAACCAAGGTGCTGAAGCTCTTCCTACCTTCTTATGCACTTTAAATGGGGCAGTTGAGTCTAGGACGGAGGAAATCCGTCCACAAAAGGAGGCGTAATTCTCCACTTGCCTACCTAGTGAAAAACAGTCTTTCAAATCAAACACCGGGGCATGTCCTCTATTTCTTAGAAGGGTCTTCCAATCCCTACTAACATAATTAATAACAGAGCTCCCTGCTTGGGCATTGTCATAAGGCATAGTTACCAAAAATTTTACCAAAAAGTGATCCGTCCAAACCATTGGCAGAATACCCACAACATTAAGAACTTGGTCCCCAGAAAAAATAAGATCAAGTGTGTGACCGTCCTTGTGAGTAGCCTTGTTCACCCGCTGGTGAAGGCCCAAGCCTATACATGACTGTAGGACATTGTTGTAACCAGAGTCCAAAGACCCATTCATCCACAAATTAAAGTCACCCAGGAGCACGACCCTAGCGTGGGTAGCGGCCAAGTTGGTAATGGCCTCCAACAATAACTGCTGCTGCCGCATACATAACGCCCCCGGAGGTCTATAACAGACCACCCAAGTTAAAATATAGCCCTGAGCTTCTTTGATGACAATTCCAAATAGCTCAAATCCCTCAATTGTGTCAATCTCTAATACCACACAGTTCCAAGAGTCTTTGTAAATTACACCGACTACTCCTCCTCTCCCCCTCAGTCTAGGTTTGTGTAGGATTTTAAATCCAGGAGGGCAAGCCCAACCTGGCTCCACCTCACACGCAGGGTTGGTCCAGGTTTCAGTCATAAATAAAACATCTAGTTCTTGGAGTTCCAGTAGCAGCTGGATTTCAATGCAATGTTTTGGAAGTGATCTCACATTGAGCAGTCCACACAAAAGGTTCCCCTGTCTCAAAAAATCAGAGACCGGAAGGGCAGTCTGTTCCAAAGTAAATGTGCCCAACCCCTCTGCCGCCACTCCCAGCCTACGCAATTCCATACTGGAATAATTTACAGAGCTACTATCTCCCCCTGAATCCAACTTACCCCCGGCCCGAGCAGCATCGCTGGCGCTGAGCGCGACCTTAGCGCGGACGGGCGCAGACGGGCTTGCCTTAGGCGCGCCTTTGGCGCGCCCGCTGCGCGTTCGCGCCAGCATTCACTATATGCAGCTCGAAGTCCGGGAAGCTGGACCGCTAACCCGACAAGATGGCGGTGCCCCTCAATCGGAAACCGAGCACAAGGGTCGGAGGAAAGAACCCAGTGAAGGTTCCGAAAATTACAATTCTGCCCGTTTTTTAGGTAAACACACACAATATGTTAAAATATTCCTCACAGTACTTGTGAGCCTGCCTTAAACAGCCAATCATCGAGGTAGGGTAACCCCTAACTCTGCAGATGATGCAACCACCACCTTCATCTTGGTGAACACCGAAGGGGCACTGGTAAGACCAAAGGGGAAAACAGCGAACTGATAATGCTGATGGCCCACCTTGAATTGCAAGTAACGTCTGTGGGCAGGCAGGATGGGGATGTGAAAAACAATGTCCTGCAATACAAATGCTACCATCCAGTCTCCAGGGTTGAGGGCAGATAAGGCCTGAGCCACAGTGAGCATCTTGAATTATTCCTTTTTCAAGAAGTGTTTGCGGGGACGCAGACCCCGTATAGGACAGAGGGCTCTACCCTTCTTTGGCACCAGAAAATAGAGGGAATAGCAACAACAACATACTTTTGATGCTGGCAACCTCTCCCTCTCAATGTCTCCTTTGGCCAGAAGGGCCAGTACTTCCTGTCACAAGGTGGTCCTCTGTCAGCCAATCTGGGAATGAAGGGAGTAGCAGCGGGACATGTTGGAATGGGAGGGCGCAACCCCATTGGACAATCTAAAGCACCCATTTGCTGATGTTATGTCCTTCTACAGGTGAAGATGGTGTCAAATTCTGCTGCCAACCGGATGGCAATGCCTGATTGATGGCAAACGAAAGAGGCTTTGACTGTGCGGTTGCAGAGGGAGGGTGGATTTGTTCATACCTCTGGCTTGGGCCCTACAAGACTTGTGAGAGACTCGTCCATGGCCATGAAAGGACTAAGCATGCTGGCCGTGGTGACTAGGTGGGAAAAGATGCGACTGATAGCGCCTACAGTAGCAAGAGAAGGGGTGTACGGTGGAATGCGGCTATCAGAGAGCTACGGAGAGCCTCAACGACCTAGCAGTAGCCCTACTGTCTTTAAATCGTTCCAAGTAAGAATCAGCCTTGTCTCGAAAGAGACAGGTGCCATAGAAGGGATTGTCCATAAGTGAGGCTTAGACATCGTCCGAAAAGTCAGTATTCCCAAACCAGGCGTGAAATTTCAGCACCACCAAAGAAGCAATGGCTCAGTCCAGTGAGTTGGTCATATCCAGTTCGCATCATATTGTGAACTTTACTGCGTCTCACCCATCAGCAATAGCTTAGGAAAAGAATGGCCCAGGCCTCATCTGGGACGATAATCAGCAATTGCGCAATCATATCCCACACAGTATGGTTATAACGGCCCAATTGATACGCCGTGTTAACAGACTGAAGTGCCAGGCTGACAGAAGAAAAAAATTATCTTTCAGAAGGTGTCCAGCCTCTTGGATTTCCTATCCGGTGGAGTGGTAGGAACGTGGCTGGACTGATCTGGGAAGTTGAAGCCTGAAACACAAGGCTCTCAGGGGTAGGGTGCTGGGAATGGAAGGCTGGGTCACCAGGAGCAGGGCAATGGCAGCGAGCAATGGTACTGTGCACAGGAGTGCCTGTACAGGGTTTAGCCCAGGCCCCCGAGCTGGACACCAGTGAAGGCTTCGTTGAAGGGTAGTAAGGATTCTGATGGGAATATTCCCCAGTTGAAGCACCTCTGTCAAAACGTTTGTTATGACTTGAACCATGGGCAGCTGTAGGTCCAGAACCTCAGCCACCCTTTGGACCACCATCGAGAAGGAAGCCCCTTCCTCCATAGCCACTGTGGTAGAAGAGAGGAGGCAGTGTCCGGTAAGGTATTCAGACAACAGGTCCCAATACTAGTCTCCCAGCTGGTATGAATACGAATAGGGATACTCAGATTCCCTTCATTCGTGTTCCTCAGTGAACCTTTCAGTATAGTAGGGCTCTGGATTCAATTCAGGCCATATAGGCGTGGTCGACACTGGTCTGGCTCCTATCGGAGTAGAGAATCATGAGGGGTTTGGTGCTGCTGATAGGAATCAGGGCGCTGGGAATGCTGCCACTGGACCAGTACTCGGAGGTCACGAGGTCGTGGCTGGGGCCAATTCGGATCTACCAACAGATCATAATGGTGCCAAGGGTGAACCCGCTGGTGGTGCTCGAGTCGTAGACCCTCACAAACCTGTGGATCTGAAGCACCTGGGTCTACAGGGTCATCCCAAGCTTGATCAGGGTCCTGTTGTCCATCAGGGTCCATCCCTCCGGGGTAGGGGACTTGGTCACCCATGTAGTCCTCCAACGCATCCGTGTCGGAGTGTGTGGGAGAGAAGGATTGTGGATCCTGGTAGGGTGAATGGAAAGGTTCGTAAAGAACTGGTTCTGAAGCCACTGGCAGCTTTCTCTTAAGTGGGATCCGGAAGGAGTCCAAAGCTGGCTCAGAAGTTATTCTCCTTTTGTGGATAATCATCCTGCCGCTGTCGGCGTCGATGATATGCGATGGAGACGTCTCCGCAGAGTGTTCGGCAGGCGTGATTGTGGTGTGGGTGACCCGTGTCCTGATTTGGAACAGTTTCGGGGCCGTGGATGGTGGCAGGCCAAAAGTAATGTTGGCTGGTGCCGAAGAGGCTGTTGGAGCTTTTATTGGCTCGGAGCCCGACGTGTCCTGGAGGACATTTTTATTTTTGGTGCGTTGCGCAGCAACGGGTGGCACCTGGAGCGCCCTTGATTCCTTTGCGCCAACCGGTTCTGTGGAGGCGGGCGTGGACTTTTTCGGCGCCGGTGAGTCGTGGAGTCGAGGGGCGGGAATGGCCGTCGACGCCTTCGATGAGTGTGGCTTTGGTGGTGCCGTCGAAGCGCTGTGAGACGCGGCAGGTAGTTTGACCTTTGGGGTCGGAGCCGATTGCGTCGGTGCCGGGAGCCGAGTAGGTTTGGTGGCACCGAAGGTCTTTTTCCGTATGTCGACTCCGACGTCGGCCGCTTCGAGCTCGGCACCGAAGTCTCGTTTGTTGCGCTCGGTGCCGACGGGTTTTGCTGGCGTCGAAGGTGTGGAGGGCCTCGATCCGACCAGCGCCACTTTCGGTTTCGGTTTCAGTTGAACCAATACAGCTTTTGGTTTCGGTTTCGAAGAAGGGAAACCAGCCGGTTTGGGCATTAATGGCTGCCGCTGAATGTCCGAGGCCGGGCCCGAGGGCGGGGCCGAAGAACTGCGGGATAGGTCTTGGGTAAGGCCCGAAGGCGATCCCTCGACCGGTGCCATAGACTGTTGCACTGGGATTTCCTCAGTCTGAACGGGTAGGCCTTGCTCGTCATCGGAGCTACTCTCTTCGGCCCCTAAGGCCTCATTGTAGTCTCCTACCTCGGTGTCGTCTTCATCTCTGCGAAAGAGTGTTTCGTCGACGTCTTCCGATCCGGAGTCATGTTCGGAAGCGGGGCTGGAGGGTAGGTTCTCCACTTCTTCAACATCTTCGGTCTCGGCGCTGAAGATGTCGGCCGGGGCCGGTGCCGCTTGCTGCGCCTCGAGTCTCGCCGCTCGTCGATTCCGGAGAGTCTTCTTGGATCGAAATCGGGCACAGGCCATACATGTAGATTCGTCGTGATCCGGTGAAAGGCATTTGTTGCACACCGGATGGACGTCGATGTGTGGATATTTCGCATTGCATACAGGGCACCGCTTGAATGGTGTCCTCGATTCCATCGTCGATGTCGGGTCGATGGTCGGGTAAGGTGCGAAAAAGTTGGTTCTGGAAGTTAGTAAACTAACAAAGATACTATCGATACCGATCGGGAACAGTACCGACGCGAACTAGAGGCCTTTTGGCCTGGAAAGAGTTTTTCCTAACTTGAGTCAAGATAAGCACATCCGAACCCAATGGCGGAAAAAAACAATCTGAGGATGGAGAGGATGCCCATGCGCACTGTAGTCCAGGGGAGGAGTCACCTATCCAAGGATACTTCGAAGACTCTTCCAGGAAAACAACGTGCAAACATCCGGACCCAACACTAGGCGGCGATCTATGCACAGATATGAATTCAGCAGCCCACATGCCTCGAACATCATTGTTCTGAAGATGTTTTGAAAGGTGATTTCCCACCACTCTTTCTACAATTTTAGCCGGGAACGGCAAAAGAGAGATAGGTCTATAGTTACTAGGGCTCGCAGGGTACAATGTAGACTTCTTTAACAGAGGCGTCACAAGTGCCTGCTTCCACTGCGATGGAACCACACCACTGGAGAGAGACTGATTACAAATCAGCCGAAGTATGGAAAAAAGCTCCACTTCAAATTCCTTCCAGACTCTCGGTGGCAGAGGGTCCAGAGATGAACCTGACATAACCCCTAACGTCACCTTACCAAAGTCTTCTACTGACAGGGTCGGAAATTCGGTTAATAACTTCCCACAAGGCAGGCTCTCGGGGAGGGTAGGTGTAGTTACACCCCCTCCCCCCCCCAGGGACCACAGCCAGCACTAGTGTGTTCTGGACTCACTACCTCCTGACAGCGAGGGATCTTCCCCAGATCCGCAATAATCGTATTAATTTTGTCATAAAAAAAGCTTGCCAGGCTATCGCATAGCTCTTGCGAGGGGGGAATCTGATTCTTGCCGCACTAGGGGCTGGTCAGGGTGTTTAAGTTTTAAAAATGCACCTCGGTCTATTCTGAGCCTTTAGTATAGTGCTAGAGTAGTAATTAGCTTTAGTTAAATTTATTTCTGCCTTATAGCACCCTATCAAATGTTTCCAACAAATTTTTTCCTTATCGTTATAGCTCCTCCTCCACTTCCTCTCCGCCTGATTACACTCAAGTTTCAGTTTTTTTAATTTGTCATTGAACCAAGGTGCTGAAGCTCTTCCTACCTTCTTATGCACTTTAAATGGGGCAGTTGAGTCTAGGACGGAGGAAATCCGTCCACAAAAGGAGGCGTAATTCTCCCTACCTAGTGAAAAACAGTCTTTCAAATCAAACACCGGGGCATGTCCTCTATTTCTTAGAAGGGTCTTCCAATCCCTACTAACATAATTAATAACAGAGCTCCCTGCTTGGGCATTGTCATAAGGCATAGTTACCAAAAATTTTACCAAAAAGTGATCCGTCCAAACCATTGGCAGAATACCCACAACATTAAGAACTTGGTCCCCAGAAAAAATAAGATCAAGTGTGTGACCGTCCTTGTGAGTAGCCTTGTTCACCCGCTGGTGAAGGCCCAAGCCTATACATGACTGTAGGACATTGTTGTAACCAGAGTCCAAAGACCCATTCATCCACAAATTAAAGTCACCCAGCAGCACGACCCTAGCGTGGGTAGCGGCCAAGTTGGTAATGGCCTCCAACAATAACTGCTGCTGCCGCATACATAACGCCCCCGGAGGTCTATAACAGACCACCCAAGTTAAAATATAGCCCTGAGCTTCTTTGATGACAATTCCAAATAGCTCAAATCCCTCAATTGTGTCAATCTCTAATACCACACAGTTCCAAGAGTCTTTGTAAATTACACCGACTACTCCTCCTCTCCCCCTCAGTCTAGGTTTGTGTAGGATTTTAAATCCAGGAGGGCAAGCCCAACCTGGCTCCACCTCACACGCAGGGTTGGTCCAGGTTTCAGTCATAAATAAAACATCTAGTTCTTGGAGTTCCAGTAGCAGCTGGATTTCAATGCAATGTTTTGGAAGTGATCTCACATTGAGCAGTCCACACAAAAGGTTCCCCTGTCTCAAAAAATCAGAGACCGGAAGGGCAGTCTGTTCCAAAGTAAATGTGCCCAACCCCTCTGCCGCCACTCCCAGCCTACGCAATTCCATACTGGAATAATTTACAGAGCTACTATCTCCCCCTGAATCCAACTTACCCCCGGCCCGAGCAGCATCGCTGGCGCTGAGCGCGACCTTAGCGCGGACGGGCGCAGACGGGCTTGCCTTAGGCGCGCCTTTGGCGCGCCAGCATTCACTATATGCAGCTCGAAGTCCGGGAAGCTGGACCGCTAACCCGACAAGATGGCGGTGCCCCTCAATCGGAAACCGAGCACAAGGGTCGGAGGAAAGAACCCAGTGAAGGTTCCGAAAATTACAATTCTGCCCGTTTTTTAGGTAAACACACACAATATGTTAAAATATTCCTCACAGTACTTGTGAGCCTGCCTTAAACAGCCAATCATCGAGGTAGGGTAACCCCTAACTCTGCAGATGATGCAACCACCACCTTCATCTTGGTGAACACCGAAGGGGCACTGGTAAGACCAAAGGGGAAAACAGCGAACTGATAATGCTGATGGCCCACCTTGAATTGCAAGTAACGTCTGTGGGCAGGCAGGATGGGGATGTGAAAAACAATGTCCTGCAATACAAATGCTACCATCCAGTCTCCAGGGTTGAGGGCAGATAAGGCCTGAGCCACAGTGAGCATCTTGAATTATTCCTTTTTCAAGAAGTGTTTGCGGGGACGCAGACCCCGTATAGGACAGAGGGCTCTACCCTTCTTTGGCACCAGAAAATAGAGGGAATAGCAACAACAACATACTTTTGATGCTGGCAACCTCTCCCTCTCAATGTCTCCTTTGGCCAGAAGGGCCAGTACTTCCTGTCACAAGGTGGTCCTCTGTCAGCCAATCTGGGAATGAAGGGAGTAGCAGCGGGACATGTTGGAATGGGAGGGCGCAACCCCATTGGACAATCTAAAGCACCCATTTGCTGATGTTATGTCCTTCTACAGGTGAAGATGGTGTCAAATTCTGCTGCCAACCGGATGGCAATGCCTGATTGATGGCAAACGAAAGAGGCTTTGACTGTGCGGTTGCAGAGGGAGGGTGGATTTGTTCATACCTCTGGCTTGGGCCCTACAAGACTTGTGAGAGACTCGTCCATGGCCATGAAAGGACTAAGCATGCTGGCCGTGGTGACTAGGTGGGAAAAGATGCGACTGATAGCGCCTACAGTAGCAAGAGAAGGGGTGTACGGTGGAATGCGGCTATCAGAGAGCTACGGAGAGCCTCAACGACCTAGCAGTAGCCCTACTGTCTTTAAATCGTTCCAAGTAAGAATCAGCCTTGTCTCGAAAGAGACAGGTGCCATAGAAGGGATTGTCCATAAGTGAGGCTTAGACATCGTCCGAAAAGTCAGTATTCCCAAACCAGGCGTGAAATTTCAGCACCACCAAAGAAGCAATGGCTCAGTCCAGTGAGTTGGTCATATCCAGTTCGCATCATATTGTGAACTTTACTGCGTCTCACCCATCAGCAATAGCTTAGGAAAAGAATGGCCCAGGCCTCATCTGGGACGATAATCAGCAATTGCGCAATCATATCCCACACAGTATGGTTATAACGGCCCAATTTATACGCCGTGTTAACAGACTGAAGTGCCAGGCTGACAGAAGAAAAAAATTCTCTTTCAGAAGGTGTCCAGCCTCTTGGATTTCCTATCCGGTGGAGTGGTAGGAACGTGGCTGGACTGATCTGGGAAGTTGAAGCCTGAAACACAAGGCTCTCAGGGGTAGGGTGCTGGGAATGGAAGGCTGGGTCACCAGGAGCAGGGCAATGGCAGCGAGCAATGGTACTGTGCACAGGAGTGCCTGTACAGGGTTTAGCCCAGGCCCCCGAGCTGGACACCAGTGAAGGCTTCGTTGAAGGGTAGTAAGGATTCTGATGGGAATATTCCCCAGTTGAAGCACCTCTGTCAAAACGTTTGTTATGACTTGAACCATGGGCAGCTGTAGGTCCAGAACCTCAGCCACCCTTTGGACCACCATCGAGAAGGAAGCCCCTTCCTCCATAGCCACTGTGGTAGAAGAGAGGAGGCAGTGTCCGGTAAGGTATTCAGACAACAGGTCCCAATACTAGTCTCCCAGGTGGTATGAATACGAATAGGGATACTCAGATTCCCTTCATTCGTGTTCCTCAGTGAACCTTTCAGTATAGTAGGGCTCTGGCTTCAATTCAGGCCATATAGGTGTGGTCGACACTGGTCTGGCTCCTATCGGAGTAGAGAATCATGAGGGGTTTGGTGCTGCTGATAGGAATCAGGGCGCTGGGAATGCTGCCACTGGACCAGTACTCGGAGGTCACGAGGTCGTGGCTGGGGCCAATTCGGATCTACCAACAGATCAGAATGGTGCCAAGGGTGAACCCGCTGGTGGTGCTCGAGTCGTAGACCCTCACAAACCTGTGGATCTGAAGGAGCTCTAGAGGGTTTCAACCGCCTAAACACGAGGCTCATGGCCTCATAAAATTCATGTACCTGTGCAGGAGAAATTCGGGAAAACGTGAAGGAGAGCCAGTATCAGTTGGCGGCTGCACAGGAGCCACCTGCAAGGGGGGCCGGGACATGTGGCATCGTTCCCTTGCATCATCTGTTAATGACAGGCTCCACAAGGCCTGAAACGGGTGGGTTTTTTCTGCGACATTTCCTTTAAAAAATCATAAATAGCACACCAGTCATTCACCAAAGGGTCAAAGCCAGTCAAAAAAGACTGAGGGGAGCTCAATCTGGTTCCCCGCTGATGACACCACTGATGCCACATAGAGCCGAACAATGCTACCTATAAGCAGGCAAGAGAAAATACAAAATAAATTGCAGATCCAGTCTGATGCCTGTGAATATTAAGGTAAGAAATTTGTGGCTAGAGTCTTTACCAGATAAAGCATTACAGAAGATAAGTAACTCGCTCAACAGCACCAACCGGGTCATCTGCTATAAACTCTGCTTATGGTGATGCTACTTGGACCCATTGCATTTTGTGGCTAAGCTTTGAATGGAATCCATGTGGGAGACTGAAAATAGAATTAACTAAAAACCCCTGTTTGAAAAAGAAGATTAAATAATGAAGAAACCAGGATTGGAACATTACCGATGTACGAAACAACGACCCGGTAGCCTAAGAACTCACGTCTAGAAATACACATCTTAAAAACGGTTTCTATAGTATAAGCCTATGACAATAATGGCTCACACCCGCAGATGTGCACCCACGCACCACTGAAGCTGCGATCAGCACTGCGATCCTGTATACTGCATGGTGAATACTGAGTTGATTGTCTATTTTGCAGTGACTGAAGATAGCTGGGAGCGGACAAGGAACGTTAGGAGTTGCAACTCATGCCTTTCTTTTTATGTATTTCAGTTTTTGACGCTTATTATATGTTGGTAAGTGAGAAACAAGTTTGATGCTATTAACATACAATGTTGTAGTTTGGGATTGCAGTGTATTAAATAAGCAAATTGGACATATTATTGCACTTCAACAGTAGAACCCTTGTCTAGAATTGTTTATTTTTTGCTTGACAACTTTAGAACTCTGGGAGACATACTCCAATGTACTCATCACACTGTATTACTACCATGCCCAATTATACTTCCCAATTGTATTATACTTATAATGTGTTTTACAGTGTTCTACTATTTATTCACAAAACTCAATAAACAGATCAAGCAAAAAAGTAAGTCTATGACAACACTGAAAATGTTACAAATGCAAACAATGCATGGCGAAATATTGCCAAATATCATTTGAGGTGCTCAAATTCACAGTGGAAAAACAGAGTTTTGTGAATGTACCAAGACTTTATGCACTTCATGAAGTATGAAAAGCTGACCAAGGTAAACTGTACCCGGAAGCACTTCAACAATGTTTTATCAAAAAAACACACAAAGCACTTTCTAATTGTACTGTAGTCTCAGATATTTATGAATATTTGTTAGAGTAAATGCAATGTTTTTGAAGGAGGCTAAATGCATTGTACTGTATTCCGTTTTTTTTACTGCGGTAACAGCAACTTAAAAAAGCACAGGATGCACTCAATTACCAGTGTAGCAGTTCTTGCAGGACAGAATTCGGTCTCAATGGGGAATATCAATCTTTTAATCTTTTAAAATGTGGAAAGCATCACATTTATCGCCAAGGATGGCCAATTGGATATCACAGCTGTATTGAACAAAGATGTCTGTTTGCTTGGAATGCTACAATTTTCATCTGCATGTATGAGCACAAAAAGCAACATCAATCCCACGTGACTAGTACAACAGCACTAAATTTGACCTGTTAGTTAGTGCAAATATAATTTTTTTAATAGTCGTGGAAACATTGTACCACCATTAATGTAACGTTGCTCAGCACCTGGGCAATCTCTATTCTCGAGCCCCTGCGGAGGTTGCAGCCACTAGGCTGCTCATTTGTCCGATTCTACCAATGTCTTATTCTAAATTGTTCGGGCACACAACTATCAAGTTACTTAACTTCGATAATACTGTTTCTGTTGGATCGTGCAGATTCCTCCCCTCAACCTAGAATATTCCCCAGGTGCCAGACTGGATTCAGAGATTTTTTCATAGCACGCTACTAGGTGGCGGCATACGGCTCTGCATTGGCTCCACACTACACCAGAAGTGACAGTAAAACTGCATATAAGTGCCACCCCTGCATATTAACATCGGTTTCTTATCTTTATCCTTTCCACGCCCACAGGTGTGAAGAGTGAACACATGTTCGTAACAGTGTGCTCAATAGTAACTTGAGACCTTTTTAGATGTTAAAAAGAGGCTACATCACAGAACGGAGAGGTTGGAGGGCAGTGAAAAATCTGCTGTTAGATAAAGTATCCACCAGAAAGAGAATTATTGAAAGTAAGTAACTTGTTTTTCTGATGGATAATTCTAACCACAGATTTCTAACCTTTAGACTGAATACTAAAGCAGCACCTCACCAAGGTGGAGGGTCTGTGGAGTGAACTCAGACTAAAAAGTCTTGCAGGACTGAGCAGGTGAAATGTCCTTCATGGAGTGCATGGCAGTCAAGGCAGTAGTGGTTTGTGAGCGTATGCACTGATGCCCAGGTCGCAGACTGGCAGATCTAAAGGACAGGAACTCTGTGTGCCAACAGATTGGTAGTGTCTTTTCTTCACACAAGAGAACCCCTAAAAAAGCTGATTGCCCTCTCCCCGGTTCTTGGTATGATCAATGTAAAAGCTGAAAGCCCTTTCGGGGTCCAACTGATGAAGCCTCTCCTTCTCCATCAAGAGGTGAGGAGGAGCAAAAAACACTGCTAAAGCAATGGATTGCGCAACATTGAAGGAGTCATAACTTTTAGTAAAAAAGAAAAACAAGCCCTCTGCACCATTTATGTCTGGCGAAACATGGTGTTGGGTGGTTGCACTGCCAGTGTCTGTAGTTCAATCCAATCACAGGACAAGCTGACAGAATTGCAAGGAGGAAGGCAGCATTTTAGGTCAGGGGGATGCAGAGAACAGCTATGCATTGGCTCAAAGGGCGTACACATGAGAAATATCAAGACCAAGTGAAGGTCCCCCTAGCATCACAAATGGATGGAAATGTGTCAATGTTTAATAAACCAACTCATAACAGGCATTCTGAACAAGGATGATTGGGCCGGAAAATGTAGAAAGACCTCAAGGGCTGACAGAGAACCTTTTATAACCTTTTATAGTGCCCACTGAATGGCCTTGCTGGGTTAAAGATAAAACAAACAAAAAGATGACTGGTGGCTTCAACTGTAGGCAGTCAATGTTGCGAACACCACATGGCTTACAAATTTGTCCCAGTGCACAGCATACATGGATTTTGTAGAAGGGTGTCTGACAGCAAGGATAACATCCATCCGCACGGCAAATGAAATACAGACAACTCTCACCGCTCAATCTCAATGCATGTAGGTACACATTATGTAGATTTGAGTGGAGGACCCTGTCCTGTTGGTGGGACCAGAGATCCTCACAAATTGGCAGTTTGATGGGAAGACAGATGCTATGCGTATGCCTAGGAGTTCCGGGTACCACACTCTCCTGGCCGAAATCGGTGCCAATGGTATAACTTGGGCCTGGTCATTCTTGAACTTCAGAACTTGGGATAGGAGAGGTAGAGGCAGAAAGGCGTACTAGAGCCCGATGAATGGCATGCAGCTCCAACCGAATGATGTGGAGCCGGTCCTCCACCAGAAACCAGAGTCTGCTGGTTTCTACGTTCCCCAAATGACCTCCCCAGCCAATCAGTGACACGTCCATTAGCACTGTCAGCTCTGGGTGGGGAAGTGAGAAGGACCTGCCACTGGACAGTTCTGACAAAACATTTGTTTCGGTCTCCATGGAGGGTAGCTCTATTCTTACTATCTCAGATGCCATCAAAACCACCACTGCAGATGTGGCATTCTCTTACATTGGTGGCCCATGTGGTTATTCAATCTCTGTCTCAGGAGTGGTATCAAGCCCAATGGCATTCTGTTAATCAAGCTATAAGGCACCATCAATATAATGAGGTGGGAGCAAGCCATCCCCTTCACCACATCATCGTCATCAATATCCTGGGGCGTACCCATCTCTGGCACAGGATCTGAGTCTGAACGAAAAAGATAGTGAAGCCTTTGTTGGCAATTACAACATGGTAATCTCACGCTGCATGATGACTGGTTGTGCTTTTGTAATTTCATAGCATGACATCGGTCAAGCCCAGGGTGTAATCAATTTATGGTCCAACATTGGCGTTGGCACTGGATGATCCTCTAGCACTGGTGGCTTCGGTAGAAGTGTTGGGGTGAGAGGAACTGCCATGGAACGTGGCTGGGGCTTGAGTGGAAGTCTGTACCAGAGCAGGGGTGTGGAATTTAATAAAATATCTACTTCTTCATGGGCCAGGTTGCTTCATAAATCTACTTACAAATGCAATTTCTTTATTGTATGATTACCTAAAATCATTTACAAATACAATACATATTACGTCATAAATAAAAGCATTGGTTGGTTAAAAATTAAACAGAAAAATTGTAAGAACATCTGAGAGAGAAGGCAAGACAGCATAGAAAGGAGTGAGACTGAAAGGCATGGGAGCGTAGGCGTGCAAACGTGCAATACGATGACATTTACATCATAGAAAAATGCATTTTTATGAGTACATCTGAAAAGTAAGACAAGTTGTGGAGTGAAAGGTGGGCAAACTGCACTGTGATAATAGTTGAATGATAGTGCAAGAGCGTAGGTACAGAGTCGTAATACCTAGGCTGCTGCCACAGTTCGGGGTGTTTGGCTCGTATAGTATTTTGCTGTTATCTACTGTTCTTGCGTTGAGCGTAGAGTCATTCCAGCTACCGCATGAACTTCCCAATTAGTGCAAGCTCCATCTGCACTATGGTGTTGTAGATAAACATTAGAGCCTCCTTGCATGATCTTACTCCATTTTGGATGAACATAGTTCTTAGATATAGGCGCTTCGGGCTTAATAAGACTGGACAGCAGCAGATTACGTGCTCTGCTGATTCTGTGTTATTGGCACAAACGACATCCACTGCTTCCTGATGGTATATTTTTCCAGTGTGCCCTGTAATCCTGTATTGGTAATGTTAGGAGCCTGGTCCTCAATACATTCTGTAGGGCTTGCCTGCCCAATCCTGCTTTCAGGTATGGTTGACATGGGATAGCTTTGTGTGAGTAGACAAGGCTCTCTCCGCCACAAATGGATCTGATCCGTTCAAGATCCTGTGGTCTTGAAGTGATCTTTCTCTGCTTCTTTAGCAGGTTTTTTAGGCCGCCGTTGTTAAATGAGTGACCGTTAGAAGATCAGCTGCCAGACCCAGTGTCTTATTGGCTGTCACGAGGTACCTTGCCCAACGACTAGTGTTGTCAGCGAAGACTATTTGTAGTGCTTCTTTGATAGTACCAGGACTTGCCTTAATCATATGATGATGGAATTTTACTGTATCTTTTTTACATTCTATGTCCATTGCTGTGATATTGAATTCTAGACGAATCAGTGTGCGCCTTGTCGAATATGAAAGCTTAAAAATCTTTCTGACGGCCATAAAGTGCAAATGCTCCAATTTGTCGGTCAGCAAGCCAGGGAAAGCAAGATGGCCATAGCTAAGTGTTGGAATTAACTTGGCTTGCATTACTCGTCGAATGCCCTCCATTGAATGGCTTAAGAGCTTATGAAGTAATCTACATAAGGCATGTGTGACCTTGGTCGCTTTTGCCTCCAGTGTTTTGGCCTGTAGTGTTTTTCTACCGGTGTCTGAGAATGGTGCTCTCAGATAAGTGTACTTAGTGTACTTATTGGCAGTGGCAATTCTTAACGGGCCGAGATGCCAGCCCAGTAGTGATTTTTTGGGTTAGTGGCCAAAGACCAGCACCTTAGTTTTAGTTTGTTTTCCGTATTATAAAGGTATAGTGTCTCCAATGCCCTTTTCATGCCTATTCTAGTTTGGTCCAATAGGACAAGGTCATCCGCAAACTGCATAATCGGTAGTCTGAGATGGCCCGGAAAGATGTTGGTTTTTAGAAGTGCATCTCCCAGGTCCGCAGTATATAAGTTAAACAGTGTGGGTGCGATCACACAACCCTGTTTTAGCCCCTTGTTCGTGTAGATCTTGGCTGTTTCAAATCTCTGTGTGAGCTTGGTGCGGACCCAAGTGCCGGTATGGAGTGACATGATGGCCGCCAAGAGTTTCCTCGGTATACCCCAGTTTGCAAGTTTTGCCCACAGTATGTTACGGTCGATGCCATCGAAAGTGGCGCTATAGTCGACAAAGCATGCAAATAGCGGAGGGGTGGCAACCTCTGTGGCCTTTGTTGCCATATATGATGGTGCAATGGCACTATCCATTGTTGATGAATTTGGCTGAAATCCTGTCTGGTATTGCAGTATGATTTGATTATTTGTTATCCATACCTCTAACTCTTTCAAGAGCACTTTTGTATAAGCCTTCCCGTCAACGTCTAATATTGCGCTCAGTCTGTAGTTCTCCGGCTGTGAAGCCTCTCCTTTTTGTAGATGCAAGATGGAACCTTTCCACGAGTCCAGTACTCCTGAGGTATTGTTGCAATGGTTAAATAGGCAATGCATGTGGGGGGCCCAGAAGTCTCGATCTTCATTGAAGACGCTGCCTGGTAGCCCATTAGGCTGGGGAGCCCTGTCCTTCCAAATTACCTTGAGGGTGGTTAAAATTTCTTTTTCTGTAGGGGCAAGGTCCTCAGTCTCATTCAATTCGTCGGGGTAATTGCCTTCTGCCTCCATGGTTGTTGCCGTGGTTTTGTCTTGGTCGACATATAGCCTTGTTGCGTGGGCTGGCCATTTGTTGGCAGGTACAGCATTATGGATATGTCTTCCACCATTTACACCATTAACGTAACTCCAAAATTTCCTGTTCTTATTGGGAGCCAGCAGAGCATAGATGTGTTTCCATTTATCATCAATGATGGTTTGTTTCAACTGCCATACAGTTTTTTTGTGCAGTCTTCTAGCTGTTTTCAAAAGTGTTTCCGTCCGTGGGCCCTTTTCCCTCCTATACTGTAGCTCTGCCAGGTGGAACCGCTTTTTACTCTCTCTAAATGCTTTGAAGTCAATAAGGTTGGCTGGCCCATTTCTGCTACGTTTTCCTTTATATGTGGATTGCCTTCCTGCAATCAGTGCATTAGATAGCGAGGATATGATTTCTGGCCAACTTTTCTGAGGGCCAGTTGTGCATATGACCTGTTTCCTCTTGTTGTATCTAGCTTGGCTTATGGGTCCCCATTTAAAAAGTTTTATTGCTGCTGTATCATTGTTTGAATAAAGCTTTTTCCCAGCAGTTAGGTGTTCTGCATGCATCATGGTGCTTACATTGACAAGGATGGATATTGGATGGTGATCGCTAGCAGTAGTGTGTGACACCTTGTATTCTTCATACCTCTTCAGTAGGTTCTTGCTCAGAAAGATGTAATCTAGTGTGGAGATGTTTTTGAATGTAGGTTGTTGTTTCGTATTTGGTTGCCCTACTTGGTTCACGGACTCCAGGTTAAATTCGTTAATGCAAGCTTCCATGATGTTCCGTCCATTATCTCCTTGGGAGCCTTTGCATTATTTTGTTCGGCGGGGAACCCACCTTGCTGTCGCTGCGCTGAGAGAGCCTATCATCTTGGGAGACATCGCGCTGGAAGCGCAGCACCATCTACGGCTGTTAGTCCCCCTCGCCGCCGCTTGCTGACACAGAGTGGCCGCTGAGTGGGGGGACTACAGCCCCCACAATTCCTGCGCTGACCCGCCCACCAACCAGCACTTCCGTGCCCAGAGGCACAAAACACAGCTGCTCCCTCCGCGTCGCGGGAGCCTTCGCATTATTTTGTTCAGCGGGGAACCAACCTTGCTGTCGCTGCGCTGAGAGAGCCTATCAACTTGGGAGACATTGCGCTGGAAGCGCAGCACCATCTACGGCTGTTAGTCCCCCTCGCCGACGCATGCTGACACCGAGTGGCCGCTAAGTGGGGGGACTACAGCCCCCATAATTCCTGCGCTGACCCGCCCCCCAAGCAGCACTTCCGTGCCCGGAGGCACAAAACACAGCTGCTCCCCCGCGTCGCGGGACACGCGCGGGACGAGCTGGGTGAAGCCCGGGCAAAGGGCGGGCCGTCTGTCGCCGTCCGGGGCTGGCCAAGGCTGGGCTGGGGTACCCCCCCTAACACTGACTTCAAGATATGCGAAGTAAGACTTTAGTTTAAATTTCGACCTAACCTTATTATTTGTTCTTGTCTATGCCAGGATTACTCTGTGTCATAATACAGTGTTTAATTCATCTAACAAATTGATTCATCAATCGTTTAAACTGGTTCGTTGTCATCCCCTTTTCCAATCTGCATTTATATTAACCCTTGTAGGAACATGAGTGGTCGACGTAGTAAACCTAGGAAATCTCTGGTGGGAGGCTCGGTCCTAGGGACTCTTGATCTTTTCATTACAAGGGCTGCCTCCGTGCTCGAACGCGAGATCGAAATCACGGAAAGGCGTCTATCCTCCGAACTCTTGTATAGTAAACGTTCATCCCTGGGCAAAATACAGTCAGCAACCACTCCAAAGGTTCAGATCCTTGATAATTCCCAAGAGGCTGACATTAGTACCCCATTTCAACTTCAAGACCGAACTTCCTTAACACCACCACATACGAATGATACATCCATTGACACGACTTCAGATACTACCTCAGAGGAGTTAATAACTACTATTTCCTCTAGGGATTCCTCGCTCAAGGAAATGCATAACAACACAATTGCCCTCAGGCAAACAACAGGTAAAAGGAAGCGTGAGGGGACACACCAGGCCCGCAAACACACAAAAATGCCTAAATTAATCAGGAACAACCCAAAGAACACCGAGAAAACTGTGGGAAAGGGAATACAGGATAATTACATTCAACCCACCAATCTCACCAATGACTTAATGGGTAGTATGGAGAAATTAGTTAAATCGCTAATACTGCCGTTAATAGAGCGAATCAAAAGAATGACTGAACAACTGGGGAGCATAGAAAAAGCAACCACAACCAATACAGATTTACTCAATGAATTAGTTAAGGCTAGGCCCCACCAACAAGACCGTACGATACTAAATGGGCCAAAAACAGCGGCGAAAACATCTCGTAATATCACGTCAACAACACAAGTTAAGAAAACTGCAGCCCCCCTGACAACAGACAAAAGTCATTCCAGACCTCAGGAAGTGAGCTCGGAGAGCCAGGCAACACCAAAAGATAAGTCTAAGACCAATGCCTTCACGAAGCTTCTTCCTACTGAGCCCCAAATGACGAACAGGGACGATAAAGCGGACGGGCCAATCAATAAGACAGACAATTCCCAGACTAGTGTAGCTAGGAAGTCCCTTTCCGCTAAATCTCAAATGTCATACCAGCAAAAAATTGACCTACCACCAGAAACGGTACCCTATGTCGTGGTTTTAACTGGGGTTCCGGAACTACCAGTGGGAAAAACTGAGGGCCAACAGGGACTTAAAAACAAAGTCATATTTTGGCTGAGGAATAACAGGCCACTACCCCTCAATATAAACGGGGAAACTCTTCACGTTAGAAGATTAGGGTGCGTAGGATGTAGACCAAAAGATATCAGAGGTGATGTAGTTATAATAAACTTTAGGGACCGTAGAGCAACCAAACACATTGTTGACTGGTACTCCGAGAAAAGAGGGGAAGAAATTTCTACTCACGACCTCAACCACTTCTACCCACAATCCCTATTGGCCCATCCCCCAAGATCCAGTGCCCTTTATGGGCGCAGTAGGGAAAACTTTGGTCTAAATGGCCTTGGTTTTAATGTTCCCACATTTAATCATTTATCTTTGCTCTCAGGGCTGGAAGGAGTTGACTGACTGCTTAAACGAGACATCGGGGTGAATCATGTTTCTAGACAATCAGAAATTTTACCAACTCTAAAAGTTAACTTAAAGCCCGATAAACAGCCCGAAACCCCGAATCCTATTGTATATAGGCCGATAAGCTACCATGAGGTAGAAAATCAATGTACCATGGCAGGAGAACCATCACCGGGCATTAATACGCACAAAAAAGTAGATGCTGTGGAATTTACTGAAGGGTCTTCAATGGAACAACCTTTAGGGCTAGTGGGAACTCCCCCAGCCAAGACCGACTCCTCGATTGCATTCCTATTCTGGAATATTGCCGGATTACGCCGGAAAATAGAAAATGGTATGGGGATAAGTTTCCTGGAGAAATTTCATATTATATCTCTCCAGGAGACCTGGTTAACAACTGAAATCCATCTGGTAGGTTACAAAACCTTTTTTTCCCCTGCAATACATTCAACCTCAGGTAGAGCAAAAGGCGGCCTGACAGTATTCATTTCAAACACCAAAGGGGGCCTGGCCATTACTCCACTAGCCTTGGAAACAAATTATCAAAATTTGCTCCTCCGTCTTAGTAAAGACGAGTCCGTTCTATTAGTGAACTTTTATAACAATCTGCCAGACAGGGAACTTCAAACTGTTGTGCGACAGTTGTGCTCCCAATTATCCACCATATCTAGGGATTCTGCAAAAGGAGCCACCATTTTATGGGTGGGCGATTTTAATCAACATCCCTGTGAACACTGCACCCATAACTTGTGTGGGTTAATGGACGAGAATGAAGAACCATTGGTACATTTTTCCCACTCAAGTATTGGAAACTGCCTAAACGAATCCTTACTCGACCTGGATTTAAAAATTGTAAATAAAACAAATGTTTTAACTCAGAGGTTAGATGCAACTTACATTGGAAGAGGCAGTCAAACCACCATAGATTTCATTTTGATTTCTAATTTCTCAGGGAACCGCGCCACCAACTTTCAAACCCTCGTTAGTACACAAAGTGACCACTGTGCCCTTACTATAACATTCCACCCATTGCGAGAGGACAGCACGCAAATTATAGTTAGGGCACTGAGGCAAAATACCCTACACTTGGTCAGACTTAAAGGTTTCTCATTGAAATGGGAAAAAACGGATCCCCAAAAATCACAAGGAAAGTCATTCAAATGGCTTACAGTTCGATCTTTAAATGCCTAGATTTGGATCACTGACGAAATATCGAGAAGAAGAATATCGAATTGCCAAAATATCGAAGGAAAAATATAGAATGCCAAAATATCGAAGCCCTATCTCCAAACAGGTAAGTACAAAAATATAGAATCCTAAATATCGTTGTAAAAAATATAGTTAGTCACAATATCGAATTTTTTTAAATGTCTTAAAATTAATGTAAAATTAATGAAATAAAACATAGAATTAACTGAAACATACTTAAAAATACTTAAATTAGTTTAAAATTAATAAATAATTAATGTAAGTAAAAAAATAATAATAATACATATATATTAACGTAATATTTATTACAAAAATGCTATATTTTTTACGTAGGATAGCGGGCGGGTAAAATTTACTATTACCACTCCAGTAAGTGCAATAGTAGGGAAAACGTTGGATAGCGGTAGGGTAAAAATTACTATTCCCACTCCAGAGAGTGCAACAGTAGGGAAAGCGTTGTATAGCGGGAGGGTAAAAATTAGTATTCCCACTCCAGACAGTGTAATAATAGGGAAAGCATTGGATAGCGTAGGGGTAAAAATTAATATTCACACTCCAGAGAGTGCAACAGTAGGGAAAGCGCTGGATAGCGGGAGGGTAAAATTTACTTTTCCCACTCCAGTGAGTTCAACAGTAGGGAAAGCATTGGATAGCGTAGGGGTAAAAATTACTATTCCCACTCCAAAGAGTGCAACAGTAGGGAAAGCGTTGGATAGAGTAAGGCTAAAAATTACTATTCCCACTACAGAGAGTGCAACAGTAGGGAAAGCGTTGGATAGCGTAGGGGTAAAAATTACTATTCCCACTCCAAAGAGTGCAACAGTAGGGAAAGCGTTGGATAGCATAGGGGTAAAAATGACTATTCCCACTGCAGTGAGTGCAACTGTAGGGTAAGCGTTGGATAGCGTAAGAGTAAAAATTACTATTCCTACTCCAGAGAGTGCAACAATAGGGAAAGCGTTGGATAGTGGGAGGGTAAACATTACTATTCCCACTCCAGAGAGTGCAACAGTAGGGAAAGCGTTGGATAGCGGGAGGGTAAAATGTACTATTCCCACTCCAGTGAGTGCAACTCTAGGGTAAGCGCTGGATAGCGTAGGGGTAAAAATAACTATTCCCACTCCAGTGAGTGCAACAGTAGGGAAATCGTCAGATGGCGTAGGGGTAAAAATTACTATTCCCACTCCAGAGAGTGCAACAGTAGGGAAAGCGTTGGATAGCGTAGGGGTAAAAATTACTATTCCCACTCCAAAGAGTGCAACAGTAGGGAAAGCGTTGGATAGCGTAGGGGTAAAAATTACTATTCCCACTCCAGTGAATGCAACTGTAGGGTGAGCGTTGGATAGCGTAGGGGTAAAAATTACTATTCCCACTCCAGAGAGTGCAACAGTAGGGAAAGCGTTGTATAGCGGAGGGTAAAAATTAGTATTCCCACTCCAGACAGTGTAGTAATAGGGAAAGCATTGGATAGCGTAGGGGTAAAAATTAATATTCACACTCCAGAGAGTGCAATAGTAGGGAAAATAATAATTTAATATTTTATTAAAAATAAATAAATTATTAATACCAAATAAAAATATTAAAATTAATTACCAATCACACAATATTTAAAAAGTAATTAACAGCCAATTCATTTTCAATACCAACAATTAATAGATAAAATTAATACCAATTAATAATTAATTAAGAATAAATTAATTAGCAATATACAAAAATTATTTCAATAATTATTTACAATTAAATTCATTCCCACCATATTCCCCTATAAACCCACAAACCGCTACAAATAATCAATTAATACAATTAACATAATTATCAATTAAACAATTAATACTAATTAATTACCAATTAATACAAATTATTTACCAATTAATAATTAATCAACAACCAATTAATTTTCAATACCAATTAATAACGACCTAATAACAATTAATTTACTTCCCACCCTATTCCCCTATAAACCCACATCCCGCTACAGAGATAAAATGCAAAATTAAATTAAAAATAATTAATAAATCCTAAAAATTATTATTTAATGTACTATAATTAAATTACTTCCCACCCTAATCCCCTATAAACCCACAACCCGCTACAGAATTAAATTACACAAAAATTTAATAACATAAAACTCATTACTTTAAAAATATTCAAACATACATTCAAAAATGTATACATACTTTTAACACAATATTTTACCCGATTTTCGATATTCTTCACCACTATATTTTGGCAATTCGATATTCTGTCCATTCTATATTAAAAACTCGATATTCTGTCCTCTCGATATTTTGAATTCGATATTATGTCTGTTTACCCTAGATTTGTCTGTACATAGTGAAGAAGTAATAAGTAATTTTGAGGAGGTCACAAAAGCAATACAAGCAGCACCGTTTGTAAAATTAAATAATACTCAAAAGAGATGGTTTAACCACCGATGTACAGTGGCGCACTCTAAACGGAAAGTTGCCTTGCAAAACCCAAACAGGGTGCCCCAAGAAATAGCAGACTTAAGGCGGGAGTATAACAAAGCTTAAAAGGATAGGAAAATAGAACTCAAACAGGCCCTATGGGATCAATTGCACAAAAGCTGTATTCTTAAAGATAGCTCCGCGTTTTGGGCTGTGGTAAATAACAAGTTACTTACCTTCGGTAACGCTTTTTCTGGTGGATACAGTATCTGCCTGTGGATTCCTCACCTTGTGAATATCCCCTGCGCCAGCATTCCATGGAACTTTTCTTTCCCAGCACTCCACGTCGCCGTGGGCGATGTCACAATGCATCGGCTCCGCTCGCGACTCCGTACGACGTCACTGGAGCCATAAGAAGCCCACGTCGGCGTGATGACGTCAGTTCCACCCATTTTTTCCGAGCCTTCGAGGCGAGCAGGTGAACCAACGACAACTCCAAGTATACACAGTATACAGTATACCAACACATAAACATAGCATACAAAGAAAAGGAATGCTAAACAAACAAGCATTTCCTACAAATGTACAAGAAAGTATCAAAACATTCCAACAAGACCTCTTTCATGGTATACAAAGGTGGACAACGGGGAGGCGGGTGGGCCAGTGAGGAATCCACAGGCAGATACTGTATCCACCAGAAAAAGCGTTACCGAAGGTAAGTAACTTGTTCTTCTGATGGATACACCTGCCAGTGGATTCCTCACCTTGTGAATAGATTCCCACAGCAGTCCCCACTCCCGGAGGAGGGTGTCCACCTTCCTATACCAGAAAGTCTTGCAAGACAGAGCGCGCGAAGTGGCCCTCCCTCCTCATCTCAGAGTCCAAGCAATAATGCTTTGCGAAAGTATGGAGGGAGGCCCAAGTCGCGGCCTTACAAATATCTGCCACAGGAACACCCCGGGCCAAAGCAGATGTAGATGACTTTGCTCTAGTCGAATGAGCCCTAATGCCCTCAGGAGGAGTCTTACCAGCCAGGGCGTAGCAGATCTTGATGGCAAGGATGATCCATCTCGATAGCGTGCGCTTGTGCACCGCTTTACCCTTTGAACGACCAACGTAGCCAATGAAGAGTTGGTCATCAAGACGAAAGTCTTTAGTCCTGTCCAAATAAAAACTCACATCCCTCTTCGGGTCCAGGCGATGGAGTCTTTCCTCCTCTTTGGAAGGATGAGGAGGCGGATAGAAAACAGGGAGAGTAATGGACTGCCCCAAATAAAACGGAGTGACAACTTTTGGCAGGAAAGCAGCCCTGGTCCTGAGAACCATCCTTTCAGCATGCAAAGTTAAAAACGGGGGTTTAGAACTAAGAGCTTGAAGCTCACTCACCCTCCTTGCCGAGGTTATGGCTACAAGAAAGACCACCTTAAAGGACAACAGCCTCAAAGGACAGCTATGTAGAGGCTCAAATGGGGACCCCATCAGAAAGGTCAAAACAAGATTAAGGTCCCACTGAGGCATTACAAAGGGAGTGGGAGGAAACATGTTTGTAAGGCCCTTTATAAACCTCAGAACAACCGGAGATTTAGAAAGTGACGGTTGATCTGGAAGGCATAGAAAAGCCGATAAGGCCAAAAGATAGCCCTTGACCGTGGCCACAGCACAGCCCTGCTGAGCCAAGGAAAGAGCAAACTGGAGAACATTAGAAAGATGGGCTTTTAAAGGGTCAATGGAACTCTCTCCACAACATTTAACAAACTTAGACCACCTGTAGGAGTAAATGGACTTGGTGGAGTGTCGCCTGGCCGATAAAATAACGTCCACCACATCAGGCGGGAGAGAGAATGAACTCAGGTTGCCCCGTTCAATCTCCAGGCATGAAGGTGTAAGCTCTGGAGGTGGGGGTGTAGAACCTGCCCCTCCGACTGCGAGAGGAGGTCTGCCCTCAGAGGGAGACGGAGCGGAGGGCACGAGGAGAGGTGGAGAAGATCTGTGTACCACACCCTTCTTGGCCGATCCGGGGCGATCACTATAACTTGGGCCCGGTCTAGGCGAACCTTCCTCAGAACCCGAGGAATCAAGGGTATGGGAGGAAATGCGTAAAGGAGTTGTGAGCCCCAACTCAACTGAAACGCATCCCCTAACGCCCCCTGCATCGGATACTGGAGACTGCAAAACGACGGGCAGTGCACGTTCTCGCAAGTGGCGAACAGGTCCACCCAAGGGGTTCCCCACGTCCGAAAAACATGACGAACCACCTCCGGATGGAGCCTCCACTCGTGGTCGGCGGAGAACAGTCGACTGAGACTGTCCGCACGCACGTTCAGCACCCCAGCCAGATGATTTGCCACCAGACAAATCTGATGGTCCTGAGCCCAGGACCAGAGACGCAGAGCCTCTCTGCAGAGACAACGCGACCCCACTCCTCCCTGCTTGTTGACATACCACATCGCGGTAGTGTTGTCCGCCAGGACTTGAACAGACCGACCGCGAAGGGAAGGGAGGAAGGCCTTGAGTGCCAAATGAATCGCCCGCAATTCCAGAAGGTTGATGTGAAGCAACCTCTCCTCTGGAGACCAAAGACCCTTGATCTCCAGATCCCCCAGATGAGCACCCAAGCCTAGGGTGGATGCATCCGTAATCACTGTGGCCACCAATGGAGGAAGATGGAAGGGCTTTCCTTGGGACAGATTGCCCTCCACGCTCCACCAAGATAGATCCGCTGCAGCTTCTCCAGAGATCCTGATTGACTCCCTGAGATCTCCATTGTGCTGATACCACTGCCTGCGGAGGCACCACTGGAGCGCCCTCATGTGCCAGCGTGCATGGTTGACCAATAGTATGCAGGAGGCGAACAGACCGAGCAGGCGAAGGACCTTCAGAACTGGAACAACTGCTCCATTGTGGAATAAAGGGACCATTTCCTGAATGTCGAGAATCCTTTGAGGAGGAGGGAATGCCCGACACACAGTAGTGTCCAGTACCGCCCCTATGAACAGGCCGCGTTGTGAGGGGACCAGGTGAGATTTGGGCACATTGATCGAGAAACCCAAGTCGTATACCAGCTGAGATGTTACCCGCAGATGACGCTGCACCATCTCTGGGGACTCTGCCTTCAGAAGCCAGTCGTCCAGGTAGGGGAAAACTGGAATCCCCGACCTCCTGAGATGAGCAGCCACCACTGCCATCACCTTTGTGAAGACTCGAGGTGCGGTAGTAAGACCAAACGGGAGGACTGCAAACTGGTAGTGTTGCGACCCAACCGTAAAACAGAGATACTTCCTGTGTGACTTCAGGATTGGGACATGGAAGTACGCGTCCTGCAAGTCGAGCGACACCATCCAGTCTCCTTGCTGCAACGCTTGAAGAACCTGCGCAAGGGTCAGCATCTTGAATTTCTCCTGTTTCGGGTAAAAGTTCAAGATTCTGAGGTCCAGAATCGGACGCAATCTGCCATCCTTTTTGGGAATCAAGAAATACCGGGAGTAGCATCCCTGACCCCTTTCCTGCTCCGGAACCACCTCTATTGCACCCTTCTGAAGCAAGGCTAGAACCTCTTTCTGTAGGAGAAGCAGATGGTCTTCCGAGCAATAACCTTGGCAAGGAGGGTAAGGGGGAGGAAACTCCCGAAAGGGAAGGGCGTACCCAGTCTCTACGAGGTTCAAAACCCAAAGGTCTGTTGTAATAGATTTCCAACCCCGTAGAAAGTAAGACACCCGACCCCCCACAGGACTTACATGATCCGGGATGGGGGATCTAGGGCTGCTTCCCTGAAGCCTCATTGGGAGCAGAAGAGGAGGAGGAAGAAGAGGGGTTGCGACCAGAACCTCTCCGACCACTTTGCTTCCCTCTATAGGACCTATAGAGGGGATTCTGTTGCTGCTGCTGCTGCTGTTGGGGCTGTCGGAAGGAGCGAAAGGATGTTCTTCCGAAACCCCTAAACTTCCGAAAAGCTGAACCCCTAGCAGGAGCCTGCAGAACCAAGGACTTTGCCGTCAATCTGCTGTCCTTAAAACGTTAAAGGGAAGAGTCTGCTTTCTCCCCAAACAGTTTCTGTCCGTCGAATGGCAGATCAACCAACGTGGCCTGAACATCTGCCGAGAAACCAGAGGAACGGAGCCACACCTGCCTTCTTGCGGCTATAGACGACCCCATAATCCTCGCCACCGAGTCCGCCGTATCCAGCCCTGACTGGATCACCTGTCTGGCAGCTGCCTGAGTGTCCGCAACAACCTCCAAGAAGGACGACTTATCCCCCTCAGGCAACTTAGGGGCCAAAGATTTAATAGAGTCCATCAAGGCATGAACATAACGCCCCAGAAGGCATGTGGCATTAGATGATTTCAGCGCCATACTTCCTGAGGAGAAGGACTTCTTGGCCGCCTGATCAATTTTCTTTGACTCCCTATCAGCTGGAGACTGAGGGAAAGCACCCGAAGCATGTTTTGAACAAGAAGCCTGCACAACTAGGCTCTCCGGGGATGGATGTGTAGACAAAAAATCAGGATCCCCTGGTGCAACCCTGTACCTTCTTGCCACCTGCCTGGAAACCGCCTGAGATGAAAGAGGTTTCTTCCACACCTCCAAGACCGGCTCCAAGATGGCCTCATTGAAAGGCAACAAAGGTTCCGAAGTAGATGATGGAGAATGCAACACCTCAGTAAATAAGTTCGATTTGTACTCCACAGAGGGCAGCTGCAAATCTAAGAGATCTGTGGCCTTCTTAATCACCACATGATAGGGCGCCAATTCCTGAGGTGGAGAAGATCTAGCTGACGTATGCTCCCACTCATGGGTGGTATCCAACCCACTTGCTTCTTCAATCCCCTCAAACTCATCTGAAGAAGAGTCGACTTCACCTTCTTCCATATATCTCCCTTCCTCCAAAACCCTCTGGGCCTCCCTCCTCGATCGAATCCGGGGAGCCGGCGTCGTCGACGTCGTACGCGGCGTCGGTGGAGCCAGAGGTACTGGAGTCGGCGGCGCCACAGGTGGAGTCGGCGGCGCCGGACGCGGCGCCGATGGAGTCGGACGCGGCGTCGAAGAAGGTTCCGAAGTCTGATGGTCCATCCGAAGTCGTGTCGGATCCCCAGACGGCGCCGGAAACTGCCACGAAGGCGCCATCGGCATAAAGGGCAAAAAGGGGGCCTGAGCATAATGCTGCGGCACCCCCAGCGTATACGCCATCGGACCCACGGGACCAGTTGGTGCTCCGGATGGGAAGGCCGCCCTGTTAAATATACCATACATGGCATTTAGAAAATTTGATGAATCGGTACCTGGAGCCGGAAATTGCGGATAAGGAACAGACCCTGTATCCCTTTGTGGAGTCTCCGGCGTCGGCTCCGCAGTATCTTCCACCGGAGCCGCAGATTCATCAGGCACCGGAGCAGGCTCTTCCTGTTCATCCATGGAGACATCCGACTCCACTCGAGTCGACGCCTTAGACGGAGCCGGTGACTGCGTCGGGGACTGAGCTGGAGCCCGCTTCGACGAAGGAGAACCTCTTGGGGACTTCGAAGGAGAAGGAGAAGGTGACAAGTCCTTGCTCCGACGCCGACGGGGCAAAGTCGACCTAGACTTCCTGGACTTCGAGGACCGACGTCGAGAAGAATGCTTTCTCTTTTTGTGATGCTTCTTCGACTTCGACGACCTCGAAGTCGACGACTCCTGCCTCGACTTCTCTTTTTTTTTCTCCCTCTCTTCTCCTCACCGATCTTCTTCATGAAGAGCTTAGTCTTCCTCTCCTTCAGTGCCTTAGGATTCATACTCCTACAGCACCCGCATTCCTCCATATCGTGGTCTGAAGAAAGACACCATAAGCAGTCTTGATGCGGATCAGTCATGGACATCAGACCTCCGCATTCCCTACAGGGCTTAAAGCCCGACTTCCTCGTTGAAGACATACCGAATTTTAAACAGTAACACAGCTATATACTACAAAGTAGCTAGAGAGCACTGGAAAAAAAACGTTGCGCGTCGACGGCGCGGAAAAAAGGGAACTGACGTCATCACGCCGACGTGGGCTTCTTATGGCTCCGGTGACGTCGTACGGAGTCGCGAGCGGAGCCGATGCATTGTGACGTCGCCCACGTCGACGTGGAGTGCTGGGAAAGAAAAGTTCCGTGGAATGCTGGCGCAGGGGATATTTACAAGTTGAGGAATCCACTGGCAGATGTATCCATCAGAAATCCCCATTTCTGCTAGAGCAAAAGAATCAACCATCCATTGATGTGGCAATCGATGAATTGACCTGGGTAGATTATTTCTCAAAGATATTTGGAGGGGGCCCAGCAGACATAAGCGCAGATTCAACCGCTGTTCCACCCAACACCAACTATCCACTAGAAATAGATATTGACATTGGTGAAGTTCAACGAGCCATCAAAACCAGTAAAAACGGTAAAGCCCCAGGACCCGACGGTGTCCCGATAGACCTATTTAAATCAAATGAAGAGCTTTGGGCAACAATACTTACAAGGGTACTTAGGGCAGCCTGTGAGGTGGGACTACTGGGCTCATGGTCAAAATCAATTTTGGTCCCAATTTTTAAAAAGGGGGACCGTCAGGAGGTATCGTGTTACCGTCCAATCTCCCTGCTGGATTCTTTAGGTAAAGTTGCAGGCAGGATCATCTTGGAGCGTCTCCAGCAGTGGGCGGAGGATGGCGGGATACTTTCGACATCCAGTTTGGATTCCGTGAGGGCCGGGGGACAGTTGAACAGGCCCTGAATCTAACCCTGCTCCTAGAGAAATACATATGTGCAAAAGCGGGCAGTATCCACATGGTTTACGTGGATCTGTCCGCTGCCTTTGACTGCGTTTGCCATGCTAAATTGTGGTCAGTATTGTTGGATATGGGGGTGGAACTACCTTTAGTAAATTTTCTGCGTGAATTGTATACAAATGCATCAGCTAGGGTGAGGTACGGTGCAAATGGGGAGCTATCGGCGCCGTTCAAAGTGGAGAGGGGAGTGAGACAGGGATGTGTCCTGGCTCCCTTTCTCTTCAGGCTTTATACCAACGGCCTGGAGCAAGCCATGCTGAACGGGAGCCAGGACCTTCCCCAAGTTAACAACCGTCCGATTCCGGCGTTGCTCTATGCGGACGACGCCGTGATATTGGCACGTACCCCCCTAGAACTTCAGAAGGCCCTAAATAGGTATTCCCAATTTATGGGAGAGTTGAACCTACGCATCAACATCAAAAAGACTTTTGTTATGAGTGTTGGATTAGCGAAACAAAGGCCAAAGAGTATATTCTTACACAATGAGAAATTGGATGTAACAGCTCAATATCCATACTTGGGCATTACTATCGATCACAAATTAAACTGGTCCCCCGCAATAGAGTCTAGAAAATTCCATCTAGTAAGAACTACTATGGCTCTTGTAAACTTTTCGAAAAAATTGGGCAGAAGACCACCAGTAGAGCTCATAAAAATATACAGAGCCAAGTGTCAGTCAGTAGCGCTATATGGAGCAGGAGTGTGGGGGTATGCAAATATTAAAAACTTACAAGTGGCAGAAAATGCATTCCTCCGTTTCCTCCTAGCGGTACCTAAAAGTACATCCACCTTCGCGTGCCATACAGAACTGGGAAATTCATATCTAATGGACCTAGTAAAAATTCAGCCACTTCTTCTTTGGCATCGCATATGGTCCGGGGATAAAAACACACTCACCCAGCAAATTATTCTAGATTGTATTGCTTTGGACCACTCATTTAAAATTGGCTGGTTGGCCTATATAAAAGGGTTCTTACTTGATTTGGGACTGGAAAAATACTATCTGGCTCCCGCTACAATCCGGTCACTATCAAGAAAGGCATTACAGGCTCTCTCATTGGCCCATCTAGAAGAAATTCGGTCAATGAAAGAAGCCTTTAAACCATCTGGGCAACACTGCGTTGCTGTCCAAACAACCTTATCAATCCAGCCATACTTAACCCACGATCTTACCACTTTTGAGAGATTTCTCTTAATAAGATTCAGGTTAAATATTTTTCACCGTCTGGTTGCTTTCCCGGAAAGAAACAACTGGGATACAGTACCATCATTGTGCCCGTGTTACGAGACCTCAATTCAGGCCACTATCCATACCCTTTTCTTTTGTAAATTTTATAGAGAGCACAGAAAGATCTGGCTGATCCTGCTATTAAAACATGTAGGAATAAGAAGATGCCGTCCGGCCCTGTTATTCTTACAATCATTGGGGGAGGAGTGGATGTCGAAGTGCATTGTTAAATTTCTGAAATGCATTTTTCGACATCGACTAAATCTGTAAACGTGCCCAGTTTAAAGTAAACCAACTGAGCAAAGTGAGAGCGACATCTCGCTAGAACGTTGTATATATTAGTAATGAATTCGTGCTAACACTATAATTAAAACATAGCGAAGTAACTAAGCAATTTTTACTGTTTTTTAAAAGAAAAAAAGTATTTTTATCTTGTATTAACTGTCAGTATTTCGTTTTTAAAACTGTTATGAAATGTAAATGTCTTTTTTATGTGATCTCTCTTATGGTATTTTTATCTGCTAAAAACCGAATAAAGAAATCCTTGACTTGATCTCCTTGGCGTCGTTCCGGATGGCACAGGTCTCTCATGTTGAAGTCCCCGGTAATGATACATTCGTGCCCGGGGTTCTCATAGAGGTATTCTCTGATCAGTCCAATAATCATCGTTGTGTTTGCGATTTTTACCTTATTGTTTGGATTAATATAGAGGTTAATTACTGCGATTGTGGTTGGAGTGCCCTTTAATCCAATTCCCTTTATAGTGGTGATCTGGACGTCAGGGGAATGCGTAGGCCATTCCTCAATTCGTGCTTGCAGGTTTAATTTTACAAAGATTGAAACCCCACCGATTGGTCTCCCAAAGAAGTTTTTCTTATTGGTCAATGTGTGAATTGCCTGGAAGCCTTTAATGGAATTTGGTGTAGCCGTCCATGTTTCCTGTAGGCATAGGATATCTCCTGTTTTGAGCAAATCCATGGCTTCATTATTGACTAAGGTTGATTTGAGCCCTGCCACGTTCCAACTTATTAGTCTGAACTTGGTTCTTATTCTTGCCTCTTGTGTGCCATTGAGATTGTTGATTTGAGCCTTCCCTGGTATGCCGTCTTGTTGGAATCCGGACAAGATTGAATAATTTCTTCTGCTAGGGATTTGCCCTCCTGTTGGTATGCAGTGCCGTTGAGATCCAGGCCCAGTCTTCTGATGTGACGTCCTGAGTCACTCTTACCTCCATGCAATGTCTGGTAGCATCGCCCCTCTTGAGCTTGATTTTAATGTTGTTATCGCAGTATTGACTCGGGATTGGTTTTATGCCCCTTAGGAAACTTTTCTGTGGTGCTGTCGCCGCTTGTTTGAGCGGCCTCTGTAGTAATACTTGGGGCTACTTTTCCGTTGGACATTTGTCTACGCGGATGCCCCAATCCTTGAGTAGATCTTTTTCTGCCATGATGTTTTGGATGTCTAGCTTGTTGGTCCACTTTGTTAGGGTTGACTACCTATGACTTATCCAGGAGTAATTTTTAAAGTGCAGCGATGCAAGATGGGCTTATGTTAAGTAGGCCAATGAGGGTATACACGACAGGAGGTATAGGATGTTTGAGCGATTTGTCTCAAATTCAGGGGTGAGGATTACTGTATGCTCAGTGTCTACCAGATGTCCCTTTCCCGAGTTATTTCCCTCAAACTCATTACTCTGCCCATTGTGCGCGGTTGTTCGATCTGGAAACCCTATTTGTCCATTATTCCAGCAAGGAGTAGCTTGTGTTTTCCCATCTGGTTTATTGTTAAAAGATTGCTCGCGGGTCTGGACCCTTTGGTCGTCCGGTGGCATCTTCCATGCTAATGTGAATTGTGAGGCTGCTATGTTTTGGCCTTTGCATTGTGTTTCCGTTGCGGGTGGATGTGCCTTCAACAAGCAAGGTTCCTGCTCAAGTGCTATTGTCGACTTCTCAATCTTTTCGCACAGTTGTATTTCCGTGGACCTATGTCCTGTTATTGGACTTTTCGTATTTTTGCTGGGTGGTGCCTTTGCCTCTCAAACTTCTGTTCTTTTGGTGGCGTTTCTGTGGTTGGCATTCACCACCTCAGCATAGGATTGTGTTTGAGGATTGATAGCAGTGTGGGTATTGGGAAACGTGGAAGTCGCCTTGAGGGGACCTTCTGTATGCTTCACGTTCGCATAGTATGGAATGGAAGTTTCCTGGCTGTTATACGCCGGCGAAGCTTCGACTATAGTACTGTTTCGCATTTGGAAGATGGGATAGTTCAATGGGCCCTTGTCGGTGCTGTCTTTGCCGGTGTCGGGCTAGTTGCAGACTTGGCTTAATACAGTTGTCCTTTCATTCTTTTTTTGTATAGATGTCATCCCGCTTTTCCTTTTGTTTGTTTTCAGAGATTTCCGTAATTTTTTCTTTTGACGTCTGAAGAGCTGCCCTTCGATTGGTCTTTGGTCAGTTTTCCTGCTTTGGTGTCCATCCTCTGAGCTGGTCGCTGGACTCCCACTTTTGCCTGGGAGCATCTTATTGATTGTAACTGTTGTGCCATTTGTTGCTTCTGGTTCCTTGGGTGTTATTACTGATCCAGAGTGTGATTACCCTTTTTAAGGGTTTTTCCTGTTTTGTATGTTGCTTAGCCGTGCTTGACTACATTAATTTATTAAGGTTGTTAACAAGTCAGGCAGGGTGGCTAACTTTTCCACTATTGCTTCACTAAAGTTTTTTTATTGGACTCGAGGTGCCCCCATGGCCATTTTCTCTAGTAGTCCACTGATCAATTTTAGAGTTTATCATGTCCACCTTTTTGTTGATTATCAAAACACTTTGACCAAGCATGTGTATTAAATCTACCTGTATCTCTAATTTGTGGGATTGCCAGGTGAGTGCCTTTACTGCTGCTAGCAATGATGAATTTATTGTGTTTAGAATGAGTTCCGGGCCATCCTTATTTATTGAATCTTGAACATCATACTATATTCCGGGGTTTTGGCCCGTGGCAACGACTGTGGGTTCCTCTGTCGTTGATTGCGGTTTACTGGTTGAACTTGCTTTTGTTTTTAATAGCTCAGTAAATGATGAATCTGGCGTGCAAAGGTCACCAAGTTTTTGTGGTGTTTGTGCCCTTCCAAAATTGTTAGCGGGCGTGGAGCAATTCTGATTAGTCCCCCGGCCAGAGAGGTTAATAGAGTCATCCAGTATTTCCTGGTGCCGGTCATTTATGGTGGATGAGGGCCTCTATTTCGGAAGTGTTCTTGTTGTGAATGTGACTAGATGGTGTTGGGCCCTGCAATTTGATTAGTGCTTCGCCATCGATTAAGGTTGATGAGATCTCAATGATCCCAGTTTGCTCTGACCAATGTTCTACGATGTTGTGGTTTTTGTATTTGCTGGTGGGCCTTAAAATATCATTGCTGTCCGTGACCATGCCTGCTGTCTCTGCGAGTCTCGCCATCTCTATGATTATTGATTTTCCCAGGCTATCCTGGGCTGTTCGATTTGAGACAAGTGGGGGAACTTCACCCTGAGTTACTGCCTCCTGGCTTGATAGCAAAGGGCTAGGGCTGATGGCTGATACGGCCCCTCTTCCACCGTACTCCCTGTGTGATCGACTTGGGATTCTGTCTTCAGCCTTGTGAAATATTGATGTATCGGGAGGCTCCCTATTGAAGGTTTACCCAAGTCTTACGAGCTCTTCGGTCCTCTTATTGTTCCCCGTTGCTGCCGCACTCTTGTTTCCGTATTGGCAGATCCTGCACTCCTCATTTTCCCAGAGGAGATCTTGGCGGTAATCCTATTCCTACGAGCCCCAAATATCTTGTGCGAGAATTTCCAATTGATGTGGAATGCTGAAGCCTTACCCTACGCACCCAGTCTATGGCCTGCTCTCTTGATTTCTGCTGCCTCGTTTGGCTATGGCTATGTTGAGTTCCTGTTTGGACTGACGTGGGCTGTCCTGGCTGGGGTTTTGGTCTCATTGGTAAGGTTGGATTCTGATTGAATTCTGATTGGCTGGCGAGTAGATCCTTCTATCCAGTTGTAAGAAATATATCAACGTTGGTAGTAAATGGAGTTAATGGCATTGATGAACAAGTTACTTACCTTCGGTAACGCTTTTTCTGGTGGATACAGTATCTGCCTGTGGATTCCTCACCTTGTGAATACCCCCTGCGCCAGCATTCCACTGAACTTTTTTCCCCAGCCCTCTACGCTGACGTGGACGTCATAATGCATTGGCTCCGCTCGCGACTCCGTATGACATCACCGGAGCCATAAGAGAGCCACGTCGGCGTGATGACGTCAGTTCCACCCATTTTTTCCGTGCCTCCGAGGCGCGCAGGTGGACCAACGACAGATTCAAGTATACATAGTATACAATATACAGCCAAATATACATAGTACATACCATAAAGCATAACAACATCTCAAGCAAGACATCTTTTAAGGTATACAAAGGTGGAAAACGGGGAGGCGGGTGGGTCAGTGAGGAATCCACAGGCAGATACTGTATCCACCAAAAAAAGCGTTACCGAAGGTAAGTAACTTGTTCTTCTGATGGATATATCCGCCAGTGGATTCCTCACCTTGTGAATAGATTCCCACAGCAGTCCCACTCCCGGAGGAGGGTGTCCACCTTCCTATACCAAAAAATCCTGCAAAACAGAGCGCGCGAAATGGCCCTCCCTCCTCATCTCAGAGTCTAAGCAATAATGCTTTGCGAAAGTATGGAGTGAGGCCCAAGTCGCAGCTTTACAAATGTCTGCCAGAGGAACACCCCTGGCCAAAGCAGATGTAGACGATTTAGCTCTAGTTGAATGAGCACTAATACCCTCAGGAGGAACCTTACCAGCCAGGGCATAGCAGATCTTGATGGCAAGGATGATCCATCTCGATAAAGTGCGCTTGTGCACAGCTCTTCCTTTAGAATGACCAACATAACCCACGAAGAGCTGATTGTCCAGACGAAAGTCTTTCGTTCTGTGCAAGTAAAAGCTCACAGCTCTCTCTGGGTCCAGGCGATGAAGTCTTTCCTCCTCTTTGGAGGGATGAGGAGGTGGATAAAAAACAGGAAGAGTAATAGACTGCCCCAAATGACTACTTAAGGCAAGAAAGCAGCACTGGTCCCGAGAACCATCCTTTCAGCATGTAATGTTAAAAAAGGGGGTTTAGAACTAAGAGCTTGAAGCTCACTCACCCTCCTTGCCGAGGTTATGGCTACAAGAAAGACCGTCTTAAAGGACAACAGCCTCAAAGGACAACTATGAAGAGGCTCAAACGGAGTCCCCATCAGAAAAGTTAAGACAAGATTAAGGTCCCAGTGTGGCATTACAAAAGGAGTAGGTGGAAACCTGCTTGTAAGTCCTTTGATAAACCTTAGAACAATAGGAGATTTAAATAATGACGGTTGATCAGGAAGACATAGAAAAGCCGATAAGGCCGATAGCTAGCCCTTGACCGTGGCCACAGCACAGCCCTGCTGAGCCAGGGAAAGAGCAAACTGAAGCACATCAGAAAGATGGGCTTTTAAAGGGTCAATGGATCTCTCTCCACACCACTTAACAAACTTAGACCACCTATATGAGTAAACTGACTTGGTGGAGTGTCGCCTGGCCGATGAAATAACATCCACCACATCAGGCGGGAGAGAGGAAGAACTCAGGTTGCCCCGTTCAATCTCCAGGCATGAAGGTGTAAGCTCTGGAGGTGGAGGTGTAGAACCTGCCCCTCCGACTGCGAGAGGAGGTCTGCCCTCAGAGGGAGACGGAGCGGAGGGCACGAGGAGAGGTGGAGAAGATCTGTATACCACACCCTTCTTGGCCAATCCGGGGTGACCAATATAACTTGGGCCCGGTCTTGGCGAATCTTCTTCAGAACCCGAGGAATCAAGGGTATGGGAGGAAACGCATAAAGGAGTCGTTAGCCCCAACTCAAATGAAACGCGTCCCCCCAACGCTCCCTGCATCGGATACTGAAGACTGCAGAATGACAGGCAGTGCGCGTTCTCGCGGGTGGCGAAAAGGTCCACCCGAGGAGTCCCCCACGTCCGAAAGACATGACGAACCACCTCTGGATGGAGCCTCCACTCGTGGTCGGCGGAGAACTGCCGACTGAGACTGTCCGCACGTATGTTCAGCACCCCAGCCAGATGATTTGCCATTAGACAAATCTGATGGTCCTGAGCCCAGGACCATAGACGCAGAGCCTCTCTGCAGAGACAATGCGACCCCACTCCTCCCTGCTTGTTGACATACTACATCGCGGTAGTGTTGCCCGTCAGGACTTGAACAGACTGACCGCGAAGGGAAGGGAGGAAGGCCTTGAGTGCCAAACGAATCACCCACAATTCCAGAAGGTTGATGTGAAGCAACCTTTCCTCTGGAGACCAAAGACCCTTGATCTCCAGATCCCCCAGATGAGCACCCCACCCTAGGGAGGAGGCATCCGTTATCACTGTGGCCACCGATGGAAGCAGATGGAAGGGCTTCCCTTGAGACAGATTGCCCTCCACGCTCCACCAAGATAGATCCGACGCAGCTTCTCTGGAGATCCTGATCGACTCCCTGAGATCTCCGTTGTGCTGATACCACTGCCTGCGGAGGCACCACTGGAGCGCCCTCATGTGCCAGCATGCATGGTTGACCAACAGAATGCAGGAAGTGAACAGACCGAGCAGACGAAGGACCTTCAGAACTGGAACAACCGCTCCATAGTGGAATAAAGGGATCAACTCTTGAATGTCAAAAATTCTTTGGGGAGGAGGTAATGCTCGACACACAGTAGTGTCCAGTACCGCCACTATGAACAGGTTGCGTTGAGAGGGCACCAGGTGAGATTTGGGCACATTGATCGAAAAACCCAAGTCGAATAACAGCTGAGATGTTACCTGCAGATGATGTTGCACCATCCCTGGGGACTCTGCCTTCAGAAGCTAGTCGTCCAGGTAGGGGAAAACCGGAATCCCCGACCTCCTGAGATGAGCAGCCACCACTGCCATCACCTTCGTGAAGACTCGAGGTGCGGTAGTAAGACCAAACGGGAGGACCGCAAACTGGTAATGTTGCGACCCAACCGTAAAATGGAGATACTTCCTGTGCGACTTCAGGATTGGGACATGGAAGTACGCGTCCTGCAAGTCGAGCGACACCGTCCAGTCTCCTTGCTGCAACGCTTGAAGAACCTGCGCAAGGGTCAGCATCTTGAATTTCTCCTGTTTCAGGTAAAAGTTCAAGACTCCGAGGTCCAGGATCGGACGCAATCTGCCGTCCTTCTTGGGAATCAGGAAATACCGGGAGTAGCATCCCTGACCCCTTTCCTGCTCTGGAACCACCTCTATCGCACCCTTTTGAAGCAAAGCTAGAACCTCCTTCTGCAAAAGAAGCGGATGGTCTTCTGAGCAGGAACCCAGGCAAGGAGGGTAAGGGGGAGGAAACTCCCGAAAGGGAAGGGCGTACCCAGTCTCCACGAGGTTTAAAACCCAAAGGTCGGTTGTAACAGATTTCCAACCTCGCAGAAAGTGGGACACCCGACCCCCCACAGGTCTCACATGATCTAGGATGGGGGATCTAGGGCTGATTCCCTGAAGCTTCATTGGCAGCAGAGGAGGCAGAAGATGAAGATGGGTTGCGACCAGAACCTCTCCGTCCTCTTTGTCTTCCTCTATACGATCTATAGAGGGGATTCTGCTGCTGCTGTTGCTGCTGAGGCTGCCGGAAGGAGCGAAATGAAGATCTGCCAAAGCCTCTGAATTTCCTAAGCCCAAATCCTTTAGCAGGAGTCTGCAAACCTAAAGATTTCGCCGCCACCCTGCTCTCTTTAAATCTTTGTAAGGCGGAATCAGCCTTTTCGCCAAAAAGTTTTTGTCCGTCAAAAGGCAAATCTACCAAGGTGGCCTGAACATCCGTAGAAAAGCCAGAAGAACGAAGCCACGCTTGCCTCCTAGTGGCTATCGACGATCCCATTATCCTTGCCACAGAATCAGCCGTATCAAGCCCCGACTGAATTACCTGCCTTGCAGCAGCCTGAGTGTCAGTGACCACCTCCATAAAAGACGCCTTATTCCCTTCTGACAACTTAGGGGCTAATGATTTCATAGAGTCCATCAGAGCATGAACGTAGCGCCCTAGTAAGCAGGTGGCATTAGTGGATTTAAGCGCCATGCTCCCTGAAGAAAAGGTCTTTTTAGCTGCCTGATCAGCCTTTTTGGACTCCCTGTCCACAGGAGTCTGAGGGAAGGCTCCTGAAGCATGCTTCGAGCATGATGCCTGCACCACCAGGCTTTCTGGAGAAGGGTGGGAAGATAGAAAACTTGGATCCCCAGGAGCCACCCTATATCTCCTTGCCACCTGTCTGGAGGCTGCCGGCGAAGAGAGTGGCTTACGCCAGACATCCATAACTGGCTCCAAAATAGCCTCATTAAAAGGCAACAATGGTTCACTAGTCGAAGCTGGCGAATGTAGAACCTCAGTCAGAAGGTTTGGTGTATACTCAGCAGAGGGCAACTGCAAGTCCAGCAACTCTGCGGCCTTCTTTATTACTAAATGATAAGGAGCCAGTTCCTGCAGTGGAGAGGATCTAGTAGAAGAATACTCCCACTCCGGAGTTGTATCAAGACCACTAGCCTCTTGAATCCCTTCAAAGTCGTCGGAAGATGTATCCACTTCACCTTCTTCCACCTCCTCCCTATAACGCTCCTCTTCCAAGACTCTCTGAGCCTCTCTCCTTGAGCGAATCCGAGGAACCGGCGCCGGTGGCGCCGTACGCGGAGTCGGTGGAACCGAACGTGGAGTCGGCGGTGTCGGAGTCGGCGGCGCCTGGAGTCGGAAGCGCATGACACGGAGCCGAGGGAGTCGGCAACGGCGTCGAGGAGGGCTCCGAAGAAGGCCGATCCAATCGAAGTCGAGATGGATCCCCAGACGGCGCCGGAAACTGCCACGAAGGAGCCATCGGCAAAAAGGGCATAAATGGGGCCTGAGCATAATGCTGCGGCACTCCCAAGGTGTATGCCATAGGACCCACGGGACCAGAAGGTGTGCCGGATGGGAAGGCAGCCCGTTGAAAAATCCCATACATAGCATTTAGAAAATGCGTTGAATCCACACCCGGAGTCGGGAACTGTGGACAAGGGATCGATCCCGAATCCGGCTGAGGAGTACCTGGAACCGGAGTCGAAAAGTCCTCGACAGGAGCCACAGGATCAGCCGACTCTGGAGAAGGCTCCTTTTCCTGTTCTTGCTCGACCTCAGAAGCAGAAGACTCCACTGGCGCCGGTGACTGCGCCGGAGACTGCGCCGGAGACCGCGCGGAGTCCGCTTCAGCGATGGAGATCTCTCTGGAGACTTCCTAGGAGATGGAGAACAAGACACATCCTTACTTCGACGTCGAGGCGAAGTCTATCTCGAAGCCTTGCTCTTCGAAGACCGGCGCCGAGAGCTATGCTTCCTTTTCTTGTGGTGTTTCTTCGACTTCGAAGAATGCGAAGTCGACGACTCCGGCCTCGATCTCTCCTTCTTCCTACCTCTCTTCTCCTTCTTTGCCTTGGCCATGAAGAGCTTCGCCTCTCTTTCCTTCAAGGCCTTGGGGTTCATCCTTCTGCAGCTGGAACAGTCCTCCACGTCGTGGTCAGAAGAAAGGCACCACAAACAATCTTCATGAGGGTCTGTCATCGACATGTGGCCCCCACATTCCCTACAAGGTTTGAAACCTGATTTCCTAGTCGAAGACATGGTGAATTCACCAACAGTAACACACTACAAGACTACAAAGTAGCAGGAGAGTGATGGAAAACCCTTGCGTGTCGACGGCGCGGAAAAAAGGGAACTGACGTCATCATGCCGAAGTGGCTCTCTTATGGCTCCGGTGACGTCATACAGAGTCGCGAGCGGAGCCGATGCATTATGACGTCCACGTCGGCGTAGAGAGCTGGGGAAAAAAGTTCCGTGGAATGCTGGCGCAGGGGATATTCACAAGGTGAGGAATCCACTGGCAGATTTATCCATCAGAAATTGAAGGCTTGATGTTATAGGCTTTACCCTTTGAGCTGTTGAAATGTACGGGATTTAATGTCTAAGCCTTTTCCTGCGGACCCAGGCCCCATAGTTGAGTCTTGTCCAGTGAAGGTCCTTTTTTTAACTTGTTTTGTTATTTATTATGTTGAATATTTTTATCTTGAAGTCTTGCTTAGGTGGCCTCTTTTAGACAGAAAACAGAGACGGGCGTGGTATGTGTGAAAGATGGGATATGGTCAAGTAAGCTTGACACTAGAAGGAGTTCCGGGCTCGGGCAACTCCTCCCACGGCTGAGTCTAAGTCTGAGTCTGGGTTTTCCGGTTCAACATCGGTCTGTGTCCTTTTGGGGTCCTTCCTGACCCCTCTTTGGTCCAAAGATGCAGCAGCAAGGTAGCAGGGTGCTATCAGGGGGATGAGCTGCTAGGCTGCATTCCAAGCAGCTTCCGCTGCCAGGCGATTGCCGGCACACCACACAGCAGCTCCTCCTATCCGCCTCTGTTCAGTGGCACCGGTTAAAAGTTACAGATTCCCAGAGTCAGGAGTACTTGGCTTACTGGGGGTACTTTGGGGTAGCAGCAGGAGAGAGCAACAGTTGACGGAGCTGGTGGCTGAGGGGAGATAAGGGCATTGGTAAAGGTGTTGGTAAAGGCTTGGCGGCGCCCCTAGAGCAGTGTGGCAGCAATCACGGCCAGTATGACCACAATGTGCCCTCTCCCGTTGGGCCCATTGTACCGTTTGCCACCTGGCGGAGTTTACCCTCTTCGAAGTGAGGGTTGCGGGGGGAGCAGAAGTCACAGGGGTCGCGGGGGTGCCCTGGGCGACAGCTGCAATAGAAGTGGCAAACGGTAGGCGGCGGGAAGCAGAGGAATGAAATAGGGTTGGAAAGGTATAGAGGTATAGAGAGCAGGGTGCGCTGGAAGCACCGCAAGCCGCACCCAATCTAGTTGGGCCACTTCTGCGGGATTACCTGGGCTCTTCACTCTGCGGTCACCGCTAAAGGTGACCTCGCTCTCGTTCCTCTCTCCTTCCTCGCTTTCCCTCAGCCTCCGCTTAACTACGCTCACCTGACAAGACTCCACACCTCTGCCTCCCCTCGTTTCGGTGCCTCGAAGCCTGCGAGCTCCTCGCTCCCCGCTGGTGAGCCGGTGAACGGACGGTCTATCGTCCTACTACTAAGCCCCCAGTGTGCTGGAATCAACAGGGGATCAGGCTAGGGCCGGGGCCGTAAACAGTTTGGCAGCAGTTTGGGCGTCCTCCCGCTCCCTGCTCCTGCACCCGCGCTGCTGCTGCGACCTGCTGTCAGAGTGAAAACATGGCAACTGGAATGGGAGTTGCTCAGGAAAGCAAATGCTTTTTGTCTGTATTTATCGGAAAACAGCTACAATGACCAACCATAAATATACTTGTCCTGTAACAAAATCCACTTGCCCCTTTGGTGCCATGTAGTGCAGCGACAAATGATGGCAGCAATCTCATTATATAAGAGCTCTGATATAGCCACTCTGATTATGCCAGGGCTCATACCATAGTAGTGTTTGAATACTTGAAATCCCCTTATATTGCCACGATCTACATACTGGGGCTGAAGGTAGAGGTAAGCAATTGTTCCAGGGTTAGAATGCCCTTTTGAGTCTGTGCAAACCTGTAAACCTTCATGTTTTAAGGGTTTTCAACAACTCTTCTCTAATCTTTTCCTATACTGAGAAATGTTGGAAAATTACTCCTGACAATGGCAGATGTAAACCTTCTTCCAGAGTTGGGAAAAAAAGTGGTTGGAGGGAAAGTGAACTTACAAATACTCAGATTTCTGCATGAGCAAATCTACACATGCTTATTTGCTCAAGCTAATTTACAGTTCACAAATATGTTCTAGGAGTACTATTTCTTGTCCTACTTCTGTAAATTCTTGGGAATTCACAAAAGCTGTATAGCTGCACTTAATGCAAGGACATATACCATTGGAGCACTTTTGAGACTTTCTTTAATAATTGGCCCCTAATTTGGTCTGACGTTGACCGTGACCATTTGGGTTTATTAAAATTCTGTCTCGCTCTCTGTATCGGCTGGCTTCACTGTGAGTGACAGCATTCTGCTCTTTCACAAGGTGCATATCTGCACACAAAGTAGTTTTGTTCAGTGCCAGTAACTACTGTGGCAGTGTGTGTTTTTTGAGACCAAAAATCAATTTTTGCTTTTGCCATTGTTTGTAATAATGGTGAGGGCCCGGCAGCTCCCACACCAATAAGGTGTTACAAAACCCATGCCAAAACAAGTCACACATTGACAAAACTAAACGCTGACCACCAATTTCAGATCTGCCTGTAACTACTGTGGCAGTGTGTATTTTTTGAGACCAAAAATACATTTTTGCTTTTGCCATTGTTTGTTATAATGGTGAGGGCCCGTCAGCTCCAACACCAATAAGGTGGTACAAAACCCATGCCAAAACAAGTCACACATTGACAAAACTAAACGCTGACCACCAATTTCAGATCTACTGGCTTTGCCATTGCTTGTTTATTTTTGTTTCCCATAATCTTATTGAAACTGGTTATACTGATTTTCCATTATGAATATTTTTGGGAAATACTACCATGCATCAACACGTTACTAAATGATGCTGCAAAGAAATGGTACCTGAAATTTGAAAGTATCCTCAATCTTGCGTTCAAGCTTCTGCAAATATTTGCATCAAATCAGAGAGTATTCTGGGAGCATTATACATAGCCTCATATTGCTAAACTTTGAAAACGTGTGTACACATTTTTATACTGGAACCACTGTCAGTAGTGCAGTCAGAGCTTACAACATTTACTTAGAGCGCTCACCCGAATAATAAAGGATCTCAAATAATGAACCCTAAATACAAGTTTGAACAGCATTATATGGGCAATAATATTACCTTAACAGCAGAAAGTGCCCTTCCTTGATCCATAATGTGGTACTGCAAACTGGCAGCCAAAAGTAATTCAGGGTGCTTTGGAACCAACTGAGGAATTAGTTCCGTGGCCGGTGACATCGAAGTACGACTTGTATCAGGACACCCTCGTGCATTCTCCACGGATTCAGAGTGGCAGGATGGGTTGGGGTCCCGCTTTGCTCTTTTATGCTTGTGTCTGCACCTGAACTTACAGGAGTATTTTGAGCTTGAAGCTGAACGGTCGCAGAAGTGGGACAGGAACCATATCCGGGCCCATGACTTGGAACAGAAGTGGGACCTATTCGAAGTCTGCAACTTCTTCTGGTATTCGGGAACATACCACTACAACTTACAGTCTCGGATCATCTTTGGGTGCAAGAGGGCACACTTATAACCTGACCTAGAGCTCTGTTTTGAGCTCAGCCACCAAATACACACCTTGCGTGTCCGTGACCTACAACTACTTGCTGAGGAAGAAGCAGCATGGCTTGAAACATGCAATTTCTTGTGGGTACATTGTTCACTAGCACACTGTGAAACAATTTTGGAAGTCGTTGGAAAACTGACAAAACCAGGAGAGGGGCACCGGATCTGCCTCGGAAGAAACAGAAAGAAAAGAGTTAGTGTCAGCGCCCAGAGTGAGGCTTAAATGCAGCCCCGCTCCATCACTTTTGAGGTGGTGTGGAGCCAATGCGGAGCCGCATGATGCCACCTGGAGGCTGGCTGGAGCACTGGTATGAAAAAAATCTCTGCATGCAGTCCGGCGCCTAGGGAAAAGTGTACGGTGGGACATCTGCTGTATCCATCTGAAATAGAATGGAAATAAAATGAATTCCTTTTATTTACAGAATACATTTAGAATGTTAAGATTCATTGTAGGTGTCTGAAAACTATATTTCCAATTATCAAAATCCTTTCTCAATGTGGCCAACCCTAAGGAACAGATTGTGTCCATTGATGAATGTATGCGTGCAGTGATATATAGTATGTCTGAAGCAAAATATATACAGTACAAACCCAGCTAAGGAGCAACAGAGCACAAAGCAACAGGTCTGAGATTTTCCACAGTCATGGCCAATCAACAGCACATACCAAAAGAAACATAATAGCAAGAAATTCACAAAAGACCTGATTTTATGTTTTTCTGAAGAATTTATTTATGTATTGTTTACTGCTGTCCAATAAGATATGTACCAACATACAATTCCTGCACTTTGAGGCATGACACAGTGCATGTCCATCGAGGGCCGGAGTCTGAGATCACTAGTGGTTCATCCACTAGTTAAAAAATCTGTGATTCACAGATACTTTCAACATTTACATTTTTCTATTAACATACCATTTCTTACAACTGTGTAAAAGATAGTTCATTGTCTCTAGGTTTGTCATTGGTGATCAGGTCTTCTGCAACCTTTTCACGCATTCCTTCTGGTCGAAGACGTTTCTCTTGGTCTGTGGACCAAATCTCTGATGTTGAGTGGTCACCAGTGTAGACATCAGACACAGTTTCAATTTTGGACCAGTTGTGATCCTTTTTAGTAGTCAGGTCTATTAGAAAGCTTCTCCAGTGTGCATTACGATCATGGATCTTGGGAATAAAAAAAAGAGAAACGACAAAAAAATAATTGTGTAATAAATTAGTTTAAAGAAAACAAATCACAACACAAATTAATTTATTTTCATATTATACACTCCCAGCATGTTTGTGGTGAAGTGAAGTGTTATATTTCATCACAAGTGTGCTTCCCAGTACACAAACGGTGAACATTAATATTTTCTAATTAGAGTGGACTACAACCCATTCCTGTATTAAAGAGTCACCACAACACAAGATCATCCCTCTAATTAGCTGAAAGGTTTTAATTTTACTTTGATATCTTCAGTTTAAAGGGACCCTAACACAGAAATGCCGTTCCTAGTAAACACTGCCTTTAAGATGCCCTGAAAGACCAGCTCTTCAACTGTGAGCCATTGCATAGCTGACCCAGGCACTCCCTGTGATAACGCATCCCTCCTCTCAGTAAACTCCACCACCCTGAAGCCTACATAAATACATATGCCAGCATATGTTCTTTATTGAAATGAGATTTGACTTCATCCTCATTCCTCACAATGTTTCCACACTGTTACCACTTCACTATCAACGTCCTTATTCCTGCTGGACAGATTTCAGGAGCACCATAAGAGAACAAGCATTGGCAATGCAACAGGTCTCGCATTTATGCGAGTTTGAGCTATTTACATTGTAAATGACAATGCCTTTTATTTATGTTTTGGTTTTTGAAACATAAATAAAACGCATTGTCATTTCTATTGCATTGCAAATGCTTGTTTCATACTGGTTTGCTGAGAGAAAGCTATGTAAGCATGCAGGCATACAAGGAGGAGTGAAAAAGAAAGGCAGTGCATGAAGGAAAACCAATGTGAACCCCATAGTTGCTTAATGAATTGCACGCCTGTCTCATGCCTCTGTGGGTTTGAAATGGATGTCAAGAAGGCAGATCATATAAAAATGAAATGAGAGGGACCCCTTGTACTAGACCAGGGGATTAGGGTACTACTGACAAGTAGAAATTAACTTCCCTTGGTGGAAAATTGAAATACAAATTGGGTTTTATTAAAACCCTAAACAATCATCATAGTTAAAAATAGACATGTAGCTGTCTATATTCATATAACAAGTTAATGTACCATATACACATATTAATTACACACACATTAAATATAAACGTATTTCATTTAAGTCGATGTTTGCAGAAAATATGATAAAATCAACAGAAAAGAGGAAAATTTGCCTAACCTAAATTCAATACATTGGCCAAACAATCAACAGAGAGACAGATACAGACAGTACATTTTGTCATTAATTATCACATCCGGGTTCAACACTTGCTTGGCTAATCCTAGATACACTTTACTCGTTTTATATCTATAGGATAAGCTGTTCCACGGATTGTACAAAGTACAGCGTTGACGCGTTTCGATGGTTTTCTTTAATATTCCATCTTTATCAAGACCAATAAATATAGAGTATAGACAGCTACATGTCTATTTTTAACTATGATGATTGTTTAGGGTTTTAATAAAATAATTTTTAATATCTAATTATTGTATGGTCCAATTTAGTATTGTGCAAGTTCTAACACATGGGCTATAGTTCTTGTTGGGAGCTTAGAGACCCAATTTTTATTTCAATTTTCCACCAAGGGAAGTTCATTTTTACTTGCAAGAAGGCAGATCAAGCATTGAGGCAGAGGGTGAGCGGGGTGGACAGCGCATCGCGAGGGGCTGGCTGGAGATGAATGGCAGACAAGAGCTGACAACAGGGAGCAAGACAAAGAGGGCTTGACAGGGATACATTCAGCGAGCGGCACAAAGAGGGCGGGCACATGTGAGACAGTGCAAGGACAAAGATGGCGAGGGACAGAGGAGCATTGAGAGAAGGGGGCTGCAGAGAGGGGAGTAGTAAAGCCAGGATGTGAGAGAGAAATGGGGAAGACACACCTCTGCGATCAGCTGTCCTGCAGTTCCCCCGGGGCACAAGCAAGCATCCACTTCTATCAGGACACCTGATCGCAGCAAAAAGACAGAAGTGGATGCCTGCTTGTGCCCCGGGGGTACTGACATTAAAAAAAAAAAACAAGCAAAGCGGCATTTTCGTTGTTATGGCAATAAAATGGCGTGGGATTGTCCACTGTCCCTTGGACACGCGCATGCGGTCTGCATTGGACAGATGGCGGGAGCAGCCATCATTGTCCATGCAGGCGTGTGCATGAGCCCACGGCGGAGAATCGATTCCAAAAAGTCTGTCTGACGAGAGGAGCGCATGCGCTGCTTTTTGCCAGGCGAGACCTAAAACATATAGGTGGTAAATTTTACCCACATAGCCAGTATTACCACCATTACTGGCAGGGATGTAGGCATGCTTACATGGGATATAAGCTCTGACACCCGCTGGAGGGGAACATTATCAGTGAAATTAGGTGGCAAACAGAGAGAGCTGCTAGGATACATCATAACTCCCTGCCAGTGGAAAAGATTTTCATAAGCACCAAACGTTGGTGATAAAAAAAAACTAAAGCCAAGTGGTAACGTATGTTACATTTAAGGCCATGTTCAATGGTTCTGTGCGGCCTTGGTGAGTAGCAAATCTACAGTCAGAATCCGTCCACAGCTAAGAGATAGCATAGTTGCAGACCCATCCAAAGCATCAGGAATAGTGCAGCTCATGCAAGTACATTCTTGGTAATAAGGACCATGTTATACCACCAGACGAGAGAGTAAAAGCAAGCCTGTTCCAGCAAAGCTGCAGTAGCAACTTGCACTACAACATAGCTATGATTAGAATAATCCATTAATCTATCCAGTGGATAACACAAGCCACAAAAGAGCGAAAAACAAACATAGCTAAACTGCCACACTTGTGGCCCACATGATTGCAAACTGTTGATCAATTGGCATTCATCTCCATTACAGAGTACAGAGTGGTTTGACAGATTATTGATGAGGAGCCAGATAAGTGCCTATGTGAAGCAGATTATCCACCAAAAGCAACATCCTTTGCAAAACTAAAGCGTTCACACTCTCCACCACACTTCATTCACAGCCGACCACCACCACTCAAGAATTTAGGTTAACCTACACATTTCCACCACATTTAGTGACATTAATGACCACACATGCTAGACTTACCTAAGTTCACACAACGAATGCCTTAATAATGGCAGCGCACACATTGGAACATGCATGACACACAGTAAAATGTAAGTAGCCTGCAACCATTGTGAGTCCCTTGTGTGAAGGTTGAGTACCTACAACCACATGCGAATGTTTGAAGCACATAGCGGGGTATGAATGGTAGGCATCAAATCTTTAGGGATTATTAGCTCACCGGCACAAAGCCCAGTGAATGCAGTAAGTTCTGCCATTTTGTGCCACTGTATCGGGGGCAGGTCAAGCCATCAACATGTTTCCAATATCGCACCACTTTTCAGAGTATTGGATAAACAAAATCACACACAAAAACACCTCACCTGGACCTGGTTCTACTGCCAGTGAAACAGCATAAAATAATTTAACAAAATACGTACAGACACATGTCGCCTCAGTGTGGACATGTCAGTAAATGTTCTTTCACAAGCTTTGCATTTGTAAGGCTTTTCTCCTGTGTGAATGCGCTGGTGCCGTCGCAGTGCTCCCTGTTGAGTGAAGGTTTTCCCACACTGATCACAGAAATAGGGCCGAGTCTCTGCAGTAAAGGAGGCATAAGAATGCACCAGTATTATGAGCATTGGAAGCTCAAATATATGGAAGAACAAAACAGCAGAACATGTCTAGTAGCTGCGGCAAGTTTTGATTATTTTTAGTTAAGAATCTGTTATTGATGGTTTGATTTGAATGTCTCATTTATTCCATAATGTTTGCAGGTACTACAGCTCAATGTAAAGAAAATATATTCACTATAGGAAACAAAACTCCTGTCAGGAAAATAAACTGAAACATTATCTTTATCAAAATATATTTAGAGTCAGTTATTACTTAACCGTAATTGATGGTTTACGATAAATTAAGAAATAAGTTGTGCTGTTTTAAACTGTTCTTCAGTCACCTAACTTTAGGCCGGAAGTACAAAGGGAAAAATCGCAAAAAGTAGTTGCAAATTGTACACCAACTTTTTGCAACCAGTTTCTGATTTTGCAATGCAATATATGTACTAATATGTCGCACTACAAAATCTCCAGTTGCAGAATAAATTAATGAATATAATTTAGGCAGGCCACTTATTTGTGACACCCTATTATTGGGTACAAACAAGGAGATGGTGGCCTGCCAGCAACAGCAGATCTCCATATCTGTGTTTGCATTCACAAATGGTATACCCTTTTTTCATATGTAAATATATTTTATTCATTAAAGGAGCCTGTGCTGTTTATTAAAAAAAACAAAAGGTTTACAGTTTTGGACAACTTTCTGGGTCATCTGAACCACTGCTTACTTATTCCTCCCACAAGGTCACCAGACACCATTCATAAATCACTTTCCCCTTTGGTAATCAGTTGCCAGTTCATATAAGGTGTTGGTAAGTGAGAAATGGTTTGAGATTGCAACTGAGGCCATAACAAATCACAATTTGGAGAGAATGCCCCTTCTACGCCCATTCCTAATTGAACAAGCATTTGCAATTGCGAGATTTTGAGCTATTGGCAGTGTAGGTGACAATGCCTTTTATTTATGTGTTTAAAAAACAACACATAAGTAAAAGGCATTGTCATTTACAATACCAATAGGTCAAAGTTTCTAAAATGCGAGAACTATTGCATTGCAAATGCTTGTTGTTTACAAGCACCCCATGCTGCGCTTTCACGTTAATAGAAGCCACGCCCCTTTCTTTAGACAAGCCGTGTCTAAAGAAAGGTCCTCGGACGCTATTAAAGTGAACGTGCAATATGGGGCGCTTTTACCCAAAAAAGCATTTATTTGTCAAGTTGACAAACAAATGCTTTTTTTTGGTAAAAGCGACCTTTGAAAGCGCACATGGAGCGCTGAATATACTGAATGTTGCAGGAAAAAGCATGTCGTGCCTGCAGTAGGAGAAACTCATGAAAGAAAATAGTGCTTACAGACTAAATAAGACATACCGTGTAACAAACGAAGTAGAAGTAAAAGGGCCAGTCCTCATGGGAGGTTACAAATGAAGACAAGGTGGGACCAAGGAGGGACTAATAAGCCTATTTTTCAGAAACCAGCATTTACGAAGGACAATGACACAAGTCAATGACAAATATGGGCAGAGAGAGGGCAGGGTTTCAATTCCATACTCCAATACAGCAGGCCGCGCAGAGCTGCGCATGACCTGCCAGGCTCGACCTAAAAACCGGGCTTGCAAAATATAAGTCAATTTTGCATCATTTGCAATAACAAATTGGGTTTGACATCTGGCCAACAGTGCTGTCTATAGTCGTGTCTATGTCAATCTATAAAATGGTATAAGTAGCAATCATGACTCAACTTTTGCACTGGTTGCCCTGTTTGTGGATAATGTAATGGATATTATAAATGGCTTTAAGCAGGCAGTAATTTGAACGCAGGTCCATTTAAAGCTGTTGGTAACAAAATATTAACCTGGGATAATTTAAATGTCCCTACATTTCCGTAGATTATTGCCAAGAGCTAAACAATTTCCAAGAAGTTTCAGAGCAACTTGAGCATGCACTTCAATGTACCTTTTTCAAGGACAGTTCAATGATTCCAAAGAATAATCTTCTTTAAAGCCACTTACATTACCTTGGTGATCTCTGTATCGCCGATTCTTTTTAATTTAAAAATAAAATCATCCAATTACGTCATATACCTTTTTTGTTTCAAAATAATTTAATCATCTTTCAATCATCAGTGCTGTCAGTGCAGTTCAGGAGACAGTGTGAGTTCAATAGGCTTCTATTCGTTCATTCGTTCATAATACTTTATTTCGGTTATTTGCAAACCATAAAAGACACATAAGATATACAATACATTATCACAAAAAGCCAAATATTTCACTAGGTACAAATGCAAGGTAAAGAATACATTTAGCAGTATAGGCACAAAGAGAGGACAGAGTTTCACTGGTCCAAGCATTTTCTCAATCTAATGCATAATTTTAAAAACTCCTTGAGTTGGAGGATACTGTCGCTGTGCAAAAGCTGGAAGTACAAAAGTGCCGGCTTGATTTGTTTAAAACCAAGTTTTTTTAAAAGAGTTACTAGATATTGTTTACGTGGAAATTCATAAAATTTACATTAAAAAATAAAATGCAGCATGTCCTGCGGAGACTTTCCGTCGCAGCCGCAAGGCGCTGCCGATTGGTTAAACCTAAATCTGTTCAGTAAGAATTTCTCATGTGAGGTCAAGGACCCTTCCAGATATGGCTCGATGGCCACTGTAGTCTTTAACATAACAAACTTCCTCACACTCGGTTTCTGAAGCTCCACTTCTTCTCTCACAGTCCTCCTATCCAGCAGAAATGCTTGTTTAATGGACTCCAGATCTCCCTTTGAAATTAGACGCGGATTGGCAAAAAGTTCAGAACGACCAAGTTTAGCGAAGTTTGATTTTAAATAGCTTAACCAGGGAGAGCTCAATGCCTTGTCCAGGGTCATAAAGTCCTTCACAATTAAATGTGTAAGGGGTATGTCCTCATTTAGCCATAATTTGAGCCAAAAAATCAAGGGGCGTAGGGAAAGTAAATCACATAAATATTGTGACCCCAACTCCTCGTGCACAGCGAGGTTAGACGTACCAATGGGGACACACAAAAGACGCTTCATAAATAAGTTTTCTACAATCTGTAATTGCTCTCCACCGACATACCCCCAAATTTCACTGCCATAAGATGCAGTTGCCACAGACTTAGCATTATACAATTTCAACATAGCGCAAATGGGTTTTTTCCCCAATTTAGCAGCAAAATTAAAAATAGAAGCATTAACCCTCACCATTTCTCCTTTTTTTTTTTTCAAGATGAGGTTCCCAGTTTAATTTTGTATCAAAGAGAACTCCTAAATAGGAGAATGTTTTAGTTTGGGGGATTATTTCTTAACCAATCCTAAAAAGGAAGGGTCTTTTTGGTTGCTGACCAATTTGTAAAACAAATGATTTTGTATTATTTACCAGAAGGTCTCTATCTCTCATAAATGAATTCAAAACAGTTAACAAAGATTGAAGTCCCTTCTCTGTTCTAGAAATTAAGACTGCATCATCTGCATAAAGAAGTATTGGAATTCCACGCCTGCCAACTCTTGGGCAGTCAGCACAAACATCCTGTAACACACCATCTAAGTCATTAATATAAAAGTTAAAAAGAAAAGGGGCCAAAATGCAGCCCTGCCGGACACCCTTTCCAATGCTAAAATTATTTGTTACACTCAAATCTTGGGAGTATCTCACGTTGGCTCTGGTATTACAGTGTAGGTCAACCAAAAAATCAACCAGACCGCTATCAACCCCTTTCGACCTCATGGACTGCCACAGCTTTCCCCGATTTACACAGTCGAAGGCGGAGGACAAGTCCATAAAGGCAAGATGAATGGTGCCTTTCTGTATTATGGTATATTTACTTAATATCAGGAAGAGGTTAAGGCATTGAGTTATTGTCGAGCGGCCTTTGCAAAAACCATACTGCGAGGGAGACATAATATTCTTTTCCTCCACCCAATCTGACAGTCTTTGCAGTACGATTCTTCCTATAATCTTAACCATAGAGTCTATCAGAGAAATGGGTCGATAGCAGTGTGGGCTACCCTTGTCTCCCTTTTTGAAAACCGGGACAATTGTAGAAACACCCCATGATCGTGGACATCCTTTTTTTTACAGCAGCATTAAAAACAGACTCTAAGATGGGTGCCCAGAAATTAGGATCAGATTTGAATAAATCAGGGGGAATCCCATCAGGACCGGGAGCTTTCCCACCTGTAATTCCCAATATGCCCTCCAAAACTTCGCCTCTGTTAAAAACAATTTGTACACCAGTATTACTACAGGCAGAAGTCGTATTCGTGACCCCTGTACAACAGTATAACTTCTTAAAATGCACTTCCCACTCCTCCTTGGATATATAACTTTCTAAACCATCTCCCGGATCCTGAGCCAGAAACGGTTTCCTCATCAAGGCCCAAAATCCAGTACTACTTCGAAGGGTGGCAGGATCTAAAATCTCTAACCACGCCTCTTCCCTAAGAGATTCCTTATGTCTAGCGATAATATTTTTATAGGTCTTTCTACACAGCTGGACATCAGCTTTTATCCTAGGTTTTGACGCCAATGCTGCTCTTAGATTTCTGGCGGCTTTTGAACAATCCTGATTAAACCACCTAGGTCCTTTTTTTAAATCCGACTTTTTTACAGGTACTGATAATAGCTGAGACACCTTAACCGTTAGACAATGGAAAGCATTTAGGACAATATTTGGGAGTGCACCCTCTTGTGTGCATACCGTAATTTCGTCTGCACATGTAACTTTAATTTAATTGTACAACAAATCGGGGGTAACCATAGACCATCTCAGCCGACGTCTGCCATCTGTGGTATTCACCCTACCAATAAGGGAGTCTTCTCTTTCTTTAACTATCAGTGGACCCCTCATAAGAGCAGTGAGGGGATTATGGTCACTGAATTCATTAGCTTCAATAGAGAAGGATCCCACAACAGACTGCATTACGGGTGTTAACAGAATAAAATCTATAAAGGTTGCCCTACCGTTCCCCTTAAATGTCGGGGTATCAAAGCACTTATTCGGGGCCATCAAAGCCATCATAGGTGTTAGATCCAACTCATTAAGCATATCGTTGAGGTATTCCCCCTCAATTGAATGCTCAAAGTGGAAATTCTCACAGTGCGAGCAATTAAGTTCAGTAATCCTTTTAAAAAGAGGGTCACCACAGGGATGCACATTAAAATCCCCCATCACCATGAGATTGTGTATACAATCCTTCATAGAGTTACTAATAAAAGTATTCAGTGTTACTATCTGACTAGAGTTAGTGCTACAATTATTAGCATTATAAAAATTGACCAGGCCGGCCCTACAGTTATCCCCTATTAAAACTAACCCAATAATACCAGTGTGGTTTGTTATGATTCTCCGAACCTTACAACAGAGTGCTATAGAAATAAACACAACCAATCCCCCTTTGGGTCTACCCCTAGTGGTCGCTACTGCCGGGACATAATAGGCCTTGTACCCTTCCAGGAAATAATTGCAATCAATTCTCCAAGTTTCCTGTAAACAGATAACTTGGTACTTCTTAATGTACTGAATCCAATTGCAGTCCCTCATTTTTGTACCTAAACCCGCAATGTTCCAAGAAATTATGTTATTTGAATTTATAACAGCCGAGATACTCTCCAAACACTCCAGAACCTCTGATCTCCGAGTTACCTGCCCAACAGATACCTCATGTCAGTCACATGACTCTAATCCCGATAGGGCATCAAACCTGTTATGAGTTACAATATTGAAACCATTCCCTCTCTGGTTACCAACATTGTATACGTATTCTCCATTGGGAGGCAGTGACTGTGGGGGTGTACATGATCTAAGAGGACCAGGGGTCGGTGGATTTCTAATCAGGTGGGAGTAAAAAAAAAACAAGGGGCGTATACAAATACTATTAGGAGTGTTAGCCAATGCAGCGGCTCTGAGTAAGACTGTGGCAGCATGTTGAGGATGCCTAAAATTGACGATAATGCAGTCACCATTTGTAGCCTTGCTAGATGGTCCGATCCAGCTCACCCTTCTTGTTGTTATTATTTGGTCGGCAAATTTAACCGGAAACCCACAGTTCTTATTAAGCCAAAAGACCGTCCTATTCTTTAGAGAGTCATGAGTTTCCTCAGGCACCTGATATGCGCGAGACTCAATAGGAGGGACATTTGTAAGTACAGCCACATAAGGAGCACAATCAGGTGGAAGATTGACATGACGAGTTTTCTTTACATGACTGTAAGCTAGCTTTCCCTCAGGAATTCCAGTAACCCTTGTGTTCTGCATAATTGGAATATTGGGTATATTGGGATCAGGTAGGGCAGGTTCAGCAACAACCAATGTATTCTGCCTGTTATTTGGTAAATTATTTGGTAAATTTCCTCTGCTTATTCCCATACCCTCCACGATTAGTTTATTATTTACTACAGCTGAGTTTCCTGATGCTACAGCCAAATGCGATTTTAACAACCCACCTAATCTTTCCACTTCCAGGGCCAATATATCTAATTTAGATAGCAAAGGTTGCATCAACTCAGTGATTTTTGCCTCTAATGTTTCCTCCAGAGAATGAATCAGAAGAGTAAATGGTTCCAGGTCAATAATAGAACTAGTTTCACCCATTCCACTACCTTCCTCTAGGTCCTTTTGCACTACCCCGCTATTAGAAACTCTATTGCTCCTCCCTGTTCTAAGCTTACAGTTCTTCCCCCCACGCTTAACTTGTACCTTCCTGCACAGTCTTACTGGTCTATGGTGGGGTGATGAGAGTGATGTCTCTTCCTCTATTAAGTCAGGTACTAATTCTGGGTGATCTACAGTCTGGTCTGCATGTACCTGAACTTCAGTCGTTACGACAGCCCCACTGCCCCCTTCCTGTCTATCTGTGGCAGCTACGAACATCAAGGGAGAGGGCAACTCTGCGGATAAGACAGAATCGTTACCTCGCCCTAGAGAAGCTCTGCGGGTATTATTAATTTGATTCACCTTTTGAACAAGATAGTTTTCCATGGAACCAACCCCCATTACGGGTTTATTCATCTTAACCTTTGCCATGTTATCAACCGTAACAATAATCCTTGGAACAGTACAGGTTTACCAGGAAATGTACCAAACGGCTAACTTCTAGTGACACATAAAGTTAAACACAATAAAATGCACAATATAGTGAATGAACAAGTTCCACAGCGAATAAATACAGGGTCCGTGGCCCAGCCCTGTCTCCTCTGGCCTCTGAGGGCCACAGAGGGCCCGCCCTTTGCCCGGGCTTAGCCCGGGGCCGCCCGCGCGCGTCCCGCAACGCGGGGGACGGAGTCAGTTTTGTAGCGCCTTCGGGCGCGAAAATGCGGCGCTTCCGGGGTGCAAAGGATCCTGGGTAGTGTAGTCCCAACGCTCTCCCCCCACACGGCGGTCGCGTTGTCCGGCGACGGCGGGAGGGAGAAGCAGAGGCCAACAGGAAAGGCTGCCCCAAGAACCACAGGGGCACAGCAGGTAAGCACGAAGACGCTGGTGATTGTGTCAAAATCGTGGCAACGACCCCCTATTCTATTCATGAATGATCCATATACATACTAGGCCTCCCATATGCAGTAGAAAGCTCCAAGATACTTTTCTACCTGACCTACACACTCGACTGTGTTACTGCAACTAATGGTGCAAGTGGTGCTTGAGTGGCTGAATGTTTGCCCTGTCTCCCCAAGGAGAAGTAGTGGAAGCTCTGCACTCTAACTCCCACACTAATTACCCTTCCTATACCTTCCACACACTGACTTTGACCCCTTCTTACAATCATGCACGCATCCATTCTTCCAGCTGTGCACTCAATCCCCATCCATCCATCCATACACTCAATTCTGTATGCTTGTTCTTAGCAACTTACGGTTCACAGCCTCTAGTTCATTACACAATTGCCTTTCTCTCACACTTACTCCCCACGCTCCCTTTGAACTCCACATCGATTCATGCACTCAGTCTAGCTATCCAATATTCACTCACCCATTCAATTATTCATCCTTTACCTTACTTATTCACCAATTCTCTGCTACTACACCATACACTGCCCTTTGACCAGAGTGCCCCATTCTCACAACAATACACTTATCCTCACACACTGCCTATGCCTCCTTCACACATTCATGCCCTTACAACAGCCATCTACTGATGCAATCACTTCCAACCATACAATCAATCGTTCTTCCATCCAACCATTAAGACAGAGTAGCACTCACACTACACACACGACACCTATCACTCACATAGTTACAGGCTCACACATCTACAGCATTCTTATAGAAAAATAACAAAGAATGGTAAACAGAATGGCTTATAACTGAAAGTGCATGTCAGACGTAGTGGCTTTAGTGAAAGGCTGCTTGTAGTAAGGCATTCTGAATGTTTATTGTTTTTTCACATTGGGAAGCCTGACTCCAAGTTGGCTGTCAAGAAGGGTTGCAAAATCAGTTTATTTAACCTCTTCAGTGCCCATGACGAGCTGGACTCGTCATGGGCCGCGGTAGCGCTGTGCCCATGACGAGTCCAGCTCGTCATAGACCCCGCCCGCTAATGCAACGGCCGGCACAGGGCGGGGAAAGGGGCGGGCACTGAAGGGGTTAAGCCTCTGGTGGCTTCTCTTCAGCCTGCAAGGGTGAATCATTTCTTTTGTGTTTTTAAGCTTCTGCTGCAGAAATGATCAAGTTGTTTCAGCAAGGAGAATCCTTTGTGAACGCACTACCTGAGGCACTGCAACGGACTACTCCCCTGTTCCATTCTGGACCATGTTTTATCCAAAGCAGCCTAATGGACTGCACATCTCATTTCATGCTGCGATGATGGGAAGTGGTTCACCCACCTAGAAGTGTAGACGCAACACTACCTCACCTCTCACGCTCCTCTAGCTGCTGTGGTCAGATCCAGTCGTGAGCTGGGCAATCACTGCATCATACGATACCTGGGACCAGCAGCTACATACTTTGTCAGACTACCAACTGAAAGTAAAGGGATCTTGCTCCCTCTCAATTCAGGTCGTCTATCTGGAGTAGCCATTGAATAAATGAGAATTCCATGCCTGTTGGGCGCTAGATGAGGGAGGCAATTAAATCTACCCTGGAAAAAATTATATGTTGCATGTTGTCTATGAAAGTCTTTTGCTAGAAAACAGCAGGGCTCTTGAGCTTCTCCTTGCCAGCTGTCAGTACCTCATAAAAAGATGCCTTTCACTGTGCATTGTAGTAATTATAGTACTGCATTCAATAAAGGGTAACATAACTACAACTATCAGAATCCAACCTTAACAAGAAATGTCAAAGCCAATAGGTTTAGCTTTAAGGTAATAATACATGCAAAGAGCATCTGTGCAGGAGTGTGTTTGCATGCATAAGCACTTAAAAAAATAAATCTATAACAAGCATTGGCCAGGCTAACAGTGTGCTTGACCTGTCCCTTTTTGCAGGATTATCCCCAAACGTTTTGCCTTCCTATGCCTGTTTTTCAGACCTTCTTTTTGTTGGCTTTAGGACTCTAACTGCTAATCAGTGTTAAAGTGCATATGCTCTCTCCTCTAAACAAGATAAGATTGGTTTACACCTGCTTGGCATATTTGATTCACTTGTAAATCCCTTGTAAAGTGGTATCCCATATACCAAGGGTCTGTAAATTAAATACTACTAGTGGGGCTGCAGCACTGCTTGTGCCATGCACAGAGGTAGGCTCTGTAACCTGTCTCAGGCCTACCACAGCAGGGCATGTGTGCGCAGTTTACTACCTCTTTGACTTGCCATTTAAAACTACTTGCCAAGCCTTAAACTCCCCTTTTATTACACATAGGTCACCCCTGAGGTAGGTCCTAGGTTGCCCTAGGGGCAGGGTACTGTGTACGTAGAAGGTTGGACATGTGCCTTTATGTGTGGCATGTACTGGTAGTGACAACCAGCCTAGTTTATTTTCACCATTGGAGGCCTACTTCTCTCATAGGCTAACATTGGGAATTCCCTTATATACTTTTAAGTGGTCATTTCTGATCAGAAAGTAGTGGCGTTGCCATGTTTGATATGTTTAGAATAGTGGGGATAAATTCTCCTTAATGTTGTAGTTAGATTTTACAGTACTATTTTCGAAATGGCTACGCAAACAAATAATGCAATGAATGCTGAATAAATCATACATTCACCCCCACTCAAGAGATCTGGGTTAAATTCATTGTTCATTTGCTCACCATGCCACCCCAGTTTGGACCCAGCTATATGCAAATCAGTCTTTACCCTGTGCCTCATGGGAACAGTCCAGCCCGAACTGCCAAGCCAGGTCCTCCCTGGACCGGAAACAAGCATCCTAGGACCAGTTTCGTGGTTTCACCCCTCATCAGCCAGGATAGCTTGATTCCAGTGGCACAGTGAGCCCAGGACCCACGTCTGGGCATACCTGGCGCACTTAGGGCGAGAAAGCAAAAGACACATAATTGATGGACGAAAGCAGAACAAATCAAAACATTCACCCTCAGTAAAGAGATCTGAGTTAAATCCATCAATCTTTTGCTCACCATGCCACCCCAATTTATACCTTCCCGTATGCAAATCAGTCTTGACCTCATGGGAACAGTCCGGCCCGAACTGCCAAGCCAGGTCCTCCGTGGACCGTAAACAAGCATCCTAGGACCGATTTTGGGGTTTCACCCTTCATCAGCCAGGATAGTTTTAATATAGTGGCACTGTGAGCCCAGGATGGATTTAATCCAGATCTCTTGACTGGGGGTGAATCTCTTGATTTGTTCTATCCATCAATTGTGTGTCTTTTGCATACCCGCCCTAAATGCGCTGGGTGTGCCCAGACGTGGGTTCAGGGCTCACTGTGCCACTGGATTCAAGCTATCCTGGCTGATGAGGGGTGAAACCCCGACACCGGTCATAGGGACAAATTGGGAAAAGCTCCTGGCCCAGACAATCTGGATGTGTGGCTGGGTCCCTTAACAGCAGCCTTTAATGTGATCCTAGCGGAAGGTGTAGTCCCAAATCCCTGGAGGTCATCCATAATAGTACCTATTCATGAAAAAGGGAGGAGGGACGATCCTACTAATTATCGCCCAATTGCTCATTCTCGCTACTGGATGGTGTAGGTAAAATCTTTACCGCCCACCTGGAGACCTGGGTGGAGGACAACTGCATAATAACTCATCTTCAAGTCGGCTTCTGAAAGGGCCAGAGCACAATTGATCAAGTCCTGCGACTATATATGATTTGCTTGAAGTACGTGGCTGTTCGAAAGTCATCTCTCTTTCTGGTTTTAATAGACCTAAAGACTGCTTTTGACCTGGACCAGACTACATTTAGGCGCATCTGGATTATGCTGTTCCCAAATACCTGTTAAACCTGCTAATTAAACTCCAAACAAGTAATATAGCAGATGTAAAATAGGTCATAAAGGCGAGTGCACGACCATATTTGGCATATACACAGGGGTTAGGCAGGGATGCGTGTTAGCACCAATTCTATTTAACATCTATATCAATGACAGGGGGAAGCTGCATATCGATCTTGCCCAAATGTACCTAAGCAAATCCCGATCCTTATATTCGCAGATGATGCGGTCATTTTAGCATGCACAGAACTGCCAATGCACCAGTTATTGGAAGGATTTTAGCTTTTCTGTAAATCTATGAAATTAACGATCAACATACAGAAAACACAGTTCATGATAATGAACTCAAAGCCCACGTTAAAATAGTATTTCAAGATCTATGGAAATCCAATAGAACAGATTAAAACCTTCAACTAGTGGGTATTCGGATTGATGATAAGAGTCCTTGGGGCACCCAAGTAACCAAGTCAAAAGCGGTTCTCTCCCAAGAGGCCGGAGTGGTTCGGAGATTTACAAGCAAGTGTAATAACCGTAGGAAAAAACCTGCACTGACTGCGGATAAAACCAAAGCAATAGCTGCAAAAGCTCTTATGGCGCTGAAATATGGGGACATGTAAATGTGCAGGCCTTACAAAAAGTGGAAAACACCATCCTGAGATGATTGTTACCCCTAGGTCTAGGGACACCATTGGTAATTCTCAGAGCCAAATTGGGAATGACTTCTGCTGCAGAATACATCGCTTTTCAGCCAGTAAGCTATTGGATATGAGTACGGTACCAAAAGAGCCTGAAGGACATCCTGAGATCCCTAAATTGTAAATGTTTGCCTTGGTTTAGAAACATTTGAGTATATCCTAAAATCAATAGATTGTCCCGATTTATGGCTTTATCCAGATAACATGACTAAAGCCACTTTACCAAGGGTGATAAGGAAATTCTGGGCTTTCATGTGGCAAAAGCATGGGGCTACAAAAAGTGCCCTAGTGTCTAAAAATCTGGACCTGAAAGTTGAACCCCGCTGGGAGCCTTTCCTTGACTGGATTGCGCCACCTGAAAAAGGGCTCTATACCTCAGATTTAGGCTAAGTATGTTACGGGTGCAAACCTATACCAAATCCTTGTCCAAGAGTTACGGTCAGAGAGCTGGAATGTGCAACTGTTCCAGGGGCGGCCCAAAAACTTTGAAGCATTTTATGCTACTCTGTGGCAAGTCATTAGCCTCCCCGAAGGCGTTACCTCCGCCTCCTGTTTTTAAAACACTGTACAAGGAGCTGTAAGGATGTCCTTTCATTTTTATATAGAACTGATCAGTGAGAGATCTATCAGGCTGAGGCATTATACATTTTCGCTGCTTGGAAGGGAAGATGACCGATTACAACATAGGGATGGGACAGTAGCAACCTTAGCAAGATAGAGAATCAAGGGATATTATTATTATATTTTATTCCTGTCTGGAGCATCAGGTTGATACTCGGAACAAATGGTTGTTACAGTTCTAAATTGCACTTTCTTTCAATGGGGGGACTAGGCCGGTGATTTGAGCCCATATAGATACTACCTAATAAGCGAGTGGTAGAGCTTTACTGCAGTTTTACAAGGTGGTCCAAGGTTATAAATGTCTATCTCTGGCATCAATATATTTTTAAAAGACTTTGCCCTGCACAGATGCACTTTAGCTGGCACCTCTTGAGACGCCTTAATACTTCCAAGCCATCAGCTGGCATAGTCAAAAATTACTTATAGCACTCTTCTTCGCCCGTGGCATATTTTCGTATACCTAGATATGCTATTTTCTGTCCCAGTTTAAAAAACAAATGCACCCTTGATCTAATACATCTATGATTTTATTTGTTATGCCTCCCAATGTAGCTAAACTGCACCTTATTTGTGATGTAGTGGAGGTTAATATACACATCCATGTTATCAAGGGAAGCCAGGCAGACTATTTGCAAACCCAATGAGGTGTTTAACATATTCAGGCAATAGCCTGCATCTATGAAATTATAGAATGGAGGCATTCTAGCATAAGGGATCATGCTGAGGGGAATGTAGAATTCGGGGCATGTATTAATATAATGAGGTGTATACTTTTGGGGATTCTGCAATGTGTAATTTTATGATTTATTATTGTATGGCCTTACTGCAAAGCTGAATCAATACATTTGACTTGAGACTTGACTTGAGCTGGGGTAGAGCTGTTCCCTGCCCCACTTACATTTCATAGGGCTGGCTTCAGTACACTCACAAATAAACTTGCCACCAGCTCATTATTACCCTAAATCACTTGGAGCTTGGACAGGGGAAGTAAGGAAATATCCAGAAACAGATGGGGGAAGGGAGTAGAAGTTTCTCCCACTTCAAAAGCTGGCACCAAGTACATATATTGGACTCTCAGACCAATTCTTTGGTGCACTGCTGAAACCGTGGAAGAATTTAGAAGGACTGGCTTGTTCTTCAGATGACTGCTCTGCTGCTTGAGGTGTGCTTTGTTCTTCAGAAGATGGCCCTGCTGCTTGAGGAGGCCTGCGTTGATGCTTGAAGGAGAGAGTATCATCTCCTTGAAACCAGGACTACCAGAATAACTCCAAGGGTGAGTTGGCTGACCTCCTATTCTAAGCTACAGGGAAACAACACGCTCCAGAGGCTCCCTGCAACTGACCAGCTGACCTGCTACTACTGGCCCTGCCTGGACCTGCAACTGTTCCTGTCTGAGCCCTGCTGGCATCTGCTGGAGTGAGAACCTGATCCAAAAGAGGCACCTTCTCAGGTCGTGGACTCTTAGCTGACATCAGTTGAGCTGTTACTGTGAAATCCGGGAGTTTTGAATTCTGCACACTGACCTTTGAGAAGGTAACTTTTTCAGTTGGACTAACCTACTCCCTATATCCAGCCTGTACTCCATCGCAGTCGGCCTGAAGGTGTGACTTGGTTCCAGTCTAGCACAACCAGATACCTATAATTATTGCTTTCTGCTTCTTGGTGCTATTCTTACCTAAACCACTAACATTGCATATCTCCAATTCTCTTAATTGTATTTTCGTCATTTTGGTCTCAAATTATTTATTACACTTTACTCTATTTTTGTAAAGTCAGTTTTAACTTCATTACTGTTTGTATACTGCAAAAATACTTAACACAGTGCCTCTGAGTTAAGCTTGACTGCTTTTGTGCCAATCTACGAGACAGTTAATCACACGTTAATTTAGTGACTTTTGTGGTTCACCCTGACAAGTATTGTGTTTGTTGCTTGAGAGGGGGTTTTAACCCCCCTCAATCAAAAACAATTTTCTACAGTGAAATAGTTAGATTAGCTATTACAAACTGATTACACGTTGACACTGCAGTTAAAGAGACGCTAGCAGCTTATCATACCACTTCACATTAAACTACATCTCTTCTTTTCAGGCTCTTAGAAGTTGCAATTTGTACACACTAGTTGAACCTCAGTGGAAAAACCAGGTAGGTCCTATATTCAATTCGGTGTCATGCACAAAAGGGATTGAAAACAAGGTGAATGCAAAGCAACAGATCTTAACCAGTTATGTTGAGTTCACGAGACAGACAACTTTGATATCTGTCACTGCCCAACCTGACAGCCTTTGAAAAGGTATCCTTTAGCCATTTTTTCATTTGGGTTTGAATTTGTTTTATGAATACTGAATTTATATTACATGTCACACATGGCCTGCCCCTTGTTATTGAAGTTGTGAGCAATGCAAACATGCTGTGCTTTTTAAACATGCACTGTTTGGACTATGATCTGTCTTATCCTCATTTGCCTCAATACGTTTAACGTTTATGGAGGAAGAATGAGAATAGTGAAGGTGGGACAGAATCCAAGCCTTGCCAATACATGTGAAATAAATAAATGTTAAGTCTGATCAAAATATTTCTCTATGCAGAGGTCCATAGCAATTACTATTTTTTTTATAAATCTTGTTTTGCATACTAGTTGTAGTGTTACAGTAAGAAAGATGTGTTACTGTTCCCATGGTGAAGCCAACTTGGTCAGGCTCAAAGTATGATGGGGGTGGCCGTTGTGCAGTTTGTTTTTTCCAGTTTCAAGGATTTCACGCTCATTAGAGTTACATTTGCTGGGGGTGTTGCTGTAGACTTACTGAAACTAGTGCTAAATGAGGTTCCTACTTATAGGGACCTTCAGATCTTCATTTTACTTTTTTATGGTAGCAATATTAACAATTATCACCCATTTAGCCTATGTGCAGATAGGCTGCAATAGCCCCGGATACTAAAATTAACTTTATCATACATCGCACACCGAGCTCTAGTGCCACCAGGAACTGTGTCAACAATACTCATGAAGGATTGACAATTGAGTGGGCAGGGAGCCGAGTTTCTCTAAGAAAGTCTGATTGTGAAGAACACCAGTTAACTCACAATGTCTCTCCATGCATCTCATATCTGCTCAGGTTTCACAAAAATTTGATAGGACAGTAGCAACAGAAGCCACCCTTTTCAGCATTTAATGTGACCGAGAACTGAATATTCTTCTCAAACTCTATTAAGCACCCATATGCATACAGCCATCCACCTAAGATCGACATGCACCCTAGCTGGAAGACCCTTTTAGGTCTGTGTGATCTCCCTATGCAAAGTATGCAGGATGATGTCTGCAGTACTATAGAGACTGTGAATCTCCTTGGTTTGTGACGGACTCAAACCAGTATTGATCAGGGATGTACATACTTACTAATAAACAAGATATTAAAAAAGGCAATTGGTGAGAAGTGAAAAACAAGGAACTGAAAGTTGGAGGGTTTCCAAGGAAGAGCTAGGGGAGTTATCACACAAAGGTCCATGGGAATGCACAAAGTTAACTTTTCTCACCTGCATGGACATTACTGTGCTGCGCCAGAGAAGCTCTCAAGCCAAATGTTTTCCCGCACACTTCACACTTATAAGGCTTGGCACCCATGTGACATCGTTTATGACACTTTAAGTATTCGTTTGTTGTAAAATGTTTTCCACACACATCACATCTGAAAAGCCGCTCTCCTAGAAAGATACATAGTATACATGTGAGTTTATTTAAAGTTACACAATGGGAATATTATATGCATTTTACATCACACTTTCAAAAGGAAATTGCCTACAGAATCATAAACTGTATTGACAATTCAAAAGATAGTGTAAGTGTTAGAAATGGGGGTCTCTAGTTGACAGGGGTAGGTACCTTTGTCCAAATAGGGACCCTTGCTTCTAGTAAGGGTAAGGGGGATACACACTTTAGATAACCCTTGCTCATCCCATTGGTAACTTGGCACGAGCAGACAGGCTTATCCCAAAGGCAATGTGGAAAGTATTTGTATCAACACTCACAGTAACACAGTGAAATCACCACAAAGGGACACCACACCAGTTTAGAAAAATAAAGTATCTTTATCTAAACTAAACAAGACCAAAACGACAAAAATCCAACATACACAGTTAAAAATATGACTTTCAAAAGGTTTCAAGAACTTGTACCACAGAAAACTATGGACGTGTGTCTTTTCACCAAAGTACCTGTAGTTGTGTCAAAGTTCACCTAGCCAAACAGCCGCAGCGTTGGAAAACAAAGAGATGCGACACTCCTGAGAGCCTGAGGAGGCGAAGCGACAGTCCTGCTGCATGCAGAGGAAGGGTTGCATCTATTCCGGTCTGAAGGGGGAGTGATGCACAGATTCTTTGTGCCGGTTCCGGTCCGAAGGTGATGCGTCGGGGAAGCGTTGAGCACAGGTACGATGCATGGATCTTCGGGATGCGTCTGCGTCGGTCCTCTTCAGCCGTGATCCCTCGATGCGTCGATTCTTGCAGCGACAACATTCGTAGCGGCACGGCGATGCGTGGAAATTCTTCTTGCGCCGTGGAGATAGGTCGGGACAATAGCCACAAGAAGAGCGAGGAGTCGATTTCTGTAGCTCTTTGAGTTTCTTCTCTCTTCCAGCTCCCAAACAGCAGCAACAACCACCAGATGCCCAAAACTGACACAGGTACCTCAAGGCAGGTCAGAACTCACAACAGCAGAGTTCAGGGGAGCTGGGGGTGAAGTTGTTTTGTTTTTGAGACTTCTGAACAGGAGGCCAGCTCACTTCATGCCCTTGGAGATCTCCTTCAAGCAGGGGACACAGCACACAGCAAAGTCCTTCTCCTTTCCTTGGCAGAAACAGCAACTGCAGGCCAACCCCAGACACACAGCAAGGGCAGTACTTCTCCTCTGTCGCTTCAGTTCTTCTCCTCTGCAAAGGTTCCTCCTGAAGTTCAGGGGTTTTAGGTCTGATACTCATACCCCATAATGTCTTTGTTCTCTTTGTGCAAGGGGCTCTGAGCCCAGTTCAAACCAGTTCTGGGGGCACTCTGCCAGTGCACTACAATATCCTTTGTTAGTGTGAGCTCTGGTGCCAGACACACCACAGGGGGGCGGAGCCAGCATTGTGGAAGGCAGGCACAGCCCTATTCAGGTACAGGTGCTACTCCTCCCACCACTCCAAATGCAGATCAGGCCTATTCAGCCTAGTGCTGACTCACCCAGACTCCTGGAGCCACCCCAGCCCCTGTCACTCTAAAGCCAGACAGTCAATCCACAAACAGGCAGAGGCACACAGGAAGGTTGAACAAGAAGACAGCCACTTTCTAAAAGTGGTAATTTAAAACACACAATTTAAAAACCATCTTTACTAAAAGATGTGTTATTTAATTCTGAGATCAGGGGTACCAAACTCAATTTTTCCATCTTATCCCTATGGGAAGATTTGCTTGTAAAATGTAACAAAGCATTCCCCATTCTGTCCTATGGGCAAATTAGCCTTTCAATAACGAAATTGGCAGTATTTCACTATCAGGACATGTTACACATACCAGTACGTGTCCTACCTTTCACATACACTGTACCCTGCCCAGGGGGGTACCTTGGGCCTACCTTAGAGGTGTCCTATGCGTTATAACCGGGAAGGGTGAGGCCTGGCAAGTGGGTGCACTTGCCAAGTCGACATGGTAGTTAACAAACTGCGTGCAGGGACTGCAGTGGCAGGCCTGAGACCTCTTTTCAGGGCTACTCATGTGGGTGGCACAACCAGTGCGGCAGGCCCACTAGTAGCATTTAATTTACCCGCCCTGGCACACATAGTGCACTTTACTAGGGACCTACTGGTGAAACAAATATAATCAGGGAGAACCAATCACAATATCAATTTACACAGGGAGCACATGCACTTTGACACTGATCAGCAGTTGCAAAGTGCCCAAAGCATCTAAACCAGCAAAAACGAAATCCAGCACAGCAGCAAAAACACAAAACAAAAAATTCTCACACCATCCCTTCCAAGTTGAATCATTTTGGTTAGGAGACAAGCCGGCTATGTGGGTAATGGTAGGTCGGCAGAGGGCTGAAATAAGAAACCTGGTAGCTCTACTAAAAAGAGCTATCAATCTACAACATTTTAGACATATTTTCGTTATGCTTTCCTAACTTACCTGTTCCAGAATTAAACATCTACCTATGTTAATCACTTAGTTATTTTAAACAGCATTTATTTATTTAACAGGCTCAAGGGTTCACACCACTGTGATATCAGTTAATCTTTCAGAAAAAAAATCCCATAACATAAAATAACTTGACTCCTCGTGGAGGACCAGCACAAACAGGGCACCCATAGGAGCTGTAAGGAGAATGAACTTCTCATACATCACACAATTAGGGCAATTGCCACCATGAGCTTGGTTATTAACACATGGGCTAAAGGGGGAGCACAGAGGGTAAGGCATAGAGGACAGGCAGCAGGTATTTCACAGTTCCTCCCCTTTTTAGGTCGAGCCTGGACAGTGCATGCGCTGCACTGCATGGCATAATGTATTCAGGTAGGGATTTGAAGCTCCACCCATATTTTTCATTGGCTTGTGCCATTGTCCACTTTAAAATGTGGCTGTTCATTGGTCAACAGGCTTAGTTGTCCCTTCTTAGTACCGCCTTGTCTAATTTTGTAACCTCCCATGACGACACCTCCTGTTACATGTGCTTTTACTCGGTAGGCTTTAATTACAGCCTCCAAGCACTATTTTCTCGAATTGCTTTGTCCTGCCTGCTGTTGTAGGCACGACACGCTCTATCCTAACGCTTATTTTATTTATTTTTATAGAACGGGCGCCGAACGCATTTGCAAAGTAATAGGTCTCTCATTTGCGAGAGTTTAAGCTATTGGGATAGTAAATGACAATGCCTTTTATTTATCTATTTTAAAAACAACAAATAAATAAAAGGCATTGTCATTTACAATGCCAATAGCTCAAACTCTCGTAAATGCGAGACCTATTGCATTGCACATACTTGTTGCCTATGGTTTTGCCTCCACCACTCATTGCCTCAGTCTGATACGCTGACTGTTATGCCGGCTAATAAAAAAAGGAGCTAGGATTCAATGACATAGAGTGGATTCAGTTCCCTCAGAGCAGGTAAAAGCACAGCCTCTGCCCCTTACTCTGCGCTTATAAGCATGTTATCCATGTGGAGGATGAGGAAAGACTCAGCGTGCTTCAAATCCACAGAAGCACAGTTTCCATGTAGGTTCCACTTTGCACATCTACAGCAAGTACAGTGTTAAGAACCCAGCATCCAAAATGCAATCTGGCCATGCCTGGTAGCGTCAAATTGCTAATATTTTACCACAATGGTTGAAATGCTAAGAGCAGAACGGTTTCCTCACAATTCAGTCCTAACTTCTTGTATTTGACTTCTCTGGAAACTGTTTCAGAATGCAGCACATTTCAGGCTTTGTCAATGGGCAGCAGAGGAATGATTGCCTGGAAGATGGTAGGCTGTGTGACAGTCCTTACAAAGGCACAGGCAAAATGTATTATTGACCATTCAGGAGGTCAGTGACATTAATTCTAGTCCTTACTTTTCTTAGGAGTTTTATTCCTCTTGTGTTGACTGTAATAATTAGTTGAAACTTCATGAGGCCATTTTTGAAAAAAGAACAATATGCATTTGTGTTACACTAACCTGTATGAGTTCGTTTGTGGCCATTAAGTTTGCCTTTATCAGCAAAACAAGCTCCACAGTCTTCACAAATATACGGCTTTTCTCCAGTATGTGACCTGCAATCCACGAAACAAAATGCAGGATACTTCAGGTAAACAGTAGAAATTCAAACAACTAACTTTAACAAATACAATATGACACAAAGTACATTGCATGTTCATTTAATCTGTAGTATCATTTCAAATCAATTCTGATAAATGTATTTTATTTTGGTTAGGTAAATTGTATGGTTTCCATAGCTTAGTAATGGGCATATGTGTTCACTATCTATATTTATTGATTAAACCCCCTCCACCCTCGTCCCCACCTATCTATCTAACCAACTAACCATCCAACAACCATCTATGTAGGACTACATCTTTACATATAGGAGTTGACTCAAGATAGTTAATGGGAGCGCATAAAGGTAGAGAAATTGAAATAATGTACAGTTTGGTTATGCAGGAGAACTCTTCCTTTGCGGTATTATGTTTGCATATCTCCATGTTTTCGATAAGCATATTTGTGTATATTTGATTTCATGTGTATTTAACACTGCCATATTGTTTGTTTTCCCGTCTATTGTAGGCCACTCTGACCCATGTATGCCAAAAATGTTTCTTCCTAGGAGGTTGTTATTGAATATGTGATCTGCCTTTAGTTTAGAATTTGTTTTTTGTTTGTAACTTATTGTTTGATTTGAAAATTCAATAAAAATAATTTAAAAAAAAAAGGAGAACACTTCCCAGCTGTTGTGCTTGGAAGATGCGAATCCGACAGAAGGAAGTTCACACCGGTTGGCGATTTGAATCTCAGCGCCTCAGGTAATGTGACGATATAGGGAATCACCATCCTTTGAATGCCTTGCAGAATAGTGGAAGGTGTATCCATCCCAAGAGAAAGAATCTCAGAGCTTAAATGAGGGACTCCTAAAATAGGGTTACTATTCACCAGTAGAGTAGTGACACTCAACCCCAAACAGGAGGAGCATTCAAGCAGAGATACTAGGGAACATAACATGAACCCCGATATCACTCTATCCTGTGATGTAAATACATATCACTTTTGGTTGCCACCTTGACAAAAGAATAAATAGTAAACAAAGGATTTCTTACATCTCTTTATAAAGGAAATGAGGATCCTCAGGGCTAAGCTTTCTCTCCTTTCGTATCCCTTCTTGATCCCTTTCATTGTTTATCAATATTTTCCTTTATCTGATTCCTTTTTCTTAATCATCTTTGTTGGAACGCTGGATAAAATCATCACAAGGAGCCCAATGTAGTGAAGACATATGTTTATTGCCAAACATCCCAGCCACAGCTGAGAGAACACAGATCTGAATCGCGGTTAACCGCTGATAAAATCCCCGGAACAGAATATTCCATTGTACATGAAGGGGGTAGAAGCAGGGAAGGAAACACTTGGGAGATACCACAGATCCCCCTTTCTTCATAAAACATGATGTTTGTTTATGCCTCTATTCATCATGTGGGTCTCATTATCTAGCATACTGCTATTGTTATTAGTTTCCACAACAGGAGGCTGACTTGAATTGTCCTTGACCGCAGAGTAATTGAGCTTCACTCATGATGGTCCGGGGGGCCAGGGAGGAAGAAATTATGCATCAGCTGGCGTATCAACCTTAATCTCAAACTATGGGTAGGAATGGGGTATGGGTAGAAATCTAAAGGTTGTAAGCCTAAATGTTAGAGGATTGAATAACCCAGTGAAGCGGTCTGCAATCCTTTCTCTGTTGACAATTTTGGGAGGGGGCATTTGCCTTTTACAGAGACTCACCTTTTCTCTAGGGACACTATGCGCACAAGACGCTTCCCACAGCAATTCTGGTCCTCTGGACCGGCCAAGAAAAATGTGGTGGCAATCCAAGCACATTTACCTGGTAAGGTAGTGGCCACTCTAGCTGAAATACGAGGGCGTCTGTTGGCGATTAGAATTTTATGGGATAACACATACATCACATTGGCCTCTATCTATACCCCTAATACCCAACAAGAATCATTTACTCTTAAAGCAGAGGTGTTGACATCCCCAGATGCGGCTGTACTGGTGGGAGGTGATCTTAGCAAACACAAGGTGATCTTAACCTGGTGATGGACACAGAAATGGATCGGTCTGGACAGAGGTCGATACAGGCCGGGGCCTTCTCCTCCGGGGTTTGGGGTGGTTGGCAGATAATGGTCTGCAGGATGTCTGGTGCTCTCATCACACTGGAGTGAAACACTATACCTATTACTCTGCGGCCCATAAATCGTATGCTCGGCTGAACCACTTTTTTGCCTCCAAGCCACTGGCTCGCCGATTAGTGGACTCTTCTATTGAGCCTAGATCTCTCTCTGACCATGCTTTAATCACGGGTAGCATCCACACACACCATACCCAGACAACTCCCCGTAGCTGGAGCTTGAGGGAAGGCCTCTTGCATTCCCCAGAGATCGTGGCGGCGATAAAAAATAAGCTAGTAGAATACCTACAGTTTAATGATGTGGGGACCGCATCCTTGGCTGCTGTCTGGGAGGCATTGAAAATGGTGATGAGAGGAGAATTTATCGCAACCTCTGCAGCAGAGAATAAGGTCAGGAGAGAAAAACGACAAGAGCTTGAGCACGGAGTGGCAGAAATGGAATCAATACACAAAAGAACGGGGCTCCAAGGGTGTGGAGAGAACTAGAGAAAAAAAGACTTTTATTGAAACGTTTAGACCTAGATAGGGCAGAGTATGCACTTCTCAGACTACGCCATATATTTTGTGCACAGAGGCTATGGGCTAAAACACAGACATCCTCGATTCTGGCGTTTAAAAGACCATCTGGGGAGGAGGTCAGTGCTGATTCGCAAATAATAGATGTCTTTAGATCCTTTTATCACACACTCTATATGGGGAAGGACCCACCGGTACTAGACCCTTGCTCTTATTTAGAGAACTGTACCCTCTCTAGCCTGCCAAAATCTACGGCTGAGCAGCTTGACCAACAGATATGCATAGAAGAAGTAATCTCTGAAATCTCCGGCTTAAAACGGGGAAAGACCCCGGGCCGGGATGGCTGCTCTGCCCTGTTTTACAAGTCTTTCTGTCAGGAACTAGCACCCTTCTTGACTCAATTAGTCAACTCATTCCTGGAGACAGGATCAGTAACAAATTCCATGTCAGAAGCGGCTACCTCAGTTATCTTAAAACCCTCTAAAGACCCCACTGAGTGTGGGTCATACAGACCCATTTCCTTATTAAACATCGATCCGAAAATATTTGCTAGTGTCTTGGCAGCTCGCCTAAACCCTCTGATGGCAGACCTGGTTGACACCAACAAGGCTGGTTTTATTCCTCCTAGGTAGGGGGGAGATAATGCTAAGCGCCTTTTTCACCTCATGGATTGTGTGCAGAGATCACAAAGGCATGAGCTGTTTTTATCCATAGACGCAGAGAAGGCTTTCGATAGGGTGAGCTGGTCTTATCTGTCACTGACACTGTGATATTTTGGGTTTGGTGAAAATTATATCAGATGGATCAACTACATTTATCGGGCTCCCAGGGTCTTTGTCTGAGTGAATGGTACAACTTCCGCTACATTCCCGATCTCCCGCGGGACAAGGAAGGGATGCCCCCTGTTTCCCCTTTTATTTGCTCTGTATATGGAGCCTTTTGCGCAACGCCTGAGGGACGACCCACAAATTGAGGGACTGAAGTTTGGGAATGACACTCACATGGCCAGTTTATATGCTGATGATGGTATATTATCGCTTACTAACCCTCAAACTACCCTGCCTGCATTACTCCTAGAATTAGATACATTTAGCGACGCCACAGGCTTTAAAGTCAATCTGAATAAATTGCCCATACTGAATCTGTCGATTCCTCAGGCTATAGTAGACCGTATCCAGCATCAGTTTCCATTTCAATGGACACAGCAAGACATATTGTACTTGGGTATTCGGCTAGCCCCTACCATTTCACGAGCTGTGGCCCTAAATTATGCGATCTTGCTTGATCAAACAGCTTCGGATGGCCGGGTTTGGGAGAAGTGCGGCTGTAAAAAGGACGATCCTCCCCCGTATTCTTTATATCTTTCAAACGATTCCCTTGGCACCACCGCCAAAAGCGTTGGGCGAACTACAGTCCCTAATCAATAAATTTGTCTGGGGAGGGAAAAAGCTGCGCATATCGTTTTCACAACTGATGCTCGCTAGGAAGGAAGGAAGGAGGAGTAGGACTCCCTATGATTACCCAATATCATCAAGCATCGACCCTCCGGTATATTGTAGAATGGAACAGACCCCTGTCTGGTAAACACTGGAATTTTATGGATCAATCAATAGCAGGGGTCAACATATGGCGAGAGATTTGGCTACACCGCACACACAGAGCGTAGGGATTGTATTCCTCCTTAGTTACGTCTTTAACTATGAAGGTGTGGAATGCGATGGCTTGCAAGAGTGGCTGGACCACTTTTCCATCTCCAATAACCCCGATAGTGGATAACCCGGACTTTCCACTAGGCCGTGATTCGGCAGTGTTCCAAAGATGGAGGGAGGAGGGGTGCAAGAGGCCTGGATCGCTATTTGATACAAAAAGATTGATCCCAATTGAACAGCTGAAATGTGAATAGGACCTCTCCCCATCTGATGAGTTTGCATACCACCAGATTTGTCGTTGGGTTACATCGTCCTCCTGCCACGGAGGGGCGTCACAGCCGCTTACGACATTTGAAAAATGGTTGATTTGCAAGAAGGATGACCTGTGCCTGATTTCTGAATTGTACTCAATGCTTTCTACAGGTCACATGGGGAGACGAACAAAGGGTCAAGACCGGTGGGAGGCAGAATTGGGAAGGACACTCTCTGATAAAGAATGGGCTGATATACATTATCGTGCGTACCACACAGCACATAACACGGCAGGGTCGGAAATCGCATTTAAGGTTTTATCGTACTGGTGAACAAGTTACTTACCTTCGGTAACGCTTTTTCTGGGGGATACAGTATCTGCCTGTGGATTCCTCACCTTGTGAATATCCCCTGCGCCAGCATTCCACGGAACTTTTCCCCCCAGCTCTCTACGCCGACGTGGACGACGTCATAATGCATCGGCTCTACTCGCGACTCCGTATGACGTCACCGGAGCCATAAGAGAGCCACGTCGGCGTGATGACGTCAGTTCCACCCATTTTTACCGTGCCTCCGAGGCGCACAGGTGGACCAACGACAGATACAAAGTATACACAGTATACAAAATACAATCATATACACAAAGTATACAAGGAAAAGGAAAGCTAAATAAAACAAGCATTTCCTACCAATATACAAGAAAGTATAACAACATCTCAAGCAAGACAACTTTTAAGGTATACAAAGGTGGACAACGGGGAGGCGGGTGGGCCAGTGAGGAATCCACAGGCAGATACTCTATCCACCAGAAAAAGCGTTACCGAAGGTAAGTAACTTGTTCTTCTGATGGATACATCTGCCAGTGGATTCCTCACCTTGTGAATAGATTCCCACAGCAGTCCCCACTCCCGGAGGAGGGTGTCCACCTTCCTACACCAAAAAGTCTTGCAAGACAGAGCGCGCAAAGTGGCCCTCCCTCCTCAGAGTCCAAGCAATAATGCTTTGTGAAAGTATGGAGGGAGGCCCAAGTCGCGGCTTTACAAATATCTGCCACAGGAACACCCCTGGCCAAAGCAGATGTAGACGATTTTGCTCTAGTTGAATGAGCTCTAATACCCTCAGGAGGAGTCTTACCAGCCAGGGCGTAGCAGATCTTGATGGCAAGGATAATCCATCTCGATAAAGTGCGCTTGTGCACCGCTCTTCCTTTCGAATGACCAACATAGCCCACGAAGAGCTGATCGTCCAGACGAAAGTCTTTCGTTCTGTCCAAATAAAAACTCACAGCCCTCTTTGGATCCAGGCGATGGAGTCTTTCCTCCTCTTTGGAGGGATGAGGAGGTGGATAAAAAACAGGGAGAGTAATAGACTGCCCCAAATGAAACGGAGTAACTACTTTAGGCAGGAAAGCAGCCCATGTCCTAAGTACCATCCTTTCAGCATGTAATGTAAGAAAAGGGGGTTTGGAACTAAGAGCTTGAAGCTCACTCACCCTCCTTGCCGAGGTTATGGCCACAAGAAAGACCACCTTAAAGGACAACAGCCTCAAAGGACAGCTATGAAGAGGCTCAAACGGGGACCCCATCAGAAAAGTCAAGACAAGAATAAGGTCCCACTGTGGCATTACAAAGGGAGTAGGAGGAAACATGTTTGTAAGACCCTTGATAAACCTCAGTACAACCGGAGATTTAAATAGCGACGTTTGATCAGGAAGACATAGAAAAGCCTATAAGGCAGATAGATAGCCCTTAACCGTGGACACAGCACAGCCCTGCTGAGCCAAGGAAAGAGCAAACTGAAGCACATTAGAAAGATGGGCTTTTAAAGGGTCAATGGATCTCTCTCCACACAATTTAACAAATTTCGACCACCTGTAGGAATAAATGGACTTGGTGGAGTGTCGCCTGGCCGATAAAATAACATCCACCACATCAGGCGGGAGAGAGAATGAACTCAGGTTGCCCTGTTCAATCTCGAGGCATGAAGGTGTAAGCTCTGGAGGTGGGGGTGTAGAGCCTGCCCCTCCGATTGCGAGAGGAGGTCTGCCCTCAGAGGGAGACGGAGCGGAGGGCATGAGGAGAGGTTGAGAAGATCTGTGCACCACACCCTTCTTGGCCAATCCGGGGCGATCAATATGACGTGGGCCCGGTCTTGGCGAATCTTCCACAGAACCCGAGGAATCAAGGGTATGGGAGGAAATGCGTAAAGGAGTCGTGAACCCCAACTCAACTGAAACGTGTCCCCCAACGCCCCCTGCATCGGAAACTGGAGACTGCAGAATGACAGGCAGTGCGCGTTCTCGCGGGTGGCAAACAGGTCCACCCGAGGTGTCCCCCACGCCCGAAAGACGTGACAAACCACCTCCGGATGGAGCCTCCACTCGTGATCGGCGGAGAACTGCCGACTGAGACTGTCCGCACGTACGTTCAGCACCCCGGCCAGATGATTTGCCATCAGACAAATCCGATGGTCCTGAGCCCAGGACCATAGACGTAAGGCCTCTCTGCAAAAACAAAGAGACCCTTCTCCTCCCTGCGTGTTGACATACCACATCGCGGTAGTGTTGTCTGTCAGGACTTGAATCGACTGACCAGGGAAGGGAGGAAGGCCTTGAGCGCCAAACGAATCACCCGCAATTCCAGAAGGTTGATGTGAAGCAACCTTTCCTCTGGAGACCAAAGACCCTTGATCTCCAGATCCCCCAGATGAGCACCCCACCCTAGGGTAGAGGCATCCGTTATCACTGTGGCCACCGATGGAGGAAGATGAAAGGGCTTTCCTTGAGACAGGTTGCCCTCCACTCTCCACCAAGACAGATCCACTGCAGCTTCTCTGGAGATCCTGATCGACTCACTGAGATCTCCGTTGTGCTGATACCACTGCTTGCGGAGGCACCACTGGAGCGCCCTCATGTGCCAGCGTGCATGGCTGACCAACAGAATGCAGGAAGCGAACAGACCGAGCAGGCGAAGGACCTTCAGAGCTGGAACAACAGCTCCATTGTGGAATAAAGGGACCATCTCCTGAATGTCGAGAATTCTTTGAGGAGGAGGAAATGCTCGACACACAGTAGTGTCCAGTACCGCCCCTATAAACAGGTTGCGTTGAGAGGGCACCAGGTGAGATTTGGGCACATTGATCGAAAAACCCAAGTCGAATAACAGCTGAGATGTTACCTGCAGATGACGCTGCACCATCTCTGGGGACTCTGCCTTCAGAAGCCAGTCGTCCAGGTAGGGGAAAACTGGAATCTCCGACCTCCTGAGATGAGCAGCCACTACTGCCATCACCTTCGTGAAGACTCGAGGTGCGGTAGTAAGACCAAACGGGAGGACCGCAAACTGGTAATGTTGCGACCCAACTGTAAAACGGAGATACTTCCTGTGCGACTTCAGGATCGGGACATGGAAGTACGCGTCCTGCAAGTCGAGCGACACCATCCAGTCTCCTTGCTGCAACGCCTGAAGAACCTGTGCAAGGGTCAGCATCTTGAATTTCTCCTGTTTCAGGTAAAAGTTCAAGATTCGGAGGTCCAGTATCGGATGCAATTTGCCGTCCTTTTTGGGAATCAGGAAATACTGGGAGTAGCATCCCTGACCCCTTTCCTGCTCCGGAACCACCTCTATCGCCCCTTTTTGAAGCAAAGCCAGAACCTCCTTCTGCAGAAGAAGCAGATGGTCCTCTGAACAGTAACCTTGGCAAGGAGGGTAAGGGGGAGGAAACTCCCAAAAGGGAAGGGCGTACCCAGTCTCCCTAAGGTTCAAAACCCAAAGGTCTGTCGTAACAGATTTCCAACCCCGCAGAAAGTAGGACACCCGACCCCCCACAGGTCTTACATGATCCAGGATGGGGGATCTAGGGCTGCTTCCCTGAAGCCTCATTGGGAGCAGAGGAGGAGGAAGAAGAAGAAGGGTTGCGTCCAGAACCTCTCGACCCCTTGGTCTCCCTCTATAGGACCTATAGAGGGGATTCTGCTGTTGTTGCTGCTGCTGAGGCTGTCGGAAGGAGCGAAATGAAGACCTTCCGAAACGCCTAAACTTTTTTAAACCAAATCCTTAAGCAGGAGCTTGCAGACCCAAAGATTTAGCTGTTACCCTGCTGTCCTTAAATCTTTGTAGGGCGGAGTCAGCCTTTTCTCCAAACAATTTCTGTCCATCAAACGGCAAATCCACCAATGTGGCCTGAACGTCCGTGGAGAAACCAGATGAACGGAGCCATGCCTGCCTTCTTGTGGCTATAAACGAGCCCATTATTCTCGCCACTGAATCTGCTGTATCAAGCCCCGATTGAATCACTTGTCTAGCAGCAGCTTGAGTATCTGCGACCACCTCCATGAAGGACGCCTTATCACCCTCAGGCAGCTTAGGGGCTAAAGACTTCATTGAGTCCATTAAGGCATGCACATAACGACCCAGCAAGCACGTGGCATTGGTAGACTTAAGTGCCATACTTCCTGAAGAAAAAGTTTTCTTAGCCGCCTGGTCAACCTTTTTGGACTCCCTGTCCGCAGGAGACTGAGGGAACGCTCCCGAAGCATGCTTAGAGGAGGACGCCTGCACAACAAGGCTCTCTGGAGACGGGTGCGTAGAAAGAAAATCTGGATCCCCAGGTGCCACCCTGTATCTTCTCGCCACCTGCCTGGAAACCGCCGGAGAAGAAAGTGGTTTTCGCCATACCTCCAAAACAGGCTCCAAAATAGCCTCATTAAAAGGCAGTAAAGGCTCCGAAGTCGAAGTAGGTGAATGCAACACCTCTGTCAGCAGATTAGATTTATACTCCGCAGAGGGCAACTGTAAATCCAACAACTCTGCCGCCTTCTTTATAACCATATGATAAGGAATCAATTCCTGAGGTGGAGATGACCTAGATGAAGTATGCTCCCACTCAGGAGTCGTATCCAGGCCACTAGCCTCTTGTATCCCTCCAAACTCAGCAGAGGACGTGTCCACTTCACCTTCCTCTACCTCCACTCTATACCTTTCCTCATCCAAGGCTCTTTGGGCCTCCCTTCTCAACCGAATCCGTGGAGCCGGCGTCGTCAGCGCCGTATGCGGCGTCGGTGGAACCAGAGGTGTAGGAGTCGGCGGCGCCAAAGACGGAGTCGGCGGCACCGGACGCGGCGCCGATGGAGTCGGCAACGGCGTCGAGGAAGGCTCCGAAGCCTGATGATCCAGCCGGAGTCGCGATGGATCAGACGGCGCCGGAAACTGCCACGAAGGCGCCATCGGCAGAAAAGGCATAAACGGGGCCTGTGCATACTGCTGCGGTACCCCTAGAGCATACGCCATAGGACCCACGGGACCAGTCGGTGCACCGGATGGGAAGGCAGCCCGATTGAAGATTCCATACATGGCATTTAAAAAATGCGAAGAATCAGTACCTGGAGCCGGGAACTGCGGATAAGGAACCGATCCTGTATCCATCTGCGGAGTACTTGGCAACGGCGCCGCAGTGTCCTCTACCGGAGCCGAAGGATCCTCAGGCCCTGGAGAAGGCTCCTTCCTTTGTTCCTGCTCATCATCAGAAACAGACGACTCCACTGGAACCGGAGATGACGCCGGTGAAGGCGCCAGTGACTGCGCCGGGGACTGCGCCAGTGACCGCGCTGGAGTCCGCTTCGGCGAAGGAGATCCTTCCGAAGACTTAGGAGAAGGAGAAGGAGACAAATCCTTACTTCGACGTTGTCGAGGCGAAGCCGATCTGGACGCCTTGTTCTTAGAAGACCGGCGCCGAGAGGGATGCTTCCTTTTTTTATGATGTTTTTTAGACTTCGATGACCTCGAAGTCGAAGACTCCGGCCTCGACCTCTCCTTCTTTCTACCTCTCTTCTCCTTTCCGACCTTGGCCATAAAAAGCTTCCCCTTCCTCTCCTTCAACGCCTTCGGATTCATCCTCCTGCAGCTTGAACACTCCTCGACATCGTGGTCAGAAGAAAGGCACCACAAACAATCATCATGGGGTCCGTCATAGACATGTGGCCCCCACATTCCCTACAGGGCTTAAAACCCGACTTCCTCGTCGAAGACATTACAGATTTTCTCCAACAGTAACACCTAACAACTACAAAGTAGCAGGAGAGTACTGGAAAAACCGTTGCGCGTCGACGGCGCGGAAAAAAGGGAACTGACGTCATCACGCCGACGGGGCTCTCTTATGGCTCCGGTGACGTCATACGGAGTCGCGAGCGGAGCCGATGCATTATGACGTCGTCCAAGTCGGCGTAGAGAGCTGGGGAAAAAAGTTCCGTGGAATGCTGGCGCAGGGGATATTCACAAGGTGAGGAATCCACTGGCAGATGTATCCATCAGAAACTATACACCAGCATGGATGCACAGCTGGGACAAAAGCTAATCAGAACTATGTTGGAGAGGGTGTGGGATGACAGGATCCTTAGTGCATTTATTGTGGCACTGTCCCAAACTGCAGCGCTACGGGACAGGGGTGCTAGGTAATATAGGCAAGGCTTTTGGTACTTCCATACCTATATTCCCTGCATACACCATTTTAGGGCTATCAAACCCTCTAACCTTCCCCTTCTCTCTCTGAGGGGCAGACAAATTGCGCTAGCCCTATTAGAAGCATGACAAGTAATCCTAGCACATTGGGGGACGACGATTATCCCTGAATTTAATGCTTGGCTTTAAAAACTATGGATAGTGTTGGCTATGGAGCGACTGTCTATGGTGGCTGACAATAAGGGAGAGTCATATGCTGAGTTATGGGCCCCTTTTCTATAACTGCTATCCAAAGAGCTGAGAGAGATCACATGCCCCAAATATCTACAAATTCTTTGATTGTTACCGCAAGACGCCCCCTAATTACTGTTGCAGCTGTAATCATGGGAGGCAATCAAGGACTATTTCTGTTTATGAGGCCTGGGGGTGGGGGAGGGATGACTGGTGCGGACTGTGGGAGGGGGGTGGGGGGAGGGGTTGTTATTCAAAGTCTTGCCTTTTTTGTCTTTTCATTTTTAGGTATATGAGTCTATGCTTATACAGTCTTGACACAATTATTGAGACTCTGCCGGCCTCAGGGTTGTGGGCATACAGCTGTGTAATTATATATGATGTAAGCGCTGCCAGTCTGCAGTTGTAGGTATCAAGCTGTGCTCTTTTATTCTGACTCTCCTTAATAATAAAAAGATTGGTTCCATAAAACTTTGTCAATTAAGTTACACAACATGCACTCTTATGGACCTTTCTATTTGGATGTCCATACCCGGCCCATCCTTAGCCTTTCTTTTGTCTTGGAGAATCCAAAGTGGCCTTCATGTGCCACGTTTATGAGTTTGCTAACTACACCCACTGGGGGAATTAGCATGCTCCCCTAAACAGACAGCCATCCATGTTTCACACACCAAGGAGTGTAATAATGATGGTGAGGTCCTGTGACTCGGGATGCAGATGTACTTGGTAATAAGCTGATGCCAAGCCTAGAGTGGAGAAAATTTCGGTCCCCTTTAAAGCTGTGAACATTTCAGAAACTGTGGGTAAGGGAAGTCAATCAACCAATACCTTTTTATTTAGGGCCCTGAGATCCACACATAGGCCCATTGTATTATCAAACAGCCTTACGTGCTACCACGATGAGGCTTCGCTTGGTTCAATAACATCTTGTTCACACAATTTTTCAAACTCTCTTCTCACAGCATCTTGGACATTCAGCTGAAGCCTATGGACCTTGGATACTACAGGGGTAGCATGATTTTTACATTTTGTTTGGACATATCTTCATTGGTAATGAATTCTCCCTATGAAGTAAACTTTCATAATTATGGGTTGGCCTATTTTTGAACTTTTCCTGAAAGACCTTTTCAGAAATTATAGTTAGCCTAGAACATGAATCAAACATTGTCTCTAAATGTATTTCTTCTATTTTCACAATATCATTACGACTGCCCTCATCTGCATCACCCACCTGCAGTACTATTTCATCACATATTTCTGATACCTTGGAGCTTTTGCTTCTTTTTTCATACTTCTTACTTTTACAACATGCAATTAAGTGTCCCTTCATGCCACAACCATTGCATACAGCCATTCACGCAGGTTATTCTCTCCAATTAGCCATATGGCCTGTCATTCTACATCTGTAACATCGCCCTTTAAATATCAGGTAATTTTCTTTAAAAACTCTCTCCTTTTCTCTTTCACAGCATTTACCTCCCCATTTTCTTCATGTGTGTTACATTTAACTTCAACTTTCTGTTATTTTACACAGTATACCATGTGTTCTAACTGCTTGGAAACAAAGAGAACTTCACTTAAGGGGGACGGGGGGTCATCTTTGAGCTATCATTTTTCTCTTATTCTATCAATGTTGCAGCATGTTAACAAGAGCTGGGCACAAATACGTTCATCAAGTAATAAGCCAAACTTGTATGTTGTTGCTAGTTTTCTCAGGTGCGGAAAAAAACTCCTCTATACTTTCACCTTCCTTCTGTTTCATTTTCCCAATATGATATCTCTCCAGGATTATGCTTATTCTGGGTACAAATTGGTTGTCTAGTTCCCTTAAGCATATTTCAAAACCATTAAACCCCTTTCATCATCCTCAGCTAGCTCAGGTAAGTGCTATAAGGTTTCTTGCCCATCAGCACCCAAACAATGTAACAATAGTGCCACTTTTCTTTCAATACTCACAATTAAGGCCACAAACCATGAGATAGTTGTTGAAAACTTTCTTCCACTTTCCAAATCATTTGTGGTTCCCCATGAGTACTCATAAAGAAGGGTGGTGTGGTAATTCTTTGCACTGTATGAGAGTTTTCTGTTGGTACTATGTGCTAAATACGAATATATGACGTTACAACGCATGCGTTTACAAGGTAACTTTTAAAACGCAACTACCATTACATCGCAAGTTTTTGCAACACATACCATTACAATGCAAATGTTGTATAATAAATTGAATGATCCATTATAACGCATACTACAACAACGCACACACTTACAACGCAATATATATATATTTTTTGTATAATAAACCCCTGGAACGGGATGCAGGGAAAACAGTGGGTGGGGAAGTGTATTAAAACGTAAATAATGGATATTAATACACAAGCATTAACATTAATACTCGAGTATTAACATTGATACTCGAGGTTGATATTAATAATTTAGATAATAACATTTATATAAATGTATTTAAATAATTGCTACAGCACATACTATTTTATAACACAATATTTAATTGAATTACCCAATGGCAAAAAAAACGGGTAACAAAATTAATACTCAAGTACTTTTTTCAGGATTTTATTTCTACTTTATAATTTTAATCAACATTACCAAAATGCATAATACATAGATAAATTAAATATAAAATTTTAATTAATATAAAGTAATTTATTTACGACATTTTAACAGAACATACATTTAACCAACATTTTACATTTTTTATATTATATTATGTAAACACAAAAAAAATACACAAACATGAAAACACTACTTAATAACACAAATAAATCGTGAATTTTCACATAACAAAGACAGTATAACACACAACTAATACCAACACCAAAAAGAAAAGTTCCGTTTTAAAAATACGAAAAAAAAGAAATGAAATTACTTTGACCCGGAAATAGCCAAAACAGATGTTAAAACCTACTAAAATAAAAAGATATGAAAAGTAACATAACAAAATATTTATATTCTCACACACCATTACAAACACAAAGAAAAATTAAACGCAAAACATATTTTACTTTCAAATAACGTTTACACAACAAAACCTATAAAAGGAGCCATCCACCATATTTAAAATTGTAGTTACCTGATTACCAGAGACTGTACCTGGGATTACACTTTCCAAATCCTACTTGTCGAAGAAAGCCAGCTAAAACTCGAAGTAAGTACAAACTATAGAAATATATAGCTACTTAACAATTTTTAAAGACGCAAATAAACTAAATTCCAACATATTTTTTTTTCCAGTTTCTTACAAAACTTTACACCATCCAACCAACTTTACTAAATACTTTGGGGTCGATTAGTATGTCGTGCGGATCGCCACCGCCCGCATGGCGATGGCGATCCGCCCACAATTTTAGTCCGCCCGCATGCCTTCCCCCCCGCCATATTAGTATGGCGGGGGGGGGGACCCCGGTGGATGGAAAGACCATCCACCGGTTTTCCACCGGTCGCCGAGTCGACCGGGCGGAAAAGGGGCTGTATATCTATATTACAATTCATGCTGTGAAATGCCTTTCCATAAAGGCATGCGGTAACTGCATGCGGGTACCTATTGCGGGCCCCCAGGGTATTGGGGGGTTGGAGGGTGCATATGGGGGGGTACCTATGGCACCCCCCTGCATTTGCATGCACAACATGGCAGGCACCACGCGGTGCCTGCCACGTTGTGCATGCAAATGCACAACATGCCTTTTTGCCATTGCAGCGGGTGCAGCTGAAAGCACCGCCCGCCGCAATGTCAGAAATGCGGGATGCGCCCGCCAGTGTGGCGGGCGCATCCTAATCTTCCACACGAGACCGCCGCACATATGGCGGGCGGTCTCATCTCCGTTAGGGTGGCAGGGGGACAAGAGTCCGCCCGCCATCCTAATCAGCCCCTTTATTTGGGACAATATATATCTAAAGTAAGTCACAATATATTTTTTTTTCTCATTTAAAACAAAATGTAAAATAGTTGTTTTATAGTAAATAATGCTAAAACGAACGAGACTTAACCAAAAAAAATAATTATTATTCACTTTACAAAATATATTCAAAGTTAAGATAATGTTTCCGTTTAAACATTTTTTTACACTTGATTCTGAAAATCTGCAGGATTATAATGTATTAAAATTACTATTCTTACTCCAAAGGGTGCTTGCCTGTTAGAAAATGCTGGATAGTGTTTAAGTTAAATTAACTATTCCATCTCCTAGAGGTGTTTGATCCAGAAAATGTGCAAAAAAAGGGTGCTTGCCTGTGAGAAAACACCGGATAATGTTTAGGTTAAAATAACTATTCCAACTCCAAAAGGTGCTTGATTCTGAATCCAAAGAGTTCTTGCCTGTGAGAAAATGCTGGATAGTGTTTAGGTTAAAATAACAATTCCTACTCCAAAGTATGCTTCCCTATGAGAAAATGCTGGATAGTGTTTAAGTTAAAATTACTTTTCCAACTCCAAAAGGTGTTTGACTCAGAAAATATGCACGACAATACTGTATTAAAATTACTATTTCTACTCCAAAGAATGCTTGCCTCACAAAAAATGCTGGATAGTGTTTAGATTAAAATTACTATTCCAACTCCAAAAGATGCTTACCTAAGAGAAAATGCTGGATAGTGTTTAGGTTAAAATAACTATTCCAACTCCAAAAGGTGCTTCCCTGAGAGAAAATGCTGGATAGTGTTTCAGTTAAAATAACTATTCCAACTCCAAAAGGCGCTTGATTCAGAAAATGTGCAGGATAGTAGTATGTTAAAATTACTATTCCTACTCCAAAGGGTGCTTGCCTCACAGAAAATGCTGGATACTGGCAGTGCAGGGATATACAGGACATGCTCTTTGTGACATCGCGGCGGTGCTGCCTGCAGCAGCGACCGCCGCAATGTTAATCGCCAGAATCTGATCGCCGCGGTTGAATTTCAACTGCGGAGCATCCTAATTGGACTGGCGGTTATGCCGCGGTCCTTGCGGGTGGTCTTTTCCCGCTACCATGGCAGTCGGGGAGATTTTCCGACCGCCATCCTAATGGGCCCCTAAGTTATTCTCACTAGGAAACTTCACCAGTAAACTACATATATCTAATAAAACTCAAATTATATTTTTATTTTCAGAAACACAGAAAACCACAACTAATTATCCAACACAAAAGAACATTGCAACATCTAATTCAAAGGTAAGAGAAATTGATTTGTTTTCCTATACAATTAATTAAATTTCCTTCCTCGAAATAAAGCGGGATTGTTAATGTTAAGCCCTTCCCCGCTCATGACGGAACCACTCCGTCATGAGCCACGGGTGCGCTGTGCTCATGACGGAGTGGTTCCGTCATGCTGCGGCCGTTGGCGGCCGCTCCTCCCACGCGGCGTTAATTCCCCGCCTGTGCGGGCGATTAGCGCAGTGGGTGGAGTCATGACGGAACCATGCCGTCATGAGCACAGCTCACCCGTGACTCATGACGGTGTGGTTCCGTCATGAGCACAGCGGCGCTGTCAACCCCCCCAAACCCCCCCAGCGCTGCGGCGGAATTCGCGCCGCAGCGAAGGGGTTAAAATACAACAAAAATAGAGATACATCAAAATAAAAACAATAACGAGATATTAAAAATGCATACATTGTAAACTGTGAAAAAAACTAATAAAAACATACTGTCATTTTCCCTCTAAACAGGTATATATCACTAAATTTTAAATAAATAACATTGTTTATTTCTTTCTTCTCTTTACAGGAAAAAAGTGGCAACACCATCCAAAGAAGCAAAATACATCCAAAGCAAAAGAGGGAACAGGCTGCTGAACCATAGTGGGTATGTTTATTGTAAGGAGAGACTATCTGAACCCAGGTGTCATTGGAGGTGTGAGCAATATTACACAACCCACTGCACAGGCAGAGCGGTTACTCTTGGTGACACTGTTTTAAGGACCACAGACCATAACCACTCTGCCTCTGCAATGGAGATTGAAGTTCGTGAACGAATAAATGAAATTAAAGATATTGCATCCACCTCCATTGAACCCTGTGGTTCACTTTTAAGTGAGGTATCACAACAAATTCCCCCACATGTTGCAAGTAGTATGCCCACAATACCTAATTCGAGAATAATTATTCAATGTCAAAAACAGACAAGAAACCCACAAAGAGTAACACCCCAAACATACTCTGACATTATTATTCCACCTGAACTCTCTGTTACTCCTTCTAATGAACCTTTCATATTGCATGATAACGAAAACCCTCAAAAGAGAATCCTAATATTGAGCACACCACAAAATTTAGTACGGTTAGAAAACAATGCTATTTGGATGATGGATGGAACGTTTAAAAGCACACCCCATCCATTCAAACAAATCTACACTATTCACGCATACATTAACAATACAGTAATTCCCTTAGTATACAGTTTACTATCTGCTAAACAATCCTCAACATACAGTGAATTTTTATTAGTGATAAAATCTAAAACATCTTACAAAAGTCCTAGAAAAGTAATAATTGACTTTGAAATATCTATGATTAATACAATTACAAAAACCTATCCAGAAACCCAAATTCAAGGATGTTACTTTCACTTTTCTCAGGCATATTGGCGCCAACTTCAAAAAACATCCTAAATTGAGGATTATATATCAGACAGTAAACTACAGTTTGAACTCAAAAAACGAACTACACTTTGCTTTGTTCCTCCTGACATTGTACTACTCTTCAATTACTGAATCTGAATATTTTACAGCAAATGAAGATAAATTGGCACCTATACGAAATTATTTTGAAGACACATGGATTGGCCATCTAAGAAGGTCAAGTCACCGAAGGAGACCCTGTTTCCATGTAGACTGGTGGAACTGTTACTCGACCTGCTTAGAAGGAGGGGCAAAAACAAACAATGCCATAGAGGGATGGCACAACTCCTTCAACAAAGCAATTGTCAAATCTCACCCTAATTTCTATCATTTTTGGGAAATTTTGAAGAAGGAGCAAAGATTCCAAGAAATGAGAATGGCGCAATCATTAACAGGTAGTCTGAACCCACGTATTTCTACCAGAACTAAGGAAATGTCAGAAAGACTATTGGGTGTAATTCAACAATTTTCGTTGACAGTGGCTTCAGACTACCTTGATAATCTTTTGCACACATCCTACACTTTTAAAACACATATATTGTACTTGTCTGTTTTACCCTAAAACAACTCCTACTAATTCAATTGAACATATTCAAAACATATTAAAATTATAAATAAAAGTCGGATCTTCTTACCTTCAGAAGTTTCCTATCTTCAACTCTTGGGACTTGCATTCCATCCATTACTTCACCAAGAGTGCTTTTGTTTTTAACCCATAGTAAATAACAGAGAATCCATTTTAAAAATCCATCACCCGATGAAAAATATATTAATATGCACATTAAAAATAGGTGCATATGTGAAAATCCGCACGCAATAAAAAAATCACGAAAAAAAATTTTTTCTGAAAAAACGGAACAAATTCCAACGTTGCAATCCACTTCTAATCGAAATCCAATAACATGTCGATATTGCTAGAAATTCAAAAAACAGAAACCCAAGAAAAAAATGCCGAAAATATTTTTTGTTTTATATAGAAAAAACGCAACACATTACAAAAATTAAATCCATCTAGAGCTAAAATCCTGTAGAAAAAATTAATGAACACATCCAAAGTGTATTACAGTTTAACCAAAGTTTAAATACATACGACAAAACTGATAAAAATGTGTTATTTATTAAACAACGTACCGCTAAATCAAAAAGGTACACATTTCAAAACACTTTTGTTTCATTAAGGGGTCGATTCCGATCCGGGTCGAACAGCTCTCCGAGAGCTGTTCGTAGCCTTACCTTGCGACTGACACGTACCCGTAGCCGGTCCGTCCTGTTGATGAAGTACGATGCGCATAACTGCCAAAACCCCGACCGTCACGTAGGCTGTGATTCAAGCTTCATTCTCCGTTCGAGCCGAAACTCTGAACGCTGAACCGAGTCGCCCGGAAGCAGTATCCATAGCAGTTTCTGCCCGGACAAGTACGATACGTACTTCCTACGCGCCGGACGGGTCGCCATGTACGGCACATCACGGCATCCGTAAAAGAAGCATATCAGCTATGATTCGCGCCACAACTCAATCCACAGCTACGAGATGGACCAGCTTGCAACGGGTACGAGACGGAGCAACAAGCAGCGTGCACGAGACGAACACATCATGAAACCCATCGCGCAGGTCATACCAGTACTCTGCATCTATGACCAGATCAGGAACAGATGCGGGCGGCGCAGACGGTAAGTCAGACACCTACCATACAAACAAATGGCACATACCCGCAAAATGGCACACACACATAGGGGATCCGCATCCTGGCAACTAACAACAGCCCACCATAGGGGTTGTATGACCAGCACCACTACCACCCCCACCCATGGGGCTTATGTTGCCCATCACCCCTGCCAACCCCACTCATAGGGGACCTGTTGCCCATCACCCCTGTCACCCCCACTCAAAGGGCTTATGTTGCCCAGCACTCCTGCCACCCCCACCCATAGGGCTTATGTTGCCCATCACTACTGCCACCCCCACCCATAGGGAACCTGTTGCCCATCACTACTGCCACCCCCACTCATAGGGCTTATGTTGCACATCACTACTGCCACCCCCACCCATAGGGGACCTGTTGCCCATCATTCCTGCCACCCCCACCCATAGGGGACCTGTTGCCCATCACTACTGCCACCCCCACCCATAGGCGACCTGTTGCCCAGCACTACTGCCAACCCCACTCATAGGGCTTATGTTGCCCATCACTCCTGCCACCCCCACCCATAGGGGACCTGTTGTCCATCACCCCTGCCATCCCCACCCATACGGGACCTGTTGCCCAGCACCCCCGCCATCCCCAATCATAGGGTTTATGTTGCCCTTCACCCCTGCCAACCCCACCCATAGGGGACCTGTTGCACACCCCTGCAACCGCCACTTATAGGGCTTATGTTGCCCTTCACCCCTGCCACCCCCACCCATAGGGGACCTGTTGCCCAGCTCCACTGCCACCCCCACTCATAGGGCTTATGTTGCCCTTCACCCCTGCCACCCCCACCCATAGGGGACCTGTTGCCCAGCTCCACTGCCACCCCCACTCATAGGGCTTATGTTGCCCATCACCCCTGCCACCCCTACGCATAGGGCTTATGTTGCCCAGCACTCCTGCCACCCCCACCCATAGGGCTTATGTTGCCCATCACTACTGCCACCCCCACCCATAGGGAACCTGTTGCCCATCACTATTGCCACCCCCACTAATAGGGCTTATGTTGCCCATCACTACTGCCACCCCCACCCATAGGGGACCTGTTGCCCATCACCCCTGCCATCCCCACCCATAGGGGACCTGTTGCCCAGCACTACTGCCACCCCCACCCATAGGATGGGTGATGCACCACACATCCACCATACTCCAACATTAGGTATGTCAGCAAAATACATCCACCCTACATCATGACAACAGTGTGTAGTCTGTGACAGATGCCCACAACAGTGATTATGACTTCAAACATACAATGTAACTACCAGCACATGTGTGACCAAAAATTGAGTGTGGCCTACACAAGGCAAGCATCACAATAGCACGGTGTCAATATAACAATAACACCCCCTCACTGTGTAGAACAAAAGTTAAGTGTGGGGTTCCAAAGTGCAGCAAATGTCGAGCATTGTGGTGATGGGGTCTAAACCCCCCCCTCATCACAGTGACCAAAAGGTAAGTGTCATCATGGTCAAAGCTGCAAATGCCAAACAGCATGTATGATTCCCGGTCCCAACACATGAAACACTTTTGGGGCAAAGTAGTGGTTGTGTCCCCTACCCACAGTGCTGTGAAAACAAAACATACTCTCTGCCATGTGCAGACAAGCACCACACATGGGGCTGACAATACATACAGTGTACAATGACACAAAAGCAGAAGTGACCATCACAAAGCATATACACATCTCGAAAATAGACACACTAATCAAAACAACCTGTGGAGACTGTAGGTGCCAGGTCACAAACTCCCATTCCATGCCAGCAATGGCACCTAACAACCAGGATGAATGTGCAGAATGACGTGATATGACTCACAGGGACAGCAGGGTAAATCACAAAAACAGCATCCAGACAATGGCCCACAACAGCAATACCAATGCACTGATGCAGATGCAAAAACACAAACAGGCAACCTCACACTGCACATCTGACACAACATGTGTGTGTGTGTCTCAGTATACCCAGGCAATTACACAACACATGAGGGGGGCTGAACCACAGTGGCACAGATGTGGACACAGTGCCCTACAAAAGTAAACCATCATTGGGACCCCCTTAGTGGGCAATCAGGCATTGTGAGATGAGTGGGAGCACAAAAGACACATGTGACACAAGCTGGAATGAACACAAACTAACACAGCAAGAGACTGACACACAACAGCACTACCCCCAGGGACCAGACATTGGGGTGACACAAGCATGCATGACACCTCCACTGTGATGACAAAGGTAGATGTCGTACAAACTGTGAAACCCAGACATGTGTCCTGTGCCACAAACGTACATCACATCTACACAAACACAAATCACTCAGCATGGCCCGTCATCCATGGACAAACGAGAGCTAGGGGCCCATCCAAGCAAACATTTACATCAGTCCACCCTCAACACCACACACCCTGAACTGAAACAATGTGCATCTGTGAAGCCCACATGGACAGGTGACATTGTACATGCACCCATGACAAACACAGGAATGTAGGGAGGAACTAAGGTGCACAGACCCATCACACAAGGACAGTTTACAACCCTGGTGAATGACAGACATACTGCACAGTATGCGGTACCTGGCCATGATGTCAAAGCTCGCGTAACCTTCAGAATACCTGCCACAGTCCCAGGACAATGCAGAAGCCAAGGCGAACCACAAGGCACACATGCTGACAACTGCAAACATTGCAGCCCTGAACCGGACAAGTGGGAGCAGTCACACACACATACACATGTCTCAATCACTGAAAGGTATCACCTAGGGACAACTACATGATATTGCGAACAATTAAGTGCCTTGGGGACCCCTGACTGTGTCCCATCTGCGTCTGACAACATCATCACCACTCAGAACTGACAAATCCCAATGATGAAACACCAATTAACAGTAGTGTATCGTGCACCCACACATCTGGCAGCCCATGGCAAAGTTGTGGGATGAACACAGTACCACTCAGCAAGCATAAACAACAGGATCATATCAAGAGAACACTGCCTGTGTATGAAAAGGGATGTGGACACACACATGCTCACACAACACACACCACACACCATGGGCCCAGGCTGTTTCACGGTACAACACACTTACTTGAGGGGACCCAACTCCTGTGGAAGCCCAGCTGTGCCAAACATAGTCACAGCACGTCTCACTCATGTTAGCAGAACACTTGGTCAGTCAGCCATCAGTTACCACACAATGAAGGCTCTGCTCACAACAGCCTGGGTACGTGAGTCTCCCCTAAGTTCTCTGCACATACTCAACACATATGTACAGCAAGTTGCACAGAGGACCCAGTTGCTCCTATACCAATGATGCCCACACCTGTAGGTCCAGTGGTGATGCGCCCAAAGTCAGGGAAATAGACAAATTGGACAATGAGAAGAACAAGTTACTTACCTTCGGTAACGCTTTTTCTGGTGGATACAGTATCTGCCTGTGGATTCCTCACCTTGTGAATATCCCCTGCGCCAGCAACATTCGGAAACTTTTGTAGCAGTCCACGCTGATGGGGTCGAAGACGACGTCACAGAGACACGGCTCCGCTTGCGACTCCGCTGACGTCACCGGCTCCATAAGAAGACCTCGTCAGTTCCGCCCTTTTTTCCGTGCCTTCGAGGCACACGGACAGACTGACAGCAATATATACACAGTATACACAGTACATGATATGCAAAGCAACACAGTGTGGAGAATAAATAGCAAGGCACAAGAAATAACATAATGCCTTTGACAGTAACAAAACACATTTGAAACACCATCAATAGAATTACAGGTATAGAATTACAGGTATAGAAGGATGGACAACGGGGAGGCGGGTGGGCCAGTGAGGAATCCACAGGCAGATACTGTATCCACCAGAAAAAGCGTCACCGAAGGTAAGTAACTTGTTCTTCTGATGGATACATCTGCCAGTGGATTCCTCACCTTGTGAATAGATTCCACAGCAGTCCCCACTCCCGGAGGAGGGTGTCCACCCTTCTATACCAGAAAATCCTGAAGGACGGATCGCTCAAAATGACCGTCCCTCCTCACCTCGGTGTCTAAGCAATAATGTTTTGCGAAGATGTGGAGGGAGGCCCAAGTTGCCGCCCTACAAATGTCCTCCACAGGAACACCCCAAGACAAAGCAGACGTGGAAGACTTTGCTCTAGTGGAATGAGCTCTCAAACCCTCCGGAAAGGGTGCACTTGTGCACCGCTCGACCTTTCCTGCAGCCAGCAAAGCCCACGAAGCCCACGAAGAGCTGATCATCAACCCTGAAGTCCTTTGTCCTGTCCAGGTAGAAGCTCACCGCCCTCTTAGGGTCCAATCGATGAAGCCGCTCCTCCTCCTTGGAAGGGTGAGGGGGAGGATAGAAGGAAGGAAGGGTAATGGACTGCCCCAGATGGAAGGGAGTTACCACCTTAGGCAAAAACGCAGCCCTGGTCCTTAGAGCCATTCGTTCAGCATGCAGTCAAGAATGGGGGTTTTGAACTTAGAGATTGAAGCTCATTTACCCTCCTTGCCGAGGTGATTGCAATGAGGAATACCGTCTTAAAGGACAACAGCCTCAAGGGACATTTGTGTAAGGGCTCGAAGGGAGAACCCATAAGATAAGTTAATACCAGGTTTAAGTCCCATTGAGGCATAATAAAAAGAGTCGGAGGAAACTTGTTTGTAAGGCCCTTTATAAAACGAAGAACAATAGGTGATTTGAATAATGACGGCTGATCCGGCAAACAAAGGAAAGCCGACAAAGCTGATAAATATCCTTTCACAGTAGCCACAGCAAAGCCTTGCTGAGCCAGAGAAAGGGCAAACTGTAGAATGTTAGATAGACGAGCCTTCAAGGGATCAATGGACCTCTCTCCGCACCAAAGCACAAATTTAGACCACCTATATGAATATATAGATTTGGTGGAGTGTCGCCTGGCCGATAAAATAACATCCACCACATCTGGGTGAGCATCTTGAACTTCTCCTGTTTCAGGTAAAAGTTCAAGATTCTGAGGTCCAGTATTGGATGCAATTGCCGTCCTTTTTGGGAATCAGAAAATACCGGGAGTAGCATCCCCGACCCCTCTCCTGCTCTGGAACCCCCTCTATCGCACCTTTTTGAAACAGCTTCAGGACTTCCTCCTGTAGGAGAAGACGGTGGTCCTCCGAGCAAGCACCTTGACAAGGAGGGTAATTCGGAGGGAACTCCCGAAAGGGAAGGGAGTACCCATTTTCTACAAGATCCAGAACCCAGAGATCTGTAGTTACAGATTCCCAATCTTGTAGAAAATGGGTAAGCCGGCCCCCCACAGGACCAGCATGATCCGGAATGTCGAATCTAGGGCTGCTTTGGGGTGGTGGGAGGGGCTGAGGAAGAGGAAGAGGAGGAGGAGAGTTGACGGCCACGTGAGCGGCCCCTGATTCTTCCTCTGTATCCCTTGGACAAAGAGCCTTGCTGTTGTTGCTGCTGCTGTTGCTGGGTCGGTCTATAAGAGCGAAAAGTCGCCCGTCCAAAGCCCCTATATCTTTTGAAAGATCCTCTCGGCTGGGATTGAAGACCCAACGACCTAGCCGTAGCCTTACTCTCCTTGAAGCGTTCGAGAGCAGCATCCGCCTTCTTACCAAACAAACCAGACCCATCAAAAGGCAAGTCCAATAAAGTCGACTGCACATCCGAAGAGAATTCGGAGGACTTTGGCCATGCACCCCTCCTGGTGGCGACAGAAGACCCCATGACTCTGGCAACTGAATCTGCTGTGCCCAGTCCACTTTGAATGACTTGGCGTGCAGCCGCCTGGGCATCAGTCAGAACTTCATTGAAGCCGGCCCTATCCTCCTCCGATAGCTTTGGTGCCAATTTTTTCGCTGAGTCCATGAGCGCGTGGATATAGCACCCCAACAAACACGTTGCGTTTGTCGACTTAAGAGCCATACTGGCTGATGAAAAGACCTTTTTGGCCAATTGGTCTACCTTTTTGGCCTCTCTGTCCCCTGGAACCTGAGGAAAGGCACCCTTGGACCTTCCCAAACAAGCCGCCTGAACTACCAAGCTCTCAGGCGATGGGTGCGAAGGTAAAAACTCAGGGTCCCCTGGAGCCGCTCTATATCTCCCTGCAACTGTCCTGGAGACCGCAGGAGCTGAAAAAGGCTTGCGCCATACCTCTAGTACAGGGTCCATAATGGCCTCATTAAAGGGCAACAAAGGCTCCGAGACTGCAGTAGGCAAATGCAGTACCTCAGTAAGAATGTTAGACCTGAACTCCGTGGTTGGTAACTGAAGGTCTAACAACTCCGCAGCCTTCCTGATGACCGCATGATACGGCGCTGCATCTTTAGAGGGCTCATCTGATGGTGGAGTGATTTCCGACTCTGTAGACAAATCCAGTCCACTTGCCTCCTTTAGCTCTTCAAACACTTCATCAGATTCAACTAACTCTCCTGCTTCAGCTTCTTCCAAAAGAAATCTTCTCTCATCCACCACTCTCTGTGCTTCCCTTCTGGAACGAATCCGCACCAGCGGCGTCGGCGGCGCCGTGTTCGAATCTGACGGCGCCGAACACGGATCCGCAGGAGCAGCCGGCGTCGAACGAAGTCGAGTCGGCGCCGGTGAAGAGGGAAGCGGTGTCGATGTTCTCGGCGCCGGTAGCTGCCAAGACGGCGTCGCCGGAAAGAATGGCATGAATGGAGCTTGAGGATAGACCTGCGGCACTCCCAGATTAAAAGCCATCGGACCCACAGGTGCACCAGAGGTATACATGGCCCTTGAAAACACCCCGTACATGGCATTTAGATAATGTGTGGGGTCCTGACCTGGACCAGGGAAAGCAGGATACTGGTCAGGTATCACCGGACTCGGGCCTGCCGGCGCCGATGGTGGAACAAGCGGCGTCACAGGCTCACCCGGGGCTTGAAGATCCTCGACCGGGGCCGGAGACGGAGCCGGAGAATAAGCTGGAGCCGGAGATGGAACCGGCATCGGGATGACACCGGAACCGGAGATGTAGCCGGAGCCGGCGAAGTCACCGGAGAAGAAGGAGCTGGAGGTGAAGTCGGGACTGGAGAAGGAGACACAGACTCTCTCCGACGTCGAGTAGGCGACTTCGACTTCGGAGCCGAACCTTTATCGGAGTGATGATGTGAAGAATGCCTCCTCTTCTTCTTATGCTTCTTACTTCTCGAAGCATGCCCCGAAGTCGATTTGGACGCCGACCTCGACCTGGATCTAGACTTCCTTCTTCCTCTTTTTTCCATCTTCATCCGAGCGATGAAGAGCTTCGCCTCTCTTTCTTTAAGAGCTTTCGAGCTCATCTTGCGGCAGTTGGAACAACCATCCACATCGTGGTCGGATGAAAGACACCAAACACAATCTTCGTGTGGGTCTGTAATAGACATGTGCTTGCCACATTCTCGACAGGGCTTGAAACCCGACTTCCTAGTCGACATCTTCCCGAAGAAAGACAGATAAATCCAGAAAATAGACAAAATAACAAGTGAAGCTACTAATAACGATTCCCGAAATCCGTTGGCGTCCTCGGCGCGGAAAAAAGGGAACTGACGTCATCACGCCGACGAGGTCTTCTCATGGAGCCAGTGACGTCAGCGGAGTCGCGAGCGGAGCCGTGTCTCTGTGACGTCGTCTTCGACCCCATCGGCGTGGACTGCTACAAAAGTTTCCGAATGTTGCTGGCGCAGGGGATATTCACAAGGTGAGGAATCCACTGGCAGATGTATCCATCAGAAGCACATCATATGTGCATGGGTGCAAGCCACAGATGTGACCATGCAAATGAAATGTTCACAGAGATGTCCACAAATTGTTGATCATGACACACCCAGTTAGCTGCAAAGGATGACATGGATACCAACCAGAATAGGATACATATCTCATGGACCACATGGAGTACCTCACACCAACACCTCAGTATTCAACATTGTAAATCCAGCATTACAACAGCAAGGTCATGCTAAACATCATCAACCTAATGTACAGCTAAATCAAGTTCACAAGGATAAAGAAAAAAGCTTTATTCAGCACATGAAAATTTAAACGTCCGTTCAAACAAAAGGCCAATGGCCAGTATATTATCAAATGACAAGGAGTGAACTTGAGTGACAACTGTCACACGTTGCTTGCCTGCACTGATAAGGACAGGGGACATCCCCTCGGAGGGGCATACATGGGGGCAGGCCAGGCACCGCAGGGACAGGATTAGGGAGCAGCAGAAGGAGGCAGTGAAGGGGTGGTGGATGCAGGAGAGTCACTGGCAACTGCAGTGGAGCTGCCTGAAGTGGTGGGTGCAGTCACAACTGTGGGGCACAAGTCAGATGGGGTGGGTGCCGGCACAAATTCAGTGGGCAGGTCAGATGGAGTGGATTGGGTCCCCACTGCAGTAGCCAAGTCAGACGGGGTGGTCGTGGACTCCACTGCAGTGCCTAAATCCATGTGAGCGGAATGGGGTTCAGGTGAGGTCGGCAGGACAGAGGGGGGGGACACGGTCCCCACATCAGTGGCACTAACCGTCTGACCGTGTGTGGAGGAGCAAGTGGTGGGGAGGGGAGGGCCTCAGCATTTTGGGGATGGTGTATCTGTGGGTGGGGGAACCCGGGGCAGGGTGTGGCGGGGGAACCTCTGGAGTGGTGGCCTAGTGGATGGAGGATATAGACTTCGTCTTGGAGCTGCGTGGCGGGGTTGGGGTATTGCTCTTCCGGCTCGGGGGGACTTGGGTGGGGGCCTCAGTCTAACTGTGCCTGGGAGATGGTGTCCGGGTGTGAGGGGCACTCTCCTCTGTGTGTGGAGTCTTCCTCTTCCCCTTGTAGTCTGGATCTACTGGGTCGGTGGAGAAGAGGCCAAGGTCACAGAGGAAGAGCTTCTGTGGAGATGGGGTTGCAGGTGAGGCAGGGAAGGGGGCTGGGAGGGAGAGGTTTCGGAGGACTGCGGAGTGGTTGTGGATGACTGTGTGTGTGTTTGCAAACCATCCCCTGTGAGTGTGGCATCAGTCCCCTGCACTTGCTTGCGTGCACGTCTAGACCTTGGTTTGGGTGTTTGTGTGCTGCCCGTGTCTGTGGCTTTGTGAGAATGTGCAGGTGTGTGTGTGCTTGGGACAGGTAGGCTGCTAGGAATCATGGGTGGTGCAGGGGTAGGAGGGTTGCAGGACTTTTGGAGGAGGAATACTGCTACCGTCAGTGAGGAGGCCCCGGACTGATTGGTCCTCTGTAGGGCTGACATGCCCGATGAAATGCCCTCCATGAACCACACCAGTTGCGTCAACAGACTGGGGTGTGCATGGATGACACTCAGCATCAATGTCTGCCCTACATGGATCTGTCTAAGTAAGTCCACAGACTCCTCACTCAGGGCAGCAGGGGACACAGGGGCAGGGGGTGCGGTACCTGGCACAAAGGAGACATGCTCCAGAACACGGGAGCCTCCACGGACCTCTGAGATGGGAGCCGATGGGAGAGTGGTGATGGTGGTGGTGGGGGCGGTGGCGCGGACAGGCTCACTAGCTGGGTTTTGGTGGCTGCTGACACCCGCCTCCACAAGGGAGTCATCCTCAGAGCTACTGTGGCCCTCAGCTGGGGTGGATGGTGCTGAGGACTCCTTGGTGTGGATCCGCTCGCCCTCCATGCCACTGGGTCCCCCCCGACTCCTCTCCTTCTGTCCCAGTCAGGCTCTGTGGCTCCTCCTGGTCCTTGGAGCTGTCCCCTCCTGTGGCCGTGGATGTATCTGGATAGAAATAGTAAGAAAGAGAACAACATCAGTCACCTGTACTGACTGCACACACCACAGTGAGTACATCACATTACAGGGCAAGGCCTAGCATCATCAGCTGAACACTGCTCAAAGTGCCAACACTGTTTAGAATAAGCCAATTGTCATTCTCACCATCAACCATGGCACACATATCCCTCCTGGACTTGCACCCATATGTCTGTTGCATGTTGGATGCTAATACCCCAATGTGCCGACATGCACCACCCACACATTTGTTGGACATGCAAGTGAACATGTAGGAGTAGGTCACTATACACACAGCACATCTCTTGGCACTGACTCAGTACAGGTGTCCGGATGAAAGGATGGGCAGAGACTCATTTCACATGCTTGTGATGCATGCCAGCAACACACACTATGATGTTCTCATGTCCTGATAGTCAATGCCACACTGGGGTGCATGGTGCACACTTGAACACAATGCAAGTCAACACTGTCTCCTGTCACAGGGGCAGGGCATCCAGACAACAACAGTATGCACTGTGTAACAATCATAGCTCAGGGGTAAAGCAAACTCTGCAGATGACAAGTGCACTTGCCCATCCCCTGCAAACAACATATTTGGGACCCAGACGACCCCACATCATGCAAATCAGACATATGAGTCTCTGCGAACACAACTCCCTGTACATTAGCACATCACAGTCTGCTGTGCATGTAACCCAGCTGCCTGAAGTGCACAGTTGCATATACCATTGTGCGCTGTCAGATGATCATAAACCTATATGTCACACAGGTCTTGTCTCTCACAGTCACATCTCAGATGTCCTGCTGACCCTCAAAATCATGGACACCCCAGTTGTACGTAACAGGAAGCCACACCATAATGACACAGAGGGAGATACCTGAAGGCACATGTCACTAAGCACAACAAGTAAGTTGATACACAGGAGTGGGATACCAAAGTGTTTGTAAATGCCCTTGAGTAGGCATGACTGCCCAGGTCTACGTGAAACAGTGTTTGGCCCTGGACAGTAATCAGGTGGCTAAGCAAGTGTGACATACTTTATATACATACTCCTGAGGCCCACAAATTGGAGTCCCCTACTGCATGGTTTTGTTTGAAATACCCCAGCCACATGTGGCGAGTCAGACCAGCAGTTGGAACACATATCAAGGGCACACACAGATCACATGTCAGATCCCAGGCAGTGGGTAAACAATTGACCCACCCATGAAACACACAACGGGAACAGATGCTGTCCGGAAGCTGAAGCATGGCTGAATGCAGGGACACAGTGCCCTAGTGACACAAGCAACAGACTGTAGGGGCCACACCTGTGGAACAGATGAGAAGGGTGCATCACACAATTGAGGGACATGAGTATTGAACTACAAGACCTACGTAACGTGGAAGTGTGACCAGGCCAAAAGACTGCAATTAGCATGTCAGACATAGTACACAGATTAGGTATGGATTTACCCCCTCCTTGCTGCTGTCTGGCCTTCAGCTGCCTATCCAGGTCCGCGAAGACCACCACCAGTATCCGGAGCACGTGGGGGGTCAGGGTCCCGTGTCCGCCCCTCCTGCGAGGAGGTGACAGCTTCAGCTGGACTCTTGCGATCCTCCGGGTTTAGCTCCGAAGGTCCTGCCACCTCTTCTGGCAGTTGCGGATCCGGCGCTTGTAGACCCCCACCGAACGAACTGCCCGGCCGATGGTCAGCCATATCTCCTGCTTCTGGTGGGCATCAACCTGTGAGGATGACAAAGTTAAAACTACATTAACACACATGCCCCATAATTGTGCTGCACACATTTGGATATACATGTCATCATCACAAAGGGAAATGAGTTACACAGGTAGTGCAACCATGGAAAAGGACAAATAACCTGCATGTCTGACATGTTAACAATCTGGGAAGTTTAAGCAAGCACAAATGCACTTTAGCAGCAGAACACCTGTTCATTAAATGTACCTAAACACTTTGGGGGATGCAAGTACTCAGTGAGAATGCTTGCCACTAGTGTACACACTGCTAGTCAGACAACATGCATAATTCAGAAGGCAGTGGACTGCACACTCACCTGCTCCCCTGGTTTCCCATACAGCTTGCTGTACTGTGGAAGGAGCCCGTCCAGCAGGGCCTGGTTCTCCTCCTCAGTAAAGGCTGGGGCCTTCTCCAGAGTACGTGCCATAGCAGGAGCCAGAGGATGCAGAGACAGCAGCAGTGGTAGCAGGGATGTGGTCCAGTAGCATGTAGTGCAGGCAAGTGAGCTCCCTGGGGGCCAGCCAGCCTTATATCTGTGCTGCAGAGGCAGACTCTGTGCCATGTGTCCCCAGTGATAGGTCCAACACGGTTGCATTCTATGAATCTGGCCAATCCATTTAAATGTACGACTCGTACACGTCTTCTGCATTGTTCAAATCTTCACCTTGATAAAACCCTAGGAATTGCAACATTGTTGTAGGCATCCAACTGAATTTCCAGCGCACAACTCGTACAAGTTTTGAATCCGCATCCGTCTCGATGACAGTCCAGAGCCAATGGGTGCGCCCGGCTCCGCCAACTGACTGTACAACACGTAGTTTGAAAATACACATGCACCCATCTCCATACGATGCAATGGCCAAGGCGTATGCCTGTCTCGGACCATGCCTGCCACGCATGCATGATAGTCACCCGCGTCGGACCTCATTGCAGTCAATGGCAAAGCATACGCACTGCTCGGTCATGAAGCGTGCAATGCGTACGCATGGTCACCCGCGTCGGACCTCATTGCAGTCGATGGCAAAGCGTACGCACGGCTCCGTCATGAAGTGTGCAATGAGTACGCATTGTCACGCGCGTCGGACCTTATTGCAGTCAATGGCAAAGAGTACGCACGGCTCCGTCATGAAGTGTGCAATGAGTACACATTGTCACCCGCGTCGGACATCATTGGTGCAACTATTTGACGGCTTCAACACACAATTACTTGCCAGGGACACATGTGCACACCTACTACACTACCGCATTGGCCACACAGTGTCCCATGGCATGTAATGCTGCATTCCCTGTGTGTTGGGGGGGGGGCAACATCTGGTTTGTTGTGTGGCACTTTTGTTCAGCCACTCCCAGGCTGTGCACGTGTTCATGGGGGCATAATCCTTTGTGTGTTGTGCACATTACCACTGTGATGTGCAACTGTACAGTAATGGGCATGAGTCACGGACACAGTTGCAGGTTGGATATGTCTAGGACATGTCACATACACCCCGAGTCCTGGGGTGATGGCAGGTACATCACAGTGAGACCTGTAGCCCCAATTCAGATGTGCACCCACAGTCTGTATGCATGTTGTGTCTCAGATGTGGATGAGCAAATGTGCCCAATGGGAGACAGTCTCCACATCCATGTGGTATATGCAGCAACCTTGATGATGTGTGGGTGTCTATGAGACGTACATGTAGGGCCTGCAGCGACAACAGTGGCCACTACCTGTGGGACTCACGCTTGCCTAATTGTGATGTGTACTTGATACGCCATGTCCATGCCAGTGTCGATGTGGCAATACAGGGACCCTGGGAACCTGCATGGCAAAGATCTGTGATGCCTGGGAGACATCAGGCCTCACTTGTCACTGTGGTGTATTTGTAACGACACAGCAGTACATAGGTCGGGTGACACAGCCCAATGATTGGCCATTGCACTACATGGGACTTATGTGGACATGTGGAATTGAGATGTGAGGTGATGGTCATGTAGGTGACATATGTGTCCATGCCCAACAGCACACACCTCAGTACATTGTGTAATGTCATGATGTATCATGTGATATTGAACCTGGTCATGGCCACATGGGTGGATGAACCGACAATCTTCCTTTGTTCATCTCTGTTTTGCAGGACACCAGCTGTCCATCGACCGTTCCCAGACCTTGAAACCATGCAGGAACGTGACTGCATCCGACGGTACCGCTTCACCAGGTCACTGATTGAGGAGTTGGCGCAACATCTGCTACCTCGCCGGACATACCCTACAGCACTGACCACAGAGGTGAAGGCGATAGCAGCCCTGCACTTCTTTGCTACTGGTACCTTCCAGTACACTGTGGCTACAGCAGGTGGTATGTCGCAAACTATGTTTAATCGTGTGCTACGCGATGTCTTGGAGGGGATGTTGCATTTCCTTGACCTGTACATCAAGTTCCCTAGCCCAGCTGAACTCCCTGAAATAAAGGATGCCTTTTATACACTGGGGAGGATGCCGAACGTCATTGGATCTATTGATGGTACACATGTGGCCCTGATACCACCACAGGCACATGAGCAGGCATAACGGAACAAGAAATATTTCCACTCGATCAATGCTCTGGTAGGATGTCTTGCAGACATGTGTATCACATATGTGTGTGCACAGTTCTCTGGTTCTGCGCACGATGCCTACATAATGAGGAGTAGTCGCATTGCAACGCTGATGTCACAGATGCCAGATCAGCGTGCCTGGCTTGTCGGTGTGTACTGACTGTTTACCATTGTGTGTGTTTGGCAATGTTGTATTCCGCACTCCTACAAAACTCAGCTACTTGTTAATTTTTTTGTGTGTAGGTGACTCCGGATACCCCAACATGCCGTGGTTGCTGACGTCCCTCAGGAACCCTGTGATACAAGTTGAGATGTGCTACAATGAGGCACATGATCGGAGCAGGAGGGTGATTGAGCAGACATTTGGCCTCCTGAAAAGCCACTTTCACTGCCTGGACAAGACCGGAGGGGCCCTCCCATATGAGCCTGCAAAGGTGTGCAAAATTATCCTTGTATGCTGCATGCTACACAACATCGCAGTGCGGAAGAAGGTGCCTCTCATCCAGGACGACGATGACCTACCTCCGCCACCTGTGGAGGATCCCGGCCTGGGCCACAATGCCAGTGACGATGAGGACGAGGGCGACGTCCGCTCACAGCTCATCAACAACTTCTTCACATGAATGAGAGTTTCCAGGGTTGCTATGTCAATGTATGGAGTTAGCCTGAAATGTGTTGTGGCTGCTCTGTTGCTGTCTGAGTGTGTCTGTGTGCCACTTGACTGGATGTGTGCAGTGATGTGTCCATTCAGGTGGTGTGTACTCCACAATAGGGTAGTACTGCTAACTTGTTTCTTGTGACATGTTTTGTGCATGTGTATTGCATTTCTCTCCTGTTCTGCTGTGCTTTTGACTGGGTCTTGTGTCTGTCCTTCCCAGGGTAATTTGCCTGTTGTTTGGTCAACACTGACCCCCAACACCCAGAATCCAACACCAGTGTGGGAGTAGTCAATTGACATCAAGTGATGTGCCACACACCGCTGGACTTCAATTCTCAGACACTCTGTGACCGTGTGCCCACCGTAACGTACAATTACCTTGCAACTATTGTGGAATAAACATGTTGCTGATGTGTAATGAACCTGTGCTATGCTTTGTTAGGTGCGTTGTCTGTCTTCCCACATCTGATTGACATTTGCTTACCTCACCTGTGGACTAGTTACCACTGACTGTGGATAGGTGTTGTGTCTGTGCATACCAATGTGTTTCAGGTCAGCATCATTGTGTGGGATGAGTAACATGGCCATGGTGAGTATGTGTTGTGTTGCCATAGTGGTGTGTCTCCCTCATATGTGTCACATCACCATGACTCACCTAACGTTGGTCACATTGTTGTAGTATTTGGCATGCACTGTGTTGTTTAGCAGATTGACGTCTCTATGACACATGACAAGCTGGAGTCACAACAGAGGTGTACTGGTGAGTTTATTTTCGGACGTGTGCGGAAAGTGCACAGGATGGTGGGTGCTATACATTGGTTTTTGAATCCAAAGTTCACATTAGAGTTGGAAGTGCTGGTAGATGAAATGTCCAAAGTAAAGTCCACAGTCATCTGCTACATTGGACTAACATGAACCCTCCATGTCATGTGGGCGGGTTGTGTGCGAATGAACAAGGTGAACGGGTTGCGCACAAAGAACATTGTCCAGAACAGGTTTAGAGGCCCTGGGGGATGTGCTGGGACATCTGCCTCTCACATGTCCTTCTTCGGACGACCCCTCTTCTTCTTGGGGGGGGATCCTCAGGTGCAGGCCTCTGCAGTGCAGGGGACTCTCCGCCAGAGTCCTCCTCTCTCCCTGTGGCGCTGGCAGAGGGTGTTGCAACAGATGTTGTGGCCACACAGGGAGGTATGGACAGGTCTGTGCTGATCTGGCGGAGGCATTGGAGTATGTCCCGATGCACCACAGTAAGGGCATCCCACTTTGCCTCCATGCGGGCATGGTGGGCAGCCTTCTCCTGTTGTATGTCCTTTGAGGATCCCCACTACCTGGCCAAATCCTCCGGTGCTATCCTGGTATGCATCTATGATGCATGCCAGTTGGGAGTCATCATGCAGTCCAGACCCCTCTGCAAGGCGCGCCCTCTGCCTCCGACCCCTCCCAGCACCCCTATCCACACGAGCAGGACCAGCGGCGGGCTGCACAGCTGACACTGGGACCCCTTGGGTGGTGTTGCTGGTGGTGTTTGCTGTAGCTTCCGGGGGGTCCTGTGTCCCTGTGCTGTGGGTGTTCAGTGGCCTTGGTCTGTCCGTGTTGGCGGGGGTGCCCTGTCGGTTTCCAGATGCTGGAGGCGTGGGTACAGGGGGTGCAGATGTTGATGCTGCTGGTGCTGCATGATGACTCACACCGGAGGGGCCAGGTTGGTCGTCGTCATCCGAAGAGGACCGAGACAGAGTCAAACCAGAGAGCTCAGTGTCCACCTGAGTCTGGGATTGGGAATCCTCTTCATTTGGAGCTGGGTCCCCAGCACCACCTGTGTTTGGAAGAGACACACAATGTAAGTTATGTTTCTACAGGCATCAATGGTTCACAAACATGACATATTCTACTGTACGAACGGATGCCTGCCTGTACACTGCTTTTTAGGTCTCGCCTGACCCAGCGCATGCGCTGGTCTGGCGAGACTTATTGAGAGGGCTCCAAAAAGTGCTACCAGGCCAGCCTAAAGCTACAGTGCATGTGCGCGGGCGCGCGCGCCGCGCTTTACCGCAATTACTTTCACTTTGGCGGCCCCACGGCCGCTTTGATGTTTGATCGTGATCCCGATCGGATCACTTTAAGTTTCGCGGCCGCACGGCCACTTTGCATAGCCAATAGGTCTCGCTTTTGGGACCTTATAAGTATTTAGTTATGCAACTGTTGCATGGCTAAACACTTATAAGGTCCCAAAGGCGAATGCTTGTTTCCAGCTTGTCACGGACAGAGATTGATATTGTTGTAGCACATTGCCCAGCCATGAGGAAACATTTCAATGTGCATTTCGAAGTGTGTGCATGCCCAGCTCATGGATAGATTTGTCTGTACATGATCATTGCTACTCAAGGGCCATCACGTTGCTGACACAGGTGTGTCATCCCTGTACACATGTAAGCTTTAACAAGGACATACGTGCTATTCCACTGGGGATATGTTGTACTATTGGGGCATGTGTGGTAGCAGAGTTTGCTAGTCTTTGTGTGCCACATTGGTGTATTGGTACAACATGGTCACAGTCCGGTATGCCTGTGATCTCTTTGGAGGAAGTGTTTTCTTCCATGGTTCCTAGTTCCCATCTCATTTATACAACTGATGAGGTCACCATTGTTAATGAGTCTGGTGCTGAGTTTTGTACATGCATATGTGAATTGACTTGTCAATGTTCTCCATGGTGACATGGATTGGGCAAGGTAGCACTCTGGCTTTTCAATGCTCATGACAGTGAGGGCCGGTGGTGTGTGTGTTGCAGTTTGGCCGCTGTGAGTAGCAGGTCTCCTCCAATGCTGTCCATGTTTGACCTTGTGTCTACAGTGTCTATGTCAGTGAGCGGTGTGTTGTGTGAAGGATGCCTATGTTTCAGCACGATGTAGGGGTGGAATGCAGCTCACAACAGCACCGAGTGTGAATGTGACCATGGTATGTTGTCGGCTATATTGGTGTGTCCATTCCATTCACTGTTAGATGTCCCCTGTCAATGATGTATATGTGATTTCCTGTGTGTTTTGTACAATGTACCAGATATATGGCTCTCCACATTTGTAATCTGCAAGACACACCTCCCCTGCCCGGCCAGGGGGCACCCCTGGACACTGCATCCTCAGACAATGATTTAGAACATATGTTTGCAATGGCTGTGTGTGCGACCGGGTTTTGTTTGGTCAGTGCATATGTGTGATTGTCAGCCACATCATTTCTCGGGCCCAGTGTCAGACATCTTGACAGTCCCTTCCCACACCCTGTGGGGCGAGCATGGTTCAGTGTGAGCTTGATGGGCCATGTGGGTGGGTGGGGATTGTCTGTGACTGCAAGTCCCATCATGCTCTTGGCTACACCCCCCTTCCCAGCATGCCCATACTTCCTTCCTTTTGACTCTGCTTCCCTGTGAGGGAGTGTGACAGCAATGGCAAGATGGCTGACTGTGAAGTCCTGGTGTTTGTTGTTGCCCAGTTCCCAGCAGGGCCTTGTGCTCCCCACAACAGAGCCCAGTGTCAGACATCTTGTCAGTCCCTTCCCACTCCCTGTGAGTCGAGCATGGTTCAGTGTGAGCTTGATGGGTCATGTGGGTGGGTGGGGATTGTCTGTGACTGTAACTCCCATCATGCTCTTGGCTACACCCCCCTTCCCAGCATGCCCATACTTCCTTCCTTTTGACTCTGCTTCCCTGTGAGGGAGTGTGACAGCAATGGCAAGATGGCTGACTGTGAAATCCTGGTGTTTGTTTGGCTACAAGTCCAAAGAGAGCCCCTGTGCTTCACACAGCATCACCCAGTACGGGGTATCTTTTGCTGATATTTCACTGTGGTGTGGGTCAATGCATTCTACCCGGTGAGTTGTGTGGAGTTTGTGTTGGGGGGCGTGTGTGTCTCCACATGCTGGTAAGTATGGTCAGAGCTGTCAGTCCTCCTTCCCACCCGGCCAGACATCCCACCATGAAACATGCTTCCATTGGAGGGCGTGCAAGTTGTCTTTCAGGATGTTAGTCAGTCAGTGGTGTCCTGCTTCTGATTTGCACATAACCCCTACAAGGGGCTTGTGCTCCCCACAGCAGGACCCAGTGTCAGCCATCTTGTCAGTCATTTTCCACTCCCTGTGATGTGGGCATGGTTCAGAGAGGTCTTGATGAGCCAATTTGGATGGGGAGCATTATCTGTGACTACAAACCTCATCATGCTTTTGGATACACTCACTTCACCTGCATCCTCACTATTCCTTCCTGTCAGTCAGCTGCACTGTGAGGTAGTGTGTTTGTGATGGCAAACTGTCTGGCAGTGTTTATTTGGCTTTGTGCCACTGCCTTGCTCTATTTGTTTGTAGGTTGGTACATGTCATAACACAGTTCCAAGTCACTATGAGATAGCAGGTATTGGGTTTGTCTGACTAGCATACACATCTTGGGATGATTATCTATTGGTTACTGTGGCTTTGCTTGCGGTGCAAGGTTTCACTGTCCCCTTGCCACACAATATTGGGTATGTTGTTTGTGTACTCACCAGGCTCTGGTATGTCTGTTAGACCATGGACGCTCTCTGGTGGTAGGATGTCCCGCACCTTCTCCTCCCAGGTCCTGAAGTAGACTGGTTTGGCAGGAGGGCCACCGCCGGTGTACTGACTCAAGGCATGATCTTTCTCAATGAGTTTTTTTACCCTCCTGCGCACGTCATACCACCTGTTCTGGATATCGTCCTTTGTGCGCTTTGCTGGTGCTTGTGCGTTCACCTTGTCCACAAGCCTCGCCCACATCTTGGTTTTCTGTGACATGGGGGTCCTGTGGACCAATGTACCAAACAAATGTGGCTCTACTCTGATGATCTCGTCGACCAGCACTTCTAACTCACTATCTGTGAACTTTGGATTCTTCTTTGGGGGCATGGTGATGGGTGGTGGTGGTGAGTGATGTGTGTGTGAGGGTGCAAGTGAGGGTGGGTTAGTGTTGGTTTAGCTAGCTGTATGTGTGAGTGCTTTTGGTGAGGTGCCGATGGTGTGTGAGTTGTGTGATGGGTGAGTTGTGTGTGTGTGTCTGTGGTTGCTGTGTGATGGTGTTTGCTGCTGGCTGTGTCTCCTATTTGCAAGGGATCATGGTAGTGATTGAAGTCCTTTATATAGGTGGAGTTGTGGGTGTGTCTTTGTCCCAGGTTTTTTTTATTTGATATTTATTGGCTTTGTCATTGCTTGTTTGGTCCTTTTTTTGTCTTTTTTCCTTTGGGTTTTCTAGGCATGAAGGAGACGTTCTTCTGACCGAGACGGACGCTGATGTTGGCTCGTGCAGGCTTCTCCGCCTCGTTCACGCTAACTATCTTCTGTGTTTCATATGCATCGTTGCGGAGATCTCTATTACTTGTGGGCCCGGTTTTCTGTGCGTGTCGGTCGTGCGGCTTGGTCTCCGTGCGAGTCGGTCTGGGTTTACATGCATTGCATCGTACTGCGCGGGTCGGACATCGCGGGTATGTGTCGGTCAGGTTCATTCAGGGTTCGTGTCGGTCGGTGAAACTCGCGTCGGTTTTCCGGCCGAATCACTATTTTCCCTACGGCTCGGTCGTACGGTTTGTATTCCGTACGTGTCGGTTGTAATTCACACGAGTTGCATTGTACTGCACGGGTCGTATGGCGCTGGTCTGTGTCGGTCGGTCTCCGGTCCGGGTCCGTGCCGGTCGGTACGTTTTGCGACCGGAATCGGCCCCTTAGTGTTTAATATATATACCATTAACCACTTAACAAAACAAATGTGGTTTTAGAACTAAAAGACCCGACGTGGAACTACTACTGCAACATGTAATGGCGGAAATTAGTTTGTGAAAACACATGAAACATACGTAAAATACATTTACTAAATAGATATACCTCCCTCCTTACAATAAACATTACCACTACACTATGGGGCCTATTACGATGGCGGGCGGACTTAACGATGAACGGGACAAGCCACCAGAGGTGCGGCGGTCTGGCTCTGGCCATTAGGATGCCACCTCCACCATGGCATCCCCCATCCACAACATTGGGGCGAACGGTGCTCACAGCACCGCCTGCCACAATGCTGTCGATGTACGTTGTGCATTGGCATGCACAAGGTGACAGGCACCGCGCGGTGCCTGCCACCTTGTCTGTGCCAATGTAGGGGGGTACCATAGTGTGCACCCCCCACCCCCAACACTCTGGGGGCCCGCAACGGGCCCCCTTAAGCAGAAACTGCATGCCTTTCCATGGTGGCAACACCGCCATGGAAAAGCAAGTCTCCGCTGGCATCATAATATGGATGGCGGTGTCTTGCAGACACCTGCACCATATTGTGGCAGTTTTCCACCCGGTCGTCAAGTCGACCGGCGTAAAAGTGGCGGACGGTCTTCCCGTCCGCCGCAGACCCCCCCAGCCATCCTAATGTGGCGGGGACTCATTCATGGCAGGCGGATCGCCCCCGCAGGGCCGGCGGAGGCTACTGCCGGACCGGTGGGGGCGATCTGCCCGTCATCCTAATGGACCCCTATGTATTTTAAGAATGTAAATGTATTTTACCTTAACGCAGCTCTCCCTTGCTTCTGTTGTCTCCAGCGACGATCGCCGTAATGATGAAACTTACGTCTACGCGTCGACGTCATAAGTTTTGGTAAAAATGAAAAAAGGACATTTTCTCTCATTGACAACAATGGAAAAGCGTGAGAAACTTATTATAAAAATGTATTATAAAATGTTACTCTACATAATAAAATACAAAACTTTTAATAAAATGTTAAAATATACTCTATTTTTCTATATAGTTTTCAGAATTTATTACAATTAATATAATAATGTTAAATTAACAATAAATATTTCTGAAAAGTAAATTACCTGTTTCCTATTTCTTTGAACATGTTTATTTACCTTTAATAAAAATATAAAATACCAAAGAATTCTTTTTGAATTTAAACCTTGTTAAAAATTTATGTATTATTTTTTTACATTTATTAATAATTAATTCCATATACTTTACATTAAAATGAATATATCATTAATCACAATTTACTATTAACAGTAATAGTATTTAAACTTAACATTAACTTTATTTTTCTCTATGTACTTTATTTAAAATATTGAAAAACATTTAATTTGTGTTTAATAATACTTTCTTTAAGTTTTTACATAACAAATAAATACTTATAAACATTATTTATACCTGAATATTAATTTACTCAAACTTTTAACCTAAACATTAAAATTAAGTAAATAATTATTATCATCAAAATTAAATATTTACCAACAAAATTAATACCCGAGTATTTTTTTATTATCTTATATTTAAAATAAATGTCCTATAAATGTTTCCATAATAATTATGACAGTAGCATTACTATTAATACCTGAGTATTAATCTACTAATAAATTATAACTATTCCATAAATTATGTATTGTTATTAACAAACATATTAACTCTTAAATAACAATATAAATATATAAAAACGAATGAACTATAAATAAATAATTATATTTTATAAATAAATATTACTTAAAATTATTTAACATGCATAATCTAAAAATATAACAAACACTTAACATACAATACTTACCAATGGGTTCTAAAAGCATGCGTTGTACCTATATATGCGTAGTAATGGCATGCGTTGTGTAATCATGCGATGTAGGTGTAATTGTTGCGTTGTAAAGGCATTGCGTTGTAATGCCTGCGTTGTAAAGGATGTTTCTGGCTAAATACACCTCAATAATTATTAACGCATTACTAATCAAAATTCCACTCAGATTAGTAACATGAACTGAATAACATAATGTGTCCCAAGACCTATATCCCTCTGGCGTATATGTGTATGGGTCACTGGTTCAGCTTGGAGATCCACTGTAAGTGTATGAATCACTTATTGGTGATCCACAGTTAGTGTGTGGATCACTGATTGAGCAAAGTCCTATCTTCACATAAGCACAGAAACGGTACCAAGCAGTACTTTGGATTATATTTGGAAAACATTTAGTAGGTGGTGCAATGGTTATATGCTGAATTTTCCCTGAGATGGTAGGAAGAGGAAACGTTCACACAGGCAGGCACGAAAGAATGGGCACTACAATGTCAAATCCCTTCGTAACAGAGGCAGTGAATTCTATCTTTTCGATAAGTTGTGTTCCAACTGCAATCATATGCTCGTATTGCTCCACTTAACTATGCTCACTAGCCTCTGACATGAGTGCAAACGTACGCACCACTCAGGGAGAATGAGAGAACCAGATGGAATGCGCTGACTCTCTTGAAGAGATGAGTGCACTGTTCTTCTGATGCGGGGTCGAATCTCGTGAAGAGATGGGCGCGCCATTCCTTTGAAATACTGAGTCACAAGGTACTAATGGCCAGACTCCTCAAGAGTGTTACTTTTCTTTAAACAAATGAGACAGTCTGGGACGACGCAGATACTGTCCACCAGGGTAGTTCGGCTTCACCTCTTGAAGTCCTCTCACCAATGTTCTGCAATGTGTAAGAGCTGAGAATAGCACCTCCAATCAGAGGCAGAGCTCTGACTGCATCAGCGTGTTTGGGTGTCGGCCATCAACAATCCCATCCTCTACGTCAGTGTGGGAACGCTGTATGAAATCATCCCAAGGAGCCTAACGTAGTGAAGACACATGTTTATTACCAGACACCCTAGCCACAGCTGAGATACTACAGATCTGAATCGCGGTTAACCGCTGATGGAATTCTGGGAACGGAACATTCCATTGTACATGAAAGGGGGAAGAAGCAGGGGAGGAAACACTTGGGAATACCACAATTTATCTCTTCTGTCATATTTTCACCCCTTCCTGTTTCCTCTTTCTCATTCACTTGAATATCTTTTACCCCTCTATTTCCTCTTATGTTCTCTAGAACCATCTACACTCTGACAACACACAGGACATGGCGAGGGATTACATCTTTAAACCACGTATTGCTTTCTAACGAAACTGCAGAGATATACATAACTCTTATTCTTGAATCCGACATGGGACAATCGAACCATTTTTTCTTTCCAGCTTGATAACACGCCAGTGGTAGACTTGACTAAATGATAATAACACCTACTAGTATTGCCTTGAGGTACTTTTATTATCCACAAGCACCATGCAAGGCTGTTATATACCAGCTCCAGCATAGCTTACTTAGTTGCGAGTTCTCTGAATAAACACTATGCAGTAGCTGTTTTTAGTAGCAGATTTCAAAATAAAGTTACATTTTTCACTATAAACAGTGGCTAAATGATCACACAGGTGTCAGGTGGGAAGGGGCAGAGCCAACTGCGCTTGAGTCTATCACTGTTGCGGGAGGCGTGTTCTTTAAGATGGAAGGTGGATGTAGAGCTGAGGATATGCAACCACATTAACACTAGAGGTTCATGTGGTCAAGTCAATTTTAATGAAGTAGTTGATTTCAATGTGAACATTTCAAAGTAATCTTACAACAAAATATGTTCAGTTGTAAATAACAAAAATGTAATTAAACATTACTCCAAGCACAAAGGGATTTCGTCAAATTTAGCAATTTAGCATGGAAATGGCTTCATTGGAAGGATAAACAGCACAGTGAAGAACAGTATACAACTGGTGATAACAAGCGCTGGGAATTTTAGGAAGGCACCAAAGTAAACTGTATGGGGATTGTATGACACAACCACGCATTCATTTTCTATGCGTTCCCTAACAACGCAGGCGGAACAACAAATCCGTCTGAACCAGACATTCCATTTACAACTCAAGTCGTTACGACGACTTGCCTTAGGGGGGTGCTGGACTTTGGAATAGTATAATCTACTATTCCAACTCCAGTCATTATAAAAGTAGGGAAAGCGTTGGAATTTGAAGTCCAACGCCGCTTGACCTCATGCATGTCTTAACGAGTTGCATTATAAATGCAATGCGTGGTTCAGACGCCTTCATTATTCTGCCCACGTTGCAAAGGCAACACGTTGTTCGGCGGTCGTAGTATTTGCTGTTTCCTATGTAAGGGCTTTCTATTTTTTTGTGTGTCACTAGAGCATCTTTTTAAGTAGCTGATGAGAAGAGTGGCTGTCACAAAACCGTCACAGCTGTGGTTAAGATGGAGTAGGGAGATGGAATTTGGAGAATCTGCTCAATCCAAAACATTTGATAATCACAGGGAAAGAAGAGGGCGAGTGGATGCCTGTCATATTGCCTAAAAGAGTGAGGCAAAGGATTATGCAGTTCTTGGGTGCAGTCAGAAATGTTGAAGGCAGGAATGTGGTGGTGCATAATGGGGAGATTTGACAACCTGCATGGCTGTGCAAAGTAGAGCACCGCAGTATATGGAAGAGAAGTAAGCATGTTGGGAAGTAGTGTTAATTCGAGTCATAGTTGCAGTTAGAGATGCATCAGAGATTTCCAGTCGAAGGAAGATGAAGAGGAGATGTACATGAACATGGTGGTGGAATGATTATGTCAAATAGAATGGGCAAAACATACCATGTTGTGTCAAGGACGAACACAGGATTCTGCTTGTGTGCCACATTTTGCTTTGAGTTTATCTATGTTCTGTAAAGTTCTTCTTGTGCAGCATCATGCTAAAGTGTAAAAGGTCATACTGGAATGAGGGAAACTGGGGATACTGTCAGCTGCTCCCAGCGCTTGTTAGGTAGAAGCCGGTAGTGGTTCTGCACTATTTATGCTGGTCAGTAAATCACTTCATCTAAAAACTAGACTTGCCATATTCTTTATAATAATACTTAAACTTGAATGGTTTAATGTTCGACCAACTGCTACATTATCATTGGATTTTACTAGGGAAAAGCAGGTCAAATTTAAGTCGCACAATCAACTGCAACTTAACTTCAATAATAAGCTACCCTCACAGTTCGCTAAAAACAGATGTAAATCTCCTCATGGGTGGTAAGTGAGCCTACACATTCTAAAGATTTATAAAAGTCTCCCTCACTCACAAAACTCAAGGCATGAATGTAGGTTCGCCCAGAGGACTAGAAAATGGCGAGTCCTTGTGCAATTTCACACAATTACTGCATCACCTCCACCTGGACCTTTCAGGTGTAATCTAGAAAGGTTAACAAACGCATTCACGTTTGTGAATAACAGAAAAGACTGTGTGGATTTTGAGCTCATTAATATTGCTGATCACCGGGGCCACTGCAATTATGCGGCAGGAAAGGACCAAATTATGTGGCAGGGTTGACTAAACTATGTGGCAAGAAAACGTAAATTATGCGGTGTAACACAGCACATTTTCATGCGGTATTACATCCCCATTTTGCCATTTTTACACGTTAACACTCTATGGGCAGAGGTCTCACCTCATTAATGAAAGTTAACAACTAAATGAAGCTGCCTGATAGGCAAGACCCAAAAAGTCATAATTTTACCTGTAGTTAGAAGACTGAAATGTTATAATGGGTGCAGTGCTCTTTTAGTAAACCTTACTTTAAAAAAAATCCATAACCGGTTGTTAAGATTTGTTCAAGATGAAACTGGAACAATTTACTACAAGGAAACATGGGAGCAAAGCCTTTGCTTCTGTTCTGTTGACTCATCAAATCTGTTTGGAATTCGTCCTTTTCAGGGGCAGACCATATTTGCAATATGTGCCCTCTGCCCTTCAGCTGGGTGCCCCAATACTTTGGGGTTTTAAACACAGCGGTACCTAAACAAGGACAATAATCAAAGAGAAAGATGAACATAGACTCAGAGTCAGTACTATATTTAAAGCTGTCCAGCCGGCCAGAAATGCTTTTAATTTATAAAATGAACACGAAAACAATAAAGTGGGACACAAGCCTGCATCCTACTGAATGTGTATAAAGAGCATAAACACAAAACAAAAAAACACGGAAAGGCTCAGGCAGAGCGACTTGCTTGTATGTTACACATTCAATTAGCACAAGCAAGAATGTGATGGGACACCGTCACACATAAATAATATTAAGTAGAAAAGCGTTTACGGTGTACATTGAGTTGACGACGTTTCGATACCTTTTAAACATTTTTGGGATCCTCATCAGGATATAGTATTACATGACTGAAAAAAATTGCCTGCAATTAGACAATAAGAGAGAAGAGAAAGGGGCAAATAGTTAGGGTGAGTTTAAAATGAGTAAGAACGGCGTAAGATACCGTGCAGATGCACGTGAGGAGGTGAGAGCTTCAGCGCAAATAAGCATTCTAGATCGGTGTCATAGACGGGCCGTGGATTATGTGACCGTGGTACAAGACACAGGAGTGGTGAGTAGTAGTAGGGTGAGATCCAGTGTGTCCTGTGGCCCACAAAACGTAAAGTCATGGGTCGATAGCACTAAACTTCTAGATCGTGCTTGACTTTTGGAAAGGTGAAGGGGGTGAGTTCCTTGTGAGCAAATTAGAGCAACATGATAGAATGAAGTTAAAAGAGTAAAGAAGCACAAAATATTCTGATATGGAATGTAATGTATATAAAATTGAGAACACATACTCCATTAAGGGCGACATTCCTATTTTCACGAGAAGTGTCACAAGGGACAGAATACATGGAAAAAGTTATGCATTGCTTGAATTGAAAAATGCAATTTTAAGGACGACATGCTTATTTGCACGGTGGAAAAGTGAAGAAGTGTCACAAGGGACAGAACACATGGAAAAAGTTATGCATTGCTTGAATTGAGAATTGCAATATCAAGGCAACAATGGAAAGGCATGAGTAACACAAGGTCTAGAGACCATGAAATATGTTAGGCATTGCTTGAATTGAATATATACAGTAGCAAATAATGCAGTGGAAGCGCCAGTTCTGTAATGTAATAATGTAAAAATAATGAAAGTTACCCCAAGGTGCAGGGTCCACAGAGCTTGCTACAGGAAAGCAGAATAATCAAGAAAAGGGCAAGAAGAGTCAGAAGGGGTAGAGTTACAGAATTGGAGAGTTCAGCGAGGGCCAAGTTGAGCTTCTATTTAGCATAGCTGCCAAAGTTTCAGATTGCTTATGTGTGACATTTTCATAATTTCAGTGTAAATATGACTGACGTTCAAAGCAATGAGTGACACCTTCTGGCGAGCATTGAAGACGAGGGAAACATATAAATATCAGAAATTACACCCATTTGAGCAATGAGAAACTCTAAGAACTTCTGAAAAGCACCAAAAATTGAAGGGCACTAACGTCAGAGGAGGGCCCATAGTGATAAATGAATGCAAAATTGGCAGTAAGATTCAAATGGTTTAATATTAAAGTAAAAGCTTGTGAAGAAGTGCATCACACCTACAGACTCCGGACCGCTGCACACGGCCAGTGCAGGGATAGCCTTGCAGCTGAGCAGTGATTCACACACTACAGCTCTCGACTCCTCTCAGGCCAGCTCTGCTCTCAGTAGATCTTGCCGGGCTGCTTTGATGGTGATAGCGCTGTCTAGTGACAGACAGCCTTTCTGTTGTAGTATCTGTCTACCATGGGTCAGGTTAGGAATGCAATCAGGGCCTCGTCTCCAGACTGTGACAAACGTACATAACTGGTGGCCTTCACTGGTAAGGGTTGAGTTCAGATTCGTCTGGCCTGCTGATTATGTCCAGATCGGCTAAAGGGAGTGCTGCAATTAAGTGAAACACCAACAAAAACTGAACATCACAGCACACCAAAGTAAGTGTCATGCACAGTGCCAACACAACAACAAAGGAAAAATGCAAACTAAGAAGTTTTCATGTAAATTCACCCACTGGTGGTAGTGAAAAGTAACAACATGGCAAAACCAGATGCAGGACTATTGTTTGCACAGGCACAATAACACGTGAATCACCACACAGCACTCCCTAGGCTAATGTTTACCCAAAGTCACCAGTCAATTGTACATACATTAACAAAAAGAGATAGTTTACTAGCGACACAACCAAAAACTTTCCAAAGAGGATAGTAAATCTTGAAGCAGTCAGATTTCTGGCTAACCTGAATGGAAAGCAGATTGCAAACAGCTAATAACACTGTCTGTGCACCGTTGGCACATGGTTTAGGTCAGTGTAGGTGTAACTGGTGTAGTGAGGATAAGGACACACCTACAGACATTGCTAAGTTAGCATAAGTTGGACGCCATTTTGCCGCTTTTGCTCACGTTACTACATGGCACATTCCGGGTAAACACTTTGCTTGCTCGCTTTCACATGAGAACTGTCTGTATTTCATGTATTCATTTGAACACTCTGCTCCTCGTCTGCACAGCGTGTTCAAGGTAAAAAACACAATGAGCTCTGTGGAATTGCTTTGGTCAGTCTCATGTCCCTAGTCATAATATAGAACACAGCTACAACCCTGGAAATCTGGTACTTTTAATATTGCTGTGCATGCATGTTAACACACTTGAAGAAAACGCTTTCCAGGATAGAAGAGCTGGGCTTGTCTGGAGATGTAGATTCCTCATCTGAACTCGGAGGTATGGGGTCCCCTGACAAAGCCTGGAGGTCTTCTATAATTATAATAAACTAGCTTATAGCAAGGGGAGGGTGGTAAGGCGCTGTAGTCCTGGTTCCACTATCATTATAATATGATTTCTCCTTTAGTCCTATATGGAATTGTAATTATGCTGATTTGTTTGATCCTATGCATTTTGCTGCTAGTACTGGCTCGTGTATTGCATTATAGAGCACGTTAGTTAAAATAAACATTTTAAACTATACTACGACTCTATTTACTCATGTTGTGGAGTACGAGAGTTTGAACAAAAGAGTGTTCTTGTTCCCACGTATCCTGAGAGAGGAAGGAGTAACATGTTCTAGGATGTCTAATCATTGGTAGCTTCGCTGTAGTACGGAGAACGAATGAGACCCTGTAGCTAGTCGGATAGGGGCTCTAGGCACCGAGGTGGGTATTTTGGTACACCACTACACACTGAGGTCCTGTTTTTTTGCGCATAGGTCTGCATATGTGCAGAATCCCTGCAACACTGGCAATCCTTCAGATTACAATCCCGCTGCCGTTTCTAGATCTCTCCTCAGGGTCCGACTCTGTCCATGCTGGCCCGGTCGGTACTACGTGTCACTGTGCTGCCACCCGCACCCTCCAGGGCCTCCCGGCCACTGCGTCTCTGCTGCCTCGGCGTTTCTAAAGTCAGACTCCTGACAACAGCTAGCTCCTGGTAGTGAATGGGCTCTGGTTGCCCACAAATGAGCGAGGAGGGCGACCACTGTCACAATCCATAACTGACTGCTACCTTCGGAATGTACATGCAGGCCTCCGTCTTAGAAATTGTAACTGCGGGAGCAGGCAGTGACATAGGGCTCACCTCAGACTGCTGTTGGCTGATGGGGCAGGAAGAGGAGGCTAACAATGCAATGGGGTTCAGTAAGGAACTGTAATTGGGATAGCTCTTTGCCGCAACTCCCTCCTTTGTAATTCTTAATGTGATCACACATTATTTGCGGTGTACCAACTTACACAGGAACCCATATAATGCAATGCGCAGTGCAAGCAGGCGCAGGAGCTTGCTGGCTGCGCACTTCCGTTTGAAACTTTACTTAAACTTTGCACTGCGCTCGCGCACCGCTGGTCATGTGACTCACCTATAGGCGTGTTTCTGTGACACACGAGTCTCTGTTCGCATTGACTGGGTAGTAACCATAGGGCAAAATAAGATGGACACTTGTGATGTCAGTGCTGAATGCCGTGGTGCATAGGTAACATTATATCCAGAGTCAGCTCAGCTGAGTCAACCCCCAAGCCTGCGTGGATCGTTTGCTGCCACTAGTTTGCCAAGTCAGTCACACAGTAGAGCTAATTAGAGCACTCCACTTCACAGCTGAGGAGGTGCTAAAAATGGGTGACTTTGCATTTCAGTGCGGTGATAAGGATCACTGCACTGAAATGCGTTAGTCGAACGCCTGATACGTGGTACTTGGCAGGGCTGATTTAGAAAAGTTGGAAGGTCTGAGGACAGATCCATGGCAAGAAGGACAGATTTAGTATAATTTACAGCAGAGTGGTCCAATCCTCAAGTCTGTTGAGACCTGTTCGAATGCTTCCAGGGTGTAGGATCCACTTTAGTTCTTCTTTGTTGAGGAGTTGCGCAATGTCCGCGCTTCCCGATGGTGGTTTAATCACACTGATGATGGTCCACCTGATGTCGTCTTCGGTACGCCCAGTGGCCATAAAATGTTCTTCAAGTGGGGCATTGGGTGTTTTGCAGTGTAGCTGGCTGCGATGTTGAAAGATCCTGATGCATGCTTTCTGGGTCGTCTGCCCAATGTAAATTTTGTCACAGGGACATAGAATGGCGTAAATAACATTACAGGTGTTACAGTTAGAAAATTGCTTTAACTGTGCCTTGAATTTACCAAAACAAAATTCTTTACATTCAATTGTAAATGTGCATGCAACGTAGTTACCACATTTTACATGACCCATGAGCGGTTCAAATCCCCAGTGTTCATTCAATGTACCAGCGGGTTTAGGAGCGGGTAGTGCTGCTCGTACTAAATGGTCCTTTATGTTTTTGCTCTTACGAAAAGCAAAGATCGGACGTTCAACTTTAAGGCTACCTGCGTTTAGGACTTCCCAGTGCTTAAGAATGCTCTTGCGCACAGTGTGGGACATTGGTGAGAAGGTGGTAACACAGACTAGCCGGTTTTGGGGGGATTTTTTGTATCTGTGATAAAAGGCAATCTCTAGGACAATACCATGCCCTTTTCAATGAGTTGCGCATACGTCTGTGTGGGTAACCCCTGGATGTGAGTTTGTTGCTCAAAGCTTTTGATTCGCGGAAGTAGTCTTCTTTGAGTGTGCAATTTATCCTGATGCGAAGGAATTGTGAGTAAGGAAGTGAATCTCTTAAGGCACGAGGGTGGTTACTCTCATATCTTAAGAGTGTGTTCCGCTCAATGGGTTTTCTGAAAAAGCTAGGGATTAATTTCCCATTTTTATGTTGGATGTTAAGATCTAGGAAGGATATCTCAATTCTGCTGTATGCCAGTGTGAAGTTTAGCCCTTGGCAGTTATTGTTGAGCCAATGTTGGAACTGTGTAAGGGTGCCTTCCGAAATGTGCCATATTAGGAAAATGTTGTCAATGTACACACGGAAATCCTGGTGTGAAAAAGGTTACATGGAGACAAGATACGTGTTGTCTCTAAATGGTCTATATGGAGTATGGCCAGATTGGGTGCAAAGACAGCGCCCATTGAAGTACCTTTGACCTGTTGGTAATATTGGTCTTCAAAAAGGAAAATGTTTCTGGTGAGGCATATTTCCAGCAGTTCCAGGATAAAGATGGTGGGAACTGCATGGGGACGTGGTCTAGTGTTGAGTACTTGTTCTATTACTCGTAACCCCTCAATCTGGGGGATGTTCGTGTAAAGAGATTTGACATCCAGTGTGCACAGGATGTCTGAATCTGGATCGAACGGATGGTGTTCGACCAGATTGATCATTGACACATGCTGTCTCTGATGTAGCAGTCTGTAACTAGGACAAAATCTTTAATGAAGAAATCTACGTATTGCCCTAGTGGGTCTAGAATAGAGCCTCAACCAGAAACTATTGGTCGGCCTGGTGGATTTTCATGATTTTTAAGTATTTCTGGTAATGTATAAATGACAGGGGTGCGTGGCGACTTGGTGTTGAGGAACAGATATTAACTTTTGCTCAAGAACCCTTGTTCTATAGCCTGATTGGTAACTTGGAGAATAAGGTGTTGCAGTTCCCTTGTAGGGTTAGTCTGTAATTTACAGTAATGATCCGTGTTGGACAGTTGTCTCAGTATTTCATTTCTGTATAGGTCTATCTCTTGAAGGGCTATGCCACCCCCTTTATTAGTAGGGTTGATAATAAGGGTTTTGTTAGCCTTGAGGTTAGTGAGGGCGGATTTCTCTTCCAGTGATACATTGTAGGGGATTAACCAGCGGATCGTCTCGAATTGTGAGACATCATTGAGGACCATTTTTTCAAAGGTCAGTATCTCGCCTGGAATCATGTTGGAGAATGGAGAGAAGGTGGATGGGGGACTCAGTGGAGTATTGGCCGTGTTCCCCGGTGTGGAGTTGAGCAGGAAATAGCTGTGTAGGCGGATCTTACGAAAGAACTTCAATAGATCAGTCTGGAGGTCCAGAAAATTCGGATGAATGGTTGACACAAATGAAAGGCCTTTACTGAGTAAGGATTGCTCTGATTCAGAGAAAGTATGTTTGGAGAGATTAAAAATAGGTATGGCCATACTGTTGCACTGATCAGCTGTGGTAGCTAGCTCTTCTAACATTGGTAATGCTTGTGGCGGGTCTGGCGTTCCCTGGGGAGGGGTGGGGGTTGTGCCAATGTTGTTGCTGTTTGACCCTGCCTCATTTTGGAGGGTCGCTCTGGCCTCGTCCTAAAAACAGGTTGGTTTGGGGTTCTGGTTGAGGTACTGGGCCCTTCGCCCTGGTCAGAGTTGTCTGATGTTTCAGCAGATGTGTCTGAGAAGCCTACCAGATTATCACGCCTTTTGAAGTGTCCCCACGGGCGTGTGTTTTAAGGGTTATTGTAGGATCTGTTCAAATAAAAGTTCTTTTGTAAATAGGGGTATGTCCTTTCTAGCGTGTAGGACTTTATATCTTTTTTTTACTTTGAGGGTTTCCTTATTTTGTTCTAGGGGGTGGAATTCATCTACTGTGTTTTGCACTTGTTCCAACAATTTCTTGCAATCAGCAACTGGACTATTATCTTTGATTTGTTTCTCTAAGTCACTGATTTGTTCTGTCAATTTTTGTAATGCCTCTGTTGCTGTATCAAACCCCAGCAACATCCAGTGCCGGGAACACGTAGTACCAATGTAGCTGAAATTTGTAACATACTTGTTATTGTCAGTGGATACCCGGGGATGTTCCTGACCTGTAGGCCTTCAGGTATAATATTTGCCTTAAGGTATTCTGTCAACATGCGTATCATTAATTGCAACCTGACGTACTTCTTTTTACATTTCTCTAACTGTTCAGCCAGAGAGGCGTTTGTGTTTATTGAAGTTTCTGTGGATTCAGTAAATAATGTGGGTGCTTCAAGAATTTTCTTGATGTATTTGTCCGAATACAGTGGCTTATGGTCTGGCATAGTCCAAAAATAGTGGTGAAAGGGGAAAAGGGTGTGAGGGGAGGAAGAGTGGAAGCAATGAAAGTGACCCACTTATAAAAGAGGTATTAGAGTTTAGAGCCCTTGCAATCCAGCAATTGCGCTTAACATGCTATAGAGGACAAGGGAACCCAGTTCAATTGGTCAGGGACCTTGGGTAGTTACAAGTTTTAAATACGGCGGTCCCTAAACAAAGACAATAATCAAAGAGAGTGATGAATATAGACTCAGAGTCAGTACTATATTTAAAGCTGTCCAGCCGGACAGGAATGCTTTTAATTTAGAAAATTAACAAGAAAACAATAAAGTGGGACACAAGTCTGCATCCTACTGAACGTGTATAAAGAGCATAAACACAAAACAAACAAAAAACCAACAAAAAAATACTTTGGGGGCTATATTCTGATGGCGGTTAGACCTCACCCGATGGCTCATTGGATGCGGTCTGATCGCCATCTGCTGCTGTGGTCCAACCGGCGCATTACAATACGTGCAGTCTGATGCTTTCCAATGGGCTCAAGAAGCCTGTCGGAGGGTTTGTAATCCCTACAATTGGGGCAGTGCCTTCTCAGGCACCGCCGGAAGGATTACAATGTCTCTTTCTGCCTTCCCTTTCTTGGCGGTTCGCCTGCCATAAAAAGGCAGGCGGAATGTGACTTTGGGGGGCCCTATTGGGCCCATCATCCCCCGGCCCCCCACGATGTTGCCTGGGTGGCACTTACGGTGCCTCCCCTAAGCATCCCTGCACCATGTGGCAGGCACTGCATCGTGCCATCTACACGGTGCACAGATGTTTTTAAAGTGTAGATTTACTATTGTGGCTTATGCTGCATCCCACAGCACAAGCCACAATAGAAAATATACACTTTGTGACCGCGGTGAAGGCAGTCACATTGTAATAAGGCCAGGGGGACCACCGACTCCTTGTCGTGCGGTCCCTCTTCAGCTTTAGTGCCGGTCAGACGAGAGCCCGTCTGCATCGTAATGATACCCTAAGAGTAAATTATGCATGGAAAATACTTTTGTGAATTGGGTGCCATGCTTTTCCAAAACAACACTTAGGCAGGGGTTGTTTGGGGAGCTACACCTCCCCCAAAAATGCTTTCAGCTGGGGATATGGTGAAGTGTCAGATTTCACCTGAGATTTTTACATGCCCACACTGACAAAAACACACACATTCACTTTCATCTCTGTTTTGAAAGCCTTAAAAAAGTTGATTAGTTTGAAAATTAAAAAAATGTGTTTTAAGTGCCCCTAACAATTTACTCTTCTCTCTCTTTTCACTGCTTCTTAATCTCCCCTCATGTCTTGCTCCTTATATAATGTGTTTTAACAAGATATCCCAGCAGGAATGTTGGGAATTCTGAAGCCCCACCCCCTGAATCTTATTGACAAAGCTACGCCCCTGCACTTAGGCAATGCAGAGTCATATAAATAAAGTACCTGTGGTTGCCCCATTTCACCAAAATACAGAAGCTGAAAAAAATGAATGTGTAAAGACAAACAATTGAGGATCCTCAAGAAATAATATATTTATGATAAATTGAGCTTACCTGGTGTGAATCTTGAGTTGAGAGGGCTGTGCAAATCCCGAATGGCAAATGCTGCATACATAAGGCTTCTCTCCAGTATGTGTCCTCATGTGGAACACTAGGGCAGTTCTAGAGCTAAGTATCTTGCCACAGACAGAGCAAAGAGGACGCTTTACGCGCCCTTCGTGCTTCCGCATACAGTGGGTCCTGACGTCCCTCTTTCTTTTGAATGTAGCACTGCAGAGGGAGCATGCAAACTGCCTCTCTTCTGTGTGCACACATGCTTTGTGCTCTTTCCAGCTGTTGTATGTGGAAAAGGATTTGCTGCACACATCACACTGATAGACTTTTCCAGGTAAGCACTGATGAACGTCCTTGCAGTGATCCACATATTGTTTTCGTGAAGCAAACTCCTTTTCACACCTATCGCATTTGATAATGTAGGGAGACCTCTTGGCGGCTGCACTGCCACCACTTTTATTTACGTTGAAGTCCTCATCGGAGTCAATGTCGCCTTCATCCTTCTCATTAAAAACATCATAGTCAGAACAGTCATTGCTATAGTCAATTCCAACTTCTTCCTCTTCCGAACAAACAGTATCTTCTTCAGTCTCCTCACTGCGCAGGACACTTAATTTATCTTTGTTTTCTTCTTCCTTGTCCTCAATATCGTCCGCACGGTCTTCATTTTCCTCTTGAGCTTCTTTGCCATTCCCGACTTTTACTTCAGAGGAGAGTGCAGGGTTTACCTTTTCGTATGCAGATGGTGCTGACCCGGAAATGGCTGTCTGACCCCGGCATTCAAGACTATTTCGATTACGCACATCATGGTCCCCGGATATCACCACTTTACAGTGAGCTGGGAGATACCTCCTGTCCTGTATTTCTACTTTTCTACAAAAATAAGAAACCAACAACATATTAAAAGTTCTGGGTACATTTTTAATAAAAACATTTTAAGAAGACTAGAATGAAGTATTGCTTGTATTATCATAAATAACGCAGATGCCCTCACAATGTTTAATCTCGTGAGCAAAGAAAAGAAAGGAATTGTTTTTGTGTATTATGAGCAAAAAAAGGACAAACTTATTTTCATGGTGAATCCCTTTTGTTTTTTTCTCATTATCAACCTGGGAGGAGCGGGGGTGTCCGTGAAACCTAGTTGTGACAGGAAAATGCTTGCACGACTATTTTCATGTAGAGGTTATCTCGCCAGTAGAGCATAAACATACATAAAAGCTATGAAGATGTGCTTAGGTGTGCCCACGCCAGCTGCCTTCAATTAAAAAATAAAGTATGGCGCCATTAGGTGTGTTTTGATTGAACTGTGGCTATATTATCGGTATCAGGTGGTTGATAATGGTAAAGAGCCTATGGACCATGTGTAACAGGATCAGCCTAACCGTAACTCTGTCCTACTCCTAGTTCCTGACACTTTCTCATTCTCAACATTTGTAATGATTCCACAGCCAATGACAACAGAATGGCAGCACAAGAAATGGGAACATTGGCAAGCTTAAGCATAGAGGTTTAACAGACTTTTCTTACCAACTTCTGGATCGCTACAACAGGAATCCTTTGGAGCAGTGTCACAGAACGTGTGTAGGGGTCGCCCACATAGCTAGCTACCATATTTTGCAGACAGGCACATGACTGGAGATGTCCTAACACTGCCAAACGTCTTGTGTAGTGTGCCCTAATGCCAGCTGGGGGCTAGGCTTGATGAAGAGTGTAGGAATGAGCCATGTTTTTTATTGAGAAAATAGGGGTGCCCCTGAGGTTAATTCCTAAGTCACGGTGCTTGTAACATTCGTTTGCAAAACAATTTAGGAACAATGTTTAAAAATACAAAGACCTACAAGGCGGACAAAATTGAATGAATATATCACCAGTAGATACAAAATTATTAGGTATACTTTATTTATGTCACTTTATATATACATTATAAAGGGATTACGTATCATATTCATGTATTTTGATACTTTCAAAATAAAGACAGAAGATAGAACATATGTTTCTTGTTTTTTTTTTGGGGGGATGAGTCAAAATTCAAACATAATATATAAACTCAAGTATGTATCTACAAAAGGTTTGTACAAAGTAACAGATTACAATTTCAAATAGTCATGGCTGGGTTGAATTTTGACTCATCCCCCCCCCCCCCAAAAAAAAAAAAAAAAAAAAAAAAAACAAGAAACATATGTTCTATCTTCTGTCTTTATTTTGAAAGTATCAAAATACATGAATATGATACGTAATCCCTTTATAATGTATATATAAAGTGACATAAATAAAGTATACCTAATCATTTTGTATCTACTGGTGATATATTCATTCAATTTTGTCCGCCTTGTAGGTCTTTGTATTTTTAAACATTGTTCCTAAATTGTTTTGCAAAGGAATGAGCCATGTTTGAAATTTATTTTTTTTCCAAGAAATTATCAATTAAAGAAGGCACGTGATAAGGCATCAATCTATTTAATTTTGTTCAACTTTTTCACATTACTCTTTAACCTGGTTTCTTTTAAATCCGATAATATTCAAGAACATTTACCTAAATCCAAACTGGGGGAACAAAAATGTGAAAAATACAACTTTGACAAACTAACATAATTTCACTAGACAGCTTTACTTTTTGGATGTTTACCAAAAGCCTACTTTCAACCAGGTTAAAAAGAAAAGCAGTCCCCTAGCTTTAAATGTTCTAAAACATTTTCAATCTGCAGCCTGTTACATTGTTGCAGGTTTCATTGTCCTCATATTTTTGTCTTTCAATTATTTTCACAATTGCTTTGTAGTCCAGTAGTTTCCAAACGTTTTAGAACCATGTTTTGGATTGGCAAACACTGCTGACGCACCTAGCTTAAACAGATATGAGGCATGGTGATTTTTCAATGTAATAGAAGACACGGTTTCCAAAGGCCGTGAATTACCAAAATAGCATGCGTTCCTCTCTAACAACAATTGTTTATAAATGTCAAGACCTTGACAACACCCTTCTAAATGTCTTTATTGGGCTGTAGCCAAGATATTGATCTGCCCTTAAAAGTGGCAGATGGTGAACTGCACTGAAGCTCTAACATTTTTCTGAGTGGTGTAAGAAATGGGGTTGTTAGTTGACTGGGGTGTGAGTCCTTGTCATGCAGCAACACCACAATCCTTGTCATGGTGAGGCACAAGCCAACCCTAAATTAACATGTGCTCAACAACCTGGTAACTTCACACAAAGCAGTCAAGCTTACCTTAGAGGCAATGTGTAAAGTATTTGTGCTACACTTCAAACAGTAATAAAGTGAAAATACCACTCAAAAAGGATCCCACACCAAAGTAGAATAAATCAAACAAGACCAAAACTACAAAAATCCAATCCGTAGTTCAGTTCAGTAAGTCACAAGTTCAGGCCAACTGTGATGGAGCATGGGCAGGCTACAGGGACCCAGTTAGGCCCACTGAACAAATGACCTTGAATCCTGGCTTGCACAGTGCTGCGAAGATCCGCGTTGAAGATGCGTCGCACACCTGATGCGATGAGTCAGTTCTGAGTTGCAGAGAGGCTGCGATGCGAGCTCCTGCATCACCGAGGATCCTGTCGATGAGGGTGTGCGATGTTAAGTTCGGCGTCAAGGATGCGTTGCACAGTCGGGTGATGCGTTGGGTCTGAGGAGCTGCGAGGCAGATTCTGGCATCGTTCTCAAGGCTGCTGTCAATGAGTGATGCGAGTGCCAGCGATGATTCCAATGCGGAGGCGGGCTACGATACGATGCAGATTTTTGTGGCAGTCTGATCCATGTAGCAGAGGTGATGCATTGTTTCTGCTCAGGGTTGCGGGGCGCAACAGAGGAGAAGAGTCGGTTACGCTGGATCCACACAGGCTGGCAGAGCTCTTAGGCCCTTGTCCAAGGGTCCAGGACTGTGGCGGCCATACTTGTCAGGATAGGCTTATAAATGGCAGAGTCCAGGTGCTAGGGTCGAGGTTGTTGGAGTCTTCTGTTCCTGAGGCTCGTCAGGAGGCCAGTCAAGTAGCCCTTGGAGTCATTCTGGGGGTCTTGGGCTCAACAGATGAAAGTCCAGTCCTTCTCACCCAGGCAAGAGGGTAACAGGTCAGCACAGCAAGGTAGCAGTCCAGCAGAGTGGCAGTCTTTTAAGCAACACAGCAGCCATTCTTCCTGGCAGAGTACCCACAGATCCAAAAGTGTACTGAAGAGTTGGTGTCTGAGGTCCAGTTAGTTTGTATACCCAGTTGTGCCTTTGAAGTGGGGAGAAGCTTTTAGAGGCATACCTTTGAAGTGCACAGGTGCCCTGCCTTCCTTGCCCTAGTTCAAACAGGGGGTATGCAGTCCTTTCTGTGTCCCCAGCTCCTCCCTCCCATCCTGCCAGTGATGGCCCATCCAGTCACACCTAAGCTCCCCATTGTGTGTGGCTGTCTAGGAGGAATACTCAAAGCCAAACTGTTAACCACAACCAGTCAGGTGACACAGAGACAGGTTGCAGGCACCAAATGGCTAAGGTAGGATAGTGACAAACATCTAAAAGTGGCGTGCGTCATCCTGAAGGACATGTGCACACATCACCACGCATGCATGCGCCTATGAAACGGTGCATACACCATTTTTCTTAAATACACTTACACAACATGGATCAGAGCAAAAAAAAAAAAAAAGAAACAAACAAACATAAAATTGGAGTCCAGCAAAGGTTTTAAGGTGGAGAGGATGGCAGTAATTTACTGTTTGGTCCTTCCAAATCATAAAATATATAACATTTTTTTTTTTTCTAAAAGGACAGCACGGGTGGAAGGGAAGGGAAATAACAGCACACAAGGAAGAGAGCAACGCTGATCACAAGCGGAAGAAGTTCAGGAGGGAGAGAGCTGGAACACACATGCACTCTTATGGAGATCTTAAACGAATAGAAGTAGCTCCCTAAAAGTCAGTAATGGAAGCAAACAAGCCAGCCAGTTAACAGGACGGTAAAAAGGGTATGTTCTTACGAAGGGTTAAACCAATAAGAATCAAGCACATGAGAGTGATAATAAAGCCAATGAATGGTAAGCAACAGGTGGGCTGTAAGCTCATTTAAGATCTTGCTAGGCTTACCATAGGTCTTTTGCAACCACACAGCTTTCAATGTCTGGTAGGCGAGACCTACAAACTTGTGCCTGGAGCGTACCTCATTGTCTTCCACTGCAACCTGTTTTACAGTTCTAAAACGTCCTGTTCATGTACCTTCTTTTTCTTATCCTCAGCACTTGTACATTTAAACACTAGAATTGCATTAAATACATATATTTATGAAAAGAGGTCTAAATATCCTGCTGATCATGTTCGTGCTATGGAAAAAGTAATTAAAACAGAGGGCAAGCATAATGGCAAAGAACAACACCTGTATGATTCCATTTTAGGCACTGCACACACAGTCTATGACTCTAAATGTAATTCCATCCTGCTTCAACTTAGACCACCGGACCTGCATATTACCCTATTCATTGCCCTTACCCTATCACATACAGTCCTGTGCTCTGGATTAGCTTACCCCAAAACACATTTTGTGTCCCATTCTCCATTTTGTGACCTGCAGTCTCTCCCTTCTATATCCCACCTCACACCACTGTTGTGCTGTCTTGTCCATCTTTCATGTCCCCACTGGACATCCCTTTCTGTGTTCCATCCACTGGCGTCCTGTGCTACAACCCCTGTATTTGTGTGGTGCTGAGAACTGAATTTATGTGGTGGGGTTACTCATGCTGGATCTGCTACAGTTCAGTTACCTGGGTATGAGCCCCCGGAATAATGATGTACAATCCCCAAAGCCATTTCTCCTTCCACAATGCATATAAATAAAATATTGAGTCATCAGTTGAAACTTATCCAAACATAAGAAAGCTTTAAAGAGGGGCATTTTGGGTCAAAAAGAGTCAGAGCTTCCAATGTCTTACAGATATCTACTGAAAAGAATAGATTATTATGAGGAACAAAGAAATAAAATACATTAAAAAATTAGAAACTGTCCCCCGAAAGAGGAAAAGCTGAAGGTTAGCCTCCCTAATTGACATAAAACCTTGTTTAAGTACTGTACCTTAGTCGAGTGCTGTAGCCAGACTCCTCTGCAAAGCCTTCAGAGCAGTGCTCACATGTGTAGAGGTTTTCTTGGGGTTCTTCTGAAGAATGGGTTTGGACATGAAGAGCCAGGTCACACTTGACAACCCTACCACAATGAGAGCATACTGTAGCCTTCTTTCTTTTCTTGCGCATGGCCTGAATGTGGACTTTTCTACCCTTATGAAACTTAAACTGCTTGTTGCAATTCATAAATTGGAAGTGCCTTTCTTTACTGGGTACAGTCAGCCTGTGCCGCCAAAGGTGCTGATGGCGAGAAAAGAACTGCTTGCACATATGACAGTGGTTCTTGATGGCTAGGTTCATAGAGTATTTTGTTGCCATATGCGACTGGTATTGGTTCCTAAACTGAAAAGACTTATTACAAGTTCGACAGCTGTAGGTTTGCCACATGCTCTTCACTGACTTCCAAAGGGAACTTTTGTGCTTACTTTTATCAGGGTATTTGGAGTGGCAATTGCTTTCATGCTCACCTTGCAAATTTCTGGTATCAGTACAGATTTCTTTTGATATACAATGATGCTGTACACAGAGGTTAGCCTCACTTCTGTTAGTATCTTGAGGATGTTCAACAGCATCCATGCAAAATGTTCTCATGCTTTTTAGTTGTAACACTTGTACCACTCCAGGAGGTGCATTTTCTTTAGCATTATGTTTCTCTTGGTCCTCTGGTGTTTCTTTGACAGAACTTACAGTAACTAACTGTTGCAAAGCATAACTTGACTGGTCAACCTCAACTTCTTGAATGTGCACAGAGGAGGACTCTTTATTCCCATTTTTCCGTTCTTTGCAAGCGTCTATGAATCCTTCCCATCCTTCTGGCTTCATCTCTTCAAATATCAGAAGCAAATCCCTGCATCCTAATTTCTCTGCCACCTCCCTCATTCTCTGCACTTGATCCAACTCTAGCTCCACCTTCGCAGTGTAGATAAATTCTAAAAACGAGGTAAACTCTGTGGAGCAAATGTCAGACACAGTCAGCGTGCAATCCTTAGTGTGGGATAGCTCATCACTGAGAAATAGCTCCTTGAAGTAACTACTTGAGGCAGCCAGCACGGCTCTGTGGACCAAAAACTCTTCCTGTCCCCCCAGGTGTTTTGTATGAATTCTTGTATCACAAAGATGACCTAGCTGGTAAAAGGAGTGCAAGGAACACAGAAGATTTGAAGCGGCAATTTTTGATTTAATGAGGATCTTCATATTGTCTAACCTGCCAAAACAGAATATATATTTATTAATATAATCACAGGGTAATAATTTGTTCTAACTTGTAAAATTTATTTGAAGACTGAAACCTGTAAATTCTTCATAACATAAAAACATACAAGAACACAAATGACAGGCATGATGACCAGAAAAGTGGTTAAGTCATAAATGTCTATTCTTCAGTTGTTCCTTTGACCTGACCTACATTTGTGGAAGTGTGTTCTCTGCAGTGCCTAATTTGAGCTGGTGCTTTCCGGTGCTCAGCACCGGCACCTAATCCTCAGCACCGGTGCTTATTGCACCAATTTGGGACACTCATTTGGAAGGCACGTGATTTTACCCAGAATCACAGGATGTTGAACCATGCCGAGACTCGAACCCCAGCTCTGAAATCGGGAGCTCTAACCATTAGGCCAAGTCCTCTCCAGAATAATAAGTGCGCAGGCTCTAGTCAGGAGGCAATTAGCACCAGCACATTTCTCCGGTTGGTGCAGCCTCTTGAGGAGAGCCCCAGCACTTTTTATTTTACAAATTAACCACTGTTTCTCTGTAGCGTTCAAGTTCTTCTGACTTTACTCTGTTGGCCATTCTCGACAGCAAGGCTACTTTACCAAAGTATACAAGAGAAGGCCTTAGTGTTTATAGGCTATGGCCAGTTAATATACCTATTAGTGATCTACCTCGAACAATCAGTCCATAACATGTTGACAGAACCAGTAAATGGTGCAGTATTACCCATTTGCTGTTTGGGAATTCCCTTTACTACAAAGACCTTCAGTTGTACAATCATGGGATGCATTCCAGGTGGGATAATGGAGAAGAAAAAAGGAATGTGACTCAACAACCCTCTGTATCCAAGAACACATTTGAGTATACTCGCTGACACTACCTCACAGTCATTGCTTACTAGGCAAGGTATCTAGCATTCATGCTATGATAAGAAGTTAGACACTCTACATAAATTGGTTTGGAACTAACTCCTTATTTTACGAACTAGACTTGACATGGTCCTATATGAATAATAATGTTGGGTTCTTCCTTGGATTCTAGATAAAATGATAACAGCAACTTACTAATGGCCACAGTTTACTTAATAGAATGGAACTGAAGCAACTCTGGCTGTAAAGCCAGTAAATTATGATCTTTCTGAGTAGGTATGAAAAAGTGGCCCTAGCGAGTTTGCTTGATAGGTTCTGCCAAGCAGACAGAAACATTATGACTTACCCTCCATTTTGATAAATACGTACCTTGTGTTTAGAATTGTGAGGGATAGTGATGTATGATCACTTAGAGCGTTACTAAGCAACTACAAAACTATAACCGCCACTCTTTACCGAGACTTCACCTCTCAGATTAGACTACAGTCAATTAAAAGAGATAGATCTGCAGCAACACCAGTGCTTATCATTTCAACAATATTAATGTTATTAATAATAAAAACAAAAGTAATGGTGGACTGCTTGAATTAATCTCAGCCACGAGAATTACTCTGCGACTCATCCAGTATACCAGCTTTTTTGTCCCAGCAACATTACAGACCTGAACCAACCACATGCACATCTGCCAGGGTCCTGCTCTAACAAGAACAGTCCAGATCTAACTGCTAGGCAATGTCCCCTAAGAATGGCAACACAAGCAAACCAAGACTATTTCACTCTTGTTGGGACTCATCAGTAGGGTGCACCTTGCACCCTATGGCACAACAAGTAGAAGACCCATGTCTGGGACTTTTGGCATGCGTTTTCCTCTGCAGCCCCTGTCTCCTAATGTTAGGGTCAGAATATTGTGGCTCACACCAAGTGGTGGTCACAACATCTGACACAGCAGTGTCATGCAAGTCAACTTGGCTAAGGCAAATAGCTACCCCCCTCGGAGCAACAACCACCTTTCACTCCAATATCAAATCTAATAGAGGGCAATTGTGCTGATTCGTCAAGATCTCAGAATGTGTCTCTGGCCATGCAATTCTTTGGTGTACTGAAGCATATTACCACCATGGTCTGAGTAGACGCAGGTAGTTTTCATAACAGCCAGACTCTTGGGTACTGGCAATAATCCAAGTCAACATCTAAGAGATAGCATCCATGGAAACTAAAATGTACTTAATTTTCACCCACATTGCAAAAGGGACTTCCTTTACTTACAACTGCAGGCTAACCTCATTACCTCCAGGTTTATTTTCCTTAAATCTAGTTATCCATCCTCCTAATTGGACAGGTTGTGGGAACCTCAACACACTTTTTAATCTCAGACAACTTTTGGTTAGGCTTACACTCACTGGATTACCATTCCTTCCACCCTTGAGCCCCCAGAAGTCAGATTTTGAGTGATTCATCCAATTTTCAAAACTGTAACTCCACAAAGGCAATAACCAGATTATGCCATACTGCAATCAAATAAATATATCCCTACATAATATGAATCTAGCAATTCGTATACTTTGGTGCAGTGTTAACCCAGATTTCCAAGAACTGTTGATTGTACACTGTCCCTAAAACACCTCGAGTACTGGTCTTTAATTTTAATAAACTCGATCAAAATTTATTTTTTCGATTGCCATAAAACAGCCCTTTCTCTGGTTCAAAATTTAAAGTGGCAACTCGATCCCTAGTAAGCAACTTTCCAATCAAGAGAGCTCCTCACAATTCCTTTCCTAGAAGGTTCATAACAGAGTGTTGTCCGAGACAAGAAACATAAGCATTTATGCACTTTCCCAACACATAACTACATAAACCTCCTAAGGCATATAGGATCTGGATCTTGGCACACTGTTGATACGATTGACATGGTCCATGCTGAATATGCTGCAAGTAGACACAACAGGCTTGATCCGGGGGCATCATGTTTTAATTTATTGATCTTTCTCTGGTGATACTTTAAAAACAAAATAATAATAATGAGGAAGCATATGTTCAACACATCTTACGCATGACACATGGCTACTCTTGGGTTACGCTAGGCTAAAACATGGCCATAGAAGACCTGAGACACAGACTAGTCATTGCAACTCCATACTGGAGTATGAACCGCATCAATCCTTGGACAAACTATGAGAAGAACTCCGCAACCAGGGAGAGCCTGAGATCTAAAAGGACCACTTTTCTTTGGACAGATTATCTTTCCAAGGCATCTTGAAGAGGAAAGCCATGAACATAGGTCAGCTGAAAACTATGGGAGACTGCGGTGCATGAGATACTAGCACTCAGCCTCTGTGTCTTTGTTTACAACTCCTTGGTTCTGTGCCCCTCTTTCCTCCTCTTCCTTGGTTGTGCCTTATTTTCATGACCTATGTGCTTACTCCATAAGTGAATATGTGGTTTTTAGATGCACTGGCGGTGGGTAGTATTGGGCTTCTTCCCAACCCTACAGCTGAGAGCAATTCCCACTGGGGTGGAATTGACAAAGGGTTTGTACTTTGTGAAATAAAACCTCACGTTGAGAATAATGCCACTCACCCCCTTCCTGTACTAGTCCCACTTTGAAGACAGCCGTCAGTCACTCAAAAGTTTCAGGAAGCAGCAAGTCCAAGGGTTATCAGGTTTGGGTGTAAGATAGTTGCTTCAGCTTTAGTACAAAGTACTAAGTTTTATCTTTTGCATGCAAACTCATAAAAATATGTTCCCATCCAATTAATGACCATGATAACAACTGTTTTACATGGGATTGCCACTGTAATTTTGATGTTTGAAGTGCAGTTATAAAAAATATATACCAGTCTATCGTACTAAAGACAAATGCTTCCTCGAAAAAAAGGAAATCATTCATGTATATCTTTTACTAGTTTCGTGCAAGAAATTTCGCAAGGTTGTGCAAGGTTCCCAGGAGATTTAATACTAGAAGATACAGAATTGAGATAAATGCAAGACATTGATATCATTACTCTTAATGTTATATATACCTAGTCCTTACAGCTAAAAACAATGGCAACATTGGAGTCAACACCTACCTTGTTCCCATCAGAGTTCTGTAGGCTGACCTTCCTTCTACTTCCCCCCTCTACCATTCCAATGAACTTAAAATCACTTTCAAAACTGTCTACGCTCTGTTCCTCAAATTGTGTGTTGACCACTACTTCCACTCCCATGTCTCCCACTGGAATACTGCCTCTTCTCTATTCATTAGCACTGCTTTGCAGCAAGGTTTGCACTGTACAAATCTCCCACACAGTGAAAAAAAAGGAAATCCAAGTTTTTAATGAAAAATATGTTTTACTCCTTAATTATTCCGAGTGGTGCGTCTTCTTTGGTAAACGAGATTATCACTGCGGATATATGCCTACTTGCCAACCCTACCCATTTAGGCAGTAGGAGTACGCTACCTATAATAAAGCAGTCCTACCACCTATAATTTCATACTGTCTACCAATTTTTTCAAAGCCTGAGAAGGACTTTACAATTGTTGCCCAAGCACTGTGACAGAAAGAAAATAATCCCCACCGCTGCCCAATAGAGTCTGTCTGAGACTGAGAACAGCCTGAATAACCAATAAAATACTTCATCACAGTGAGTCCAGCCAATGAGAAGCCATGAGGGTGGGATTGGGTGTCTGGTACTACTCCAAGGTGCTGCAGTGTCTAACTATTGTGCCCGGACAACAAGCAAGGACCTATCACAGAGTGTAGAGGGGCAGGGCTTCATGTCAAAAACACTGTGAGAGACACTTCTGGGTGCACCCCCCCTGAACTCCAAAAAACTCTAGAAAACTTGCTGAGGCTACCTGTTATGTCATGGGAGTTTTAACACACATTAATAGACATCGACTACTTAAAGTCTCCAAAGACGACTGGAATCCCACTCAGTGTAGGGGTTTCCAGTTTGCCTTCCCTGCCACTGAACGACATCAGCTCTTCACCAGGTGACGTGTCAAGTGAGGTGATCGAGTATCACACACAGTGGCACCGTGTGAGTTGGTAGGTGTTCAATCAGACCACTCATGCTCGTCTGTAATCTTGGGGAGACTGTTTCAGAAAGTCAAGCTCAAGTTCGCAGCGTGGTATCAGAGGGGAGGTGAAGACAATTTTGAAACTGGTGAAGTTGGTGAAGCTGCTGATGAAAGTGAAGATCCTGGTGAAGGCACCGGTAGCAGTGGCCTGTTTAAATTCGGGGTCAGAGTGAAGAGGCACCCGCTCCAGTGATCTGTCTGCAACTTAAATGTGCATGTTCTTTGAATGATGACGGCTTGTACTAGTCTGCCCTGCTAAATCTGTTCTGCAAGTAATGGAAGATTGTACTTTTTACCGTCTGTGACAGTGGGTTTTCTTTCCTACTGCCATGTTGTAACTATTATGTGAGGAAGCAAAGCTTGCGCTGATGCACGATTTTCATATGTCATGTGACAGGGGAAGCTTTCGCTGCTACTGAACTAGCTGTGCCTGTCATCTGAAGGAGTGAAGCCTGCACTGTTTCTGCCCAAGGTGCACATGTTCTATGAAGAAGGGATGTTACTACTGCCATTTTCCCATCATATAAAAAAGAAAGCATATACTAAATGCGCTTATAATATAATTGTCCCGTGATGGCCTCTGAACCAGGAACTCTTTCATAATATTGAGACACTGAGACCTCTAGTCCTGACCTCACAGGAGCAATATTTGAGCACTGAAACATGTCAGTGAAAAAGAGAATCAGCATCAGGTGCTCGTTCCTTGTAATAAATGGATGCTCCAGACAGAGAGGTGAATTCTTCAGTGAATCGGATTTATTTAGAGAAAGCACTTCAGCCACGGCCAGGAGCGTCGTACCCTCAGAGGCTCGGTCAGCAACTCAGTGACCGATCGAACCCCCGAGGATGCACACTCCACGCATGGGCACAGAACATAGAATGCTAATTATCAACAGTAACATCAGTGTAATATAACAGTGCAGAGTAACACTATAATGTAAACAAATACTTATACTTAAACCACTACATCACCTCCCCCTATATAAACAAACATTTTAAATTCCAGCATTAAAATGTAACAAGAGCCTTGAATCTCGATGGTAGCTTCCTAACACGACATCCCCGTGAACTATCTTCATTGCTTCCCAATTCAATACCAATAGGTGGACTACTTGGCAAAAGTATTTGCTCCTTTGGAGGTTCTTGTCGTTCTTGATCATGCAACCAATAGGACCAATCAAGCTCATCCTCTCCCACAGGAGCTTTCTTGTACCTAATTAAATCAGATTGCTCCTTACTTACTCTAATCAATTGTCTTTTGTTCCACCAGCCTTTACCTTGGAGAAACGCGGCACCTTTACTGACTTTACAAACTAGAACAGGATTCGAAAAAATGGACTCTCCTTTTTTAACTTTAATTTTTTTTAAATAAAACCCAGTCACCCACCACAATCGCAACATTGGTGTGAGAACACCCTCCATCAAAATGTTTTTTTCATTTTCTCTTGACTTACCCTGACTTTATCTGCCAAGTTCTTACAACCAGTGTCAACTTGTGTCAGCTTACCACTATCCAACCGAGACGGTAGTAAAACTGTCTTAGCCTTTCTACCTCTCAGGAGCTCGAAAGGGGTGACACCTGTGGTACAGTGTGGAGAAGTGTTGTAATTCCACACTTTCTTTTCCAAAAATGATTTAACATCATGACCAGCGGCCAGCGTTGTCTGAATTCCCTCTTTAAGTACTTTGTTGCCCCTTTCCACCAGCCTGTTTGAAGCCGGCGAATACCTGGCTACCCTCAAATGCTTGACATCGTGATTCTTCAAAAATGTGCACATTTTATCAGAAACAAAGCGAGTCCCGTTATTAGTAACCAGAGATCTAGGAGCTCCCTCTAAGGAAAATACTTTGTTCAGGAAAAAAATAGTGTTATCAGTGGTGGGTGCGTCCACAAATTTATAATACATCCATTTAGAGTGGCAATCCACCGCCTGAATCAAAAATCTCGATGACTCATTAAGGACGTTGTATGGTCCAGAAAAATCAAGTCCCACTTTTTCCCAAGGGTTCTCAGGAAATTCTGTGGGGTGCAGAGGTAGTTTTGGAATTTTCCAATGCTTGTCTGAAAGCAAACACTCTTCACATCCTTCCACCATACCTCTCACTTGAGCATCTAAAGCAGGCCACAAATAATGCAGATTAATCCTCATGCATGTCTTAGATACCCCAAGGTGCCCTTCATGAGCGATCTTGAATAAAAGTATTTCTTAAACAACTTGGGGGAATAAATGTATCTCCTCGTAATACCAAACCATCCTTGACAGAAATTTCATCTGCTACTAATGAAAGATTTCTTAGTTCACCTGACAAGTTCCTTGCCTCAGGTCATTTAGACGAAGAAAAGTCTATAACTTTTGATAAAATAGCATCATTAATACATACACTCTTCCATTCTGACTCTGAAATAACTGCATTTCAGTTTTCAATTGCATCAATTGCATCAAGCACAGCAACATATTCTACTTCATCCTCATCCGCCTCTTCCTCATCGTCTTTCTTTATCAGCATTCTAGACAAACAGTCCGCTTGACATTTTTTGCCCCCTTGAATATATTTCATGTCAAAATTATATTCTTATAATTTAGAGATTAAACGAGTCAATCTTGCTGACATGTTATTATTAGGGACTTTACAGAAAATGAACGTCAGTGGCTTGTGGTCAGTAAGAATTTCGAATTTTTGGCCCCAAATATACATCATAAATTTTTGAGCCGCCAAAACACAAGCCAAAAAGCACTATAATGCTTCTCAAAAGGTTTCAGAGACCTAGACGCAAACGCCACATTTTTTTCTTTACCATTAACTCTCTGACTAAGGACTGCCAACAGAACATAGAATGCTAATACATCAACAGTAACATCAGCGTAATATCATAGTGCAGAGTAACACTACAATGTAAACAAATACTTATACTTAAACCACTACAGTCCTCCTGTTTTTCATTTTAATCTTGTGCTACAGAGATACAATAAAATATTTTTAGATCACCCAAACACTATTTAAATATAGGCAGACAGTTTTAAAAAGTGATCGTCGAAATGTCATCATAAGGGACTGAGGGCCATATGTAGGAGCACATTTTCCCATAGACACAGAATGGGTAAATACCTTTGATACATCTGGCCCATAGTCTCATGCAAACTAGGGGACTGATAACTGGGAGACTGTGCAACCAGTGAACAGTAGTACTTTCGATGCAGATCATTGCTAGATGTGGAACACACTGATGAAGTATACTACTCTAGGTTGGTGAGAATTCATCATCCTATGTGAGTACATGGATGAATGGTAATTCAATAAGAGATGTGTCTATTTCTTACAGGCGTTTATATGTACTTCTTATATGTTTATGTTTGTTTACTGGGAGCATACAACAGTCCTTTAGCTACGCTCGCTACAGCATAGTAGTCGGTTAACTATCTACGTCATTTTTGGTGGCATGGTTATGCTGATTAATCATTTTGGAGCCTGAAGAAAAATCCTACCTCTCTTTAGTCACTGAATAATGACAAGTATTGCATAGGTAAAGTAACACTGGGACACTGACTGAAAAAGACGAAACAAGTAAATAGTAACGAACCCCTGGTGCGTGCAACAAATCTGGAAACACACTGTTTACAGTACGAATGTAGAGCAAATGAATACGTTCCTTTATACTTGGTTATTTCCGTTATATCGATTGCAGAGGTTCTGTTTGGAAGTAACAGCTTTATCTATTCCGTCATCATTGCTGCTGTTGATAATCGATTTCGATAAATGTCTGCTTACCTCCGGAGGAGCTATTCTGCCAGCCCCAGCTCTCATCCCAAGTGGTAACGAAACGCATGTGGTACACCATCATTTTCTGTCAACATGAGAAAGTTCAAAATAATTTCTTTCCTCCCAGTGCGTTGCCGAGCAACGTTTATATTTGTACGTGGAAGCACCGCGCCTCATTCTAAAACCGAACATCCTTCGACGGCAGCCTCTGATCTGCGCATCCGCAGGAAGTGCTCGCTCTCGCTGCGTGACACAGGAAGTCGTTTGCTGCAGCTGTTTTCTACTCTGCGTGATTTGTGTTGTCAGAACGGAGGGAAAGGTGGGAATATTCCAAATGAGATCTACGGTTACACTGGAAGAGTGAGGCTGAAAGGAGCGGCGTTTAGAAGACAAATTATGCTAATACCGCCTGTGTTACTCAGACACAGCTCTGCTCTTTCAGACTGAAACCACCTGCGTAATAAGATGAAATAAATAAAAGAGTGCAAATAGCATTACATTTTGCATCACTGCTCAAGGTCGTAGGAGACACTACATTTCGGGGTGGGGGTGGCTATGGGCCGGGCATAGATGGATAATTTTGAGGAGAGCCGAGGCGGGAGTCTGGTTTGGGTCTAAGAAGAAAAGCTCAAGCCGAGCCATCAAATGATGTAAATCAGGCAATAATGTAATGTCATGAAAAAAATGATAAAGACTTTAAAATGAACAACACATTTTTTTTCAGCATTTCGATTATATCACTGAATTAAGTGACATTGAACGTAATATATTTTTTTTTAAAAATGAAACATTCAAGAATATCCCTATTCCTTGATGGAATTGCCACAAGTTACCTAAAATGTGTCAGTTTGTTACTTTTCTCCGGTTTTATAGCATATACTGTTGTTCCATGTGAAGCAGAATATTTTACATTAACAATGTCAAAGTGATTTTTTTTTTTAGAGCGCGGATCCTGTACTTAATTTCCTCAATGTGCTCTCAATCTGGATGGGTAAGAAAAAATATACATATTGAAGTAAAGCCAGTCAGTCAGTCAGAAAAACTTTATTTCGGCTGAAAGCCATAAAAGTCATAAAATAACAATAAAATATTAGCAAGAAAGATAAAAAGATTTAAAACATGATTCTGAGTGCAAATACAATTCAACAATTCACGGATTAAAACAAAATAATAACAATAATTAATACCATAGAATTGCCCTAGTGAGGTAGAAGTTGTCTTCTAGTTAGCCACATAGAAAAGAGAAATTTGGCTATCACAGTAACGTATAGGGGGGAAGAATCATATTTCAGCAACCTGAAGAGATCTCTGTGGTTCTTAACCCCTAAATTCTTAGCAAGTTGGATTATCCATTTTCTGCGGGAGATTTTATATGCCGGACAGAAGATTATAACATGTACCTCCGTTTCATCAGTGACACCGCACCCAGGACAAAATTGTCTGGGTAGGCCAGCCCATTTATTTGTTCTCGAGAAAAGGGGGAGAGACCCGTGCCTAAATTGTAGGAATAGTTTTTTGGCCATTACCGGGTGAATCAGATCTAATGCAGACTCGAATCTGTAGCTGATTTTGACCTCGAGAAAAGCCGAGGTCAAATTTGCAGTGTTAATAGATCGAATGATCTGAGTCAACTTATGTTCCTGCAGAATTTTTGCCAATGAACTTTTTGGCAGAGAGGGACAAGTATCCTCAGGTGAGAGCCAGAGGTCTTCTCTCCCTATATCTCTGAATGATTTTCTAACGTGGGCTAACCAAGGAATAGCGCCCGCCTTTGGTAGCAATAAAATGGACTTCAATTCCTCCTGAAAGGTGGCGAGTTCAGGAGTGCTCCATAGTCGTCGCCAATACATTGCTGGTCTGCAGGCGACCATGTCCGCAATTGGTTGAATACCAAGGTCCATCCTAAGCGGCTGTATAGGGGTACTCATCGGGAGTGCAAATAATTGTCTAAAAAATTTGTTTTCTGACTTAGTTAAAGTAGTGGATGAGTAATGGCCCCATAATTCCGCACCGTAGGCTGCCACCCCCCTTGCCTGGGTTTTATAGATCTCTACCAATGGGCTGATTAGCTTTAAGTGGCTGTTTTTAAGCATCTTTAGAATTCCCCCTGATATCTGGACGAGTTTTAAGTTTACTTTTGAGATCTGGGCGGCCCAAGTCATTTTATTATTGAGGGTCAAGCCAAGGTAATCAAAAGTGTTCACCCGTTCTAGAGGCAGACCATCCAGTTTCGGTATGGGACGGTTGGTGGTATCTGCGTGAAACACCATATATTTAGTCTTGTTCACGTTAATGATTAGATTCCTCTTCCTGCAAAAAGTGGCAAACCCATCAAGAACTCTGGCCATGCCCATAGGTGATCTAGACAGAAGCAGGGTATCATCCGCAAACATAAGTACGGGAATTTTCCTGCCTGCCAACTTAGGGGAATCTATGTCGCTTAGGGCCAGAATGTCTTCAACCAGACCATTTAAGAAGAGGGCAAAGAGTGTTGGGGCTAGAACGCAGCCCTGTCTAACTCCCTTTTCTACCCGAAATGGTTCTGTGAGTTCTCCATGGAGTCCAAACCTGACTATAGCAAAGGTATCTTTATGGAGGCGTTCTAATAGATCACAGAGGTAGAGAGGTAAGCCCATCCCCCTTAGTAGCTCCCACAGTTGGCTACGGTCCACCGTATCGAAGGCAGACTTTAAGTCAACAAACGTGAGGTAAAGACTGCCCCCTTCTAAGATTATACTTTTCCAGTGGATCATTTGCAGCCTAAACAATTGGTCCACAGTTGACATTCTAGCTGTGAAACCCACCTGGAGAGGGGTCAGAATGTTAGTTTCCTCCATCCAGGTTTGTAGTCTCCCTAAAAGAATGCGAGCAAAGATCTTCTGGGCAACGTCTATTAGGCTAATAGGCCTATAATTGGCCGGATCAAGTGGTGAGCCCTTTTTGTGTATTGGTATGATCTCGGCTCCAGCCCAAGTAGGTGGTAACGGCATTCCTGCTAGAATTGCGTTAAAAAGACCAAATAGATAAGGAACCCAGATGTCGGGCTCGCTTTTAAAAAGGTCACCTGGGATCCTATCTAATCCTGGGGCTTTATTTGGTTGGACTTTGCCAAGGGCAACTCTAACCTCGCTAAGGGTACACAAGGGGATCAGGGCCTGGTTTGAAGATAGGCAAGGGCTGGTAAGGGAAGGGGAGGTGGACAATAATGAGGGCTGAATTGCGTAAAGTTCTTTAAAATAAATGCGCCATGTTTCTTGCCCATGGTTGGGTTGAAGCGCTTGAGTTGGGCGTGACGTTCCAGTTTTAACTAAATTCCAAAATGATCTATGGTCCCTGTTTTTTAATGCGTAGGAGATTTCCTCCCATCTACAGATTTCCCACTCTTTTTTAGCTTCGTTGGTACTTTTCTTAAAAAAGGCCCTAGCTTCCTTTATTTCTGGCTTGGTTCCGTGTTTAAGCGTTGCCAAGAGCAATATCTTTGCTTCCCTGCACGATTTATTAAACCAAGTTGGGTTCTCCATTGTGAGTGAAAAAGTACTCTTGATAGCCCTAGTGAAGTGGGTCTCAAGGGTGCCACATAGTTCTATATGTGTGGCTCCAATCAGCTCAAAATCTAAATGAGCCTCTGGTGTAATTGGGGCTCCCATTAATTTCTCCAAAAGAGGGTAGATCTCAGAGTACATTACACCGAGATTCCTGTCAGATAGGGCGATCTTCTCCCATCTGACTCTTCGAGAGCCATCAGATGTAGTCAGGGGAACAACACTAGGTGGATCGATAGAAGGGGAATGGTAATTTCTGAAACCCTCCAAAGTGGCAATGATGGGATTATGATCACTTTCGCAGCGTTTAGTCACTCGGAAGTCCAGGATCCTTGGCCACAGTCCCATACTAAACATCATATAATCAATGATGGACGTTTGGTCATTTCTTTCAAATGTTGGATTACCTGGATTATCTGCGGGGAACCTACCATTACATGCCCTTAACGAATGAATGAGTGTCAATTGAGTAAGTTGGAGAACCAATGGCGTCCAGGCCTTCGTAGGATAAGAGTTGGAAGGAGGTATAGCCCACTCTTGGTCCTCTTCCTGGGATACAGGGGTGGTCAGTCCATTCAAGGGTTCGTAGTGGCAGTTAAAATCCCCACCAATTGCCAAGAGGTCAGTATTAATAATGGTGGAACTCAAAAGGGCATCCAATCTACTCAGAGTGGTAGACTCCTGACCATACCTCACAGGACGAGAATATATGTTTATGATGGACAATACCTGGTTTTCCCAAGCAGACATAGCTACACACATAATGTCCGGTGAGTCGGTGTTAATTCTCTTAAATGCACAATCCAAGTGAGTCCGTACCCAAATAGACAGCCCTCCAGAAGGCCTTCCCCCATTTGGCCTTACTGCAGGTTCCCAGAAGGTAGCAAACCCTACACGATGGTGGGGCTTCAATGCCCATGTCTCCTGAAAAAGGCAGATATCGTGATCATCAATGAATTCCCCCCATTCAGGGAGTTCTAGCAGCCGTGTTAAACCTGCCACATTCCAGGACAAGATTTTCAACCCCGTAGCCTTGTAGGTGGGGGGATGTTAGAAAACCCCGGGCAACGGGGTTAGCAGTCACCCGGTTTTTCCCAACACAAGGGGTAGCTTGGCTCGAGCGGTCGGGGGTCAGGCACCGTGTTAAGCGTACGTCACACCCTCACAATAACCATGCGTTCATCCGTTCCAAAAACGACTCTACACCGTAAAGATTTATGAAAGAATCTCTTTGTGTTTATCTTAATTTTTCTCTTAGTTGCAGGGTTATGACACAAATACAATACAAAAGGATTTTCTTCAGAAATAGCAGGTCAATTAAATAATAACACTTTGCAGGTGCAATAAATAGGATTAGGTCATAAATACACAAGGAATAAATAGAGGTGCGATAAATACATAGGGCAAATAAATACTGTCAGACAATAAATACAAGGCAGGAATAAATACGGTCAGACAATAAATAAAACACCTTCAATAAATAATATAAGCCATCAAACAATTGCAAATCAGATCACATTTATGAGGTAGATTGATTTTACCATGCCCAAGTACAGCTTATGGTCACTGGGGTGGCCTGGGGATGTCCCACCTAGAGTGGTCAAGGCTGGGGCCTAAGCTGAGGTAGAATGAGGGAAACCTAAGGTTCTGATTCTTCCAACTACACAGTCCCTCACACAGGTCCCTGCACCAGTCTCAGTTCACCCCCTAGCACTCTCAGGTTGGTCCTAACACCCCTCTAGCCCCAAGACTGGTCTTTTAGGGCTCCACAGGGCCTCAGATGCCCTTTCTACCACTTACTGCCCTTTTCACGAAGATCGGCTCCGCTCGGCGCCGGGTCGACGTCGCTGGGCGGCTCCGGTTCGATGTCGCGTCGATCTGTTCCACTTGACGTCGTGTCGATGCCGTCGGGCGGTTCCGATTCGATGTCGCTGGCCGGCCTCGGTTCGATGTTGCGTCGATCTGCTTTACCTGACGCCGGGTCGATGCCGTGAGGCGGCTCCGGATTGATGTCGCTGGGCGGCCTCGGCTCGATGTCGTGTTCCGGCGTCACAGGGTCACGGTTCCCCCGCTTCCGGGCGACTCCGGAGTGCGACCTCCACTCCCGACCTCCGTCGGCTCCACTTCGGGTTCCGGCAACTCCGGAGTGCGATCTCCACTCCCGACCTCCTGCGCGCTTCGCCTCGACCTCAGGCGACTCCGGAGTGCGACCTCCACTCCCGACCTCCTGCGCGCTTTACTTCAGCTTCCGGCGACTCCGGAGGGCGGACTTCACTCCCCCGTCGACGCCTCACCTCGACCTCAGGTGACTTCTACTCGACCTCCGGTGTCTCTCCACGACCTCCGTCGGCGCCCTCACTCGACCTCTAGCGGCCCCGGGTATGACGTCTGCCTTTTGTCAGCGCCGCTTCTCCACCTTGGGCTCCAGGTCTCCAGGCTTCTCGACGTCGGGTCTCCAGGAGGATTCTACCAAACAGGTCAGGAACTTGCTGTTCTTCTCCTTTAAGGCCTGTTCCGGCTGTTCAGGTCCTTAAGATGATTTTCTGGTCTTTATCCCACACAGGGCTTTAGGCTGGGCTTGGTCGGTAGGGACTAGTATCAAGGGTGGGTTTCCACCCCTGCTGCTTTACTCCTTCCTCCTTCTGTTTCTCTGTCCTCTCTCCTCTCCAGTCAGGTGCCAACTGCCTACTCCAACTGCCAACTCTGAGCTGGCTTCCCAACATTCTAAACCTGCCTCACACTGTCACAGGGTTCTAGAATGTTCTGGAAGGTACCAGTAGGTTCCAGCTATGTCTCAGGTGACAATGGGTGGCCACCATTTTGTGTTTCAGGCCCTCAGACAGAAGTTCCAGGGGTAGGGAAAATGGCTCCCTGACCCTGCATCAACACTAAAAAGTCTGGTGGTTCCCAAAAAGGAAAAATACTAACAGGGTTTGAGGCAAAAGTGGGACAAAATAAATAATGATGAGGAGGGACCACCCAAAGGGCTGACAGGTCTAACACGCGTCCCCCCCAGCTGAAAGGGGGGAGAGCTACCCAACCCCTTGGGAGTTCTCATCACTAAGGCGGAAATACCTTGAGAGACCGTCTGCATTGGCGTGGTCCACTCCAGGCCGATGTTCCACCTGAAAGTCCATTCCCTGTAGGGAGATAGACCACCTTAGCAACTTGGGATTCTCCCCCTTCATCTGCATCAGCCAACGAAGGGGTCTGTGGTCGGTCTGAACTAGGAAGTGCGAGCCAAACAGGTATGGCCGCAGCTTCTTCAGAGCCCATACCACTGCAAAGGCTTCACGCTCTATTGCACTCCACTTCTGTTCCCTGGGAAGTAGTCTCCGGGATAGGAAGACCACGGGTTGATCCAGACCCTCTTCATTGAGTTGCGATAACACTGCCCCAATGCCATGTTCCGATGCATCCGTCTGGACAATGAACTCCTTGGAAAAGTCTGGGGCCCGTAGGACCGGGGCCTCGCACATGGCTTGCTTCAGTTTTACAAAGGCCTGCTGACAAGCCTCCGTCCAGACTACCCGTCGAGGTTGTTTCTTGGACGTAAGCTCTGTGAGGGGGGCCACAATGGTACCGTATCCCTTCACGAAGCGGCGGTAATATCCGGTGAGGCCCAGAAAAGCTCGGACCTCAGTCTGAGTCTTGGGGGGTTCCCAGGCCATGATGGCCTCGATCTTCGCCTGGAGGGGTTGCACCGCTCCCCTACCCACCAAGTGTCCAAGGTACACTACCGACCCCTGCCCGATCTGGCACTTGCTGGCCTTGATCGTTAAACCAGCTTGTCTCAGGGCCTGGAGAACAGCTTGCAGGTGACGCAAGTGATCCTCCCAGCTGTTACTGAAGACGGCTATGTCATCCAGATAAGCAGCAGAGAAACTCTCCATTCCAGTGAGGATCTGGTTCACCAGACGCTGAAACGTGGCAGGTGCGTTCTTGAGCCCAAAGGGCATCACACAGAACTGGTAGTGGCCTTTGGGCGTGGAGAAGGCTGACCTTTCCCTAGCTCCGTCAGTCAGAGAGATCTGCCAGTACCCAGAAGTAAGGTCAAAGGTACTTAGATATTGGGCAGCTCCCAGCCGGTCAATCAATTCATCCGCCCTTGGGATCGGATGAGCATCAGTCTTGGTTACTGAGTTCAGTCCCCGGTAGTCCACACAGAACCTCAGTTCCGGTTGGGCACCCGGTGGTGCAGCTTTTGGTACTAGCACCACCGGACTGGACCAGGGGCTGCTGGAAGGTTCGATCACTCCTAGCTCCAGCATCTTAGTGACTTCACTGTGAATGCTGGCCTTCACCTTGTCTGACATCCGGTAGATCTTGGACTTCACAGGTGGGCTGTCTCCTGTGTCCACATCATGGACGCACAGGTGAGTCCTACCCGGAACAAGGGAGAACAACGAAGAGTACTGTCCCAGGACCTGGCGGCAGTCCTCCTGCTGTTCAGGAGTTAGAGATGGGGAGAGAATCACTCCCTCCACCGACCCATCCTTCTCTTGAGACGCAAACAAATTGGGGAGAGGCTCGCTTTCCACGTCCTCTGCTCCGTCAGTCACCATCATCAAAATGACTTCGGGCCTCTCGTGGTGGGGTTTGAGGCGGTTGGCATGCAGCACCCGTAGGGGCTGACGAGGGGTCTTAAGATCCACCAAGTAGGTAGCCTTACCCTTCTTCTCCAATACCTCAAAGGGTCCCGACCAGCGATCCTGGAGGGCGCTAAGCTCTCCTGGTTCGATCACCCACACCTTCTGGCCAGGCCCCAATTCCACCGGGTGAGCGTTGTGGTCATACCACGCCTTCATTACTGCTTGGCTGCCCTCCAAGTTGTCAGAAGCTTGCTTCCACAACTTAGCCATTTGGCTCCGGAAGGCCAGCATGTAGCTCACCACGTCCTGGGGAAGCTTTCTGGGAGTTCTTTCCCATCCGTCTCTCACCAGGCTGAGAGGTCCACGCACAGGGTGCCCATACAAAAGCTCGAAGGGGCTGAAGCCCACTCCCTTCTGTGGCACTTCCCTGTAGGAAAACAATAGACAGGGTAGGAGGACGTCCCATTTCCTCCGCAGGCTTTCAGGCAGACTTCTAATCATGCCTTTCAAGGTTTTGTTAAACCTCTCCACCAGACCATTGGTCTGGGGGTGGTAAGGAGTTGTGAACCGGTAGGTCACTCCACACTCCTTCCACATGGCCCGCATGTATGCTGACATGAAGTTGGTCCCCCTGTCGGACACAACTTCCTTGGGAAAACCCACTCGGGTAAAGATTCCCATCAGGGCCCTAGCCACAACAGGTGCTGTAATGGTCCTTAGAGGTATAGCCTCTGGGTACCGTGTGGCATGATCCACCAGAACCAGGATAAACCTGTGACCAGCTGTAGTAGGCGGATCTAATGGACCCACAATGTCGATGCCCACCCTTTCAAAGGGGGTGCTAACGACAGGAAGTGGTTCCAGGGGAGCTTTCAGCTTCACCCCTGTTTTCCCACTGGCTTGGCAAGACACACATGTCCGGCAGTAGGTGTCGGACGACACTTTCATTTGAGGCCAATAAAAGTGTGGGACAAGACGGGCGAAGGTCTTGTCTTGCCCCAGGTGTCCTGCCAAGGGGATCTCGTGAGCCAATTCCAGTAGGAAGGCTCGGTAACGTTGAGGGACTACTAAGGCTCGTGACGATCCATGTAGGGGTGCCTTGGGTTCACTGTAGAGGAGGCCATCCTCCCAGTAAAGGTTGTAGTTCCCCTCAACGTTCCCTGCTGCCTGGGCTTCGGCCTGTCGCCTCAGTCCCTCAAGGGTAGGGCACTCCCTCTGGCCCTTGCAGAATTCCTCCCTGGTCGGCCCTCCCTCCACGTGCCACTCGGCCGGGATGGGTAGGTCCTCCAGTTTGGTAACATCCCCCACCGCGGACTCCTGGTCCACCACCTCCGGTGGCCTATCCGTCACACGGGGCGCGGATGCTGAGGCAGGCTCCTCCTGTCCTCGGTTCTTCCCTTGGTCGGCAGCCGGCTGTGCCTTTGTTCCAGGCTCCAGTCGAAACAAACTCCCTCTCCGGGTAGTTGCGGACCCTGTGCTAACACAGGCCCAGTCAGGTGTACCCAGCATCTCAGCATGAGTCCGGTATTCCACCTCCTTCCAAGCATTGTGCTCCATGTCATTCCCCAGTAGACAATCGACCGGCACGGCAGGGCTTACGGCAACTCGAAGTGAACCTGCAACCCCCTCCCATTCAAAGGGAACCTCGGCCACCGGATAGTGGCCGGTTCTGCCGTCAGCCATCGCGGCTGGGTGGAGTACATCGGGAATTACCTGCTCTGGAGACACCAGTTGGCTACGTACCATAGTCATACTGGCTCCTGTGTCTCTCAGAGCCTCCCCTCTTTGTCCGTTGATGGTGACCCACTGCCCATACTTTATGGTATTTGCAGGCACCTGGTCTTAGGAACCATCTCCCGTTCTCCCAGGGACACTAAAGTGACACCCGCCCACTCCCTTTCCTTAGTTAAGGGCATCTCCTCCCCGAGCACTACACTAGCTACTCCGGGGGCCTTTCCTCCAATGGGAGGGGGTGGTCTTTTCGGGCACTTCGCATCTCCCTTATAGTGTCCGACGCCACCGCACTCGAAGCAATGGACAACCCTTGGCTGCTGACTCTGGCCAGGATTAGGGTTTCTGGGTGGGTTAGCCCTAGGGGTGAATCCTGTTCCCTTTCCTTGGAAGTTATTTTGGGGGCCTTTAGAGAACTCCTTTTTCTTTTCCCCTCCCTCTTTCTTCTGGGGGGCGCCCTGTCCGGCCTTTTGAGTATCCCCTCCAGTCCCCCTTGTGGACACCCGGGTACTAGCCCAAATGTCCGCCTCCTCAGCAAGCTTCCGGGGATTGGTCAGCTTGCTATCCACCAGGTGTTGACGCAGTTCAGGGAAACATTTTTCGAGCAGGTGTTCCTTCAACATTAAATCAAACAACCCCTCGTAGTCCCTCACCTCACTGTCCTGAATCCAACCCTCCAATGCCTTCTTTGCATAGTCCAGGAAATCCACCCAATTCTGTGTGCCCAGTTTGTGGCTACCCCGGAACTTCTGTCTGTACTTCTCGGGTGTTAGTCCAAACTTTCTTACGAGCGCCACTTTCATGGTGGGGTAGTGGGTCTGCTCATCCTGCTCTAGGGCCAATAATGCATCCCTACCAGCTGGAGGCATGTATTTGTACAATCCCCCTCCCCAGTACTTCTCTGGCACCCCATGGGCCCTTAAAGAGACCTCATAGGCCGCTAGCCACTTGGCGATATCGTCGCCCGCACTATAGCTAGCTACTATGTCTTTCGGCAGATAGGGTTTGGGTTCCATGGTGATTTCTCTACCTTCGCTGCCACCACTAGGAACAGTGTGTGCCCCGACTTGTAGGATCTGGAGATCTATTTCCCTCAGCCTCAACTCGTGAGCCATCCTCTGTCCCTCCTTCTCTTTCTCCAGCTTTGCCAACTCCCATGTGAGCTGTCTTTTCTCCCTCCGGTCCGTTAACTCTGCTTCAGATAAGCCACCGCTAGAGACAGTGCTGCCCTTCCTGGAAAGTGTTCTGGGCCCCGCTAACAGGTTCCCCACCTCAGGTTGGTACAACCCAGCCCCCTCGCTATCAGGCTCTCCATCCCTGTCCTCCTGCTCAGCCTTACTTTCCCGTCGTGCCTCCCCCCAAGCCCTCAAGCTGGTCTGGAGTTCAGCCTTCTTGGCACCTGGGGGACAATACACCCCCTCTCGCTGACAAAACTCTCTGAGTTGGGCCACAGTGTAAGTTTCCACATCTTCCAACACAAACTCCATTTTGCCCACTCAGAATAGAAGACAGGTGTTTACAGAAGCTATGCAGGGGGGTACCTTTTGTAATACCTCCTCCCACCACCAGAGTAAATTTGGAAAAAACAAAACTCAGAATTAGGAAGTCCGCTTTGAGAAAACTCCCGGTGTAGGCCTATGGACTACCCACAGTTATTGTCGAGTGGACGCAAGCACAGCTCTATCCCACCGCTGAACACCAATTATGTTAGAAAACCCCGGGCAACCGGGTTAGCAGTCACCCGGTTTTTCCCAACACAAGGTGTAGCTTGGCTCGAGCGGTCGGGGGTCAGGCACCGTGTTAAGCGTACGTCACACCCTCACAATAACCATGCGTTCATCCGTTCCAAAAACGACTCTACACCGTAAAAATTTATGAAAGAATCTCTTTGTGTTTATCTTAATTTTTCTCTTAGTTGCAGGGTTATGACACAAATACAATACAAAAGGATTTTCTTCAGAAATAGCAGGTCAATTAAATAACACTTTGCAGGTGCAATAAATAGGATTAGGTCATAAATACACAAGGAATAAATAGAGGTGCGATAAATACATAGGGCAAATAAATACTGTCAGACAATAAATACAAGGCAGGAATAAATACGGTCAGACAATAAATAAAACACCTTCAATAAATAATATAAGCCATCAAACAATTGCAAATCAGATCACATTTATGAGGTAGATTGATTTTACCATGCCCAAGTACAGCTTATGGTCACTGGGGTGGCCTGGGGATGTCCCACCTAGAGTGGTCAAGGCTGGGGCCTAAGCTGAGGTAGAATGAGGGAAACCTAAGGTTCTGATTCTTCCAACTACACAGTCCCTCACACAGGTCCCTGCACCAGTCTCAGTTCACCCCCTAGCACTCTCAGGTTGGTCCTAACACCCCTCTAGCCCCAAGACTGGTCTTTTAGGGCTCCACAGGGCCCCAGATGCCCTTTCTACCACTTACTGCCCTTTTCACGAAGATCGGCTCCGCTCGGCGCCGGGTCGACGTCGCTGGGCGGCTCCGGTTCGATGTCGCGTCGATCTGTTCCACTTGACGCCGTGTCGATGCCGTCGGGCGGTTCCGATTCGATGTCGCTGGCCGGCCTCGGTTCGATGTTGCGTCGATCTGCTTTACCTGACGCCGGGTCGATGCCGTGAGGCGGCTCCGGATTGATGTCGCTGGGCGGCCTCGGCTCGATGTCGTGTTCCGGCGTCACAGGGTCACGGTTCCCCCGCTTCCGGGCGACTCCGGAGTGCGACCTCCACTCCCGACCTCCGTCGGCTCCACTTCGGGTTCCGGCAACTCCGGAGTGCGATCTCCACTCCCGGCCTCCTGCGCGCTTCGCCTCGACCTCAGGCGACTCCGGAGTGCGACCTCCACTCCCGACCTCCTGCACGCTTTACTTCAGCTTCCGGCGACTCCGGAGGGCGGACTTCACTCCCCCGTCGACGCCTCACCTCGACCTCAGGTGACTTCTACTCGACCTCCGGTGTCTCTCCACGACCTCCGTCGGCGCCCTCACTCGACCTCTAGCGGCCCCGGGTATGACGTCTGCCTTCTGTCAGCGCCGCTTCTCCACCTTGGGCTCCAGGTCTCCAGGCTTCTCGACGTCGGGTCTCCAGGAGGATTCCACCAAACAGGTCAGGAACTTGCTGTTCTTCTCCTTTAAGGCCTGTTCCGGCTGTTCAGGTCCTTAAGATGATTTTCTGGTCTTTATCCCACACAGGGCTTTAGGCTGGGCTTGGTCGGTAGGGACTAGTATCAAGGGTGGGTTTCTGGACCCCACTCCAGGCACAAGTTTCCACCCCTGCTGCCTTACTCCTTCCTCCTTCTGTTTCTCTGTCCTCTCTCCTCTCCAGTCAGGTGCCAACTGCCTACTCCAACTGCCAACTCTGAGCTGGCTTCCCAACATTCTAAACCTGCCTCACACTGTCACAGGGTTCTAGAATGTTCTGGAAGGTACCAGTAGGTTCCAGCTATGTCTCAGGTGACAATGGGTGGCCACCATTTTGTGTTTCAGGCCCTCAGACAGAAGTTCCAGGGGTAGGGAAAATGGCTCCCTGACCCTGCATCAACACTAAAAAGTCTGGTGGTTCCCAAAAAGGAAAAATACTAACAGGGTTTGAGGCAAAAGTGGGACAAAATAAATAATGATGAGGAGGGACCACCCAAAGGGCTGACAGGTCTAACACGCGTCCCCCCCAGCTGAAAGGAGGGAGAGCTACCCAACCCCTTGGGAGTTCTCATCACTAAGGCGGAAATACCTTGAGAGACCGTCTGCATTGGCGTGGTCCACTCCAGGCCGATGTTCCACCTGAAAGTCCATTCCCTGTAGGGAGATAGACCACCTTAGCAACTTGGGATTCTCCCCCTTCATCTGCATCAGCCAACGAAGGGGTCTGTGGTCGGTCTGAACTAGGAAGTGCGAGCCAAACAGGTATGGCCGCAGCTTCTTCAGAGCCCATACCACTGCAAAGGCTTCACGCTCTATTGCACTCCACTTCTGTTCCCTGGGAAGTAGTCTCCGGGATAGGAAGACCACGGGTTGATCCAGACCCTCTTCATTGAGTTGCGATAACACTGCCCCAATGCCATGTTCCGATGCATCCGTCTGGACAATGAACTCCTTGGAAAAGTCTGGGGCCCGTAGGACCGGGGCCTCGCACATGGCTTGCTTCAGTTTTACAAAGGCCTGCTGACAAGCCTCCGTCCAGACTACCCGTCGAGGTTGTTTCTTGGACGTAAGCTCTGTGAGGGGGGCCACAATGGTACCGTATCCCTTCACGAAGCGGCGGTAATATCCGGTGAGGCCCAGAAAAGCTCGGACCTCAGTCTGAGTCTTGGGGGGTTCCCAGGCCATGATGGCCTCGATCTTCGCCTGGAGGGGTTGCACCGCTCCCCTACCCACCAAGTGTCCAAGGTACACTACCGACCCCTGCCCGATCTGGCACTTGCTGGCCTTGATCGTTAAACCAGCTTGTCTCAGGGCCTGGAGAACAGCTTGCAAGTGACGCAAGTGATCCTCCCAGCTGTTACTGAAGACGGCTATGTCATCCAGATAAGCAGCAGAGAAACTCTCCATTCCAGTGAGGATCTGGTTCACCAGACGCTGAAACGTGGCAGGTGCGTTCTTGAGCCCAAAGGGCATCACACAGAACGGGTAGTGGCCTTTGGGCGTGGAGAAGGCTGACCTTTCCCTAGCTCCGTCAGTCAGAGAGATCTGCCAGTACCCAGAAGTAAGGTCAAAGGTACTTAGATATTGGGCAGCTCCCAGCCGGTCAATCAATTCATCCGCCCTTGGGATCGGATGAGCATCAGTCTTGGTTACTGAGTTCAGTCCCCGGTAGTCCACACAGAACCTCAGTTCCGGTTGGGCACCCGGTGGTGCAGCTTTTGGTACTAGCACCACCGGACTGGACCAGGGGCTGCTGGAAGGTTCGATCACTCCTAGCTCCAGCATCTTAGTGACTTCACTGTGAATGCTGGCCTTCACCTTGTCTGACATCCGGTAGATCTTGGACTTCACAGGTGGGCTGTCTCCTGTGTCCACATCATGGACGCACAGGTGAGTCCTACCCGGAACAAGGGAGAACAACGAAGAGTACTGTCCCAGGACCTGGCGGCAGTCCTCCTGCTGTTCAGGAGTTAGAGATGGGGAGAGAATCACTCCCTCCACCGACCCATCCTTCTCTTGAGACGCAAACAAATTGGGGAGAGGCTCGCTTTCCACGTCCTCTGCTCCGTCAGTCACCATCATCAAAATGACTTCGGGCCTCTCGTGGTGGGGTTTGAGGCGGTTGGCATGCAGCACCCGTAGGGGCTGACGAGGGGTCTTAAGATCCACCAAGTAGGTAGCCTTACCCTTCTTCTCCAATACCTCAAAGGGTCCTGACCAGCGATCCTGGAGGGCGCTAAGCTCTCCTGGTTCGATCACCCACACCTTCTGGCCAGGCCCCAATTCCACCGGGTGAGCGTTGTGGTCATACCACGCCTTCATTACTGCTTGGCTGCCCTCCAAGTTGTCAGAAGCTTGCTTCCACAACTTAGCCATTTGGCTCCGGAAGGCCAGCATGTAGCTCACCACGTCCTGGGGAAGCTTTCTGGGAGTTCTTTCCCATCCGTCTCTCACCAGGCTGAGAGGTCCACACACAGGGTGCCCATACAAAAGCTCGAAGGGGCTGAAGCCCACTCCCTTCTGTGGCACTTCCCTGTAGGAAAACAATAGACAGGGTAGGAGGACGTCCCATTTCCTCCGCAGGCTTTCAGGCAGACTTCTAATCATGCCTTTCAAGGTTTTGTTAAACCTCTCCACCAGACCATTGGTCTGGGGGTGGTAAGGAGTTGTGAACCGGTAGGTCACTCCACACTCCTTCCACATGGCCCGCATGTATGCTGACATGAAGTTGGTCCCCCTGTCGGACACAACTTCCTTGGGAAAACCCACTCGGGTAAAGATTCCCATCAGGGCCCTAGCCACAACAGGTGCTGTAATGGTCCTTAGAGGTATAGCCTCTGGGTACCGTGTGGCATGATCCACCAGAACCAGGATAAACCTGTGACCAGCTGTAGTAGGCGGATCTAATGGACCCACAATGTCGATGCCCACCCTTTCAAAGGGGGTGCTAACGACAGGAAGTGGTTCCAGGGGAGCTTTCAGCTTCACCCCTGTTTTCCCACTGGCTTGGCAAGACACACATGTCCGGCAGTAGGTGTCGGACGACACTTTCATTTGAGGCCAATAAAAGTGTGGGACAAGACGGGCGAAGGTCTTGTCTTGCCCCAGGTGTCCTGCCAAGGGGATCTCGTGAGCCAATTCCAGTAGGAAGGCTCGGTAACGTTGAGGGACTACTAAGGCTCGTGACGATCCATGTAGGGGTGCCTTGGGTTCACTGTAGAGGAGGCCATCCTCCCAGTAAAGGTTGTAGTTCCCCTCAACGTTCCCTGCTGCCTGGGCTTCGGCCTGTCGCCTCAGTCCCTCAAGGGTAGGGCACTCCCTCTGGCCCTTGCAGAATTCCTCCCTGGTCGGCCCTCCCTCCACGTGCCACTCGGCCGGGATGGGTAGGTCCTCCAGTTTGGTAACATCCCCCACCGCGGACTCCTGGTCCACCACCTCCGGTGGCCTATCCGTCACACGGGGCGCGGATGCCGAGGCAGGCTCCTCCTGTCCTCGGTTCTTCCCTTGGTTGGCAGCCGGCTGTGCCTTTGTTCCAGGCTCCAGTCGAAACAAACTCCCTCTCTGGGTAGTTGCGGACCCTGTGCTAACACAGGCCCAGTCAGGTGTACCCAGCATCTCAGCATGAGTCCGGTATTCCACCTCCTTCCAAGCATTGTGCTCCATGTCATTCCCCAGTAGACAATCGACCGGCACGGCAGGGCTTACGGCAACTCGAAGTGAACCTGCAACCCCCTCCCATTCAAAGGGAACCTCGGCCACCGGATAGTGGCCGGTTCTGCCGTCAGCCATCGCGGCTGGGTGGAGTACATCGGGAATTACCTGCTCTGGAGACACCAGTTGGCTACGTACCATAGTCATACTGGCTCCTGTGTCTCTCAGAGCCTCCCCTCTTTGGCCGTTGATGGTGACCCACTGCCCATACTTTATGGTATTTGCAGGCACCTGGTCTTAGGAACCATCTCCCGTTCTCCCAGGGACACTAAAGTGACACCCGCCCACTCCCTTCCCTTAGTTAAGGGCATCTCCTCCCCGAGCACTACACTAGCTACTCCGGGGGCCTTTCCTCCAATGGGAGGGGGTGGTCTTTTCGGGCACTTCGCATCTCCCTTATAGTGTCCGACGCCACCGCACTCGAAGCAATGGACAACCCTTGGCTGCTGACTCTGGCCAGGATTAGGGTTTCTGGGTGGGTTAGCCCTAGGGGTGAATCCTGTTCCCTTTCCTTGGAAGTTATTTTGGGGGCCTTTAGAGAACTCCTTTTTCTTTTCCCCTCCCTCTTTCTTCTGGGGGGCGCCCTGTACGGCCTTTTGAGTATCCCCTCCAGTCCCCCTTGTGGACACCCGGGTACTAGCCCAAATGTCCGCCTCCTCAGCAAGCTTCCGGGGATTGGTCAGCTTGCTATCCACCAGGTGTTGACGCAGTTCAGGGAAACATTTTTCGAGCAGGTGTTCCTTCAACATTAAATCAAACAACCCCTCGTAGTCCCTCACCTCACTGCCCTGAATCCAACCCTCCAATGCCTTCTTTGCATAGTCCAGGAAATCCACCCAATTCTGTGTGCCCAGTTTGTGGCTACCCCGGAACTTCTGTCTGTACTTCTCGGGTGTTAGTCCAAACTTTCTTACGAGCGCCACTTTCATGGTGGGGTAGTGGGTCTGCTCATCCTGCTCTAGGGCCAATAATGCATCCCTACCAGCTGGAGGCATGTATTTGTACAATCCCCCTCCCCAGTACTTCTCTGGCACCCCATGGGCCCTTAAAGAGACCTCATAGGCCGCTAGCCACTTGGCGATATCGTCGCCCGCACTATAGCTAGCTACTATGTCTTTCGGCAGATAGGGTTTGGGTTCCCTGGTGATTTCTCTACCTTCGCTGCCACCACTAGGAACAGTGTGTGCCCCGACTTGTAGGATCTGGAGATCTATTTCCCTCAGCCTCAACTCGTGAGCCATCCTCTGTCCCTCCTTCTCTTTCTCCAGCTTTGCCAACTCCCATGTGAGCTGTCTTTTCTCCCTCCGGTCCGTTAACTCTGCTTCAGATAAGCCACCGCTAGAGACAGTGCTGCCCTTCCTGGAAAGTGTTCTGGGCCCCGCTAACAGGTTCCCCACCTCAGGTTGGTACAACCCAGCCCCCTCGCTATCAGGCTCTCCATCCCTGTCCTCCTGCTCAGCCTTACTTTCCCGTCGTGCCTCCCCCCAAGCCCTCAAGCTGGTCTGGAGTTCAGCCTTCTTGGCACCTGGGGGACAATACACCCCCTCTCGCTGACAAAACTCTCTGAGTTGGGCCACAGTGTAAGTTTCCACATCTTCCAACACAAACTCCATTTTGCCCACTCAGAATAGAAGACAGGTGTTTACAGACTCTATGCAGGGGGGTACCTTTTGTAATACCTCCTCCCACCACCAGAGTAAATTTGGAAAAAACAAAACTCAGAATTAGGAAGTCCGCTTTGAGAAAACTCCCGGTGTAGGCCTATGGACTACCCACAGTTATTGTCGAGTGGACGCAAGCACAGCTCTATCCCACCGCTGAACACCAATTATGTTAGAAAACCCCGGGCAACCGGGTTAGCAGTCACCCGGTTTTTCCCAACACAAGGGGTAGCTTGGCTCGAGCGGTCGGGGGTCAGGCACCGTGTTAAGCGTACGTCACACCCTCACAATAACCATGCGTTCATCCGTTCCAAAAACGACTCTACACCGTAAAAATTTATGAAAGAATCTCTTTGTGTTTATCTTAATTTTTCTCTTAGTTGCAGGGTTATGACACAAATACAATACAAAAGGATTTTCTTCAGAAATAGCAGGTCAATTAAATAATAACACTTTGCAGGTGCAATAAATAGGATTAGGTCATAAATACACAAGGAATAAATAGAGGTGCGATAAATACATAGGGCAAATAAATACTGTCAGACAATAAATACAAGGCAGGAATAAATATGGTCAGACAATAAATAAAACACCTACAATAAATAATATAAGCCATCAAACAATTGCAAATCAGATCACATTTATGAGGTAGATTGATTTTACCATGCCCAAGTACAGCTTATGGTCACTGGGGTGGCCTGGGGATGTCCCACCTAGAGTGGTCAAGGCTGGGGCCTAAGCTGAGGTAGAATGAGGGAAACCTAAGGTTCTGATTCTTCCAACTACACAGTCCCTCACACAGGTCCCTGCACCAGTCTCAGTTCACCCCCTAGCACTCTCAGGTTGGTCCTAACACCCCTCTAGCCCCAAGACTGGTCTTTTAGGGCTCCACAGGGCCCCAGATGCCCTTTCTACCACTTACTGCCCTTTTCACGAAGATCGGCTCCGCTCGGCGCCGGGTCGACGTCGCTGGGCGGCTCCGGTTCGATGTCGCGTCGATCTGTTCCACTTGACGCCGTGTCGATGCCGTCGGGCGGTTCCGATTCGATGTCGCTGGCCGGCCTCGGTTCGATGTTGCGTCGATCTGCTTTACCTGACGCCGGGTCGATGCCGTGAGGCGGCTCCGGATTGATGTCGCTGGGCGGCCTCGGCTCGATGTCGTGTTCCGGCGTCACAGGGTCACGGTTCCCCCGCTTCCGGGCGACTCCGGAGTGCGACCTCCACTCCCGACCTCCGTCGGCTCCACTTCGGGTTCCGGCAACTCCGGAGTGCGATCTCCACTCCCGACCTCCTGCGCGCTTCGCCTCGACCTCAGGCGACTCCGGAGTGCGACCTCCACTCCCGACCTCCTGCGCGCTTTACTTCAGCTTCCGGCGACTCCGGAGGGCGGACTTCACTCCCCCGTCGACGCCTCACCTCGACCTCAGGTGACTTCTACTCGACCTCCGGTGTCTCTCCACGACCTCCGTCGGCGCCCTCACTCGACCTCTAGGGGCTCCGGGTACGACGTCTGCCTTCTGTCAGCGCCTCTTCTCCACCTCGGGCTCCAGGTCTCCAGGCTTCTCGACGTCGGGTCTCCAGGAGGATTCCACCAAACAGATCAGGAACTTGCTGTTCTTCTCCTTTAAGGCCTGTTCCGGCTGTTCAGGTCCTTAAGATGATTTTCTGGTCTTTATCCCACACAGGGCTTTAGGCTGGGCTTGGTCGGTAGGGACTAGTATCAAGGGTGGGTTTCTGGACCCCACTCCAGGCACAAGTTTCCACCCCTGCTGCCTTCCTCCTTCCTCCTTCTGTTTCTCTGTCCTCTCTCCTCTCCAGTCAGGTGCCAACTGCCTACTCCAACTGCCAACTCTGAGCTGGCTTCCCAACATTCTAAACCTGCCTCACACTGTCACAGGGTTCTAGAATGTTCTGGAAGGTACCAGTAGGTTCCAGCTATGTCTCAGGTGACAATGGGTGGCCACCATTTTGTGTTTCAGGCCCTCAGACAGAAGTTCCAGGGGTAGGGAAAATGGCTCCCTGACCCTGCATCAACACTAAAAAGTCTGGTGGTTCCCAAAAAGGAAAAATACTAACAGGGTTTGAGGCAAAAGTGGGACAAAATAAATAATGATGAGGAGGGACCACCCAAAGGGCTGACAGGTCTAACAGGGGATATATAGGGTAAGACCTAGGGGAAGTAGATGTGGTGGGTGTTAGGCCTATCTCTGTGGAGGGGTCAAAAGGGGAAATGTTAACAAAAGGGATGTCGGAGCAAGACACTATTGGCTCAGGAAATAATATATCAGTTGTCTTTAGTTCTATTGGGAACGATAGCCCTGGGTTGGGGCTTCCACTCGGATACGGAGTCGAAATCAAGGCGGGAAGAATGCCGTAGTCGATACCTAAGGGTAGAGTGTTCCTATCATCTAAGGACTCTAGACATTCGAGGGACGCTACGGGCCAATTGATAGATTTTCCCCGTATTCTGTGATCGTAGCCAGCATCCAGGTGTATCGTAATATCTGAGCCCGTGGGTGCCTGGGGCTGTAATGATGGGGCCAAGCTCTCGGTTGGCTCCGTCAGGGTTGTAGCTATGGGCCTGGGGTCGGAGGCTAGCTCCAGTCAGTCAATGCAATCCAAGGAACTGAACCTGTTTTGGCATGGTATATCAGAATAGGCAAGATGTAGATCAGTCTCTTGGGTTCCACTGTGGCCTATACACGGTCTCTCTGTGTTTGGTTGTGCAATAAATGAGTTCCTCCTATATTTGTGTGCTCCCAGCGGATAAAGTATGAAAGTGGGGGGGAGTGAATTCCATTGCCCATATTATTCCAACCACCCTCGCCGACATAATTAACCACCCTAGGATCTTTAAAGTTCACAATTATACAATCACCCCTAATGTTCTTCACACCCCGGCCTACCCAAGATACTCTTCGAACCATCAGAATTTCCCCATTCAAATTTGGAGGCAGAGGTCTGTTTACATTCAACCAGTGTACTGTCTTGTTCTTCAAAGACTGGTAGGGTTCAACTCTGCCTTGTGGGAGTTCGGGTACACCTGTTAGGACCACAACATAAGAACTACATTCTGGTGGTAGGTCAAGTCTTGGAAGAATCTTGGGGGTAGGGGAGGGATTAGTTCCAGAGATGGTCAAAGGAGAGGGGCAGATTTGGGATGTAGGACCCACTAGGCTACCAGATTCACAGGGTGCTCCAGCCTGTCGTAATGTGGCGGAACAACCATGCCTAGGGTCCTTATTGTTGGTTAATACCCCTCCAGTTTGGGCAGCGTTGGAAACGGAAGGATGGACAGCCACCTGTTCAGTGAGCAAAGTACAGGGTAAAATAGACGAATGGTGGCTAGATGAATTCAGAGCTGGATGGGCTGATGCCACTGTGTTTGGCTGTATTTGGTTTGGTAGTAATGCTAATTTCCCTTCCAAGGCAGCAAGGCGTTCAACTAAGGGGGACAACCTTCCATCAATTAGTGCAGCCATTCTATCCCAAAAGGCACTAGAACTCAATCCCTCCGGAACTTCCAGACATGGAACAATAGATGTGGGCGATGCGACAGGATGTAAAGTCGGGATAGTAATTAAGTCGTTTTCTATTAGGGGTGATATAATATCTTGGTTGGGAGCAGGCAATTTTTTTGTTTCTTTTTAATGGCACAACTCACGGGACCCCCTTCACGTTTCTTCCCTTTCTTTGCTGGTAGGTTCACCCCAGTACGTTTGCTTCTGGCAGACTCATCCGTCATGGATCTTGTCGTAGCACATGTAAATATAGAAGCTGGAAAAGAGCGATCAGCCTGTTTTTGCCCAAGAACAGCTGGGTTAGATTGATTAGGAAGAGGTGGAGGGGAAGATTCATCTAACAAAACCTCAACTGGGGAGCCACCTAATAAGGGAGGTACAGAGTTATCGGGAGAAGGAATAGTCCTAATAGCTCCCAAAGAAGATCGCTTGCCTAGCGATGGATCTAGGGATAGTCTGCGTTCTGTCGCAGCGATCTCATAGGCAAGAACGTTACTAGCCCGTGTTATGAAATTGTCAAGAGTCCCTACAACACTACAACCCTTGGGGGCCAACCTCAGTAGACCAGTAGCCATTACTTGTTACCTTTGGCAGAACGCTCTTATCGAGGGGGGGGGCCAGGCCAGCCTCATACAGTCTCGAACGGCCTCAAACGGCCCGCTCTTTGCCCGGTCTTCGCCCCGGCTCTTGTCCCGCACGCGTCCCGCTAACGCGTGTGAGCGGTAGTATGGTAATGAAGAAAAAGAGGGCGGAGATAGAGGAGGAGTCGGGAAGAGGGCCAGGTGCAGCTGATGTGCAGCACGCACAGCACCCTGGTCCTCGCAGTCCCGAGTGCGTGAATAACAGATGGCAAACTCTCCCCTTTGGCAAAAAGCAGCAGGCAGATAGCAGCAGGCAGCGTAGCGTCCTTTAAGGTGCGATATCCAGTGTGGAAGACGAGCCCCAGAGTCCAACCGCCAGGTAAGAGTCCTCGAGCGGCACCCCCTGAAGTAAAGCAATTGGCTGTGGATCACACAATTTGGTGGAGAAGCCAGGATTTCAGTCCAGGATTGTATATTGTACTACTCAGAAATTGTAGGTGTGCATTCTTCTCTCGTCTGTTTAATGCCAAGGGTCAGTGCTTTGTGTTCTGTTATTCAATTATTGTTATTCAATTAGTGTTAGTGTATGGGTTTCAATACAAATACGTATCACACCTTAAATAAAACGGACTCTATACACACATATATAAATGCGCATTGACTTAAGATTTAAAAGTATGTTTTTCTGTTTGCAATGTTTCCACAGAAACTGAAGATCAAACACGATGACAAAATATGCTTGTCTGAAATCATGCTGCTGTAGCAAACTCTGGTTGGGGTGGGGCTCGAGACGTCTGTTTCTCAGTGTTTATGTAATTGCTGTCATTAATGTGTGGAGCGTCTCCTAAATCATTATTTTCTCAAGTCAGCAGAGCCAGAAGTAACATTACCTTATAATAGTACCGTCTGTCTTCCCTTACTCTGCTGGCTCACTTGGCTTGATAAGCAGACCGATTTTACGAGAGGCTCAACACCTCAATGACTATTATTAAATAATTAACAAACTAAAGAGGTCATATATTAGAGACCTATCTCAAAGAGTTCGCAGCACTTCAAGGAGACTTAGGTGATGTGCAGCATGGCTTCAGTAAGAGCTCTGCCACAATTTAAAATTAGTTTCCACTTAAAAATTATGGGGGGGTTTCTGTCCTCCAGTACTGTCCCCAAAGTTCCTAAAACTATGTCACTGCTAACAGTGCAATGGGGTGCTGCAAGCACACTACACACTCGATGTTTTAGTGTTCCCTACCAATTGAAATAACTGAGACTCCTTTCTGAAAATGTTTTGATGATTTATTTTGGAGTAACAAACAATGCAACCATAGTCACAGCAGTAAGTTTAGAAGCATTGAAAGCTGTCGCACACAGCATACATGTCCAGTTCATGATTACAATGCATGTCAAATGTAAGGATTGTCCTGCTTTACAGCGGTCGGTAGCATTTTCATGTCACTGCACTATGAATTTTCCGGATGCTGTACCCAGCTACCCCAGCACATTTCAGTGTTTTCGTCCTCTCATCTGCAGTCAACATGATCCCTCCACATTTCAAACTTATCCACTTGTTCTCACTACTTTTCTGGTGCTGGTCAGTATAGGAAAAAATAGTCTTATTCCCACTGACATTAATCATTAATACAACATTCATGGAGGCCTAGCCCCTTTGGGAAAAGAGGGTTCCATCAGGTCTCGTAAAATGACTCTCGAGACCGCCAGGTTTTTAGTGAGCTCTTCATTTTGCCTTATCAGCTTCATCAACCGCTCCTACGCTGTTGCTCATTCTATCATGTTCTCGCCTTTGCAGACAGTTATGTACTTTGAGGGTTCTATCTTGCTCTTAGCATAGATAACACTAGCACTGCAAAGTTACGTATCATCTTGATCTTCTTCCTAGTCGACATTAAGTTCGTTAGGCACTGTTTTTGAATCAAGGTCAGAAGGCCTCCTGTAACCAGGTGCAACGTTGCCAACACCGCTTACCAATGGGTCTGAATGCCGAGACAACTCCAGGTCATATGCAAGACATCAGACCCATCTGCACTACATTTGGGACAATTAGGAAAAATGCCCTGAGTAGATCCTGCTCAATTTTATTGGTGTAATGTATGCATGATGTCAATAGTTAAATGGAACCAGTTTAAACTTTGCATTGCGGGATATCTTCTTAACCTGAGCACAAGCTCTCTCCCATTCATTCCCTATGAAGAGCTCAACAAAGTCCAACTCTCATCTACGTGTCTCATTTGAAGTGCATCCTCTCTTGCTTTATCTGAGCGCTCGATATTAGCTAGCCACCAGTCTCCCCCTTCTCGATGAGTAGTTGGATGCCATTGTTTGGTTCACCTCTGAAGTCTCCGTAAAAGTGATTCAGATGTCTATGGTTGACTTTCCCATGGCAGTGTGCTGCATGACTTACCCCCCACTGAGCTAAAATAAATCCTCTGTCTCTTCAAACATGATGAACCTGTAACTGGGAGACAAGTCTCCCACTGCGCATCCACTCACCCTCCAATTAGCCAAGACATCTCCTGTGCAATCTTCTTCAAAGGACTTGGTGTCATTATCTGAAAGTCTGGTGCAAACCGAGAGTAATGAAACATCACTTTCAGTACCCTTTCCCAGATTTTAACCATTTGCTGAACTGTGTATTGCAGTTCTGCCAGTATACAGGCACATAGCCTAAGAAGTTCAGGAAGTGTCTCTGCAGAACAGGTCCCCTTCAGCCGGCGCTTTTCCAGTTCATCTCCTCATGAAGCCACTCCACTGCATCTTGCGGTTGAGCTTCCAGATAGCATACTTCCATGTTGAGAAGGTCCAACCCCAATCCCATATCTAAGATATGAAGAGTTGATCCAATTCCTTAAAGACTCACGTAGGTATGGGAACTAGGGAGTCATGGAACATGTGTAAACAACGTGATAGAAATACCATTTTGATGATCGATACTCTACCTACCACCGATAAGGGCAGCATATTACAAAATCCAGTCGACCTTTCCAGGCGCTCCATAACTTTACTCACATTAAACGAGTGTTGTACCATGCTGTCATGAGTCGCCCAGGAGTCAGAAGTGGTTGGTTTCCATTGCAGGTTCGTTGGTGAGTATGATCCTCTATCTAGAAGTCTGAGCCCTCTCATCAGGACTGATGTGGATTTGGCCCTTGTAGCATGCAGGCCGGACACCTCTCTGAACTGGTTCAGCACCTGCAGGAGGATCAGCACTGATCCTCCTCAGTCACTCAAATGTATAAAGGTATCATCAGCATACAAAGACACTAGATGGGTCAGACTTCCAATTGATATCCTCCAGTCCTGATGGGCCACGTGAAGCTGACAACCCAATGGTTCCACAGCAAACATGAATGACAATCTTGATATCACTGTCCAGTAGTAGCATTATTTCATATATCTTAGCCATGCATTCACTACACAATACTGCTTTAAACCTCTCATTTGTTCGCCCTACTGTTAATGCCGTCCCATTTCACAGCAAAATATTGCTCAATAACTTCCCGCTTCAACCCAGAAAGACCCGATCATTTAGTGCTTCTGCTCCGAAGTTTCATGTTGAAACTCTAACCCGACTCTTAGCTGTTTCATACACCAACAACAGAGGGGGTGGTCATACAGGGACATGTATACATCTAGTCACCTCACTGTTTATGTGCCCTTTCTCCTCCTATGCCATAACATAATTCAGTCTACTGTTTGTGATGTGGTTTGCAGAATAACTAGCATAGGCCCTATCCGATGGGGGCTGCAGCCTCCAGAGGTATATTAACCCTGCTGTATCCACCATCTCCCTTAAGGCTCTGTCCATACTTGGCTTTTTACCATTCTTTAGCAGGAAGTTGTCCATATTATTTACTAAGACCGTCTTCAGTTCTCCCTCCCATTACAGGTTTGACTCTACATAGGGCAGTAAGGCCTTATCTTAAATAAGGTTCCAAAATAATTGCTTATCATATACATGTGGTGCATACATAGTCAAAACACTATCATCCATACCATCAAGTACTCCATACATGAATACTTATCTACCCTCCAGGCCGGATTCAACCCTTGTCACCTCAAATGGGACTCCCAAGTATAATTGGAATAGGATGCCTCATAATGTCGCCCCTGCCGTTTCTTGTGGGTCTTGGGAATTTCATCTAGTGCCAAATGTGTTTCCTTCAGCATGGCCATAACAGACCTTTCTCTCTTTAACCCTGGGCGTTATGAAGTAGCAATTAAAGCCTCTTACATTCTATGTGATTATTTTCAATTGCTGTCCCCTACTAACTGTGGTGTACATAAACTAGTGCACAAGCGTGAGGCTGAGAGGGGACCCTGGCCCTCAAGTTCACCCATCATGGCATCCATTTCCTCTGCCCACCACAGCTGCTCGTCAAAAAATGTTGACATAATCCCGGCTCCCAAGAGCAGAACCCCTCCAATAACTACACTTGGCATACTGCAAACATGGCCATCAGCCCCCCTCCCCCCCCCAAAAGTCACAAATTCTGCTATACGTCCTGAAATTGTGTAACAGGCCACATAGAACCACACAGCAACCAGCCCCCACCCTCAAGTCAGGAGCCAGCATGCACTGAAGGTCTCTGATTTTGTCTTCTGATGCAAAGACATTAATGTAAGCATGAGAACAATTGTCGGTCACATAAATATGAGTCTTTTAGTATCTAGGGCAGTGGTTCCTTACCTTTTGACTTTTGTGGACCCTATTGAACAACTGCAAGACAGGGACCGTCCAAAGCCATTTAGAACCTCAACAATAATGACAAAAATACATAAACAAGTACACAGTATACTCAGCCCATCTACTTTCCTCTGCAACTGAATCTTCAATTATGAGAGTGACCACAAACCGCTATAAGACCAAGGTCGTATTCCCAAATCAAAAGATAATCATGTGAAATTATGGGTCTCAGCAGAAGTGGTGAGACAAAAGCAGTAAATGGATGGATCTTGGCTTTAGACAGACACAGGACAGCAATCGAGCCTGGTATGGCCAAAGCTGGAACCCATGCAGGGTCTTTGTGTCAAAAAGTGACAAAGACAGTAATTGCATAGAAGCTAGAATACCAAATGCTCATTATGCCAGAGTGCATGCTCTCCACTAGGAAGTTGGCTAAAATGTGACAGCATGCTGTTTTCCCAATACAACAATGTGTAGGTGCTTGGAGTCACTAAGGGCCTTTTGGTCAGTCTACCTGTTTATACATACATAGATCATGACCACCTTTAGTTATTTAGCTCCCTATGGGTTCGTGGACCTCCTGAACAGGTGCAGGGGGCCCTCAGGGATCTGTGGACCTCAGATTGAGAACAATGGGTCTAAGGTGTAATTTCCTGTGCTCGTTAATGTCTAATTGGGAATAATGAATGGAGTGGGTCATAATGCTCTTCTGTTTATTGAGGAGCATTCTGGCATTGAAGACAGCAGCTTTGTTTTACCAAATAGGCATGGTAGCCTCCATACCAGATAGGACATTTATATGCTTGTTGACTTCATCAGTCAACAATCTTTTTTCCACCCCCCTCAGTGCAATGACGATTTGCCATAAATAAGCTTCACAACAAGGCTTTACTAAAATTCTCCTCTTCCTTTTTCTAAATAATTAATAATTAATACGACATTTTCCATCTTGCCCCCCCACTTGCATATGATAATGCATGCCAACGCAAGCCAACCAGTCCCATCCCATAATTTAGATGAGATGGTCTGTCCGAAACAAGACTTTGCCCCTGGACTGTTATTTTAGCACAGGGGACACCTACTAACCTGAATCTGATACCCGTCCTGACGGAGCTTACCCAATTAATTTGGATTTCAAGCTCAGGAGAGGGAACTTGAGACGCCACTCCTCAGACGCCCACATAATATAAGAGCACAAGTAATTCTAGTCCTCCAACTCAATCCGGATTTCATTTAGGCCCCACGCTTCTGAGGAGCTCTCTCCCCCTTCACTTGACAGTACCTTGAGGCTAAATATTGCAGAATGCAGGCCTCCCGCCATTCCTCACATTAGCCATTATAAGCACTGTTTAAGTAAGCAACAACTTCTGGCAGTGGATTGTCTGTATTGTCTGTTATTTTTTTTTCACAACTTCTTTGTTAGAAATTAGGTTTCTGGTTGGCAGGTATGCATCCTGTCCAAGCAGGAACCACAATCCTAGTCAGCATAAGTCACAGTACACACTATATGATCCGATGCTCACCCTCTGGTGGCTTGGTACAGAGCAGTCAGGCTTCACTTAAGAGGCAATGTGTAAAGTATTTGTGCAACACTTCGAATAGTAATACAGTGAAAACACCACAAAACGAGTCCACAACAGCTTAAAAACAGAAAGAATACATTTTGAAACAAAACAAGAACAAAACGACAAAAATCTAACAAGTAGAAGTTGAGATATGATTTTTTAAGGTATGAAGGTAAAATAGCGCTTAGAAGCAACATGTGCTTAAATGGGACATCTGGTCATGCTAGACTGGGGGAAAAGTCAAAAAATAAGGCTGACCGCGAAGGAGCGAAGGTCTACTTGGGCCCACTGAACCAAAGTACCTTGATCTGGAATGCCTCGTCGTCGCCTAAGATGCGAGGTGCAGCCGAAGCTCTGCTTCGGTGTTGAGCCACGCCGTGGACTAGATGTGCCGATTTTCTCCATGCAACGACGGCAATTCGATGGTTCAGCGTGCGATGCGTTAGTTTCGAATGCGATGCATGCTGCAGTTCCCACAGTGTGCCAGGTCTGCTCCATGCAAGGACAATGATGCCCTGGTTTCAACCCACGCAAAGGTGAAGATGCGTCGATTCTGATGAACATATATGGGTTCTGGTTGAAGCAGCATTTTATACCTATTTCCAGGGACCCCGGACTGGGTTGGCACCACTTGACTGGGCAAGACTTGCAGCAAGCAAAGTCCAGATGTTGTAGCAGGATGAATTGAAATCTTTGATGTCCCTGATTCTTAGAACAGGAGGCAGGCCAGCAAGCTCTTGGAGTCACTCTGGGTTCAAGGGGTCTAGTATTCTCACCCAGGCAGGGGAACAGTAGGCAGCAGGGCCGCTCAGCAAGGCAAGTCCAGCAAAGCAGCAGTCCAGTTCAGTGGCAGTTCTTTCAGTTGCTCAGCAGTTCTTCCTGGCAGATTCTTTACAGGTACAGAAGTGTACTGAAGTTATGGTGTCAGAGGTCCAGTACTAATACCCAGTTGTGCCTTTGAAGTGGGGGAGACTTCAAAGAAAGCTGCTCTGGCTCCAGACTAACTACAGGGGGGTATGCAGCCCTCTGTGTGTGTACAGGACACAGCTATTCAGGTGTAAGTGTGAGGTTGTGCTCAGCTCCTCCCTCCCATCTCCTATGAGCGCTGATTAAGATACACCTAAGGTCCCTTTGTGCGTGGCTGTCTAGAGGGAATACACAAAGCCCAGCTGTCACCCAACAAAGACTGAAGAGAGACAGGCAGTAGACACCAATTGGCTAAAGTAAGTAAATGTCAACTTTCTAAAGGTGGCATTTGCAAAATTGTAATTTTAAATTCAACTCTACCATAAGTTGTGATTTTAAATTGTAAGTGTAGTGATAACAAACTTGAAAGGTCAATCTCTTCACAAGTGGGAATTAAACTTAAAAGATGTAATAAGGTAATCCCAATGTTATCATATGGGAGATAGGACTTGCTGTAGTGAAAAATGAAGTTGAGAGATGTTTTTACTACCAAGACATATAAAACTTAAAAGTACATGTCCCGCCTTTTAAATGTATTGAACCATGCTCTGTGGATCATACAGGGTCTACCTTAGGGGTGACTTATATGTGTAAAAAGGGAAGGTTTAGGTCTGGCAAGAGGTTTACATAGCCAGGTTGAAGTGTCAGTGTAAAACTGCACATACAGGCTCTGCACTGGCAGGCCTGAGCCATGGTTAGAGGGCTACTTAAGTGGAAGGCACAATAACTGCTGCATACCCACTAGTAGAATTTAATTTACAGGCCCAGGGCACATATAGTGCACTTTCCTAGGGACTTACAAGTAAATAAAATATGACAATTAGGGTTAAGCCAATGTTTCCATGTCTAAGGGAGAGAGCACAAGCACTGTAAAGTGCACAGAGTCCTAAAACCAGCAAAAACGAGGTAAAAAATAAATGGAGGGCGGCAAAAAGTTAAAGGAAGACCACCTAAGGTCTAATATTCATCAGTTTCTTTCCTTTTTACAGTAAACATATAGCGCCCCTTTTGTAAGAATTTTTACATATATGTGTTCCCTGCTATCTTCCTCTTAACTAGACCTGGCTGAAAATATAAATTAACATAATTTCAGAAATTTTGCATTAAACTTGTTATTCAAAATTACCGAAATAACACCACTACGTCACTTCAAGTAATAATGTGCCATTCCCTGTAAAAATTGGCAGAAAATATGCCATTTGCAGTAATAATTTAAAGCAAACGCATGGGTACAACAGAACGCAAGCAGCTGTTGTTCATGTTGCTTTAGTTCTTTTGCTCTATTTGTTAATGCTAAATACATCCTTGCTTCAAACGCATTTGAGAATAAAATAAAATGCAAAATGACCAATTTGCATTTCACATAGTTAACCATAATTTTCGCTTAATTTTACTGAAATTTCACATAATTATGTAATAGCAAATTATGCAAATTTCACACACCCCTACTCTTACTTAGGCATTTAACTCTTCCCTTTTCTATTAATTATACTCTCCCACATACATTCAAGGTGTTGATGAAAAATCTAGTCTTCTTGAAGCCTGAACAAGTTTATTAAAAACAAAAATGAATAGTCTGTGAGTCACAGAATCAGGGGACAAGAGGGTCTCTTACACCCAGTGAGCATAAATGCTAAAGAACACATGTACATACAACAAATGTATATGTTATCATACACAGGTGCCAATAGTGATCGCTTGGCTGACTAACACTACAAAATCAACACAGATGGAGGCAGGACCTGAGAGCTAGAGCACATCTGACCTTCAAAATGATACAAAAATGTCAACTGCCCACACTGATCAAGGTTGTTAAGACCACAACAAGTGCATCACAGGTATTTACTGAAAGCATGGTTTAGGAATGTGTGTTCACAAGGACTTACTATGTACACTTACATTGTTTTCAATGTAAACTCTTCTTGTTCATGTAAATGTGTATCACTTTGTTTCTGTCCACCATGATTTATGTGTTAATAATTAAAGTAATGACTACGTCTTACAAAATCTTGTTATTTTTTCTAATAAGGAAACTATCTCTGTTCCTTAACTCAAAAGTATACTTTGCTTAAGCCATGGAATTCATGCCACGTCAAGCGTATAAATCTGAGTCTTCTGTTTTAGCCATGGAAAGCTTATCCTGCAGTGTCTCTTGTGCCATCAAAGTACCATCCTCCTGGGCTGCTGTCCTGTCTGACTGGCAGCTCTCAGTTATTACTGTTTTTCTGACTTTACATCTTATCATAGTTTCACTCTGGGGTCGCCTAAAAGAGCGCCTGGTATTTTCTATGCCAGCTCTAGGAGCTGTTTCCCATTCAGACCAAGCCACTATTAGTCACTGTCTGTGTGTGTGTGAAAACATTTGTTTTTCTCTCATAAACTACCCTGATTTTTGTGGCACACATCAGGCTGTATTTTAGGTCCAAGTCCCTGAACTTCGGCTTCTATGTCTCAAGTAACTTAAGCATTATCAGAAAAAATCGTTATGGAGTTACTGTTATACTGAGACATTCCATCTTTAACTACATGCTTTAGAATAATGTATCTGACTCAGTAATTGAAGAAGAGTCAATTAACACCCTAGAAGGTGCAACACACGTGGTGGTGGGTCTTGCACGCGCCCTATGAATCCCCTCAATGGTGATAAATGCCGATAGTTCCACAGGCTTCTGGGTGTTCATTTTTTAGTCCCCCAGGAAGAGCTCATGTAGGGGCCATTCACCTCTCAGTGAAGCCCAAGAGCCTCTAGTTGCTGCTGGGGGAATGGCTTCTGCATCCTTCACCATCTCCTCAAGTCTATGTGTCTGGTCCACCAATGTCCTATGCATGCCACACAGTGTTTTCATTTCACTCTTCATGCTCCCTACAATTGTCTCTGTCTCCTTAACTGTATGATTCTTGTTATGTCAGCCTCGGTTAGTTTGAACATCCATAGTAACTGTAGCAGTTTTCACCTCCAACACTACCCTGGAGGACTATTGCCAACATAATATCACATGCTGAAGGCTTTGAACCATCTTCATCCTACTGGGTCAGCATCAGAACTCAGGTTAGGTCTACACACCCTGCTGTGGGGTGTAGTGCAGTATCTTATTGGTCTGCGAGGGCTTGGTGCCCCTGTCCTTCCCCATAATGCGATGTAGTGTGTGTCACCGACACAGTAGCCGCTGGTCCACAGTGGTCTAATAGGATCCTCTCCTCTCACAACAGGGTGTATCTTCAAAAGCCTATCTGTCTATCAGCTTCCAGATCACTACTCCATACACTCACCAAGGCGTACAATCCACGCCTTGTCTCTTACTATATAATCCAGTGTAAATCTGTGTTTCAGTCCTTGGGGCCACCAGCAGGAGCCCATGTGGGGTCCGGTCTTCTACTTTTTCCTCCAGGGCCAGTGATTGGCACACTAGGCTCACAGCTATGCCGCCATCCAATGCCCACATGCACAAGTAATGTTTTTCCTCTGCCGCCTACCTCTGGCACGTGATCAGGTCCCAAGCCTCTTGGCTGACACCATTTTCACCACCACTCAAAAAAAGCATTTAATGGACTTTAGTAGAAGTGAAAGTTTCTAAATATGAACTTTGACACATTCATTCACCTCCCTCTTTACCTTCCCAACAGCTATGTCATTAGCGACCTAGGATGAAAGTCAGTTGTCATGTGAACACTATATGTTGTTATTGTAGAGAGAGCTTGCTACATTATAGTCTATAATAAACCTACACAGCAGATGTTTTTAACAGCGCTCATCCTGAACTGATGTATTTCAAGATGCTCTCAAATTTGATAAAGGAAATGGAGGCAGAGGGAAATATGGGAATTGCCTTGGGATACACAGTTTGACCAAGTGGGGATACTGGACCAGGTTTTCTGGTTTCTCGTTGTGCAATTATGCCACTAGAGGAGTTTCTGTATCGAAGGATAATGCTTTATCTTTAATCATTTGATAAGGTACAACAGTTCACTCTTTAATTAAAACACATATTACATGTTAAATCAATTTGAAGCAAAAAATCTTTCTAGAATTTTTTTTAAAGTTTAGGGAAGGAAAGGTATTCTATTTTAATGTATTTTTAAATAGATTGTATTGTTGTAGTACAAAATGTAATACAAAAGAAACTCAATAGCGCGATGACACAACAACTACACCTTCCGGACATAACCGACTCCATTTTAATGTTGATGTCACCTACTTCAGTTGAATTACCATAGAGCTCGGTTACAGGAGAGTCGCATCCTTCAGTAAAGACAGTTACACGCATTAACAAAACAAAGGCCTGGTAAACTCTCACACAGAGAACACAACATGCTGTCTTTTTTAATTTTTCATTCCCCTCCCTGGGGCGCGTGCAGCATTTCAGGTGGGCTCACCGTCAAGAAACCATACAGTGCTGTGAAAATGCTGGAAGAAAATCATTAGCTTGACATCCTTCTGCAAACGCTTTGATAGTACTCTGCAGGGTCTTAACTATCAGCCCATCTGCGAGGCTGCTGTGGTGCAGCTCTGGGAGCACCCCCTCTGCTATGGGAGGGGGTGGGGCACAGGCCTTGAGACTTAAGGGAATGGCGGCAGAAGCCACATGGATTTTGGCTAGTTTTTAGCATAAGGGCCAAAGATGATCTCGACCAGAGCCAGGCATGTTGTCTAAGCCTTCAGTGGCTCGCTCTCCTCTAATGACAATGCATAAATGTTGTAGACATAGAACCTTTTAGTCAGCATCCCTATTTGTACAGAAAGATTCAGAAAATAGTCCAGTCTGCATAAAGAGTGATTTTATGGTTTAAATCTTTTTATTAACATTTCAAAAATACACAGAAAAGCTCCAACCAAGGAAAATATCAACACCTTGCTTATTCCAGGAAGGGTAGGTGGGTCCCTTACCCCTCCGCTGTAGTCTAAGTTAAACGCCGTCCATCCTAGAGATGCCATAGTAGTTCCCAATAAGGTGTTATGGAACAAACGAAAAACATCTAAAAACTCCCCCCTCCCTTACCCCAACCCCCCCCCTCCCCACGTTCCACGTCCATCTGTCCCCCCTCCCCCGCCGTCTCTGCCGCTCCCAAGCCCTACTCTTCCTTCTGCCCTTCGGATAGTCGCAGCAAACGTAGATAACGGGGACAAGTAACTTCCCTGAATTCGGAAGACAACAATGCCAAAAGGGGCTTCCACAGCTCTCCATATTTGGAGCCCTCCCCGGTCAGTGTTAGTGTGAGTTTTTCCATGCCTATGACATGCCACAATCGGTATAACCAACCCATAAACGTTGGCGTGTTGGGAGTGTGCCAATGAGTAAGTATGTTCTGTGTCCCCGAGCCTAGCGCTATGGCTATCTGTCGTCCCCTACGCGATTTAAGCGGGTAGGTCAGAGGGTTTGGGAGGCCCAACAGTATATACGCTGGAAATCGCGGTATCGCAGTGTCAAAATGCTTGTCCACCTCATCAAGCACCTGGGTCCAGTATGGCCGGACACACTCACACTCCCAAAGCAAATGGGTCAAGGTGCCTATCTGCCCACATCCCCTCCAACAGTGTGCGTCTCTCTTCCGGTGTATCACGTTTAAGCGCTCCGGAGTGTAATACCAATAGGTCGCAATCTTTGTGAGTGTGTCTGTGAGTCCCATGTGGTGCGCTGAGTGTTGGGCCCTGTAATATATTCCCTCCCACTCCTCGTGAGTCAGATTCCTACCTAGCTCCCTTTCCCAACGTGTCTTACCTGCATTGTAAGTGTGCGCGAGTCGCGTTTGGAGCATTCTATACAGATCGGAGATTAGCTGTTTGTCTGATGAGCGCGTTATTAACCAGCGCTCATACTGGGAAAGCCGCCGGTCTGCAAATGGGTGGACCCGCCCGTCAAGCACCCAATGACGAACCTGGAGGTAGCGGATCCGTTCCACTTCCGGCAGCCCGTATTCCTGCCTGAATTGCTGAAACGAGCGCACCCCTTCCGCATCATACATATGATAGAGGAAACGGCACCCAGCCGGCTTCCACCTGTTAAAGGCTACCAAATCCATTCCGGGAGTGAACTCTGGATTGTCGAAAAGGGGCGTAAGCGGGGACGGAAAGGTGGTGAGGTCATGAGGGACGTTAGTGCGATCCCAGATCTCTAAGGGGACGCGAGTGATGTGAGAGGCATAAAGATTAGGGGGCCTATGCTGCTTTTGCAGGAAGGGGATTTCCTGCAAGGGCCGGGCCGCTACCGCTTGGTCTTGGAACAGCCAATGTTTCTCCGACTCCCAGCGGCTCCTCTCCACCAGATAGCGTAGCTGTGCGGCCCGGAAATAGAGCTGAAGATCAGGGATCCCAAGCCCCCCGTTTTCAGGTGTGTGAGAGTGGACAATGACCTCTTCATTCGCGGCTTCCGCCTGTTCCAAATGAACTGGGCCAACTCTGATTGTGTCTGCTGAAGCCATCCGACAGGCGGATATAGAGGAATGGTGCGAAAGAGGTAGAGGATCTGTGGCAGTATGGTCATCTTGACCGCCGCGACCATGCCCAACCACGAAAGGGGATAGTACTTCCACTGCCCCAACTCCCTGCGGATCTTCCGACGCAAAGCGGCATAGTTGAGGGTCACCACTCGCGGAAGTGTAGGAGCCAGCTGGATCCCCAAATAGGGGACCGATTCTTCCGCCCACTGGAAGGGAAGTAAGCTCTGCAAGTATTCCCGGGTGGATGGAGTCAAGGAGAGGCTAAGAGCCAACGACTTGTCCGCATTCACCCTGAACCCCGCCACCCGTGCAAAGGTATCCAAGTCCGCCATGCAGGCCGGCAATGCCTCCCTCAGATTCGATAAAGATAGTAACACATCGTCCGGCGTAGAGGCTGATGGTCTGAACATGCCCCCCAAACTTAATTCCGGAGATTCCTGGATTTTGCCTGATCTTCTGGGCAAGGGGTTCCATATATGCGGCAAAAAGCAGCGGCGACAACGGACACCCCTGCCTCATGCCCCGCGCTATAGGGAGGCTAGAGGACGTGTGGCCATTCACCCGAACCATCGCCAATGGAAATTTATAGCAATTAAAAATATGGGTGCGAAATTTCTCTCCCAACCCCGTCCGTAGCAACACCTGCTCCAAATAGGGCCAATGAACACGGTCAAACGCCTTTTCAGCGTCGATCGTAAGCAGCATATATTCTCCCGCCGTACGGGAGGCTTTTTCAACCAAATGCAGGACTCGTTTCGTGTTGTCGGGGGCTTGGCGCTCTGGGATGAACCCCGCCTGATCCGGGTCAATTAGGTCTGGCATATAAGATGCCAGCCGACCGGACAGTATTCCCGAGTAGAGCTTAAGATCGACGTTCAACAGCGAGATGGGACGGTACGCCCCACAGCGAGTCCGGTCTTGCCCCGGCTTGGGGATGGCTGCTATGTGGGCCCCCAAGAGGTCCGGAGGGATCGCTCCCGCGGCCGAGAAGGAATTAAAGAGCCGGGTGAGAAGGGGCGCCAGCAAGGTACAAAACTTCTTATAAAAGATGGCGGTAAAGCCATCCGGCCCTGGGGCTTTCGCCGGTTTCAACCGGGAGTTGGCAGCGATCACTTCCTCAGGACGGATGTCTCCATCCAGCTGATCCGCTTGGAGCTTGGACAGAGTTGGGAGCGTGACCGCGTCTAGAAAGGCCGCCCCATTATCGGCGGTCAATTGGGAGCCAGCATATAGGTTAGCGTAATATGTACGGAATGCCTCGGCTATGTCTCTGTCTTCGGTAACTCTCGTACCGTCCTCCCGGCAGATCTCGCGGACCCCTTGGCGTTTCCGGACCTCCCGGAGCTTGTGGGCGAGAAGGCGCCCGCACCTATCCCCTCCTGTGTAATAGGCATGTTATAAACGTAAGGCAGCGTATTCCGCTCTATCCTGATCAAGAGCCGCCAGCTGCTGTTGTATGGCTTTAAGCTGACGCCATACCCTCGGGCGCCCGTCCTCTGATGCATTTGCTCCAACTCCTTAGTTTTTTGTGTAAGTTCCTCCCGCTTGCGTCGGCGCTCTGAATTGTCGGCAGCCGAGATAGCAATAAACTCTCCCCTGAGGAACGCCTTCATCGCCGCCCACTGTGTCGCTAAGGTTGTGTCGGTGTTGGTGTTGTGTGCAATAAAATCAGTGAACGATCTACGGATCTGCCCCATCACGTCCTCCCGGTGTAGCAGAGTGTCCCCGAGGTGCCATACCCTGTCCGGCCGCACCACCAGCGGCAGAGTCAAAGTAGTAAACACCGGAGCGTTGTCAGAAAGAGAAGCCACCCCTATCTCTACCGCCGATGCCATCTCTCTGACCGCGGAAGAAACCAAGAGGTAATCCAGCCGCGCATATGTCCTATGTGCATGGGAATAATAAGAGAATTCCCGACTCTGAGGGTGGAGACTGCGCCACAAATCGTCTAGCCCCAAGTCCCGTAGCCGGTCAAGGCCTGCTGCCGAAAGTGCACCAGTCTGATGCGTGCGCTGACAAGATCTATCTCGTATGTTATCAAAAACAAGATTCAGATCTCCCCCCAAGAGAATATGGCGGTCGCTCGTGGCCGTGACTTCCGTGAGGGCGGACTGCAAAAAGCGCTCCTGACCCTCATTTGGGGCGTATAGCGAGCCAATGGTGAAGGTCAAGGCTCCCAAGGCAAACCTGTAAACTAATAGCCGTCCTCTGATTTCCGCCTCCTTCTGCAGAACTTCCCCCCTAAACCGCTGGGCCACCAAGATTGCCACACCCGCCGCCTTGGTGAGGCTCGAAGAAAAGAGTTGTATCGGAAATTTTCGGGACCTGAGCCGGTGACAGTCTTGAGCTAATAGGTGGGACTCCTGAAGGAGACAGATATCAGCCTGTGAGTTCTCCAAACAGGACAGCACGGGTCTGCGCTTCACCGGGTTGTTAAGCCCCCTAACATTGAGTGTTAATACTTTAAGTGTATGTGGTGCCATTCACCCCATCTAGCAATCTCAGGGAACGCAAAGTGAACAGCGCATCATGTGCAAGGGGAATGTGCCATGGACAAGCGATGTGTGCTCCCCATGGGTTGTTAAGCCCCCTAACATTGAGTGTTAATACTTTAAGTGTATGTGGTGCCATTCACCCCTTCTATCAATCTCAGGGAACGCAAAGTGAACAGCGCATCATGTGCAAGGGGAATGTGCCATGGACAAGCGATGTGTGCTCCCCGTGTCTTTGCGTTCGTCACAACCCCACCCCTTGATGGACATGGAACCCCATGCCCTCTCTCAACCAACCCCCCCAACCCCTACCCGAACATCCCAACATTTGAACAGCAAAAGTCCAGAACCAGTGTCCTCCACCTTCCGGTGGAAGGTAAGGAGGCAACGTGGAGTAAGGTATCACAAGAAGAAGGCCCCCCTCCCGCAGGCGGCCCGCCCAGAAGCCCAGTAGTTAAGCCGGCTGCCATTGTCACACATCTCTTCTGGGTGAAGGGCTGCGCAGACCCGCGGAGACCGTCTCTAGCGTCGCTTGCTGTCCTCTGAGAATCTCCGCCACTGGAGGTTTCTTAGCGCGCCTACGACGGCCCTGTTGGCACCACCCAGGCCCGGCCACCTTTGCATCCACTGGGCCCCCCTAAGCCCCGCTGTCTTCCGCCGGTAAATCCACCCCCAACAGCTTTGCCGCCCTCGACAAGGACCGCAATTGGTAGAGGGTGTTGTCAATGCGGAACACCAGGTGGAAGGGATGCCCCCAGCTATACCGAATGTTGCACTGCTGAAGGTGCGCCGTGATTGGCTTGAAAAGTCTACGTTTATGGAGCGTGAGGGCCGAGAGATCCTGGTACAGAACCGGCGCGTGGTCCCGGAACTTCACTGGATGGTTTTGACGAGCTTTACGTAGTATGTCCTCTTTGGTGCGGTAGTCTTGCACGCACACTAAAATGTCGGACGGAGTGGCGGACGAGGGCCTTGGGGGGCCTACCCTATGTGCCCGGTCGATCCGCAACTCCGACTCCAGTGGGCGATCCAGGATATGATTAAAGAGTTCTCTCGTGAACTCAAATAGGTCTTTCGAGTCCTCGGTTATCTGCACTCCTCGGATGCGTATATGGTGGCGCCGAGACCGGTTTTCCAGGTCTTCTACGTACGACTGGAGGTCAACTTGCTGGTCATGGATCCGAATGATCTCTTGTTGTAGCGCCGCCAGTTCTGTGTCACGCCCGTCACTTTTGTTCTCCAGCGCGGCGACCCTTTCCCCGATACCGTCCACATCCCTGCGAATTTCTTTAAGCTCCGCCGTGAACTCTTTTTGAAGGTTTTGAATATCAGCTCTCAGACCAGTGAACATGGATTTTAGAAAGGACTTAGTGATCAGTTCAGCTCCATCCGTCGGCGTGGGTGGGGGACCAGACACACCCGTCGCCATGACGCCAGTCGTGGGCCCCGCCTGTGTCTTTACAAACAGTTCTTTCAATGTCTTGTCCTTGCGGCCCTTAGGGGGGACCATAACTTGCCACTGTCACCCCCACCGGCTCGCCCGGGGAGAGTCACAGCCCCCACCCGGCAGCTATCCAGTGCCGGCAGCCCGTCTGCCTCAATCAGCTCCGCCGCTCCCGCCGTCTGGTCCACTCAGGCGGGTCTCACTCCAGATGTCAAGCCCCTGCGATTTACAATGCTGTCCCTGATGCAGCCCTTGAGCTATGCTACCGATTACTCTCCTCCAGAGTGCTCCGCCGTGGTAAACCGCCCACCGGTGGTCAAGGGCCGTCCAACCGCACCGAGTTTCCAATCCAGAGCCTTCGTTTGCCTGACCGCCGTAGGGGCAGGAGGGCCCCGTCCATATAGTTGGCTCCTCCACCAGCTCCGGGACCGTCCAAGCGCTGTGGAACTACCTCACAATGGCGGGCCGGGCCCCCGCCTGCTGGCTCCACTTTTCGGTCCTGGGCAAAATCCCCGCGCGTTACCAGATGGCAGGCCCTAGTCCCATCGCTGCACGTCTCACCTCTGCGGAGCCCGCCAGTCCCCTTCCGGACTCCACGTGTACACGGAGCCCGCCCGCCCCCAGTAGCTGCACCAGACCCCCGTCTTCTTAGGTGTGCTGCCAAGCCTCAGGCCTAGTGAGGGGCACCTCCAGCCTCCCGCCGTCGCCTCCTTCCGTCAACCACCGGTTCCCCCGCCGCTGGCACCGACCACAGCCCTCCGCCTCAGAGCGCTCACTTGCCTGTCCGGTGGTGGGGTGGGGGGTCCCGTTAGGGTCGCTGAGCCCTCAACCTGCTCCGGGACCACCGGGTCACTGCGGCCTCCCCTAGGCGGCAGGCCTGCGTCACGCCCCTCTGGGTCCGCCACGCCGATTCTGCCTCCGGTGGGTCCTCCGCTTAGGGGCAGGCAAGAGCCCCCCACCGCACGGCCCGTTTCAGCAAACCTCTCTTACGGGGGTCACGTTGCTGCTGATCAGTCCCCGCTGTCTCCGCTCGCCCGCTGCCGCTGCTAGGCCGTGCCGCCTCCCAGTCAGGCCTCCGGCTCTCGGGTCCGCTCTTCATCCCGTCCGGCTGGGCCCAGGGCGCCAGGGTTCCACTGCTCGGGGGCGGCTGAGATCCCCAGGCAGCTCGGCCCGCCTCACCGGTCTCCCTCCCGGCCCCGGATGCTCCTGCTCGGCCTCCGGTGCGTCCAGGCCGCGCCTTCCTTCAGCCAGGCCTCTGCCTCTGCCTGGCGGGCCTGCTCTCCGCTCCTTGCATTCGGGCCCCGGGAGTCAGGTCCGCGCCAGGCTGCCGCTCTCATGTCTCCGCTGTCGCCGCCGGCACCCGCTGAGTCAAAGCTGTAGGCATCCGCCAGCTGAAAACGGCCGATCGCCGGTGCTATGCTGGGCCGCCCGCAGGAGAGGCAGAACAACACGTCCGCCTTAGCCGCCATCTTAACCACGCCCCTAAAGAGTGATTTTAAAGTGTGGTGAAATAAACAAATGGCACTCTCGGAGGGCAACCAACGTTTCTACTGTGAAGGAGCCTAGAGCTACCACCTTTCTCAGAACAAGACTGGCCATTTCTTAATGTGGAAAACTCTAATGGGGTCATGTAGATGACTGTTTGTTGTAGGAGCAAAAATACTTAGGCACAAATAACATTTGTGCTATGCATGGGGTATATATGTTTTATGTTTGTGGTAATACAACCAGACAAACCCAATATGAATGGATTTTCATCGTGTTTAATTCTCAGAGACCTTCTTACACACATCTTACGTTCAGGAGAGGCTCAAGAGGGCTTTCCCATCCATGATAGCGGTGTGTTGGGTCTATGCACCGTGATGGTTTGTCTAGTGCATGAGTGTGGTGCTTTGCGGTGCATAAACTTGTACATGGATTTCAGCACGTGTGGTACAAGGATCTTGCCGTGCAGCGCACCAACTGTTCCTTTCCGGCTCACTGTCCCCATACACCATGTGCATAAAGAGCAAGTTGCTGCACATGTGGACTTTGCGCACACATAGGAACTGGAGTGGCTTTGGGGTTGGTTCACTTGGACAGTTATCAGCCCAGGAGGTCAGTTTCAGGAAGCTGCTGCAAAGTTGTGAGGCTAGTTACAAAGTGCTGGAGAGTGAGTGTATACTGTAAGCAGGGTCGGACTGGGACAAAAAATAGGCCCAGGCACCTACATTAAAGTGGACCATTAGGGAATCAAGTAGCTGAAAAAGTGTCCCACATTTGCAGATCAGGCCAATTTTGAACTTCTAAAGACACACTGTATGGGTATTTTGCAAGGTATTAGAGACTGCATGCATTTGTGCTTGCTGCTGGCAATGTTTGTGGTAATATTAGGGAAATCAACAGTATAAACTGCCCACTTTGCCATAAAATAGGTCCACAAACTGCTGAAAAATAGGCCCACACATTGAGCAATCATAACAGCACATAGGGCTCTGCCTGATTGGGCACTGGCCGACCCTGACTGAAGGCACCTGGGAAAGACACTGAGACTTTGTTCACTGGAGTAACTGGTGCTTGGTGATGGCAATATGCACTGATAGCTGTACAGCTGAAGTGGGGGGGCACTGACTGGCATGGTGGCATTGATGGGTGATTCTTGGTGTCCTTTCAGTGGGACACAGGCAAGGTTTCTGAAATAAATGGACAACAAGGCTCACTAATGCACCACCCAATCTTGGGCAACCTCTTTGGGGAAAGCAGACCACCAAGTCTCATAAGCGGAGGAAGAGAACTTGGATGATTGCTGTAACATTGTTTCAAGAGTAACATTCTTCCATCGTTAAAAAAGGTGTTCAGTGTGTCTTCAGGCAAGGCCTCAATGAAGACATTAGGGCAACTGTGAAAGTCCTTATGGTGGAAAAGCAAAACAACCTAAATACTGAATGCACTCAGACTAACAGTGTACTCACCCCCTTTCACAGACAACCAATCACACACTCCCAGAAGCATTCTTACACCGCTCACATTCTAGCAGTCTTGCACTACAGACAGTGTTCTCATCAGAGTGGCAGTGATACATAAGAGAAGCAGTCAGACTTCTCCCTGATTAGTAGTCACACACTATTGACAGCATGCACACCCCTCATAGAGTAGCAATCTGGCACTACCGGAAGCACTTTTACCCACCTCACAAACTAGAAGCTAAGCCAATACGTCTCTCTGTCAAATGAAAGTGCATTTTCATTGATTACTCAGTTTGTTTGTGTGGTATGTGGATTAGAGGGTGAGCAAGAAGAAGTAGTAGTCCGTGAATGGATGAATAGATTTACGTGTGCAAGGATAAGCGTTTGAGTGCATGGACAGATGGGTGAGTGACTGAAACTGCAAGATGAAGGAAAGCAGTTCCAAGTCAGGCCCATTGAAATTGCCATAGTTTGCTTAAATTGCCCTTCAACCCAGTGAATAGGGGCCTAGCTATTCAATAATGCAGCAAGTACAATCACACCAGGGCTTAGGGATGTGAGGGGCCTACTTTGCTTCAGTTAGCATAGGTTTTCTACTTTCAAACCCTGGAGTAGGGGCCAACTTTCTTGCTTGCACTAGGACCCAAGGCAGGTTTGCAACACCACTGCCAGTGAAGGCATCCAACACATCCATTGATCCAGATAGAAAGAGACTGAGATCAGTGATGTTTACGAGGAACAATGGAAAGAAAGTATGGAATCTGACTCCTGAGCAGAAGGTGGCCGAGCATTTCAGAATCTTGAAGGAACTTGGGAGATAAAAGACTTGCTCCCTGCTTTCACGGAGTCACTTACTATTAGAAGCCCGGAAAAATGCCTGTTAACTCTGCTGCCAGCATTACTAATCTAGAGGACATTGTTCATTCCTGGCAGGGGTGAGATTTACAAGGGATCACAAGAGGGGACCCTGGGGGTGTTCCCCTTAGAAATCAGCAGTTACCACAACAATCGTCAATTGCGGTCTCAGTTACCCTGATAATTCCTCATTTTGCCCCCGTATTTCACTCTGAGATTCCACCCCAGGACTTTGCAGTTACCACGGCTCTTATAATCCATATTAGGGAGGTAAACCCAGTAACCAGCGGAGTGAGGATTACTAGAGGCCTTGGGATGAAGCCCCAAACATCCTATGGGGGTCTCAAACCATTTGTAGGTCCCTGGTTTCTGTCAATGGGTAGTTTTATTTGTTATGGTAAAGGTCTCATGTTTTATTTCCACTTTTTCTTTTAGATAACATCCGCAAGTTTTAATGTGCAGGTCTAACATGGTCCTTTCTTGGACCCTAAATGAAAGCTCTTTCTGCAGAGCTTTGAACATGTTTGCACTTCTGAATCCCTGTGCTTTTCTGCTCATAAGATCATTGTAGAAGCTTATTTTGGAGCCCAGTGCCTCTGGTAATGATGAAACAACAATGGTACTGATTGGCCTGTTTCTCCATAACCAGGCTTGAGTGAGAATATGCTACCAAAATCTTCAGTCTGAGGATTGTGACCATTTAGAAGCTGCTGACAGTAATCTTTGATCTTGTTTGTGCTACTGCGCCAATAAAGGAAGAACCGTCTCTAGTCCATTAGGACTTTTCTAGTTATTGCTCTTCAACACGTGGATTTAGTTCATGTTTACTGCTCAGTCTGGGGGCTTTAAAATCAAGCTAGAATACCTGTTAATATCATAGGGCCAGATGCATCAAAAAAGCATTTTGCGATTTCCAAATAGCGTGTTTTACCAAATCGCTATTTGAGAAATTGCCAAATGCTATGTATGTAGGAATCAGAAAAATGTGTGCGATTCGTTAATATTACCTATTAGGTAATATGACTCCATGCATTCCTATGGGCCAGAGGTGTAATGGCATTAGCTAACTCGCGATTACCTAATTGGTAATTGCAAATTAGCGAATGCAAAGCCAAGGGTGCCCTTGGGCCTAGGGCCCCCCTGAAGCACCCCAAAAAAGAAAGTGTGCATATGTAAAGCACACACATGCCGTTGAAGAACCGGGGTTTAACCCAGCGGCGTCAGGGGCACGCCTAAGATCTTCGAGTTCACCTGTCTTGGTATACAGAGACACGGAATACTTCTGGATGGCATCAGAGACCAAGTTTATTAGCTGCAGCTAGTAACAGTGATCCTAGAAATACATCACGGTGTAAATTCTCAGGAGACTGCTCATTTTACTAAGGCGAGACGTCTACTTTTATACCCAATATTCACATTATAAATGTACACCCACTGCACAAAATTCTAGCCAATAAAGTACATTTTCAAACAAAGTGTCACATAACAAAAACTCAATATACAGTATCCCAACCCAAAGGTTAATTATTAGGAATGTCCCAAATTCAATCTCCACAAGCCGGACAAACCTATAATTGAAAGCATAACCCATGTAATGAAGAAACATAAAAAAAAGAAACGGTAACAGATGCTGAACAAGATAAGGCATGTGCAAGGAAACTAAAAGTTAACGATGTCCTGAACATTGATTGGCAATCTCAGACAAAGATCGATCAGGGAAATTGGCTTTGCGGGGTCAGTTTCAGGTGCAGAGGTCAGTTTCTTACAGTTCATTTCAGAGTAAAAAAAAAACCTAGTTAATGTATACATGAACTAAGAAGGCCAGGCCACTTTATTCGCCAGGCTACCTTCTCAGGCCTAAGTGAGGGCAACACAAAATGGTGGCACAGAACAAAATGGAGTCAGACTCGAGAATTACAGAACCACAGACCCTCCTTTTGCCATTATGTAGGCAATAACCTAAGACTCATGTTAATCTGAATCTAGGTCTATGTCGATATTCATTAGGTCATCAAGGTGTTGCTGTAGCATCATCTTATTATTCTCTACTTCTCTCGGGACAGGTCACCGAACACACATAGTAGCACAAAGACTACAAATGGCGGGACCACACTGGATGCAAAGACAACAAGAGAAAAGGATGGTTAAAACCATACCAAGGAATGTCAAAATCTTCCATCCCCATTTGGACAGCAGTCCCCAAAACCATCCTGTCAATGACCAGTCTCCTTCGTCTACATGGATAGACTCAGAGATTTTATACAACCTAGAGATGGCTTGGTACACTGTAGGGGCATTATCTGGTATGTAAACACAGCAACTGGATCCAATCAATTTACATACTCCTCTTCGATCTGCAAGTATGATGTCTAATACCATACGGTTCTGCAAAGTCATAAGACGGTCCGCTTGAAGCTCAGCTGTAACATTACTAAGAGCACCTGCTGTCCAATTAATAGTAGCTTCAACAACGCGGACAAGCTGTCGAATATGCCTACTATTGATCATAGGACCCCAAAAGGGCAAGAAGCCCTTGAAGAAATCTCCTACTTCGTGTGCTGCGGTATCTTCCTTATTGAAGACTCCGCTACCATATCTCGTTCTATGATAGTCTGAAGCAGTAGTGTATGTAGGGAGAAGTAGAAACGCCACATAACACGTTCCTGAAAAATCAGGTGGCAACCATGTGTAGGCTCTGTCATGACAAACAAAATATGTGCCTTTAGCTGGCACAAACGGTGGAGAAGTCCGAGATGAATAGACATAGGTTTGAGCACACACACTCTTACCTAGCTGAGATTTCGGATTCCGACCATTACCTTGAAAACAAAAGTGGCCTCGGTGGGGTACAATCCAAATAGGGGGAGACCTTTTTCGTCTCTCCTTCTCTGTCAAACTGGTACTATATCCAGTCACGTTCCAACCAACGTAAGCCTGCACCTCATCCTTAGGGATAGCATTATATGCATCAATATCTCGGATCATAGCTACTATTCCCCTTATTAAGGCACTATTGCTCGAGTTATCTTTAAGGGAACGCAAGGGGCGTACCTCATTTGCATAGATAAACATGGTCTGAAAAGCCCACACAGACCCATTAAAAGAAAAAGGCAAAACCAAATATGGCATACCTTTATCTGTCGTATGAGGCATAAGACCACAAACCCAACAATTAGTGGTATTTACTACTAACTGATGCTGATGCAACAACTGTATAAACGAGTTGTTGACAAATTCTGATCTCCTTGTCTGTTCATGTTCAGGCAACGTATAAAACTGGTGCAAAGAAACAGTAGTGAAAGAAAGCATAGGTTGGGAGGTGGGTGCAGATGTTCGTTGTGTAGCATAGACAGTCCAACCCACACAAACTAATGTGATACTTAAAAACATCAAAAAGCACAATATTATAAAACATTTGCTATGTATCAATGTACAAAATCTTATCTTAAGATCTATTCTCTCAACATCTCTTTCAGTTACAACAGACTCCATCCTCTAACATGCTGCTCGCGGCAATTTTCCTTCTTCACTCAAGTGTGCGTCCAGGCGTCCTAGACGTCCCTAGAACTGCAGACCTTTCGTCAATACGCGGGCCACCCCTTAAGTTCTTATACCGCGACCCTGCCGCTGAACCCAGATGGTGGTTCGAAAAAGAAAAAGAAAAATAGTCTCTTGTCTGAAAGAGTGTAATTCACAAAAAAATTCAAATTTTATTTGTCCTTTTTAGACCTTAAGTTGTAGCGTTCTTTACCAGGCACAGTTTGATCCTGAAAGAGTGTCTCTGGGTGCGTAGTATCAAGTCTCAAACACGGCGGCACAGCTTCTTGCAAGACTTTATCATCCGCACGTTCTGACTGAGTCCATTCCAGATGTACATCGCTAAAAGGTACAAATCTCGGAACCCTTTCACTCTCGGAATCAGCAACACCTTCCCGGACCCACTTATCGTACGGTAAGGGCAAAGATATCTTCTTACAATGGGTACCATGTACCCAGTTTTTCTTGCCGAACACCTTAATAGCAGTACGAGTTGATAACAGGACTTGGTATGGACCGGTCCATCTTGGTTCCTAGTTCTTTGACCTCTGGAAATTCTTGGTTAGAACCCAGTTGCCAGGGTGAATCGTGTGGCCTGCGTCTACAGAAACTGAAGGCAAAGTGTCATGGACCTGTTGGTGAAGAACACACAATTTAGCAGTCAAATCATGTAAGTAGTCAACCAACATAGGGTACTCGATATCACTGTACTTCTTAGGCCTCGGCACACCCCAGACATTCGCCGGGCGTCTAAAAACAATCTCGTATGGGCTAAGTCCCACGCGAGAATGTACTGTCGTTCTCGTGGACAAAAGTGCCAATGGTAAGGCATCGGGCCATGTAAGACCAGAGCTCGCTTGCACCTTGGCCAACTTCAGCTCCAGAGTGCCATTATAGCACTCGACCAGGCCGGCTGACTGGGGGTGATTCGCAGCGTGAAATTTCTGTTTAATACCCAGACCCGCACATACTTTCTTCATAATCTGACCCACGAATTCACTTCCATTATCACTCCATACCATCCTCGGCAAGCCATATCTGGGAAAGAATTCTTTGAGCAAAACCTTGGCTGTAGACAAGGCAGTATTATCCTTTAGGGGGTAGGCCTCTATCCATCTGGAAAAGGCACAAACAACCACAAGGACATACTTCAAGTTATTGCATCTTTCCATATGAATATAGTCTATCTGCAGCACCTCGAACGGATATGTTGGAGGAGCAAAATGACCCGCTGGAGTTGGGGTTCCCTTTCCAGGATTATGCATCAAGCAAATCATGCAGTGTTTAACCAAATTCTCAGCACACTTAGGAATTCCACCATTCTGCCATACCAGAGCCAACAACTTACATATCCCTTTTGAACTAATGTGAGCCAACCCATGAGCCATAGTAACCACCGGAAGCACATATGCATCCGGCAACAACCATCGCTGGTGCTCTGACAACTCAACCCAACAGCCTGTTGAATCCAACATTCCCGTACTCTCTCTCCACATACTCAATTCTTTCTCAGAAGCTTCTGCCTGAATCATCTTCACATTTTCTGTTGTATCTTCACACATTCCTCCTTCCACAACCCATCTGGCAGGACCTGCAACATACATCCGACTTGTCACATCTTTCGCCGTTTCTCTCGCTACTTCATCTGCAAACGCATTCCCTTGACCCACATCATCCGTAACCTTCTTATGCGCACTACACTTCACTATCGCAATTTGGGTCGGCAAAGTAAGTGATTCAAGAAGTTCTCTCACTAATTGTCCATGCTGAATTTTCGTACCATGGGAAGTAAGAAATCCTCTCTCTTTCCACAAGCGACCAAAACTATGAGCCACGCCAAATGCGTATTGGCTATCAGTATAAACATTCACTCTCTTTCCTTTTGACAACACACACGCTCTAGTCAATGCTATCAACTCCGCTGCTTGCACTGAATTCTGTGCAATACGTGCTGTTTCAACAATCGTGTGCAAAGTTTTGACAGCATATGCTGCAGTCGTCTCTCCATTCGGAAGCTTAAAGCACGAACCATCTACCCATAGGGTACCATCAGGATTCGAAAGAGGAGTATCTTTCAGATCAACTCTACCCTTCGTTTCCTCCTCTGTCCGTAGAAAACAGTCATGCTGTTCCTGAGCATCTGTCTCTACAAAAATCGGCAACAATGTAGCTGGATTCAATGTGTTGCACCGCTTGATGTGCACATGGCTAGCCAAAAGCGTCAACTCATAACCTGACAAACGCACACTGGTAAAATGTGAGTCTTCGTTCTATTCAATAGGGTATCCACTGCATATGGGACCATCACAATCAATGTATTATCCAATACCAAACCAGCAGACTGTCGGATAGAAACAGCCGCTGCTGCTGTAGCTCTTAGACAACTAGGCAACGCCCTAGGTACCGGATCTAAAGTAGCTGAAAAATACGCACATGGGCGCTGCTTGTCTCCAAATTGTTGCGTCAACACTGACAACGCACAACCTTCTCTCTCGTGTACATAAAGTGTAAAAGGTTTACTGTAGTCAGGGGTACCCAACACCGGAGCAGAACACAATGCATCACGCAATTCGGAAAAACTCTTCTGACATTCGTCAGACCAAGGAAGTGGGTGTGGTGTGTCCTTAAGAGTAAGTGCCAACAAAGGTTTCGCTAGCAAAGAAAAATTCGGAATCCACTGTCTACAATACGAGGTGATACCTAAGAAGGCACGCACCTCTCTCTGTGTACATGGCACAGTCATTTGGGCAATCGCTTGAATACGCTCTGGGGTCAATCGCCTTCCCTCCTTCGACAAGAGATGACCTAAGTAGGTCACTTCTTGGCGGCAATACTGCAACTTCGAAGGTGACACTTTATGATGAAGGTCAGACAGGTGTCGCAACAAAGAAAGAGTAACTTCTTTACAAATCTCTTCATCATCAGCAGCAACAAACAGATCATCAACATACTAGATAAGAGTAACACCAGAAGGCAATGCAAGAGTATCAAGCTGAGTTTTCAAAGCCTGACTGTAAATGGAGGGACTCTCACAATAACCTTGAGGAGCGCGCTTAAACCGGAAACTGCGGCCTCCTAAAGAGAAGCCAAAAATATCCCTACTTTCCTCAGCAATCGGAATACTGAAGAAAGCGTTCTTCAGATCAATAACAGAAAACCAAGCAGCTGAGGCAGGGTTCATAGTCAATAAAGCAGTAATGTCCGGGACAACAGGAAACGGTGGCACAACGATCTTATTGACCTCTCGAAGGTCGATCACAAACCGATACACAGGTGGCTGAGAAGAGTCAGTACGCTGAAGGACAGGCAGAACAGGACTGTTACACACATTACCTCTCGTTTCTTCAACCACACCTTTCTCAACCAAATCATAGATAATCGCTAAAAGAGCTCTTTCGCCATCACTGGAAATTTTGTACTGGGGAATGCGAGGTAATTTAGCATTCAACTTAAGGGTAACAACGTAGGGTGGAATCTGCAAGAGACCAACATCATTGGGACCTGTACCCAAAGTGTATCAGGGAGAGAACGCAGTTCCAGTGGAAGGCGATCCTTAGACAGATACATCGGAGAAATCACTTTCTTACCCACCGTAAGATGTACTCCCGAAGGAAAACAATGTAATGTCGCATGCAATCTTTTCAACAAGTCCAAACCCAACAGATTCTCGCCACAGCCCGTCGTTAGAATAAGGGGAGCCTCCAATTCACAGGGACCAATAGAAAGGGGCAAAGGACAAGAAACCGGATTACGAACTGGGGCGTCAGAAAATCCTACTGAAACATTGGTCAAGCCAGACAAAGGTGCGCCGGGGAGTTTAGAGTGCATGATAGAACTCTTTGCTGCACCAGTATCCAAAAGAAAAGGTTCTGCCACACCCGATGTAATCACTTCAACATAAGGTCCACTCTGGTCTACTGGAACTGACACTGCTCCCTCCCTTTGTCCATGGCTGTCCTAACTATCATTAAAACCAGCACTCTCACTTCCAACATAATAATCATCAGTGTAGTACTGAGCGGACTGGACGGTCGGAACATTCTGTTGGTCAAAATAATTCATAGAATTCTGAGGGGAAAAGGAACGTTCATTCTGGGGAAACGTACCACGTCCCCTACCCCTAGGTACTTGTTGGAAACCACCACGACCTCTCAGACCAGACATACCATTTGCACGCTGTAGCAAGATCGGGCAACTATTCTTGAAGTGACCTTCTTCTTTACAATAAGCACACTGATTAGGGCCTAGCGGGAGTCGCGAAGCAAAAGACTCAGGCTTCTGCAACAGTTTCTGAAACTGTGGGGGTTGCTGAAACTGGGAAGGTTGCTGAAACTGACGCTGATTAGGGCGAGACGGATAGGCCTGCTGCAGAAGAACATTCGTTTTTAATTCTCTAGTCTTCTTCTCTACTTTATCCTTCTCATCTTTATCTCTATTCTCATAGTATTGTGCAGTAGCCAATATCTGAGCCGAAGAAGAAACAGCCCATGAACTCTCAGAGTCCTTTAACTTATTAGAAAGTTCAGGAAGTAAATTAAAAACAAACTTATCTACAAATAACCTCTGACCACCTTCTGTACTCATATCCTGACCACAATGATCAATGAATGTTTCCTCAAACCTAGTGAAGAAATCAGACACACTCTCGTCTTTCTTTTGTTTGCATGCTGATAACTTGTCCCAATTCACCCGCAGAGGAGGCATCATAGTTTTCATTAAATTAATAATCCTACCAGGTAGTTCTGCAACTAAGGGTTCAGGTTTGGCACCTCCTACCTGCCGACCATCTGCAGCAGTAATATTAACCCACGTATCTCCTAACTCTGGTGCGTGATCCTCGTGACGGATCTTCGCCCACAAGGGTTGAGGAACTACATTACCCATCAACATATCTATGTCAGCTAAATTCATAACACACGCATCAACTGTCTGCGACAACTCCTTATAATAACCAGCAGGATTTTTACGGGGGTCAGGCAAAGTCTGCTTAAGAGCCTGGACCTCAGCTCTCTTCCAAGGGACATGCACCCACACTCGCTGAAAATGAGCCGGTGCAGCCGCAATACCATGAGCGGCATCAGCCACAACTGCCTCTTTCCATACAGGGGGAACCTCTCTCATAGGATACTGCTTCACTTTTCTCCTAATAGAAGGGTCAGGTTCGAACAATGACTGAGGTGGAAGTCTAGACCTAAAAGTGAGTAGTGTCTCTACCGCTTCCTCAACATCGGAACCCACTATCGTCGCTTTAGCAACTTCAGACTGAACATTAAGCAATTCCAGTGGAATTGAACCCAACTCATTATCTTCCCACTCCTGACGAAGGAAGGTACACATGACATCAAAAACATACCTTTGTTTTGGTGCCTCCCACTGTAGGAAGATATCCATAACCACTTGTGGACTGTACTTGGAGGTATTCGAAACCCATCTACGAGCAAGGAGATCTAACACTGCCTGCTCTTCGGGACCAGGGAGCTGACTACGTCTCTGCTTACGTTCAGAAACAGGGGTCATATTCAGTGACCCAAAGAAAGGAGACAAAAGACTAGTGACAGTCTCAGTCATTCGTTGCCGAGCAGAAGGAGAAGATGTTGACATGAGGACAGGAGACAAAGTGTTTTGAGGTGACAGAGACGTAGGGACAGAAATAAGAGAAGTCGAAGATAAAGGAGTGTAAGGCAAAGGAGTTTGAGGCAAGGCTGGTGGCAAGGCTGGCGGCCCTGGAGGGGGCTGCGCCAGGGGAGGAAGAACCACCTGTGAAGCAACGGGTGGCTGAACAACAACAGGGGGTTGAACGACAACAAGGGGTGCAACAACTGGAGGTAACGGAGGTGCAGTAGCACCCTGCACATAAGGGGGTGGTAATCTCAGTAAATGTGACATCAAAGGATCCTTTTCAGGGTCTATAGTCACATTTGAAAGGGGAGGTGGCAAAGCCGGGTAACATTTGTCAATGGCCATGCAATGTTGTCTATCTGACACTTCAATCGCACGATCTTCTTCATCTTCCTTAAACTGCCTAGCAGCTTGCATTACCAATATATTCTTTTCCTTCCTATCTCTCTTAGCTTGCTTAATTTATCGCTGTTTGGCTTCCTTACGCCAAAGGCGGAAAGAGTCAAACATCGTCGGCCGGGCTTTCTTCTTAAATAGCGCAACTTCTAGGTTATCTAAAACATCTGATTCAAAACTACCATGTTGGGGCCATCGTAAAACACCATCTTTCCTTGTATAACGGACCCATACTTCATTAAAGGTAATGGGACCTACACCATGCTTTGAATAGAGCTCATAAGTTGGAGTTCCAACCGGGAGGTATCGGACACGAGTCCTCCAATCGGGAATCCCTATTACAACTACAACAAAGCCATTTCCTAAATTTGCTAAAACCAGGCATCTTTTAGCTCACTAGTCTTGCTTCAACTTCAAGGGGTTATCAAAAATGATACACTCGCAAATATACTAACCCCCCGGCTTCGACTATTGCAATGGCCGAATCAAAACCAAGAAACAAAACAAAGTCGTGGGAGCGACCCACTTATACTTAACCAAAATGACTGTCACGCCACCAGAAGACCGTCTAACATCTCGCCTTACAAATCATCACAAGAGGGTCCAAGACAGGGCGACAGTCAGGGCAGCAGTCCTTCGCAGCCATCGGAAAGGGGAAGCCTCGCAGAAAAAAACCTTCGGTCCACGTCGACATGCAGGGGTCGATGAAGTGGCGGCCGTCCTCCAGAATTTCCTCACGGGGGTCCTCACAATCTTCGGGCTTGGACCAGTACCGCTGAAGTCGCCCCACGTTGGGCGCCAGTTGAAGAACCGGGGTTTAACCCAGCGGTGTCAGGGGCACGCCTAAGATCTTCGAGTTCACCTGTCTTGGTATACAGATACACGGAATACTTCTGGATGGCATCAGAGACCAAGTTTATTAGCTGCAGCTAGTAACAGTGATCCTAGAAATACATCACGGTGTAAATTCTCAGGAGACTGCTCATTTTACTAAGGCGAGACGTCTCCTTTTATACCCAGTATTCACATTATAAATGTACACCCACTGCACAAAATTCTAGCCAATAAAGTACATTTTCAAACAAAGTGTCACATAACAAAAACTCAATTTACAGTATCCCAACCCAAAAGTTAATTATTAGGAATGTCCCAAATTCAATCTCCACAAGCCGGACAAACCTATAATTGAAAGCATAACCCATGTAATGAAGAAACATAAAAAAAAGAAACGGTAACAGATGCTGAACAAGATAAGGCATGTGCAAGGAAACTAAAAGTTAACGATGTCCTGAACATTGATTGGCAATCTCAGACAAAGATCGATCAGGGAAATTGGCTTTGCGGGGTCAGTTTCAGGTGCAGAGGTCAGTTTCTTACAGTTCATTTCAGAGTCAAAAAGAAACCTAGTTAATGTATACATGAACTAAGAAGGCCAGGCCACTTTATTCGCCAGGCTACCTTCACAGGCCTACGTGAGGGCAGCACAAAATGGTGGCATAAAACAAAATGGAGTCAGACTCGAGAATTACAGAACCTCACCCTAAGAGCATGTGTGCACTACATGGCACTTTGGAAAATGCATTTTTGTGCATGTTTCAAAGTTTGCACATGGTTACCATCAACTTGATGTTGATGGTTATTAGCGTTTCCTAAATGCACAGTTTGTATTTAGGAAAGGTTTCTTACATTTGCATTAGGGATTCGCAAATTGTGATTCCCTATTTGCATTTGCAATTTAGGTAATAGCAAAATTTTACGATTACCTAAGTGCGCTGATGCAAACACATAGTATCACATAGGAGACCAGTAATGGCCCTGGGGAAACACATAGGCTGATATTGAGGTCCATCAGGAGACCATGATGAGTCCCCTTTGCAGTGATAGCAAGTAAATGAGGAGAGTATGCCTTGGGCCATAGGAGGCCATGTTGTGTCCCCTGAAAGGTGATGGTAAGTAAATGACGAGCGCGTGCCCTTGTGCATACGATGTGGGTAGACCATAACAATCACATGATAAAGTGTCTGAATTCTTGGTCACGTTCAAGTGGGCAGACATGGGTATGAAGGATTCAGTCCAGAAACATATGTACCAACACTCAGTGTGGGCATGAACGCTCATGTAAAAATGTCCGAGTTCTGAAAAGGAACAATGTAAAATTAAATAAGTGAAAGAGTGAAGTGCACTACCACCAAGACTTGTGACGACGAAGAAGAGGGAAGGGGAACCTGTAAGCTGACTACTCACATAGTGCAAGAGAACCCCTTCCATTGTTCCTTTAACAGAACATCATAAAAGCAAGTTAAAAAACACGAACATCCACTGGCCGTGAAGCATAGGTCAAGGTGAAACATACAGCAGAGAGAACATGCAGTCAACTAGTAGATCAATCATCATACAGGTGTACACTCATTTCTTCATTGAGATTGAGCCCCCTGGACTCCTAGGGCCAAATCACGAGCATGGGGTCCGAGGACTGCCAGGCTCGTGGTGGCGCGGCAGTGGCGGTTGAACCACCGCTGCACCGGTGGTCCAACTGCCCTATTATGAAATGGGCAGTCAGACTGTAATTGGACTGCTGGCTCCGCCAGAGAATGTCCGTTCCCTGGTGGTGGCACAGTGGTCAGGGCCATTGTGAGATGCAGGTGGTGCCGCTGCGGCACCGACATGCATATTACAATTTTAGGAAGGGCAGCATTTTCATGGAGGTATTTCCTGCTGCTGAAACAAAGGGGGCCTACAGGGCACCCTGTGCCCCCTCAGCCTGGGGAAGCTTGCAGGGGGGCACAACATGTGCTCACCTGTGTGCCTGTGCCCCAGTTCTTGAACAGCATAGACTTTACAGTCCATGCCGTACAGGAATTAGCGTGGCATTCCCATTGCGGTGCCTTTTGTACCGCTGCTTTGAAAGAGGCACAGCCGTGGGAACCGCCACGCTGCCCGCCCACCAGACCACAAAATAATTTGGAATCTGACAGGCAGGCAATAGCAACACTTGGCAGTGTGGCAGTGGCTGGCCGCCCTTCCCAGCACCGCCAAATATTGTAATGAGCCCTTAGTGTCAAGTTCAAAGATAAACCTGGATTCCCTTTTCCTACGTCTTAGGGGGCCATTATGATGTCCAACCGGTGGTGGCGATCCACCTGACATCTTTCCCCGCCCGCACGCCATTTACCTCCCGCCCTATTACAATGGCGGGGGGACAGCGGCAGACAGAAAGACCGTCCACCGCTTTTCCGCAGGCAGGTAATCGTTACGATTGCCTGCCTTGCGGTCCTGGGCCATAATATGGTGGCGGTGCCTAGCAGGCACCGCCCGCCATATTATGATGTTTGCGGATTTTGGCATTTCCATGGTGGCGATGCCGTCATGGAAAGGCATACGGTTTTTGGCTTTGGGGGCCTGTTGCGGGCCCCCATGGTGTTGGGGGGTAGGGGGTGCACTTGGGGGGTACCTATGGTACCCCCCTACATTGGCATGCACAAGGTGGCAGGCAACGCGCGGTGCCTGTTACGTTGTGCATGCCAATGCACAACACGCATATTTGACATTGTGGCGGGTGCTGCACAAAGCACCGCCCGCCACAATGTCAAATATGCGGGATGCAACCGTCTGGGTGGCGGTCGCATCCTAATGGGCACAGCGAACCTGCCGTACCTCTGGCGATCAGTCCCGTTCACCGTTACGGTGCCATCGTAATGAACCCCTTAGTGTTCTGCGCTGCCCCTGGGATTGTGTGGGATTTTCTCAACAGCAAAGAATGAGAGATGGGAGTCATCCTTGTAGTGCTTGTCTTGGAAATGTCTTGCTACTGGATAGTGCGGGTCACATTTGTTGACAGCTCTCATGTGCTCCAGGACCCATTTTTTGGCCATGTGTATGGTGTTGCCCACATATGTGAGGGATCAGGACATTTGATATATATATCATACGTATATAACATAATTAAATACAAATAAAAAATGTACAATATAATTTTTAAATCTTTAAGATTAGATTAAAAAAATGCATTGCTAAAACTTGTATTACTCAAAAAAGTTACACATAAAATAAAAATATATTAGATTATAAAGGATCTGATTATAAGTTGGGCGGTTAATTCCGTTCTGTGTGTAAACCTCTGTTTACGCATGGGATGGAATTATGAGTTTGGTTTTATTTAACACATCCGATAATAATCAGATGCATTAAATATCCCAAACTTCATTAAATTTCGGCAGGTCAAACCACCTGAAATTTAATGTAGAAAAACATACTGTATTTACCGTAGATTGCGGATTTTGGAGCATTAAATATCAAATTCCCCATAAATTTGTAATAGGTGGTATTTATTGCACCTGATTTATGACATACCCTGTGGTATCATTATTTATGAGGGGTGATAAATAATGCCTCATCTTGTAATCTGGCCCAATATGACGCAAAAGTATCTTAAAAACGAAAACAAATAAATATATCAAACATTTTAAAATGCTAATTTGAAATATCCTACAAACATTGAAAAGATAGAAACATCTTAAAAAAATATATATATTTTCAATTCTACCGGTAACCTAATAAATATAGAAATGTGAAATAAATACCAAACAAAAAATAAAACTCAATTAAACAAAACATCATTAAAAACACACAAATAACACAAAATTAACATTCCAAATTCAACGTAAAAAAGTTTTGAAAAGGTGTTAAAATTTGGAGCAATCAATGCACTATTGCGACTCCAACCTAAGCAACAGTAGGGTGAAGTGCAGTTTCTAGTGACCCTAATAAGTTCCCCATAGGCCTACTCTATTTTGGCTAGGTAGGGAATAAGGGCAAGTAAAACACAGTGGCCTGCTGTTTTTCTTCACAAAATAGTTTTGACATGAGGAACAAATATACAAAAGAGGTTGAGTTTTGTCATGACCTAACTATGTCATAAGGAAACTGTTCCATAAATTTCATATACTTTTTACACCTGGTTTATTGGGACCATGTGTAAATATATAATCTCCTGCAAGGAAGCAATGTCAGCGAAATAGTGTTAATAAATCGTATTTATTCTAGAGGGAATGTGAAGGAATGATATCGTCCTTGATCATTCCTCCAGGAGATTTCGTACTCAGCTCGTTAAAAAAAACTGCTCTACACAGGAAACCTTTGAACAAAGAAGAGAAAACCATTATTTCTAGACTTAAGCAGAAAGGGTATACCAATAGAGTCCCCATGCAGGCTTCCAAGAGAGTCCAAACTAGGAGTAGGGACACATTAATAAATGGGCTTACTTCTACTGATGACAGGCCTCACGACACAGTTAGATTTATTACTACCTTCAACTTGAAATTGCTATAAATCTATTGTATTGTGTCCAAACTTTGGAAAACCCTCAAATTGGAGGATAGCAATAACTGTGGGAAACATTCTTTACAATGCAGGGTTAACCACGCAACGTCTTTACCATGCAGCTGTTACCACGCATATATAAGTTATGGTATGTCAAAGTAGCTTTTAAAGCACACAAATGCCCAGAGGTGTCTTGGCCTTAGCTCTGTAAGTGGGCTTAGATTAGGCTTTAACTAGAAAAGAGGCAGGTTTTTAATTCCTTCCTAAAAAATAGCAAATTAGTCATGGCTCTGATGTAGAAAGGTAGCTTATTCCATTCTTTTGCAGTGCTTGACACACAGCTTCTTCCACCCCAATTGGTCTGTTTGAACCTGGGGACCACAGGTTTCTTATCTCCGAAGGAGTACAGATTTATGCTGGGTCATGCCACTTGAAACAATATTTCAAGAAGTCTGGACCACAACATGGAGAGCTCTATAAGCTAGACAAAGGGCTTTGAATCTAATTTGCTGCCTAATAGGGAGCCAGTGCAACCTGCAAATGGCTTGCGGGTAGATTTGAACCTGCCAATGCCAGCCAACAATGTGGTGGCTGCAATCTGCATAACTTGAAACCGGTTCAGGTATTGGTTTTGCATTTTAAAATACGAGCCATTGCAATAATCTATCTTTGATAGAATCAAGGTTGTTACCACTATTTTTTGTGCACCGGGGATAAAAGGGAGAATCTTTTTTATCATCCTCAAAGTGTAGAACTGCTTTCACCTGTTGACCAAAGGTATGTTTGTTGTCCATTACAACTCCCTATAAAAGCCGCAGTCACAGAAGTCCAGATGAGGCTTTATTCAATACAACCACCGACAGGTTAAAAGGTCTCAACAGCAGTGCATCCAAAGCCAAAATGACTCATGACAATCCTTGAGGTAATCACATTCTAACATTCTACAACTAGCTCGAGCAGGTTAATTACAACACACCCAGATATATTTAAGGGTTTAGGGATGGGTGGAGGTATTTTTAGGGCATGGTAAGGGTATTGGGTGGTAAGGGTATTTTTAGGATTTGAAAGATGGGTAGGGGTATACGGTGGTAAGGATATATTTAGGGTTTGGGCTGGGTAGGGGTGTTTGGTTGTAAGGGTATTTTTAGGGTTTAGGAGTGAGTAAGGCTATTGGGGTGTAGGGGTAGCTTTGGGGCTTTAGGGATGGGTAAGAGTATGGAGGTGTAAGAGTATTTTTAGGGCTTTAGGAGTGGGTAAGGGTATTGGTTGTAAGTGAGTTTTTAGGGCTTAGGGATGGTAAAGGTATTTTAGGGTTTAGTGTTTAGGGGTAGGTAGGGTCATAGGGTGATAGCAGGAATTTTAGGGTTTAGGAGTTGTTAGGGGTATTGGGTGGTATGGGTATTTTGGATTTTAGGGGTGGGTAGGTGTATAGAGTGGTACGGGTATGTTAGGGTTTGGGGTAAGTAGGGGCATATGGTGGTAAGGGTAGTTAATAAATGGTGGTTTGGGGGTTCCCCCAATAAAAAGAAAACATATTTATTTAAAAAACGTAGAGGGTTTGAGGGGGGTCTCCCCAAAACCAGAAACTATAGATATATATATATGCAAAAAAGAAGCAGAGAACTCTGGGTAGTTCTCAAGTTTAGGTGGAAAGCAGCTCCTGTATGGAGCACTCTCAACACCAGCGACACTCTAGATCTGCTCACCTCAAATGTCTGTTTTTCTATCAAAATCTTTAAGCATAGGATTAGCACAGTGCCATCCACGCCGAGATAGAAAAGGACAAAGTCTTTTGCCATTTGTACAGCAAAGTCTTTAAGCATAGGACTAGCACAGTGCTGTCCTTGCCGAGCTGTAAAATGACAAAAGCCAATTACCACTCCAGGCACAGTATTACAGCTTTGAGTTGGTAAAATACCAATCAAGCCAACCTGAAATGAGTAAAAACAACCCCTGACACAGTGTTTCGCTCTAATTAGAGCTCTTCAGAGAGGTATAGCTTTGTCCAGACACAAGGGAGCACCCAGTATAAGTCAAGGAAATACCCTTTCAGGCATAGAGTGACGAATAAATTATGCAAAAAAGAAGCAGAGAACTCTGGGTAGTTCTCAAGTTTAGGTGGAAAGCAGCTCCTGTATGGAGCACTCTCAACACCAGCGACACTCTAGATCTGCTCACCTCAAATGTCTGTTTTTCTATCAAAATCTTTAAGCATAGGATTAGCACAGTGCCATCCACGCCGAGATAGAAAAGGACAAAGTCTTTTGCCATTTGTACAGCAAAGTCTTTAAGCATAGGACTAGCACAGTGCTGTCCTTGCCGAGCTGTAAAATGACAAAAGCCAATTACCACTCCAGGCACAGTATTACAGCTTTGAGTTGGTAAAATACCAATCGAGCCAACCTGAAATGAGTAAAAACAACCCCTGACACAGTGTTTTGCTCTAATTAGAGCTCTTCAGAGAGGTATAGCTTTGTCCAGACACAAGGGAGCACCCAGTATAAGTCAAAGAAATACCCTTTCAGGCATAGAGTGACAAATAAATTATGCAAAAAAGAAGCAGAGAACTCTGGGTAGTTCTCAAGTTTAGGTGGAAAGCAGCTCCTGTATGGAGCACTCTCAACACCAGCGACACTCTAGATCTGCTCACCTCAAATGTCTGTTTTTCTATCAAAATCTTTAAGCATAGGATTAGCACAGTGCCATCCACGCCGAGATAGAAAAGGACAAAGTCTTTTGCCATTTGTACAGCAAAGTCTTTAAGCATAGGACTAGCACAGTGCTGTCCTTGCCGAGCTGTAAAATGAAAAAAGCCAATTACCACTCCAGGCACAGTATTACAGCTTTGAGTTGGTAAAATACCAATCAAGCCAACCTGAAATGAGTAAAAACAACCCCTGACACAGTGTTTCGCTCTAATTAGAGCTCTTCAGAGAGGTATAGCTTTGTCCAGACACAAGGGAGCACCCAGTATAAGTCAAAGAAATACCCTTTCAGGCATAGAGTGACGAATAAATTATGCAAAAAAGAAGCAGAGAACTCTGGGTAGTTCTCAAGTTTAAGTGGAAAGCAGCTCCTGTATGGAGCACTCTCAACACCAGCGACACTCTAGATCTGCTCACCTCAAATGTCTGTTTTTCTATCAAAATCTTTAAGCATAGGATTAGCACAGTGCCATCCACGCCGAGATAGAAAAGGACAAAGTCTTTTGCCATTTGTACAGCAAAGTCTTTAAGCATAGGACTAGCACAGTGCTGTCCTTGCCGAGCTGTAAAATGACAAAAGCCAATTACCACTCCAGGCACAGTATTACAGCTTTGAGTTGGTAAAATACCAATCAAGCCAACCTGAAATGAGTAAAAACAACCCCTGACACAGTGTTTCGCTCTAATTAGAGCTCTTCAGAGAGGTATAGCTTTGTCCAGACACAAGGGAGCACCCAGTATAAGTCAAAGAAATACCCTTTCAGGCATAGAGTGACGAATAAATTATGCAAAAAAGAAGCAGAGAACTCTGGGTAGTTCTCAAGTTTAGGTGGACAGCAGCTCCTGTATGGAGCACTCTCAACACCAGCGACACTCTAGATCTGCTCACCTCAAATGTCTGTTTTTCTATCAAAATCTTTAAGCATAGGATTAGCACAGTGCCATCCACGCCGAGACAGAAAAGGACAAAGTCTTTTGCCATTTGTACAGCAAAGTCTTTAAGCATAGGACTAGCACAGTGCTGTCCTTGCCGAGCTGTAAAATGACAAAAGCCAATTACCACTCCAGGCACAGTATTACAGCTTTGAGTTGGTAAAATACCAATCAAGCCAACCTGAAATGAGTAAAAACAACCCCTGACACAGTGTTTCGCTCTAATTAGAGCTCTTCAGAGAGGTATAGCTTTGTCCAGACACAAGGGAGCAGCCAGTATAAGTCAAAGAAATACCCTTTCAGGCATAGAGTGACGAATAAATTATGCAAAAAGAAGCAGAGAACTCTGGGTAGTTCTCAAGTTTAGGTGGAAAGCAGCTCCTGTATGGAGCACTATCAACACCAGCGACACTCTAGATCTGCTCACCTCAAATGTCTGTTTTTCTATCAAAATCTTTAAGCATAGGATTAGCACAGTGCCATCCACGCCGAGATAGAAAAGGACAAAGTCTTTTGCCATTTGTACAGCAAAGTCTTTAAGCATAGGACTAGCACAGTGCTGGCTTTGCCGAGCTGTAAAATGACAAAAGCCAATTACCACTCCAGGCACAGTATTACAGCTTTGAGTTGGTAAAATACCAATCAAGCCAACCTGAAATGAGTAAAAACAACCCCTGACACAGTGTTTCGCGCTAATTAGAGCTCTTCAGAGAGGTATAGCTTTGTCCAGACACAAGGGAGCACCCAGTATAAGTCAAAGAAATACCCTTTCAGGCATAGAGTGACGAATAAATTATGCAAAAAAGAAGCAGAGAACTCTGGGTAGTTCTCAAGTTTAGGTGGAAAGCAGCTCCTGTATGGAGCACTCTCAACACCAGCGACACTCTAGATCTGCTCACCTCAAATGTCTGTTTTTCTATCAAAATCTTTAAGCATAGGATTAGCACAGTGCCATCCACGCCGAGATAGAAAAGGACAAAGTCTTTTGCCATTTGTACAGCAAAGTCTTTAAGCATAGGACTAGCACAGTGCTGTCCTTGCCGAGCTGTAAAATGACAAAAGCCAATTTCCACTCCAGGCACAGTATTACAGCTTTGAGTTGGTAAAATACCAATCAAGCCAACCTGAAATGAGTAAAAACAACCCCTGACACAGTGTTTCGCTCTAATTAAAGCTCTTCAGAGAGGTATTGCTTTGTCCAGACACAAGGAAGCACCCAGTATAAGTCAAAGAAATACCCTTTCAGGCATAGAGTGACGAATAAATTATGCAAAAAAGAAGCAGAGAACTCTGGGTAGTTCTCAAGTTTAGGTGGAAAGCAGTTCCTGTATGGAGCACTCTCAACACCAGCGACACTCTAGATCTGCTCACCTCAAATGTCTGTTTTTCTATCAAAATCTTTAAGCATAGGATTAGCACAGTGCCATCCACGCCGAGATAGAAAAGGACAAAGTCTTTTGCCATTTGTACAGCAAAGTCTTTAATCATAGGACTAGCACAGTGCTGTCCTTGCCGAGCTGTAAAATGACAAAAGCCAATTACCACTCCAGGCACAGTATTACAGCTTTGAGTTGGTAAAATACCAGTCAAGCCAACCTGAAATGAGTAAAAACAACCCCTGACACAGTGTTTCGCTCTAATTAGAGCTCTTCAGAGAGGTATAGCTTTGTCCAGACACAAGGGAGCACCCAGTATAAGTCAAAGAAATACCCTTTCAGGCATAGAGTGACGAATAAATTATGCAAAAAAGAAGAAGAGAACTCTGGGTAGTTCTCAAGTTTAGGTGGAAAGCAGCTCCTGTATGGAGCACTCTCAACACCAGCGACACTCTAGATCTGCTCACCTCAAATGTCTGTTTTTCTATCAAAATCTTTAAGCATAGGATTAGCACAGTGCCATCCACGCCGAGATAGAAAAGGACAAAGTCTTTTGCCATTTGTACAGCAAAGTCTTTAAGCATAGGACTAGCACAGTGCTGTCCTTGCCGAGCTGTAAAATGACAAAAGCCAATTACCACTCCAGGCACAGTATTACAGCTTTGAGTTGGTAAAATACCAATCAAGCCAACCTGAAATGAGTAAAAACAACCCCTGACACAGTGTTTCGCTCTAATTAGAGCTCTTCAGAGAGGTATAGCTTTGTCCAGACACAAGGGAGCACCCAGTATAAGACAAAGAAATACCCTTTCAGGCATAGAGTGACGAATAAATTATGCAAAAAAGAAGCAGAGAACTCTGGGTAGTTCTCAAGTTTAGGTGGAAAGCAGCTCCTGTATGGAGCACTCTCAACACCAGCGACACTCTAGATCTGCTCACCTCAAATGTCTGTTTTTCTATCAAAATCTTTAAGCATAGGATTAGCACAGTGCCATCCACGCCGAGATAGAAAAGGACAAAGTCTTTTGCCATTTGTACAGCAAAGTCTTTAAGCATAGGACTAGCACAGTGCTGTCCTTGCCGAGCTGTAAAATGACAAAAGCCAATTACCACTCCAGGCACAGTATTACAGCTTTGAGTTGGTAAAATACCAATCAAGCCAACCTGAAATGAGTAAAAACAACCCCTGACACAGTGTTTCGCTCTAATTAGAGCTTTTCAGAGAGATATAGCTTTGTCCAGACACAAGGGAGCACCCAGTATAAGTCAAAGAAATACCCTTTCAGGCATAGAGTGACGAATAAATTATGCAAAAAAGAAGCAGAGAACTCTGGGTAGTTCTCAAGTTTAGGTGGAAAGCAGCTCCTGTATGGAGCACTCTCAACACCAGCGACACTCTAGATCTGCTCACCTCAAATGTCTGTTTTTCTATCAAAATCTTTAAGCATAGGATTAGCACAGTGCCATCCACGCCGAGATAGAAAAGGACAAAGTCTTTTGCCATTTGTACAGCAAAGTCTTTAAGCATAGGACTAGCACAGTGCTGTCCTTGCCGAGCTGTAAAATGACAAAAGCCAATTACCACTCCAGGCACAGTATTACAGCTTTGAGTTGGTAAAATACCAATCGAGCCAACCTGAAATGAGTAAAACCAACCCCTGACACAGTGTTTCGCTCTAATTAGAGCTCTTCAGAGAGGTATAGCTTTGTCCAGACACAAGGGAGCACCCAGTATAAGTCAAAGAAATACCCTTTCAGGCATAGAGTGACAAATAAATTATGCAAAAAAGAAGCAGAGAACTCTGGGTAGTTCTCAAGTTTAGGTGGAAAGCAGCTCCTGTATGGAGCACTCTCAACACCAGCGACACTCTAGATCTGCTCACCTCAAATGTCTGTTTTTCTATCAAAATCTTTAAGCATAGGATTAGCACAGTGCCATCCACGCCGAGATAGAAAAGGACAAAGTCTTTTGCCATTTGTACAGCAAAGTCTTTAAGCATAGGACTAGCACAGTGCTGTCCTTGCCGAGCTGTAAAATGACAAAAGCCAATTACCACTCCAGGCACAGTATTACAGCTTTGAGTTGGTAAAATACCAATCAAGCCAACCTGAAATGAGTAAAAACAACCCCTGACACAGTGTTTCGCTCTAATTAGAGCTCTTCAGAGAGGTATAGCTTTGTCCAGACACAGGGGAGCACCCAGTATAAGTCAAAGAAATACCCTTTCAGGCATAGAGTGACGAATAAATTATGCAAAAAAGAAGCAGAGAACTCTGGGTAGTTCTCAAGTTTAAGTGGAAAGCAGCTCCTGTATGGAGCACTCTCAACACCAGCGACACTCTAGATCTGCTCACCTCAAATGTCTGTTTTTCTATCAAAATCTTTAAGCATAGGATTAGCACAGTGCCATCCACGCCGAGATAGAAAAGGACAAAGTCTTTTGCCATTTGTACAGCAAAGTCTTTAAGCATAGGACTAGCACAGTGCTGTCCTTGCCGAGCTGTAAAATGACAAAAGCCAATTACCACTCCAGGCACAGTATTACAGCTTTGAGTTGGTAAAATACCAATCAAGCCAACCTGAAATGAGTAAAAACAACCCCTGATACAGTGTTTCGCTCTAATTAGAGCTCTTCAGAGAGGTATAGCTTTGTCCAGACACAAGGGAGCACCCAGTATAAGTCAAAGAAATACCCTTTCAGGCATAGAGTGACGAATAAATTATGCAAAAAGAAGCAGAGAACTCTGGGTAGTTCTCAAGTTTAGGTGGAAAGCAGCTCCTGTATGGAGCACTATCAACACCAGCGACACTCTAGATCTGCTCACCTCAAATGTCTGTTTTTCTATCAAAATCTTTAAGCATAGGATTAGCACAGTGCCATCCACGCCGAGATAGAAAAGGACAAAGTCTTTTGCCATTTGTACAGCAAAGTCTTTAAGCATAGGACTAGCACAGTGCTGGCCTTGCCGAGCTGTAAAATGACAAAAGCCAATTACCACTCCAGGCACAGTATTACAGCTTTGAGTTGGTAAAATACCAATCAAGCCAACCTGAAATGAGTAAAAACAACCCCTGACACAGTGTTTCGCTCTAATTAGAGCTCTTCAGAGAGGTATAGCTTTGTCCAGACACAAGGGAGCACCCAGTATAAGTCAAAGAAATACCCTTTCAGGCATAGAGTGACGAATAAATTATGCAAAAAAGAAGCAGAGAACTCTGGGTAGTTCTCAAGTTTAGGTGGAAAGCAGCTCCTGTATGGAGCACTCTCAACACCAGCGACACTCTAGATCTGCTCACCTCAAATGTCTGTTTTTCTATCAAAATCTTTAAGCATAGGATTAGCACAGTGCCATCCACGCCGAGATAGAAAAGGACAAAGTCTTTTGCCATTTGTACAGCAAAGTCTTTAAGCATAGGACTAGCACAGTGCTGTCCTTGCCGAGCTGTAAAATGACAAAAGCCAATTACCACTCCAGGCACAGTATTACAGCTTTGAGTTGGTAAAATACCAATCAAGCCAACCTGAAATGAGTAAAAACAACCCCTGACACAGTGTTTCGCTCTAATTAGAGCTCTTCAGAGAGGTATAGCTTTGTTCAGACACAAGGGAGCACCCAGTATAAGTCAAAGAAATACCCTTTCAGGCATAGAGTGACGAATAAATTATGCAAAAAAGAAGCAGAGAACTCTGGGTAGTTCTCAAGTTTAGGTGGAAAGCAGCTCCTGTATGGAGCACTCTCAACACCAGCGACACTCTAGATCTGCTCACCTCAAATGTCTGTTTTTCTATCAAAATCTTTAAGCATAGGATTAGCACAGTGCCATCCACGCCGAGATAGAAAAGGACAAAGTCTTTTGCCATTTTTACAGCAAAGTCTTTAAGCGTAGGACTAGCACAGTGCTGTCCTTGCCGAGCTGTAAAATGACAAAAGCCAATTACCACTCCAAGCACAGTATTACAGCTTTGAGTTGGTAAAATACCAATCAAGCCAACCTGAAATGAGTAAAAACAACCCCTGACACAGTGTTTCGCTCTAATTAGAGCTCTTCAGAGAGGTATAGCTTTGTCCAGACACAAGGGAGCACCCAGTATAAGAGAAAGAAATACCCTTTCAGGCATAGAGTGACGAATAAATTATGCAAAAAAGAAGCAGAGAACTCTGGGTAGTTCTCAAGTTTAGGTGGAAAGCAGCTCCTGTATGGAGCACTCTCAACACCAGCGACACTCTAGATCTGCTCACCTCAAATGTCTGTTTTTCTATCAAAATCTTTAAGCATAGGATTAGCACAGTGCCATCCACGCCGAGATAGAAAAGGACAAAGTCTTTTGCCATTTGTACAGCAAAGTCTTTAAGCATAGGACTAGCACAGTGCTGTCCTTGCCGAGCTGTAAAATGACAAAAGCCAATTACCACTCCAGGCACAGTATTACAGCTTTGAGTTGGTAAAATACCAATCAAGCCAACCTGAAATGAGTAAAAACAACCCCTGACACAGTGTTTCGCTCTAATTAGAGCTCTTCAGAGAGATATAGCTTTGTCCAGACACAAGGGAGCACCCAGTATAAGTCAAAGAAATACCCTTTCAGGCATAGAGTGACGAATAAATTATGCAAAAAAGAAGCAGAGAACTCTGGGTAGTTCTCAAGTTTAGGTGGAAAGCAGCTCCTGTATGGAGCACTCTCAACACCAGCGACACTCTAGATCTGCTCACCTCAAATGTCTGTTTTTCTATCAAAATCTTTAAGCATAGGATTAGCACAGTGCCATCCACGCCGAGATAGAAAAGGACAAAGTCTTTTGCCATTTGTACAGCAAAGTCTTTAAGCGTAGGACTAGCACAGTGCTGTCCTTGCCGAGCTGTAAAATGACAAAAGCCAATTACCACTCCAGGCACAGTATTACAGCTTTGAGTTGGTAAAATACCAATCAAGCCAACCTGAAATGAGTAAAAACAACCCCTGACACAGTGTTTCGCTCTAATTAGAGCTCTTCAGAGAGGTATAGCTTTGTCCAGACACAAGGGAGCACCCAGTATAAGACAAAGAAATACCCTTTCAGGCATAGAGTGACGAATAAATTATGCAAAAAAGAAGCAGAGAACTCTGGGTAGTTCTCAAGTTTAGGTGGAAAGCAGCTCCTGTATGGAGCACTCTCAACACCAGCGACACTCTAGATCTGCTCACCTCAAATGTCTGTTTTTCTATCAAAATCTTTAAGCATAGGATTAGCACAGTGCCATCCACGCCGAGATAGAAAAGGACAAAGTCTTTTGCCATTTGTACAGCAAAGTCTTTAAGCATAGGACTAGCACAGTGCTGTCCTTGCCGAGCTGTAAAATGACAAAAGCCAATTACCACTCCAGGCACAGTATTACAGCTTTGAGTTGGTAAAATACCAATCAAGCCAACCTGAAATGAGTAAAAACAACCCCTGACACAGTGTTTCGCTCTAATTAGAGCTCTTCAGAGAGGTATAGCTTTGTCCAGACACAAGGGAGCACCCAGTATAAGTCAAAGAAATACCCTTTCAGGCATAGAGTGACGAATAAATTATGCAAAAAAGAAGCAGAGAACTCTGGGTAGTTCTCAAGTTTAAGTGGAAAGCAGCTCCTGTATGGAGCACTCTCAACACCAGCGACACTCTAGATCTGCTCACCTCAAATGTCTGTTTTTCTATCAAAATCTTTAAGCATAGGATTAGCACAGTGCCATCCACGCCGAGATAGAAAAGGACAAAGTCTTTTGCCATTTGTACAGCAAAGTCTTTAAGCATAGGACTAGCACAGTGCTGTCCTTGCCGAGCTGTAAAATGACAAAAGCCAATTACCACTCCAGGCACAGTATTACAGCTTTGAGTTGGTAAAATACCAATCAAGCCAACCTGAAATGAGTAAAAACAACCCCTGACACAGTGTTTCGCTCTAATTAGAGCTCTTCAGAGAGGTATAGCTTTGTCCAGACACAAGGGAGCACCCAGTATAAGTCAAAGAAATACCCTTTCAGGCATAGAGTGACGAATAAATTATGCAAAAAAGAAGCAGAGAACTCTGGGTAGTTCTCAAGTTTAGGTGGACAGCAGCTCCTGTATGGAGCACTCTCAACACCAGCGACACTCTAGATCTGCTCACCTCAAATGTCTGTTTTTCTATCAAAATCTTTAAGCATAGGATTAGCACAGTGCCATCCACGCCGAGATAGAAAAGGACAAAGTCTTTTGCCATTTGTACAGCAAAGTCTTTAAGCATAGGACTAGCACAGTGCTGTCCTTGCCGAGCTGTAAAATGACAAAAGCCAATTACCACTCCAGGCACAGTATTACAGCTTTGAGTTGGTAAAATACCAATCAAGCCAACCTGAAATGAGTAAAAACAACCCCTGACACAGTGTTTCGCTCTAATTAGAGCTCTTCAGAGAGGTATAGCTTTGTCCAGACACAAGGGAGCACCCAGTATAAGTCAAAGAAATACCCTTTCAGGCATAGAGTGACGAATAAATTATGCAAAAAGAAGCAGAGAACTCTGGGTAGTTCTCAAGTTTAGGTGGAAAGCAGCTCCTGTATGGAGCACTATCAACACCAGCGACACTCTAGATCTGCTCACCTTAAATGTCTGTTTTTCTATCAAAATCTTTAAGCATAGGATTAGCACAGTGCCATCCACGCCGAGATAGAAAAGGACAAAGTCTTTTGCCATTTGTACAGCAAAGTCTTTAAGCATAGGACTAGCACAGTGCTGTCCTTGCCGAGGTGTAAAATGACAAAAGCCAATTACCACTCCAGGCACAGTATTACAGCTTTGAGTTGGTAAAATACTAATCAAGCCAACCTGAAATGAGTAAAAACAACCCCTGACACAGTGTTTCGCTCTAATTAGAGCTCTTCAGAGAGGTATAGCTTTGTCCAGACACAAGGGAGCACCCAGTATAAGTCAAAGAAATACCCTTTCAGGCATAGAGTGACGAATAAATTATGCAAAAAAGAAGCAGAGAACTCTGGGTAGTTCTCAAGTTTAGGTGGAAAGCAGCTCCTGTATGGAGCACTCTCAACACCAGCGACACTCTAGATCTGCTCACCTCAAATGTCTGTTTTTCTATCAAAATCTTTAAGCATAGGATTAGCACAGTGCCATCCACGCCGAGATAGAAAAGGACAAAGTCTTTTGCCATTTGTACAGCAAAGTCTTTAAGCATAGGACTAGCACAGTGCTGTCCTTGCCGAGCTGTAAAATGACAAAAGCCAATTTCCACTCCAGGCACAGTATTACAGCTTTGAGTTGGTAAAATACCAATCAAGCCAACCTGAAATGAGTAAAAACAATCCCTGACACAGTGTTTCGCTCTAATTAAAGCTCTTCAGAGAGGTATTGCTTTGTCCAGACACAAGGGAGCGCCCAGTATAAGTCAAAGAAATACCCTTTCAGGCATAGAGTGACGAATAAATTATGCAAAAAAGAAGCAGAGAACTCTGGGTAGTTCTCAAGTTTAGGTGGAAAGCAGCTCCTGTATGGAGCACTCTCAACACCAGCGACACTCTAGATCTGCTCACCTCAAATGTCTGTTTTTCTATCAAAATCTTTAAGCATAGGATTAGCACAGTGCCATCCACGCCGAGATAGAAAAGGACAAAGTCTTTTGCCATTTGTACAGCAAAGTCTTTAATCATAGGACTAGCACAGTGCTGTCCTTGCCGAGCTGTAAAATGACAAAAGCCAATTACCACTCCAGGCACAGTATTACAGCTTTGAGTTGGTAAAATACCAGTCAAGCCAACCTGAAATGAGTAAAAACAACCCCTGACACAGTGTTTCGCTCTAATTAGAGCTCTTCAGAGAGGTATAGCTTTGTCCAGACACAAGGGAGCACCCAGTATAAGTCAAAGAAATACCCTTTCAGGCATAGAGTGACGAATAAATTATGCAAAAAAGAAGAAGAGAACTCTGGGTAGTTCTCAAGTTTAGGTGGAAAGCAGCTCCTGTATGGAGCACTCTCAACACCAGCGACACTCTAGATCTGCTCACCTCAAATGTCTGTTTTTCTATCAAAATCTTTAAGCATAGGATTAGCACAGTGCCATCCACGCCGAGATAGAAAAGGACAAAGTCTTTTGCCATTTGTACAGCAAAGTCTTTAAGCATAGGACTAGCACAGTGCTGTCCTTGCCGAGCTGTAAAATGACAAAAGCCAATTACCACTCCAGGCACAGTATTACAGCTTTGAGTTGGTAAAATACCAATCAAGCCAACCTGAAATGAGTAAAAACAACCCCTGACACAGTGTTTCGCTCTAATTAGAGCTCTTCAGAGAGGTATAGCTTTGTCCAGACACAAGGGAGCACCCAGTATAAGACAAAGAAATACCCTTTCAGGCATAGAGTGACGAATAAATTATGCAAAAAAGAAGCAGAGAACTCTGGGTAGTTCTCAAGTTTAGGTGGAAAGCAGCTCCTGTATGGAGCACTCTCAACACCAGCGACACTCTAGATCTGCTCACCTCAAATGTCTGTTTTTCTATCAAAATCTTTAAGCATAGGATTAGCACAGTGCCATCCACGCCGAGATAGAAAAGGACAAAGTCTTTTGCCATTTGTACAGCAAAGTCTTTAAGCATAGGACTAGCACAGTGCTGTCCTTGCCGAGCTGTAAAATGACAAAAGCCAATTACCACTCCAGGCACAGTATTACAGCTTTGAGTTGGTAAAATACCAATCAAGCCAACCTGAAATGAGTAAAAACAACCCCTGACACAGTGTTTCGCTCTAATTAGAGCTCTTCAGAGAGGTATAGCTTTGTCCAGACACAAGGGAGCACCCAGTATAAGTCAAAGAAATACCCTTTCAGGCATAGAGTGACGAATAAATTATGCAAAAAAGAAGCAGAGAACTCTGGGTAGTTCTCAAGTTTAAGTGGAAAGCAGCTCCTGTATGGAGCACTCTCAACACCAGCGACACTCTAGATCTGCTCACCTCAAATGTCTGTTTTTCTATCAAAATCTTTAAGCATAGGATTAGCACAGTGCCATCCACGCCGAGATAGAAAAGGACAAAGTCTTTTGCCATTTGTACAGCAAAGGCTTTAAGCATAGGACTAGCACAGTGCTGTCCTTGCCGAGCTGTAAAATGACAAAAGCCAATTACCACTCCAGGCACAGTATTAAAGCTTTGAGTTGGTAAAATACCAATCAAGCCAACCTGAAATGAGTAAAAACAACCCCTGACACAGTGTTTCGCTCTAATTAGAGCTCTTCAGAGAGGTATAGCTTTGTCCAGACACAAGGGAGCACCCAGTATAAGTCAAAGAAATACCCTTTCAGGCATAGAGTGACGAATAAATTATGCAAAAAAGAAGCAGAGAACTCTGGGTAGTTCTCAAGTTTAGGTGGACAGCAGCTCCTGTATGGAGCACTCTCAACACCAGCGACACTCTAGATCTGCTCACCTCAAATGTCTGTTTTTCTATCAAAATCTTTAAGCATAGGATTAGCACAGTGCCATCCACGCCGAGATAGAAAAGGACAAAGTCTTTTGCCATTTGTACAGCAAAGTCTTTAAGCATAGGACTAGCACAGTGCTGTCCTTGCCGAGCTGTAAAATGACAAAAGCCAATTACCACTCCAGGCACAGTATTACAGCTTTGAGTTGGTAAAATACCAATCAAGCCAACCTGAAATGAGTAAAAACAACCCCTGACACAGTGTTTCGCTCTAATTAGAGCTCTTCAGAGAGGTATAGCTTTGTCCAGACACAAGGGAGCACCCAGTATAAGTCAAAGAAATACCCTTTCAGGCATAGAGTGACGAATAAATTATGCAAAAAGAAGCAGAGAACTCTGGGTAGTTCTCAAGTTTAGGTGGAAAGCAGCTCCTGTATGGAGCACTATCAACACCAGCGACACTCTAGATCTGCTCACCTCAAATGTCTGTTTTTCTATCAAAATCTTTAAGCATAGGATTAGCACAGTGCCATCCACGCCGAGATAGAAAAGGACAAAGTCTTTTGCCATTTGTACAGCAAAGTCTTTAAGCATAGGACTAGCACAGTGCTGTCCTTGCCGAGCTGTAAAATGACAAAAGCCAATTACCACTCCAGGCACAGTATTACAGCTTTGAGTTGGTAAAATACCAATCAAGCCAACCTGAAATGAGTAAAAACAACCCCTGACACAGTGTTTCGCTCTAATTAGAGCTCTTCAGAGAGGTATAGCTTTGTTCAGACACAAGGGAGCACCCAGTATAAGTCAAAGAAATACCCTTTCAGGCATAGAGTGACGAATAAATTATGCAAAAAAGAAGCAGAGAACTCTGGGTAGTTCTCAAGTTTAGGTGGAAAGCAGCTCCTGTATGGAGCACTCTCAACACCAGCGACACTCTAGATCTGCTCACCTCAAATGTCTGTTTTTCTATCAAAATCTTTAAGCATAGGATTAGCACAGTGCCATCCACGCCGAGATAGAAAAGGACAAAGTCTTTTGCCATTTGTACAGCAAAGTCTTTAAGCGTAGGACTAGCACAGTGCTGTCCTTGCCGAGCTGTAAAATGACAAAAGCCAATTACCACTCCAGGGACAGTATTACAGCTTTGAGTTGGTAAAATACCAATCAAGCCAACCTGAAATGAGTAAAAACAACCCCTGACACAGTGTTTCGCTCTAATTAGAGCTCTTCAGAGAGATATAGCTTTGTCCAGACACAAGGGAGCACCCAGTATAAGTCAAAGAAATACCCTTTCAGGCATAGAGTGACGAATAAATTATGCAAAAAAGAAGCAGAGAACTCTGGGTAGTTCTCAAGTTTAGGTGGAAAGCAGCTCCTGTATGGAGCACTCTCAACACCAGCGACACTCTAGATCTGCTCACCTCAAATGTCTGTTTTTCTATCAAAATCTTTAAGCATAGGATTAGCACAGTGCCATCCACGCCGAGATAGAAAAGGACAAAGTCTTTTGCCATTTGTACAGCAAAGTCTTTAAGCATAGGACTAGCACAGTGCTGTCCTTGCCGAGCTGTAAAATGACAAAAGCCAATTACCACTCCAGGCACAGTATTACAGCTTTGAGTTGGTAAAATACCAATCAAGCCAACCTGAAATGAGTAAAAACAACCCCTGACACAGTGTTTCGCTCTAATTAGAGCTCTTCAGAGAGGTATAGCTTTGTCCAGACACAAGGGAGCACCCAGTATAAGTCAAAGAAATACCCTTTCAGGCATAGAGTGACGAATAAATTATGCAAAAAAGAAGCAGAGAACTCTGGGTAGTTCTCAAGTTTAAGTGGAAAGCAGCTCCTGTATGGAGCACTCTCAACACCAGCGACACTCTAGATCTGCTCACCTCAAATGTCTGTTTTGCTATCAAAATCTTTAAGTATAGGATTAGCACAGTGCCATCCACGCCGAGATAGAAAAGGACAAAGTCTTTTGCCATTTGTACAGCAAAGTCTTTAAGCATAGGACTAGCACAGTGCTGTCCTTGCCGAGCTGTAAAATGACAAAAGCCAATTACCACTCCAGGCACAGTATTACAGCTTTGAGTTGGTAAAATACCAATCAAGCCAACCTGAAATGAGTAAAAACAACCCCTGATACAGTGTTTCGCTCTAATTAGAGCTCTTCAGAGAGGCATAGCTTTGTCCAGACACAAGGGAGCACCCAGTATAAGTCAAAGAAATACCCTTTCAGGCATAGAGTGACGAATAAATTATGCAAAAAGAAGCAGAGAACTCTGGGTAGTTCTCAAGTTTAGGTGGAAAGCAGCTCCTGTATGGAGCACTATCAACACCAGCGACACTGTAGATCTGCTCACCTCAAATGTCTGTTTTTCTATCAAAATCTTTAAGCATAGGATTAGCACAGTGCCATCCACGCCGAGATAGAAAAGGACAAAGTCTTTTGCCATTTGTACAGCAAAGTCTTTAAGCATAGGACTAGCACAGTGCTGGCCTTGCCGAGCTGTAAAATGACAAAAGCCAATTACCACTCCAGGCACAGTATTACAGCTTTGAGTTGGTAAAATACCAATCAAGCCAACCTGAAATGAGTAAAAACAACCCCTGACACAGTGTTTCGCTCTAATTAGAGCTCTTCAGAGAGGTATAGCTTTGTCTAGACACAAGGGAGCACCCAGTATAAGTCAAAGAAATACCCTTTCAGGCATAGAGTGACGAATAAATTATGCAAAAAAGAAGCAGAGAACTCTGGGTAGTTCTCAAGTTTAGGTGGAAAGCAGCTCCTGTATGGAGCACTCTCAACACCAGCGACACTCTAGATCTGCTCACCTCAAATGTCTGTTTTTCTATCAAAATCTTTAAGCATAGGATTAGCACAGTGCCATCCACGCCGAGATAGAAAAGGACAAAGTCTTTTGCCATTTGTACAGCAAAGTCTTTAAGCATAGGACTAGCACAGTGCTGTCCTTGCCGAGCTGTAAAATGACAAAAGCCAATTTCCACTCCAGGCACAGTATTACAGATTTGAGTTGGTAAAATACCAATCAAGCCAACCTGAAATGAGTAAAAACAACCCCTGACACAGTGTTTCGCTCTAATTAAAGCTCTTCAGAGAGGTATTGCTTTGTCCAGACACAAGGGAGCACCCAGTATAAGTCAAAGAAATACCCTTTCAGGCATAGAGTGACGAATAAATTATGCAAAAAAGAAGCAGAGAACTCTGGGTAGTTCTCAAGTTTAGGTGGAAAGCAGCTCCTGTATGGAGCACTCTCAACACCAGCGACACTCTAGATCTGCTCACCTCAAATGTCTGTTTTTCTATCAAAATCTTTAAGCATAGGATTAGCACAGTGCCATCCACGCCGAGATAGAAAAGGACAAAGTCTTTTGCCATTTGTACAGCAAAGTCTTTAAGCATACGACTAGCACAGTGCTGTCCTTGCCGAGCTGTAAAATGACAAAAGCCAATTACCACTCCAGGCACAGTATTACAGCTTTGAGTTCGTAAAATACCAATCAAGCCAACCTGAAATGAGTAAAAACAACCCCTGACACAGTGTTTCGCTCTAATTAGAGCTCTTCAGAGAGGTATAGCTTTGTCCAGACACAAGGGAGCACCCAGTATAAGACAAAGAAATACCCTTTCAGGCATAGAGTGACGAATAAATTATGCAAAAAAGAAGCAGAGAACTCTGGGTAGTTCTCAAGTTTAGGTGGAAAGCAGCTCCTGTATGGAGCACTCTCAACACCAGCGACACTCTAGATCTGCTCACCTCAAATGTCTGTTTTTCTATCAAAATCTTTAAGCATAGGATTAGCACAGTGCCATCCACGCCGAGATAGAAAAGGACAAAGTCTTTTGCCATTTGTACAGCAAAGTCTTTAAGCATAGGACTAGCACAGTGCTGTCCTTGCCGAGCTGTAAAATGACAAAAGCCAATTACCACTCCAGGCACAGTATTACAGCTTTGAGTTGGTAAAATACCAATCAAGCCAACCTGAAATGAGTAAAAACAACCCCTGACACAGTGTTTCGCTCTAATTAGAGCTCTTCAGAGAGATATAGCTTTGTCCAGACACAAGGGAGCACCCAGTATAAGTCAAAGAAATACCCTTTCAGGCATAGAGTGACAAATAAATTATGCAAAAAGAAGCAGACAACACTGGGTAGTTCTCAAGTTTAGGTGGAAAGCAGCTCCTGTATGAAGCACTCTCAACACCAGCGACACTCTAGATCTGCTCACCTCAAATGTCTGTTTTTCTATCAAAATCTTTAAGCATAGGATTAGCACAGTGCCATCCACGCCGAGATAGAAAAGGACAAAGTCTTTTGCCATTTGTACAGCAAAGTCTTTAAGCATAGGACTAGCACAGTGCTGTCCTTGCCGAGCTGTAAAATGACAAAAGCCAATTACCACTCCAGGCACAGTATTACAGCTTTGAGTTGGTAAAATACCAATCAAGCCAACCTGAAATGAGTAAAAACAACCCCTGACACAGTGTTTCGCTCTAATTAGAGCTCTTCAGAGAGGTATAGCTTTGTCCAGACACAAGGGAGCACCCAGTATAAGTCAAAGAAATACCCTTTCAGGCATAGAGTGACGAATAAATTATGCAAAAAAGAAGCAGAGAACTCTGGGTAGATCTCAAGTTTAGGTGGACAGCAGCTCCTGTATGGAGCACTCTCAACACCAGCGACACTCTAGATCTGCTCACCTCAAATGTCTGTTTTTCTATCAAAATCTTTAAGCATAGGATTAGCACAGTGCCATCCACGCCGAGATAGAAAAGGACAAAGTCTTTTGCCATTTGTACAGCAAAGTCTTTAAGCATAGGACTAGCACAGTGCTGTCCTTGCCGAGCTGTAAAATGACAAAAGCCAATTACCACTCCAGGCACAGTATTACACTTTGAGTTGGTAAAATACCAATCAAGCCAACCTGAAATGAGTAAAAACAACCCCTGACACAGTGTTTCGCTCTAATTAGAGCTCTTCAGAGAGGTATAGCTTTGTCCAGACACAAGGGAGCACCCAGTATAAGTCAAAGAAATACCCTTTCAGGCATAGAGTGACGAATAAATTATGCAAAAAGAAGCAGAGAACTCTGGGTAGTTCTCAAGTTTAGGTGGAAAGCAGCTCCTGTATGGAGCACTATCAACACCAGCGACACTCTAGATCTGCTCACCTCAAATGTCTGTTTTTCTATCAAAATCTTTAAGCATAGGATTAGCACAGTGCCATCCACGCCGAGATAGAAAAGGACAAAGTCTTTTGCCATTTGTACAGCAAAGTCTTTAAGCATACGACTAGCACAGTGCTGTCCTTGCCGAGCTGTAAAATGACAAAAGCCAATTACCACTCCAGGCACAGTATTACAGCTTTGAGTTCGTAAAATACCAATCAAGCCAACCTGAAATCAGTAAAAACAACCCCTGACACAGTGTTTCGCTCTAATTAGAGCTCTTCAGAGAGATATAGCTTTGTCCAGACACAAGGGAGCACCCAGTATAAGTCAAAGAAATACCCTTTCAGGCATAGAGTGACAAATAAATTATGCAAAAAAGAAGCAGAGAACACTGGGTAGTTCTCAAGTTTAGGTGGAAAGCAGCTCCTGTATGGAGCACTCTCAACACCAGCGACACTCTAGATCTGCTCACCTCAAATGTCTGTTTTTCTATCAAAATCTTTAAGCATAGGATTAGCACAGTGCCATCCACGCCGAGATAGAAAAGGACAAAGTCTTTTGCCATGTGTACAGCAAAGTCTTTAAGCATAGGACTAGCACAGTGCTGTCCTTGCCGAGCTGTAAAATGACAAAAGCCAATTACCACTCCAGGCACAGTATTACAGCTTTGAGTTGGTAAAATACCAATCAAGCCAACCTGAAATGAGTAAAAACAACCCCTGACACAGTGTTTCGCTCTAATTAGAGCTCTTCAGAGAGGTATAGCTTTGTCCAGACACAAGGGAGCACCCAGTATAAGTCAAAGAAATACCCTTTCAGGCATAGAGTGACGAATAAATTATGCAAAAAAGAAGCAGAGAACTCTGGGTAGTTCTCAAGTTTAGGTGGACAGCAGCTCCTGTATGGAGCACTCTCAACACCAGCGACACTCTAGATCTGCTCACCTCAAATGTCTGTTTTTCTATCAAAATCTTTAAGCATAGGATTAGCACAGTGCCATCCACGCCGAGATAGAAAAGGACAAAGTCTTTTGCCATTTGTACAGCAAAGTCTTTAAGCATAGGACTAGCACAGTGCTGTCCTTGCCGAGCTGTAAAATGACAAAAGCCAATTACCACTCCAGGCACAGTATTACACTTTGAGTTGGTAAAATACCAATCAAGCCAACCTGAAATGAGTAAAAACAACCCCTGACACAGTGTTTCGCTCTAATTAGAGCTCTTCAGAGAGGTATAGCTTTGTCCAGACACAAGGGAGCACCCAGTATAAGTCAAAGAAATACCCTTTCAGGCATAGAGTGACGAATAAATTATGCAAAAAGAAGCAGAGAACTCTGGGTAGTTCTCAAGTTTAGGTGGAAAGCAGCTCCTGTATGGAGCACTATCAACACCAGCGACACTCTAGATCTGCTCACCTCAAATGTCTGTTTTTCTATCAAAATCTTTAAGCATAGGATTAGCACAGTGCCATCCACGCCGAGATAGAAAAGGACAAAGTCTTTTGCCATTTGTACAGCAAAGTCTTTAAGCATAGGACTAGCACAGTGCTGTCCTTGCCGAGCTGTAAAATGACAAAAGCCAATTACCACTCCAGGCACAGTATTACAGCTTTGAGTTGGTAAAATACTAATCAAGCCAACCTGAAATGAGTAAAAACAACCCCTGACACAGTGTTTCGCTCTAATTAGAGCTCTTCAGAGAGGTATAGCTTTGTCCAGACACAAGGGAGCACCCAGTATAAGTCAAAGAAATACCCTTTCAGGCATAGAGTGACGAATAAATTATGCAAAAAAGAAGCAGAGAACTCTGGGTAGTTCTCAAGTTTAGGTGGAAAGCAGCTCCTGTATGGAGCACTCTCAACACCAGCGACACTCTAGATCTGCTCACCTCAAATGTCTGTTTTTCTATCAAAATCTTTAAGCATAGGATTAGCACAGTGCCATCCACGCCGAGATAGAAAAGGACAAAGTCTTTTGCCATTTGTACAGCAAAGTCTTTAAGCATAGGACTAGCACAGTGCTGTCCTTGCCGAGCTGTAAAATGACAAAAGCCAATTACCACTCCAGGCACAGTATTACAGCTTTGAGTTGGTAAAATACCAATCAAGCCAACCTGAAATGAGTAAAAACAACCCCTGACACAGTGTTTCGCTCTAATTAGAGCTCTTCAGAGAGGTATAGCTTTGTCCAGACACAAGGGAGCACCCAGTATAAGTCAAAGAAATACCCTTTCAGGCATAGAGTGACGAATAAATTATGCAAAAAGAAGCAGAGAACTCTGGGTAGTTCTCAAGTTTAGGTGGAAAGCAGCTCCTGTATGGAGCACTATCAACACCAGCGACACTCTAGATCTGCTCACCTCAAATGTCTGTTTTTCTATCAAAATCTTTAAGCATAGGATTAGCACAGTGCCATCCACGCCGAGATAGAAAAGGACAAAGTCTTTTGCCATTTGTACAGCAAAGTCTTTAAGCATAGGACTAGCACAGTGCTGTCCTTGCCGAGCTGTAAAATGACAAAAGCCAATTACCACTCCAGGCACAGTATTACAGCTTTGAGTTGGTAAAATACCAATCAAGCCAACCTGAAATGAGTAAAAACAACCCCTGACACAGTGTTTCGCTCTAATTAGAGCTCTTCAGAGAGGTATAGCTTTGTTCAGACACAAGGGAGCACCCAGTATAAGTCAAAGAAATACCCTTTCAGGCATAGAGTGACGAATAAATTATGCAAAAAAGAAGCAGAGAACTCTGGGTAGTTCTCAAGTTTAGGTGGAAAGCAGCTCCTGTATGGAGCACTCTCAACACCAGCGACACTCTAGATCTGCTCACCTCAAATGTCTGTTTTTCTATCAAAATCTTTAAGCATAGGATTAGCACAGTGCCATCCACGCCGAGATAGAAAAGGACAAAGTCTTTTGCCATTTGTACAGCAAAGTCTTTAAGCGTAGGACTAGCACAGTGCTGTCCTTGCCGAGCTGTAAAATGACAAAAGCCAATTACCACTCCAGGGACAGTATTACAGCTTTGAGTTGGTAAAATACCAATCAAGCCAACCTGAAATGAGTAAAAACAACCCCTGACACAGTGTTTCGCTCTAATTAGAGCTCTTCAGAGAGATATAGCTTTGTCCAGACACAAGGGAGCACCCAGTATAAGTCAAAGAAATACCCTTTCAGGCATAGAGTGACGAATAAATTATGCAAAAAAGAAGCAGAGAACTCTGGGTAGTTCTCAAGTTTAGGTGGAAAGCAGCTCCTGTATGGAGCACTCTCAACACCAGCGACACTCTAGATCTGCTCACCTCAAATGTCTGTTTTTCTATCAAAATCTTTAAGCATAGGATTAGCACAGTGCCATCCACGCCGAGATAGAAAAGGACAAAGTCTTTTGCCATTTGTACAGCAAAGTCTTTAAGCATAGGACTAGCACAGTGCTGTCCTTGCCGAGCTGTAAAATGACAAAAGCCAATTACCACTCCAGGCACAGTATTACAGCTTTGAGTTGGTAAAATACCAATCAAGCCAACCTGAAATGAGTAAAAACAACCCCTGACACAGTGTTTCGCTCTAATTAGAGCTCTTCAGAGAGGTATAGCTTTGTCCAGACACAAGGGAGCACCCAGTATAAGTCAAAGAAATACCCTTTCAGGCATAGAGTGACGAATAAATTATGCAAAAAAGAAGCAGAGAACTCTGGGTAGTTCTCAAGTTTAAGTGGAAAGCAGCTCCTGTATGGAGCACTCTCAACACCAGCGACACTCTAGATCTGCTCACCTCAAATGTCTGTTTTGCTATCAAAATCTTTAAGTATAGGATTAGCACAGTGCCATCCACGCCGAGATAGAAAAGGACAAAGTCTTTTGCCATTTGTACAGCAAAGTCTTTAAGCATAGGACTAGCACAGTGCTGTCCTTGCCGAGCTGTAAAATGACAAAAGCCAATTACCACTCCAGGCACAGTATTACAGCTTTGAGTTGGTAAAATACCAATCAAGCCAACCTGAAATGAGTAAAAACAACCCCTGATACAGTGTTTCGCTCTAATTAGAGCTCTTCAGAGAGGCATAGCTTTGTCCAGACACAAGGGAGCACCCAGTATAAGTCAAAGAAATACCCTTTCAGGCATAGAGTGACGAATAAATTATGCAAAAAGAAGCAGAGAACTCTGGGTAGTTCTCAAGTTTAGGTGGAAAGCAGCTCCTGTATGGAGCACTATCAACACCAGCGACACTGTAGATCTGCTCACCTCAAATGTCTGTTTTTCTATCAAAATCTTTAAGCATAGGATTAGCACAGTGCCATCCACGCCGAGATAGAAAAGGACAAAGTCTTTTGCCATTTGTACAGCAAAGTCTTTAAGCATAGGACTAGCACAGTGCTGGCCTTGCCGAGCTGTAAAATGACAAAAGCCAATTACCACTCCAGGCACAGTATTACAGCTTTGAGTTGGTAAAATACCAATCAAGCCAACCTGAAATGAGTAAAAACAACCCCTGACACAGTGTTTCGCTCTAATTAGAGCTCTTCAGAGAGGTATAGCTTTGTCTAGACACAAGGGAGCACCCAGTATAAGTCAAAGAAATACCCTTTCAGGCATAGAGTGACGAATAAATTATGCAAAAAAGAAGCAGAGAACTCTGGGTAGTTCTCAAGTTTAGGTGGAAAGCAGCTCCTGTATGGAGCACTCTCAACACCAGCGACACTCTAGATCTGCTCACCTCAAATGTCTGTTTTTCTATCAAAATCTTTAAGCATAGGATTAGCACAGTGCCATCCACGCCGAGATAGAAAAGGACAAAGTCTTTTGCCATTTGTACAGCAAAGTCTTTAAGCATAGGACTAGCACAGTGCTGTCCTTGCCGAGCTGTAAAATGACAAAAGCCAATTTCCACTCCAGGCACAGTATTACAGATTTGAGTTGGTAAAATACCAATCAAGCCAACCTGAAATGAGTAAAAACAACCCCTGACACAGTGTTTCGCTCTAATTAAAGCTCTTCAGAGAGGTATTGCTTTGTCCAGACACAAGGGAGCACCCAGTATAAGTCAAAGAAATACCCTTTCAGGCATAGAGTGACGAATAAATTATGCAAAAAAGAAGCAGAGAACTCTGGGTAGTTCTCAAGTTTAGGTGGAAAGCAGCTCCTGTATGGAGCACTCTCAACACCAGCGACACTCTAGATCTGCTCACCTCAAATGTCTGTTTTTCTATCAAAATCTTTAAGCATAGGATTAGCACAGTGCCATCCACGCCGAGATAGAAAAGGACAAAGTCTTTTGCCATTTGTACAGCAAAGTCTTTAAGCATACGACTAGCACAGTGCTGTCCTTGCCGAGCTGTAAAATGACAAAAGCCAATTACCACTCCAGGCACAGTATTACAGCTTTGAGTTCGTAAAATACCAATCAAGCCAACCTGAAATGAGTAAAAACAACCCCTGACACAGTGTTTCGCTCTAATTAGAGCTCTTCAGAGAGGTATAGCTTTGTCCAGACACAAGGGAGCACCCAGTATAAGACAAAGAAATACCCTTTCAGGCATAGAGTGACGAATAAATTATGCAAAAAAGAAGCAGAGAACTCTGGGTAGTTCTCAAGTTTAGGTGGAAAGCAGCTCCTGTATGGAGCACTCTCAACACCAGCGACACTCTAGATCTGCTCACCTCAAATGTCTGTTTTTCTATCAAAATCTTTAAGCATAGGATTAGCACAGTGCCATCCACGCCGAGATAGAAAAGGACAAAGTCTTTTGCCATTTGTACAGCAAAGTCTTTAAGCATAGGACTAGCACAGTGCTGTCCTTGCCGAGCTGTAAAATGACAAAAGCCAATTACCACTCCAGGCACAGTATTACAGCTTTGAGTTGGTAAAATACCAATCAAGCCAACCTGAAATGAGTAAAAACAACCCCTGACACAGTGTTTCGCTCTAATTAGAGCTCTTCAGAGAGATATAGCTTTGTCCAGACACAAGGGAGCACCCAGTATAAGTCAAAGAAATACCCTTTCAGGCATAGAGTGACAAATAAATTATGCAAAAAGAAGCAGACAACACTGGGTAGTTCTCAAGTTTAGGTGGAAAGCAGCTCCTGTATGAAGCACTCTCAACACCAGCGACACTCTAGATCTGCTCACCTCAAATGTCTGTTTTTCTATCAAAATCTTTAAGCATAGGATTAGCACAGTGCCATCCACGCCGAGATAGAAAAGGACAAAGTCTTTTGCCATTTGTACAGCAAAGTCTTTAAGCATAGGACTAGCACAGTGCTGTCCTTGCCGAGCTGTAAAATGACAAAAGCCAATTACCACTCCAGGCACAGTATTACAGCTTTGAGTTGGTAAAATACCAATCAAGCCAACCTGAAATGAGTAAAAACAACCCCTGACACAGTGTTTCGCTCTAATTAGAGCTCTTCAGAGAGGTATAGCTTTGTCCAGACACAAGGGAGCACCCAGTATAAGTCAAAGAAATACCCTTTCAGGCATAGAGTGACGAATAAATTATGCAAAAAAGAAGCAGAGAACTCTGGGTAGATCTCAAGTTTAGGTGGACAGCAGCTCCTGTATGGAGCACTCTCAACACCAGCGACACTCTAGATCTGCTCACCTCAAATGTCTGTTTTTCTATCAAAATCTTTAAGCATAGGATTAGCACAGTGCCATCCACGCCGAGATAGAAAAGGACAAAGTCTTTTGCCATTTGTACAGCAAAGTCTTTAAGCATAGGACTAGCACAGTGCTGTCCTTGCCGAGCTGTAAAATGACAAAAGCCAATTACCACTCCAGGCACAGTATTACACTTTGAGTTGGTAAAATACCAATCAAGCCAACCTGAAATGAGTAAAAACAACCCCTGACACAGTGTTTCGCTCTAATTAGAGCTCTTCAGAGAGGTATAGCTTTGTCCAGACACAAGGGAGCACCCAGTATAAGTCAAAGAAATACCCTTTCAGGCATAGAGTGACGAATAAATTATGCAAAAAGAAGCAGAGAACTCTGGGTAGTTCTCAAGTTTAGGTGGAAAGCAGCTCCTGTATGGAGCACTATCAACACCAGCGACACTCTAGATCTGCTCACCTCAAATGTCTGTTTTTCTATCAAAATCTTTAAGCATAGGATTAGCACAGTGCCATCCACGCCGAGATAGAAAAGGACAAAGTCTTTTGCCATTTGTACAGCAAAGTCTTTAAGCATACGACTAGCACAGTGCTGTCCTTGCCGAGCTGTAAAATGACAAAAGCCAATTACCACTCCAGGCACAGTATTACAGCTTTGAGTTCGTAAAATACCAATCAAGCCAACCTGAAATCAGTAAAAACAACCCCTGACACAGTGTTTCGCTCTAATTAGAGCTCTTCAGAGAGATATAGCTTTGTCCAGACACAAGGGAGCACCCAGTATAAGTCAAAGAAATACCCTTTCAGGCATAGAGTGACAAATAAATTATGCAAAAAAGAAGCAGAGAACACTGGGTAGTTCTCAAGTTTAGGTGGAAAGCAGCTCCTGTATGGAGCACTCTCAACACCAGCGACACTCTAGATCTGCTCACCTCAAATGTCTGTTTTTCTATCAAAATCTTTAAGCATAGGATTAGCACAGTGCCATCCACGCCGAGATAGAAAAGGACAAAGTCTTTTGCCATGTGTACAGCAAAGTCTTTAAGCATAGGACTAGCACAGTGCTGTCCTTGCCGAGCTGTAAAATGACAAAAGCCAATTACCACTCCAGGCACAGTATTACAGCTTTGAGTTGGTAAAATACCAATCAAGCCAACCTGAAATGAGTAAAAACAACCCCTGACACAGTGTTTCGCTCTAATTAGAGCTCTTCAGAGAGGTATAGCTTTGTCCAGACACAAGGGAGCACCCAGTATAAGTCAAAGAAATACCCTTTCAGGCATAGAGTGACGAATAAATTATGCAAAAAAGAAGCAGAGAACTCTGGGTAGTTCTCAAGTTTAGGTGGACAGCAGCTCCTGTATGGAGCACTCTCAACACCAGCGACACTCTAGATCTGCTCACCTCAAATGTCTGTTTTTCTATCAAAATCTTTAAGCATAGGATTAGCACAGTGCCATCCACGCCGAGATAGAAAAGGACAAAGTCTTTTGCCATTTGTACAGCAAAGTCTTTAAGCATAGGACTAGCACAGTGCTGTCCTTGCCGAGCTGTAAAATGACAAAAGCCAATTACCACTCCAGGCACAGTATTACACTTTGAGTTGGTAAAATACCAATCAAGCCAACCTGAAATGAGTAAAAACAACCCCTGACACAGTGTTTCGCTCTAATTAGAGCTCTTCAGAGAGGTATAGCTTTGTCCAGACACAAGGGAGCACCCAGTATAAGTCAAAGAAATACCCTTTCAGGCATAGAGTGACGAATAAATTATGCAAAAAGAAGCAGAGAACTCTGGGTAGTTCTCAAGTTTAGGTGGAAAGCAGCTCCTGTATGGAGCACTATCAACACCAGCGACACTCTAGATCTGCTCACCTCAAATGTCTGTTTTTCTATCAAAATCTTTAAGCATAGGATTAGCACAGTGCCATCCACGCCGAGATAGAAAAGGACAAAGTCTTTTGCCATTTGTACAGCAAAGTCTTTAAGCATAGGACTAGCACAGTGCTGTCCTTGCCGAGCTGTAAAATGACAAAAGCCAATTACCACTCCAGGCACAGTATTACAGCTTTGAGTTGGTAAAATACTAATCAAGCCAACCTGAAATGAGTAAAAACAACCCCTGACACAGTGTTTCGCTCTAATTAGAGCTCTTCAGAGAGGTATAGCTTTGTCCAGACACAAGGGAGCACCCAGTATAAGTCAAAGAAATACCCTTTCAGGCATAGAGTGACGAATAAATTATGCAAAAAAGAAGCAGAGAACTCTGGGTAGTTCTCAAGTTTAGGTGGAAAGCAGCTCCTGTATGGAGCACTCTCAACACCAGCGACACTCTAGATCTGCTCACCTCAAATGTCTGTTTTTCTATCAAAATCTTTAAGCATAGGATTAGCACAGTGCCATCCACGCCGAGATAGAAAAGGACAAAGTCTTTTGCCATTTGTACAGCAAAGTCTTTAAGCATAGGACTAGCACAGTGCTGTCCTTGCCGAGCTGTAAAATGACAAAAGCCAATTTCCACTCCAGGCACAGTATTACAGCTTTGAGTTGGTAAAATACCAATCAAGCCAACCTGAAATGAGTAAAAACAATCCCTGACACAGTGTTTCGCTCTAATTAAAGCTCTTCAGAGAGGTATTGCTTTGTCCAGACACAAGGGAGCACCCAGTATAAGTCAAAGAAATACCCTTTCAGGCATAGAGTGACGAATAAATTATGCAAAAAAAAAGCAGAGAACTCTGGGTAGTTCTCAAGTTTAGGTGGAAAGCAGCTCCTGTATGGAGCACTCTCAACACCAGCGACACTCTAGATCTGCTCACCTCAAATGTCTGTTTTTCTATCAAAATCTTTAAGCATAGGATTAGCACAGTGCCATCCACGCCGAGATAGAAAAGGACAAAGTCTTTTGCCATTTGTACAGCAAAGTCTTTAATCATAGGACTAGCACAGTGCTGTCCTTGCCGAGCTGTAAAATGACAAAAGCCAATTACCACTCCAGGCACAGTATTACAGCTTTGAGTTGGTAAAATACCAGTCAAGCCAACCTGAAATGAGTAAAAACAACCCCTGACACAGTGTTTCGCTCTAATTAGAGCTCTTCAGAGAGGTATAGCTTTGTCCAGACACAAGGGAGCACCCAGTATAAGTCAAAGAAATACCCTTTCAGGCATAGAGTGACAAATAAATTATGCAAAAAAGAAGAAGAGAACTCTGGGTAGTTCTCAAGTTTAGGTGGAAAGCAGCTCCTGTATGGAGCACTCTCAACACCAGCGACACTCTAGATCTGCTCACCTCAAATGTCTGTTTTTCTATCAAAATCTTTAAGCATAGGATTAGCACAGTGCCATCCACGCCGAGATAGAAAAGGACAAAGTCTTTTGCCATTTGTACAGCAAAGTCTTTAAGCGGAGGACTAGCACAGTGCTGTCCTTGCCGAGCTGTAAAATGACAAAAGCCAATTACCACTCCAGGCACAGTATTACAGCTTTGAGTTGGTAAAATACCAATCAAGCCAACCTGAAATGAGTAAAAACAACCCCTGACACAGTGTTTCGCTCTAATTAGAGCTCTTCAGAGAGGTATAGCTTTGTCCAGACACAAGGGAGCACCCAGTATAAGACAAAGAAATACCCTTTCAGGCATAGAGTGACGAATAAATTATGCAAAAAAGAAGCAGAGAACTCTGGGTAGTTCTCAAGTTTAGGTGGAAAGCAGCTCCTGTATGGAGCACTCTCAACACCAGCGACACTCTAGATCTGCTCACCTCAAATGTCTGTTTTTCTATCAAAATCTTTAAGCATAGGATTAGCACAGTGCCATCCACGCCGAGATAGAAAAGGACAAAGTCTTTTGCCATTTGTACAGCAAAGTCTTTAAGCATAGGACTAGCACAGTGCTGTCCTTGCCGAGCTGTAAAATGACAAAAGCCAATTACCACTCCAGGCACAGTATTACAGCTTTGAGTTGGTAAAATACCAATCAAGCCAACCTGAAATGAGTAAAAACAACCCCTGACACAGTGTTTCGCTCTAATTAGAGCTCTTCAGAGAGGTATAGCTTTGTCCAGACACAAGGGAGCACCCAGTATAAGACAAAGAAATACCCTTTCAGGCATAGAGTGACGAATAAATTATGCAAAAAAGAAGCAGAGAACTCTGGGTAGTTCTCAAGTTTAGGTGGAAAGCAGCTCCTGTATGGAGCACTCTCAACACCAGCGACACTCTAGATCTGCTCACCTCAAATGTCTGTTTTTCTATCAAAATCTTTAAGCATAGGATTAGCACAGTGCCATCCACGCCGAGATAGAAAAGGACAAAGTCTTTTGCCATTTGTACAGCAAAGTCTTTAAGCATAGGACTAGAACAGTGCTGTCCTTGCCGAGCTGTAAAATGACAAAAGCCAATTACCACTTCAGGCACAGTATTACAGCTTTGAGTTGGTAAAATACCAATCAAGCCAACCTGAAATGAGTAAAAACAACCCCTGACACAGTGTTTCGCTCTAATTAGAGCTCTTCAGAGAGATATAGCTTTGTCCAGACACAAGGGAGCACCCAGTATAAGTCAAAGAAATACCCTTTCAGGCATAGAGTGACGAATAAATTATGCAAAAAAGAAGCAGAGAACTCTGGGTAGTTCTCAAGTTTAAGTGGAAAGCAGCTCCTGTATGGAGCACTCTCAACACCAGCGACACTCTAGATCTGCTCACCTCAAATGTCTGTTTTTCTATCAAAATCTTTAAGCATAGGATTAGCACAGTGCCATCCACGCCGAGATAGAAAAGGACAAAGTCTTTTGCCATTTGTACAGCAAAGGCTTTAAGCATAGGACTAGCACAGTGCTGTCCTTGCCGAGCTGTAAAATGACAAAAGCCAATTACCACTCCAGGCACAGTATTACAGCTTTGAGTTGGTAAAATACCAATCAAGCCAACCTGAAATGAGTAAAAACAACCCCTGACACAGTGTTTCGCTCTAATTAGAGCTCTTCAGAGAGGTATAGCTTTGTCCAGACACAAGGGAGCACCCAGTATAAGTCAAAGAAATACCCTTTCAGGCATAGAGTGACGAATAAATTATGCAAAAAAGAAGCAGAGAACTCTGGGTAGTTCTCAAGTTTAGGTGGACAGCAGCTCCTGTATGGAGCACTCTCAACACCAGCGACACTCTAGATCTGCTCACCTCAAATGTCTGTTTTTCTATCAAAATCTTTAAGCATAGGATTAGCACAGTGCCATCCACGCCGAGATAGAAAAGGACAAAGTATTTTGCCATTTGTACAGCAAAGTCTTTAAGCATAGGACTAGCACAGTGCTGTCCTTGCCGAGCTGTAAAATGACAAAAGCCAATTACCACTCCAGGCACAGTATTACAGCTTTGAGTTGGTAAAATACCAATCAAGCCAACCTGAAATGAGTAAAAACAACCCCTGACACAGTGTTTCGCTCTAATTAGAGCTCTTCAGAGAGGTATAGCTTTGTCCAGACACAAGGGAGCACCCAGTATAAGTCAAAGAAATACCCTTTCAGGCATAGAGTGACGAATAAATTATGCAAAAAGAAGCAGAGAACTCTGGGTAGTTCTCAAGTTTAGGTGGAAAGCAGCTCCTGTATGGAGCACTATCAACACCAGCGACACTCTAGATCTGCTCACCTCAAATGTCTGTTTTTCTATCAAAATCTTTAAGCATAGGATTAGCACAGTGCCATCCACGCCGAGATAGAAAAGGACAAAGTATTTTGCCATTTGTACAGCAAAGTCTTTAAGCATAGGACTAGCACAGTGCTGTCCTTGCCGAGCTGTAAAATGACAAAAGCCAATTACCACTCCAGGCACAGTATTACAGCTTTGAGTTGGTAAAATACTAATCAAGCCAACCTGAAATGAGTAAAAACAACCCCTGACACAGTGTTTCGCTCTAATTAGAGCTCTTCAGAGAGGTATAGCTTTGTCCAGACACAAGGGAGCACCCAGTATAAGTCAAAGAAATACCCTTTCAGGCATAGAGTGACGAATAAATTATGCAAAAAAGAAGCAGAGAACTCTGGGTAGTTCTCAAGTTTAGGTGGAAAGCAGCTCCTGTATGGAGCACTCTCAACACCAGCGACACTCTAGATCTGCTCACCTCAAATGTCTGTTTTTCTATCAAAATCTTTAAGCATAGGATTAGCACAGTGCCATCCACGCCGAGATAGAAAAGGACAAAGTCTTTTGCCATTTGTACAGCAAAGTCTTTAATCATAGGACTAGCACAGTGCTGTCCTTGCCGAGCTGTAAAATGACAAAAGCCAATTACCACTCCAGGCACAGTATTACAGCTTTGAGTTGGTAAAATACCAGTCAAGCCAACCTGAAATGAGTAAAAACAACCCCTGACACAGTGTTTCGCTCTAATTAGAGCTCTTCAGAGAGGTATAGCTTTGTCCAGACACAAGGGAGCACCCAGTATAAGTCAAAGAAATACCCTTTCAGGCATAGAGTGACGAATAAATTATGCAAAAAAGAAGAAGAGAACTCTGGGTAGTTCTCAAGTTTAGGTGGAAAGCAGCTCCTGTATGGAGCACTCTCAACACCAGCGACACTCTAGATCTGCTCACCTCAAATGTCTGTTTTTCTATCAAAATCTTTAAGCATAGGATTAGCACAGTGCCATCCACGCCGAGATAGAAAAGGACAAAGTCTTTTGCCATTTGTACAGCAAAGTCTTTAAGCGTAGGACTAGCACAGTGCTGTCCTTGCCGAGCTGTAAAATGACAAAAGCCAATTACCACTCCAGGCACAGTATTACAGCTTTGAGTTGGTAAAATACCAATCAAGCCAACCTGAAATGAGTAAAAACAACCCCTGACACAGTGTTTCGCTCTAATTAGAGCTCTTCAGAGAGGTATAGCTTTGTCCAGACACAAGGGAGCACCCAGTATAAGACAAAGAAATACCCTTTCAGGCATAGAGTGACGAATTAATTATGCAAAAAAGAAGCAGAGAACTCTGGGTAGTTCTCAAGTTTAGGTGGAAAGCAGCTCCTGTATGGAGCACTCTCAACACCAGCGACACTCTAGATCTGCTCACCTCAAATGTCTGTTTTTCTATCAAAATCTTTAAGCATAGGATTAGCACAGTGCCATCCACGCCGAGATAGAAAAGGACAAAGTCTTTTGCCATTTGTACAGCAAAGTCTTTAAGCGTAGGACTAGCACAGTGCTGTCCTTGCCGAGCTGTAAAATGACAAAAGCCAATTACCACTCCAGGCACAGTATTACAGCTTTGAGTTGGTAAAATACCAATCAAGCCAACCTGAAATGAGTAAAAACAACCCCTGACACAGTGTTTCGCTCTAATTAGAGCTCTTCAGAGAGGTATAGCTTTGTCCAGACACAAGGGAGCACCCAGTATAAGACAAAGAAATACCCTTTCAGGCATAGAGTGACGAATTAATTATGCAAAAAAGAAGCAGAGAACTCTGGGTAGTTCTCAAGTTTAGGTGGAAAGCAGCTCCTGTATGGAGCACTCTCAACACCAGCGACACTCTAGATCTGCTCACCTCAAATGTCTGTTTTTCTATCAAAATCTTTAAGCATAGGATTAGCACAGTGCCATCCACGCCGAGATAGAAAAGGACAAAGTCTTTTGCCATTTGTACAGCAAAGTCTTTAAGCATAGGACTAGCACAGTGCTGTCCTTGCCGAGCTGTAAAATGACAAAAGCCAATTACCACTCCAGGCACAGTATTACAGCTTTGAGTTGGTAAAATACCAATCAAGCCAACCTGAAATGAGTAAAAACAACCCCTGACACAGTGTTTCGCTCTAATTAGAGCTCTTCAGAGAGGTATAGCTTTGTCCAGACACAAGGGAGCACCCAGTATAAGACAAAGAAATACCCTTTCAGGCATAGAGTGACGAATAAATTATGCAAAAAAGAAGCAGAGAACTCTGGGTAGTTCTCAAGTTTAGGTGGAAAGCAGCTCCTGTATGGAGCACTCTCAACACCAGCGACACTCTAGATCTGCTCACCTCAAATGTCTGTTTTTCTATCAAAATCTTTAAGCATAGGATTAGCACAGTGCCATCCACGCCGAGATAGAAAAGGACAAAGTCTTTTGCCATTTGTACAGCAAAGTCTTTAAGCATAGGACTAGCACAGTGCTGTCCTTGCCGAGCTGTAAAATGACAAAAGCCAATTACCACTTCAGGCACAGTATTACAGCTTTGAGTTGGTAAAATACCAATCAAGCCAACCTGAAATGAGTAAAAACAACCCCTGACACAGTGTTTCGCTCTAATTAGAGCTCTTCAGAGAGATATAGCTTTGTCCAGACACAAGGGAGCACCCAGTATAAGTCAAAGAAATACCCTTTCAGGCATAGAGTGACGAATAAATTATGCAAAAAAGAAGCAGAGAACTCTGGGTAGTTCTCAAGTTTAAGTGGAAAGCAGCTCCTGTATGGAGCACTCTCAACACCAGCGACACTCTAGATCTGCTCACCTCAAATGTCTGTTTTTCTATCAAAATCTTTAAGCATAGGATTAGCACAGTGCCATCCACGCCGAGATAGAAAAGGACAAAGTCTTTTGCCATTTGTACAGCAAAGGCTTTAAGCATAGGACTAGCACAGTGCTGTCCTTGCCGAGCTGTAAAATGACAAAAGCCAATTACCACTCCAGGCACAGTATTACAGCTTTGAGTTGGTAAAATACCAATCAAGCCAACCTGAAATGAGTAAAAACAACCCCTGACACAGTGTTTCGCTCTAATTAGAGCTCTTCAGAGAGGTATAGCTTTGTCCAGACACAAGGGAGCACCCAGTATAAGTCAAAGAAATACCCTTTCAGGCATAGAGTGACGAATAAATTATGCAAAAAAGAAGCAGAGAACTCTGGGTAGTTCTCAAGTTTAGGTGGACAGCAGCTCCTGTATGGAGCACTCTCAACACCAGCGACACTCTAGATCTGCTCACCTCAAATGTCTGTTTTTCTATCAAAATCTTTAAGCATAGGATTAGCACAGTGCCATCCACGCCGAGATAGAAAAGGACAAAGTATTTTGCCATTTGTACAGCAAAGTCTTTAAGCATAGGACTAGCACAGTGCTGTCCTTGCCGAGCTGTAAAATGACAAAAGCCAATTACCACTCCAGGCACAGTATTACAGCTTTGAGTTGGTAAAATACCAATCAAGCCAACCTGAAATGAGTAAAAACAACCCCTGACACAGTGTTTCGCTCTAATTAGAGCTCTTCAGAGAGGTATAGCTTTGTCCAGACACAAGGGAGCACCCAGTATAAGTCAAAGAAATACCCTTTCAGGCATAGAGTGACGAATAAATTATGCAAAAAGAAGCAGAGAACTCTGGGTAGTTCTCAAGTTTAGGTGGAAAGCAGCTCCTGTATGGAGCACTATCAACACCAGCGACACTCTAGATCTGCTCACCTCAAATGTCTGTTTTTCTATCAAAATCTTTAAGCATAGGATTAGCACAGTGCCATCCACGCCGAGATAGAAAAGGACAAAGTATTTTGCCATTTGTACAGCAAAGTCTTTAAGCATAGGACTAGCACAGTGCTGTCCTTGCCGAGCTGTAAAATGACAAAAGCCAATTACCACTCCAGGCACAGTATTACAGCTTTGAGTTGGTAAAATACCAATCAAGCCAACCTGAAATGAGTAAAAACAACCCCTGACACAGTGTTTCGCTCTAATTAGAGCTCTTCAGAGAGGTATAGCTTTGTCCAGACACAAGGGAGCACCCAGTATAAGTCAAAGAAATACCCTTTCAGGCATAGAGTGACGAATAAATTATGCAAAAAGAAGCAGAGAACTCTGGGTAGTTCTCAAGTTTAGGTGGAAAGCAGCTCCTGTATGGAGCACTATCAACACCAGCGACACTCTAGATCTGCTCACCTCAAATGTCTGTTTTTCTATCAAAATCTTTAAGCATAGGATTAGCACAGTGCCATCCACGCCGAGATAGAAAAGGACAAAGTCTTTTGCCATTTGTACAGCAAAGTCTTTAAGCATAGGACTAGCACAGTGCTGTCCTTGCCGAGCTGTAAAATGACAAAAGCCAATTACCACTCCAGGCACAGTATTACAGCTTTGAGTTGGTAAAATACCAATCAAGCCAACCTGAAATGAGTAAAAACAACCCCTGACACAGTGTTTCGCTCTAATTAGAGCTCTTCAGAGAGGTATAGCTTTGTCCAGACACAAGGGAGCACCCAGTATAAGTCAAAGAAATACCCTTTCAGGCATAGAGTGACGAATAAATTATGCAAAAAAGAAGCAGAGAACTCTGGGTAGTTCTCAAGTTTAGGTGGAAAGCAGCTCCTGTATGGAGCACTCTCAACACCAGCGACACTCTAGATCTGCTCACCTCAAATGTCTGTTTTTCTATCAAAATCTTTAAGCATAGGATTAGCACAGTGCCATCCACGCCGAGATAGAAAAGGACAAAGTCTTTTGCCATTTGTACAGCAAAGTCTTTAAGCATAGGACTAGCACAGTGCTGTCCTTGCCGAGCTGTAAAATGACAAAAGCCAATTTCCACTCCAGGCACAGTATTACAGCTTTGAGTTGGTAAAATACCAATCAAGCCAACCTGAAATGAGTAAAAACAATCCCTGACACAGTGTTTCGCTCTAATTAAAGCTCTTCAGAGAGGTATTGCTTTGTCCAGACACAAGGGAGCACCCAGTATAAGTCAAAGAAATACCCTTTCAGGCATAGAGTGACGAATAAATTATGCAAAAAAGAAGCAGAGGACTCTGGGTAGTTCTCAAGTTTAGGTGGAAAGCAGCTCCTGTATGGAGCACTCTCAACACCAGCGACACTCTAGATCTGCTCACCTCAAATGTCTGTTTTTCTATCAAAATCTTTAAGCATAGGATTAGCACAGTGCCATCCACGCCGAGATAGAAAAGGACAAAGTCTTTTGCCATTTGTACAGCAAAGTCTTTAATCACAGGACTAGCACAGTGCTGTCCTTGCCGAGCTGTAAAATGACAAAAGCCAATTACCACTCCAGGCACAGTATTACAGCTTTGAGTTGGTAAAATACCAGTCAAGCCAACCTGAAATGAGTAAAAACAACCCCTGACACAGTGTTTCGCTCTAATTAGAGCTCTTCAGAGAGGTATAGCTTTGTCCAGACACAAGGGAGCACCCAGTATAAGTCAAAGAAATACCCTTTCAGGCATAGAGTGACGAATAAATTATGCAAAAAAGAAGAAGAGAACTCTGGGTAGTTCTCAAGTTTAGGTGGAAAGCAGCTCCTGTATGGAGCACTCTCAACACCAGCGACACTCTAGATCTGCTCACCTCAAATGTCTGTTTTTCTATCAAAATCTTTAAGCATAGGATTGGCACAGTGCCATCCACGCCGAGATAGAAAAGGACAAAGTCTTTTGCCATTTGTACAGCAAAGTCTTTAAGCGTAGGACTAGCACAGTGCTGTCCTTGCCGAGGTGTAAAATGACAAAAGCCAATTACCACTCCAGGCACAGTATTACAGCTTTGAGTTGGTAAAATACCAATCAAGCCAACCTGAAATGAGTAAAAACAACCCCTGACACAGTGTTTCGCTCTAATTAGAGCTCTTCAGAGAGGTATAGCTTTGTCCAGACACAAGGGAGCACCCAGTATAAGACAAAGAAATACCCTTTCAGGCATAGAGTGACGAATAAATTATGCAAAAAAGAAGCAGAGAACTCTGGGTAGTTCTCAAGTTTAGGTGGAAAGCAGCTCCTGTATGGAGCACTCTCAACACCAGCGACACTCTAGATCTGCTCACCTCAAATGTCTGTTTTTCTATCAAAATCTTTAAGCATAGGATTAGCACAGTGCCATCCACGCCGAGATAGAAAAGGACAAAGTCTTTTGCCATTTGTACAGCAAAGTCTTTAAGCATAGGACTAGCACAGTGCTGTCCTTGCCGAGCTGTAAAATGACAAAAGCCAATTACCACTCCAGGCACAGTATTACAGCTTTGAGTTGGTAAAATACCAATCAAGCCAACCTGAAATGAGTAAAAACAACCCCTGACACAGTGTTTCGCTCTAATTAGAGCTCTTCAGAGAGATATAGCTTTGTCCAGACACAAGGGAGCACCCAGTATAAGTCAAAGAAATACCCTTTCAGGCATAGAGTGACGAATAAATTATGCAAAAAAGAAGCAGAGAACTCTGGGTAGTTCTCAAGTTTAGGTGGAAAGCAGCTCCTGTATGGAGCACTCTCAACACCAGCGACACTCTAGATCTGCTCACCTCAAATGTCTGTTTTTCTATCAAAATCTTTAAGCATAGGATTAGCACAGTGCCATCCACGCCGAGATAGAAAAGGACAAAGTCTTATGCCATTTGTACAGCAAAGTCTTTAAGCGTAGGACTAGCACAGTGCTGTCCTTGCCGAGCTGTAAAATGACAAAAGCCAATTACCACTCCAGGCACAGTATTACAGCTTTGAGTTGGTAAAATACCAATCAAGCCAACCTGAAATGAGTAAAATCAACCCCTGACACAGTGTTTCGCTCTAATTAGAGCTCTTCAGAGAGGTATAGCTTTGTCCAGACACAAGGGAGCACCCAGTATAAGTCAAAGAAATACCCTTTCAGGCATAGAGTGACGAATAAATTATGCAAAAAAGAAGCAGAGAACTCTGGGTAGTTCTCAAGTTTAGGTGGAAAGCAGCTCCTGTATGGAGCACTCTCAACACCAGCGACACTCTAGATCTGCTCACCTCAAATGTCTGTTTTTCTATCAAAATCTTTAAGCATAGGATTAGCACAGTGCCATCCACGCCGAGATAGAAAAGGACAAAGTCTTTTGCCATTTGTACAGCAAAGTCTTTAAGCGTAGGACTAGCACAGTGCTGTCCTTGCCGAGCTGTAAAATGACAAAAGCCAATTACCACTCCAGGCACAGTATTACAGCTTTGAGTTGGTAAAATACCAATCAAGCCAACCTGAAATGAGTAAAAACAACCCCTGACACAGTGTTTCGCTCTAATTAGAGCTCTTCAGAGAGGTATAGCTTTGTCCAGACACAAGGGAGCACCCAGTATAAGACAAAGAAATACCCTTTCAGGCATAGAGTGACGAATAAATTATGCAAAAAATAAGCAGAGAACTCTGGGTAGTTCTCAAGTTTAGGTGGAAAGCAGCTCCTGTATGGAGCACTCTCAACACCAGCGACACTCTAGATCTGCTCACCTCAAATGTCTGTTTTTCTATCAAAATCTTTAAGCATAGGATTAGCACAGTGCCATCCACGCCGAGATAGAAAAGGACAAAGTCTTTTGCCATTTGTACAGCAAAGTCTTTAAGCATAGGACTAGCACAGTGCTGTCCTTGCCGAGCTGTAAAATGACAAAAGCCAATTACCACTCCAGGCACAGTATTACAGCTTTGAGTTGGTAAAATACCAATCAAGCCAACCTGAAATGAGTAAAAACAACCCCTGACACAGTGTTTCGCTCTAATTAGAGCTCTTCAGAGAGGTATAGCTTTGTCCAGACACAAGGGAGCACCCAGTATAAGACAAAGAAATACCCTTTCAGGCATAGAGTGACGAATAAATTATGCAAAAAAGAAGCAGAGAACTCTGGGTAGTTCTCAAGTTTAGGTGGAAAGCAGCTCCTGTATGGAGCACTCTCAACACCAGCGACACTCTAGATCTGCTCACCTCAAATGTCTGTTTTTCTATCAAAATCTTTAAGCATAGGATTAGCACAGTGCCATCCACGCCGAGATAGAAAAGGACAAAGTCTTTTGCCATTTGTACAGCAAAGTCTTTAAGCATAGGACTAGCACAGTGCTGTCCTTGCCGAGCTGTAAAATGACAAAAGCCAATTACCACTTCAGGCACAGTATTACAGCTTTGAGTTGGTAAAATACCAATCAAGCCAACCTGAAATGAGTAAAAACAACCCCTGACACAGTGTTTCGCTCTAATTAGAGCTCTTCAGAGAGATATAGCTTTGTCCAGACACAAGGGAGCACCCAGTATAAGTCAAAGAAATACCCTTTCAGGCATAGAGTGACGAATAAATTATGCAAAAAAGAAGCAGAGAACTCTGGGTAGTTCTCAAGTTTAAGTGGAAAGCAGCTCCTGTATGGAGCACTCTCAACACCAGCGACACTCTAGATCTGCTCACCTCAAATGTCTGTTTTTCTATCAAAATCTTTAAGCATAGGATTAGCACAGTGCCATCCACGCCGAGATAGAAAAGGACAAAGTCTTTTGCCATTTGTACAGCAAAGGCTTTAAGCATAGGACTAGCACAGTGCTGTCCTTGCCGAGCTGTAAAATGACAAAAGCCAATTACCACTCCAGGCACAGTATTACAGCTTTGAGTTGGTAAAATACCAATCAAGCCAACCTGAAATGAGTAAAAACAACCCCTGACACAGTGTTTCGCTCTAATTAGAGCTCTTCAGAGAGGTATAGCTTTGTCCAGACACAAGGGAGCACCCAGTATAAGTCAAAGAAATACCCTTTCAGGCATAGAGTGACGAATAAATTATGCAAAAAGAAGCAGAGAACTCTGGGTAGTTCTCAAGTTTAGGTGGAAAGCAGCTCCTGTATGGAGCACTATCAACACCAGCGACACTCTAGATCTGCTCACCTCAAATGTCTGTTTTTCTATCAAAATCTTTAAGCATAGGATTAGCACAGTGCCATCCACGCCGAGATAGAAAAGGACAAAGTATTTTGCCATTTGTACAGCAAAGTCTTTAAGCATAGGACTAGCACAGTGCTGTCCTTGCCGAGCTGTAAAATGACAAAAGCCAATTACCACTCCAGGCACAGTATTACAGCTTTGAGTTGGTAAAATACCAATCAAGCCAACCTGAAATGAGTAAAAACAACCCCTGACACAGTGTTTCGCTCTAATTAGAGCTCTTCAGAGAGGTATAGCTTTGTCCAGACACAAGGGAGCACCCAGTATAAGTCAAAGAAATACCCTTTCAGGCATAGAGTGACGAATAAATTATGCAAAAAGAAGCAGAGAACTCTGGGTAGTTCTCAAGTTTAGGTGGAAAGCAGCTCCTGTATGGAGCACTATCAACACCAGCGACACTCTAGATCTGCTCACCTCAAATGTCTGTTTTTCTATCAAAATCTTTAAGCATAGGATTAGCACAGTGCCATCCACGCCGAGATAGAAAAGGACAAAGTCTTTTGCCATTTGTACAGCAAAGTCTTTAAGCATAGGACTAGCACAGTGCTGTCCTTGCCGAGCTGTAAAATGACAAAAGCCAATTACCACTCCAGGCACAGTATTACAGCTTTGAGTTGGTAAAATACCAATCAAGCCAACCTGAAATGAGTAAAAACAACCCCTGACACAGTGTTTCGCTGTAATTAGAGCTCTTCAGAGAGGTATAGCTTTGTCCAGACACAAGGGAGCACCCAGTATAAGTCAAAGAAATACCCTTTCAGGCATAGAGTGACGAATAAATTATGCAAAAAAGAAGCAGAGAACTCTGGGTAGTTCTCAAGTTTAGGTGGAAAGCAGCTCCTGTATGGAGCACTCTCAACACCAGCGACACTCTAGATCTGCTCACCTCAAATGTCTGTTTTTCTATCAAAATCTTTAAGCATAGGATTAGCACAGTGCCATCCACGCCGAGATAGAAAAGGACAAAGTCTTTTGCCATTTGTACAGCAAAGTCTTTAAGCATAGGACTAGCACAGTGCTGTCCTTGCCGAGCTGTAAAATGACAAAAGCCAATTTCCACTCCAGGCACAGTATTACAGCTTTGAGTTGGTAAAATACCAATCAAGCCAACCTGAAATGAGTAAAAACAATCCCTGACACAGTGTTTCGCTCTAATTAAAGCTCTTCAGAGAGGTATTGCTTTGTCCAGACACAAGGGAGCACCCAGTATAAGTCAAAGAAATACCCTTTCAGGCATAGAGTGACGAATAAATTATGCAAAAAAGAAGCAGAGAACTCTGGGTAGTTCTCAAGTTTAGGTGGAAAGCAGCTCCTGTATGGAGCACTCTCAACACCAGCGACACTCTAGATCTGCTCACCTCAAATGTCTGTTTTTCTATCAAAATCTTTAAGCATAGGATTAGCACAGTGCCATCCACGCCGAGATAGAAAAGGACAAAGTCTTTTGCCATTTGTACAGCAAAGTCTTTAATCACAGGACTAGCACAGTGCTGTCCTTGCCGAGCTGTAAAATGACAAAAGCCAATTACCACTCCAGGCACAGTATTACAGCTTTGAGTTGGTAAAATACCAGTCAAGCCAACCTGAAATGAGTAAAAACAACCCCTGACACAGTGTTTCGCTCTAATTAGAGCTCTTCAGAGAGGTATAGCTTTGTCCAGACACAAGGGAGCACCCAGTATAAGTCAAAGAAATACCCTTTCAGGCATAGAGTGACGAATAAATTATGCAAAAAAGAAGAAGAGAACTCTGGGTAGTTCTCAAGTTTAGGTGGAAAGCAGCTCCTGTATGGAGCACTCTCAACACCAGCGACACTCTAGATCTGCTCACCTCAAATGTCTGTTTTTCTATCAAAATCTTTAAGCATAGGATTAGCACAGTGCCATCCACGCCGAGATAGAAAAGGACAAAGTCTTTTGCCATTTGTACAGCAAAGTCTTTAAGCGTAGGACTAGCACAGTGCTGTCCTTGCCGAGGTGTAAAATGACAAAAGCCAATTACCACTCCAGGCACAGTATTACAGCTTTGAGTTGGTAAAATACCAATCAAGCCAACCTGAAATGAGTAAAAACAACCCCTGACACAGTGTTTCGCTCTAATTAGAGCTCTTCAGAGAGGTATAGCTTTGTCCAGACACAAGGGAGCACCCAGTATAAGACAAAGAAATACCCTTTCAGGCATAGAGTGACGAATAAATTATGCAAAAAAGAAGCAGAGAACTCTGGGTAGTTCTCAAGTTTAGGTGGAAAGCAGCTCCTGTATGGAGCACTCTCAACACCAGCGACACTCTAGATCTGCTCACCTCAAATGTCTGTTTTTCTATCAAAATCTTTAAGCATAGGATTAGCACAGTGCCATCCACGCCGAGATAGAAAAGGACAAAGTCTTTTGCCATTTGTACAGCAAAGTCTTTAAGCATAGGACTAGCACAGTGCTGTCCTTGCCGAGCTGTAAAATGACAAAAGCCAATTACCACTCCAGGCACAGTATTACAGCTTTGAGTTGGTAAAATACCAATCAAGCCAACCTGAAATGAGTAAAAACAACCCCTGACACAGTGTTTCGCTCTAATTAGAGCTCTTCAGAGAGATATAGCTTTGTCCAGACACAAGGGAGCACCCAGTATAAGTCAAAGAAATACCCTTTCAGGCATAGAGTGACGAATAAATTATGCAAAAAAGAAGCAGAGAACTCTGGGTAGTTCTCAAGTTTAGGTGGAAAGCAGCTCCTGTATGGAGCACTCTCAACACCAGCGACACTCTAGATCTGCTCACCTCAAATGTCTGTTTTTCTATCAAAATCTTTAAGCATAGGATTAGCACAGTGCCATCCACGCCGAGATAGAAAAGGACAAAGTCTTTTGCCATTTGTACAGCAAAGTCTTTAAGCGTAGGACTAGCACAGTGCTGTCCTTGCCGAGCTGTAAAATGACAAAAGCCAATTACCACTCCAGGCACAGTATTACAGCTTTGAGTTGGTAAAATACCAATCAAGCCAACCTGAAATGAGTAAAATCAACCCCTGACACAGTGTTTCGCTCTAATTAGAGCTCTTCAGAGAGGTATAGCTTTGTCCAGACACAAGGGAGCACCCAGTATAAGTCAAAGAAATACCCTTTCAGGCATAGAGTGACGAATAAATTATGCAAAAAAGAAGCAGAGAACTCTGGGTAGTTCTCAAGTTTAGGTGGAAAGCAGCTCCTGTATGGAGCACTCTCAACACCAGCGACACTCTAGATCTGCTCACCTCAAATGTCTGTTTTTCTATCAAAATCTTTAAGCATAGGATTAGCACAGTGCCATCCACGCCGAGATAGAAAAGGACAAAGTCTTTTGCCATTTGTACAGCAAACTCTTTAAGCATAGGACTAGCACAGTGCTGTCCTTGCCGAGCTGTAAAATGACAAAAGCCAATTACCACTCCAGGCACAGTATTACAGCTTTGAGTTGGTAAAATACCAATCAAGCCAACCTGAAATGAGTAAAAACAACCCCTGACACAGTGTTTCGCTCTAATTAGAGCTCTTCAGAGAGGTATAGCTTTGTCCAGACACAAGGGAGCACCCAGTATAAGTCAAAGAAATACCCTTTCAGGCATAGAGTGACGAATAAATTATGCAAAAAAGAAGCAGAGAACTCTGGGTAGTTCTCAAGTTTAGGTGGAAAGCAGCTCCCGTATGGAGCACTCTCAACACCAGCGACACTCTAGATCTGCTCACCTCAAATGTCTGTTTTTCTATGAAAATCTTTAAGCATAGGATTAGCACAGTGCCATCCACGCCGAGATAGAAAAGGACAAAGTCTTTTGCCATTTGTACAGCAAAGTCTTTAAGCATAGGACTAGCACAGTGCTGTCCTTGCCGAGCTGTAAAATGACAAAAGCCAATTACCACTCCAGGCACAGTATTACAGCTTTGAGTTGGGAAAATACCAATCAAGCCAACCTGAAATGAGTAAAAACAACCCCTGACACAGTGTTTCGCTCTAATTAGAGCTCTTCAGAGAGGTATAGCTTTGTCCAGACACAAAGGAGCACCCAGTATAAGACAAAGAAATACCCTTTCAGGCATAGAGTGACGAATAAATTATGCAAAAAAGAAGCAGAGAACTCTGGGTAGTTCTCAAGTTTAGGTGGAAAGCAGCTCCTGTATGGAGCACTCTCAACACCAGCGACACTCTAGATCTGCTCACCTCAAATGTCTGTTTTTCTATCAAAATCTTTAAGCATAGGATTAGCACAGTGCCATCCACGCCGAGATAGAAAAGGACAAAGTCTTTTGCCATTTGTACAGCAAAGTCTTTAAGCATAGGACTAGCACAGTGCTGTCCTTGCCGAGCTGTAAAATGACAAAAGCCAATTACCACTCCAGGCACAGTATTACAGCTTTGAGTTGGTAAAATACCAATCAAGCCAACCTGAAATGAGTAAAAACAACCCCTGACACAGTGTTTCGCTCTAATTAGAGCTCTTCAGAGAGATATAGCTTTGTCCAGACACAAGGGAGCACCCAGTATAAGTCAAAGAAATACCCTTTCAGGCATAGAGTGACGAATAAATTATGCAAAAAAGAAGCAGAGAACTCTGGGTAGTTCTCAAGTTTAGGTGGAAAGCAGCTCCTGTATGGAGCACTCTCAACACCAGCGACACTCTAGATTTGCTCACCTCAAATGTCTGTTTTTCTATCAAAATCTTTAAGCATAGGATTAGCACAGTGCCATCCACGCCGAGATAGAAAAGGACAAAGTCTTTTGCCATTTGTACAGCAAAGTCTTTAAGCGTAGGACTAGCACAGTGCTGTCCTTGCCAAGCTGTAAAATGACAAAAGCCAATTACCACTCCAGGCACAGTATTACAGCTTTGAGTTGGTAAAAACCAATCAAGCCAACCTGAAATGAGTAAAAACAACCCCTGACACAGTGTTTCGCTCTAATTAGAGCTCTTCAGAGAGGTATAGCTTTGTCCAGACACAAGGGAGCACCCAGTATAAGACAAAGAAATACCCTTTCAGGCATAGAGTGACGAATAAATTATGCAAAAAAGAAGCAGAGAACTCTGGGTAGTTCTCAAGTTTAGGTGGAAAGCAGCTCCTGTATGGAGCACTCTCAACACCAGCGACACTCTAGATCTGCTCACCTCAAATGTCTGTTTTTCTATCAAAATCTTTAAGCATAGGATTAGCACAGTGCCATCCACGCCGAGATAGAAAAGGACAAAGTCTTTTGCCATTTGTACAGCAAAGTCTTTAAGCATAGGACTAGCACAGTGCTGTCCTTGCCGAGCTGTAAAATGACAAAAGCCAATTACCACTCCAGGCACAGTATTACAGCTTTGAGTTGGTAAAATACCAATCAAGCCAACCTGAAATGAGTAAAAACAACCCCTGACACAGTGTTTCGCTCTAATTAGAGCTCTTCAGAGAGATATAGCTTTGTCCAGACACAAGGGAGCACCCAGTATAAGTCAAAGAAATACCCTTTCAGGCATAGAGTGACGAATAAATTATGCAAAAAAGAAGCAGAGAACTCTGGGTAGTTCTCAAGTTTAGGTGGAAAGCAGCTCCTGTATGGAGCACTCTCAACACCAGCGACACTCTAGATCTGCTCACCTCAAATGTCTGTTTTTCTATCAAAATCTTTAAGCATAGGATTAGCACAGTGCCATCCACGCCGAGATAGAAAAGGACAAAGTCTTTTGCCATTTGTACAGCAAAGTCTTTAAGCGTAGGACTAGCACAGTGCTGTCCTTGCCGAGCTGTAAAATGACAAAAGCCAATTACCACTCCAGGCACAGTATTACAGCTTTGAGTTGGTAAAATACCAATCAAGCCAACCTGAAATGAGTAAAATCAACCCCTGACACAGTGTTTCGCTCTAATTAGAGCTCTTCAGAGAGGTATAGCTTTGTCCAGACACAAGGGAGCACCCAGTATAAGTCAAAGACATACCCTTTCAGGCATAGAGTGACGAATAAATTATGCAAAAAAGAAGCAGAGAACTCTGGGTAGTTCTCAAGTTTAGGTGGAAAGCAGCTCCTGTATGGAGCACTCTCAACACCAGCGACACTCTAGATCTGCTCACCTCAAATGTCTGTTTTTCTATCAAAATCTTTAAGCATAGGATTAGCACAGTGCCATCCACGCCGAGATAGAAAAGGACAAAGTCTTTTGCCATTTGTACAGCAAAGTCTTTAAGCATAGGACTAGCACAGTGCTGTCCTTGCCGAGCTGTAAAATGACAAAAGCCAATTACCACTCCAGGCACAGTATTACAGCTTTGAGTTGGTAAAATACCAATCAAGCCAACCTGAAATGAGTAAAAACAACCCCTGACACAGTGTTTCGCTCTAATTAGAGCTCTTCAGAGAGGTATAGCTTTGTCCAGACACAAGGGAGCACCCAGTATAAGTCAAAGAAATACCCTTTCAGGCATAGAGTGACGAATAAATTATGCAAAAAAGAAGCAGAGAACTCTGGGTAGTTCTCAAGTTTAGGTGGAAAGCAGCTCCCGTATGGAGCACTCTCAACACCAGCGACACTCTAGATCTGCTCACCTCAAATGTCTGTTTTTCTATCAAAATCTTTAAGCATAGGATTAGCACAGTGCCATCCACGCCGAGATAGAAAAGGACAAAGTCTTTTGCCATTTGTACAGCAAAGTCTTTAAGCATAGGACTAGCACAGTGCTGTCCTTGCCGAGCTGTAAAATGACAAAAGCCAATTACCACTCCAGGCACAGTATTACAGCTTTGAGTTGGTAAAATACCAATCAAGCCAACCTGAAATGAGTAAAAACAACCCCTGACACAGTGTTTCGCTCTAATTAGAGCTCTTCAGAGAGGTATAGCTTTGTCCAGACACAAGGGAGCACCCAGTATAAGACAAAGAAATACCCTTTCAGGCATAGAGTGACGAATAAATTATGCAAAAAAGAAGCAGAGAACTCTGGGTAGTTCTCAAGTTTAGGTGGAAAGCAGCTCCTGTATGGAACACTCTCAACACCAGCGACACTCTAGATCTGCTCACCTCAAATGTCTGTTTTTCTATCAAAATCTTTAAGCATAGGATTAGCACAGTGCCATCCACGCCGAGATAGAAAAGGACAAAGTCTTTTGCCATTTGTACAGCAAAGTCTTTAAGCATAGGACTAGCACAGTGCTGTCCTTGCCGAGCTGTAAAATGACAAAAGCCAATTACCACTCCAGGCACAGTATTACAGCTTTGAGTTGGTAAAATACCAATCAAGCCAACCTGAAATGAGTAAAAACAACCCCTGACACAGTGTTTCGCTCTAATTAGAGCTCTTCAGAGAGATATAGCTTTGTCCAGACACAAGGGAGCACCCAGTATAAGTCAAAGAAATACCCTTTCAGGCATAGAGTGACGAATAAATTATGCAAAAAAGAAGCAGAGAACTCTGGGTAGTTCTCAAGTTTAGGTGGAAAGCAGCTCCCGTATGGAGCACTCTCAACACCAGCGACACTCTAGATCTGCTCACCTCAAATGTCTGTTTTTCTATCAAAATCTTTAAGCATAGGATTAGCACAGTGCCATCCACGCCGAGATAGAAAAGGACAAAGTCTTTTGCCATTTGTTCCACAAAGTCTTTAAGCATAGGACTAGCACAGTGCTGTCCTTGCCGAGCTGTAAAATGACAAAAGCCAATTACCACTCCAGGCACAGTATTACAGCTTTGAGTTGGTAAAATACCAATCAAGCCAACCTGAAATGAGTAAAAACAACCCCTGACACAGTGTTTCGCTCTAATTAGAGCTCTTCAGAGAGGTATAGCTTTGTCCAGACACAAGGGAGCACCCAGTATAAGACAAAGAAATACCCTTTCAGGCATAGAGTGACGAATAAATTATGCAAAAAAGAAGCAGAGAACTCTGGGTAGTTCTCAAGTTTAGGTGGAAAGCAGCTCCTGTATGGAGCACTCTCAACACCAGCGACACTCTAGATCTGCTCACCTCAAATGTCTGTTTTTCTATCAAAATCTTTAAGCATAGGATTAGCACAGTGCCATCCACGCCGAGATAGAAAAGGACAAAGTCTTTTGCCATTTGTACAGCAAAGTCTTTAAGCATAGGACTAGCACAGTGCTGTCCTTGCCGAGCTGTAAAATGACAAAAGCCAATTACCACTCCAGGCACAGTATTACAGCTTTGAGTTAGTAAAATACCAATCAAGCCAACCTGAAATGAGTAAAAACAACCCCTGACACAGTGTTTCGCTCTAATTAGAGCTCTTCAGAGAGATATAGCTTTGTCCAGACACAAGGGAGCACCCAGTATAAGTCAAAGAAATACCCTTTCAGGCATAGAGTGCCGAATAAATTATGCAAAAAAGAAGCAGAGAACTCTGGGTAGTTCTCAAGTTTAGGTGGAAAGCAGCTCCTGTATGGAGCACTCTCAACACCAGCGACACTCTAGATTTGCTCACCTCAAATGTCTGTTTTTCTATCAAAATCTTTAAGCATAGGATTAGCACAGTGCCATCCACGCCGAGATAGAAAAGGACAAAGTCTTTTGCCATTTGTACAGCAAAGTCTTTAAGCGTAGGACTAGCACAGTGCTGTCCTTGCCGAGCTGTAAAATGACAAAAGCCAATTACCACTCCAGGCACAGTATTACAGCTTTGAGTTGGTAAAATACCAATCAAGCCAACCTGAAATGAGTAAAAACAACCCCTGACACAGTGTTTCGCTCTAATTAGAGCTCTTCAGAGAGGTATAGCTTTGTCCAGACACAAGGGAGCACCCAGTATAAGACAAAGAAATACCCTTTCAGGCATAGAGTGACGAATAAATTATGCAAAAAAGAAGCAGAGAACTCTGGGTAGTTCTCAAGTTTAGGTGGAAAGCAGCTCCTGTATGGAGCACTCTCAACACCAGCGACACTCTAGATCTGCTCACCTCAAATGTCTGTTTTTCTATCAAAATCTTTAAGCATAGGATTAGCACAGTGCCATCCACGCCGAGATAGAAAAGGACAAAGTCTTTTGCCATTTGTACAGCAAAGTCTTTAAGCATAGGACTAGCACAGTGCTGTCCTTGCCGAGCTGTAAAATGACAAAAGCCAATTACCACTCCAGGCACAGTATTACAGCTTTGAGTTGGTAAAATACCAATCAAGCCAACCTGAAATGAGTAAAAACAACCCCTGACACAGTGTTTCGCTCTAATTAGAGCTCTTCAGAGAGGTATAGCTTTGTCCAGACACAAGGGAGCACCCAGTATAAGTCAAAGAAACACCCTTTCAGGCATAGAGTGACGAATAAATTATGCAAAAAAGAAGCAGAGAACTCTGGGTAGTTCTCAAGTTTAGGTGGAAAGCAGCTCCCGTATGGAGCACTCTCAACACCAGCGACAGTCTAGATCTGCTCACCTCAAATGTCTGTTTTTCTATCAAAATCTTTAAGCATAGGATTAGCACAGTGCCATCCACGCCGAGATAGAAAAGGACAAAGTCTTTTGCCATTTGTACAGCAAAGTCTTTAAGCATAGGACTAGCACAGTGCTGTCCTTGCCGAGCTGTAAAATGACAAAAGCCAATTACCACTCCAGGCACAGTATTACAGCTTTGAGTTGGTAAAATACCAATCAAGCCAACCTGAAATGAGTAAAAACAACCCCTGACACAGTGTTTCGCTCTAATTAGAGCTCTTCAGAGAGGTATAGCTTTGTCCAGACACAAGGGAGCACCCAGTATAAGTCAAAGAAATACCCTTTCAGGCATAGAGTGACAAATAAATTATGCAAAAAAGAAGCAGAGAACTCTGGGTAGTTCTCAAGTTTAGGTGGAAAGCAGCTCCCGTATGGAGCACTCTCAACACCAGCGACACTCTAGATCTGCTCACCTCAAATGTCTGTTTTTCTATCAAAATCTTTAAGCATAGGATTAGCACAGTGCCATCCACGCCGAGATAGAAAAGGACAAAGTCTTTTGCCATTTGTACAGCAAAGTCTTTAAGCATAGGACTAGCACAGTGCTGTCCTTGCCGAGCTGTAAAATGACAAAAGCCAATTACCACTCCAGGCAGAGTATTACAGCTTTGAGTTGGTAAAATACCAATCAAGCCAACCTGAAATGAGTAAAAACAACCCCTGACACAGTGTTTCGCTCTAATTAGAGCTCTTCAGAGAGGTATAGCTTTGTCCAGACACAAGGGAGCACCCAGTATAAGTCAAAGAAATACCCTTTCAGGCATAGAGTGACGAATAAATTATGCAAAAAAGAAGCAGAGAACTCTGGGTAGTTCTCAAGTTTAGGTGGAAAGCAGCTCCCGTATGGAGCACTCTCAACACCAGCGACACTCTAGATCTGCTCACCTCAAATGTCTGTTTTTCTATCAAAATCTTTAAGCATAGGATTAGCACAGTGCCATCCACGCCGAGATAGAAAAGGACAAAGTCTTTTGCCATTTGTACAGCAAAGTCTTTAAGCATAGGACTAGCACAGTGCTGTCCTTGCCGAGCTGTAAAATGACAAAAGCCAATTACCACTCCAGGCAGAGTATTACAGCTTTGAGTTCGTAAAATACCAATCAAGCCAACCTGAAATGAGTAAAAATAACCCCTGACACAGTGTTTCTCTCTAATTAGAGCTCTTCAGAGAGGTATAGCTTTGTCCAGACACAAGGGAGCACCCAGTATAAGTCAAAGAAATACCCTTTCAGGCATAGAGTGACGAATAAATTATGCAAAAAAGAAGCAGAGAACTCTGGGCAGTTCTCAAGTTTAGGTGGAAAGCAGCTCCTGTATGGAGCACTCTCAACACCAGCGACACTCTAGATCTGCTCACCTCAAATGTCTGTTTTTCTATCAAAATCTTTAAGCATAGGATTAGCACAGTGCCATCCACACCAAGATAGAAAAGGACAAAGTATTTTGCCATTTGTACAGCAAAGTCTTTAAGCATAGGACTAGCACAGTGCTGTCCTCGCCGAGCTGTAAAATGACAAAAGCCAATTACCACTCCAGGCACAATATTACAGCTTTGAGTTCGTAAAATACCAATCAAGCCAACCTGAAATGAGTAAAAACAACCCCTGACACAGTGTTTCGCTCTTCAGAGAGGTATAGCTTTGTCCAGACACAAGGGAGCACCCAGTATAAGTCAAAGAAATACCCTTTCAGGTATAGAGTGACGAATAAATTATGCAAAAAAGAAGCAGAGAACTCTGGGTAGTTCTCAAGTTTAGGTGGAAAGCAGCTCCTGTATGGAGCACTCTCAACACCAGCGACACTCTAGATCTGCTCACCTCAAATGTCTGTTTTTCTATCAAAATCTTTAAGCATAGGATTAGCACAGTGCCATCCACGCCGAGATAGAAAAGGACAAAGTCTTTTGCCATTTGTACAGCAAAGTCTTTAAGCATAGGACTAGCACAGTGCTGTCCTTGCCGAGCTGTAAAATGACAAAAGCCAATTACCACTCCAGGCACAGTATTACAGCTTTGAGTTGGTAAAATACCAATCAAGCCAACCTGAAATGAGTAAAAACAACCCCTGACACAGTGTTTCGCTCTAATTAGAGCTCTTCAGAGAGGTATAGCTTTGTCCAGACACAAGGGAGCACCCAGTATAAGTCAAAGAAACACCCTTTCAGGCATAGAGTGACGAATAAATTATGCAAAAAAGAAGCAGAGAACTCTGGGTAGTTCTCAAGTTTAGGTGGAAAGCAGCTCCCGTATGGAGCACTCTCAACACCAGCGACAGTCTAGATCTGCTCACCTCAAATGTCTGTTTTTCTATCAAAATCTTTAAGCATAGGATTAGCACAGTGCCATCCACGCCGAGATAGAAAAGGACAAAGTCTTTTGCCATTTGTACAGCAAAGTCTTTAAGCATAGGACTAGCACAGTGCTGTCCTTGCCGAGCTGTAAAATGACAAAAGCCAATTACCACTCCAGGCACAGTATTACAGCTTTGAGTTGGTAAAATACCAATCAAGCCAACCTGAAATGAGTAAAAACAACCCCTGACACAGTGTTTCGCTCTAATTAGAGCTCTTCAGAGAGGTATAGCTTTGTCCAGACACAAGGGAGCACCCAGTATAAGTCAAAGAAATACCCTTTCAGGCATAGAGTGACAAATAAATTATGCAAAAAAGAAGCAGAGAACTCTGGGTAGTTCTCAAGTTTAGGTGGAAAGCAGCTCCCGTATGGAGCACTCTCAACACCAGCGACACTCTAGATCTGCTCACCTCAAATGTCTGTTTGTCTATCAAAATCTTTAAGCATAGGATTAGCACAGTGCCATCCACGCCGAGATAGAAAAGGACAAAGTCTTTTGCCATTTGTACAGCAAAGTCTTTAAGCATAGGACTAGCACAGTGCTGTCCTTGCCGAGCTGTAAAATGACAAAAGCCAATTACCACTCCAGGCAGAGTATTACAGCTTTGAGTTGGTAAAATACCAATCAAGCCAACCTGAAATGAGTAAAAACAACCCCTGACACAGTGTTTCGCTCTAATTAGAGCTCTTCAGAGAGGTATAGCTTTGTCCAGACACAAGGGAGCACCCAGTATAAGTCAAAGAAATACCCTTTCAGGCATAGAGTGACGAATAAATTATGCAAAAAAGAAGCAGAGAACTCTGGGTAGTTCTCAAGTTTAGGTGGAAAGCAGCTCCCGTATGGAGCACTCTCAACCCCAGCGACACTCTAGATCTGCTCACCTCAAATGTCTGTTTTTCTATCAAAATCTTTAAGCATAGGATTAGCACAGTGCCATCCACGCCGAGATAGAAAAGGACAAAGTCTTTTGCCATTTGTACAGCAAAGTCTTTAAGCATAGGACTAGCACAGTGCTGTCCTTGACGAGCTGTAAAATGACAAAAGCCAATTACCACTCCAGGCAGAGTATTACAGCTTTGAGTTCGTAAAATACCAATCAAGCCAACCTGAAATGAGTAAAATTAACCCCTGACACAGTGTTTCGCTCTAATTAGAGCTCTTCAGAGAGGTATAGCTTTGTCCAGACACAAGGGAGCACCCAGTATAAGTCAAAGAAATACCCTTTCAGGCATAGAGTGACGAATAAATTATGCAAAAAAGAAGCAGAGAACTCTGGGCAGTTCTCAAGTTTAGGTGGAAAGCAGCTCCTGTATGGAGCACTCTCAACACCAGCGACACTCTAGATCTGCTCACCTCAAATGTCTGTTTTTCTATCAAAATCTTTAAGCATAGGATTAGCACAGTGCCATCCACACCAAGATAGAAAAGGACAAAGTATTTTGCCATTTGTACAGCAAAGTCTTTAAGCATAGGACTAGCACAGTGCTGTCCTCGCCGAGCTGTAAAATGACAAAAGCCAATTACCACTCCAGGCACAATATTACAGCTTTGAGTTCGTAAAATACCAATCAAGCCAACCTGAAATGAGTAAAAACAACCCCTGACACAGTGTTTCGCTCTTCAGAGAGGTATAGCTTTGTCCAGACACAAGGGAGCACCCAGTATAAGTCAAAGAAATACCCTTTCAGGTATAGAGTGACGAATAAATTATGCAAAAAAGAAGCAGAGAACTCTGGGTAGTTCTCAAGTTTAGGTGGAAAGCAGCTCCTGTATGGAGCACTCTCAACACCAGCGACACTCTAGATCTGCTCACCTCAAATGTCTGTTTTTCTATCAAAATCTTTAAGCATAGGATTAGCACAGTGCCATCCACGCCGAGATAGAAAAGGACAAAGTCTTTTGCCATTTGTACAGCAAAGTCTTTAAGCAAAGGACTAGCACAGTGCTGTCCTTGCCGAGCTGTAAAATGACAAAAGCCAATTACCACTCCAGGCACAGTATTACAGCTTTGAGTTGGTAAAATACCAATCAAGCCAACCTGAAATGAGTAAAAACAACCCCTGACACAGTGTTTCGCTCTAATTAGAGCTCTTCAGAGAGGTATAGCTTTGTCCAGACACAAGGGAGCACCCAGTATAAGTCAAAGAAATACCCTTTCAGGCATAGAGTGACGAATAAATTATGCAAAAAAGAAGCAGAGAACTCTGGGTAGTTCTCAAGTTTAGGTGGAAAGCAGCTCCTGGATGGAGCACTCTCAACACCAGCGACACTCTAGATCTGCTCACCTCAAATGTCTGTTTTTCTATCAAAATCTTTAAGCATAGGATTAGCACAGTGCCATCCACGCCGAGATAGAAAAGGACAAAGTATTTTGCCATCTGTACAGCAAAGTCTTTAAGCGTAGGACTAGCACAGTGCTGTCCTTGCCGAGCTGTAAAATGACAAAAGCCAATTACCACTCCAGGCACAGTATTACAGCTTTGAGTTGGTAAAAACCAATCAAGCCAACCTGAAATGAGTAAAAACAACCCCTGACACAGTGTTTCGCTCTAATTAGAGCTCTTCAGAGAGGTATAGCTTTGTCCAGACACAAGGGAGCACCCAGTATAAGACAAAGAAATACCCTTTCAGGCATAGAGTGACGAATAAATTATGCAAAAAAGAAGCAGAGAACTCTGGGTAGTTCTCAAGTTTAGGTGGAAAGCAGCTCCTGTATGGAGCACTCTCAACACCAGCGACACTCTAGATCTGCTCACCTCAAATGTCTGTTTTTCTATCAAAATCTTTAAGCATAGGATTAGCACAGTGCCATCCACGCCGAGATAGAAAAGGACAAAGTCTTTTGCCATTTGTACAGCAAAGTCTTTAAGCATAGGACTAGCACAGTGCTGTCCTTGCCGAGCTGTAAAATGACAAAAGCCAATTACCACTCCAGGCACAGTTTTACAGCTTTGAGTTGGTAAAATACCAATCAAGCCAACCTGAAATGAGTAAAAACAACCCCTGACACAGTGTTTCGCTCTAATTAGAGCTCTTCAGAGAGATATAGCTTTGTCCAGACACAAGGGAGCACCCAGTATAAGTCAAAGAAATACCCTTTCAGGCATAGAGTGACGAATAAATTATGCAAAAAAGAAGCAGAGAACTCTGGGTAGTTCTCAAGTTTAGGTGGAAAGCAGCTCCTGTATGGAGCACTCTCAACACCAGCGACACTCTAGATCTGCTCACCTCAAATGTCTGTTTTTCTATCAAAATCTTTAAGCATAGGATTAGCACAGTGCCATCCACGCCGAGATAGAAAAGGACAAAGTCTTTTGCCATTTGTACAGCAAAGTCTTTAAGCGTAGGACTAGCACAGTGCTGTCCTTGCCGAGCTGTAAAATGACAAAAGCCAATTACCACTCCAGGCACAGTATTACAGCTTTGAGTTGGTAAAATACCAATCAAGCCAACCTGAAATGAGTAAAATCAACCCCTGACACAGTGTTTCGCTCTAATTAGAGCTCTTCAGAGAGGTATAGCTTTGTCCAGACACAAGGGAGCACCCAGTATAAGTCAAAGAAATACCCTTTCAGGCATAGAGTGACGAATAAATTATGCAAAAAAGAAGCAGAGAACTCTGGGTAGTTCTCAAGTTTAGGTGGAAAGCAGCTCCTGTATGGAGCACTCTCAACACCAGCGACACTCTAGATCTGCTCACCTCAAATGTCTGTTTTTCTATCAAAATCTTTAAGCATAGGATTAGCACAGTGCCATCCACGCCGAGATAGAAAAGGACAAAGTCTTTTGCCATTTGTACAGCAAAGTCTTTAAGCATAGGACTAGCACAGTGCTGTCCTTGCCGAGCTGTAAAATGACAAAAGCCAATTACCACTCCAGGCACAGTATTACAGCTTTGAGTTGGTAAAATACCAATCAAGCCAACCTGAAATGAGTAAAAACAACCCCTGACACAGTGTTTCGCTCTAATTAGAGCTCTTCAGAGAGGTATAGCTTTGTCCAGACACAAGGGAGCACCCAGTATAAGTCAAAGAATTACCCTTTCAGGCATAGAGTGACGAATAAATTATGCAAAAAAGAAGCAGAGAACTCTGGGTAGTTCTCAAGTTTAGGTGGAAAGCAGCTCCCGTATGGAGCACTCTCAACACCAGCGACACTCTAGATCTGCTCACCTCAAATGTCTGTTTTTCTATCAAAATCTTTAAGCATAGGATTAGCACAGTGCCATCCACGCCGAGATAGAAAAGGACAAAGTCTTTTGCCATTTGTACAGCAAAGTCTTTAAGCATAGGACTAGCACAGTGCTGTCCTTGCCGAGCTGTAAAATGACAAAAGCCAATTACCACTCCAGGCACAGTATTACAGCTTTGAGTTGGTAAAATACCAATCAAGCCAACCTGAAATGAGTAAAAACAACCCCTGACACAGTGTTTCGCTCTAATTAGAGCTCTTCAGAGAGGTATAGCTTTGTCCAGACACAAGGGAGCACCCAGTATAAGACAAAGAAATACCCTTTCAGGCATAGAGTGACGAATAAATTATGCAAAAAAGAAGCAGAGAACTCTGGGTAGTTCTCAAGTTTAGGTGGAAAGCAGCTCCTGTATGGAGCACTCTCAACACCAGCGACACTCTAGATCTGCTCACCTCAAATGTCTGTTTTTCTATCAAAATCTTTAAGCATAGGATTAGCACAGTGCCATCCACGCCGAGATAGAAAAGGACAAAGTCTTTTGCCATTTGTACAGCAAAGTCTTTAAGCATAGGACTAGCACAGTGCTGTCCTTGCCGAGCTGTAAAATGACAAAAGCCAATTACCACTCCAGGCACAGTATTACAGCTTTGAGTTGGTAAAATACCAATCAAGCCAACCTGAAATGAGTAAAAACAACCCCTGACACAGTGTTTCGCTCTAATTAGAGCTCTTCAGAGAGATATAGCTTTGTCCAGACACAAGGGAGCACCCAGTATAAGTCAAAGAAATACCCTTTCAGGCATAGAGTGACGAATAAATTATGCAAAAAAGAAGCAGAGAACTCTGGGTAGTTCTCAAGTTTAGGTGGAAAGCAGCTCCCGTATGGAGCACTCTCAACACCAGCGACACTCTAGATCTGCTCACCTCAAATGTCTGTTTTTCTATCAAAATCTTTAAGCATAGGATTAGCACAGTGCCATCCACGCCGAGATAGAAAAGGACAAAGTCTTTTGCCATTTGTTCCACAAAGTCTTTAAGCATAGGACTAGCACAGTGCTGTCCTTGCCGAGCTGTAAAATGACAAAAGCCAATTACCACTCCAGGCACAGTATTACAGCTTTGAGTTGGTAAAATACCAATCAAGCCAACCTGAAATGAGTAAAAACAACCCCTGACACAGTGTTTCGCTCTAATTAGAGCTCTTCAGAGAGGTATAGCTTTGTCCAGACACAAGGGAGCACCCAGTATAAGACAAAGAAATACCCTTTCAGGCATAGAGTGACGAATAAATTATGCAAAAAAGAAGCAGAGAACTCTGGGTAGTTCTCAAGTTTAGGTGGAAAGCAGCTCCTGTATGGAGCACTCTCAACACCAGCGACACTCTAGATCTGCTCACCTCAAATGTCTGTTTTTCTATCAAAATCTTTAAGCATAGGATTAGCACAGTGCCATCCACGCCGAGATAGAAAAGGACAAAGTCTTTTGCCATTTGTACAGCTAAGTCTTTAAGCATAGGACTAGCACAGTGCTGTCCTTGCCGAGCTGTAAAATGACAAAAGCCAATTACCACTCCAGGCACAGTATTACAGCTTTGAGTTGGTAAAATACCAATCAAGCCAACCTGAAATGAGTAAAAACAACCCCTGACACAGTGTTTCGCTCTAATTAGAGCTCTTCAGAGAGATATAGCTTTGTCCAGACACAAGGGAGCACCCAGTATAAGTCAAAGAAATACCCTTTCAGGCATAGAGTGCCGAATAAATTATGCAAAAAAGAAGCAGAGAACTCTGGGTAGTTCTCAAGTTTAGGTGGAAAGCAGCTCCTGTATGGAGCACTCTCAACACCAGCGACACTCTAGATTTGCTCACCTCAAATGTCTGTTTTTCTATCAAAATCTTTAAGCATAGGATTAGCACAGTGCCATCCACGCCGAGATAGAAAAGGACAAAGTCTTTTGCCATTTGTACAGCAAAGTCTTTAAGCGTAGGACTAGCACAGTGCTGTCCTTGCCGAGCTGTAAAATGACAAAAGCCAATTACCACTCCAGGCACAGTATTACAGCTTTGAGTTGGTAAAATACCAATCAAGCCAACCTGAAATGAGTAAAAACAACCCCTGACACAGTGTTTCGCTCTAATTAGAGCTCTTCAGAGAGGTATAGCTTTGTCCAGACACAAGGGAGCACCCAGTATAAGACAAAGAAATACCCTTTCAGGCATAGAGTGACGAATAAATTATGCAAAAAAGAAGCAGAGAACTCTGGGTAGTTCTCAAGTTTAGGTGGAAAGCAGCTCCTGTATGGAGCACTCTCAACACCAGCGACACTCTAGATCTGCTCACCTCAAATGTCTGTTTTTCTATCAAAATCTTTAAGCATAGGATTAGCACAGTGCCATCCACGCCGAGATAGAAAAGGACAAAGTCTTTTGCCATTTGTACAGCAAAGTCTTTAAGCATAGGACTAGCACAGTGCTGTCCTTGCCGAGCTGTAAAATGACAAAAGCCAATTACCACTCCAGGCACAGTATTACAGCTTTGAGTTGGTAAAATACCAATCAAGCCAACCTGAAATGAGTAAAAACAACCCCTGACACAGTGTTTCGCTCTAATTAGAGCTCTTCAGAGAGGTATAGCTTTGTCCAGACACAAGGGAGCACCCAGTATAAGTCAAAGAAATACCCTTTCAGGCATAGAGTGACGAATAAATTATGCAAAAAAGAAGCAGAGAACTCTGGGTAGTTCTCAAGTTTAGGTGGAAAGCAGCTCCCGTATGGAGAACTCTCAACACCAGCGACAGTCTAGATCTGCTCACCTCAAATGTCTGTTTTTCTATCAAAATCTTTAAGCATAGGATTAGCACAGTGCCATCCACGCCGAGATAGAAAAGGACAAAGTCTTTTGCCATTTGTACAGCAAAGTCTTTAAGCATAGGACTAGCACAGTGCTGTCCTTGCCGAGCTGTAAAATGACAAAAGCCAATTACCACTCCAGGCACAGTATTACAGCTTTGAGTTGGTAAAATACCAATCAAGCCAACCTGAAATGAGTAAAAACAACCCCTGACACAGTGTTTCGCTCTAATTAGAGCTCTTCAGAGAGGTATAGCTTTGTCCAGACACAAGGGAGCACCCAGTATAAGTCAAAGAAATACCCTTTCAGGCATAGAGTGACAAATAAATTATGCAAAAAAGAAGCAGAGAACTCTGGGTAGTTCTCAAGTTTAGGTGGAAAGCAGCTCCCGTATGGAGCACTCTCAACACCAGCGACACTCTAGATCTGCTCACCTCAAATGTCTGTTTTTCTATCAAAATCTTTAAGCATAGGATTAGCACAGTGCCATCCACGCCGAGATAGAAAAGGACAAAGTCTTTTGCCATTTGTACAGCAAAGTCTTTAAGCATAGGACTAGCACAGTGCTGTCCTTGCCGAGCTGTAAAATGACAAAAGCCAATTACCACTCCAGGCAGAGTATTACAGCTTTGAGTTGGTAAAATACCAATCAAGCCAACCTGAAATGAGTAAAAACAACCCCTGACACAGTGTTTCGCTCTAATTAGAGCTCTTCAGAGAGGTATAGCTTTGTCCAGACACAAGGGAGCACCCAGTATAAGTCAAAGAAATACCCTTTCAGGCATAGAGTGACGAATAAATTATGCAAAAAAGAAGCAGAGAACTCTGGGTAGTTCTCAAGTTTAGGTGGAAAGCAGCTCCCGTATGGAGCACTCTCAACACCAGCGACACTCTAGATCTGCTCACCTCAAATGTCTGTTTTTCTATCAAAATCTTTAAGCATAGGATTAGCACAGTGCCATCCACGCCGAGATAGAAAAGGACAAAGTCTTTTGCCATTTGTACAGCAAAGTCTTTAAGCATAGGACTAGCACAGTGCTGTCCTTGCCGAGCTGTAAAATGACAAAAGCCAATTACCACTCCAGGCAGAGTATTACAGCTTTGAGTTCGTAAAATACCAATCAAGCCAACCTGAAATGAGTAAAAACAACCCCTGACACAGTGTTTCGCTCTAATTAGAGCTCTTCAGAGAGGTATAGCTTTGTCCAGACACAAGGGAGCACCCAGTATAAGTCAAAGAAATACCCTTTCAGGCATAGAGTGACGAATAAATTATGCAAAAAAGAAGCAGAGAACTCTGGGCAGTTCTCAAGTTTAGGTGGAAAGCAGCTCCTGTATGGAGCACTCTCAACACCAGCGACACTCTAGATCTGCTCACCTCAAATGTCTGTTTTTCTATCAAAATCTTTAAGCATAGGATTAGCACAGTGCCATCCACACCAAGATAGAAAAGGACAAAGTATTTTGCCATTTGTACAGCAAAGTCTTTAAGCATAGGACTAGCACAGTGCTGTCCTCGCCGAGCTGTAAAATGACAAAAGCCAATTACCACTCCAGGCACAATATTACAGCTTTGAGTTCGTAAAATACCAATCAAGCCAACCTGAAATGAGTAAAAACAACCCCTGACACAGTGTTTCGCTCTTCAGAGAGGTATAGCTTTGTCCAGACACAAGGGAGCACCCAGTATAAGTCAAAGAAATACCCTTTCAGGTATAGAGTGACGAATAAATTATGCAAAAAAGAAGCAGAGAACTCTGGGTAGTTCTCAAGTTTAGGTGGAAAGCAGCTCCTGTATGGAGCACTCTCAACACCAGCGACACTCTAGATCTGCTCACCTCAAATGTCTGTTTTTCTATCAAAATCTTTAAGCATAGGATTAGCACAGTGCCATCCACGCCGAGATAGAAAAGGACAAAGTCTTTTGCCATTTGTACAGCAAAGTCTTTAAGCAAAGGACTAGCACAGTGCTGTCCTTGCCGAGCTGTAAAATGACAAAAGCCAATTACCACTCCAGGCACAGTATTACAGCTTTGAGTTGGTAAAATACCAATCAAGCCAACCTGAAATGAGTAAAAACAACCCCTGACACAGTGTTTCGCTCTAATTAGAGCTCTTCAGAGAGGTATAGCTTTGTCCAGACACAAGGGAGCACCCAGTATAAGTCAAAGAAATACCCTTTCAGGCATAGAGTGACGAATAAATTATGCAAAAAAGAAGCAGAGAACTCTGGGTAGTTCTCAAGTTTAGGTGGAAAGCAGCTCCTGGATGGAGCACTCTCAACACCAGCGACACTCTAGATCTGCTCACCTCAAATGTCTGTTTTTCTATCAAAATCTTTAAGCATAGGATTAGCACAGTGCCATCCACGCCGATATAGAAAAGGACAAAGTATTTTGCCATCTGTACAGCAAAGTCTTTAAGCATAGGACTAGCACAGTGCTGTCCTTGCCGAGCTGTAAAATGACAAAAGCCAATTACCACTCCAGGCACAGTATTACAGCTTTGAGTTCGTAAAATACCAATCAAGCCAACCTGAAATGAGTAAAAACAATCCCTGACACAGTGTTTCGCTCTAATTAGAGCTCTTCAGAGAGGTATAGCTTTGTCCAGACACAAGGGAGCACCCAGTATAAGTCAAAGAAATACCCTTTCAGGCATAGAGTGACGAATAAATTATGCAAAAAAGAAGCAGAGAACTCTGGGTAGTTCTCAAGTTTAGGTGGAAAGCAGCTCCTGTATGGAGCACTCTCAACACCAGCGACACTCTAGATCTGCTCACCTCAAATGTCTGTTTTTCTATCAAAATCTTTAAGCATAGGATTAGCACAGTGCCATCCACGCCGAGATAGAAAAGGACAAAGTCTTTTGCCATTTGTACAGCAAAGTCTTTAAGCATAGGACTAGCACAGTGCTGTCCTTGCCGAGCTGTAAAATGACAAAAGCCAATTACCACTCCAGGCACAGTATTACAGCTTTGAGTTGGTAAAATACCAATCAAGCCAACCTGAAATGAGTAAAAACAACCCCTGACACAGTGTTTTGCTCTAATTAGAGCTCTTCAGAGAGGTATAGCTTTGTCCAGACAAAAGGGAGCACCCAGTATAAGTCAAAGAAATACCCTTTCAGGCATAGAGTGACGAATAAATTATGCAAAAAAGAAGCAGAGAACTCTGGGTAGTTCTCAAGTTTAGGTGGAAAGCAGCTCCTGTATGGAGCACTCTCAACACCAGCGACACTCTAGATCTGCTCACCTCAAATGTCTGTTTTTCTATCAAAATCTTTAAGCATAGGATTGGCACAGTGCCATCCACGCCGAGATAGAAAAGGACAAAGTCTTTTGCCATTTGTACAGCAAAGTCTTTAAGCATAGGACTAGCACAGTGCTGTCCTTGCCGAGCTGTAAAATGACAAAAGCCAATTACCACTCCAGGCACAGTATTACAGCTTTGAGTTGGTAAAATACCAATCAAGCCAACCTGAAATGAGTAAAAACAACCCCTGACACAGTGTTTTGCTCTAATTAGAGCTCTTCAGAGAGGTATAGCTTTGTCCAGACACAAGGGAGCACCCAGTATAAGTCAAAGAAATACCCTTTCAGGCATAGAGTGATGAATAAATTATGCAAAAAAGAAGCAGAGAACTCTGGGTAGTTCTCAAGTTTAGGTGGAAAGCAGCTCCTGTATGGAGCACTCTCAACACCAGCGACACTCTAGATCTGCTCACCTCAAATGTCTGTTTTTCTATCAAAATCTTTAAGCATAGGATTAGCACAGTGCCATCCACGCCGAGATAGAAAAGGACAAAGTCTTTTGCCATTTGTACAGCAAAGTCTTTAAGCATAGGACTAGCACAGTGCTGTCCTTGCCGAGCTGTAAAATGACAAAAGCCAATTACCACTCCAGGCACAGTATTACAGCTTTGAGTTGGTAAAATACCAATCAAGCCAACCTGAAATGAGTAAAAACAACCCCTGACACAGTGTTTCGCTCTAATTAGAGCTCTTCAGAGAGGTATAGCTTTGTCCAGACACAAGGGAGCACCCAGTATAAGTCAAAGAAATACCCTTTCAGGCATAGAGTGACGAATAAATTATGCAAAAAAGAAGCAGAGAACTCTGGGTAGTTCTCAAGTTTAGGTGGAAAGCAGCTCCCGTATGGAGCACTCTCAACACCAGCGACAGTCTAGATCTGCTCACCTCAAATGTCTGTTTTTCTATCAAAATCTTTAAGCATAGGATTAGCACAGTGCCATCCACGCCGAGATAGAAAAGGACAAAGTCTTTTGCCATTTGTACAGCAAAGTCTTTAAGCATAGGACTAGCACAGTGCTGTCCTTGCCGAGCTGTAAAATGACAAAAGCCAATTACCACTCCAGGCACAGTATTACAGCTTTGAGTTGGTAAAATACCAATCAAGCCAACCTGAAATGAGTAAAAACAACCCCTGACACAGTGTTTCGCTCTAATTAGAGCTCTTCAGAGAGGTATAGCTTTGTCCAGACACAAGGGAGCACCCAGTATAAGTCAAAGAAATACCCTTTCAGGCATAGAGTGACGAATAAATTATGCAAAAAAGAAGCAGAGAACTCTGGGTAGTTCTCAAGTTTAGGTGGAAAGTAGCTCCCGTATGGAGCACTCTCAACACCAGCGACAGTCTAGATCTGCTCACCTCAAATGTCTGTTTTTCTATCAAAATCTTTAAGCATAGGATTAGCACAGTGCCATCCACGCCGAGATAGAAAAGGACAAAGTCTTTTGCCATTTGTACAGCAAAGTCTTTAAGCATAGGACTAGCACAGTGCTGTCCTTGCCGAGCTGTAAAATGACAAAAGCCAATTACCACTCCAGGCACAGTATTACAGCTTTGAGTTGGTAAAATACCAATCAAGCCAACCTGAAATGAGTAAAAACAACCCCTGACACAGTGTTTCGCTCTAATTAGAGCTCTTCAGAGAGGTATAGCTTTGTCCAGACACAAGGGAGCACCCAGTATAAGTCAAAGAAATACCCTTTCAGGCATAGAGTGACAAATAAATTATGCAAAAAAGAAGCAGAGAACTCTGGGTAGTTCTCAAGTTTAGGTGGAAAGCAGCTCCCGTATGGAGCACTCTCAACACCAGCGACACTCTAGATCTGCTCACCTCAAATGTCTGTTTTTCTATCAAAATCTTTAAGCATAGGATTAGCACAGTGCCATCCACGCCGAGATAGAAAAGGACAAAGTCTTTTGCCATTTGTACAGCAAAGTCTTTAAGCATAGGACTAGCACAGTGCTGTCCTTGCCGAGCTGTAAAATGACAAAAGCCAATTACCACTCCAGGCAGAGTATTACAGCTTTGAGTTGGTAAAATACCAATCAAGCCAACCTGAAATGAGTAAAAACAACCCCTGACACAGTGTTTCGCTCTAATTAGAGCTCTTCAGAGAGGTATAGCTTTGTCCAGACACAAGGGAGCACCCAGTATAAGTCAAAGAAATACCCTTTCAGGCATAGAGTGACGAATAAATTATGCAAAAAAGAAGCAGAGAACTCTGGGTAGTTCTCAAGTTTAGGTGGAAAGCAGCTCCCGTATGGAGCACTCTCAACACCAGCGACACTCTAGATCTGCTCACCTCAAATGTCTGTTTTTCTATCAAAATCTTTAAGCATAGGATTAGCACAGTGCCATCCACGCCGAGATAGAAAAGGACAAAGTCTTTTGCCATTTGTACAGCAAAGTCTTTAAGCATAGGACTAGCACAGTGCTGTCCTTGCCGAGCTGTAAAATGACAAAAGCCAATTACCACTCCAGGCAGAGTATTACAGCTTTGAGTTCGTAAAATACCAATCAAGCCAACCTGAAATGAGTAAAAATAACCCCTGACACAGTGTTTCGCTCTAATTAGAGCTCTTCAGAGAGGTATAGCTTTGTCCAGACACAAGGGAGCACCCAGTATAAGTCAAAGAAATACCCTTTCAGGCATAGAGTGACGAATAAATTATGCAAAAAAGAAGCAGAGAACTCTGGGCAGTTCTCAAGTTTAGGTGGAAAGCAGCTCCTGTATGGAGCACTCTCAACACCAGCGACACTCTAGATCTGCTCACCTCAAATGTCTGTTTTTCTATCAAAATCTTTAAGCATAGGATTAGCACAGTGCCATCCACACCAAGATAGAAAAGGACAAAGTATTTTGCCATTTGTACAGCAAAGTCTTTAAGCATAGGACTAGCACAGTGCTGTCCTCGCCGAGCTGTAAAATGACAAAAGCCAATTACCACTCCAGGCACAATATTACAGCTTTGAGTTCGTAAAATACCAATCAAGCCAACCTGAAATGAGTAAAAACAACCCCTGACACAGTGTTTCGCTCTTCAGAGAGGTATAGCTTTGTCCAGACACAAGGGAGCACCCAGTATAAGTCAAAGAAATACCCTTTCAGGTATAGAGTGACGAATAAATTATGCAAAAAAGAAGCAGAGAACTCTGGGTAGTTCTCAAGTTTAGGTGGAAAGCAGCTCCTGTATGGAGCACTCTCAACACCAGCGACACTCTAGATCTGCTCACCTCAAATGTCTGTTTTTCTATCAAAATCTTTAAGCATAGGATTAGCACAGTGCCATCCACGCCGAGATAGAAAAGGACAAAGTCTTTTGCCATTTGTACAGCAAAGTCTTTAAGCAAAGGACTAGCACAGTGCTGTCCTTGCCGAGCTGTAAAATGACAAAAGCCAATTACCACTCCAGGCACAGTATTACAGCTTTGAGTTGGTAAAATACCAATCAAGCCAACCTGAAATGAGTAAAAACAACCCCTGACACAGTGTTTCGCTCTAATTAGAGCTCTTCAGAGAGGTATAGCTTTGTCCAGACACAAGGGAGCACCCAGTATAAGTCAAAGAAATACCCTTTCAGGCATAGAGTGACGAATAAATTATGCAAAAAAGAAGCAGAGAACTCTGGGTAGTTCTCAAGTTTAGGTGGAAAGCAGCTCCTGGATGGAGCACTCTCAACACCAGCGACACTCTAGATCTGCTCACCTCAAATGTCTGTTTTTCTATCAAAATCTTTAAGCATAGGATTAGCACAGTGCCATCCACGCCGAGATAGAAAAGGACAAAGTATTTTGCCATCTGTACAGCAAAGTCTTTAAGCGTAGGACTAGCACAGTGCTGTCCTTGCCGAGCTGTAAAATGACAAAAGCCAATTACCACTCCAGGCACAGTATTACAGCTTTGAGTTGGTAAAAACCAATCAAGCCAACCTGAAATGAGTAAAAACAACCCCTGACACAGTGTTTCGCTCTAATTAGAGCTCTTCAGAGAGGTATAGCTTTGTCCAGACACAAGGGAGCACCCAGTATAAGACAAAGAAATACCCTTTCAGGCATAGAGTGACGAATAAATTATGCAAAAAAGAAGCAGAGAACTCTGGGTAGTTCTCAAGTTTAGGTGGAAAGCAGCTCCTGTATGGAGCACTCTCAACACCAGCGACACTCTAGATCTGCTCACCTCAAATGTCTGTTTTTCTATCAAAATCTTTAAGCATAGGATTAGCACAGTGCCATCCACGCCGAGATAGAAAAGGACAAAGTCTTTTGCCATTTGTACAGCAAAGTCTTTAAGCATAGGACTAGCACAGTGCTGTCCTTGCCGAGCTGTAAAATGACAAAAGCCAATTACCACTCCAGGCACAGTATTACAGCTTTGAGTTGGTAAAATACCAATCAAGCCAACCTGAAATGAGTAAAAACAACCCCTGACACAGTGTTTCGCTCTAATTAGAGCTCTTCAGAGAGATATAGCTTTGTCCAGACACAAGGGAGCACCCAGTATAAGTCAAAGAAATACCCTTTCAGGCATAGAGTGACGAATAAATTATGCAAAAAAGAAGCAGAGAACTCTGGGTAGTTCTCAAGTTTAGGTGGAAAGCAGCTCCTGTATGGAGCACTCTCAACACCAGCGACACTCTAGATCTGCTCACCTCAAATGTCTGTTTTTCTATCAAAATCTTTAAGCATAGGATTAGCACAGTGCCATCCACGCCGAGATAGAAAAGGACAAAGTCTTTTGCCATTTGTACAGCAAAGTCTTTAAGCGTAGGACTAGCACAGTGCTGTCCTTGCCGAGCTGTAAAATGACAAAAGCCAATTACCACTCCAGGCACAGTATTACAGCTTTGAGTTGGTAAAATACCAATCAAGCCAACCTGAAATGAGTAAAATCAACCCCTGACACAGTGTTTCGCTCTAATTAGAGCTCTTCAGAGAGGTATAGCTTTGTCCAGACACAAGGGAGCACCTAGTATAAGTCAAAGAAATACCCTTTCAGGCATAGAGTGACGAATAAATTATGCAAAAAAGAAGCAGAGAACTCTGGGTAGTTCTCAAGTTTAGGTGGAAAGCAGCTCCTGTATGGAGCACTCTCAACACCAGCGACACTCTAGATCTGCTCACCTCAAATGTCTGTTTTTCTATCAAAATCTTTAAGCATAGGATTAGCACAGTGCCATCCACGCCGAGATAGAAAAGGACAAAGTCTTTTGCCATTTGTACAGCAAAGTCTTTAAGCATAGGACTAGCACAGTGCTGTCCTTGCCGAGCTGTAAAATGACAAAAGCCAATTACCACTCCAGGCACAGTATTACAGCTTTGAGTTGGTAAAATACCAATCAAGCCAACCTGAAATGAGTAAAAACAACCCCTGACACAGTGTTTCGCTCTAATTAGAGCTCTTCAGAGAGGTATAGCTTTGTCCAGACACAAGGGAGCACCCAGTATAAGTTAAAGAAATACCCTTTCAGGCATAGAGTGACGAATAAATTATGCAAAAAAGAAGCAGAGAACTCTGGGTAGTTCTCAAGTTTAGGTGGAAAGCAGCTCCCGTATGGAGCACTCTCAACACCAGCGACACTCTAGATCTGCTCACCTCAAATGTCTGTTTTTCTATCAAAATCTTTAAGCATAGGATTAGCACAGTGCCATCCACGCCGAGATAGAAAAGGACAAAGTCTTTTGCCATTTGTACAGCAAAGTCTTTAAGCATAGGACTAGCACAGTGCTGTCCTTGCCGAGCTGTAAAATGACAAAAGCCAATTACCACTGCAGGCACAGTATTACAGCTTTGAGTTGGTAAAATACCAATCAAGCCAACCTGAAATGAGTAAAAACAACCCCTGACACAGTGTTTCGCTCTAATTAGAGCTCTTCAGAGAGGTATAGCTTTGTCCAGACACAAGGGAGCACCCAGTATAAGACAAAGAAATACCCTTTCAGGCATAGAGTGACGAATAAATTATGCAAAAAAGAAGCAGAGAACTCTGGGTAGTTCTCAAGTTTAGGTGGAAAGCAGCTCCTGTATGGAGCACTCTCAACACCAGCGACACTCTAGATCTGCTCACCTCAAATGTCTGTTTTTCTATCAAAATCTTTAAGCATAGGATTAGCACAGTGCCATCCACGCCGAGATAGAAAAGGACAAAGTCTTTTGCCATTTGTACAGCAAAGTCTTTAAGCATAGGACTAGCACAGTGCTGTCCTTGCCGAGCTGTAAAATGACAAAAGCCAATTACCACTCCAGGCACAGTATTACAGCTTTGAGTTGGTAAAATACCAATCAAGCCAACCTGAAATGAGTAAAAACAACCCCTGACACAGTGTTTCGCTCTAATTAGAGCTCTTCAGAGAGATATAGCTTTGTCCAGACACAAGGGAGCACCCAGTATAAGTCAAAGAAATACCCTTTCAGGCATAGAGTGACGAATAAATTATGCAAAAAAGAAGCAGAGAACTCTGGGTAGTTCTCAAGTTTAGGTGGAAAGCAGCTCCCGTATGGAGCACTCTCAACACCAGCGACACTCTAGATCTGCTCACCTCAAATGTCTGTTTTTCTATCAAAATCTTTAAGCATAGGATTAGCACAGTGCCATCCACGCCGAGATAGAAAAGGACAAAGTCTTTTGCCATTTGTTCCACAAAGTCTTTAAGCATAGGACTAGCACAGTGCTGTCCTTGCCGAGCTGTAAAATGACAAAAGCCAATTACCACTCCAGGCACAGTATTACAGCTTTGAGTTGGTAAAATACCAATCAAGCCAACCTGAAATGAGTAAAAACAACCCCTGACACAGTGTTTCGCTCTAATTAGAGCTCTTCAGAGAGGTATAGCTTTGTCCAGCCACAAGGGAGCACCCAGTATAAGACAAAGAAATACCCTTTCAGGCATAGAGTGACGAATAAATTATGCAAAAAAGAAGCAGAGAACTCTGGGTAGTTCTCAAGTTTAGGTGGAAAGCAGCTCCTGTATGGAGCACTCTCAACACCAGCGACACTCTAGATCTGCTCACCTCAAATGTCTGTTTTTCTATCAAAATCTTTAAGCATAGGATTAGCACAGTGCCATCCACGCCGAGATAGAAAAGGACAAAGTCTTTTGCCATTTGTACAGCTAAGTCTTTAAGCATAGGACTAGCACAGTGCTGTCCTTGCCGAGCTGTAAAATGACAAAAGCCAATTACCACTCCAGGCACAGTATTACAGCTTTGAGTTGGTAAAATACCAATCAAGCCAACCTGAAATGAGTAAAAACAACCCCTGACACAGTGTTTCGCTCTAATTAGAGCTCTTCAGAGAGATATAGCTTTGTCCAGACACAAGGGAGCACCCAGTATAAGTCAAAGAAATACCCTTTCAGGCATAGAGTGCCGAATAAATTATGCAAAAAAGAAGCAGAGAACTCTGGGTAGTTCTCAAGTTTAGGTGGAAAGCAGCTCCTGTATGGAGCACTCTCAACACCAGCGACACTCTAGATTTGCTCACCTCAAATGTCTGTTTTTCTATCAAAATCTTTAAGCATAGGATTAGCACAGTGCCATCCACGCCGAGATAGAAAAGGACAAAGTCTTTTGCCATTTGTACAGCAAAGTCTTTAAGCGTAGGACTAGCACAGTGCTGTCCTTGCCGAGCTGTAAAATGACAAAAGCCAATTACCACTCCAGGCACAGTATTACAGCTTTGAGTTGGTAAAATACCAATCAAGCCAACCTGAAATGAGTAAAAACAACCCCTGACACAGTGTTTCGCTCTAATTAGAGCTCTTCAGAGAGGTATAGCTTTGTCCAGACACAAGGGAGCACCCAGTATAAGACAAAGAAATACCCTTTCAGGCATAGAGTGACGAATAAATTATGCAAAAAAGAAGCAGAGAACTCTGGGTAGTTCTCAAGTTTAGGTGGAAAGCAGCTCCTGTATGGAGCACTCTCAACACCAGCGACACTCTAGATCTGCTCACCTCAAATGTCTGTTTTTCTATCAAAATCTTTAAGCATAGGATTAGCACAGTGCCATCCACGCCGAGATAGAAAAGGACAAAGTCTTTTGCCATTTGTACAGCAAAGTCTTTAAGCATAGGACTAGCACAGTGCTGTCCTTGCCGAGCTGTAAAATGACAAAAGCCAATTACCACTCCAGGCACAGTATTACAGCTTTGAGTTGGTAAAATACCAATCAAGCCAACCTGAAATGAGTAAAAACAACCCCTGACACAGTGTTTCGCTCTAATTAGAGCTCTTCAGAGAGGTATAGCTTTGTCCAGACACAAGGGAGCACCCAGTATAAGTCAAAGAAATACCCTTTCAGGCATAGAGTGACGAATAAATTATGCAAAAAAGAAGCAGAGAACTCTGGGTAGTTCTCAAGTTTAGGTGGAAAGCAGCTCCCGTATGGAGCACTCTCAACACCAGCGACAGTCTAGATCTGCTCACCTCAAATGGCTGTTTTTCTATCAAAATCTTTAAGCATAGGATTAGCACAGTGCCATCCACGCCGAGATAGAAAAGGACAAAGTCTTTTGCCATTTGTACAGCAAAGTCTTTAAGCATAGGACTAGCACAGTGCTGTCCTTGCCGAGCTGTAAAATGACAAAAGCCAATTACCACTCCAGGCACAGTATTACAGCTTTGAGTTGGTAAAATACCAATCAAGCCAACCTGAAATGAGTAAAAACAACCCCTGACACAGTGTTTCGCTCTAATTAGAGCTCTTCAGAGAGGTATAGCTTTGTCCAGACACAAGGGAGCACCCAGTATAAGTCAAAGAAATACCCTTTCAGGCATAGAGTGACAAATAAATTATGCAAAAAAGAAGCAGAGAACTCTGGGTAGTTCTCAAGTTTAGGTGGAAAGCAGCTCCCGTATGGAGCACTCTCAACACCAGCGACACTCTAGATCTGCTCACCTCAAATGTCTGTTTTTCTATCAAAATCTTTAAGCATAGGATTAGCACACTGCCATCCACGCCGAGATAGAAAAGGACAAAGTCTTTTGCCATTTGTACAGCAAAGTCTTTAAGCATAGGACTAGCACAGTGCTGTCCTTGCCGAGCTGTAAAATGACAAAAGCCAATTACCACTCCAGGCAGAGTATTACAGCTTTGAGTTGGTAAAATACCAATCAAGCCAACCTGAAATGAGTAAAAACAACCCCTGACACAGTGTTTCGCTCTAATTAGAGCTCTTCAGAGAGGTATAGCTTTGTCCAGACACAAGGGAGCACCCAGTATAAGTCAAAGAAATACCCTTTCAGGCATAGAGTGACGAATAAATTATGCAAAAAAGAAGCAGAGAACTCTGGGTAGTTCTCAAGTTTAGGTGGAAAGCAGCTCCCGTATGGAGCACTCTCAACACCAGCGACACTCTAGATCTGCTCACCTCAAATGTCTGTTTTTCTATCAAAATCTTTAAGCATAGGATTAGCACAGTGCCATCCACGCCGAGATAGAAAAGGACAAAGTCTTTTGCCATTTGTACAGCAAAGTCTTTAAGCATAGGACTAGCACAGTGCTGTCCTTGCCGAGCTGTAAAATGACAAAAGCCAATTACCACTCCAGGCAGAGTATTACAGCTTTGAGTTGGTAAAATACCAATCAAGCCAACCTGAAATGAGTAAAAACAACCCCTGACACAGTGTTTCGCTCTAATTAGAGCTCTTCAGAGAGGTATAGCTTTGTCCAGACACAAGGGAGCACCCAGTATAAGTCAAAGAAATACCCTTTCAGGTATAGAGTGACGAATAAATTATGCAAAAAAGAAGCAGAGAACTCTGGGTAGTTCTCAAGTTTAGGTGGAAAGCAGCTCCTGTATGGAGCACTCTCAACACCAGCGACACTCTAGATCTGCTCACCTCAAATGTCTGTTTTTCTATCAAAATCTTTAAGCATAGGATTAGCACAGTGCCATCCACGCCGAGATAGAAAAGGACAAAGTCTTTTGCCATTTGTACAGCAAAGTCTTTAAGCAAAGGACTAGCACAGTGCTGTCCTTGCCGAGCTGTAAAATGACAAAAGCCAATTACCACTCCAGGCACAGTATTACAGCTTTGAGTTGGTAAAATACCAATCAAGCCAACCTGAAATGAGTAAAAACAACCCCTGACACAGTGTTTCGCTCTAATTAGAGCTCTTCAGAGAGGTATAGCTTTGTCCAGACACAAGGGAGCACCCAGTATAAGTCAAAGAAATACCCTTTCAGGCATAGAGTGACGAATAAATTATGCAAAAAAGAAGCAGAGAACTCTGGGTAGTTCTCAAGTTTAGGTGGAAAGCAGCTCCTGGATGGAGCACTCTCAACACCAGCGACACTCTAGATCTGCTCACCTCAAATGTCTGTTTTTCTATCAAAATCTTTAAGCATAGGATTAGCACAGTGCCATCCACGCCGATATAGAAAAGGACAAAGTATTTTGCCATCTGTACAGCAAAGTCTTTAAGCATAGGACTAGCACAGTGCTGTCCTTGCCGAGCTGTAAAATGACAAAAGCCAATTACCACTCCAGGCACAGTATTACAGCTTTGAGTTCGTAAAATACCAATCAAGCCAACCTGAAATGAGTAAAAACAATCCCTGACACAGTGTTTCGCTCTAATTAGAGCTCTTCAGAGAGGTATAGCTTTGTCCAGACACAAGGGAGCACCCAGTATAAGTCAAAGAAATACCCTTTCAGGCATAGAGTGACGAATAAATTATGCAAAAAAGAAGCAGAGAACTCTGGGTAGTTCTCAAGTTTAGGTGGAAAGCAGCTCCTGTATGGAGCACTCTCAACACCAGCGACACTCTAGATCTGCTCACCTCAAATGTCTGTTTTTCTATCAAAATCTTTAAGCATAGGATTAGCACAGTGCCATCCACGCCGAGATAGAAAAGGACAAAGTCTTTTGCCATTTGTACAGCAAAGTCTTTAAGCATAGGACTAGCACAGTGCTGTCCTTGCCGAGCTGTAAAATGACAAAAGCCAATTACCACTCCAGGCACAGTATTACAGCTTTGAGTTGGTAAAATACCAATCAAGCCAACCTGAAATGAGTAAAAACAACCCCTGACACAGTGTTTTGCTCTAATTAGAGCTCTTCAGAGAGGTATAGCTTTGTCCAGACAAAAGGGAGCACCCAGTATAAGTCAAAGAAATACCCTTTCAGGCATAGAGTGACGAATAAATTATGCAAAAAAGAAGCAGAGAACTCTGGGTAGTTCTCAAGTTTAGGTGGAAAGCAGCTCCTGTATGGAGCACTCTCAACACCAGCGACACTCTAGATCTGCTCACCTCAAATGTCTGTTTTTCTATCAAAATCTTTAAGCATAGGATTGGCACAGTGCCATCCACGCCGAGATAGAAAAGGACAAAGTCTTTTGCCATTTGTACAGCAAAGTCTTTAAGCATAGGACTAGCACAGTGCTGTCCTTGCCGAGCTGTAAAATGACAAAAGCCAATTACCACTCCAGGCACAGTATTACAGCTTTGAGTTGGTAAAATACCAATCAAGCCAACCTGAAATGAGTAAAAACAACCCCTGACACAGTGTTTTGCTCTAATTAGAGCTCTTCAGAGAGGTATAGCTTTGTCCAGACACAAGGGAGCACCCAGTATAAGTCAAAGAAATACCCTTTCAGGCATAGAGTGATGAATAAATTATGCAAAAAAGAAGCAGAGAACTCTGGGTAGTTCTCAAGTTTAGGTGGAAAGCAGCTCCTGTATGGAGCACTCTCAACACCAGCGACACTCTAGATCTGCTCACCTCAAATGTCTGTTTTTCTATCAAAATCTTTAAGCATAGGATTAGCACAGTGCCATCCACGCCGAGATAGAAAAGGACAAAGTCTTTTGCCATTTGTACAGCAAAGTCTTTAAGCATAGGACTAGCACAGTGCTGTCCTTGCCGAGCTGTAAAATGACAAAAGCCAATTACCACTCCAGGCACAGTATTACAGCTTTGAGTTGGTAAAATACCAATCAAGCCAACCTGAAATGAGTAAAAACAACCCCTGACACAGTGTTTCGCTCTAATTAGAGCTCTTCAGAGAGGTATAGCTTTGTCCAGACACAAGGGAGCACCCAGTATAAGTCAAAGAAATACCCTTTCAGGCATAGAGTGACGAATAAATTATGCAAAAAAGAAGCAGAGAACTCTGGGTAGTTCTCAAGTTTAGGTGGAAAGCAGCTCCCGTATGGAGCACTCTCAACACCAGCGACAGTCTAGATCTGCTCACCTCAAATGTCTGTTTTTCTATCAAAATCTTTAAGCATAGGATTAGCACAGTGCCATCCACGCCGAGATAGAAAAGGACAAAGTCTTTTGCCATTTGTACAGCAAAGTCTTTAAGCATAGGACTAGCACAGTGCTGTCCTTGCCGAGCTGTAAAATGACAAAAGCCAATTACCACTCCAGGCACAGTATTACAGCTTTGAGTTGGTAAAATACCAATCAAGCCAACCTGAAATGAGTAAAAACAACCCCTGACACAGTGTTTCGCTCTAATTAGAGCTCTTCAGAGAGGTATAGCTTTGTCCAGACACAAGGGAGCACCCAGTATAAGTCAAAGAAATACCCTTTCAGGCATAGAGTGACAAATAAATTATGCAAAAAAGAAGCAGAGAACTCTGGGTAGTTCTCAAGTTTAGGTGGAAAGCAGCTCCCGTATGGAGCACTCTCAACACCAGCGACACTCTAGATCTGCTCACCTCAAATGTCTGTTTTTCTATCAAAATCTTTAAGCATAGGATTAGCACAGTGCCATCCACGCCGAGATAGAAAAGGACAAAGTCTTTTGCCATTTGTACAGCAAAGTCTTTAAGCATAGGACTAGCACAGTGCTGTCCTTGCCGAGCTGTAAAATGACAAAAGCCAATTACCACTCCAGGCAGAGTATTACAGCTTTGAGTTGGTAAAATACCAATCAAGCCAACCTGAAATGAGTAAAAACAACCCCTGACACAGTGTTTCGCTCTAATTAGAGCTCTTCAGAGAGGTATAGCTTTGTCCAGACACAAGGGAGCACCCAGTATAAGTCAAAGAAATACCCTTTCAGGCATAGAGTGACGAATAAATTATGCAAAAAAGAAGCAGAGAACTCTGGGTAGTTCTCAAGTTTAGGTGGAAAGCAGCTCCCGTATGGAGCACTCTCAACACCAGCGACACTCTAGATCTGCTCACCTCAAATGTCTGTTTTTCTATCAAAATCTTTAAGCATAGGATTAGCACAGTGCCATCCACGCCGAGATAGAAAAGGACAAAGTCTTTTGCCATTTGTACAGCAAAGTCTTTAAGCATAGGACTAGCACAGTGCTGTCCTTGCCGAGCTGTAAAATGACAAAAGCCAATTACCACTCCAGGCAGAGTATTACAGCTTTGAGTTCGTAAAATACCAATCAAGCCAACCTGAAATGAGTAAAAACAACCCCTGACACAGTGTTTCGCTCTAATTAGAGCTCTTCAGAGAGGTATAGCTTTGTCCAGACACAAGGGAGCACCCAGTATAAGTCAAAGAAATACCCTTTCAGGCATAGAGTGACGAATAAATTATGCAAAAAAGAAGCAGAGAACTCTGGGCAGTTCTCAAGTTTAGGTGGAAAGCAGCTCCTGTATGGAGCACTCTCAACACCAGCGACACTCTAGATCTGCTCACCTCAAATGTCTGTTTTTCTATCAAAATCTTTAAGCATAGGATTAGCACAGTGCCATCCACACCAAGATAGAAAAGGACAAAGTATTTTGCCATTTGTACAGCAAAATCTTTAAGCATAGGATTAGCACAGTGCCATCCACGCCGAGATAGAAAAGGACAAAGTCTTTTGCCATTTGTACAGCAAAGTCTTTAAGCATAGGACTAGCACAGTGCTGTCCTTGCCGAGCTGTAAAATGACAAAAGCCAATTACCACTCCAGGCAGAGTATTACAGCTTTGAGTTGGTAAAATACCAATCAAGCCAACCTGAAATGAGTAAAAACAACCCCTGACACAGTGTTTCGCTCTAATTAGAGCTCTTCAGAGAGGTATAGCTTTGTCCAGACACAAGGGAGCACCCAGTATAAGTCAAAGAAATACCCTTTCAGGCATAGAGTGACGAATAAATTATGCAAAAAAGAAGCAGAGAACTCTGGGTAGTTCTCAAGTTTAGGTGGAAAGCAGCTCCCGTATGGAGCACTCTCAACACCAGCGACACTCTAGATCTGCTCACCTCAAATGTCTGTTTTTCTATCAAAATCTTTAAGCATAGGATTAGCACAGTGCCATCCACGCCGAGATAGAAAAGGACAAAGTCTTTTGCCATTTGTACAGCAAAGTCTTTAAGCATAGGACTAGCACAGTGCTGTCCTTGCCGAGCTGTAAAATGACAAAAGCCAATTACCACTCCAGGCAGAGTATTACAGCTTTGAGTTCGTAAAATACCAATCAAGCCAACCTGAAATGAGTAAAAACAACCCCTGACACAGTGTTTCGCTCTAATTAGAGCTCTTCAGAGAGGTATAGCTTTGTCCAGACACAAGGGAGCACCCAGTATAAGTCAAAGAAATACCCTTTCAGGCATAGAGTGACGAATAAATTATGCAAAAAAGAAGCAGAGAACTCTGGGCAGTTCTCAAGTTTAGGTGGAAAGCAGCTCCTGTATGGAGCACTCTCAACACCAGCGACACTCTAGATCTGCTCACCTCAAATGTCTGTTTTTCTATCAAAATCTTTAAGCATAGGATTAGCACAGTGCCATCCACACCAAGATAGAAAAGGACAAAGTATTTTGCCATTTGTACAGCAAAGTCTTTAAGCATAGGACTAGCACAGTGCTGTCCTCGCCGAGCTGTAAAATGACAAAAGCCAATTACCACTCCAGGCACAATATTACAGCTTTGAGTTCGTAAAATACCAATCAAGCCAACCTGAAATGAGTAAAAACAACCCCTGACACAGTGTTTCGCTCTTCAGAGAGGTATAGCTTTGTCCAGACACAAGGGAGCACCCAGTATAAGTCAAAGAAATACCCTTTCAGGTATAGAGTGACGAATAAATTATGCAAAAAAGAAGCAGAGAACTCTGGGTAGTTCTCAAGTTTAGGTGGAAAGCAGCTCCTGTATGGAGCACTCTCAACACCAGCGACACTCTAGATCTGCTCACCTCAAATGTCTGTTTTTCTATCAAAATCTTTAAGCATAGGATTAGCACAGTGCCATCCACGCCGATATAGAAAAGGACAAAGTATTTTGCCATCTGTACAGCAAAGTCTTTAAGCATAGGACTAGCACAGTGCTGTCCTTGCCGAGCTGTAAAATGACAAAAGCCAATTACCACTCCAGGCACAGTATTACAGCTTTGAGTTCGTAAAATACCAATCAAGCCAACCTGAAATGAGTAAAAACAATCCCTGACACAGTGTTTCGCTCTAATTAGAGCTCTTCAGAGAGGTATAGCTTTGTCCAGACACAAGGGAGCACCCAGTATAAGTCAAAGAAATACCCTTTCAGGCATAGAGTGACGAATAAATTATGCAAAAAAGAAGCAGAGAACTCTGGGTAGTTCTCAAGTTTAGGTGGAAAGCAGCTCCTGTATGGAGCACTCTCAACACCAGCGACACTCTAGATCTGCTCACCTCAAATGTCTGTTTTTCTATCAAAATCTTTAAGCATAGGATTAGCACAGTGCCATCCACGCCGAGATAGAAAAGGACAAAGTCTTTTGCCATTTGTACAGCAAAGTCTTTAAGCATAGGACTAGCACAGTGCTGTCCTTGCCGAGCTGTAAAATGACAAAAGCCAATTACCACTCCAGGCACAGTATTACAGCTTTGAGTTGGTAAAATACCAATCAAGCCAACCTGAAATGAGTAAAAACAACCCCTGACACAGTGTTTTGCTCTAATTAGAGCTCTTCAGAGAGGTATAGCTTTGTCCAGACAAAAGGGAGCACCCAGTATAAGTCAAAGAAATACCCTTTCAGGCATAGAGTGACGAATAAATTATGCAAAAAAGAAGCAGAGAACTCTGGGTAGTTCTCAAGTTTAGGTGGAAAGCAGCTCCTGTATGGAGCACTCTCAACACCAGCGACACTCTAGATCTGCTCACCTCAAATGTCTGTTTTTCTATCAAAATCTTTAAGCATAGGATTGGCACAGTGCCATCCACGCCGAGATAGAAAAGGACAAAGTCTTTTGCCATTTGTACAGCAAAGTCTTTAAGCATAGGACTAGCACAGTGCTGTCCTTGCCGAGCTGTAAAATGACAAAAGCCAATTACCACTCCAGGCACAGTATTACAGCTTTGAGTTGGTAAAATACCAATCAAGCCAACCTGAAATGAGTAAAAACAACCCCTGACACAGTGTTTTGCTCTAATTAGAGCTCTTCAGAGAGGTATAGCTTTGTCCAGACACAAGGGAGCACCCAGTATAAGTCAAAGAAATACCCTTTCAGGCATAGAGTGATGAATAAATTATGCAAAAAAGAAGCAGAGAACTCTGGGTAGTTCTCAAGTTTAGGTGGAAAGCAGCTCCTGTATGGAGCACTCTCAACACCAGCGACACTCTAGATCTGCTCACCTCAAATGTCTGTTTTTCTATCAAAATCTTTAAGCATAGGATTAGCACAGTGCCATCCACGCCGAGATAGAAAAGGACAAAGTCTTTTGCCATTTGTACAGCAAAGTCTTTAAGCATAGGACTAGCACAGTGCTGTCCTTGCCGAGCTGTAAAATGACAAAAGCCAATTACCACTCCAGGCACAGTATTACAGCTTTGAGTTGGTAAAATACCAATCAAGCCATCCTGAAATGAGTAAAATCAACCCCTGACACAGTGTTTCGCTCTAATTAGAGCTCTTCAGAGAGGTATAGCTTTGTCCAGACACAAGGGAGCACCCAGTATAAGTCAAAGAAATACCCTTTCAGGCATAGAGTGACGAATAAATTATGCAAAAAAGAAGCAGAGAACTCTGGGTAGTTCTCAAGTTTAGGTGGAAAGCAGCTCCTGTATGGAGCACTCTCAACACCAGCGACACTCTAGATCTGCTCACCTCAAATGTCTGTTTTTCTATCAAAATCTTTAAGCATAGGATTAGCACAGTGCCATCCACGCCGAGATAGAAAAGGACAAAGTCTTTTGCCATTTGTACAGCAAAGTCTTTAAGCATAGGACTAGCACAGTGCTGTCCTTGCCGAGCTGTAAAATGACAAAAGCCAATTACCACTCCAGGCAGAGTATTACAGCTTTGAGTTGGTAAAATACCAATCAAGCCAACCTGAAATGAGTAAAAACAACCCCTGACACAGTGTTTCGCTCTAATTAGAGCTCTTCAGAGAGGTATAGCTTTGTCCAGACACAAGGGAGCACCCAGTATAAGTCAAAGAAATACCCTTTCAGGCATAGAGTGACGAATAAATTATGCAAAAAAGAAGCAGAGAACTCTGGGTAGTTCTCAAGTTTAGGTGGAAAGCAGCTCCCGTATGGAGCACTCTCAACACCAGCGACACTCTAGATCTGCTCACCTCAAATGTCTGTTTTTCTATCAAAATCTTTAAGCATAGGATTAGCACAGTGCCATCCACGCCGAGATAGAAAAGGACAAAGTCTTTTGCCATTTGTACAGCAAAGTCTTTAAGCATAGGACTAGCACAGTGCTGTCCTTGCCGAGCTGTAAAATGACAAAAGCCAATTACCACTCCAGGCAGAGTATTACAGCTTTGAGTTCGTAAAATACCAATCAAGCCAACCTGAAATGAGTAAAAACAACCCCTGACACAGTGTTTCGCTCTAATTAGAGCTCTTCAGAGAGGTATAGCTTTGTCCAGACACAAGGGAGCACCCAGTATAAGTCAAAGAAATACCCTTTCAGGCATAGAGTGACGAATAAATTATGCAAAAAAGAAGCAGAGAACTCTGGGCAGTTCTCAAGTTTAGGTGGAAAGCAGCTCCTGTATGGAGCACTCTCAACACCAGCGACACTCTAGATCTGCTCACCTCAAATGTCTGTTTTTCTATCAAAATCTTTAAGCATAGGATTAGCACAGTGCCATCCACACCAAGATAGAAAAGGACAAAGTATTTTGCCATTTGTACAGCAAAGTCTTTAAGCATAGGACTAGCACAGTGCTGTCCTCGCCGAGCTGTAAAATGACAAAAGCCAATTACCACTCCAGGCACAATATTACAGCTTTGAGTTCGTAAAATACCAATCAAGCCAACCTGAAATGAGTAAAAACAACCCCTGACACAGTGTTTCGCTCTTCAGAGAGGTATAGCTTTGTCCAGACACAAGGGAGCACCCAGTATAAGTCAAAGAAATACCCTTTCAGGTATAGAGTGACGAATAAATTATGCAAAAAAGAAGCAGAGAACTCTGGGTAGTTCTCAAGTTTAGGTGGAAAGCAGCTCCTGTATGGAGCACTCTCAACACCAGCGACACTCTAGATCTGCTCACCTCAAATGTCTGTTTTTCTATCAAAATCTTTAAGCATAGGATTAGCACAGTGCCATCCACGCCGAGATAGAAAAGGACAAAGTCTTTTGCCATTTGTACAGCAAAGTCTTTAAGCAAAGGACTAGCACAGTGCTGTCCTTGCCGAGCTGTAAAATGACAAAAGCCAATTACCACTCCAGGCACAGTATTACAGCTTTGAGTTGGTAAAATACCAATCAAGCCAACCTGAAATGAGTAAAAACAACCCCTGACACAGTGTTTCGCTCTAATTAGAGCTCTTCAGAGAGGTATAGCTTTGTCCAGACACAAGGGAGCACCCAGTATAAGTCAAAGAAATACCCTTTCAGGCATAGAGTGACGAATAAATTATGCAAAAAAGAAGCAGAGAACTCTGGGTAGTTCTCAAGTTTAGGTGGAAAGCAGCTCCTGGATGGAGCACTCTCAACACCAGCGACACTCTAGATCTGCTCACCTCAAATGTCTGTTTTTCTATCAAAATCTTTAAGCATAGGATTAGCACAGTGCCATCCACGCCGATATAGAAAAGGACAAAGTATTTTGCCATCTGTACAGCAAAGTCTTTAAGCATAGGACTAGCACAGTGCTGTCCTTGCCGAGCTGTAAAATGACAAAAGCCAATTACCACTCCAGGCACAGTATTACAGCTTTGAGTTCGTAAAATACCAATCAAGCCAACCTGAAATGAGTAAAAACAATCCCTGACACAGTGTTTCGCTCTAATTAGAGCTCTTCAGAGAGGTATAGCTTTGTCCAGACAAAAGGGAGCACCCAGTATAAGTCAAAGAAATACCCTTTCAGGCATAGAGTGACGAATAAATTATGCAAAAAAGAAGCAGAGAACTCTGGGTAGTTCTCAAGTTTAGGTGGAAAGCAGCTCCTGTATGGAGCACTCTCAACACCAGCGACACTCTAGATCTGCTCACCTCAAATGTCTGTTTTTCTATCAAAATCTTTAAGCATAGGATTGGCACAGTGCCATCCACTCCGAGATAGAAAAGGACAAAGTCTTTTGCCATTTGTACAGCAAAGTCTTTAAGCATAGGACTAGCACAGTGCTGTCCTTGCCGAGCTGTAAAATGACAAAAGCCAATTACCACTCCAGGCACAGTATTACAGCTTTGAGTTGGTAAAATACCAATCAAGCCAACCTGAAATGAGTAAAAACAACCCCTGACACAGTGTTTTGCTCTAATTAGAGCTCTTCAGAGAGGTATAGCTTTGTCCAGACACAAGGGAGCACCCAGTATAAGTCAAAGAAATACCCTTTCAGGCATAGAGTGATGAATAAATTATGCAAAAAAGAAGCAGAGAACTCTGGGTAGTTCTCAAGTTTAGGTGGAAAGCAGCTCCTGTATGGAGCACTCTCAACACCAGCGACACTCTAGATCTGCTCACCTCAAATGTCTGTTTTTCTATCAAAATCTTTAAGCATAGGATTAGCACAGTGCCATCCACGCCGAGATAGAAAAGGACAAAGTCTTTTGCCATTTGTACAGCAAAGTCTTTAAGCATAGGACTAGCACAGTGCTGTCCTTGCCGAGCTGTAAAATGACAAAAGCCAATTACCACTCCAGGCACAGTATTACAGCTTTGAGTTGGTAAAATACCAATCAAGCCAACCTGAAATGAGTAAAATCAACCCCTGACACAGTGTTTCGCTCTAATTAGAGCTCTTCAGAGAGGTATAGCTTTGTCCAGACACAAGGGAGCACCCAGTATAAGTCAAAGAAATACCCTTTCAGGCATAGAGTGACGAATAAATTATGCAAAAAAGAAGCAGAGAACTCTGGGTAGTTCTCAAGTTTAGGTGGAAAGCAGCTCCTGTATGGAGCACTCTCAACACCAGCGACACTCTAGATCTGCTCACCTCAAATGTCTGTTTTTCTATCAAAATCTTTAAGCATAGGATTAGCACAGTGCCATCCACGCCGAGATAGAAAAGGACAAAGTCTTTTGCCATTTGTACAGCAAAGTCTTTAAGCATACGACTAGCACAGTGCTGTCCTTGCCGAGCTGTAAAATGACAAAAGCCAATTACCACTCCAGGCACAGTATTACAGCTTTGAGTTCGTAAAATACCAATCAAGCCAACCTGAAATGAGTAAAAACAACCCCTGACACAGTGTTTCGCTCTAATTAGAGCTCTTCAGAGAGGTATAGCTTTGTCCAGACACAAGGGAGCACCCAGTATAAGTCAAAGAAATACCCTTTCAGGCATAGAGTGACGAATAAATTATGCAAAAAAAGAAGCAGAGAACTCTGGGTAGTTCTCAAGTTTAGGTGGAAAGCAGCTCCTGTATGGAGCACTCTCAACACCAGCGACACTCTAGATCTGCTCACCTCAAATGTCTGTTTTTCTATCAAAATCTTTAAGCATCAGATTAGCACAGTGCTATCCACGCCGAGATAGAAAAGGACAAAGTCTTTTGCCATTTGTACAGCAAAGTCTTTAAGCATAGGACTAGCACAGTGCTGTCCTTGCCGAGCTGTAAAATGACAAAAGCCAATTACCACTCCAGGCACAGTATTACAGCTTTGAGTTGGTAAAATACCAATCAAGCCAACCTGAAATGAGTAAAAACAACCCCTGACACAGTGTTTCGCTCTAATTAGAGCTCTTCAGAGAGGTATAGCTTTGTCCAGACACAAGGGAGCACCCAGTATAAGTCAAAGAAATACCCTTTCAGGCATAGAGTGACGAATAAATTATGCAAAAAAGAAGCAGAGAACTCTGGGTAGTTCTCAAGTTTAGGTGGAAAGCAGCTCCTGTATGGAGCACTCTCAACACCAGCGACACTCTAGATCGGCTCACCTCAAATGTCTGTTTTTCTATCAAAATCTTTAAGCATAGGATTAGCACAGTGCCATCCACGCCGAGATAGAAAAGGACAAAGTCTTTTGCCATTTGTACAGCAAAGTCTTTAAGCATAGGACTAGCACAGTGCTGTCCTTGCCGAGCTGTAAAATGACAAAAGCCAATTACCACTCCAGGCACAGTATTACAGCTTTGAGTTGGTAAAATACCAATCAAGCCAACCTGAAATGAGTAAAAACAACCCCTGACACAGTGTTTCGCTCTAATTAGAGCTCTTCAGAGAGGTATAGCTTTGTCGAGACACAAGGGAGCACCCAGTATAAGTCAAAGAAATACCCTTTCAGGCATAGAGTGACGAATAAATTATGCAAAAAAGAAGCAGAGAACTCTGGGTAGTTCTCAAGTTTAGGTGGAAAGCAGCTCCTGTATGGAGCACTCTCAACACCAGCGACACTCTAGATCGGCTCACCTCAAATGTCTGTTTTTCTATCAAAATCTTTCAGCATAGGATTAGCACAGTGCCATCCATGCCGAGATAGAAAAGGACAAAGTCTTTTGCCATTTGTACAGCAAAGTCTTTAAGCATAGGACTAGCACAGTGCTGTCCTTGCCGAGCTGTAAAATGACAAAAGCCAATTACCACTCCAGGCACAGTATTACAGCTTTGAGTTGGTAAAATGCAAATCAAGCCAACCTGAAATGAGTAAAAACAACCCCTGACACAGTGTTTCGCTCTAATTCGAGCTCTTCAGAGAGGTTTAGCTTTGTCCAGACACAAGGGAGCACCCAGTATAAGTCAAAGAAATACCCTTTCAGGCATAGAGTGACGAATAAATTATGCAAAAAAGAAGCAGAGAACTCTGGGTAGTTCTCAAGTTTAGGTGGAAAGCAGCTCCTGTATGGAGCACTCTCAACACCAGCGACACTCTAGATCGGCTCACCTCAAATGTCTGTTTTTCTGTCAAAATCTTTCAGTATAGGATTAGCACAGTGCCATCCACGCCGAGATAGAAAAGGACAAAGTCTTTTGCCATTTGTACAGCAAAGTCTTTAAGCATAGGACTAGCACAGTGCTGTCCTTGCCGAGCTGTAAAATGACAAAAGCCAATTACCACTCCAGGCACAGTATTACAGCTTTGAGTTGGTAAAATACCAATCAAGCCAACCTGAAATGAGTAAAATCAACCCCTGACACAGTGTTTCGCTCTAATTAGAGCTCTTCAGAGAGGTATAGCTTTGTCCAGACACAAGGGAGCACCCAGTATAAGTCAAAGAAATACCCTTTCAGGCATAGAGTGACGAATAAATTATGCAAAAAAGAAGCAGAGAACTCTGGGTAGTTCTCAAGTTTAGGTGGAAAGCAGCTCCTGTATGGAGCACTCTCAACACCAGCGACACTCTAGATCTGCTCACCTCAAATGTCTGTTTTTCTATCAAAATCTTTAAGCATAGGATTAGCACAGTGCCATCCACGCCGAGATAGAAAAGGACAAAGTCTTTTGCCATTTGTACAGCAAAGTCTTTAAGCATAGGACTAGCACAGTGCTGTCCTCGCCGAGCTGTAAAATGACAAAAGCCAATTACCACTCCAGGCACAATATTACAGCTTTGAGTTCGTAAAATACCAATCAAGCCAACCTGAAATGAGTAAAAACAACCCCTGACACAGTGTTACGCTCTTCAGAGAGGTATAGCTTTGTCCAGACACAAGGGAGCACCCAGTATAAGTCAAAGAAATACCCTTTCAGGTATAGAGTGACGAATAAATTATGCAAAAAAGAAGCAGAGAACTCTGGGTAGTTCTCAAGTTTAGGTGGAAAGCAGCTCCTGTATGGAGCACTCTCAACACCAGCGACACTCTAGATCGGCTCACCTCAAATGTCTGTTTTTCTATCAAAATCTTTCAGCATAGGATTAGCACAGTGCCATCCATGCCGAGATAGAAAAGGACAAAGTCTTTTGCCATTTGTACAGCAAAGTCTTTAAGCATAGGACTAGCACAGTGCTGTCCTTGCCGAGCTGTAAAATGACAAAAGCCAATTACCACTCCAGGCACAGTATTACAGCTTTGAGTTGGTAAAATGCAAATCAAGCCAACCTGAAATGAGTAAAAACAACCCCTGACACAGTGTTTCGCTCTAATTAGAGCTCTTCAGAGAGGTTTAGCTTTGTCCAGACACAAGGGAGCACCCAGTATAAGTCAAAGAAATACCCTTTCAGGCATAGAGTGACGAATAAATTATGCAAAAAAGAAGCAGAGAACTCTGGGTAGTTCTCAAGTTTAGGTGGAAAGCAGCTCCTGTATGGAGCACTCTCAACACCAGCGACACTCTAGATCGGCTCACCTCAAATGTCTGTTTTTCTGTCAAAATCTTTCAGTATAGGATTAGCACAGTGCCATCCACGCCGAGATAGAAAAGGACAAAGTATTTTGCCATTTGTACAGCAAAGTCTTTAAGCATAGGACTAGCACAGTGCTGTCCTTGCCGAGCTGTAAAATGACAAAAGCCAATTACCACTCCAGGCACAGTATTACAGCTTTGAGTTGGTAAAATACCAATCAAGCCAACCTGAAATGAGTAAAATCAACCCCTGACACAGTGTTTCGCTCTAATTAGAGCTCTTCAGAGAGGTATAGCTTTGTCCAGACACAAGGGAGCACCCAGTATAAGTCAAAGAAATACCCTTTCAGGCATAGAGTGACGAATAAATTATGCAAAAAAGAAGCAGAGAACTCTGGGTAGTTCTCAAGTTTAGGTGGAAAGCAGCTCCTGTATGGAGCACTCTCAACACCAGCGACACTCTAGATCTGCTCACCTCAAATGTCTGTTTTTCTATCAAAATCTTTAAGCATAGGATTAGCACAGTGCCATCCACGCCGAGATAGAAAAGGACAAAGTCTTTTGCCATTTGTACAGCAAAGTCTTTAAGCATAGGACTAGCACAGTGCTGTCCTCGCCGAGCTGTAAAATGACAAAAGCCAATTACCACTCCAGGCACAATATTACAGCTTTGAGTTCGCAAAATACCAATCAAGCCAACCTGAAATGAGTAAAAACAACCCCTGACACAGTGTTTCGCTCTTCAGAGAGGTATAGCTTTGTCCAGACACAAGGGAGCACCCAGTATAAGTCAAAGAAATACCCTTTCAGGTATAGAGTGACGAATAAATTATGCAAAAAAGAAGCAGAGAACTCTGGGTAGTTCTCAAGTTTAGGTGGAAAGCAGCTCCTGTATGGAGCACTCTCAACACCAGCGACACTCTAGATCTGCTCACCTCAAATGTCTGTTTTTCTATCAAAATCTTTAAGCATAGGATTAGCACAGTGCCATCCACGCCGAGATAGAAAAGGACAAAGTCTTTTGCCATTTGTACAGCAAAGTCTTTAAGCAAAGGACTAGCACAGTGCTGTCCTTGCCGAGCTGTAAAATGACAAAAGCCAATTACCACTCCAGGCACAGTATTACAGCTTTGAGTTGGTAAAATACCAATCAAGCCAACCTGAAATGAGTAAAAACAACCCCTGACACAGTGTTTCGCTCTAATTAGAGCTCTTCAGAGAGGTATAGCTTTGTCCAGACACAAGGGAGCACCCAGTATAAGTCAAAGAAATACCCTTTCAGGCATAGAGTGACGAATAAATTATGCAAAAAAGAAGCAGAGAACTCTGGGTAGTTCTCAAGTTTAGGTGGAAAGCAGCTCCCGTATGGAGCACTCTCAACACCAGCGACACTCTAGATCTGCTCACCTCAAATGTCTGTTTTTCTATCAAAATCTTTAAGCATAGGATTAGCACAGTGCCATCCACGCCGAGATAGAAAAGGACAAAGTCTTTTGCCATTTGTACAGCAAAGTCTTTAAGCATAGGACTAGCACAGTGCTGTCCTTGCCGAGCTGTAAAATGACAAAAGCCAATTACCACTCCAGGCAGAGTATTACAGCTTTGAGTTCGTAAAATACCAATCAAGCCAACCTGAAATGAGTAAAAACAACCCCTGACACAGTGTTTCGCTCTAATTAGAGCTCTTCAGAGAGGTATAGCTTTGTCCAGACACAAGGGAGCACCCAGTATAAGTCAAAGAAATACCCTTTCAGGCATAGAGTGACGAATAAATTATGCAAAAAAGAAGCAGAGAACTCTGGGCAGTTCTCAAGTTTAGGTGGAAAGCAGCTCCTGTATGGAGCACTCTCAACACCAGCGACACTCTAGATCTGCTCACCTCAAATGTCTGTTTTTCTATCAAAATCTTTAAGCATAGGATTAGCACAGTGCCATCCACACCAAGATAGAAAAGGACAAAGTATTTTGCCATTTGTACAGCAAAATCTTTAAGCATAGGATTAGCACAGTGCCATCCACGCCGAGATAGAAAAGGACAAAGTCTTTTGCCATTTGTACAGCAAAGTCTTTAAGCATAGGACTAGCACAGTGCTGTCCTTGCCGAGCTGTAAAATGACAAAAGCCAATTAACACTCCAGGCAGAGTATTACAGCTTTGAGTTGGTAAAATACCAATCAAGCCAACCTGAAATGAGTAAAAACAACCCCTGACACAGTGTTTCGCTCTAATTAGAGCTCTTCAGAGAGGTATAGCTTTGTCCAGACACAAGGGAGCACCCAGTATAAGTCAAAGAAATACCCTTTCAGGCATAGAGTGACGAATAAATTATGCAAAAAAGAAGCAGAGAACTCTGGGTAGTTCTCAAGTTTAGGTGGAAAGCAGCTCCCGTATGGAGCACTCTCAACACCAGCGACACTCTAGATCTGCTCACCTCAAATGTCTGTTTTTCTATCAAAATCTTTAAGCATAGGATTAGCACAGTGCCATCCACGCCGAGATAGAAAAGGACAAAGTCTTTTGCCATTTGTACAGCAAAGTCTTTAAGCATAGGACTAGCACAGTGCTGTCCTTGCCGAGCTGTAAAATGACAAAAGCCAATTACCACTCCAGGCAGAGTATTACAGCTTTGAGTTCGTAAAATACCAATCAAGCCAACCTGAAATGAGTAAAAACAACCCCTGACACAGTGTTTCGCTCTAATTAGAGCTCTTCAGAGAGGTATAGCTTTGTCCAGACACAAGGGAGCACCCAGTATAAGTCAAAGAAATACCCTTTCAGGCATAGAGTGACGAATAAATTATGCAAAAAAGAAGCAGAGAACTCTGGGCAGTTCTCAAGTTTAGGTGGAAAGCAGCTCCTGTATGGAGCACTCTCAACACCAGCGACACTCTAGATCTGCTCACCTCAAATGTCTGTTTTTCTATCAAAATCTTTAAGCATAGGATTAGCACAGTGCCATCCACACCAAGATAGAAAAGGACAAAGTATTTTGCCATTTGTACAGCAAAGTCTTTAAGCATAGGACTAGCACAGTGCTGTCCTCGCCGAGCTGTAAAATGACAAAAGCCAATTACCACTCCAGGCACAATATTACAGCTTTGAGTTCGTAAAATACCAATCAAGCCAACCTGAAATGAGTAAAAACAACCCCTGACACAGTGTTTCGCTCTTCAGAGAGGTATAGCTTTGTCCAGACACAAGGGAGCACCCAGTATAAGTCAAAGAAATACCCTTTCAGGTATAGAGTGACGAATAAATTATGCAAAAAAGAAGCAGAGAACTCTGGGTAGTTCTCAAGTTTAGGTGGAAAGCAGCTCCTGTATGGAGCACTCTCAACACCAGCGACACTCTAGATCTGCTCACCTCAAATGTCTGTTTTTCTATCAAAATCTTTAAGCATAGGATTAGCACAGTGCCATCCACGCCGATATAGAAAAGGACAAAGTATTTTGCCATCTGTACAGCAAAGTCTTTAAGCATAGGACTAGCACAGTGCTGTCCTTGCCGAGCTGTAAAATGACAAAAGCCAATTACCACTCCAGGCACAGTATTACAGCTTTGAGTTCGTAAAATACCAATCAAGCCAACCTGAAATGAGTAAAAACAATCCCTGACACAGTGTTTCGCTCTAATTAGAGCTCTTCAGAGAGGTATAGCTTTGTCCAGACACAAGGGAGCACCCAGTATAAGTCAAAGAAATACCCTTTCAGGCATAGAGTGACGAATAAATTATGCAAAAAAGAAGCAGAGAACTCTGGGTAGTTCTCAAGTTTAGGTGGAAAGCAGCTCCTGTATGGAGCACTCTCAACACCAGCGACACTCTAGATCTGCTCACCTCAAATGTCTGTTTTTCTATCAAAATCTTTAAGCATAGGATTAGCACAGTGCCATCCACGCCGAGATAGAAAAGGACAAAGTCTTTTGCCATTTGTACAGCAAAGTCTTTAAGCATAGGACTAGCACAGTGCTGTCCTTGCCGAGCTGTAAAATGACAAAAGCCAATTACCACTCCAGGCACAGTATTACAGCTTTGAGTTGGTAAAATACCAATCAAGCCAACCTGAAATGAGTAAAAACAACCCCTGACACAGTGTTTTGCTCTAATTAGAGCTCTTCAGAGAGGTATAGCTTTGTCCAGACAAAAGGGAGCACCCAGTATAAGTCAAAGAAATACCCTTTCAGGCATAGAGTGACGAATAAATTATGCAAAAAAGAAGCAGAGAACTCTGGGTAGTTCTCAAGTTTAGGTGGAAAGCAGCTCCTGTATGGAGCACTCTCAACACCAGCGACACTCTAGATCTGCTCACCTCAAATGTCTGTTTTTCTATCAAAATCTTTAAGCATAGGATTGGCACAGTGCCATCCACGCCGAGATAGAAAAGGACAAAGTCTTTTGCCATTTGTACAGCAAAGTCTTTAAGCATAGGACTAGCACAGTGCTGTCCTTGCCGAGCTGTAAAATGACAAAAGCCAATTACCACTCCAGGCACAGTATTACAGCTTTGAGTTGGTAAAATACCAATCAAGCCAACCTGAAATGAGTAAAAACAACCCCTGACACAGTGTTTTGCTCTAATTAGAGCTCTTCAGAGAGGTATAGCTTTGTCCAGACACAAGGGAGCACCCAGTATAAGTCAAAGAAATACCCTTTCAGGCATAGAGTGATGAATAAATTATGCAAAAAAGAAGCAGAGAACTCTGGGTAGTTCTCAAGTTTAGGTGGAAAGCAGCTCCTGTATGGAGCACTCTCAACACCAGCGACACTCTAGATCTGCTCACCTCAAATGTCTGTTTTTCTATCAAAATCTTTAAGCATAGGATTAGCACAGTGCCATCCACGCCGAGATAGAAAAGGACAAAGTCTTTTGCCATTTGTACAGCAAAGTCTTTAAGCATAGGACTAGCACAGTGCTGTCCTTGCCGAGCTGTAAAATGACAAAAGCCAATTACCACTCCAGGCACAGTATTACAGCTTTGAGTTGGTAAAATACCAATCAAGCCAACCTGAAATGAGTAAAATCAACCCCTGACACAGTGTTTCGCTCTAATTAGAGCTCTTCAGAGAGGTATAGCTTTGTCCAGACACAAGGGAGCACCCAGTATAAGTCAAAGAAATACCCTTTCAGGCATAGAGTGACGAATAAATTATGCAAAAAAGAAGCAGAGAACTCTGGGTAGTTCTCAAGTTTAGGTGGAAAGCAGCTCCTGTATGGAGCACTCTCAACACCAGCGACACTCTAGATCTGCTCACCTCAAATGTCTGTTTTTCTATCAAAATCTTTAAGCATAGGATTAGCACAGTGCCATCCACGCCGAGATAGAAAAGGACAAAGTCTTTTGCCATTTGTACAGCAAAGTCTTTAAGCATAGGACTAGCACAGTGCTGTCCTTGCCGAGCTGTAAAATGACAAAAGCCAATTACCACTCCAGGCAGAGTATTACAGCTTTGAGTTGGTAAAATACCAATCAAGCCAACCTGAAATGAGTAAAAACAACCCCTGACACAGTGTTTCGCTCTAATTAGAGCTCTTCAGAGAGGTATAGCTTTGTCCAGACACAAGGGAGCACCCAGTATAAGTCAAAGAAATACCCTTTCAGGCATAGAGTGACGAATAAATTATGCAAAAAAGAAGCAGAGAACTCTGGGTAGTTCTCAAGTTTAGGTGGAAAGCAGCTCCCGTATGGAGCACTCTCAACACCAGCGACACTCTAGATCTGCTCACCTCAAATGTCTGTTTTTCTATCAAAATCTTTAAGCATAGGATTAGCACAGTGCCATCCACGCCGAGATAGAAAAGGACAAAGTCTTTTGCCATTTGTACAGCAAAGTCTTTAAGCATAGGACTAGCACAGTGCTGTCCTTGCCGAGCTGTAAAATGACAAAAGCCAATTACCACTCCAGGCAGAGTATTACAGCTTTGAGTTCGTAAAATACCAATCAAGCCAACCTGAAATGAGTAAAAACAACCCCTGACACAGTGTTTCGCTCTAATTAGAGCTCTTCAGAGAGGTATAGCTTTGTCCAGACACAAGGGAGCACCCAGTATAAGTCAAAGAAATACCCTTTCAGGCATAGAGTGACGAATAAATTATGCAAAAAAGAAGCAGAGAACTCTGGGCAGTTCTCAAGTTTAGGTGGAAAGCAGCTCCTGTATGGAGCACTCTCAACACCAGCGACACTCTAGATCTGCTCACCTCAAATGTCTGTTTTTCTATCAAAATCTTTAAGCATAGGATTAGCACAGTGCCATCCACACCAAGATAGAAAAGGACAAAGTATTTTGCCATTTGTACAGCAAAGTCTTTAAGCATAGGACTAGCACAGTGCTGTCCTCGCCGAGCTGTAAAATGACAAAAGCCAATTACCACTCCAGGCACAATATTACAGCTTTGAGTTCGTAAAATACCAATCAAGCCAACCTGAAATGAGTAAAAACAACCCCTGACACAGTGTTTCGCTCTTCAGAGAGGTATAGCTTTGTCCAGACACAAGGGAGCACCCAGTATAAGTCAAAGAAATACCCTTTCAGGTATAGAGTGACGAATAAATTATGCAAAAAAGAAGCAGAGAACTCTGGGTAGTTCTCAAGTTTAGGTGGAAAGCAGCTCCTGTATGGAGCACTCTCAACACCAGCGACACTCTAGATCTGCTCACCTCAAATGTCTGTTTTTCTATCAAAATCTTTAAGCATAGGATTAGCACAGTGCCATCCACGCCGAGATAGAAAAGGACAAAGTCTTTTGCCATTTGTACAGCAAAGTCTTTAAGCAAAGGACTAGCACAGTGCTGTCCTTGCCGAGCTGTAAAATGACAAAAGCCAATTACCACTCCAGGCACAGTATTACAGCTTTGAGTTGGTAAAATACCAATCAAGCCAACCTGAAATGAGTAAAAACAACCCCTGACACAGTGTTTCGCTCTAATTAGAGCTCTTCAGAGAGGTATAGCTTTGTCCAGACACAAGGGAGCACCCAGTATAAGTCAAAGAAATACCCTTTCAGGCATAGAGTGACGAATAAATTATGCAAAAAAGAAGCAGAGAACTCTGGGTAGTTCTCAAGTTTAGGTGGAAAGCAGCTCCTGGATGGAGCACTCTCAACACCAGCGACACTCTAGATCTGCTCACCTCAAATGTCTGTTTTTCTATCAAAATCTTTAAGCATAGGATTAGCACAGTGCCATCCACGCCGATATAGAAAAGGACAAAGTATTTTGCCATCTGTACAGCAAAGTCTTTAAGCATAGGACTAGCACAGTGCTGTCCTTGCCGAGCTGTAAAATGACAAAAGCCAATTACCGCTCCAGGCACAGTATTACAGCTTTGAGTTCGTAAAATACCAATCAAGCCAACCTGAAATGAGTAAAAACAATCCCTGACACAGTGTTTCGCTCTAATTAGAGCTCTTCAGAGAGGTATAGCTTTGTCCAGACACAAGGGAGCACCCAGTATAAGTCAAAGAAATACCCTTTCAGGCATAGAGTGACGAATAAATTATGCAAAAAAGAAGCAGAGAACTCTGGGTAGTTCTCAAGTTTAGGTGGAAAGCAGCTCCTGTATGGAGCACTCTCAACACCAGCGACACTCTAGATCTGCTCACCTCAAATGTCTGTTTTTCTATCAAAATCTTTAAGCATAGGATTAGCACAGTGCCATCCACGCCGAGATAGAAAAGGACAAAGTCTTTTGCCATTTGTACAGCAAAGTCTTTAAGCATAGGACTAGCACAGTGCTGTCCTTGCCGAGCAGTAAAATGACAAAAGCCAATTACCACTCCAGGCACAGTATTACAGCTTTGAGTTGGTAAAATACCAATCAAGCCAACCTGAAATGAGTAAAAACAACCCCTGACACAGTGTTTTGCTCTAATTAGAGCTCTTCAGAGAGGTATAGCTTTGTCCAGACAAAAGGGAGCACCCAGTATAAGTCAAAGAAATACCCTTTCAGGCATAGAGTGACGAATAAATTATGCAAAAAAGAAGCAGAGAACTCTGGGTAGTTCTCAAGTTTAGGTGGAAAGCAGCTCCTGTATGGAGCACTCTCAACACCAGCGACACTCTAGATCTGCTCACCTCAAATGTCTGTTTTTCTATCAAAATCTTTAAGCATAGGATTGGCACAGTGCCATCCACTCCGAGATAGAAAAGGACAAAGTCTTTTGCCATTTGTACAGCAAAGTCTTTAAGCATAGGACTAGCACAGTGCTGTCCTTGCCGAGCTGTAAAATGACAAAAGCCAATTACCACTCCAGGCACAGTATTACAGCTTTGAGTTGGTAAAATACCAATCAAGCCAACCTGAAATGAGTAAAAACAACCCCTGACACAGTGTTTTGCTCTAATTAGAGCTCTTCAGAGAGGTATAGCTTTGTCCAGACACAAGGGAGCACCCAGTATAAGTCAAAGAAATACCCTTTCAGGCATAGAGTGATGAATAAATTATGCAAAAAAGAAGCAGAGAACTCTGGGTAGTTCTCAAGTTTAGGTGGAAAGCAGCTCCTGTATGGAGCACTCTCAACACCAGCGACACTCTAGATCTGCTCACCTCAAATGTCTGTTTTTCTATCAAAATCTTTAAGCATAGGATTAGCACAGTGCCATCCACGCCGAGATAGAAAAGGACAAAGTCTTTTGCCATTTGTACAGCAAAGTCTTTAAGCATAGGACTAGCACAGTGCTGTCCTTGCCGAGCTGTAAAATGACAAAAGCCAATTACCACTCCAGGCACAGTATTACAGCTTTGAGTTGGTAAAATACCAATCAAGCCAACCTGAAATGAGTAAAATCAACCCCTGACACAGTGTTTCGCTCTAATTAGAGCTCTTCAGAGAGGTATAGCTTTGTCCAGACACAAGGGAGCACCCAGTATAAGTCAAAGAAATACCCTTTCAGGCATAGAGTGACGAATAAATTATGCAAAAAAGAAGCAGAGAACTCTGGGTAGTTCTCAAGTTTAGGTGGAAAGCAGCTCCTGTATGGAGCACTCTCAACACCAGCGACACTCTAGATCTGCTCACCTCAAATGTCTGTTTTTCTATCAAAATCTTTAAGCATAGGATTAGCACAGTGCCATCCACGCCGAGATAGAAAAGGACAAAGTCTTTTGCCATTTGTACAGCAAAGTCTTTAAGCATACGACTAGCACAGTGCTGTCCTTGCCGAGCTGTAAAATGACAAAAGCCAATTACCACTCCAGGCACAGTATTACAGCTTTGAGTTCGTAAAATACCAATCAAGCCAACCTGAAATGAGTAAAAACAACCCCTGACACAGTGTTTCGCTCTAATTAGAGCTCTTCAGAGAGGTATAGCTTTGTCCAGACACAAGGGAGCACCCAGTATAAGTCAAAGAAATACCCTTTCAGGCATAGAGTGACGAATAAATTATGCAAAAAAAGAAGCAGAGAACTCTGGGTAGTTCTCAAGTTTAGGTGGAAAGCAGCTCCTGTATGGAGCACTCTCAACACCAGCGACACTCTAGATCTGCTCACCTCAAATGTCTGTTTTTCTATCAAAATCTTTAAGCATCAGATTAGCACAGTGCTATCCACGCCGAGATAGAAAAGGACAAAGTCTTTTGCCATTTGTACAGCAAAGTCTTTAAGCATAGGACTAGCACAGTGCTGTCCTTGCCGAGCTGTAAAATGACAAAAGCCAATTACCACTCCAGGCACAGTATTACAGCTTTGAGTTGGTAAAATACCAATCAAGCCAACCTGAAATGAGTAAAAACAACCCCTGACACAGTGTTTCGCTCTAATTAGAGCTCTTCAGAGAGGTATAGCTTTGTCCAGACACAAGGGAGCACCCAGTATAAGTCAAAGAAATACCCTTTCAGGCATAGAGTGACGAATAAATTATGCAAAAAAGAAGCAGAGAACTCTGGGTAGTTCTCAAGTTTAGGTGGAAAGCAGCTCCTGTATGGAGCACTCTCAACACCAGCGACACTCTAGATCGGCTCACCTCAAATGTCTGTTTTTCTATCAAAATCTTTAAGCATAGGATTAGCACAGTGCCATCCACGCCGAGATAGAAAAGGACAAAGTCTTTTGCCATTTGTACAGCAAAGTCTTTAAGCATAGGACTAGCACAGTGCTGTCCTTGCCGAGCTGTAAAATGACAAAAGCCAATTACCACTCCAGGCACAGTATTACAGCTTTGAGTTGGTAAAATACCAATCAAGCCAACCTGAAATGAGTAAAAACAACCCCTGACACAGTGTTTCGCTCTAATTAGAGCTCTTCAGAGAGGTATAGCTTTGTCGAGACACAAGGGAGCACCCAGTATAAGTCAAAGAAATACCCTTTCAGGCATAGAGTGACGAATAAATTATGCAAAAAAGAAGCAGAGAACTCTGGGTAGTTCTCAAGTTTAGGTGGAAAGCAGCTCCTGTATGGAGCACTCTCAACACCAGCGACACTCTAGATCGGCTCACCTCAAATGTCTGTTTTTCTATCAAAATCTTTCAGCATAGGATTAGCACAGTGCCATCCATGCCGAGATAGAAAAGGACAAAGTCTTTTGCCATTTGTACAGCAAAGTCTTTAAGCATAGGACTAGCACAGTGCTGTCCTTGCCGAGCTGTAAAATGACAAAAGCCAATTACCACTCCAGGCACAGTATTACAGCTTTGAGTTGGTAAAATGCAAATCAAGCCAACCTGAAATGAGTAAAAACAACCCCTGACACAGTGTTTCGCTCTAATTCGAGCTCTTCAGAGAGGTTTAGCTTTGTCCAGACACAAGGGAGCACCCAGTATAAGTCAAAGAAATACCCTTTCAGGCATAGAGTGACGAATAAATTATGCAAAAAAGAAGCAGAGAACTCTGGGTAGTTCTCAAGTTTAGGTGGAAAGCAGCTCTTGTATGGAGCACTCTCAACACCAGCGACACTCTAGATCGGCTCACCTCAAATGTCTGTTTTTCTGTCAAAATCTTTCAGTATAGGATTAGCACAGTGCCATCCACGCCGAGATAGAAAAGGACAAAGTCTTTTGCCATTTGTACAGCAAAGTCTTTAAGCATAGGACTAGCACAGTGCTGTCCTTGCCGAGCTGTAAAATGACAAAAGCCAATTACCACTCCAGGCACAGTATTACAGCTTTGAGTTGGTAAAATACCAATCAAGCCAACCTGAAATGAGTAAAATCAACCCCTGACACAGTGTTTCGCTCTAATTAGAGCTCTTCAGAGAGGTATAGCTTTGTCCAGACACAAGGGAGCACCCAGTATAAGTCAAAGAAATACCCTTTCAGGCATAGAGTGACGAATAAATTATGCAAAAAAGAAGCAGAGAACTCTGGGTAGTTCTCAAGTTTAGGTGGAAAGCAGCTCCTGTATGGAGCACTCTCAACACCAGCGACACTCTAGATCTGCTCACCTCAAATGTCTGTTTTTCTATCAAAATCTTTAAGCATAGGATTAGCACAGTGCCATCCACGCCGAGATAGAAAAGGACAAAGTCTTTTGCCATTTGTACAGCAAAGTCTTTAAGCATAGGACTAGCACAGTGCTGTCCTCGCCGAGCTGTAAAATGACAAAAGCCAATTACCACTCCAGGCACAATATTACAGCTTTGAGTTCGTAAAATACCAATCAAGCCAACCTGAAATGAGTAAAAACAACCCCTGACACAGTGTTACGCTCTTCAGAGAGGTATAGCTTTGTCCAGACACAAGGGAGCACCCAGTATAAGTCAAAGAAATACCCTTTCAGGTATAGAGTGACGAATAAATTATGCAAAAAAGAAGCAGAGAACTCTGGGTAGTTCTCAAGTTTAGGTGGAAAGCAGCTCCTGTATGGAGCACTCTCAACACCAGCGACACTCTAGATCGGCTCACCTCAAATGTCTGTTTTTCTATCAAAATCTTTCAGCATAGGATTAGCACAGTGCCATCCATGCCGAGATAGAAAAGGACAAAGTCTTTTGCCATTTGTACAGCAAAGTCTTTAAGCATAGGACTAGCACAGTGCTGTCCTTGCCGAGCTGTAAAATGACAAAAGCCAATTACCACTCCAGGCACAGTATTACAGCTTTGAGTTGGTAAAATGCAAATCAAGCCAACCTGAAATGAGTAAAAACAACCCCTGACACAGTGTTTCGCTCTAATTAGAGCTCTTCAGAGAGGTTTAGCTTTGTCCAGACACAAGGGAGCACCCAGTATAAGTCAAAGAAATACCCTTTCAGGCATAGAGTGACGAATAAATTATGCAAAAAAGAAGCAGAGAACTCTGGGTAGTTCTCAAGTTTAGGTGGAAAGCAGCTCCTGTATGGAGCACTCTCAACACCAGCGACACTCTAGATCGGCTCACCTCAAATGTCTGTTTTTCTGTCAAAATCTTTCAGTATAGGATTAGCACAGTGCCATCCACGCCGAGATAGAAAAGGACAAAGTCTTTTGCCATTTGTACAGCAAAGTCTTTAAGCATAGGACTAGCACAGTGCTGTCCTTGCCGAGCTGTAAAATGACAAAAGCCAATTACCACTCCAGGCACAGTATTACAGCTTTGAGTTGGTAAAATACCAATCAAGCCAACCTGAAATGAGTAAAATCAACCCCTGACACAGTGTTTCGCTCTAATTAGAGCTCTTCAGAGAGGTATAGCTTTGTCCAGACACAAGGGAGCACCCAGTATAAGTCAAAGAAATACCCTTTCAGGCATAGAGTGACGAATAAATTATGCAAAAAAGAAGCAGAGAACTCTGGGTAGTTCTCAAGTTTAGGTGGAAAGCAGCTCCTGTATGGAGCACTCTCAACACCAGCGACACTCTAGATCTGCTCACCTCAAATGTCTGTTTTTCTATCAAAATCTTTAAGCATAGGATTAGCACAGTGCCATCCACGCCGAGATAGAAAAGGACAAAGTCTTTTGCCATTTGTACAGCAAAGTCTTTAAGCATAGGACTAGCACAGTGCTGTCCTCGCCGAGCTGTAAAATGACAAAAGCCAATTACCACTCCAGGCACAATATTACAGCTTTGAGTTCGCAAAATACCAATCAAGCCAACCTGAAATGAGTAAAAACAACCCCTGACACAGTGTTTCGCTCTTCAGAGAGGTATAGCTTTGTCCAGACACAAGGGAGCACCCAGTATAAGTCAAAGAAATACCCTTTCAGGTATAGAGTGACGAATAAATTATGCAAAAAAGAAGCAGAGAACTCTGGGTAGTTCTCAAGTTTAGGTGGAAAGCAGCTCCTGTATGGAGCACTCTCAACACCAGCGACACTCTAGATCTGCTCACCTCAAATGTCTGTTTTTCTATCAAAATCTTTAAGCATAGGATTAGCACAGTGCCATCCACGCCGAGATAGAAAAGGACAAAGTCTTTTGCCATTTGTACAGCAAAGTCTTTAAGCAAAGGACTAGCACAGTGCTGTCCTTGCCGAGCTGTAAAATGACAAAAGCCAATTACCACTCCAGGCACAGTATTACAGCTTTGAGTTGGTAAAATACCAATCAAGCCAACCTGAAATGAGTAAAAACAACCCCTGACACAGTGTTTCGCTCTAATTAGAGCTCTTCAGAGAGGTATAGCTTTGTCCAGACACAAGGGAGCACCCAGTATAAGTCAAAGAAATACCCTTTCAGGCATAGAGTGACGAATAAATTATGCAAAAAAGAAGCAGAGAACTCTGGGTAGTTCTCAAGTTTAGGTGGAAAGCAGCTCCTGGATGGAGCACTCTCAACACCAGCGACACTCTAGATCTGCTCACCTCAAATGTCTGTTTTTCTATCAAAATCTTTAAGCATAGGATTAGCACAGTGCCATCCACGCCGATATAGAAAAGGACAAAGTATTTTGCCATCTGTACAGCAAAGTCTTTAAGCATAGGACTAGCACAGTGCTGTCCTTGCCGAGCTGTAAAATGACAAAAGCCAATTACCACTCCAGGCACAGTATTACAGCTTTGAGTTCATAAAATACCAATCAAGCCAACCTGAAATGAGTAAAAACAATCCCTGACACAGTGTTTCGCTCTAATTAGAGCTCTTCAGAGAGGTATAGCTTTGTCCAGACACAAGGGAGCACCCAGTATAAGTCAAAGAAATACCCTTTCAGGCATAGAGTGACGAATAAATTATGCAAAAAAGAAGCAGAGAACTCTGGGTAGTTCTCAAGTTTAGGTGGAAAGCAGCTCCTGTATGGAGCACTCTCAACACCAGCGACACTCTAGATCTGCTCACCTCAAATGTCTGTTTTTCTATCAAAATCTTTAAGCATAGGATTAGCACAGTGCCATCCACGCCGAGATAGAAAAGGACAAAGTCTTTTGCCATTTGTACAGCAAAGTCTTTAAGCATAGGACTAGCACAGTGCTGTCCTTGCCGAGCTGTAAAATGACAAAAGCCAATTACCACTCCAGGCACAGTATTACAGCTTTGAGTTGGTAAAATACCAATCAAGCCAACCTGAAATGAGTAAAAACAACCCCTGCCACAGTGTTTTGCTCTAATTAGAGCTCTTCAGAGAGGTATAGCTTTGTCCAGACAAAAGGGAGCACCCAGTATAAGTCAAAGAAATACCCTTTCAGGCATAGAGTGACGAATAAATTATGCAAAAAAGAAGCAGAGAACTCTGGGTAGTTCTCAAGTTTAGGTGGAAAGCAGCTCCTGTATGGAGCACTCTCAACACCAGCGACACTCTAGATCTGCTCACCTCAAATGTCTGTTTTTCTATCAAAATCTTTAAGCATAGGATTGGCACAGTGCCATCCACGCCGAGATAGAAAAGGACAAAGTCTTTTGCCATTTGTACAGCAAAGTCTTTAAGCATAGGACTAGCACAGTGCTGTCCTTGCCGAGCTGTAAAATGACAAAAGCCAATTACCACTCCAGGCACAGTATTACAGCTTTGAGTTGGTAAAATACCAATCAAGCCAACCTGAAATGAGTAAAAACAACCCCTGACACAGTGTTTTGCTCTAATTAGAGCTCTTCAGAGAGGTATAGCTTTGTCCAGACACAAGGGAGCACCCAGTATAAGTCAAAGAAATACCCTTTCAGGCATAGAGTGATGAATAAATTATGCAAAAAAGAAGCAGAGAACTCTGGGTAGTTCTCAAGTTTAGGTGGAAAGCAGCTCCTGTATGGAGCACTCTCAACACCAGCGACACTCTAGATCTGCTCACCTCAAATGTCTGTTTTTCTATCAAAATCTTTAAGCATAGGATTAGCACAGTGCCATCCACGCCGAGATAGAAAAGGACAAAGTCTTTTGCCATTTGTACAGCAAAGTCTTTAAGCATAGGACTAGCACAGTGCTGTCCTTGCCGAGCTGTAAAATGACAAAAGCCAATTACCACTCCAGGCACAGTATTACAGCTTTGAGTTGGTAAAATACCAATCAAGCCAACCTGAAATGAGTAAAATCAACCCCTGACACAGTGTTTCGCTCTAATTAGAGCTCTTCAGAGAGGTATAGCTTTGTCCAGACACAAGGGAGCACCCAGTATAAGTCAAAGAAATACCCTTTCAGGCATAGAGTGACGAATAAATTATGCAAAAAAGAAGCAGAGAACTCTGGGTAGTTCTCAAGTTTAGGTGGAAAGCAGCTCCTGTATGGAGCACTCTCAACACCAGCGACACTCTAGATCTGCTCACCTCAAATGTCTGTTTTTCTATCAAAATCTTTAAGCATAGGATTAGCACAGTGCCATCCACGCCGAGATAGAAAAGGACAAAGTCTTTTGCCATTTGTACAGCAAAGTCTTTAAGCATACGACTAGCACAGTGCTGTCCTTGCCGAGCTGTAAAATGACAAAAGCCAATTACCACTCCAGGCACAGTATTACAGCTTTGAGTTCGTAAAATACCAATCAAGCCAACCTGAAATGAGTAAAAACAACCCCTGACACAGTGTTTCGCTCTAATTAGAGCTCTTCAGAGAGGTATAGCTTTGTCCAGACACAAGGGAGCACCCAGTATAAGTCAAAGAAATACCCTTTCAGGCATAGAGTGATGAATAAATTATGCAAAAAAAGAAGCAGAGAACTCTGGGTAGTTCTCAAGTTTAGGTGGAAAGCAGCTCCTGTATGGAGCACTCTCAACACCAGCGACACTCTAGATCTGCTCACCTCAAATGTCTGTTTTTCTATCAAAATCTTTAAGCATCAGATTAGCACAGTGCTATCCACGCCGAGATAGAAAAGGACAAAGTCTTTTGCCATTTGTACAGCAAAGTCTTTAAGCATAGGACTAGCACAGTGCTGTCCTTGCCGAGCTGTAAAATGACAAAAGCCAATTACCACTCCAGGCACAGTATTACAGCTTTGAGTTGGTAAAATACCAATCAAGCCAACCTGAAATGAGTAAAAACAACCCCTGACACAGTGTTTCGCTCTAATTAGAGCTCTTCAGAGAGGTATAGCTTTGTCCAGACACAAGGGAGCACCCAGTATAAGTCAAAGAAATACCCTTTCAGGCATAGAGTGACGAATAAATTATGCAAAAAAGAAGCAGAGAACTCTGGGTAGTTCTCAGGTTTAGGTGGAAAGCAGCTCCTGTATGGAGCACTCTCAACACCAGCGACACTCTAGATCTGCTCACCTCAAATGTCTGTTTTTCTATCAAAATCTTTAAGCATAGGATTAGCACAGTGCCATCCACGCCGAGATAGAAAAGGACAAAGTCTTTTGCCATTTGTACAGCAAAGTCTTTAAGCAGAGGACTAGCACAGTGCTGTCCTTGCCGAGCTGTAAAATGACAAAAGCTAATTACCACTCCAGGCACAGTATTACAGCTTTGAGTTGGTAAAATACCAATCAAGCCAACCTGAAATGAGTAAAAACAACCCCTGACACAGTGTTTCGCTCTAATTAGAGCTCTTCAGAGAGGTATAGCTTTGTCCAGACACAAGGGAGCACCCAGTATAAGTCACAGAAATACCCTTTCAGGCATAGAGTGACGAATAAATTATGCAAAAAAGAAGCAGAGAACTCTGGGTAGTTCTCAAGTTTAGGTGGAAAGCAGCTCCTGTATGGAGCACTCTCAACACCAGCGACACTCTAGATCTGCTCACCTCAAATGTCTGTTTTTCTATCAAAATCTTTAAGCATAGGATTAGCACAGTGCCATCCACGCCGAGATAGAAAAGGACAAAGTCTTTTGCCATTTGTACAGCAAATTGTTTAAGCATAGGACTAGCACAGTGCTGTCCTTGCCGAGCTGTAAAATGACAAAAGCCAATTACCACTCCAGGCACAGTATTACAGCTTTGAGTTCGTAAAATACCAATCAAGCCAACCTGAAATGAGTAAAAACAACCCCTGACACAGTGTTTCGCTCTAATTAGAGCTCTTCAGAGAGGTATAGCTTTGTCCAGACACAAGGGAGCACCCAGTATAAGTCAAAGAAATACCCTTTCAGGCATAGAGTGACGAATAAATTATGCAAAAAAGAAGCAGAGAACTCTGGGTAGTTCTCAAGTTTAGGTGGAAAGCAGCTCCTGTATGGAGCACTCTCAACACCAGCGACACTCTAGATCTGCTCACCTCAAATGTCTGTTTTTCTATCAAAATCTTTAAGCATAGGATTAGCACAGTGCCATCCACGCCGAGATAGAAAAGGACAAAGTCTTTTGCCATTTGTACAGCAAAGTCTTTAAGCATAGGACTAGCACAGTGCTGTCCTTGCCGAGCTGTAAAATGACAAAAGCCAATTACCACTCCAGGCACAGTATTACAGCTTTGAGTTGGTAAAATACCAATCAAGCCAACCTGAAATGAGTAAAAACAACCCCTGACACAGTGTTTCGCTCTAATTAGAGCTCTTCAGAGAGGTATAGCTTTGTCCAGACACAAGGGAGCACCCAGTATAAGTCAAAGAAATACCCTTTCAGGCATAGAGTGACGAATAAATTATGCAAAAAAGAAGCAGAGAACTCTGGGTAGTTCTCAAGTTTAGGTGGAAAGCAGCTCCTGTATGGAGCACTCTCAACACCAGCGACACTCTAGATCTGCTCACCTCAAATGTCTGTTTTTCTATCAAAATCTTTAAGCATAGGATTAGCACAGTGCCATCCACGCCGAGATAGAAAAGGACAAAGTCTTTTGCCATTTGTACAGCAAAGTCTTTAAGCATAGGACTAGCACAGTGCTGTCCTTGCCGAGCTGTAAAATGACAAAAGCCAATTACCACTCCAGGCACAGTATTACAGCTTTGAGTTGGTAAAATACCAATCAAGCAAACCTGAAATGAGTAAAAACAACCCCTGACACAGTGTTTCGCTCTAATTAGAGCTCTTCAGAGAGGTATAGCTTTGTCCAGACACAAGGGAGCACCCAGTATAAGTCACAGAAATACCCTTTCAGGCATAGAGTGACGAATAAATTATGCAAAAAAGAAGCAGAGAACTCTGGGTAGTTCTCCAGTTTAGGTGGAAAGCAGCTCCTGTATGGAGCACTCTCAACACCAGCGACACTCTAGATCTGCTCACCTCAAATGTCTGTTTTTCTATCAAAATCTTTAAGCATAGGATTAGCACAGTGCCATCCACGCCGAGATAGAAAAGGACAAAGTCTTTTGCCATTTGTACAGCAAAGTCTTTAAGCATAGGACTAGCACAGTGCTGTCCTTGCCGAGCTGTAAAATGACAAAAGCCAATTACCACTCCAGGCACAGTATTACAGCTTTGAGTTGGTAAAATACCAATCAAGCCAACCTGAAATGAGTAAAATCAACCCCTGACACAGTGTTTCGCTCTAATTAGAGCTCTTCAGAGAGGTATAGCTTTGTCCAGACACAAGGGAGCACCCAGTATAAGTCAAAGAAATACCCTTTCAGGCATAGAGTGACGAATAAATTATGCAAAAAAGAAGCAGAGAACTCTGGGTAGTTCTCAAGTTTAGGTGGAAAGCAGCTCCTGTATGGAGCACTCTCAACACCAGCGACACTCTAGATCTGCTCACCTCAAATGTCTGTTTTTCTATCAAAATCTTTAAGCATAGGATTAGCACAGTGCCATCCACGCCGAGATAGAAAAGGACAAAGTCTTTTGCCATTTGTACAGCAAAGTCTTTAAGCATAGGACTAGCACAGTGCTGTCCTTGCCGAGCTGTAAAATGACAAAAGCCAATTACCACTCCAGGCACAGTATTACAGCTTTGAGTTGGTAAAATACCAATCAAGCCAACCTGAAATGAGTAAAAACAACCCCTGACACAGTGTTTCGCTCTAATTAGAGCTCTTCAGAGAGGTATAGCTTTGTCCAGACACAAGGGAGCACCCAGTATAAGTCAAAGAAATACCCTTTCAGGCATAGAGTGACGAATAAATTATGCAAAAAAGAAGCAGAGAACTCTGGGTAGTTCTCAAGTTTAGGTGGAAAGCAGCTCCTGTATGGAGCACTCTCAACACCAGCGACACTCTAGATCTGCTCACCTCAAATGTCTGTTTTTCTATCAAAATCTTTAAGCATAGGATTAGCACAGTGCCATCCACGCCGAGATAGAAAAGGACAAAGTCTTTTGCCATTTGTACAGCAAAGTCTTTAAGCATAGGACTAGCACAGTGCTGTCCTTGCCGAGCTGTAAAATGACAAAAGCCAATTACCACTCCAGGCACAGTATTACAGCTTTGAGTTGGTAAAATACCAATCAAGCCAACCTGAAATGAGTAAACACAACCCCTGACACAGTGTTTCGCTCTAATTAGAGCTCTTCAGAGAGGTATAGCTTTGTCCAGACACAAGGGAGCACCCAGTATAAGTCAAAGAAATACCCTTTCAGGCATAGAGTGACGAATAAATTATGCAAAAAAGAAGCAGAGAACTCTGGGTAGTTCTCAAGTTTAGGTGGAAAGCAGCTCCTGTATGGAGCACTCTCAACACCAGCGACACTCTAGATCGGCTCACCTCAAATGTCTGTTTTTCTGTCAAAATCTTTCAGCATAGGATTAGCACAGTGCCATCCACGCCGAGATAGAAAAGGACAAAGTCTTTTGCCATTTGTACAGCAAAGTCTTTAAGCATAGGACTAGCACAGTGCTGTCCTTGCCGAGCTGTAAAATGACAAAAGCCAATTACCACTCCAGGCACAGTATTACAGCTTTGAGTTCGTAAAATACCAATCAAGCCAACCTGAAATGAGTAAAAACAACCCCTGACACAGTGTTTCGCTCTAATTAGAGCTCTTCAGAGAGGTATAGCTTTGTCCAGACACAAGGGAGCACCCAGTATAAGTCAAAGAAATACCCTTTCAGGCATAGAGTGACGAATAAATTAAGCAAAAAAGAAGCAGAGAACTCTGGGTAGTTCTCAAGTTTAGGTGGAAAGCAGCTCCTGTATGGAGCACTCTCAACACCAGCGACACTCTAGATCTGCTCACCTCAAATGTCTGTTTTTCTATCAAAATCTTTAAGCATAGGATTAGCACAGTGCCATCCACGCCGAGATAGAAAAGGACAAAGTCTTTTGCCATTTGTACAGCAAAGTCTTTAAGCATAGGACTAGCACAGTGCTGTCCTTGCCGAGCTGTAAAATGACAAAAGCCAATTACCACTCCAGGCACAGTATTACAGCTTTGAGTTGGTAAAATACCAATCAAGCCAACCGGAAATGAGTAAAAACAACCCCTGACACAGTGTTTCGCTCTAATTAGAGCTCTTCAGAGAGGTATAGCTTTGTCCAGACACAAGGGAGCACCCAGTATAAGTCAAAGAAATACCCTTTCAGGCATAGAGTGACGAATAAATTATGCAAAAAAGAAGCAGAGAACTCTGGGTAGTTCTCAAGTTTAGGTGGAAAGCAGCTCCTGTATGGAGCACTCTCAACACCAGCGACACTCTAGATCTGCTCACCTCAAATGTCTGTTTTTCTATCAAAATCTTTAAGCATAGGATTAGCACAGTGCCATCCACGCCGAGATAGAAAAGGACAAAGTCTTTTGCCATTTGTACAGCAAAGGCTTTAAGCATAGGACTAGCACAGTGCTGTCCTTGCCGAGCTGTAAAATGACAAAAGCCAATTACCACTCCAGGCACAGTATTACAGCTTTGAGTTGGTAAAATACCAATTAAGCCAACCTGAAATGAGTAAACACAACCCCTGACACAGTGTTTCGCTCTAATTAGAGCTCTTCAGAGAGGTATAGCTTTGTCCAGACACAAGGGAGCACCCAGTATAAGTCAAAGAAATACCCTTTCAGGCATAGAGTGACGAATAAATTATGCAAAAAAGAAGCAGAGAACTCTGGGTAGTTCTCAAGTTTAGGTGGAAAGCAGCTCCTGTATGGAGCACTCTCAACACCAGCGACACTCTAGATCTGCTCACCTCAAATGTCTGTTTTTCTATCAAAATCTTTAAGCATAGGATTAGCACAGTGCCATCCACGCCGAGATAGAAAAGGACAAAGTCTTTTGCCATTTGTACAGCAAAGTCTTTAAGCATAGGACTAGCACAGTGCTGTTCTTGCCGAGCTGTAAAATGACAAAAGCCAATTACCACTCCAGGCACAGTATTACAGCTTTGAGTTGGTAAAATGCCAATCAAGCCAACCTGAAATGAGTAAAAACAACCCCTGACACAGTGTTTCGCTCTAATTAGAGCTCTTCAGAGAGGTATAGCTTTGTCCAGACACAAGGGAGCACCCAGTATAAGTCAAAGAAATACCCTTTCAGGCATAGAGTGATGAATAAATTATGCAAAAAAGAAGCAGAGAACTCTGGGTAGTTGTCAAGTTTAGGTGGAAAGCAGCTCCTGTATGGAGCACTCTCAACACCAGCGACACTCTAGATCTGCTCACCTCAAATGTCTGTTTTTCTATCAAAATCTTTAATCATAGGATTAGCACAGTGCCATCCACGCCGAGATAGAAAAGGACAAAGTCTTTTGCCATTTGTACAGCAAAGTGTTTAAGCATAGGACTAGCACAGTGCTGTCCTTGCCGAGCTGTAAAATGACAAAAGCCAATTACCACTCCAGGCACAGTATTACAGCTTTGAGTTCGTAAAATACCAATCATGCCAACCTGAAATGAGTAAAAACAACCCCTGACACAGTGTTTCGCTCTAATTAGAGCTCTTCAGAGAGGTATAGCTTTGTCCAGACACAAGGGAGCACCCAGTATAAGTCAAAGAAATACCCTTTCAGGCATAGAGTGACGAATAAATTATGCAAAAAAGAAGCAGAGAACTCTGGGTAGTTCTCAAGTTTAGGTGGAAAGCAGCTCCTGTATGGAGCACTCTCAACACCAGCGACACTCTAGATCTGCTCACCTCAAATGTCTGTTTTTCTATCAAAATCTTTAAGCATAGGATTAGCACAGTGCCATCCACGCCGAGATAGAAAAGGACAAAGTCTTTTGCCATTTGTACAGCAAAGTCTTTAAGCATAGGACTAGCACAGTGCTGTCCTTGCCGAGCTGTAAAATGACAAAAGCCAATTACCACTCCAGGCACAGTATTACAGCTTTGAGTTGGTAAAATACCAATCAAGCCAACCTGAAATGAGTAAAAACAACCCCTGACACAGTGTTTCGCTCTAATTAGAGCTCTTCAGAGAGGTATAGCTTTGTCCAGACACAAGGGAGCACCCAGTATAAGTCACAGAAATACCCTTTCAGGCATAGAGTGACGAATAAATTATGCAAAAAAGAAGCAGAGAACTCTGGGTAGTTCTCAAGTTTAGGTGGAAAGCAGCTCCTGTATGGAGCACTCTCAACACCAGCGACACTCTAGATTTGCTCACCTCAAATGTCTGTTTTTCTATCAAAATCTTTAAGCATAGGATTAGCACAGTGCCATCCACGCCGAGATAGAAAAGGACAAAGTCTTTTGCCATTTGTACAGCAAAGTCTTTAAGCATAGGACTAGCACAGTGCTGTCCTTGCCGAGCTGTAAAATGACAAAAGCCAATTACCACTCCAGGCACAGTATTACAGCTTTGAGTTGGTAAAATGCAAATCAAGCCAACCTGAAATGAGTAAAAACAACCCCTGACACAGTGTTTCGCTCTAATTAGAGCTCTTCAGAGAGGTATAGCTTTGTCCAGACACAAGGGAGCACCCAGTATAAGTCAAAGAAATACCCTTTCAGGCATAGAGTGACGAATAAATTATGCAAAAAAGAAGCAGAGAACTCTGGGTAGTTCTCAAGTTTAGGTGGAAAGCAGCTCCTGTATGGAGCACTCTCAACACCAGCGACACTCTAGATCGGCTCACCTCAAATGTCTGTTTTTCTGTCAAAATCTTTCAGCATAGGATTAGCACAGTGCCATCCACGCCGAGATAGAAAAGGACAAAGTCTTTTGCCATTTGTACAGCAAAGTCTTTAAGCATAGGACTAGCACAGTGCTGTCCTTGCCGAGCTGTAAAATGACAAAAGCCAATTACCACTCCAGGCACAGTATTACAGCTTTCAGTTCGTAAAATACCAATCAAGCCAACCTGAAATGAGTAAAAACAACCCCTGACACAGTGTTTCGCTCTAATTAGAGCTCTTCAGAGAGGTATAGCTTTGTCCAGACACAAGGGAGCACCCAGTATAAGTCAAAGAAATACCCTTTCAGGCATAGAGTGACGAATAAATTATGCAAAAAAGAAGCAGAGAACTCTGGGTAGTTCTCAAGTTTAGGTGGAAAGCAGCTCCTGTATGGAGCACTCTCAACACCAGCGACACTCTAGATCTGCTCACCTCAAATGTCTGTTTTTCTATCAAAATCTTTAAGCATAGGATTAGCACAGTGCCATCCACGCCGAGATAGAAAAGGACAAAGTCTTTTGCCATTTGTACAGCAAAGTCTTTAAGCATAGGACTAGCACAATGCTGTCCTTGCCGAGCTGTAAAATGACAAAAGCCAATTACCACTCCAGGCACAGTATTACAGCTTTGAGTTGGTAAAATACCAATCAAGCCAACCTGAAATGAGTAAAAACAAACCCTGACACAGTGTTTCGCTCTAATTAGAGCTCTTCAGAGAGGTATAGCTTTGTCCAGACACAAGGGAGCACCCAGTATAAGTCAAAGAAATACCCTTTCAGGCATAGAGTGACGAATAAATTATGCAAAAAAGAAGCAGAGAACTCTGGGTAGTTCTCAAGTTTAGGTGGAAAGCAGCTCCTGTATGGAGCACTCTCAACACCAGCGACACTGTAGATCTGCTCACCTCAAATGTCTGTTTTTCTATCAAAATCTTTAAGCATAGGATTAGCACAGTGCCATCAACGCCGAGATAGAAAAGGACAAAGTCTTTTGCCATTTGTACAGCAAAGTCTTTAAGCATAGGACTAGCACAGTGCTGTCCTTGCCGAGCTGTAAAATGACAAAAGCCAATTACCACTCCAGGCGCAGTATTACAGCTTTGAGTTGGTAAAATACCAATCAAGCCTACCTGAAATGAGTAAAAACAACCCCTGACACAGTGTTTCGCTCTAATTAGAGCTCTTCAGAGAGGTATAGCTTTGTCCAGACACAATGGAGCACCCAGTATAAGTCACAGAAATACCCTTTCAGGCATAGAGTGACGAATAAATTATGCAAAAAAGAAGCAGAGAACTCTGGGTAGTTCTCAAGTTTAGGTGGAAAGCAGCTCCTGTATGGAGCACTCTCAACACCAGCGACACTCTAGATCGGCTCACCTCAAATGTCTGTTTTTCTATCAAAATCTTTAAGCATAGGATTAGCACAGTGCCATCCACGCCGAGATAGAAAAGGACAAAGTCTTTTGCCATTTGTACAGCAAAGTCTTTAAGCATAGGACTAGCACAGTGCTGTTCTTGCCGAGCTGTAAAATGACAAAAGCCAATTACCACTCCAGGCACAGTATTACAGCTTTGAGTTGGTAAAATGCCAATCAAGCCAACCTGAAATGAGTAAAAACAACCCCTGACACAGTGTTTCGCTCTAATTAGAGCTCTTCAGAGAGGTATAGCTTTGTCCAGACACAAGGGAGCACCCAGTATAAGTCAAAGAAATACCCTTTCAGGCATAGAGTGATGAATAAATTATGCAAAAAAGAAGCAGAGAACTCTGGGTAGTTCTCAAGTTTAGGTGGAAAGCAGCTCCTGTATGGAGCACTCTCAACACCAGCGACACTCTAGATCTGCTCACCTCAAATGTCTGTTTTTCTATCAAAATCTTTAATCATAGGATTAGCACAGTGCCATCCACGCCGAGATAGAAAAGGACAAAGTCTTTTGCCATTTGTACAGCAAAGTGTTTAAGCATAGGACTAGCACAGTGCTGTCCTTGCCGAGCTGTAAAATGACAAAAGCCAATTACCACTCCAGGCACAGTATTACAGCTTTGAGTTCGTAAAATACCAATCATGCCAACCTGAAATGAGTAAAAACAACCCCTGACACAGTGTTTCGCTCTAATTAGAGCTCTTCAGAGAGGTATAGCTTTGTCCAGACACAAGGGAGCACCCAGTATAAGTCAAAGAAATACCCTTTCAGGCATAGAGTGACGAATAAATTATGCAAAAAAGAAGCAGAGAACTCTGGGTAGTTCTCAAGTTTAGGTGGAAAGCAGCTCCTGTATGGAGCACTCTCAACACCAGCGACACTCTAGATCTGCTCACCTCAAATGTCTGTTTTTCTATCAAAATCTTTAAGCATAGGATTAGCACAGTGCCATCCACGCCGAGATAGAAAAGGACAAAGTCGTTTGCCATTTGTACAGCAAAGTCTTTAAGCATAGGACTAGCACAGTGCTGTCCTTGCCGAGCTGTAAAATGACAAAAGCCAATTACCACTCCAGGCACAGTATTACAGCTTTGAGTTGGTAAAATACCAATCAAGCCAACCTGAAATGAGTAAAAACAACCCCTGACACAGTGTTTCGCTCTAATTAGAGCTCTTCAGAGAGGTATAGCTTTGTCCAGACACAAGGGAGCACCCAGTATAAGTCACAGAAATACCCTTTCAGGCATAGAGTGACGAATAAATTATGCAAAAAAGAAGCAGAGAACTCTGGGTAGTTCTCAAGTTTAGGTGGAAAGCAGCTCCTGTATGGAGCACTCTCAACACCAGCGACACTCTAGATTTGCTCACCTCAAATGTCTGTTTTTCTATCAAAATCTTTAAGCATAGGATTAGCACAGTGCCATCCACGCCGAGATAGAAAAGGACAAAGTCTTTTGCCATTTGTACAGCAAAGTCTTTAAGCATAGGACTAGCACAGTGCTGTCCTTGCCGAGCTGTAAAATGACAAAAGCCAATTACCACTCCAGGCACAGTATTACAGCTTTGAGTTGGTAAAATACCAATCAAGCCAACCTGAAATGAGTAAAATCAACCCCTAACACAGTGTTTCGCTCTAATTAGAGCTCTTCAGAGAGGTATAGCTTTGTCCAGACACAAGGGAGCACCCAGCATAAGTCAAAGAAATACCCTTTCAGGCATAGAGTGACGAATAAATTATGCAAAAAAGAAGCAGAGAACTCTGGGTAGTTCTCAAGTTTAGGTGGAAAGCAGCTCCTGTATGGAGCACTCTCAACACCAGCGACACTCTAGATCTGCTCACCTCAAATGTCTGTTTTTCTATCAAAATCTTTAAGCATAGGATTAGCACAGTGCCATCCACGCCGAGATAGAAAAGGACAAAGTCTTTTGCCATTTGTACAGCAAAGTCTTTAAGCATAGGACTAGCACAGTGCTGTCCTTGCCGAGCTGTAAAATGACAAAAGCCAATTACCACTCCAGGCACAGTATTACAGCTTTGAGTTGGTAAAATACCAATCAAGCCAACCTGAAATGAGTAAAAACAACCCCTGACACAGTGTTTCGCTCTAATTAGAGCTCTTCAGAGAGGTATAGCTTTGTCGAGACACAAGGGAGCACCCAGTATAAGTCAAAGAAATACCCTTTCAGGCATAGAGTGAAGAATAAATTATGCAAAAAAGAAGCAGAGAACTCTGGGTAGTTCTCAAGTTTAGGTGGAAAGCAGCTCCTGTATGGAGCACTCTCAACACCAGCGACACTCTAGATCTGCTCACCTCAAATGTCTGTTTTTCTATCAAAATCTTTAAGCATAGGATTAGCACAGTGCCATCCACGCCGAGATAGAAAAGGACAAAGTCTTTTGCCATTTGTACAGCAAAGTCTTTAAGCATAGGACTAGCACAGTGCTGTCCTTGCCGAGCTGTAAAATGACAAAAGCCAATTACCACTCCAGGCACAGTATTACAGCTTTGAGGTGGTAAAATACCAATCAAGCCAACCTGAAATGAGTAAAAACAACCCCTGACACAGTGTTTCGCTCTAATTAGAGCTCTTCAGAGAGGTATAGCTTTGTCCAGACACAAGGGAGCACCCAGTATAAGTCAAAGAAATACCCTTTCAGGCATAGAGTGACGAATAAATTATGCAAAAAAGAAGCAGAGAACTCTGGGTAGTTCTCAAGTTTAGGTGGAAAGCAGCTCCTGTATGGAGCACTCTCAACACCAGCGACACTCTAGATCTGCTCACCTCAAATGTCTGTTTTTCTATCAAAATCTTTAAGCATAGGATTAGCACAGTGCCATCCACGCCGAGATAGAAAAGGACAAAGTCTTTTGCCATTTGTACAGCAAAGTCTTTAAGCATAGGACTAGCACAATGCTGTCCTTGCCGAGCTGTAAAATGACAAAAGCCAATTACCACTCCAGGCACAGTATTACAGCTTTGAGTTGGTAAAATACCAATCAAGCCAACCTGAAATGAGTAAAAACAAACCCTGACACAGTGTTTCGCTCTAATTAGAGCTCTTCAGAGAGGTATAGCTTTGTCCAGACACAAGGGAGCACCCAGTATAAGTCAAAGAAATACCCTTTCAGGCATAGAGTGACGAATAAATTATGCAAAAAAGAAGCAGAGAACTCTGGGTAGTTCTCAAGTTTAGGTGGAAAGCAGCTCCTGTATGGAGCACTCTCAACACCAGCGACACTGTAGATCTGCTCACCTCAAATGTCTGTTTTTCTATCAAAATCTTTAAGCATAGGATTAGCACAGTGCCATCAACGCCGAGATAGAAAAGGACAAAGTCTTTTGCCATTTGTACAGCAAAGTCTTTAAGCATAGGACTAGCACAGTGCTGTCCTTGCCGAGCTGTAAAATGACAAAAGCCAATTACCACTCCAGGCGCAGTATTACAGCTTTGAGTTGGTAAAATACCAATCAAGCCTACCTGAAATGAGTAAAAACAACCCCTGACACAGTGTTTCGCTCTAATTAGAGCTCTTCAGAGAGGTATAGCTTTGTCCAGACACAATGGAGCACCCAGTATAAGTCACAGAAATACCCTTTCAGGCATAGAGTGACGAATAAATTATGCAAAAAAGAAGCAGAGAACTCTGGGTAGTTCTCAAGTTTAGGTGGAAAGCAGCTCCTGTATGGAGCACTCTCAACACCAGCGACACTCTAGATCGGCTCACCTCAAATGTCTGTTTTTCTATCAAAATCTTTAAGCATAGGATTAGCACAGTGCCATCCACGCCGAGATAGAAAAGGACAAAGTCTTTTGCCATTTGTACAGCAAAGTCTTTAAGCATAGGACTAGCACAGTGCTGTTCTTGCCGAGCTGTAAAATGACAAAAGCCAATTACCACTCCAGGCACAGTATTACAGCTTTGAGTTGGTAAAATGCCAATCAAGCCAACCTGAAATGAGTAAAAACAACCCCTGACACAGTGTTTCGCTCTAATTAGAGCTCTTCAGAGAGGTATAGCTTTGTCCAGACACAAGGGAGCACCCAGTATAAGTCAAAGAAATACCCTTTCAGGCATAGAGTGATGAATAAATTATGCAAAAAAGAAGCAGAGAACTCTGGGTAGTTCTCAAGTTTAGGTGGAAAGCAGCTCCTGTATGGAGCACTCTCAACACCAGCGACACTCTAGATCTGCTCACCTCAAATGTCTGTTTTTCTATCAAAATCTTTAATCATAGGATTAGCACAGTGCCATCCACGCCGAGATAGAAAAGGACAAAGTCTTTTGCCATTTGTACAGCAAAGTGTTTAAGCATAGGACTAGCACAGTGCTGTCCTTGCCGAGCTGTAAAATGACAAAAGCCAATTACCACTCCAGGCACAGTATTACAGCTTTGAGTTCGTAAAATACCAATCATGCCAACCTGAAATGAGTAAAAACAACCCCTGACACAGTGTTTCGCTCTAATTAGAGCTCTTCAGAGAGGTATAGCTTTGTCCAGACACAAGGGAGCACCCAGTATAAGTCAAAGAAATACCCTTTCAGGCATAGAGTGACGAATAAATTATGCAAAAAAGAAGCAGAGAACTCTGGGTAGTTCTCAAGTTTAGGTGGAAAGCAGCTCCTGTATGGAGCACTCTCAACACCAGCGACACTCTAGATCTGCTCACCTCAAATGTCTGTTTTTCTATCAAAATCTTTAAGCATAGGATTAGCACAGTGCCATCCACGCCGAGATAGAAAAGGACAAAGTCTTTTGCCATTTGTACAGCAAAGTCTTTAAGCATAGGACTAGCACAGTGCTGTCCTTGCCGAGCTGTAAAATGACAAAAGCCAATTACCACTCCAGGCACAGTATTACAGCTTTGAGTTGGTAAAATACCAATCAAGCCAACCTGAAATGAGTAAAAACAACCCCTGACACAGTGTTTCGCTCTAATTAGAGCTCTTCAGAGAGGTATAGCTTTGTCCAGACACAAGGGAGCACCCAGTATAAGTCACAGAAATACCCTTTCAGGCATAGAGTGACGAATAAATTATGCAAAAAAGAAGCAGAGAACTCTGGGTAGTTCTCAAGTTTAGGTGGAAAGCAGCTCCTGTATGGAGCACTCTCAACACCAGCGACACTCTAGATTTGCTCACCTCAAATGTCTGTTTTTCTATCAAAATCTTTAAGCATAGGATTAGCACAGTGCCATCCACGCCGAGATAGAAAAGGACAAAGTCTTTTGCCATTTGTACAGCAAAGTCTTTAAGCATAGGACTAGCACAGTGCTGTCCTTGCCGAGCTGTAAAATGACAAAAGCCAATTACCACTCCAGGCACAGTATTACAGCTTTGAGTTGGTAAAATACCAATCAAGCCAACCTGAAATGAGTAAAATCAACCCCTAACACAGTGTTTCGCTCTAATTAGAGCTCTTCAGAGAGGTATAGCTTTGTCCAGACACAAGGGAGCACCCAGCATAAGTCAAAGAAATACCCTTTCAGGCATAGAGTGACGAATAAATTATGCAAAAAAGAAGCAGAGAACTCTGGGTAGTTCTCAAGTTTAGGTGGAAAGCAGCTCCTGTATGGAGCACTCTCAACACCAGCGACACTCTAGATCTGCTCACCTCAAATGTCTGTTTTTCTATCAAAATCTTTAAGCATAGGATTAGCACAGTGCCATCCACGCCGAGATAGAAAAGGACAAAGTCTTTTGCCATTTGTACAGCAAAGTCTTTAAGCATAGGACTAGCACAGTGCTGTCCTTGCCGAGCTGTAAAATGACAAAAGCCAATTACCACTCCAGGCACAGTATTACAGCTTTGAGTTGGTAAAATACCAATCAAGCCAACCTGAAATGAGTAAAAACAACCCCTGACACAGTGTTTCGCTCTAATTAGAGCTCTTCAGAGAGGTATAGCTTTGTCGAGACACAAGGGAGCACCCAGTATAAGTCAAAGAAATACCCTTTCAGGCATAGAGTGACGAATAAATTATGCAAAAAAGAAGCAGAGAACTCTGGGTAGTTCTCAAGTTTAGGTGGAAAGCAGCTCCTGTATGGAGCACTCTCAACACCAGCGACACTCTAGATCTGCTCACCTCAAATGTCTGTTTTTCTATCAAAATCTTTAAGCATAGGATTAGCACAGTGCCATCCACGCCGAGATAGAAAAGGACAAAGTCTTTTGCCATTTGTACAGCAAAGTCTTTAAGCATAGGACTAGCACAGTGCTGTCCTTGCCGAGCTGTAAAATGACAAAAGCCAATTACCACTCCAGGCACAGTATTACAGCTTTGAGGTGGTAAAATACCAATCAAGCCAACCTGAAATGAGTAAAAACAACCCCTGACACAGTGTTTCGCTCTAATTAGAGCTCTTCAGAGAGGTATAGCTTTGTCCAGACACAAGGGAGCACCCAGTATAAGTCAAAGAAATACCCTTTCAGGCATAGAGTGACGAATAAATTATGCAAAAAAGAAGCAGAGAACTCTGGGTAGTTCTCAAGTTTAGGTGGAAAGCAGCTCCTGTATGGAGCACTCTCAACACCAGCGACACTCTAGATCGGCTCACCTCAAATGTCTGTTTTTCTATCAAAATCTTTCAGCATAGGATTAGCACAGTGCCATCCATGCCGAGATAGAAAAGGACAAAGTCTTTTGCCATTTGTACAGCAAAGTCTTTAAGCATAGGACTAGCACAGTGCTGTCCTTGCCGAGCTGTAAAATGACAAAAGCCAATTACCACTCCAGGCACAGTATTACAGCTTTGAGTTGGTAAAATGCAAATCAAGCCAACCTGAAATGAGTAAAAACAACCCCTGACACAGTGTTTCGCTCTAATTAGAGCTCTTCAGAGAGGTATAGCTTTGTCCAGACACAAGGGAGCACCCAGTATAAGTCAAAGAAATACCCTTTCAGGCATAGAGTGACGAATAAATTATGCAAAAAAGAAGCAGAGAACTCTGGGTAGTTCTCAAGTTTAGGTGGAAAGCAGCTCCTGTATGGAGCACTCTCAACACCAGCGACACTCTAGATCGGCTCACCTCAAATGTCTGTTTTTCTGTCAAAATCTTTCAGCATAGGATTAGCACAGTGCCATCCACGCCGAGATAGAAAAGGACAAAGTCTTTTGCCATTTGTACAGCAAAGTCTTTAAGCATAGGACTAGCACAGTGCTGTCCTTGCCGAGCTGTAAAATGACAAAAGCCAATTACCACTCCAGGCACAGTATTACAGCTTTCAGTTCGTAAAATACCAATCAAGCCAACCTGAAATGAGTAAAAACAACCCCTGACACAGTGTTTCGCTCTAATTAGAGCTCTTCAGAGAGGTATAGCTTTGTCCAGACACAAGGGAGCACCCAGTATAAGTCAAAGAAATACCCTTTCAGGCATAGAGTGACGAATAAATTATGCAAAAAAGAAGCAGAGAACTCTGGGTAGTTCTCAAGTTTAGGTGGAAAGCAGCTCCTGTATGGAGCACTCTCAACACCAGCGACACTCTAGATCTGCTCACCTCAAATGTCTGTTTTTCTATCAAAATCTTTAAGCATAGGATTAGCACAGTGCCATCCACGCCGAGATAGAAAAGGACAAAGTCTTTTGCCATTTGTACAGCAAAGTCTTTAAGCATAGGACTAGCACAATGCTGTCCTTGCCGAGCTGTAAAATGACAAAAGCCAATTACCACTCCAGGCACAGTATTACAGCTTTGAGTTGGTAAAATACCAATCAAGCCAACCTGAAATGAGTAAAAACAAACCCTGACACAGTGTTTCGCTCTAATTAGAGCTCTTCAGAGAGGTATAGCTTTGTCCAGACACAAGGGAGCACCCAGTATAAGTCAAAGAAATACCCTTTCAGGCATAGAGTGACGAATAAATTATGCAAAAAAGAAGCAGAGAACTCTGGGTAGTTCTCAAGTTTAGGTGGAAAGCAGCTCCTGTATGGAGCACTCTCAACACCAGCGACACTGTAGATCTGCTCACCTCAAATGTCTGTTTTTCTATCAAAATCTTTAAGCATAGGATTAGCACAGTGCCATCAACGCAGAGATAGAAAAGGACAAAGTCTTTTGCCATTTGTACAGCAAAGTCTTTAAGCATAGGACTAGCACAGTGCTGTCCTTGCCGAGCTGTAAAATGACAAAAGCCAATTACCACTCCAGGCACAGTATTACAGCTTTGAGTTGGTAAAATACCAATCAAGCCTACCTGAAATGAGTAAAAACAACCCCTGACACAGTGTTTCGCTCTAATTAGAGCTCTTCAGAGAGGTATAGCTTTGTCCAGACACAATGGAGCACCCAGTATAAGTCACAGAAATACCCTTTCAGGCATAGAGTGACGAATAAATTATGCAAAAAAGAAGCAGAGAACTCTGGGTAGTTCTCAAGTTTAGGTGGAAAGCAGCTCCTGTATGGAGCACTCTCAACACCAGCGACACTCTAGATTTGCTCACCTCAAATGTCTGTTTTTCTATCAAAATCTTTAAGCATAGGATTAGCACAGTGCCATCCACGCCGAGATAGAAAAGGACAAAGTCTTTTGCCATTTGTACAGCAAAGTCTTTAAGCATAGGACTAGCACAGTGCTGTCCTTGCCGAGCTGTAAAATGACAAAAGCCAATTACCACTCCAGGCACAGTATTACAGCTTTGAGTTGGTAAAATACCAATCAAGCCAACCTGAAATGAGTAAAATCAACCCCTGACACAGTGTTTCGCTCTAATTAGAGCTCTTCAGAGAGGTATAGCTTTGTCCAGACACAAGGGAGCACCCAGTATAAGTCAAAGAAATACCCTTTCAGGCATAGAGTGACGAATAAATTATGCAAAAAGAGAAGCAGAGAACTCTGGGTAGTTCTCAAGTTTAGGTGGAAAGCAGCTCCTGTATGGAGCACTCTCAACACCAGCGACACTCTAGATCTGCTCACCTCAAATGTCTGTTTTTCTATCAAAATCTTTAAGCATAGGATTAGCACAGTGCCATCCACGCCGAGATAGAAAAGGACAAAGTCTTTTGCCATTTGTACAGCAAAGTCTTTAAGCATAGGACTAGCACAGTGCTGTCCTTGCCGAGCTGTAAAATGACAAAAGCCAATTACCACTCCAGGCACAGTATTACAGCTTTGAGTTGGTAAAATACCAATCAAGCCAACCTGAAATGAGTAAAAACAACCCCTGACACAGTGTTTCGCTCTAATTAGAGCTCTTCAGAGAGGTATAGCTTTGTCGAGACACAAGGGAGCACCCAGTATAAGTCAAAGAAATACCCTTTCAGGCATAGAGTGACGAATAAATGATGCAAAAAAGAAGCAGAGAACTCTGGGTAGTTCTCAAGTTTAGGTGGAAAGCAGCTCCTGTATGGAGCACTCTCAACACCAGCGACACTCTAGATCGGCTCACCTCAAATGTCTGTTTTTCTATCAAAATCTTTCAGCATAGGATTAGCACAGTGCCATCCATGCCGAGATAGAAAAGGACAAAGTCTTTTGCCATTTGTACAGCAAAGTCTTTAAGCATAGGACTAGCACAGTGCTGTCCTTGCCGAGCTGTAAAATGACAAAAGCCAATTACCACTCCAGGCACAGTATTACAGCTTTGAGTTGGTAAAATGCAAATCAAGCCAACCTGAAATGAGTAAAAACAACCCCTGACACAGTGTTTCGCTCTAATTAGAGCTCTTCAGAGAGGTTTAGCTTTGTCCAGACACAAGGGAGCACCCAGTATAAGTCAAAGAAATACCCTTTCAGGCATAGAGTGACGAATAAATTATGCAAAAAAGAAGCAGAGAACTCTGGGTAGTTCTCAAGTTTAGGTGGAAAGCAGCTCCTGTATGGAGCACTCTCAACACCAGCGACACTCTAGATCGGCTCACCTCAAATGTCTGTTTTTCTGTCAAAATCTTTCAATATAGGATTAGCACAGTGCCATCCACGCCGAGATAGAAAAGGACAAAGTCTTTTGCCATTTGTACAGCAAAGTCTTTAAGCATAGGACTAGCACAGTGCTGTCCTTGCCGAGCTGTAAAATGACAAAAGCCAATTACCACTCCAGGCACAGTATTACAGCTTTGAGTTGGTAAAATACCAATCAAGCCAACCTGAAATGAGTAAAATCAACCCCTGACACAGTGTTTCGCTCTAATTAGAGCTCTTCAGAGAGGTATAGCTTTGTCCAGACACAAGGGAGCACCCAGTATAAGTCAAAGAAATACCCTTTCAGGCATAGAGTGACGAATAAATTATGCAAAAAAGAAGCAGAGAACTCTGGGTAGTTCTCAAGTTTAGGTGGAAAGCAGCTCCTGTATGGAGCACTCTCAACACCAGCGACACTCTAGATCTGCTCACCTCAAATGTCTGTTTTTCTATCAAAATCTTTAAGCATAGGATTAGCACAGTGCCATCCACGCCGAGATAGAAAAGGACAAAGTCTTTTGCCATTTGTACAGCAAAGGCTTTAAGCATAGGACTAGCACAGTGCTGTTCTTGCCGAGCTGTAAAATGACAAAAGCCAATTACCACTCCAGGCACAGTATTACAGCTTTGAGTTGGTAAAATGCCAATCAAGCCAACCTGAAATGAGTAAAAACAACCCCTGAGACAGTGTTTCGCTCTAATTAGAGCTCTTCAGAGAGGTATAGCTTTGTCCAGACACAAGGGAGCACCCAGTATAAGTCAAAGAAATACCCTTTCAGGCATAGAGTGATGAATAAATTATGCAAAAAAGAAGCAGAGAACTCTGGGTAGTTCTCAAGTTTAGGTGGAAAGCAGCTCCTGTATGGAGCACTCTCAACACCAGCGACACTCTAGATCTGCTCACCTCAAATGTCTGTTTTTCTATCAAAATCTTTAATCATAGGATTAGCACAGTGCCATCCACGCCGAGATAGAAAAGGACAAAGTCTTTTGCCATTTGTACAGCAAAGTGTTTAAGCATAGGACTAGCACAGTGCTGTCCTTGCCGAGCTGTAAAATGACAAAAGCCAATTACCACTCCAGGCACAGTATTACAGCTTTGAGTTCGTAAAATACCAATCATGCCAACCTGAAATGAGTAAAAACAACCCCTGACACAGTGTTTCGCTCTAATTAGAGCTCTTCAGAGAGGTATAGCTTTGTCCAGACACAAGGGAGCACCCAGTATAAGTCAAAGAAATACCCTTTCAGGCATAGAGTGACGAATAAATTATGCAAAAAAGAAGCAGAGAACTCTGGGTAGTTCTCAAGTTTAGGTGGAAAGCAGCTCCTGTATGGAGCACTCTCAACACCAGCGACACTCTAGATCTGCTCACCTCAAATGTCTGTTTTTCTATCAAAATCTTTAAGCATAGGATTAGCACAGTGCCATCCACGCCGAGATAGAAAAGGACAAAGTCTTTTGCCATTTGTACAGCAAAGTCTTTAAGCATAGGACTAGCACAGTGCTGTCCTTGCCGAGCTGTAAAATGACAAAAGCCAATTACCACTCCAGGCACAGTATTACAGCTTTGAGTTGGTAAAATACCAATCAAGCCAACCTGAAATGAGTAAAAACAACCCCTGACACAGTGTTTCGCTCTAATTAGAGCTCTTCAGAGAGGTATAGCTTTGTCCAGACACAAGGGAGCACCCAGTATAAGTCACAGAAATACCCTTTCAGGCATAGAGTGACGAATAAATTATGCAAAAAAGAAGCAGAGAACTCTGGGTAGTTCTCAAGTTTAGGTGGAAAGCAGCTCCTGTATGGAGCACTCTCAACACCAGCGACACTCTAGATTTGCTCACCTCAAATGTCTGTTTTTCTATCAAAATCTTTAAGCATAGGATTAGCACAGTGCCATCCACGCCGAGATAGAAAAGGACAAAGTCTTTTGCCATTTGTACAGCAAAGTCTTTAAGCATAGGACTAGCACAGTGCTGTCCTTGCCGAGCTGTAAAATGACAAAAGCCAATTACCACTCCAGGCACAGTATTACAGCTTTGAGTTGGTAAAATACCAATCAAGCCAACCTGAAATGAGTAAAATCAACCCCTAACACAGTGTTTCGCTCTAATTAGAGCTCTTCAGAGAGGTATAGCTTTGTCCAGACACAAGGGAGCACCCAGCATAAGTCAAAGAAATACCCTTTCAGGCATAGAGTGACGAATAAATTATGCAAAAAAGAAGCAGAGAACTCTGGGTAGTTCTCAAGTTTAGGTGGAAAGCAGCTCCTGTATGGAGCACTCTCAACACCAGCGACACTCTAGATCTGCTCACCTCAAATGTCTGTTTTTCTATCAAAATCTTTAAGCATAGGATTAGCACAGTGCCATCCACGCCGAGATAGAAAAGGACAAAGTCTTTTGCCATTTGTACAGCAAAGTCTTTAAGCATAGGACTAGCACAGTGCTGTCCTTGCCGAGCTGTAAAATGACAAAAGCCAATTACCACTCCAGGCACAGTATTACAGCTTTGAGTTGGTAAAATACCAATCAAGCCAATCTGAAATGAGTAAAAACAACCCCTGACACAGTGTTTCGCTCTAATTAGAGCTCTTCAGAGAGGTATAGCTTTGTCGAGACACAAGGGAGCACCCAGTATAAGTCAAAGAAATACCCTTTCAGGCATAGAGTGACGAATAAATTATGCAAAAAAGAAGCAGAGAACTCTGGGTAGTTCTCAAGTTTAGGTGGAAAGCAGCTCCTGTATGGAGCACTCTCAACACCAGCGACACTCTAGATCTGCTCACCTCAAATGTCTGTTTTTCTATCAAAATCTTTAAGCATAGGATTAGCACAGTGCCATCCACGCCGAGATAGAAAAGGACACAGTCTTTTGCCATTTGTACAGCAAAGTCTTTAAGCATAGGACTAGCACAGTGCTGTCCTTGCCGAGCTGTAAAATGACAAAAGCCAATTACCACTCCAGGCACAGTATTACAGCTTTGAGGTGGTAAAATACCAATCAAGCCAACCTGAAATGAGTAAAAACAACCCCTGACACAGTGTTTCGCTCTAATTAGAGCTCTTCAGAGAGGTATAGCTTTGTCCAGACACAAGGGAGCACCCAGTATAAGTCAAAGAAATACCCTTTCAGGCATAGAGTGACGAATAAATTATGCAAAAAAGAAGCAGAGAACTCTGGGTAGTTCTCAAGTTTAGGTGGAAAGCAGCTCCTGTATGGAGCACTCTCAACACCAGCGACACTCTAGATCTGCTCACCTCAAATGTCTGTTTTTCTATCAAAATCTTTAAGCATAGGATTAGCACAGTGCCATCCACGCCGAGATAGAAAAGGACAAAGTCTTTTGCCATTTGTACAGCAAAGTCTTTAAGCATAGGACTAGCACAGTGCTGTCCTTGCCGAGCTGTAAAATGACAAAAGCCAATTACCACTCCAGGCACAGTATTACAGCTTTGAGTTGGTAAAATACCAATCAAGCCAACCTGAAATGAGTAAAAACAAACCCTGACACAGTGTTTCGCTCTAATTAGAGCTCTTCAGAGAGGTATAGCTTTGTCCAGACACAAGGGAGCACCCAGTATAAGTCAAAGAAATACCCTTTCAGGCATAGAGTGACGAATAAATTATGCAAAAAAGAAGCAGAGAACTCTGGGTAGTTCTCAAGTTTAGGTGGAAAGCAGCTCCTGTATGGAGCACTCTCAACACCAGCGACACTCTAGATCTGCTCACCTCAAATGTCTGTTTTTCTATCAAAATCTTTAAGCATAGGATTAGCACAGTGCCATCCACGCCGAGATAGAAAAGGACAAAGTCTTTTGCCATTTGTACAGCAAAGTCTTTAAGCATTGGACTAGCACAGTGCTGTCCTTGCCGAGCTGTAAAATGACAAAAGCCAATTACCACTCCAGGCACAGTATTACAGCTTTGAGTTGGTAAAATACCAATCAAGCCAACCTGAAATGAGTAAAAACAACCCCTGACACAGTGTTTCGCTCTAATTAGAGCTCTTCAGAGAGGTATAGCTTTGTCCAGACACAAGGGAGCACCCAGTATAAGTCACAGAAATACCCTTTCAGGCATAGAGTGACGAATAAATTATGCAAAAAAGAAGCAGAGAACTCTGGGTAGTTCTCAAGTTTAGGTGGAAAGCAGCTCCTGTATGGAGCACTCTCAACACCAGCGACACTCTAGATTTGCTCACCTCAAATGTCTGTTTTTCTATCAAAATCTTTAAGCATAGGATTAGCACAGTGCCATCCACGCCGAGATAGAAAAGGACAAAGTCTTTTGCCATTTGTACAGCAAAGTCTTTAAGCATAGGACTAGCACAGTGCTGTCCTTGCCGAGCTGTAAAATGACAAAAGCCAATTACCACTCCAGGCACAGTATTACAGCTTTGAGTTGGTAAAATACCAATCAAGCCAACCTGAAATGAGTAAAATCAACCCCTAACACAGTGTTTCGCTCTAATTAGAGCTCTTCAGAGAGGTATAGCTTTGTCCAGACACAAGGGAGCACCCAGCATAAGTCAAAGAAATACCCTTTCAGGCATAGAGTGACGAATAAATTATGCAAAAAAGAAGCAGAGAACTCTGGGTAGTTCTCAAGTTTAGGTGGAAAGCAGCTCCTGTATGGAGCACTCTCAACACCAGCGACACTCTAGATCTGCTCACCTCAAATGTCTGTTTTTCTATCAAAATCTTTAAGCATAGGATTAGCACAGTGCCATCCACGCCGAGATAGAAAAGGACAAAGTCTTTTGCCATTTGTACAGCAAAGTCTTTAAGCATAGGACTAGCACAGTGCTGTCCTTGCCGAGCTGTAAAATGACAAAAGCCAATTACCACTCCAGGCACAGTATTACAGCTTTGAGTTGGTAAAATACCAATCAAGCCAACCTGAAATGAGTAAAAACAACCCCTGACACAGTGTTTCGCTCTAATTAGAGCTCTTCAGAGAGGTATAGCTTTGTCGAGACACAAGGGAGCACCCAGTATAAGTCAAAGAAATACCCTTTCAGGCATAGAGTGACGAATAAATTATGCAAAAAAGAAGCAGAGAACTCTGGGTAGTTCTCAAGTTTAGGTGGAAAGCAGCTCCTGTATGGAGCACTCTCAACACCAGCGACACTCTAGATCTGCTCACCTCAAATGTCTGTTTTTCTATCAAAATCTTTAAGCATAGGATTAGCACAGTGCCATCCACGCCGAGATAGAAAAGGACACAGTCTTTTGCCATTTGTACAGCAAAGTCTTTAAGCATAGGACTAGCACAGTGCTGTCCTTGCCGAGCTGTAAAATGACAAAAGCCAATTACCACTCCAGGCACAGTATTACAGCTTTGAGGTGGTAAAATACCAATCAAGCCAACCTGAAATGAGTAAAAACAACCCCTGACACAGTGTTTCGCTCTAATTAGAGCTCTTCAGAGAGGTATAGCTTTGTCCAGACACAAGGGAGCACCCAGTATAAGTCAAAGAAATACCCTTTCAGGCATAGAGTGACGAATAAATTATGCAAAAAAGAAGCAGAGAACTCTGGGTAGTTCTCAAGTTTAGGTGGAAAGCAGCTCCTGTATGGAGCACTCTCAACACCAGCGACACTCTAGATCGGCTCACCTCAAATGTCTGTTTTTCTATCAAAATCTTTCAGCATAGGATTAGCACAGTGCCATCCATGCCGAGATAGAAAAGGACAAAGTCTTTTGCCATTTGTACAGCAAAGTCTTTAAGCATATGACTAGCACAGTGCTGTCCTTGCCGAGCTGTAAAATGACAAAAGCCAATTACCACTCCAGGCACAGTATTACAGCTTTGAGTTGGTAAAATGCAAATCAAGCCAACCTGAAATGAGTAAAAACAACCCCTGACACAGTGTTTCGCTCTAATTAGAGCTCTTCAGAGAGGTATAGCTTTGTCCAGACACAAGGGAGCACCCAGTATAAGTCAAAGAAATACCCTTTCAGGCATAGAGTGACGAATAAATTATGCAAAAAAGAAGCAGAGAACTCTGGGTAGTTCTCAAGTTTAGGTGGAAAGCAGCTCCTGTATGGAGCACTCTCAACACCAGCGACACTCTAGATCGGCTCACCTCAAATGTCTGTTTTTCTGTCAAAATCTTTCAGCATAGGATTAGCACAGTGCCATCCACGCCGAGATAGAAAAGGACAAAGTCTTTTGCCATTTGTACAGCAAAGTCTTTAAGCATAGGACTAGCACAGTGCTGTCCTTGCCGAGCTGTAAAATGACAAAAGCCAATTACCACTCCAGGCACAGTATTACAGCTTTCAGTTCGTAAAATACCAATCAAGCCAACCTGAAATGAGTAAAAACAACCCCTGACACAGTGTTTCGCTCTAATTAGAGCTCTTCAGAGAGGTATAGCTTTGTCCAGACACAAGGGAGCACCCAGTATAAGTCAAAGAAATACCCTTTCAGGCATAGAGTGACGAATAAATTATGCAAAAAAGAAGCAGAGAACTCTGGGTAGTTCTCAAGTTTAGGTGGAAAGCAGCTCCTGTATGGAGCACTCTCAACACCAGCGACACTCTAGATCTGCTCACCTCAAATGTCTGTTTTTCTATCAAAATCTTTAAGCATAGGATTAGCACAGTGCCATCCACGCCGAGATAGAAAAGGACAAAGTCTTTTGCCATTTGTACAGCAAAGTCTTTAAGCATAGGACTAGCACAATGCTGTCCTTGCCGAGCTGTAAAATGACAAAAGCCAATTACCACTCCAGGCACAGTATTACAGCTTTGAGTTGGTAAAATACCAATCAAGCCAACCTGAAATGAGTAAAAACAAACCCTGACACAGTGTTTCGCTCTAATTAGAGCTCTTCAGAGAGGTATAGCTTTGTCCAGACACAAGGGAGCACCCAGTATAAGTCAAAGAAATACCCTTTCAGGCATAGAGTGACGAATAAATTATGCAAAAAAGAAGCAGAGAACTCTGGGTAGTTCTCAAGTTTAGGTGGAAAGCAGCTCCTGTATGGAGCACTCTCAACACCAGCGACACTGTAGATCTGCTCACCTCAAATGTCTGTTTTTCTATCAAAATCTTTAAGCATAGGATTAGCACAGTGCCATCAACGCCGAGATAGAAAAGGACAAAGTCTTTTGCCATTTGTACAGCAAAGTCTTTAAGCATAGGACTAGCACAGTGCTGTCCTTGCCGAGCTGTAAAATGACAAAAGCCAATTACCACTCCAGGCACAGTATTACAGCTTTGAGTTGGTAAAATACCAATCAAGCCTACCTGAAATGAGTAAAAACAACCCCTGACACAGTGTTTCGCTCTAATTAGAGCTCTTCAGAGAGGTATAGCTTTGTCCAGACACAATGGAGCACCCAGTATAAGTCACAGAAATACCCTTTCAGGCATAGAGTGACGAATAAATTATGCAAAAAAGAAGCAGAGAACTCTGGGTAGTTCTCAAGTTTAGGTGGAAAGCAGCTCCTGTATGGAGCACTCTCAACACCAGCGACACTCTAGATTTGCTCACCTCAAATGTCTGTTTTTCTATCAAAATCTTTAAGCATAGGATTAGCACAGTGCCATCCACGCCGAGATAGAAAAGGACAAAGTCTTTTGCCATTTGTACAGCAAAGTCTTTAAGCATAGGACTAGCACAGTGCTGTCCTTGCCGAGCTGTAAAATGACAAAAGCCAATTACCACTCCAGGCACAGTATTACAGCTTTGAGTTGGTAAAATACCAATCAAGCCAACCTGAAATGAGTAAAATCAACCCCTAACACAGTGTTTCGCTCTAATTAGAGCTCTTCAGAGAGGTATAGCTTTGTCCAGACACAAGGGAGCACCCAGTATAAGTCAAAGAAATACCCTTTCAGGCATAGAGTGACGAATAAATTATGCAAAAAGAGAAGCAGAGAACTCTGGGTAGTTCTCAAGTTTAGGTGGAAAGCAGCTCCTGTATGGAGCACTCTCAACACCAGCGACACTCTAGATCTGCTCACCTCAAATGTCTGTTTTTCTATCAAAATCTTTAAGCATAGGATTAGCACAGTGCCATCCACGCCGAGATAGAAAAGGACAAAGTCTTTTGCCATTTGTACAGCAAAGTCTTTAAGCATAGGACTAGCACAGTGCTGTCCTTGCCGAGCTGTAAAATGACAAAAGCCAATTACCACTCCAGGCACAGTATTACAGCTTTGAGTTGGTAAAATACCAATCAAGCCAACCTGAAATGAGTAAAAACAACCCCTGACACAGTGTTTCGCTCTAATTAGAGCTCTTCAGAGAGGTATAGCTTTGTCGAGACACAAGGGAGCACCCAGTATAAGTCAAAGAAATACCCTTTCAGGCATAGAGTGACGAATAAATTATGCAAAAAAGAAGCAGAGAACTCTGGGTAGTTCTCAAGTTTAGGTGGAAAGCAGCTCCTGTATGGAGCACTCTCAACACCAGCGACACTCTAGATCGGCTCACCTCAAATGTCTGTTTTTCTATCAAAATCTTTCAGCATAGGATTAGCACAGTGCCATCCATGCCGAGATAGAAAAGGACAAAGTCTTTTGCCATTTGTACAGCAAAGTCTTTAAGCATAGGACTAGCACAGTGCTGTCCTTGCCGAGCTGTAAAATGACAAAAGCCAATTACCACTCCAGGCACAGTATTACAGCTTTGAGTTGGTAAAATGCAAATCAAGCCAACCTGAAATGAGTAAAAACAACCCCTGACACAGTGTTTCGCTCTAATTAGAGCTCTTCAGAGAGGTTTAGCTTTGTCCAGACACAAGGGAGCACCCAGTATAAGTCAAAGAAATACCCTTTCAGGCATAGAGTGACGAATAAATTATGCAAAAAAGAAGCAGAGAACTCTGGGTAGTTCTCAAGTTTAGGTGGAAAGCAGCTCCTGTATGGAGCACTCTCAACACCAGCGACACTCTAGATCGGCTCACCTCAAATGTCTGTTTTTCTGTCAAAATCTTTCAGTATAGGATTAGCACAGTGCCATCCACGCCGAGATAGAAAAGGACAAAGTCTTTTGCCATTTGTACAGCAAAGTCTTTAAGCATAGGACTAGCACAGTGCTGTCCTTGCCGAGCTGTAAAATGACAAAAGCCAATTACCACTCCAGGCACAGTATTACAGCTTTGAGTTGGTAAAATACCAATCAAGCCAACCTGAAATGAGTAAAATCAACCCCTGACACAGTGTTTCGCTCTAATTAGAGCTCTTCAGAGAGGTATAGCTTTGTCCAGACACAAGGGAGCACCCAGTATAAGTCAAAGAAATACCCTTTCAGGCATAGAGTGACGAATAAATTATGCAAAAAAGAAGCAGAGAACTCTGGGTAGTTCTCAAGTTTAGGTGGAAAGCAGCTCCTGTATGGAGCACTCTCAACACCAGCGACACTCTAGATCTGCTCACCTCAAATGTCTGTTTTTCTATCAAAATCTTTAAGCATAGGATTAGCACAGTGCCATCCACGCCGAGATAGAAAAGGACAAAGTCTTTTGCCATTTGTACAGCAAAGTCTTTAAGCATAGGACTAGCACAGTGCTGTCCTTGCCGAGCTGTAAAATGACAAAAGCCAATTACCACTCCAGGCACAGTATTACAGCTTTGAGTTGGTAAAATACCAATCAAGCCAACCTGAAATGAGTAAACACAACCCCTGACACAGTGTTTCGCTCTAATTAGAGCTCTTCAGAGAGGTATAGCTTTGTCCAGACACAAGGGAGCACCCAGTATAAGTCAAAGAAATACCCTTTCAGGCATAGAGTGACGAATAAATTATGCAAAAAAGAAGCAGAGAACTCTGGGTAGTTCTCAAGTTTAGGAGGAAAGCAGCTCCTGTATGGAGCACTCTCAACACCAGCGACACTCTAGATCTGCTCACCTCAAATGTCTGTTTTTCTATCAAAATCTTTAAGCATAGGATTAGCACAGTGCCATCCACGCCGAGATAGAAAAGGACAAAGTCTTTTGCCATTTGTACAGCAAAGTCTTTAAGCATAGGACTAGCACAGTGCTGTTCTTGCCGAGCTGTAAAATGACACAAGCCAATTACCACTCCAGGCACAGTATTACAGCTTTGAGTTGGTAAAATGCCAATCAAGCCAATCTGAAATGAGTAAAAACAACCCCTGACACAGTGTTTCGCTCTAATTAGAGCTCTTCAGAGAGGTATAGCTTTGTCCAGACACAAGGGAGCACCCAGTATAAGTCAAAGAAATACCCTTTCAGGCATAGAGTGACGAATAAATTATGCAAAAAGAGAAGCAGAGAACTCTGGGTAGTTCTCAAGTTTAGGTGGAAAGCAGCTCCTGTATGGAGCACTCTCAACACCAGCGACACTCTAGATCTGCTCACCTCAAATGTCTGTTTTTCTATCAAAATCTTTAAGCATAGGATTAGCACAGTGCCATCCACGCCGAGATAGAAAAGGACAAAGTCTTTTGCCATTTGTACAGCAAAGTCTTTAAGCATAGGACTAGCACAGTGCTGTCCTTGCCGAGCTGTAAAATGACAAAAGCCAATTACCACTCCAGGCACAGTATTACAGCTTTGAGTTGGTAAAATACCAATCAAGCCAACCTGAAATGAGTAAAAACAACCCCTGACACAGTGTTTCGCTCTAATTAGAGCTCTTCAGAGAGGTATAGCTTTGTCGAGACACAAGGGAGCACCCAGTATAAGTCAAAGAAATACCCTTTCAGGCATAGAGTGACGAATAAATTATGCAAAAAAGAAGCAGAGAACTCTGGGTAGTTCTCAAGTTTAGGTGGAAAGCAGCTCCTGTATGGAGCACTCTCAACACCAGCGACACTCTAGATCGGCTCACCTCAAATGTCTGTTTTTCTATCAAAATCTTTCAGCATAGGATTAGCACAGTGCCATCCATGCCGAGATAGAAAAGGACAAAGTCTTTTGCCATTTGTACAGCAAAGTCTTTAAGCATAGGACTAGCACAGTGCTGTCCTTGCCGAGCTGTAAAATGACAAAAGCCAATTACCACTCCAGGCACAGTATTACAGCTTTGAGTTGGTAAAATGCAAATCAAGCCAACCTGAAATGAGTAAAAACAACCCCTGACACAGTGTTTCGCTCTAATTAGAGCTCTTCAGAGAGGTTTAGCTTTGTCCAGACACAAGGGAGCACCCAGTATAAGTCAAAGAAATACCCTTTCAGGCATAGAGTGACGAATAAATTATGCAAAAAAGAAGCAGAGAACTCTGGGTAGTTCTCAAGTTTAGGTGGAAAGCAGCTCCTGTATGGAGCACTCTCAACACCAGCGACACTCTAGATCGGCTCACCTCAAATGTCTGTTTTTCTGTCAAAATCTTTCAGTATAGGATTAGCACAGTGCCATCCACGCCGAGATAGAAAAGGACAAAGTCTTTTGCCATTTGTACAGCAAAGTCTTTAAGCATAGGACTAGCACAGTGCTGTCCTTGCCGAGCTGTAAAATGACAAAAGCCAATTACCACTCCAGGCACAGTATTACAGCTTTGAGTTGGTAAAATACCAATCAAGCCAACCTGAAATGAGTAAAATCAACCCCTGACACAGTGTTTCGCTCTAATTAGAGCTCTTCAGAGAGGTATAGCTTTGTCCAGACACAAGGGAGCACCCAGTATAAGTCAAAGAAATACCCTTTCAGGCATAGAGTGACGAATAAATTATGCAAAAAAGAAGCAGAGAACTCTGGGTAGTTCTCAAGTTTAGGTGGAAAGCAGCTCCTGTATGGAGCACTCTCAACACCAGCGACACTCTAGATCTGCTCACCTCAAATGTCTGTTTTTCTATCAAAATCTTTAAGCATAGGATTAGCACAGTGCCATCCACGCCGAGATAGAAAAGGACAAAGTCTTTTGCCATTTGTACAGCAAAGTCTTTAAGCATAGGACTAGCACAGTGCTGTCCTTGCCGAGCTGTAAAATGACAAAAGCCAATTACCACTCCAGGCACAGTATTACAGCTTTGAGTTGGTAAAATACCAATCAAGCCAACCTGAAATGAGTAAAAACAACCCCTGACACAGTGTTTCGCTCTAATTAGAGCTCTTCAGAGAGGTATAGCTTTGTCCAGACACAAGGGAGCACCCAGTATAAGTCAAAGAAATACCCTTTCAGGCATAGAGTGACGAATAAATTATGCAAAAAAGAAGCAGAGAACTCTGGGTAGTTCTCAAGTTTAGGTGGAAAGCAGCTCCTGTATGGAGCACTCTCAACACCAGCGACACTCTAGATCTACTCACCTCAAATGTCTGTTTTTCTATCAAAATCTTTAAGCATAGGATTAGCACAGTGCCATCCACGCCGAGATAGAAAAGGACAAAGTCTTTTGCCATTTGTACAGCAAAGTCTTTAAGCATAGGACTAGCACAGTGCTGTCCTTGCCGAGCTGTAAAATGACAAAAGCCAATTACCACTCCAGGCACAGTATTACAGCTTTGAGTTGGTAAAATACCAATCAAGCCTACCTGAAATGAGTAAACACAACCCCTGACACAGTGTTTCGCTCTAATTAGAGCTCTTCAGAGAGGTATAGCTTTGTCCAGACACAAGGGAGCACCCAGTATAAGTCAAAGAAATACCCTTTCAGGCATAGAGTGACGAATAAATTATGCAAAAAAGAAGCAGAGAACTCTGGGTAGTTCTCAAGTTTAGGTGGAAAGCAGCTCCTGTATGGAGCACTCTCAACACCAGCGACACTCTAGATCGGCTCACCTCAAATGTCTGTTTTTCTGTCAAAATCTTTCAGCATAGGATTAGCACAGTGCCATCCACGCCGAGATAGAAAAGGACAAAGTCTTTTGCCATTTGTACAGCAAAGTCTTTAAGCATAGGACTAGCACAGTGCTGTCCTTGCCGAGCTGTAAAATGACAAAAGCCAATTACCACTCCAGGCACAGTATTACAGCTTTGAGTTCGTAAAATACCAATAAAGCCAACCTGAAATGAGTAAAAACAACCCCTGACACAGTGTTTCGCTCTAATTAGAGCTCTTCAGAGAGGTATAGCTTTGTCCAGACACAAGGGAGCACCCAGTATAAGTCAAAGAAATACCCTTTCAGGCATAGAGTGACGAATAAATTAAGCAAAAAAGAAGCAGAGAACTCTGGGTAGTTCTCAAGTTTAGGTGGAAAGCAGCTCCTGTATGGAGCACTCTCAACACCAGCGACACTCTAGATCTGCTCACCTCAAATGTCTGTTTTTCTATCAAAATCTTTAAGCATAGGATTAGCACAGTGCCATCCACGCCGAGATAGAAAAGGACAAAGTCTTTTGCCATTTGTACAGCAAAGTCTTTAAGCATAGGACTAGCACAGTGCTGTCCTTGCCGAGCTGTAAAATGACAAAAGCCAATTACCACTCCAGGCACAGTATTACAGCTTTGAGTTGGTAAAATACCAATCAAGCCAACCGGAAATGAGTAAAAACAACCCCTGACACAGTGTTTCGCTCTAATTAGAGCTCTTCAGAGAGGTATAGCTTTGTCCAGACACAAGGGAGCACCCAGTATAAGTCAAAGAAATACCCTTTCAGGCATAGAGTGACGAATAAATTATGCAAAAAAGAAGCAGAGAACTCTGGGTAGTTCTCAAGTTTAGGTGGAAAGCAGCTCCTGTATGGAGCACTCTCAACACCAGCGACACTCTAGATCTGCTCACCTCAAATGTCTGTTTTTCTATCAAAATCTTTAAGCATAGGATTAGCACAGTGCCATCCACGCCGAGATAGAAAAGGACAAAGTCTTTTGCCATTTGTACAGCAAAGGCTTTAAGCATAGGACTAGCACAGTGCTGTCCTTGCCGAGCTGTAAAATGACAAAAGCCAATTACCACTCCAGGCACAGTATTACAGCTTTGAGTTGGTAAAATACCAATCAAGCCAACCTGAAATGAGTAAACACAACCCCTGACACAGTGTTTCGCTCTAATTAGAGCTCTTCAGAGAGGTATAGCTTTGTCCAGACACAAGGGAGCACCCAGTATAAGTCAAAGAAATACCCTTTCAGGCATAGAGTGACGAATAAATTATGCAAAAAAGAAGCAGAGAACTCTGGGTAGTTCTCAAGTTTAGGAGGAAAGCAGCTCCTGTATGGAGCACTCTCAACACCAGCGACACTCTAGATCTGCTCACCTCAAATGTCTGTTTTTCTATCAAAATCTTTAAGCATAGGATTAGCACAGTGCCATCCACGCCGAGATAGAAAAGGACAAAGTCTTTTGCCATTTGTACAGCAAAGTCTTTAAGCATAGGACTAGCACAGTGCTGTTCTTGCCGAGCTGTAAAATGACACAAGCCAATTACCACTCCAGGCACAGTATTACAGCTTTGAGTTGGTAAAATGCCAATCAAGCCAATCTGAAATGAGTAAAAACAACCCCTGACACAGTGTTTCGCTCTAATTAGAGCTCTTCAGAGAGGTATAGCTTTGTCCAGACACAAGGGAGCACCCAGTATAAGTCAAAGAAATACCCTTTCAGGCATAGAGTGATGAATAAATTATGCAAAAAAGAAGCAGAGAACTCTGGGTAGTTCTCAAGTTTAGGTGGAAAGCAGCTCCTGTATGGAGCACTCTCAACACCAGCGACACTCTAGATCGGCTCACCTCAAATGTCTGTTTTTCTGTCAAAATCTTTCAGCATAGGATTAGCACAGTGCCATCCACGCCGAGATAGAAAAGGACAAAGTCTTTTGCCATTTGTACAGCAAAGTCTTTAAGCATAGGACTAGCACAGTGCTGTCCTTGCCGAGCTGTAAAATGACAAAAGCCAATTACCACTCCAGGCACAGTATTACAGCTTTCAGTTCGTAAAATACCAATCAAGCCAACCTGAAATGAGTAAAAACAACCCCTGACACAGTGTTTCGCTCTAATTAGAGCTCTTCAGAGAGGTATAGCTTTGTCCAGACACAAGGGAGCACCCAGTATAAGTCAAAGAAATACCCTTTCAGGCATAGAGTGACGAATAAATTATGCAAAAAAGAAGCAGAGAACTCTGGGTAGTTCTCAAGTTTAGGTGGAAAGCAGCTCCTGTATGGAGCACTCTCAACACCAGCGACACTCTAGATCTGCTCACCTCAAATGTCTGTTTTTCTATCAAAATCTTTAAGCATAGGATTAGCACAGTGCCATCCACGCCGAGATAGAAAAGGACAAAGTCTTTTGCCATTTGTACAGCAAAGTCTTTAAGCATAGGACTAGCACAATGCTGTCCTTGCCGAGCTGTAAAATGACAAAAGCCAATTACCACTCCAGGCACAGTATTACAGCTTTGAGTTGGTAAAATACCAATCAAGCCAACCTGAAATGAGTAAAAACAAACCCTGACACAGTGTTTCGCTCTAATTAGAGCTCTTCAGAGAGGTATAGCTTTGTCCAGACACAAGGGAGCACCCAGTATAAGTCAAAGAAATACCCTTTCAGGCATAGAGTGACGAATAAATTATGCAAAAAAGAAGCAGAGAACTCTGGGTAGTTCTCAAGTTTAGGTGGAAAGCAGCTCCTGTATGGAGCACTCTCAACACCAGCGACACTGTAGATCTGCTCACCTCAAATGTCTGTTTTTCTATCAAAATCTTTAAGCATAGGATTAGCACAGTGCCATCAACGCCGAGATAGAAAAGGACAAAGTCTTTTGCCATTTGTACAGCAAAGTCTTTAAGCATAGGACTAGCACAGTGCTGTCCTTGCCGAGCTGTAAAACGACAAAAGCCAATTACCACTCCAGGCACAGTATTACAGCTTTGAGTTGGTAAAATACCAATCAAGCCTACCTGAAATGAGTAAAAACAACCCCTGACACAGTGTTTCGCTCTAATTAGAGCTCTTCAGAGAGGTATAGCTTTGTCCAGACACAATGGAGCACCCAGTATAAGTCACAGAAATACCCTTTCAGGCATAGAGTGACGAATAAATTATGCAAAAAAGAAGCAGAGAACTCTGGGTAGTTCTCAAGTTTAGGTGGAAAGCAGCTCCTGTATGGAGCACTCTCAACACCAGCGACACTCTAGATTTGCTCACCTCAAATGTCTGTTTTTCTATCAAAATCTTTAAGCATAGGATTAGCACAGTGCCATCCACGCCGAGATAGAAAAGGACAAAGTCTTTTGCCATTTGTACAGCAAAGTCTTTAAGCATAGGACTAGCACAGTGCTGTCTTTGCCGAGCTGTAAAATGACAAAAGCCAATTACCACTCCAGGCACAGTATTACAGCTTTGAGTTGGTAAAATACCAATCAAGCCAACCTGAAATGAGTAAAATCAACCCCTAACACAGTGTTTCGCTCTAATTAGAGCTCTTCAGAGAGGTATAGCTTTGTCCAGACACAAGGGAGCACCCAGTATAAGTCAAAGAAATACCCTTTCAGGCATAGAGTGACGAATAAATTATGCAAAAAGAGAAGCAGAGAACTCTGGGTAGTTCTCAAGTTTAGGTGGAAAGCAGCTCCTGTATGGAGCACTCTCAACACCAGCGACACTCTAGATCTGCTCACCTCAAATGTCTGTTTTTCTATCAAAATCTTTAAGCATAGGATTAGCACAGTGCCATCCACGCCGAGATAGAAAAGGACAAAGTCTTTTGCCATTTGTACAGCAAAGTCTTTAAGCATAGGACTAGCACAGTGCTGTCCTTGCCGAGCTGTAAAATGACAAAAGCCAATTACCACTCCAGGCACAGTATTACAGCTTTGAGTTGGTAAAATACCAATCAAGCCAACCTGAAATGAGTAAAAACAACCCCTGACACAGTGTTTCGCTCTAATTAGAGCTCTTCAGAGAGGTATAGCTTTGTCGAGACACAAGGGAGCACCCAGTATAAGTCAAAGAAATACCCTTTCAGGCATAGAGTGACGAATAAATAATGCAAAAAAGAAGCAGAGAACTCTGGGTAGTTCTCAAGTTTAGGTGGAAAGCAGCTCCTGTATGGAGCACTCTCAACACCAGCGACACTCTAGATCGGCTCACCTCAAATGTCTGTTTTTCTATCAAAATCTTTCAGCATAGGATTAGCACAGTGCCATCCATGCCGAGATAGAAAAGGACAAAGTCTTTTGCCATTTGTACAGCAAAGTCTTTAAGCATAGGACTAGCACAGTGCTGTCCTTGCCGAGCTGTAAAATGACAAAAGCCAATTACCACTCCAGGCACAGTATTACAGCTTTGAGTTGGTAAAATACCAATCAAGCCAACCTGAAATGAGTAAAATCAACCCCTGACACAGTGTTTCGCTCTAATTAGAGCTCTTCAGAGAGGTATAGCTTTGTCCAGACACAAGGGAGCACCCAGTATAAGTCAAAGAAATACCCTTTCAGGCATAGAGTGACGAATAAATTATGCAAAAAAGAAGCAGAGAACTCTGGGTAGTTCTCAAGTTTAGGTGGAAAGCAGCTCCTGTATGGAGCACTCTCAACACCAGCGACACTCTAGATCTGCTCACCTCAAATGTCTGTTTTTCTATCAAAATCTTTAAGCATAGGATTAGCACAGTGCCATCCACGCCGAGATAGAAAAGGACAAAGTCTTTTGCCATTTGTACAGCAAAGTCTTTAAGCATAGGACTAGCACAGTGCTGTCCTTGCCGAGCTGTAAAATGACAAAAGCCAATTACCACTCCAGGCACAGTATTACAGCTTTGAGTTGGTAAAATACCAATCAAGCCAACCTGAAATGAGTAAAAACAACCCTGACACAGTGTTTCGCTCTAATTAGAGCTCTTCAGAGAGGTATAGCTTTGTCCAGACACAAGGGAGCACCCAGTATAAGTCAAAGAAATACCCTTTCAGGCATAGAGTGACGAATAAATTATGCAAAAAAGAAGCAGAGAACTCTGGGTAGTTCTCAAGTTTAGGTGGAAAGCAGCTCCTGTATGGAGCACTCTCAACACCAGCGACACTCTAGATCTGCTCACCTCAAATGTCTGTTTTTCTATCAAAATCTTTAAGCATAGGATTAGCACAGTGCCATCCACGCCGAGATAGAAAAGGACAAAGTCTTTTGCCATTTGTACAGCAAAGTCTTTAAGCATAGGACTAGCACAGTGCTGTCCTTGCCGAGCTGTAAAATGACAAAAGCCAATTACCACTCCAGGCACAGTATTACAGCTTTGAGTTGGTAAAATACCAATCAAGCCAACCTGAAATGAGTAAACACAACCCCTGACACAGTGTTTCGCTCTAATTAGAGCTCTTCAGAGAGGTATAGCTTTGTCCAGACACAAGGGAGCACCCAGTATAAGTCAAAGAAATACCCTTTCAGGCATAGAGTGACGAATAAATTATGCAAAAAAGAAGCAGAGAACTCTGGGTAGTTCTCAAGTTTAGGAGGAAAGCAGCTCCTGTATGGAGCACTCTCAACACCAGCGACACTCTAGATCTGCTCACCTCAAATGTCTGTTTTTCTATCAAAATCTTTAAGCATAGGATTAGCACAGTGCCATCCACGCCGAGATAGAAAAGGACAAAGTCTTTTGCCATTTGTACAGCAAAGTCTTTAAGCATAGGACTAGCACAGTGCTGTTCTTGCCGAGCTGTAAAATGACACAAGCCAATTACCACTCCAGGCACAGTATTACAGCTTTGAGTTGGTAAAATGCCAATCAAGCCAATCTGAAATGAGTAAAAACAACCCCTGACACAGTGTTTCGCTCTAATTAGAGCTCTTCAGAGAGGTATAGCTTTGTCCAGACACAAGGGAGCACCCAGTATAAGTCAAAGAAATACCCTTTCAGGCATAGAGTGACGAATAAATTATGCAAAAAGAGAAGCAGAGAACTCTGGGTAGTTCTCAAGTTTAGGTGGAAAGCAGCTCCTGTATGGAGCACTCTCAACACCAGCGACACTCTAGATCTGCTCACCTCAAATGTCTGTTTTTCTATCAAAATCTTTAAGCATAGGATTAGCACAGTGCCATCCACGCCGAGATAGAAAAGGACAAAGTCTTTTGCCATTTGTACAGCAAAGTCTTTAAGCATAGGACTAGCACAGTGCTGTCCTTGCCGAGCTGTAAAATGACAAAAGCCAATTACCACTCCAGGCACAGTATTACAGCTTTGAGTTGGTAAAATACCAATCAAGCCAACCTGAAATGAGTAAAAACAACCCCTGACACAGTGTTTCGCTCTAATTAGAGCTCTTCAGAGAGGTATAGCTTTGTCGAGACACAAGGGAGCACCCAGTATAAGTCAAAGAAATACCCTTTCAGGCATAGAGTGACGAATAAATTATGCAAAAAAGAAGCAGAGAACTCTGGGTAGTTCTCAAGTTTAGGTGGAAAGCAGCTCCTGTATGGAGCACTCTCAACACCAGCGACACTCTAGATCGGCTCACCTCAAATGTCTGTTTTTCTATCAAAATCTTTCAGCATAGGATTAGCACAGTGCCATCCATGCCGAGATAGAAAAGGACAAAGTCTTTTGCCATTTGTACAGCAAAGTCTTTAAGCATAGGACTAGCACAGTGCTGTCCTTGCCGAGCTGTAAAATGACAAAAGCCAATTACCACTCCAGGCACAGTATTACAGCTTTGAGTTGGTAAAATGCAAATCAAGCCAACCTGAAATGAGTAAAAACAACCCCTGACACAGTGTTTCGCTCTAATTAGAGCTCTTCAGAGAGGTTTAGCTTTGTCCAGACACAAGGGAGCACCCAGTATAAGTCAAAGAAATACCCTTTCAGGCATAGAGTGACGAATAAATTATGCAAAAAAGAAGCAGAGAACTCTGGGTAGTTCTCAAGTTTAGGTGGAAAGCAGCTCCTGTATGGAGCACTCTCAACACCAGCGACACTCTAGATCGGCTCACCTCAAATGTCTGTTTTTCTGTCAAAATCTTTCAGTATAGGATTAGCACAGTGCCATCCACGCCGAGATAGAAAAGGACAAAGTCTTTTGCCATTTGTACAGCAAAGTCTTTAAGCATAGGACTAGCACAGTGCTGTCCTTGCCGAGCTGTAAAATGACAAAAGCCAATTACCACTCCAGGCACAGTATTACAGCTTTGAGTTGGTAAAATACCAATCAAGCCAACCTGAAATGAGTAAAATCAACCCCTGACACAGTGTTTCGCTCTAATTAGAGCTCTTCAGAGAGGTATAGCTTTGTCCAGACACAAGGGAGCACCCAGTATAAGTCAAAGAAATACCCTTTCAGGCATAGAGTGACGAATAAATTATGCAAAAAAGAAGCAGAGAACTCTGGGTAGTTCTCAAGTTTAGGTGGAAAGCAGCTCCTGTATGGAGCACTCTCAACACCAGCGACACTCTAGATCTGCTCACCTCAAATGTCTGTTTTTCTATCAAAATCTTTAAGCATAGGATTAGCACAGTGCCATCCACGCCGAGATAGAAAAGGACAAAGTCTTTTGCCATTTGTACAGCAAAGTCTTTAAGCATAGGACTAGCACAGTGCTGTCCTTGCCGAGCTGTAAAATGACAAAAGCCAATTACCACTCCAGGCACAGTATTACAGCTTTGAGTTGGTAAAATACCAATCAAGCCAACCTGAAATGAGTAAAAACAACCCCTGACACAGTGTTTCGCTCTAATTAGAGCTCTTCAGAGAGGTATAGCTTTGTCCAGACACAAGGGAGCACCCAGTATAAGTCAAAGAAATACCCTTTCAGGCATAGAGTGACGAATAAATTATGCAAAAAAGAAGCAGAGAACTCTGGGTAGTTCTCAAGTTTAGGTGGAAAGCAGCTCCTGTATGGAGCACTCTCAACACCAGCGACACTCTAGATCTGCTCACCTCAAATGTCTGTTTTTCTATCAAAATCTTTAAGCATAGGATTAGCACAGTGCCATCCACGCCGAGATAGAAAAGGACAAAGTCTTTTGCCATTTGTACAGCAAAGTCTTTAAGCATAGGACTAGCACAGTGCTGTCCTTGCCGAGCTGTAAAATGACAAAAGCCAATTACCACTCCAGGCACAGTATTACAGCTTTGAGTTGGTAAAATACCAATCAAGCCAACCTGAAATGAGTAAACACAACCCCTGACACAGTGTTTCGCTCTAATTAGAGCTCTTCAGAGAGGTATAGCTTTGTCCAGACACAAGGGAGCACCCAGTATAAGTCAAAGAAATACCCTTTCAGGCATAGAGTGACGAATAAATTATGCAAAAAAGAAGCAGAGAACTCTGGGTAGTTCTCAAGTTTAGGTGGAAAGCAGCTCCTGTATGGAGCACTCTCAACACCAGCGACACTCTAGATCGGCTCACCTCAAATGTCTGTTTTTCTGTCAAAATCTTTCAGCATAGGATTAGCACAGTGCCATCCACGCCGAGATAGAAAAGGACAAAGTCTTTTGCCATTTGTACAGCAAAGTCTTTAAGCATAGGACTAGCACAGTGCTGTCCTTGCCGAGCTGTAAAATGACAAAAGCCAATTACCACTCCAGGCACAGTATTACAGCTTTGAGTTCGTAAAATACCAATAAAGCCAACCTGAAATGAGTAAAAACAACCCCTGACACAGTGTTTCGCTCTAATTAGAGCTCTTCAGAGAGGTATAGCTTTGTCCAGACACAAGGGAGCACCCAGTATAAGTCAAAGAAATACCCTTTCAGGCATAGAGTGACGAATAAATTAAGCAAAAAAGAAGCAGAGAACTCTGGGTAGTTCTCAAGTTTAGGTGGAAAGCAGCTCCTGTATGGAGCACTCTCAACACCAGCGACACTCTAGATCTGCTCACCTCAAATGTCTGTTTTTCTATCAAAATCTTTAAGCATAGGATTAGCACAGTGCCATCCACGCCGAGATAGAAAAGGACAAAGTCTTTTGCCATTTGTACAGCAAAGTCTTTAAGCATAGGACTAGCACAGTGCTGTCCTTGCCGAGCTGTAAAATGACAAAAGCCAATTACCACTCCAGGCACAGTATTACAGCTTTGAGTTGGTAAAATACCAATCAAGCCAACCGGAAATGAGTAAAAACAACCCCTGACACAGTGTTTCGCTCTAATTAGAGCTCTTCAGAGAGGTATAGCTTTGTCCAGACACAAGGGAGCACCCAGTATAAGTCAAAGAAATACCCTTTCAGGCATAGAGTGACGAATAAATTATGCAAAAAAGAAGCAGAGAACTCTGGGTAGTTCTCAAGTTTAGGTGGAAAGCAGCTCCTGTATGGAGCACTCTCAACACCAGCGACACTCTAGATCTGCTCACCTCAAATGTCTGTTTTTCTATCAAAATCTTTAAGCATAGGATTAGCACAGTGCCATCCACGCCGAGATAGAAAAGGACAAAGTCTTTTGCCATTTGTACAGCAAAGGCTTTAAGCATAGGACTAGCACAGTGCTGTCCTTGCCGAGCTGTAAAATGACAAAAGCCAATTACCACTCCAGGCACAGTATTACAGCTTTGAGTTGGTAAAATACCAATCAAGCCAACCTGAAATGAGTAAACACAACCCCTGACACAGTGTTTCGCTCTAATTAGAGCTCTTCAGAGAGGTATAGCTTTGTCCAGACACAAGGGAGCACCCAGTATAAGTCAAAGAAATACCCTTTCAGGCATAGAGTGACGAATAAATTATGCAAAAAAGAAGCAGAGAACTCTGGGTAGTTCTCAAGTTTAGGAGGAAAGCAGCTCCTGTATGGAGCACTCTCAACACCAGCGACACTCTAGATCTGCTCACCTCAAATGTCTGTTTTTCTATCAAAATCTTTAAGCATAGGATTAGCACAGTGCCATCCACGCCGAGATAGAAAAGGACAAAGTCTTTTGCCATTTGTACAGCAAAGTCTTTAAGCATAGGACTAGCACAGTGCTGTTCTTGCCGAGCTGTAAAATGACACAAGCCAATTACCACTCCAGGCACAGTATTACAGCTTTGAGTTGGTAAAATGCCAATCAAGCCAATCTGAAATGAGTAAAAACAACCCCTGACACAGTGTTTCGCTCTAATTAGAGCTCTTCAGAGAGGTATAGCTTTGTCCAGACACAAGGGAGCACCCAGTATAAGTCAAAGAAATACCCTTTCAGGCATAGAGTGATGAATAAATTATGCAAAAAAGAAGCAGAGAACTCTGGGTAGTTCTCAAGTTTAGGTGGAAAGCAGCTCCTGTATGGAGCACTCTCAACACCAGCGACACTCTAGATCGGCTCACCTCAAATGTCTGTTTTTCTGTCAAAATCTTTCAGCATAGGATTAGCACAGTGCCATCCACGCCGAGATAGAAAAGGACAAAGTCTTTTGCCATTTGTACAGCAAAGTCTTTAAGCATAGGACTAGCACAGTGCTGTCCTTGCCGAGCTGTAAAATGACAAAAGCCAATTACCACTCCAGGCACAGTATTACAGCTTTCAGTTCGTAAAATACCAATCAAGCCAACCTGAAATGAGTAAAAACAACCCCTGACACAGTGTTTCGCTCTAATTAGAGCTCTTCAGAGAGGTATAGCTTTGTCCAGACACAAGGGAGCACCCAGTATAAGTCAAAGAAATACCCTTTCAGGCATAGAGTGACGAATAAATTATGCAAAAAAGAAGCAGAGAACTCTGGGTAGTTCTCAAGTTTAGGTGGAAAGCAGCTCCTGTATGGAGCACTCTCAACACCAGCGACACTCTAGATCTGCTCACCTCAAATGTCTGTTTTTCTATCAAAATCTTTAAGCATAGGATTAGCACAGTGCCATCCACGCCGAGATAGAAAAGGACAAAGTCTTTTGCCATTTGTACAGCAAAGTCTTTAAGCATAGGACTAGCACAATGCTGTCCTTGCCGAGCTGTAAAATGACAAAAGCCAATTACCACTCCAGGCACAGTATTACAGCTTTGAGTTGGTAAAATACCAATCAAGCCAACCTGAAATGAGTAAAAACAAACCCTGACACAGTGTTTCGCTCTAATTAGAGCTCTTCAGAGAGGTATAGCTTTGTCCAGACACAAGGGAGCACCCAGTATAAGTCAAAGAAATACCCTTTCAGGCATAGAGTGACGAATAAATTATGCAAAAAAGAAGCAGAGAACTCTGGGTAGTTCTCAAGTTTAGGTGGAAAGCAGCTCCTGTATGGAGCACTCTCAACACCAGCGACACTGTAGATCTGCTCACCTCAAATGTCTGTTTTTCTATCAAAATCTTTAAGCATAGGATTAGCACAGTGCCATCAACGCCGAGATAGAAAAGGACAAAGTCTTTTGCCATTTGTACAGCAAAGTCTTTAAGCATAGGACTAGCACAGTGCTGTCCTTGCCGAGCTGTAAAACGACAAAAGCCAATTACCACTCCAGGCACAGTATTACAGCTTTGAGTTGGTAAAATACCAATCAAGCCTACCTGAAATGAGTAAAAACAACCCCTGACACAGTGTTTCGCTCTAATTAGAGCTCTTCAGAGAGGTATAGCTTTGTCCAGACACAATGGAGCACCCAGTATAAGTCACAGAAATACCCTTTCAGGCATAGAGTGACGAATAAATTATGCAAAAAAGAAGCAGAGAACTCTGGGTAGTTCTCAAGTTTAGGTGGAAAGCAGCTCCTGTATGGAGCACTCTCAACACCAGCGACACTCTAGATTTGCTCACCTCAAATGTCTGTTTTTCTATCAAAATCTTTAAGCATAGGATTAGCACAGTGCCATCCACGCCGAGATAGAAAAGGACAAAGTCTTTTGCCATTTGTACAGCAAAGTCTTTAAGCATAGGACTAGCACAGTGCTGTCTTTGCCGAGCTGTAAAATGACAAAAGCCAATTACCACTCCAGGCACAGTATTACAGCTTTGAGTTGGTAAAATACCAATCAAGCCAACCTGAAATGAGTAAAATCAACCCCTAACACAGTGTTTCGCTCTAATTAGAGCTCTTCAGAGAGGTATAGCTTTGTCCAGACACAAGGGAGCACCCAGTATAAGTCAAAGAAATACCCTTTCAGGCATAGAGTGACGAATAAATTATGCAAAAAGAGAAGCAGAGAACTCTGGGTAGTTCTCAAGTTTAGGTGGAAAGCAGCTCCTGTATGGAGCACTCTCAACACCAGCGACACTCTAGATCTGCTCACCTCAAATGTCTGTTTTTCTATCAAAATCTTTAAGCATAGGATTAGCACAGTGCCATCCACGCCGAGATAGAAAAGGACAAAGTCTTTTGCCATTTGTACAGCAAAGTCTTTAAGCATAGGACTAGCACAGTGCTGTCCTTGCCGAGCTGTAAAATGACAAAAGCCAATTACCACTCCAGGCACAGTATTACAGCTTTGAGTTGGTAAAATACCAATCAAGCCAACCTGAAATGAGTAAAAACAACCCCTGACACAGTGTTTCGCTCTAATTAGAGCTCTTCAGAGAGGTATAGCTTTGTCGAGACACAAGGGAGCACCCAGTATAAGTCAAAGAAATACCCTTTCAGGCATAGAGTGACGAATAAATAATGCAAAAAAGAAGCAGAGAACTCTGGGTAGTTCTCAAGTTTAGGTGGAAAGCAGCTCCTGTATGGAGCACTCTCAACACCAGCGACACTCTAGATCGGCTCACCTCAAATGTCTGTTTTTCTATCAAAATCTTTCAGCATAGGATTAGCACAGTGCCATCCATGCCGAGATAGAAAAGGACAAAGTCTTTTGCCATTTGTACAGCAAAGTCTTTAAGCATAGGACTAGCACAGTGCTGTCCTTGCCGAGCTGTAAAATGACAAAAGCCAATTACCACTCCAGGCACAGTATTACAGCTTTGAGTTGGTAAAATACCAATCAAGCCAACCTGAAATGAGTAAAATCAACCCCTGACACAGTGTTTCGCTCTAATTAGAGCTCTTCAGAGAGGTATAGCTTTGTCCAGACACAAGGGAGCACCCAGTATAAGTCAAAGAAATACCCTTTCAGGCATAGAGTGACGAATAAATTATGCAAAAAAGAAGCAGAGAACTCTGGGTAGTTCTCAAGTTTAGGTGGAAAGCAGCTCCTGTATGGAGCACTCTCAACACCAGCGACACTCTAGATCTGCTCACCTCAAATGTCTGTTTTTCTATCAAAATCTTTAAGCATAGGATTAGCACAGTGCCATCCACGCCGAGATAGAAAAGGACAAAGTCTTTTGCCATTTGTACAGCAAAGTCTTTAAGCATAGGACTAGCACAGTGCTGTCCTTGCCGAGCTGTAAAATGACAAAAGCCAATTACCACTCCAGGCACAGTATTACAGCTTTGAGTTGGTAAAATACCAATCAAGCCAACCTGAAATGAGTAAAAACAACCCCTGACACAGTGTTTCGCTCTAATTAGAGCTCTTCAGAGAGGTATAGCTTTGTCCAGACACAAGGGAGCACCCAGTATAAGTCAAAGAAATACCCTTTCAGGCATAGAGTGACGAATAAATTATGCAAAAAAGAAGCAGAGAACTCTGGGTAGTTCTCAAGTTTAGGTGGAAAGCAGCTCCTGTATGGAGCACTCTCAACACCAGCGACACTCTAGATCTGCTCACCTCAAATGTCTGTTTTTCTATCAAAATCTTTAAGCATAGGATTAGCACAGTGCCATCCACGCCGAGATAGAAAAGGACAAAGTCTTTTGCCATTTGTACAGCAAAGTCTTTAAGCATAGGACTAGCACAGTGCTGTCCTTGCCGAGCTGTAAAATGACAAAAGCCAATTACCACTCCAGGCACAGTATTACAGCTTTGAGTTGGTAAAATACCAATCAAGCCAACCTGAAATGAGTAAACACAACCCCTGACACAGTGTTTCGCTCTAATTAGAGCTCTTCAGAGAGGTATAGCTTTGTCCAGACACAAGGGAGCACCCAGTATAAGTCAAAGAAATACCCTTTCAGGCATAGAGTGACGAATAAATTATGCAAAAAAGAAGCAGAGAACTCTGGGTAGTTCTCAAGTTTAGGTGGAAAGCAGCTCCTGTATGGAGCACTCTCAACACCAGCGACACTCTAGATCGGCTCACCTCAAATGTCTGTTTTTCTGTCAAAATCTTTCAGCATAGGATTAGCACAGTGCCATCCACGCCGAGATAGAAAAGGACAAAGTCTTTTGCCATTTGTACAGCAAAGTCTTTAAGCATAGGACTAGCACAGTGCTGTCCTTGCCGAGCTGTAAAATGACAAAAGCCAATTACCACTCCAGGCACAGTATTACAGCTTTGAGTTCGTAAAATACCAATCAAGCCAACCTGAAATGAGTAAAAACAACCCCTGACACAGTGTTTCGCTCTAATTAGAGCTCTTCAGAGAGGTATAGCTTTGTCCAGACACAAGGGAGCACCCAGTATAAGTCAAAGAAATACCCTTTCAGGCATAGAGTGACGAATAAATTAAGCAAAAAAGAAGCAGAGAACTCTGGGTAGTTCTCAAGTTTAGGTGGAAAGCAGCTCCTGTATGGAGCACTCTCAACACCAGCGACACTCTAGATCTGCTCACCTCAAATGTCTGTTTTTCTATCAAAATCTTTAAGCATAGGATTAGCACAGTGCCATCCACGCCGAGATAGAAAAGGACAAAGTCTTTTGCCATTTGTACAGCAAAGTCTTTAAGCATAGGACTAGCACAGTGCTGTCCTTGCCGAGCTGTAAAATGACAAAAGCCAATTACCACTCCAGGCACAGTATTACAGCTTTGAGTTGGTAAAATACCAATCAAGCCAACCGGAAATGAGTAAAAACAACCCCTGACACAGTGTTTCGCTCTAATTAGAGCTCTTCAGAGAGGTATAGCTTTGTCCAGACACAAGGGAGCACCCAGTATAAGTCAAAGAAATACCCTTTCAGGCATAGAGTGACGAATAAATTATGCAAAAAAGAAGCAGAGAACTCTGGGTAGTTCTCAAGTTTAGGTGGAAAGCAGCTCCTGTATGGAGCACTCTCAACACCAGCGACACTCTAGATCTGCTCACCTCAAATGTCTGTTTTTCTATCAAAATCTTTAAGCATAGGATTAGCACAGTGCCATCCACGCCGAGATAGAAAAGGACAAAGTCTTTTGCCATTTGTACAGCAAAGGCTTTAAGCATAGGACTAGCACAGTGCTGTCCTTGCCGAGCTGTAAAATGACAAAAGCCAATTACCACTCCAGGCACAGTATTACAGCTTTGAGTTGGTAAAATACCAATCAAGCCAACCTGAAATGAGTAAACACAACCCCTGACACAGTGTTTCGCTCTAATTAGAGCTCTTCAGAGAGGTATAGCTTTGTCCAGACACAAGGGAGCACCCAGTATAAGTCAAAGAAATACCCTTTCAGGCATAGAGTGACGAATAAATTATGCAAAAAAGAAGCAGAGAACTCTGGGTAGTTCTCAAGTTTAGGTGGAAAGCAGCTCCTGTATGGAGCACTCTCAACACCAGCGACACTCTAGATCTGCTCACCTCAAATGTCTGTTTTTCTATCAAAATCTTTAAGCATAGGATTAGCACAGTGCCATCCACGCCGAGATAGAAAAGGACAAAGTCTTTTGCCATTTGTACAGCAAAGGCTTTAAGCATAGGACTAGCACAGTGCTGTCCTTGCCGAGCTGTAAAATGACAAAAGCCAATTACCACTCCAGGCACAGTATTACAGCTTTGAGTTGGTAAAATACCAATCAAGCCAACCTGAAATGAGTAAACACAACCCCTGACACAGTGTTTCGCTCTAATTAGAGCTCTTCAGAGAGGTATAGCTTTGTCCAGACACAAGGGAGCACCCAGTATAAGTCAAAGAAATACCCTTTCAGGCATAGAGTGACGAATAAATTATGCAAAAAAGAAGCAGAGAACTCTGGGTAGTTCTCAAGTTTAGGTGGAAAGCAGCTCCTGTATGGAGCACTCTCAACACCAGCGACACTCTAGATCTGCTCACCTCAAATGTCTGTTTTTCTATCAAAATCTTTAAGCATAGGATTAGCACAGTGCCATCCACGCCGAGATAGAAAAGGACAAAGTCTTTTGCCATTTGTACAGCAAAGTCTTTAAGCATAGGACTAGCACAGTGCTGTTCTTGCCGAGCTGTAAAATGACAAAAGCCAATTACCACTCCAGGCACAGTATTACAGCTTTGAGTTGGTAAAATGCCAATCAAGCCAACCTGAAATGAGTAAAAACAACCCCTGACACAGTGTTTCGCTCTAATTAGAGCTCTTCAGAGAGGTATAGCTTTGTCCAGACACAAGGGAGCACCCAGTATAAGTCAAAGAAATACCCTTTCAGGCATAGAGTGATGAATAAATTATGCAAAAAAGAAGCAGAGAACTCTGGGTAGTTCTCAAGTTTAGGTGGAAAGCAGCTCCTGTATGGAGCACTCTCAACACCAGCGACACTCTAGATCTGCTCACCTCAAATGTCTGTTTTTCTATCAAAATCTTTAAGCATAGGATTAGCACAGTGCCATCCACGCCGAGATAGAAAAGGACAAAGTCTTTTGCCATTTGTACAGCAAAGTGTTTAAGCATAGGACTAGCACAGTGCTGTCCTTGCCGAGCTGTAAAATGACAAAAGCCAATTACCACTCCAGGCACAGTATTACAGCTTTGAGTTCGTAAAATACCAATCATGCCAACCTGAAATGAGTAAAAACAACCCCTGACACAGTGTTTCGCTCTAATTAGAGCTCTTCAGAGAGGTATAGCTTTGTCCAGACACAAGGGAGCACCCAGTATAAGTCAAAGAAATACCCTTTCAGGCATAGAGTGACGAATAAATTATGCAAAAAAGAAGCAGAGAACTCTGGGTAGTTCTCAAGTTTAGGTGGAAAGCAGCTCCTGTATGGAGCACTCTCAACACCAGCGACACTCTAGATCTGCTCACCTCAAATGTCTGTTTTTCTATCAAAATCTTTAAGCATAGGATTAGCACAGTGCCATCCACGCCGAGATAGAAAAGGACAAAGTCTTTTGCCATTTGTACAGCAAAGTCTTTAAGCATAGGACTAGCACAGTGCTGTCCTTGCCGAGCTGTAAAATGACAAAAGCCAATTACCACTCCAGGCACAGTATTACAGCTTTGAGTTGGTAAAATACCAATCAAGCCAACCTGAAATGAGTAAAAACAAACCCTGACACAGTGTTTCGCTCTAATTAGAGCTCTTCAGAGAGGTATAGCTTTGTCCAGACACAAGGGAGCACCCAGTATAAGTCAAAGAAATACCCTTTCAGGCATAGAGTGACGAATAAATTATGCAAAAAAGAAGCAGAGAACTCTGGGTAGTTCTCAAGTTTAGGTGGAAAGCAGCTCCTGTATGGAGCACTCTCAACACCAGCGACACTCTAGATCTGCTCACCTCAAATGTCTGTTTTTCTATCAAAATCTTTAAGCATAGGATTAGCACAGTGCCATCCACGCCGAGATAGAAAAGGACAAAGTCTTTTGCCATTTGTACAGCAAAGTCTTTAAGCATAGGACTAGCACAGTGCTGTCCTTGCCGAGCTGTAAAATGACAAAAGCCAATTACCACTCCAGGCACAGTATTACAGCTTTGAGTTGGTAAAATACCAATCAAGCCAACCTGAAATGAGTAAAAACAACCCCTGACACAGTGTTTCGCTCTAATTAGAGCTCTTCAGAGAGGTATAGCTTTGTCCAGACACAAGGGAGCACCCAGTATAAGTCACAGAAATACCCTTTCAGGCATAGAGTGACGAATAAATTATGCAAAAAAGAAGCAGAGAACTCTGGGTAGTTCTCAAGTTTAGGTGGAAAGCAGCTCCTGTATGGAGCACTCTCAACACCAGCGACACTCTAGATTTGCTCACCTCAAATGTCTGTTTTTCTATCAAAATCTTTAAGCATAGGATTAGCACAGTGCCATCCACGCCGAGATAGAAAAGGACAAAGTCTTTTGCCATTTGTACAGCAAAGTCTTTAAGCATAGGACTAGCACAGTGCTGTCCTTGCCGAGCTGTAAAATGACAAAAGCCAATTACCACTCCAGGCACAGTATTACAGCTTTGAGTTGGTAAAATACCAATCAAGCCAACCTGAAATGAGTAAAATCAACCCCTAACACAGTGTTTCGCTCTAATTAGAGCTCTTCAGAGAGGTATAGCTTTGTCCAGACACAAGGGAGCACCCAGCATAAGTCAAAGAAATACCCTTTCAGGCATAGAGTGACGAATAAATTATGCAAAAAAGAAGCAGAGAACTCTGGGTAGTTCTCAAGTTTAGGTGGAAAGCAGCTCCTGTATGGAGCACTCTCAACACCAGCGACACTCTAGATCTGCTCACCTCAAATGTCTGTTTTTCTATCAAAATCTTTAAGCATAGGATTAGCACAGTGCCATCCACGCCGAGATAGAAAAGGACAAAGTCTTTTGCCATTTGTACAGCAAAGGCTTTAAGCATAGGACTAGCACAGTGCTGTCCTTGCCGAGCTGTAAAATGACAAAAGCCAATTACCACTCCAGGCACAGTATTACAGCTTTGAGTTGGTAAAATACCAATCAAGCCAACCTGAAATGAGTAAACACAACCCCTGACACAGTGTTTCGCTCTAATTAGAGCTCTTCAGAGAGGTATAGCTTTGTCCAGACACAAGGGAGCACCCAGTATAAGTCAAAGAAATACCCTTTCAGGCATAGAGTGACGAATAAATTATGCAAAAAAGAAGCAGAGAACTCTGGGTAGTTCTCAAGTTTAGGAGGAAAGCAGCTCCTGTATGGAGCACTCTCAACACCAGCGACACTCTAGATCTGCTCACCTCAAATGTCTGTTTTTCTATCAAAATCTTTAAGCATAGGATTAGCACAGTGCCATCCACGCCGAGATAGAAAAGGACAAAGTCTTTTGCCATTTGTACAGCAAAGTCTTTAAGCATAGGACTAGCACAGTGCTGTTCTTGCCGAGCTGTAAAATGACACAAGCCAATTACCACTCCAGGCACAGTATTACAGCTTTGAGTTGGTAAAATGCCAATCAAGCCAATCTGAAATGAGTAAAAACAACCCCTGACACAGTGTTTCGCTCTAATTAGAGCTCTTCAGAGAGGTATAGCTTTGTCCAGACACAAGGGAGCACCCAGTATAAGTCAAAGAAATACCCTTTCAGGCATAGAGTGATGAATAAATTATGCAAAAAAGAAGCAGAGAACTCTGGGTAGTTCTCAAGTTTAGGTGGAAAGCAGCTCCTGTATGGAGCACTCTCAACACCAGCGACACTCTAGATCGGCTCACCTCAAATGTCTGTTTTTCTGTCAAAATCTTTCAGCATAGGATTAGCACAGTGCCATCCACGCCGAGATAGAAAAGGACAAAGTCTTTTGCCATTTGTACAGCAAAGTCTTTAAGCATAGGACTAGCACAGTGCTGTCCTTGCCGAGCTGTAAAATGACAAAAGCCAATTACCACTCCAGGCACAGTATTACAGCTTTCAGTTCGTAAAATACCAATCAAGCCAACCTGAAATGAGTAAAAACAACCCCTGACACAGTGTTTCGCTCTAATTAGAGCTCTTCAGAGAGGTATAGCTTTGTCCAGACACAAGGGAGCACCCAGTATAAGTCAAAGAAATACCCTTTCAGGCATAGAGTGACGAATAAATTATGCAAAAAAGAAGCAGAGAACTCTGGGTAGTTCTCAAGTTTAGGTGGAAAGCAGCTCCTGTATGGAGCACTCTCAACACCAGCGACACTCTAGATCTGCTCACCTCAAATGTCTGTTTTTCTATCAAAATCTTTAAGCATAGGATTAGCACAGTGCCATCCACGCCGAGATAGAAAAGGACAAAGTCTTTTGCCATTTGTACAGCAAAGTCTTTAAGCATAGGACTAGCACAATGCTGTCCTTGCCGAGCTGTAAAATGACAAAAGCCAATTACCACTCCAGGCACAGTATTACAGCTTTGAGTTGGTAAAATACCAATCAAGCCAACCTGAAATGAGTAAAAACAAACCCTGACACAGTGTTTCGCTCTAATTAGAGCTCTTCAGAGAGGTATAGCTTTGTCCAGACACAAGGGAGCACCCAGTATAAGTCAAAGAAATACCCTTTCAGGCATAGAGTGACGAATAAATTATGCAAAAAAGAAGCAGAGAACTCTGGGTAGTTCTCAAGTTTAGGTGGAAAGCAGCTCCTGTATGGAGCACTCTCAACACCAGCGACACTGTAGATCTGCTCACCTCAAATGTCTGTTTTTCTATCAAAATCTTTAAGCATAGGATTAGCACAGTGCCATCAACGCCGAGATAGAAAAGGACAAAGTCTTTTGCCATTTGTACAGCAAAGTCTTTAAGCATAGGACTAGCACAGTGCTGTCCTTGCCGAGCTGTAAAACGACAAAAGCCAATTACCACTCCAGGCACAGTATTACAGCTTTGAGTTGGTAAAATACCAATCAAGCCTACCTGAAATGAGTAAAAACAACCCCTGACACAGTGTTTCGCTCTAATTAGAGCTCTTCAGAGAGGTATAGCTTTGTCCAGACACAATGGAGCACCCAGTATAAGTCACAGAAATACCCTTTCAGGCATAGAGTGACGAATAAATTATGCAAAAAAGAAGCAGAGAACTCTGGGTAGTTCTCAAGTTTAGGTGGAAAGCAGCTCCTGTATGGAGCACTCTCAACACCAGCGACACTCTAGATTTGCTCACCTCAAATGTCTGTTTTTCTATCAAAATCTTTAAGCATAGGATTAGCACAGTGCCATCCACGCCGAGATAGAAAAGGACAAAGTCTTTTGCCATTTGTACAGCAAAGTCTTTAAGCATAGGACTAGCACAGTGCTGTCTTTGCCGAGCTGTAAAATGACAAAAGCCAATTACCACTCCAGGCACAGTATTACAGCTTTGAGTTGGTAAAATACCAATCAAGCCAACCTGAAATGAGTAAAATCAACCCCTAACACAGTGTTTCGCTCTAATTAGAGCTCTTCAGAGAGGTATAGCTTTGTCCAGACACAAGGGAGCACCCAGTATAAGTCAAAGAAATACCCTTTCAGGCATAGAGTGACGAATAAATTATGCAAAAAGAGAAGCAGAGAACTCTGGGTAGTTCTCAAGTTTAGGTGGAAAGCAGCTCCTGTATGGAGCACTCTCAACACCAGCGACACTCTAGATCTGCTCACCTCAAATGTCTGTTTTTCTATCAAAATCTTTAAGCATAGGATTAGCACAGTGCCATCCACGCCGAGATAGAAAAGGACAAAGTCTTTTGCCATTTGTACAGCAAAGTCTTTAAGCATAGGACTAGCACAGTGCTGTCCTTGCCGAGCTGTAAAATGACAAAAGCCAATTACCACTCCAGGCACAGTATTACAGCTTTGAGTTGGTAAAATACCAATCAAGCCAACCTGAAATGAGTAAAAACAACCCCTGACACAGTGTTTCGCTCTAATTAGAGCTCTTCAGAGAGGTATAGCTTTGTCGAGACACAAGGGAGCACCCAGTATAAGTCAAAGAAATACCCTTTCAGGCATAGAGTGACGAATAAATAATGCAAAAAAGAAGCAGAGAACTCTGGGTAGTTCTCAAGTTTAGGTGGAAAGCAGCTCCTGTATGGAGCACTCTCAACACCAGCGACACTCTAGATCGGCTCACCTCAAATGTCTGTTTTTCTATCAAAATCTTTCAGCATAGGATTAGCACAGTGCCATCCATGCCGAGATAGAAAAGGACAAAGTCTTTTGCCATTTGTACAGCAAAGTCTTTAAGCATAGGACTAGCACAGTGCTGTCCTTGCCGAGCTGTAAAATGACAAAAGCCAATTACCACTCCAGGCACAGTATTACAGCTTTGAGTTGGTAAAATACCAATCAAGCCAACCTGAAATGAGTAAAATCAACCCCTGACACAGTGTTTCGCTCTAATTAGAGCTCTTCAGAGAGGTATAGCTTTGTCCAGACACAAGGGAGCACCCAGTATAAGTCAAAGAAATACCCTTTCAGGCATAGAGTGACGAATAAATTATGCAAAAAAGAAGCAGAGAACTCTGGGTAGTTCTCAAGTTTAGGTGGAAAGCAGCTCCTGTATGGAGCACTCTCAACACCAGCGACACTCTAGATCGGCTCACCTCAAATGTCTGTTTTTCTATCAAAATCTTTAAGCATAGGATTAGCACAGTGCCATCCACGCCGAGATAGAAAAGGACAAAGTCTTTTGCCATTTGTACAGCAAAGTCTTTAAGCATAGGACTAGCACAGTGCTGTCCTTGCCGAGCTGTAAAATGACAAAAGCCAATTACCACTCCAGGCACAGTATTACAGCTTTGAGTTGGTAAAATACCAATCAAGCCAACCTGAAATGAGTAAAAACAACCCCTGACACAGTGTTTCGCTCTAATTAGAGCTCTTCAGAGAGGTATAGCTTTGTCCAGACACAAGGGAGCACCCAGTATAAGTCAAAGAAATACCCTTTCAGGCATAGAGTGACGAATAAATTATGCAAAAAAGAAGCAGAGAACTCTGGGTAGTTCTCAAGTTTAGGTGGAAAGCAGCTCCTGTATGGAGCACTCTCAACACCAGCGACACTCTAGATCTGCTCACCTCAAATGTCTGTTTTTCTATCAAAATCTTTAAGCATAGGATTAGCACAGTGCCATCCACGCCGAGATAGAAAAGGACAAAGTCTTTTGCCATTTGTACAGCAAAGTCTTTAAGCATAGGACTAGCACAGTGCTGTCCTTGCCGAGCTGTAAAATGACAAAAGCCAATTACCACTCCAGGCACAGTATTACAGCTTTGAGTTGGTAAAATACCAATCAAGCCAACCTGAAATGAGTAAACACAACCCCTGACACAGTGTTTCGCTCTAATTAGAGCTCTTCAGAGAGGTATAGCTTTGTCCAGACACAAGGGAGCACCCAGTATAAGTCAAAGAAATACCCTTTCAGGCATAGAGTGACGAATAAATTATGCAAAAAAGAAGCAGAGAACTCTGGGTAGTTCTCAAGTTTAGGTGGAAAGCAGCTCCTGTATGGAGCACTCTCAACACCAGCGACACTCTAGATCGGCTCACCTCAAATGTCTGTTTTTCTGTCAAAATCTTTCAGCATAGGATTAGCACAGTGCCATCCACGCCGAGATAGAAAAGGACAAAGTCTTTTGCCATTTGTACAGCAAAGTCTTTAAGCATAGGACTAGCACAGTGCTGTCCTTGCCGAGCTGTAAAATGACAAAAGCCAATTACCACTCCAGGCACAGTATTACAGCTTTGAGTTCGTAAAATACCAATCAAGCCAACCTGAAATGAGTAAAAACAACCCCTGACACAGTGTTTCGCTCTAATTAGAGCTCTTCAGAGAGGTATAGCTTTGTCCAGACACAAGGGAGCACCCAGTATAAGTCAAAGAAATACCCTTTCAGGCATAGAGTGACGAATAAATTAAGCAAAAAAGAAGCAGAGAACTCTGGGTAGTTCTCAAGTTTAGGTGGAAAGCAGCTCCTGTATGGAGCACTCTCAACACCAGCGACACTCTAGATCTGCTCACCTCAAATGTCTGTTTTTCTATCAAAATCTTTAAGCATAGGATTAGCACAGTGCCATCCACGCCGAGATAGAAAAGGACAAAGTCTTTTGCCATTTGTACAGCAAAGTCTTTAAGCATAGGACTAGCACAGTGCTGTCCTTGCCGAGCTGTAAAATGACAAAAGCCAATTACCACTCCAGGCACAGTATTACAGCTTTGAGTTGGTAAAATACCAATCAAGCCAACCGGAAATGAGTAAAAACAACCCCTGACACAGTGTTTCGCTCTAATTAGAGCTCTTCAGAGAGGTATAGCTTTGTCGAGACACAAGGGAGCACCCAGTATAAGTCAAAGAAATACCCTTTCAGGCATAGAGTGACGAATAAATAATGCAAAAAAGAAGCAGAGAACTCTGGGTAGTTCTCAAGTTTAGGTGGAAAGCAGCTCCTGTATGGAGCACTCTCAACACCAGCGACACTCTAGATCGGCTCACCTCAAATGTCTGTTTTTCTATCAAAATCTTTCAGCATAGGATTAGCACAGTGCCATCCATGCCGAGATAGAAAAGGACAAAGTCTTTTGCCATTTGTACAGCAAAGTCTTTAAGCATAGGACTAGCACAGTGCTGTCCTTGCCGAGCTGTAAAATGACAAAAGCCAATTACCACTCCAGGCACAGTATTACAGCTTTGAGTTGGTAAAATACCAATCAAGCCAACCTGAAATGAGTAAAATCAACCCCTGACACAGTGTTTCGCTCTAATTAGAGCTCTTCAGAGAGGTATAGCTTTGTCCAGACACAAGGGAGCACCCAGTATAAGTCAAAGAAATACCCTTTCAGGCATAGAGTGACGAATAAATTATGCAAAAAAGAAGCAGAGAACTCTGGGTAGTTCTCAAGTTTAGGTGGAAAGCAGCTCCTGTATGGAGCACTCTCAACACCAGCGACACTCTAGATCTGCTCACCTCAAATGTCTGTTTTTCTATCAAAATCTTTAAGCATAGGATTAGCACAGTGCCATCCACGCCGAGATAGAAAAGGACAAAGTCTTTTGCCATTTGTACAGCAAAGTCTTTAAGCATAGGACTAGCACAGTGCTGTCCTTGCCGAGCTGTAAAATGACAAAAGCCAATTACCACTCCAGGCACAGTATTACAGCTTTGAGTTGGTAAAATACCAATCAAGCCAACCTGAAATGAGTAAAAACAACCCCTGACACAGTGTTTCGCTCTAATTAGAGCTCTTCAGAGAGGTATAGCTTTGTCCAGACACAAGGGAGCACCCAGTATAAGTCAAAGAAATACCCTTTCAGGCATAGAGTGACGAATAAATTATGCAAAAAAGAAGCAGAGAACTCTGGGTAGTTCTCAAGTTTAGGTGGAAAGCAGCTCCTGTATGGAGCACTCTCAACACCAGCGACACTCTAGATCTGCTCACCTCAAATGTCTGTTTTTCTATCAAAATCTTTAAGCATAGGATTAGCACAGTGCCATCCACGCCGAGATAGAAAAGGACAAAGTCTTTTGCCATTTGTACAGCAAAGTCTTTAAGCATAGGACTAGCACAGTGCTGTCCTTGCCGAGCTGTAAAATGACAAAAGCCAATTACCACTCCAGGCACAGTATTACAGCTTTGAGTTGGTAAAATACCAATCAAGCCAACCTGAAATGAGTAAACACAACCCCTGACACAGTGTTTCGCTCTAATTAGAGCTCTTCAGAGAGGTATAGCTTTGTCCAGACACAAGGGAGCACCCAGTATAAGTCAAAGAAATACCCTTTCAGGCATAGAGTGACGAATAAATTATGCAAAAAAGAAGCAGAGAACTCTGGGTAGTTCTCAAGTTTAGGTGGAAAGCAGCTCCTGTATGGAGCACTCTCAACACCAGCGACACTCTAGATCGGCTCACCTCAAATGTCTGTTTTTCTGTCAAAATCTTTCAGCATAGGATTAGCACAGTGCCATCCACGCCGAGATAGAAAAGGACAAAGTCTTTTGCCATTTGTACAGCAAAGTCTTTAAGCATAGGACTAGCACAGTGCTGTCCTTGCCGAGCTGTAAAATGACAAAAGCCAATTACCACTCCAGGCACAGTATTACAGCTTTGAGTTCGTAAAATACCAATCAAGCCAACCTGAAATGAGTAAAAACAACCCCTGACACAGTGTTTCGCTCTAATTAGAGCTCTTCAGAGAGGTATAGCTTTGTCCAGACACAAGGGAGCACCCAGTATAAGTCAAAGAAATACCCTTTCAGGCATAGAGTGACGAATAAATTAAGCAAAAAAGAAGCAGAGAACTCTGGGTAGTTCTCAAGTTTAGGTGGAAAGCAGCTCCTGTATGGAGCACTCTCAACACCAGCGACACTCTAGATCTGCTCACCTCAAATGTCTGTTTTTCTATCAAAATCTTTAAGCATAGGATTAGCACAGTGCCATCCACGCCGAGATAGAAAAGGACAAAGTCTTTTGCCATTTGTACAGCAAAGTCTTTAAGCATAGGACTAGCACAGTGCTGTCCTTGCCGAGCTGTAAAATGACAAAAGCCAATTACCACTCCAGGCACAGTATTACAGCTTTGAGTTGGTAAAATACCAATCAAGCCAACCGGAAATGAGTAAAAACAACCCCTGACACAGTGTTTCGCTCTAATTAGAGCTCTTCAGAGAGGTATAGCTTTGTCCAGACACAAGGGAGCACCCAGTATAAGTCAAAGAAATACCCTTTCAGGCATAGAGTGACGAATAAATTATGCAAAAAAGAAGCAGAGAACTCTGGGTAGTTCTCAAGTTTAGGTGGAAAGCAGCTCCTGTATGGAGCACTCTCAACACCAGCGACACTCTAGATCTGCTCACCTCAAATGTCTGTTTTTCTATCAAAATCTTTAAGCATAGGATTAGCACAGTGCCATCCACGCCGAGATAGAAAAGGACAAAGTCTTTTGCCATTTGTACAGCAAAGGCTTTAAGCATAGGACTAGCACAGTGCTGTCCTTGCCGAGCTGTAAAATGACAAAAGCCAATTACCACTCCAGGCACAGTATTACAGCTTTGAGTTGGTAAAATACCAATCAAGCCAACCTGAAATGAGTAAACACAACCCCTGACACAGTGTTTCGCTCTAATTAGAGCTCTTCAGAGAGGTATAGCTTTGTCCAGACACAAGGGAGCACCCAGTATAAGTCAAAGAAATACCCTTTCAGGCATAGAGTGACGAATAAATTATGCAAAAAAGAAGCAGAGAACTCTGGGTAGTTCTCAAGTTTAGGTGGAAAGCAGCTCCTGTATGGAGCACTCTCAACACCAGCGACACTCTAGATCTGCTCACCTCAAATGTCTGTTTTTCTATCAAAATCTTTAAGCATAGGATTAGCACAGTGCCATCCACGCCGAGATAGAAAAGGACAAAGTCTTTTGCCATTTGTACAGCAAAGGCTTTAAGCATAGGACTAGCACAGTGCTGTCCTTGCCGAGCTGTAAAATGACAAAAGCCAATTACCACTCCAGGCACAGTATTACAGCTTTGAGTTGGTAAAATACCAATCAAGCCAACCTGAAATGAGTAAACACAACCCCTGACACAGTGTTTCGCTCTAATTAGAGCTCTTCAGAGAGGTATAGCTTTGTCCAGACACAAGGGAGCACCCAGTATAAGTCAAAGAAATACCCTTTCAGGCATAGAGTGACGAATAAATTATGCAAAAAAGAAGCAGAGAACTCTGGGTAGTTCTCAAGTTTAGGTGGAAAGCAGCTCCTGTATGGAGCACTCTCAACACCAGCGACACTCTAGATCTGCTCACCTCAAATGTCTGTTTTTCTATCAAAATCTTTAAGCATAGGATTAGCACAGTGCCATCCACGCCGAGATAGAAAAGGACAAAGTCTTTTGCCATTTGTACAGCAAAGTCTTTAAGCATAGGACTAGCACAGTGCTGTTCTTGCCGAGCTGTAAAATGACAAAAGCCAATTACCACTCCAGGCACAGTATTACAGCTTTGAGTTGGTAAAATGCCAATCAAGCCAACCTGAAATGAGTAAAAACAACCCCTGACACAGTGTTTCGCTCTAATTAGAGCTCTTCAGAGAGGTATAGCTTTGTCCAGACACAAGGGAGCACCCAGTATAAGTCAAAGAAATACCCTTTCAGGCATAGAGTGATGAATAAATTATGCAAAAAAGAAGCAGAGAACTCTGGGTAGTTCTCAAGTTTAGGTGGAAAGCAGCTCCTGTATGGAGCACTCTCAACACCAGCGACACTCTAGATCTGCTCACCTCAAATGTCTGTTTTTCTATCAAAATCTTTAAGCATAGGATTAGCACAGTGCCATCCACGCCGAGATAGAAAAGGACAAAGTCTTTTGCCATTTGTACAGCAAAGTGTTTAAGCATAGGACTAGCACAGTGCTGTCCTTGCCGAGCTGTAAAATGACAAAAGCCAATTACCACTCCAGGCACAGTATTACAGCTTTGAGTTCGTAAAATACCAATCATGCCAACCTGAAATGAGTAAAAACAACCCCTGACACAGTGTTTCGCTCTAATTAGAGCTCTTCAGAGAGGTATAGCTTTGTCCAGACACAAGGGAGCACCCAGTATAAGTCAAAGAAATACCCTTTCAGGCATAGAGTGACGAATAAATTATGCAAAAAAGAAGCAGAGAACTCTGGGTAGTTCTCAAGTTTAGGTGGAAAGCAGCTCCTGTATGGAGCACTCTCAACACCAGCGACACTCTAGATCTGCTCACCTCAAATGTCTGTTTTTCTATCAAAATCTTTAAGCATAGGATTAGCACAGTGCCATCCACGCCGAGATAGAAAAGGACAAAGTCTTTTGCCATTTGTACAGCAAAGTCTTTAAGCATAGGACTAGCACAGTGCTGTCCTTGCCGAGCTGTAAAATGACAAAAGCCAATTACCACTCCAGGCACAGTATTACAGCTTTGAGTTGGTAAAATACCAATCAAGCCAACCTGAAATGAGTAAAAACAAACCCTGACACAGTGTTTCGCTCTAATTAGAGCTCTTCAGAGAGGTATAGCTTTGTCCAGACACAAGGGAGCACCCAGTATAAGTCAAAGAAATACCCTTTCAGGCATAGAGTGACGAATAAATTATGCAAAAAAGAAGCAGAGAACTCTGGGTAGTTCTCAAGTTTAGGTGGAAAGCAGCTCCTGTATGGAGCACTCTCAACACCAGCGACACTCTAGATCTGCTCACCTCAAATGTCTGTTTTTCTATCAAAATCTTTAAGCATAGGATTAGCACAGTGCCATCCACGCCGAGATAGAAAAGGACAAAGTCTTTTGCCATTTGTACAGCAAAGTCTTTAAGCATAGGACTAGCACAGTGCTGTCCTTGCCGAGCTGTAAAATGACAAAAGCCAATTACCACTCCAGGCACAGTATTACAGCTTTGAGTTGGTAAAATACCAATCAAGCCAACCTGAAATGAGTAAAAACAACCCCTGACACAGTGTTTCGCTCTAATTAGAGCTCTTCAGAGAGGTATAGCTTTGTCCAGACACAAGGGAGCACCCAGTATAAGTCACAGAAATACCCTTTCAGGCATAGAGTGACGAATAAATTATGCAAAAAAGAAGCAGAGAACTCTGGGTAGTTCTCAAGTTTAGGTGGAAAGCAGCTCCTGTATGGAGCACTCTCAACACCAGCGACACTCTAGATTTGCTCACCTCAAATGTCTGTTTTTCTATCAAAATCTTTAAGCATAGGATTAGCACAGTGCCATCCACGCCGAGATAGAAAAGGACAAAGTCTTTTGCCATTTGTACAGCAAAGTCTTTAAGCATAGGACTAGCACAGTGCTGTCCTTGCCGAGCTGTAAAATGACAAAAGCCAATTACCACTCCAGGCACAGTATTACAGCTTTGAGTTGGTAAAATACCAATCAAGCCAACCTGAAATGAGTAAAATCAACCCCTAACACAGTGTTTCGCTCTAATTAGAGCTCTTCAGAGAGGTATAGCTTTGTCCAGACACAAGGGAGCACCCAGCATAAGTCAAAGAAATACCCTTTCAGGCATAGAGTGACGAATAAATTATGCAAAAAAGAAGCAGAGAACTCTGGGTAGTTCTCAAGTTTAGGTGGAAAGCAGCTCCTGTATGGAGCACTCTCAACACCAGCGACACTCTAGATCTGCTCACCTCAAATGTCTGTTTTTCTATCAAAATCTTTAAGCATGGAGGAGCCAAGATGGCGACCGGAGCAGACGCTTGAGCGCCCGGCTCCGTCGGCCCTTGGCCTCAGACTATCATCCTGATTCCTATCCTCGCCGATTTTCGAGGTGCACCGTGTGCGACGACGCGCTGACCGCGCCGCCGCTTTCCCGGAGTCTCAGCCCGCCCGGATGCCAGAGTTTTTGGTGCCTTTGTCCTCCGCACTGGACCCCTGCTCTATTGTGGCCTTGGCCGGCCCCCTGGGAGCTCCGCAGTCACCGGACCCGCTGTCGCAAACCTGAGCCCCGCGGCCCCGATCCCGCCTCACACCACGGACTGTCGCCTGATGAGCCGGGGGAGACACGCCTGGACACCTCCTGCACCCTGCACCTGACGGGCTGGAGCTATAGGGTAAGCCCCGAAGTGGCGGGTCTCCTGGCCCGCTTCGTGAGCCGCGCTGCGGAGGGCTGCAGACCCCCCTCCTCTATCGCCTAGTCGGCGGCAACGGGAGCCCGAGGGAGGGGAAGCGACTGTTGGCTTTCACCTGTTGCGGCGTAGACCTGATGGGAATTGCCTCCTTGTACCGACCCCCCCCTGGCCACTGCACCGTTCAGCGGTAAAACATGGCGTTGATTGCCTGCTCGCTGTCCGGGGGTGGTGCTTTGGTCTCGCCCGCTGCCCGCATCGCCCTCCCTCTGCCGGACTCTAGCTCCACGGTGCCGTCCCGGAGTGCTGCCGATGTGGGGGCGCAGCCTCCGCTGACATGCGGCTCCGTTCTGGCTGCCCTGCGGGACTTTCGTCTGCAATTGTGTGCTGGCTTGCAAACGCTGAGTGAGCGGTTCGACTCCATGCTGTCGGATGCGGGTCGTGAGCGCCCCGTTTGGTATCAACAAGACATGGGTCAGCCGGTGCTTTTGTCCTCTTGCGGGGACGCAATGACTGTGTATAACCGTGCTACACTGGTGTCTGCAACTGGCTTCCCCGGCACCCAGGATCACTCGCTCTCCTGTTCAACTGCGGACACTTTGCTTCCCTGTTCATCGCTGCCTGCTTTGTTGTTGCCTGCCTCACCGCGCCCGCAGGAGTGTCCAGCTGAGCGACCCCTGACGTCCTCGAGGAACCGTTCACGGTGGGCCACGACTTCTTTTATGTGGAACTCCTGTACTTTACAGGCCAGGTCTGGATGTTATGTGGTGCAAAAGGGGACCTCAATGAATGATCGGCGGCCATTTTGTGACTCTACTTCCCCATCTTTTCCCCAGCGGCCATATTGTCTTTGTTTGCACGGGATGCGGGGCCTTCATGTGGGGGCTGATTTAATCTTAAGCCCGCGATCGGGCCAGGGCTAGGTTGAGTTCTGTCATCGGGGTTTCACGGATGGACTGGACTCGGACTGGAACTGTTTGCATATGTTGTGCGCACTCGTCGCGAATTGTTTGCCTTCATTTAAATTGCTGTGACATGCTATCTACACACGACCGCTTTTGGGTGTGGTGGGTTTTCGGTGTGTGGGGGCGTGGCCGGCCGGTGGTTCCGGGCGCTCTGAGGTTACGTGGGCTCCTCCCCGCTTTCCTTTCTTCTTTGTTTTCTTATTTTCTTTATTCTTTTCCTACTTTCTCTCCTGTCTATATTTCGGGTTCATTGGGCGACAGGCACTATGCTGGGGGGGGGGCAGGCCGTAGCCTCCGCATTGGTGTAGGGTGGGGGGGTAACTCACTGTTTCTTTTTAGTTCTATGGGCCTTTTTCTTCTATGTCTCTGTGCTAAACTTGTTTCGATTCGGGGTCCGGGGGTGGGGTGAATTGAGTGGGGGCGGCTTTGGAGGGGTGCGTATTTACTCATGTGACTATCCTGCTGTCTAACTGCACCGCCTCACTGTCTGAGATTTTCTATGGTCGTTTTAATGATGCTGCTGTTTCCCCGTGTGGTGAAGCCATCTTGCGGACTCGAATCTCCTTTGTTCTATCCTCTACTGATTTTTCTCGCAAAAATTATTTTAAAAACCTTAAAATTAACCTTCACTTCTCCTTCCCCTGGTGTCAAGGATTTCTCCAGTGTATACCTCTTGAATCGTTGCACGCTTGACCATTGATACACAAGGGATGTAATGTTTGCCTCCGTGCTTCACCGTATTGTGGCCGGCCGGATGGTTGTAGGCCCGTATTTGTTCTTTTACTATGCACAAATAAAGGTTTTAAAAAAAAAAAAAAAAAAAAAAAAAAAATCTTTAAGCATAGGATTAGCACAGTGCCATCCACGCCGAGATAGAAAAGGACAAAGTCTTTTGCCATTTGTACAGCAAAGTCTTTAAGCATAGGACTAGCACAGTGCTGTCCTTGCCGAGCTGTAAAATGACAAAAGCCAATTACCACTCCAGGCACAGTATTACAGCTTTGAGTTGGTAAAATACCAATCAAGCCAACCTGAAATGAGTAAAAACAACCCCTGACACAGTGTTTTGCTCTAATTAGAGCTCTTCAGAGAGGTATAGCTTTGTCGAGACACAAGGGAGCACCCAGTATAAGTCAAAGAAATACCCTTTCAGGCATAGAGTGACGAATAAATTATGCAAAAAAGAAGCAGAGAACTCTGGGTAGTTCTCAAGTTTAGGTGGAAAGCAGCTCCTGTATGGAGCACTCTCAACACCAGCGACACTCTAGATCTGCTCACCTCAAATGTCTGTTTTTCTATCAAAATCTTTAAGCATAGGATTAGCACAGTGCCATCCACGCCGAGATAGAAAAGGACAAAGTCTTTTGCCATTTGTACAGCAAAGTCTTTAAGCATAGGACTAGCACAGTGCTGTCCTTGCCGAGCTGTAAAATGACAAAAGCCAATTACCACTCCAGGCACAGTATTACAGCTTTGAGGTGGTAAAATACCAATCAAGCCAACCTGAAATGAGTAAAAACAACCCCTGACACAGTGTTTCGCTCTAATTAGAGCTCTTCAGAGAGGTATAGCTTTGTCCAGACACAAGGGAGCACCCAGTATAAGTCAAAGAAATACCCTTTCAGGCATAGAGTGACGAATAAATTATGCAAAAAAGAAGCAGAGAACTCTGGGTAGTTCTCAAGTTTAGGTGGAAAGCAGCTCCTGTATGGAGCACTCTCAACACCAGCGACACTCTAGATCGGCTCACCTCAAATGTCTGTTTTTCTATCAAAATCTTTCAGCATAGGATTAGCACAGTGCCATCCATGCCGAGATAGAAAAGGACAAAGTCTTTTGCCATTTGTACAGCAAAGTCTTTAAGCATAGGACTAGCACAGTGCTGTCCTTGCCGAGCTGTAAAATGACAAAAGCCAATTACCACTCCAGGCACAGTATTACAGCTTTGAGTTGGTAAAATGCAAATCAAGCCAACCTGAAATGAGTAAAAACAACCCCTGACACAGTGTTTCGCTCTAATTAGAGCTCTTCAGAGAGGTATAGCTTTGTCCAGACACAAGGGAGCACCCAGTATAAGTCAAAGAAATACCCTTTCAGGCATAGAGTGACGAATAAATTATGCAAAAAAGAAGCAGAGAACTCTGGGTAGTTCTCAAGTTTAGGTGGAAAGCAGCTCCTGTATGGAGCACTCTCAACACCAGCGACACTCTAGATCGGCTCACCTCAAATGTCTGTTTTTCTGTCAAAATCTTTCAGCATAGGATTAGCACAGTGCCATCCACGCCGAGATAGAAAAGTACAAAGTCTTTTGCCATTTGTACAGCAAAGTCTTTAAGCATAGGACTAGCACAGTGCTGTCCTTGCCGAGCTGTAAAATGACAAAAGCCAATTACCACTCCAGGCACAGTATTACAGCTTTGAGTTCGTAAAATACCAATCAAGCCAGCCTGAAATGAGTAAAAACAACCCCTGACACAGTGTTTCGCTCTAATTAGAGCTCTTCAGAGAGGTATAGCTTTGTCCAGACACAAGGGAGCACCCAGTATAAGTCAAAGAAATACCCTTTCAGGCATAGAGTGACGAATAAATTATGCAAAAAAGAAGCAGAGAACTCTGGGTAGTTCTCAAGTTTAGGTGGAAAGCAGCTCCTGTATGGAGCACTCTCAACACCAGCGACACTCTAGATCTGCTCACCTCAAATGTCTGTTTTTCTTTCAAAATCTTTAAGCATAGGATTAGCACAGTGCCATCCACGCCGAGATAGAAAAGGACAAAGTCTTTTGCCATTTGTACAGCAAAGTCTTTAAGCATAGGACTAGCACAGTGCTGTCCTTGCCGAGCTGTAAAATGACAAAAGCCAATTACCACTCCAGGCACAGTATTACAGCTTTGAGTTGGTAAAATACCAATCAAGCCAACCTGAAATGAGTAAAAACAAACCCTGACACAGTGTTTCGCTCTAATTAGAGCTCTTCAGAGAGGTATAGCTTTGTCCAGACACAAGGGAGCACCCAGTATAAGTCAAAGAAATACCCTTTCAGGCATAGAGTGACGAATAAATTATGCAAAAAAGAAGCAGAGAACTCTGGGTAGTTCTCAAGTTTAGGTGGAAAGCAGCTCCTGTATGGAGCACTCTCAACACCAGCGACACTGTAGATCTGCTCACCTCAAATGTCTGTTTTTCTATCAAAATCTTTAAGCATAGGATTAGCACAGTGCCATCAACGCCGAGATAGAAAAGGACAAAGTCTTTTGCCATTTGTACAGCAAAGTCTTTAAGCATAGGACTAGCACAGTGCTGTCCTTGCCGAGCTGTAAAATGACAAAAGCCAATTACCACTCCAGGCACAGTATTACAGCTTTGAGTTGGTAAAATACCAATCAAGCCAACCTGAAATGAGTAAAAACAACCCCTGACACAGTGTTTCGCTCTAATTAGAGCTCTTCAGAGAGGTATAGCTTTGTCCAGACACAATGGAGCACCCAGTATAAGTCACAGAAATACCCTTTCAGGCATAGAGTGATGAATAAATTATGCAAAAAAGAAGCAGAGAACTCTGGGTAGTTCTCAAGTTTAGGTGGAAAGCAGCTCCTGTATGGAGCACTCTCAACACCAGCGACACTCTAGATTTGCTCACCTCAAATGTCTGTTTTTCTATCAAAATCTTTAAGCATAGGATTAGCACAGTGCCATCCACGCCGAGATAGAAAAGGACAAAGTCTTTTGCCATTTGTACAGCAAAGTCTTTAAGCATAGGACTAGCACAGTGCTGTCCTTGCCGAGCTGTAAAATGACAAAAGCCAATTACCACTCCAGGCACAGTATTACAGCTTTGAGTTGGTAAAATACCAATCAAGCCAACCTGAAATGAGTAAAATCAACCCCTAACACAGTGTTTCGCTCTAATTAGAGCTCTTCAGAGAGGTATAGCTTTGTCCAGACACAAGGGAGCACCCAGTATAAGTCAAAGAAATACCCTTTCAGGCATAGAGTGACGAATAAATTATGCAAAAAGAGAAGCAGAGAACTCTGGGTAGTTCTCAAGTTTAGGTGGAAAGCAGCTCCTGTATGGAGCACTCTCAACACCAGCGACACTCTAGATCTGCTCACCTCAAATGTCTGTTTTTCTATCAAAATCTTTAAGCATAGGATTAGCACAGTGCCATCCACGCCGAGATAGAACTGGGCAAAGTCTTTTGCCATTTGTACAGCAAAGTCTTTAAGCATAGGACTAGCACAGTGCTGTCCTTGCCGAGCTGTAAAATGACAAAAGCCAATTACCACTCCAGGCACAGTATTACAGCTTTGAGTTGGTAAAATACCAATCAAGCCAACCTGAAATGAGTAAAAACAACCCCTGACACAGTGTTTCGCTCTAATTAGAGCTCTTCAGAGAGGTATAGCTTTGTCGAGACACAAGGGAGCACCCAGTATAAGTCAAAGAAATACCCTTTCAGGCATAGAGTGACGAATAAATTATGCAAAAAAGAAGCAGAGAACTCTGGGTAGTTCTCAAGTTTAGGTGGAAAGCAGCTCCTGTATGGAGCACTCTCAACACCAGCGACACTCTAGATCTGCTCACCTCAAATGTCTGTTTTTCTATCAAAATCTTTAAGCATAGGATTAGCACAGTGCCATCCACGCCGAGATAGAAAAGGACAAAGTCTTTTGCCATTTGTACAGCAAAGTCTTTAAGCATAGGACTAGCACAGTGCTGTCCTTGCCGAGCTGTAAAATGACAAAAGCCAATTACCACTCCAGGCACAGTATTACAGCTTTGAGGTGGTAAAATACCAATCAAGCCAACCTGAAATGAGTAAAAACAACCCCTGACACAGTGTTTCGCTCTAATTAGAGCTCTTCAGAGAGGTATAGCTTTGTCCAGACACAAGGGAGCACCCAGTATAAGTCAAAGAAATACCCTTTCAGGCATAGAGTGACGAATAAATTATGCAAAAAAGAAGCAGAGAACTCTGGGTAGTTCTCAAGTTTAGGTGGAAAGCAGTTCCTGTATGGAGCACTCTCAACACCAGCGACACTCTAGATCGGCTCACCTCAAATGTCTGTTTTTCTATCAAAATCTTTCAGCATAGGATTAGCACAGTGCCATCCATGCCGAGATAGAAAAGGACAAAGTCTTTTGCCATTTGTACAGCAAAGTCTTTAAGCATAGGACTAGCACAGTGCTGTCCTTGCCGAGCTGTAAAATGACAAAAGCCAATTACCACTCCAGGCACAGTATTACAGCTTTGAGTTGGTAAAATACCAATCAAGCCAACCTGAAATGAGTAAAAACAACCCCTGACACAGTGTTTCGCTCTAATTAGAGCTCTTCAGAGAGGTATAGCTTTGTCCAGACACAAGGGAGCACCCAGTATAAGTCAAAGAAATACCCTTTCAGGCATAGAGTGACGAATAAATTATGCAAAAAAGAAGCAGAGAACTCTGGGTAGTTCTCAAGTTTAGGTGGAAAGCAGCTCCTGTATTTTACTCATTTCAGGTTGGCTTGATTGGTATTTTACCAACTCAAAGCTGCAATACTGTGCCTGGAGTGGTAATTGGCTTTTGTCATTTTACAGCTCGGCAAGGACAGCACTGTGCTAGTCCTATGCTTAAAGACTTTGCTGTACAAATGGCAAAAGACTTTGTCCTTTTCTATCTCGGCGTGGATGGCACTGTGCTAATCCAATGCTTAAAGATTTTGATAGAAAAACAGACATTTGAGGTGAGAAGATCTAAATCATTTGTTGATGGTACCATGCTCATTTTAGGAATTGTGGTGTGTTCTAAGGTGATTTTACCATGTGAAAAAGCCTTCTGCTGTGATATCATGAATCATGTTTGAGAGAAAACTATTTTCTCATGCTTTTCCCACAGAGGTTTGGAAGGTGATCTATAAGCTAAACTGAGAGCATATTTTCTGTAAATTCACATTATCTTTCTCAGTCATGTGAGAATGAAGTCTGACATTCTCAGTAAAACATGTACATCCAACAAGGGCAGAGACTGTCAGTTGATTCCTTTGTGTTCTATTGCAGCTTCCCAGAGTGTTCTAAAGAACAACTAGCGCGCTAACAGTCCTACTTATGACAAACGTATAGCACACCTGAAACCATCTTGGTTGGCATAAAGTGGTAACTCTTAAAACATTTAATTTAAAAAGGAACAAAATGAGGGGGTTCATTTTGCCATAGAAAGTATGATTAGTGCTGCAGAGAGAAAGATTAGGGCACATTTTGAGTGACTTCTCAAATCCTCTTCTATTTCATTAAATTCTGACATGCAGACTGAAACATGCACTTTCAATACCAGTAGCAGACTTCCCTGGTGAGCAGTAGCTTTACTACAGTTATCTAATAAGCAACTAGAGTGCTAACATTCTGAATTTATGGCAAATGTGTGACACATCTGAATGCCTTCTTGATGGAATCAAAGTAAATAACTGAAAGTATTTCCTACTGAGGAGACTGTAGTAAATGAGGAAATTAGGAAACATCATAACAAATAAGTCTCCCAAAATGGCCACCAGAGACAAAAGAGCCCAAATGTAGCCCAAATATCACCCAGATGTAGCCCAAGTATAGCCCAATGACAGAATGTCCCAGAGTGTTCTAACGAACAACGAGAGCGCTAACAGTCTTACTTATGACAAAAGTATGGCACACCTGAAGCCATCTTGATTGGAATAAAGTGGTAACACTTAAAACATTTAATTTACAAAGGAACAAAATGAGGGGGTTCATTTTGCCATAGAAATTATGATTAGTGCTGCAGAAAGAAAAATTAGGGCACATTTTGACTTCTCAAATCCTCTTCTATTTCATAAGAATATTCTGACATGCAGACTACAGGGATCTTATGAGCAACTAGAGTGCTAACATTCAGAATTTATGGCAAATGTGTGACACGTCTGAATGCCTTCTTGATTGAACCAAAATAAAAAACTGAAAGTATTCCCACTGAGGAGACTGCAGTAAATGAGGAAATTAGGAAACTTCATAACAAATAAATCTCCCAAGATGGCCACCAGAGACAAAAGAGCCCAAATGTAGCCCAAATATCACCCAGATGTAGCCCAAGTATAGCCCAATGACAGAATGTCCCAGAGTGTTCTTAAGCACAACTAGAGCGCTTACTGTCTTACTTATGACAAAAGTATGGCACACCTGAAGCCATCTTGATTGGAAAAAACTGGTAACACTTAAAACATTTAATTTAAAAAGGAACACAATGAGGGGGTTCATGTTGCCATAGAAATTATGATTAGTGCTGAAGAAAGAAAAATTAGGGCACATTTTGAGTGACTTCTCAAATCCTCTTCTATTACATTAAAAACTTCTGATATGCAGACTGAAACATGCACTTTTAATACCAGCAGCTGACTTACGTGGTGAGCAGTAGCTTTACTACAGTGATCTAATGAGCAACTAGAGTGCTAACATTCAGAATTTATGGCAAATGTGTGACATATCTGAATACCTTCTTGATGGAATCAAAGTAAAAAACTGAAAGCATTTCCTACTGAGGAGACTGCAGTAAATGAGGAAATTAGGAAACTTCATAACAAATAAATCTCCCAAGATGGCCACCAGAGACAAAAGAGCCCAAATGCAGCACAAATATCACCCAGATGTAGCCCACATGTAGCCCAATGCCAGAAGTGTGCAAAACACTTATTTTTTGAGTATTTGCAGTTTTATATAGTGCAGACTTGTCAGGTATTGGAGTGCTTTACATGAGCATTGGTTACATCACACAAGACCAAATTCATTTTGGTTGTAGACATGGGGAGATTAAGTGATTTGACCAGAATGACAGAATGTTGAGCTGAAGCAGAAACTCCAACCTGGTTCCCCAGTTGCAAAGTCTGCAGCTCTGGAAGTAACGCCACATCCTCTCCCCTAGGTGCAACATTTAATCAAGTGGTCAACTGGATAAAAAAACATAAAGAATACAAATAATGTAAAAGTTCTTTGTCGCTATTTGAAAACTCAGAAAATATGTCCTCATTTTAGTTTTTTAGAGCACTAACCATAATTTTGATGCAAATAAGACCCTCTCATATATGTAATTTCTAAAGGAAATACTCTAGGTATTACAGTTTTGATTACATCAAGACGACGTCAGGTGTTCCACACTTTTGTAATAAATATAGAATGTTAGCAATCTAGTTGTTCATTGGGATACTGTTGAGAGGCAGAGGCCAGGGGCACGGACTCTGAAAATTGAAGGTAGGTAGGAGAGTGCAGATGCAACAATTTGACCACACTGGGCAGGCAGGAAGGGCAGTGGCAGCACAACAGACTATGGAGGGCAGTGGAAAGGGGGGCAACAAACCAACAATACAGGACTGTCAAGAGAGGCTGTGGCAATATAATACACCATTGTGGGAAGAAGGAAGAGGCAGTGGTAGTACAACCATACATGCCAACAGACCCGTTTCAGCCAGGAAACGTCCAATGTTTTTAAGCTCAAATGGGCTTTATTTGATCTCTCTCCTGTCTACAATCTCCTCTTTTTCAATGTAACTCAAAGGGGAAATTCAATACCCCAGTTTTTTTTCAAAATCTCCCTCTTACCAAGTTCAAAATGTTCGCAAGTATGGTACATTGGATCATGGTAGGCAGGAGGAATTGGGGTAGGGACATGGACTTGGATAACAGAGGACAGGAGGGACATGGAGAGGTGCACCAAACTGACCCTACAGGGCAGGCATCAGGTTTTGCAGCAGCACAATACACCACACAGCGCATGCGGGACAGGAATGCAGCACAACAATCCATAGAAAGCAATAGTGAGGGGACAGGACCATGCACATGGACAACAGAGAACAGAGGGGAAAGAGGCAATGGTAACTAGCTGACCATAATGGGCAGACAGGAGAGAAAGCTGCAGCATAACAGACCATAAAGGGCAAAGGGACGGATCAGGGGCATTACAATGGAACAGACAAGCCAGGAGGGAGGGAATAGGGGTCTGCACATGGAAACAGAGGGCTGGGGGCAAGGGGGCAAGGCAGGAGCAGCAAGATGACCATGGAGGTCAGGCAGGTTGGGCACTAGAAACAAAACACACCATGGAGAGCAACAATGAGACTATGATGGCATACACACAGACCATGGAGGGAAGGTGGGAGGGGGTCAGGGGCAGCTAGCTGACCACACAGGGAAGGTGGGAGGGGCCATGGCAGCACAGAAGACCATGCATGGCAAGCGAGAGGGTTAGTGGCAGCAAAATGGCTATGATGGGCAAGAAGGAGGGTGCAGGGGCATGCACAAAGGACCATGGAGGATAGAAGGGAGGGTCAGGACCTGGGCACAGACAAGAGAGTTCAGGGGAAGGGGCCTCACAACAGACCGCGCGGGCAGGCAGGAGGAGCAGTTGCAGCACAACAGACCAGGGAGGGCAGAAGGGTGTGGCAGTAAAATGGACCATGGAGAACAGGAGGAAGGGGATAGGGGCATGGCATGTGGACAGGCAGGGTGGAGGTGGCAGGGACAGGTTACAGTCATCTGACAATGCTAGGCAGGTGGGAGGGGAGTGGCAGCTCAACAGAACACTCAGAGTAGATATGAGTGGCAGGTCCATGGAACATGGTGGGCAAAAAGGATGGAGCAGGGGCATGCACAAAGACATCGGAGGGCAGGGGGAAGCAGAATAGGGGCAGCAAGCAAAGCACAGCGGCTAATCAGGAGGTCAATGATGGGCCATAGAATTGGGCAATGGAGGGCAGGAGGAGTGGACTGGTACATCATGCTAAATGGAGGACAGTGGCAGTGCTCCAGCGCGGAGTGCAAAATCCCTCCCTACCGTTGCAGACCAAAAGATCTCACACACGCACACTATCCATAAATTCGCTGGTGGGGCCCATAACACCAACACACACTCACCATCAGTCCGTACGAGAGGCGATTATCCTTCCAAGTGCTGGATAATGAGGGAGGAAGATACCACTTTACCCTAATGAGCAACAAACCTACAAACCCTTCTTATACTCATTAGGCCCTAGATTCTACATTTGGTATTCCCCTCATGACCGGGATGGATCTGTTAGTTGTAGATTTAAGTGAATTTCTAATACTCTAATTAACCTTTTCATTAACACATTTCAATGAATAAACAACCCAACTCATTTCTGTAGATGTTCAAATCCAAATTTATATTAATATTGCAGATTAAATCATTAATTTGATCAAGTTGCCATTCATATTTACCTATTCTGGCTAAAGACGTCCTCTATGTCAAATCTGGCAATCTCGCAAATCTATGCCCATCAATTTAGCAGGTTAAGTTCATCAGGATTTTGGGAATTAATTCAGTCCGTCTAAGATTCAGGCTAACAGCTGTCCTGCAGTGTCACCGTCCTCTTCGTCAGCATATCATCAGGAAATCGAAGGAGCGACCCTCCAACCTCTCTATTCTATGGGTTTTATAATGATTTCGATAGCAAAATGTAACAATATTGAGTTTTAAACTGTTCTGATTGGCTGATCAGGGGTCAACCTCTCCGTTCCCATAAGGTTTAGTCCATGTTGTCAGCATACTTGCTGGTTCCGGTTCTTTAATAAAGCCTTTTGTCTGTAGCGCTGGCACCTTTCCCAGTGGCCTTGATAAGTACAGCTTGCCTGGGGTCAAGACAGGGCCATTGTTGCTCATCTTTTAGCGCAGGCGCACTTCACCCAAGCCTGGTTCAGCGTCGGCAGTTGGGTTAGGCACCAAAAGCAGCCATCATTTGATAGCCCAGAATAGTCAACTTAAGCAAAGAAACACAAAAACGAAGTTCATACATAGAAATGACTAATTAAATGTTATTCCCTCGCTAATACCCATATGTGTGTGTATTAATCTAGCCAAAAGCAACACTCAATGCGGTTTATACTTACTAAATAAAGCACGAATCACAATTTCATCACCAAAGCGACATATATCATGCAATGTTCTAATTATCTATCATTAATATGCGTACGAAATTTAGTTCACGTCATTAATTAGGCCATGCAGATGCAAATCCCACGTGTATTTCGGTCATTAATAAGGTTGATTAGTTATTTCCACATCACTCCAAACCATTAGTACGATTATGATTAATTAATTAATCTAATGAATAAAACGACATGCAAAATGGGATGGGTATACAAAAATTTTGCATAACCCGCTCCAGCAGCAGCACATCAGACCATGCATGGCAGGAGGTAGGAGGCTAGTCCATGGATTTAGACAACAGAGGCTAGGGAGGAGGTGGATGGGGCAGCAAGCTAACTGTTCAGAGAAGGTGGGTATTAGGAACTTTATTGTTTTTAAAATGTGTGTCTGTGCAAACTACTTAAAATATGAACAAGTATGCAGCATAATCTCACTTTTATTCAGGAAGAAGAGGACGTTTGTGACTGTGACTCCGGGCTCACTTGGCAGAAACCCCCCCTGACCCTCCACCCCCATCACAAAATGTAATGCCCGTGAAAAGGGTAGGTGGACGCAGTGTTATATAGAACATAGTCCTGAGAGCACGATTGAAAATGAAAACTAGATATAGTATATGGTATAAACTATGCACCAAAAAGTGAGATATAAGATGAACCGGGGCGTGAAATATAATATGCAATACATTGTGCGCAATGACAGATTCATTGGAGAGCGCGAGATAGCACAGGCACTAGCGCGTGCTATGCGATATGCGCCTTGGAGTGTAATATGCACAGGGCAGTGTTGTGTAACCTAACTAGTCTCTAAAGTTGTAATATAAAATATGTGCTGGGAAGTGTAACGTTGCATATGCACTGTGACAAAGATATGGATCCCAGATTGTAATATGTATGGCATAGCGCTGTGCGTTATAACATAGGCATCGAGGAAGGCACGTTAGATGGGGCAATATAACCTGTGCGAAGGCAAGTGTGGCATGACATATTCACGGGGTGGTGTTACAGTGCACATGGGCTAGAGAGTGTCATAGCATACGCACTAGCTGGTGGAATACAACACAGAGGTGTGAGGCACTCGGCGGGCACTGGTGGGTGTAACATAGCATTGGGCTCAGCCAGGAGCACGCTGTGACTCTCAAGTGAGGTTCGTCTCCTTTCCAGAGAGTAAAATAAAAAGTATTACACATCCGGCGGTGGATGTGTGTTTTATTAACCGTGAGGGGGATTTCTTGCATAGTTTGGTCGAATTTTTATCGATTCCCCTTTGAATGGCTTGGTGTGCGTGTATATTAAATGTGCCTGTCAATAGCTACCCATGTTTGTATAAATAAATGACAAGGTTGTCTACTTGGAGAGTACCCACCGGCGCGGGTGCCGAGATTAGGCACGGTAGGGCGTCAGACACGTCAGAGTTTCACTAGCGGTGTAAATACATTCCATGTGGATTCATTCTATGCATAGTCGCCTTTTAATGAATATCACGCAAATCGTCATGGTGATAGGTACATACGGTTTGTCCAGCATGTCCTAGGTGTTTCTATAAATATATATATTTTTAAAATATTCAAAAACAAAGGCCGGCCCCGGGTGTTGGGGTCCCCGGGGCCATAAGTGGCCTGAGGAGGGGGGCAACGCAGCCCTCTCCTAAAGAATTTAAAAAAAAAAAAGGTCCCCGGGCCGATTAAGGCCTTGAGAGGGACAAATTTATTTTTTTCAACAAAAAAAATTAGGGTGCAGGCCCTGGGGGATGGGGTCCCCAGGGCCAGTAAATTAGAAAAAGAAGGGGGGCCACACAGCCCTCCTTCTTAAAAAAATAAAATAAATGAAAGACCGGCATCGCGCCGGAGGCCACGCCCCCTCCTTGCAGCACTCTGCAAACGCGCCCCCTGGCCAGTTGTAAGTTGGGGAATTAATTCCCCTTCAATACTGAGGGTCCCTGAGGGCCAAATAGCCCAACAGGTATCTCCAGTATGCGCCAGGGAGCTGCGTTGCAGACAGGTGTTCTGAGGCCACGCCCCTTTTTACACCTCTATGCAACGCAGCTCTGTGGGGCTTACTGGACGTACCTAGTGGGCTATTTTGCCCCTAGGGATCCTCAGGATTCAAGGGGACTTAATCTCCCAACTTAAAAAACGGCCACAGGGCGTGTTTACACAGTGGGGAAGGGAGGGGACGGGGCCTGAGGTGACGTGTGCAAACACGCCCTATGGCGCGTTTTAAGTTGGGGATATAATTCCCCTTCAATCCCGAGGGCCCCTGGGGGCTAACTAGCCCACCAGGTGCTTCCAGTAAGCGCCACTGAGCTGCGTTGCAGAGAGGTGGTCAAGGCCGTGCCACTTTTTACACCTCTCTGCAACGCAGCTCTGTGGCGCTTACTGGAGGTACCTAGTGGGCTAGTTGGACCCTAGGGACCCTCAGGATTCAAATGAACTTAATCTCCCAACTAAAAACGGCCACAGGGCGTGTTTACACAGTGGTGAAGGGAGGGGACGGGGCCTGAGTTAACATGTGCAAACAAGCCCTGTGGCGCGTTTTAAGTTGGGGAAATAATTCCCCTTCAATCCTAAGGGACCCTGGGGGCCAACTAGCCCACCAGGTGCTTCCAGTAAGCGCCACTGCACTGCGTTGCAGAGAGGTGGTCTAGGCCGTGCCCCTTTTTACATCCCTCTGCAACGCAGCTCTGTGGCGCTTACTGGAGGTACCTAGTGGTCTAGTTGGACCCTAGGGACCCTCAGGATTCAAGGGGACTTAATCTCCCAACTTAAAACAGCCACAGGGCGTGTTTACACAGTGGGGAAGTGAGGGGACGGGGCCTGAGGTGACGTGTGCAAACACGCCCTGTGGCGCGTTTTAAGAGGTAGTTTTAATCCACTGCCCTATTATATACTAGGGGCTTATAGAGGTGGTTATGCTGATCACAGGGGGACCCCAACGCATAGTGTTCCCTAGTGTATGTAGGTGTTTTCACTGTATTCTGAGTGTCTTTTAACATAGCACTGGCTCTAGGACTGGTTAGTCAGACTCAGTTACCACCAGTATCCGTCTGAAAAAGTTGAGGGTACAGGATGATTTTGCAACAAGGCTTCTTTCTGCTCTTCTGTTTGTTCTTTCTGCACGTTATCCTTCTTCCTGCACTTTTCTTCGTCTTTGAGGACTTCTGTTGCTTCTTTCTGCATTTCTTTTTTTTCTTTCTGTGCGTTTTTTCTTCTTTCTTCACATGTCCTATCTCTGTAGGCATAGTTAGAAATTAGCATTTAAAAAACCTTTGAAATTCACTGAAAAAACCATAAGTTTCAGGCATGTGATAGTTAGGAATTAGCATTTAAAAAACCTTAGAAATTCACTGAAAAAACCATAGGTTTCAGGGGCGTTATAGTTAGCTGGACTTTTCACTTGTACAAAACCATTGAAATTCCCCCGTTATAGTTAGTTCAGCTAACTATAACTCGCGCGCCTGCAATGCACTGCTGATGACGTCACATATTACATCACTCATGACATGATCAGTGACATCACTCATGACATCACTGATGACATCTCAAATGACATCACTGATGACATCATTCTTGTGATAGAGTGGCAGACCTCCTCTCCCCCTAATATAACCTTTGATACACACATTCAAAAATAGAAACTAAAATTTTCAAAACAATGGACATACCAATATCAGTTACAACAACCTATTCAGTAATTCTAAGATCCACATACACATCCACTCATTCACCAACAGTCCTATACAGTCACTCATACATGTACTCACTCATCATATGTACTCATACACCTATACATCCTGTTACACAACGCCACTCATCCATAGAGTTACTCACACACATAGTCACTCATGCTAATAAAGAATCAAACATCCATTTACTTGCATATACAGTTATACACACACCACCACACTTACTTCTACAGAAACTTACACATACTTAGTCTTTTAAACAATCACTTATAGAAACACATACTTATTCATACATAGGCTGTCTGGAATTCGGTTAAAACCGACTCTCCCCGACAGTACCCTACCGAGTGAAAATCAGCTGACTCGGTTTAAACCGAGTGTCACTGATTTTCCTTGCTATTGCACCACTTGGCCACTTGATGGAGCCAAAGTGTTAGATGCAAAGCCCCAATTTAGGGAAGCATATCTGTAGACGGCTGCTGCAGCAGCAGTTTAATAAATGCCTCTGCTGGAATCGCCGGCACATAACGAACCGAACATTATTAAAAAGCGTGTTTTAATTACACAATGGGCGTATAATGCTTCGAGCGCATAAGCTCCCCACCATCCCCCCAGCGCACGCCTCATTTAAAACAACAACTGGCGCGCAGAGGTGTTATTCTGGGGGCGCATTACCGGCACTGCTTCACTGGTGACATCTTTGTAAAATACCAACACATGAAACGTGTAGTTGTTTTAAGACTTATAGTGTTGGGATGTGGCATGTTATGTACACAAGGGGGGTCGGCGAACAACTACACGTGAGCACACACTCACAGCTATAGAATACCCCTGCGGACCGGTCTAAATGCACCGAACCTTCTTATCAAGTGCGTGCACCCCAGATCCATATACAGCACCGGAGAAGCGTTTGTGCATTAACCCAGCCTACAATGCACGGGCCGTGGGTGTGGCTGAATTCAGGCCTGTGCGGAGCAGCTTCTTAGCATCGGCGACTGGAATGGTGAACTTAAAATAGGACAGATTTTTTTTTTACGGCAATTCGTGCATAGGACATTTTGGCAAATGCTTTTGAATATGTATTATTTCAGTCTGTTTTGCAGACATGGATCCTGTAATGTGTGAACCCACAGCTTTGAGCACACGTGTGTAGTGCACATCGCATGCACCACCACAGAACACCAGTGGTGAGCCCCAGTACAGAACATCCTTCTCCCTCAAGATGGCTCGTCTGTACTGTGTAAGGATTATTATTGGACAAGCTGGTGCAATTGAACATTGAAGAAATAGGTGTGCACTTGGGTCCCCTTTAGAGATGTTCGTCTGTACTGTGCACATCAGCCGGGCTGAGTACATTCCCTCAAGCACGAGAGCTAGGTATGACTCACGAGCTTAAGTGGCACACTGCACGCCTTGGACAAATTCACACGGCAACCGTGCACCCGTCTGGGCGAAACAAGCAGGTCTGTAGCTAGACACCTTTGACAAACAGACCTTCACATGAAAAACAAGGCTCGGTTAGGCTGAAAACACGCTTAAGACTATCTGTCTCTCGCCCCTCACCGAGGGCGCTGCAATGTGTATTTGGGAGTTTCACTTTCTTCTGCTCTTTTTGGAGTTTAAAGCACTTCCCAGATAACCTGCTGGAAGTGACAGATGAGCCAAAACATGGCGCTTCTAGCGGCTCACCCCACCCGTGAATGCTGCCTGAGGTACCCATCAGACCCCTCATGCACCAAACCGTGGGGGTGCACCAGGCGCGCAACACCCATTGGGCTCACTGGGCTTCAGCCCCCCCCCTGTCATGTGTGTCAGCCCGGCTGAGGCAGCCTCGCGGGCTGGCGTCCGTCTAATTGCAGCCGGACCCGAGTACTTTACAGGTCTTTAAAAGACCATTTACTCGTTAATGAGGCTTTTGTTGTGTTTTCACCCCTTCTTACAGCCACTCTGCCTATGGCTGGAAGACTTAGCCCCCCCCGAAATCTTTTTCACCCCCCCGAAATTTGGCTCTAGTTGCCCGCCTGGTGTGCACGAGTAATCCCGCTGCGTCCGCCTCACGTTAATCCACTGAACTCGGAGACAGTAATTTGTTAACGAGTGCCAAGGATGCTCGCGTCGGCACAGGTAAGGGGGCGTCGGGGTCAGCGCGTGCGCTCAGATGGGCTCTGCAGGGGTAGTGGCGTGTTTCAGCTGTAGCCCCTTCTCCCTGGAGTTGATCGCGAGGGGTGCCCTCTGCAGTCAGAGTGCGGCCTCACACTGCCCAGCCTGCATCTGCCAGTTAGTGCCAACGCAATCCAAGCGGACCCACTCACCGGCGCGCCAGAGCCACTCTCTCGCAGGCCGGGGACAGGCACACAAAGCCCTGACAGGTCCCGGATTCATGCAGTGTCTCCGTATTAGGCGCACGTGTCAGGCAATCGATGGGGAAAACAAGGGCCACAAACACTGCAAACGGATTGTGCTGCGCATCGATCGGAGGGGGAGTGGGTCTTTAATGCGCTATCAATCTTCATGGGTGCTAGGGGGCAAGACCGGCGCAGCCCCTGTGCTCATCACCACTCATGCACCAAGGTGCCCTCTCCCCTGCCCCATTTTTGACCGCTTTAACACCTCTGAGAGCATATGCACCCAGTTCAACTCATATGTTTCAGAACCTGGCCTAGACAATGTCAACCTTGAGGTGCACCAGTATGGGCATGGAAAGCTACGTCAGTGGCCATAGTTGGCAAATTGTGTACTGTCTGTTTTGGCGTTGCCAGTCTCAAGTGCCAATGTCGAGAGGGCCTTTTCCCAAATAAAAGTGTACATGGGTAGGAAAGAGAGAGTTCGAATGACCAAAGATTCACTGAAGAAATATTGTATGGTGTACTACAATAAATTCGACTTGTAAAAATGTATTTTAACCTCATATACACTGTACATAGACTGTCTATATTCCATGCACCAATTAAGAAAGCAAACAATAATAAAAGCAAAGCGTCCCATAAACACCGGTAAAACACCGTTTCAGTTGTTTTTTATGGCGCGAAAATTAGTAACCACTGAAAAGCACTGTTTTTTTGAGATATTGAAATCACTGGAAAACACTGAAAAAACACCACCAGAATTTACCAAAAATAGTAACTGAAAACAGGAAAGCCTATTCATACAATCTCTCACTCTCACATATACTCACTTATATACACCAATAGTCACATATACTAGTTTAAAACACATGTAGTTACTCATAAGGACACTATTGAGACAGTCATTCACTCACTAACACACCCATTTGTATAAGAGTGTCAGAATTTGTTAGTATTTTTATGAGTAAGTGAACTTGAGTGTGTTTAACTGTATAGGTGAGTAAATTGGACTGTGATTAATTATTTGCATGACTGACTAGGTGTGTCAGTACCTCAATGGATAATTGGCGGTGTGTGAGTGTCTATATAGGTGTATACATGCATATGATAGTCCTGTACGGAGTGACTGTAAGTATGAGTGACTGTACAGGTGAGTGAGTGGAGATGTATTAGACCTAAGAGTCAATGAGTGGGTATGTAGTTATTGGTATTGGAGTATCTATGGTTTTCAAAATGGCCGTCTGAAATTTTGAGTCGGTGTATCAAAGGTTATATTAGGGTGTGAGAAGATGCACTAATATATCACATGGATGACATCATCAGTTATGTTATCAGTGATGTCATTTGAGATGTCATCAGTGATGTCATCAGTGATGTCACTGACCATGTCATGAGTGATGTAATATGTGACGTCATCAGCAGTGCATTGCGGGGGCGCGAGTTATAGTTAGCTGAACTAACTATAACGGGGGAATTTCTAGGGTTTTGTACGAGGGAAATGTCCAGCTAACTATAACGCCCCTGAAACCTATGTTTTTTTTAGTGAATTTCTAAGGATTTTTTAAATGCCAATTCCTAACTATAACGCCCCTGAAACCTTTGGTTTTTTCAGTGAATTTCAAAGGTTTTTTAAATGCCAATTCCTAACTTTAACATGCATGAAACCTATGGTTTTTTCAGTGAATTTCAAAGGTTTTTTAAATGCTAATTCCTATCTATAACTTATCTCTGAAGATATCATGTTTAATGATTTTGATTGGATTTCTATATTTTTCAAATTCAGTGTGTCAATTTCATTAATTATCTTTTTTTTAAAATACTTTTTTATCACCATTTTTTAAACTTATTTTTTCAATTAATTTTTTTAAAAATTAAAAAATGTTATTTGAACTTAATGGGTTTTACAAACATATTTTTTTATATTTTTTAAAATATTTTTGTAACTATATGTTCAAAACTGTATTTTATATATTTTTTTCAATGTTTTTGGATCCGCGCACCCTATGCGCACCGTTCTCGATCCCTACGTGATAGCATCCGCGCATGGTACGAGTTGGGTACGTGTTTAGTGCGCGATCGCAATGCGACAGGTACGCGACTCCCAGCCTATATGCGACACGTTCGATGTACGTAACGCGACGTTTCCGCGCTTCCGCGATGTGTCATCTGCGTCTATGACGCGGTGGGTGAGCGGTTACCCCAAAATATTTAACATTTAAAAAAACATATATATATGTATTTCATGTGAATATTAATTGAAGACAAACTCAAAACTAGTCTTAAAACGAATATATTTTTACATCTAATCCTAGATTTCTTTTTAATTGAATTTCGCGGATGCGCGCTGGGTGCATGCTGCGTAAGTGCAGGGTGCGCGGATCCCATATGACCTGCAAAAACAGAGATTTGATTGGTTCATTACACTTCCTCTTCTAACTATTGAAAGACCCCACCCATTTCAATCATTCTTCTTTGACCTTCTTTAGAGCACCATCTCTTTGGAGAGAAGAAGGTTTTTAGACTAAGTTTACACTTAGCTCTAACTTTTTTCAACCAAAAATGGCTTCAGGGCAGCAGGCATCACCTGCATCACCTCATACTTCTGAGGATGAATTTTTGCCGGAGGCACCACCCAAAAAACGTTTTTCTTCAGTGGTGTGGAAATGTTTTACTTTTCCCGAGGGGCAGAATAAGACCAATGCCACCTTGGTCACGTGCAAGATTTGCAAAAGAGTCCTATCGAGAGGGGATCCTAACAAGAAATACTCTTGCGGCATGGCAAGTATGATGAAGCACATGAGGACCCTTCATCCGAACAATCTTGCACGAGAAGAGTGCCGACGGATGACAAACACTCCTGCTCCTGCGCCATCCACCTCATTGCAGCCGAGCACATCAAGAGTGCATCCATCAGCCCAAACCTTGGACATCCGTCCTCAATTTCAATTTTAAAAAATGCTCTGCACTAACTGCAATAAGACTTTGTGCTATGGTGAGCAGTCGATCGATCTGATCTGCCGCCGGCAAGAAAGTCACATTTGCTATTTTTTTTTTAAAAAATGTTTTGTTCCCTGAAGTTCATTGTTTGGTTTCTTCTGGTTTTTTTTGTGGTTTTTTTTTTTGCAGAAAAACCCCAAAAAATTAAAAATTGTTCAGAAACCCCCCAAAAAATTATAAAAGAAGAAAGAAGAAAAAAAAAAGTTCTTGTAAGAACTAACTTTCCTGGTTTAAAAAAAGAGCTAAATTTCTTTGTTAGTGTTAGTTTAGATGAATGTATGTGTAGTATGTAATTGACTGAATGAATGCATTAGTAGCGTATGGTGAATGTTTAAGTGCAGAACTATGAGGAAGTGCTGCAGCATCACACAGTAACCTCTTTAACTGCAGTGTGCTGTAGTACTTTCGAAGCACAGGGATGCAACATATGTACATAAATATGTTGCAAATCTATGCTTCTCTCTGCACGGCTGCTTAAACTGCAGCCATGTGGTGACACAGGCACCCTTGCACCATAGTGCAAGGATATCTGTGTCATGTGCTATTTGTTTTTCTGCAGGAAGACACACCTTCCTGCACAAAAACAATGAGAAAATGCATTTTTCTTCTTCAATGTATGCTGAACATTTCAGCATGCATTGAAGATATAAAAATGTGGAGAAATTAAAACAATTCTCCTTGTTGTGTTTTCCTACACCAATTTTAGAATGGTGCAGCATTCACACACATATCGAGATTTATGATTTCTGATAAATCTAGACATGTGTCTTGGTCTATGAGTATTAAGTGCAATCATGCACAACAACACTTATAGAACACCCTTTCAACACAAAGTGGTGTGCATGATGAGGTTATATTTACATGGAGTATAAAAAGTGCACAGAGTGCCTTTTCCTCTCTTTGTAAATATAAAAGAGTATCTTGCACAATAACTATGTTACAAAAAGTGACATATTTCCGTTTTTAAATTTCCTTGCGAATGATAGAAGGTAAGCACAGAGTTTTGTCTGCAAAGATGTTCAAAGAAGAATGATTGAAATGATTGCGGTCCTTCAACAGCTAAAAAGGTGAAATATTATGAACCCCTCAAATCTCTTTTTTTGCAGGTCACATGATATCTGATTATAGTCAGATTTCAAAACTCATAAACAGAGTGTTTTTAGAAAAGTGTTTCAACTTTGTAGCTTCTTGCAGGCCTCTTCATTCTGCATATTGAGACTAAGTTAAACTTACCTTCACAGTAATAGGAATAAAAAATGGTATACATTTTTTTCTGTTTTTCATTCAAATATTAATTCATATAAATTGCTTATTTTAAAATTTGGATCTGTGAAAGAAAAGGAAAAAAAAATTATAACATGTAATAATACATTTTATACAACACAGCATAATTTCCACAAAGTAATTTTTTTGCCTTTTTTGCTGTTCTCAGAATATATTAAATTTCACTAAAAATAGTGATTTCAATCGTACTCATCACTTAACAGCGGGCAAAAAAAACCACAATCTCAAAGATTGTTAAAAAAACCCAACATGCCATTCTCAAAATACAAATCACAGAAATATAAAATGCACACAGCTAACAATTTTTTTTAACTTTAACTTACAAAAACTGTAAATGATGTCGCTATAAAATATTCACCAAATCTAAAGTTGAATTTTTGGAGGATGCACCACGCCCACAACGTTTTCCTTCAGTGATGTGGAAATTTTCTACTTTTCTCGAGGGGCAAACAAAGACCAATACCACCTTTCTCATGCACAAGATTTTCAAAAGAGTTCTGTTATGAGGGGATCCTAACAAAAAATACTCATGAGGCACAGCAAGTATGATGAAACACCTAAGGACCTTTCATCCAAACAATCTTGCACAAGAAGAGTGGAAACAGATGAGAAACACTCCTGTTCTGTATCTGTAAAAAAGAATCACAAATAAATGTATATTAATAACTTTCAAAATTATACTATTCCATTACTGTACAAACACTTTTTATATAAATACTGACTAAGAAACTATGTCCCTGAACAACAAGTGTGACGATGGTTAAAACACTACATGCATAGTGCATACTACTTTGAAGCAGTTCATGCCCTAAAGCCTACCTCACTAAAACTCTACATGCTAACTGACTAAATGATTACAGTACTATAAGGAGACACACTGGGTGAGTGACAGGGTGCTTGCTAGAAGAGTATGAATACTAACTAGGGAATTGAAGGTGTGAAACACAACTGTGTAGGTGATTAGAGGACTGCATCCATACTGCATAGGCATTTAAAGCAGTCCATGTGCTAAGGCCTGGCTCACTGCATGACTACTTGGGTACTGACTGAATGGTTAGAGTACAGCAAGAAGAGTGCCTAGGTGAATTTATAAGTGCTAGGCTTTTCGCACAGGGAATTGATTAGTACTTGGTACTGAATGGGTCACTAGAGGAGTGCAAAGGCAGTGACAAGATGTTTGCTGGACTGTATGGATACTGACTAAGAAATTGAAAGTGTGAAAGACAAGTGTCTAGGTGGTTAGAAGACTGCATGCATAGTGCATAGGGGTGTCAAGCAGTCCATGTGCTAAGGCCTGGCTCAGTGCATGAATACTTAGGCACTGACTGAATGATTAGAGTACTGCAAAGATAATATCTTGGTGAATTTATAAGTGTTTGAGTTTTTGCACAGTGAATGGATTAGTACATGATGCTGAATGGGTCACTAGAAGACTGCAAAGGGAGTGACAGGGTGTTTCCTAGAAGTGTATGGATACTGACTAGGGAATTGAAGGTGTGAAAGACAATTGTGTAGGTGGTTAGAGGACTACATGCATAGTGGATAGGGGTTTGAAGCAGTCCATATACTAAGGCCTGGGTCACTGGCTGAGTACTTGGGTACTGACTGAATGATTAGAGTACTGCAAGGAGAGTGCCTGGGTGAATTTATTAGGGTTTGGCGCAGTGAATGGATTAGTACATGATGCTGAATGGGTCACTAGAGGAGTGCAACGGGAGTGACAGGGTGTTTGCTGGAAGTGAATGGATACTGACTGGGGAATTGAAGGTGTGAAAGACAAGTGTGTAGGTGGTTAGAGGACTGCATGCATAGTGGATAGGGGTTTGAAGAAGTCCATGTGCTAAGACCTGGCTCAGTGCATGAATACTTAGGCAGTGACTGAATCATTAGAGTACTGGAAAGAGAGTGTCTTGGTGAATTCATAAGTGTTTGGATTTTGGCACAGTGAATGGATTAGTACATGCTGTTGAATGGGTCTCTAGAGGACTGCAAAGGGAGTGACAGGGTGTTTCCTGGAAGTGTATGGATACGGACTAGGGAATTGAAGGTGTAAAAGACAAGTGTATAGTATGTTAGAACACTACATGTATACTGCATAGACATTTGAAGCAATCTATTTGGTACTTAGAAACTGACTAAATAATCAGACTACTTCTAGGACAGTGCTTAGGTAAAACTTTTAAATGTTCAGTTCTGCCACAGTGAACAGAATAGTACATGGTACTGCACCTTAGTGTCAAACCCTGACTCATTTTATCAATGCATAAGCAAAGACTAGCTTCTAATGCTACTAAAACTTGACAACATGACAGCTTTTAAAAGAGTTATCTGCTAAATACACGATGTTACCAAATGCTTCTCTCACAGTGGTTCCCAAATGCACACAGACTCACAGTGTGATTCTAGACAACAACCACTATACCTAGGAGTTTACCAAAAATCATTCACTACTGTGGAAGTGGTAAGGGAACTGCACACCATCTTCATATTTCAGGACTACACTTTTGTGTCAAAGCCTGACTCATTTAATCAAAGCATAAGCAAAGACTGGTTTCTAATGCTACTAAAACTTGACAACATGACCGGTTTTAAAACAGTTATCTGTCAGCAAATACACGATGTTACCAAATGCTTCTCTCACAATCCTTACCCAAATGCACACAGACTCACAGTGTGATTTTAGACAATCAACACTATCCTAGGAGTTTACCAAAACTCATTCACTAGTCTAGAAGAGTTAATGGTACTGAACACAATCTACATATTTAAGTACAGCACATCAGTGTCAAAGCATGACTCATTTAATCAAAGCATAAGCAAAGACTGGTTTCTAATGCTACTAAAACTTGACAACATGACCGGTTTTTAAAAAGTTATCTGTCAGCAAATACATGATGTCACCAAATGCTTCTCTCACACTGATCCCAAATACACACTAACTCACACTGTGATTCCAGACAAGCACCACTATCCCTAGGAGTTTACCAAAACTCATTCACTACAGTGCAAGTGGTAAGGGAACTGCACACAATCTACATATTTCAGGACTGCACTTTTCTGTCAAAGCCTGACTCATTTAATCAAATCATAAGCCATAACTGTCTTCTAATGCTACTAAAACTTCACAACATGACAGGTTAAAACAGTTATCTGTCAGCAAATACACGATGTTACCAAATGCTTCTCTCACAGTGGTTCCCAAATGCACACAGACTCACTGTGTGATTCTAGACAAACAACACTATCCCTTGCACTATACCAAAACACATTTCTTCCTCTAGAAGTAGTACTACATTTTAGTATAGAAACATAACATAACTCATTTCACAAATTCATAAACACTGACTGGTTTCTAATTCTACCGAAATATAAAAACAGCACAGTTATCTGTCTGCAAACACATGAAAAACACAAATGCTTATCACGGAATGGTTTCTACATGCACACACACTGTCAATAAGATTGTAGAGAAAAAAAGTACTCCCTACACTTAAGCAGGAGAAATACATTAGTCTGATTAAAATCAAAATAGTCTACATATATCCCCTCACAATTAAATAACTCATCTTTCAAGTTCTTTTGTAGATTAAGAAGTATATCAGTCACTCACCATATTTTCTTTTACAGAATCTCTGCACTGTGCACCTCTCAGCAAAAACAAAGAATGGAAAAGTTTCCCTTTCATTTTCCACACATATACATGTAAATATCAAATCACAATCCTTCACACATAAACTCAAAAGCAAACACACATTTCTATTGGTTAAACATTTCAACCCTTTCCAACTGAAAGACATTTCAACCCTTCCCCCAATCTGCCTTCTGCCTGTTACCATAGAAACCGGTCATGGAACACTGCACTAAGCACACAGGTCAGAAGTTCAGCACACAATGATCCTACACAAGAGAGGAAGTGTGCTTCACTTTTCAACATATCAGCTAATCATGTATAATGTTCCTTACAATCTATTTTTGTTAACCAATAAGAATCATACCTTTAAAAAACAGAAATATACACCCTACCTTTCAGTGTACAAAGTAGTCATACAACCAATGATTTCTTGTCTTTTTAAAAAAAAATTCCTTGGATCCGCGTACCCAACGCGATAGGAAGCGCGCACTGTGCGCGCATTTCGCCGTTTTTTTTTAAAAAGGGGGCCCCAGGGGGTCCTTCTGGGACCCCCTAAGCACCTCTAGAGGGTCAGAGTATTTCCACTCTGCCCCCTTTATATGTTTTACACACTTATTCCCCTTGCGTCTTCAGCCTCGCTTCTACCGAGGCAGAAAATGGCCGCCAACAGTTCCTGGTTTCGAATGTAGAGAGACACTCGACAGCCAATTAGCATTCAGCGTGCGATCGGGAGGGTGCACGCTCGGTTCGGGGAGGGTGCGCGTACGGTGCGTGTACGGTCCGCGGATCCTCCGCGGCCATAGATATTTATGTACTTTTAACTCTAATTTTCTCAGGAACTACTGAACGGATTCACACCATTTATGCAAAAGGCACGAGTCTGAACTGAGGACTACCTCTTTGCCAAATTTGGTGTCAATCCGTTCAGCGGTTCGGGCTGTAGCTGCGACAACAGATCCTATGGGAAATTGCATGGGGAAAACGTGTTTTGGGACCCCCCTTTTTTCTCGGCCCCCGCTTGATGAATCACCACAAAACTTTCAGGGTAGGAGCCGAGCGGAGCTGGCCAAAAGTTTGGAAAATTTCGCGAGGATTCGTCAACCGGCGCCAGACTGATTGGGAATGGAATGTTGCGGATTTCCTATGGAAAATAGGTCCTAACTACAACTACCTACTGGCGACCGCCAGTAGGTAATATATATATATATATATATATATATATATATATATATATATATATATATATAGTATAAATATTTCAGTTATCTTATTTATATTTACCTGTGTGGTAAAGGTGTTAATATGGATATCGATACGTTGATCGAAAAAAATGAACTATCATTCTTATTAATAGAATCACCCATTCTGAACCCCATCTACTGTGACACGCAAGTATGTAGTCAGGCTGGCTCTGTGACCTAGGCCCGGGATTACTGGTTGATGGGTCACAGGTGGGAGGGTGCATAGCTGGCAGGCAAACACTCAGGCAGGAAACTCTTGATCAATTCCACAGATAGGCACAGCGACATTACAATGGTCAGGGGAGATTGCCCCAATAAAGCACACATGGCCGGTGGGGGTACATGTGCCTAAAACACCATAAAGTCAGGTGGCACACGAGTTAGGAATAGATACCCAATTGGGGCCTAGCACAAGTAGTGATCACGTGCTACCCATGCCGGATATTCGGACACATTCACCACAGGCCATACTGTGTCCATGCGGGTCAAGACCCAACTATAGTAACCATTGGTCATTAATGTATGACTCTAAAGGCATCAACCAACATTCCTCACCAGATATGGTATGCCGGAAACCTTTATTACGTGTTGTAATATTGTATATAAAGAGACCTCATATTCGATTTAAATTAAGACAGTTCTCAGAACTAGTGCCAGTAACTGTTCTGCCAGGTGAACAGTTTAATTAAACAAACTGTTTCTGTTTTGCCAAACTCCTCTTGTCTTCTGCTTTTTAAGGAAAATCGATTTGAGCAACATTTTGGCTAGCCACTTTTAGAGGACTGGGACCTCATACCTGACTGCAGCCATCCGTCAAGATTCACGTTGTGCGACAAGAAAGGTGGGCACACACCGGAATTGATTGGAAGTACTCCTGAACCCTCAGGGCTGTAGGGCCATTCAGAAGCAGCCATCACAGAGGGTTGAAGACTACATCCGAACCTAAAACAGTCTAAAGCATTTGGCCTATAGCAAACTAGGGAGAAGCATACAAAGATAACCTGAGCACCCTGCCACTGACTAGGTCTGGCATATTACCTATTTTTTATGTCCCAACTGTATCAGTCATAAGACGGACTTGAAAGCATTCCCACAGAAATCACCTTTGTTCGATAGTTGACTGATAGCTAAGGTGAATATAGTGTAATACTGTGTACAGCCCATGATGACTCCCGGACGCTGATTTATGTGACATAGCTAATCCGAATTGGGCAGAGTTGACACCTCAGTCTCATCATTTTTTAGTTCAATGGTTTCCCAGTGCTAAAGTGGCTTCTTAACACCTGTAGTATCTGGAAGGAGTGTGGAAGGTGCATCTAGCTTGACCCAGGGCGCTACATGGTGGAATTTATATAGGGAAAACTTGGACCCAGGAAACTGGGCGTAACTCGTGTGTAGCCAAGAGAGGCCGGTGATTCCAGAGTTAATGATAAATGGTGCCTATGATTACCACTTTTATCCAGGAGCAGATAGTGGCAGACTATCCGGCTTACTTAGGAATGTGTTCTACACTAGTCTCCTCTTGCTAGAGGATAAATTGTGATGAACAAACAAAGCTTTTTTTGGACAAAGTCATTGTTTCTGTCTACCATTTTTGAAATGTGTTATTGCATGTGATGATATTGCATTCATTTTCTTTGAAAACTGTATTATATGACTATTTGATCTCATGTAGGCTTTATTCTAACATATTGCATATTCGCCCTGTGTTACAATGCTACACATGCAGTCTTTTCTTGTTTTATTGAAATGCTTGTTCAAACTGTTTCGATGTAAAAAGTGTAAGCGCTGAGCTCATAGAACGTAATTTGTAACAGTGCACCATATCCGAATTGTCCCTGCAATTCGACAAACCAAATTAGGACAACACCAATTGAATTGTATTATCTAAATTGCTAAAATGATCATGGGATTCCAACTAAAGCACATGGAAAGTAGGTTCCCCATACAAATAAAAAGACTTACTAAGTGGTATTTATACACGACAAGAAGACCCACACATTTCCTAAGCCTAAGCAGGGAACATTTGGCACAAATACAATTGAGCACACTAAATTACATATGTGAAGTGACCACAGCCACAGACGGTTAGTAGTTGAAGACGTGTTTATTCCTGCTCATCTCAACAACAGCTTCCAGGGAAATGAGTTTATGCTTCAAGCACAAACAATGCATCACCATGGAGTTTATAGAACATTCATAGTGCCATGACAACACCTCTAAAGCTATTACAATATCTCCCTTCTTTGCATAAATAATAACAAGCAAACAATAAAGCAAAAATAGTAACACAAAATGAATACATTTAAATAAAAATGAATAACAAATAAATTCACCCTAGATAAATACATTTCAAATAAAGGAAAAATGAAAGACAAATAAATTCACCAAAATTACAGAAAAAACTTAAACCATCTACATACTATAACACATTACAAATCCATACGTTTGGGAACAAATCTTTTGCGTGTGCTCCTCCTGATTGAGATAGAGGATCCCTCTGGAGATATACCTTGTGATGAACCATCACAAGACGGACTCTCCCCATTCAGTCCAAGCTTCCCACCCTCTCGGACAGAAATACCAATACCTGGTACAGAATTTAACTTCAAACCCATTCGTACCGCAACCTTATCAGGGATCCTATAAACCCTAGACACATTCCACCAATTTTTCCCTTTGACCCTCACAACATGCCGCGAGACTAAATCTACACAAACAGGTTGACTGAACTTAGAAAAACCTTTAGGTACATTGTGTGGAATCTTTATCTTAATCCAATCCCCTTCTTTTATATTGTGAGACCACCTCTCTTTAGAAGAAGTCTCTTCATATGGACAAGAAGTATCTTCTTCAACACAAGCTTTATGACTCACGTGTGAGGGTGACAAACCTGAACTAGACAACGACCCCCACTGTCTCATCCAGGCTGGACACATGTTAAACGTGGCAATTCTCCCTCTCAATAATTCAAAGGGGCTTTTCCCAAACTCCAAACCCGGTGTAGTCCGGTGTGCCCACAACATGCTCTGCACAGCTCCTCCGATATCCATATTACCAGAGACAGCCCATTGCACACATTCAACTAACATTCGATTCATGCGCTCAATGAAACCATTACCCTGTGGGTGCTAGAGGGCTACACGCTTGTGGAGAATACCAGATTGACTCAAAAAGCAAGACATTTCCTTGGAGACAAATTGCACTCCATTGTCTGACACCAGTTCTTTGGGAAATCCTTCCCTCGCAAACAGACTTTCCAAAAACTTGATAACCCTGGTCGTATTAGGCTCAGTCATAAAACACACTTCCCACCATTTACTGTAATAATCCGCTACCACTAAAGCGAATCTATAGTTACTGGATAAAGCATTAAATGGACCAATGAAATCTACAGCCAACTTCATCCAAGGCCCAGAAGGTAACTTCAGGTCACAGGTCAGAAAAGAGACAAAAGGGAGGCAGTGCTAGATTTGTGGGCTATCTTTGAAGAGGTTCAATCTGATAACCCCACGATGCCGATAGCAAACAAGGCATGGGCACCTCCCAAACCATATGTAGGTATGAACGTGCTCACACCCACTGCCCCTGCATTAGGATATTCAAACCCAATGGTAGTCGAAGCCAATGACCCCCCTGACAGGTCTCAGCCAGAGAAATCTAAAAGCAAGCGAGCTCAGACGTTTCTAGGGAAGGTCCTCAAAAGCTTGACTCCTCGTCCACCACACTCGACACACCACACCTAGAAGGCAGGTAAAATATGCAATCCCGCTAGGTCAGGGAAGCGTAAAAGTGTGTCAGGGAAGTTTGTGGTGGTCCTTGACAGTGACTCAGTGAGCCCAGAAGATGAAGGGAGCCCTAGACCCCCAGGAACCGACAATGAGACTGGAGCTGCAGGGTTTGCCCAGGGAGCCAAGAAGGGTACGGAAAGCGAATTTGAGGGTAAAGCCAGGCCAACTAAAACTGCACGTCGCTCTAAGCAAAGGGAACAGGCCAGATGGTGTGAGGAAGAGAGGCACAAATGGAGGCTCAAGAGAAAAATGGCATGCAACAGGGAGTTAGAGTGAAGCTACAGGGAAGCACACTCGCTTCATGAGGAAAACAAAGCCAGGTAGAGGACACTGCGCTGGGAAAAGTCAGAGGTCGATGAAAGGCTGTTATCAGGGCTGAGAGCCACATCGTTCAGGCATAGGAGAGGGGCTGCTCAAAATGTAAAGGAGCAGGGCAGCCTGGTACTTACTCACCCACGCGCAGAATAAACAAGATGGCACCAGTATGCGCACACGAGGGGAGCATTGATGAGGATACTTGTCGCTCCTCACGGGTGCACAACAAAGATAGGTAAACCCCGAGGGCGGTAATAGCTAAGAGGGAAGGAAAGTACTTTGTGTTCCCATTTTGCAACCTGTTAGCTGATTGGACTGAGGAGAGGGACCACTTTGACAGGCCTAGGCAGAGGGAAGGATCGTTTGAGCCAGAGGACATTGCAGTAGCGGAGGACGGCATCAGGCATGAAGGATGAAACTCTAAGTGGGACTTCCTCCACATACAGCGATGCTTTGTGAGATGGGAATGCTATGTTGAGGGTAGACCCATAGAGTCACATAGCGTGAGAGTGTGCCCATTACCACAGAAGGGTTGGCGGAGATTATATATGTGCCATGGGCCCAGATGGATAAAGAGAGGTTGAGAACTAAGTTACTGCCATTGCTAGATGTGGCAGGGGGGTGGATTACATGCTTCGAGAAGAACACCGCAGGTAGCCATCTAGCGATATGAGATATTAGGAGCCTGCTAAGCAGTCTAATTGAGGAGCAGAGAGAAACAGGAGCAGGCCGAAATAGACACAGACAAACTTGTTCAACACAAATTGAAAAAGACCGCCCTCGAGGGGGCAGTGATGGCCGCAACCATGCTCATCTTGCGCCTAGGATGGCAAGACCTTAAAACTCAGCAGTTCCCCCCATACGCAGGAGTCAATAAACCTAGAAGCCTCAGTGTAGGGTGACCAGATGTCTCAGATTTGCTTGGACAATTCAGTTTTTTCTTTTTGGATCATCTGTCCTGGCAGGTTTTCCTGAGGTTACAGGGGGTGGGGGGACCTACTGGGCAGGCCTTTTTTCCCTGTATTTAGTCTATGTCTCATAGCGCCTAGGGGTTGGTGTTGGCTACATTGGTAAAAACCATCTGCAGGGAATTCTGAACCCCTCTGTGGTATGAAATCTTATTCCTACTCCCATTTTTGTGGAAAATGGTCCAATTTTTGGGCTTGGCAAATTTTTGATCACCCTACCTCAGTGTAATGACGAGCTCGCGTCTCCATTCAGGGACTCACAGAGCCTTCCAAAGTGGGGTATGGCCTGAGGGAGAGGGGTTGCCATGGTCGGAGTCCTCCAAGTCTACTCTTGCTCCAGAGGGATCGCAGGGCATCAGGTGCACCTCTCTTCAAATTCAACCCCTTCCAGGCATAGCTTGCACATGTTCCTCTAACCCTCCATACACTGTCCAGGAAACAGTTGGCCCTAACTGCTGACCCCACAGGGGCAGTATAGGGGAGGGTGAAACAACCACAAAGCAGCCACAGAAACAATGAAAGGTACTGCGCAAGGAAAATGCCCAAAACTAAAAGTAAAAAACATCCAAACCAGCCCTATAGTTAGCTTTTAGTTCAAAGGCAGGGTCGAGAACAGAAAACTTGCTATCTAAGGCCATGTTCCACACCATGTACTGGGACTAGAGAGACACACAGGCATAAAAAATGTGTTTATGGGGCAGACACCAGCAACTCCAAGCGACAACATTCCCCCTCCTCTTATGCTTCCACACGCCTATAGTGCTACTGAGCCTCACCAATAGTACTCCTGCTAGAAGCCACAGCACCTTCGCTCCCTGTCCTCATGAGAACCACCTCACAAAACCTTCTCAACATCAGTCTGATAACCCAAACTAAATATTTCAAGGGCCCAAAAAACCACCCAAGTAGGATTAGAGAAAGGGGGGCAAAACGGCTTATAAAAATAAGATCGATCTAGAGGATAACAACAACCCTCACTACCCAAACCATTAAAAGATGTTTTAACAGGGGTTGCCTTCTGATGCCTCACAAAATCTCGACTAGTAGGCTGATGGGACAACACCCCGGGGCAAAATACAGGGTCTCTGGAAACTATCAATGACGAAGCACGTTTGACTAGCTGAATTAACAAACAACAAAGTTCTTTCAATACAGGTAACAACAAAAACAGTTGTTTTCTTTATCAGCCTTCATGACCCAGTAGGAAAAAGGACATTTTCAAACTTGCATCAATTGAAGGAGGGAAAAACCCACAGGCCTTCAGCGACTGGTCTGCCTAACAACTGCATGTGCACTGTCCCAAAGTACAGTCGGACCTTTCCATGATTGCAAGGCCTTTGGACTAAATCTTGCAAACATTTTCAGATTGGCAGACAAAACACAGCCACCAGAGGAGGACAGATGGCTCTGAAGGGACCAGCACCTCAAACTATATTATCACAACAAAAGTTATATATATTTGTGTGTATATGTACCCTCTGCCTACTATGGGTAGTCCAACACTTGAGGACTGTTGAGGAACTGCTAGGTCAAAAGAGATTCACAAATGGGGAACTACAGAGCCTGCCTAGGAATCTCTCGTATTTCACCTACAATTACACTAAACCGAACACTAGCATCCCGCACACGCTACGTAGCGCCCACTTACATCTCACTTGGTACCAACACATAACCTCAGGCGGCTCGTAAGCATCAGCCAGATTATATTATGTCTGTTTTTTGATCCAACATGTGGTAGACGCAGATATGCTTTACCTGTAGCCCCCGAAAAAGCAAAGTGTCCTATTCACCATTACTTATGTAGGATAAGGGCCAAGATCCAACTCAACAAGATAGAACCACACACGGTAGTTGTACACCTGACACAATACAACACCAACCCAACAGTGTTATACCTTTTCACTGCACCCACTGATATCCAAACAGGATACGTTGGAAGGGCACCATATTGGAAGATACAGTTTGGCTCTGAGATTTCCCAGAGAAGACGTTATTGGAGGTAGCAAAACCCTCAACTCAGTGCACAAACATGTCCTCTCGAGCATCCATCTGTGGACTGAGGGTGAGAGTATCTGGACGGTCTTCTTTAACAACAAGTGGTCTCCCAACATGGAGTTCCTGTGTAGGGCCGTCCAGCTCGGGGATAAGAAGGGGAATGGATTGCATGGGGGAGAGTTCAATGGAAGCATGACTAACCTATGTCAGGAAATCTGGGACACGAAGGTGCATGGATACACTTTTCTAGCTGGGAAACTTCAACCTCTGACTGTACGGAAACTTACACTGTATTCCTTATGTTTCAGAGGAAAAGGAACACTTCCAATGGGCACGAAGGCTAACTGCGGAGTGATTCTACACATTCCAAGTATGCATTGGAGCACCTCCACGCTGGTGGATCTGTACTGGCAGTGCGACGAACGCTCCAACACAAAACTGGTTCCCGGTTGGAGTGGACTGTGCTCCCTGGTGACCTTGCACACCCCAACCCTGGTCATTCCTGGAGAAGAGTTTACAGAGTTGTACCAGCACCTGTAAAGAAAAAGACCACCTTGCTGCACCAAGCTTGCGACAAAAGAGCGGCTGACTTTTTTGGCTAGCCAAGTTCAAAAACATTGCAGAACAATTCAGGATGTTCACGGAAGCACAGCTAGGGGTAGGGAGAGCGATACCCTTCTTCCCCCTACAAACAAAAGCTAATGCTCACTGACTCCAGCATACCCGATGGGAAATGCTCAAGATATTGGACAGCACTGAGCTTGCCCTCAATTTGATCAAGGAAGAAATACAAGCCGCCTGCCTTATGGTAATGCTGCACCGATATGTGCTGGACTTAATGACCACACTGGAAGGTGGGGTCTGTGCCTAAATAGGCACCGCCTGTTGCACATTCATTCCAGGGAAAGACATGAACAATAGAACATTAACACTTGCCATCCAAGCACTGCATAATCTGCATGCATGAAAAAGGAGGTGGCCCTGAGCAGGAGTAGTGTTTGAATTGATTCTCCTGGCTCCCACAATGGATATTCAGTCTGTGTAAATCACTATTGCCAGTTGTCATTTGGTTTTTATTGGTTTGCGGGGTTATACAATTGGGGATCACATGCTGTAAAAATGCAGCCCTAAAACTAGGTAGAATGCAAGTAATTAGGAAGATTGTCGTGGTCAAAAGCAGGCACAGGAAACAACAGGGCCTAAATAAAATAATGGTAGAAACGCATGAGTTCAATAGTGTAGTTGAAGAATCAATTAGAGGGGGGAATACTAATTTGGATAACAATGTGTTTTTCAATAAAATTAACTATCATTCTTCTTAAAAGAATCGCTCTTTCTGCCTCGACAAGCAAGTATGTAGTCAGGCAAGGCCTGCGACCTAGGCCTGGGATTACTGATTGATGGGTCACAGGTGGGAGGGTGCCTAGCTGGTAGGCAAACAATCTGGCAGGAAATTCTTGATCAATTCCACAGATAGGCACAGCGACATTACAATGGTCAGGGGAGATTGCCCAACTAAAGCACACATAGCTGGTGGAGGTACGCGCTCCTAAAAACACCATAAAGACAGATGCCACATGATTTAGGAACACAGCCAATCAGGGCCTAACACACGTAGTGCTCACCCACTCCCCATGCCGGACATTTGGACATATTCACCACTGGCCACACCTCTGTGTCCATGCAGGTCAAGACCCACTTATAGTAACCAGTGACCATTAATTTATGACCCTTAAGGCATCAACCAACATTCTTTACCATACATGGTATGCCCGAAACCTTTTTTGCATGCTGTAATATTGTATATAAAGAGACCTCAAACTCGATGTAAATTGAGACAATCCCCGGACCTAGTGCCTATATCTGTTCTGCCAGCTGATCTGTTTAATTAACAAAACTGTTCCTGTTTGGCCAAACACTTCTTGTCTTCTGTTTTTAAGGAAATTCGATTTGAGCAACAAAGGTATGCGTGGTAAATACAGATGCATGGTAAAGGCATGCATTGTAAAAAATGTGTGGTAAAGGCATGCGTGGAAAATGCCTGTATTGTACCATTGTACAACCATAAACGTAAACCATGTTTCCACAACATATCACAAATTCAAGTAACTGCAACTCACGCCCTCACCATGCACTGCTTATGACATTACATACTACATCACTCATGAAGGGCTCTGAAATGAAATCATTGAAAACATCACTGTACATTATGGGGGTGCGGGTTATAGTTAATTCATTTAACTATAAGTAAGGAATTTCATTTAAAAATATTACGCTAATACTGACATTTTTGCCTAACTATAACATCACTTTAACCTTTGTTTTTTTCAGTCAATATATATAAAATAAATACAAAATTATCAAAATGAACTACAAAGATATACCTCTATTCTTCCCTACAAAACTAACAACATATTATTAAAATCATTAATAAAATGTAACACTAATAACAAACACAACATCATTATAAATAATAAATAAAAATATCTAAAACATTAACATTTACCAAACATTCATAAAATGTTCATAAAACAATAAATTGCCATGGGGGAGAACCACCAAATGCTTTGCCAGACTGATCAGGTCAGACCCACAGGTCTGTCAAATCTTCAGCCCAGCAAAGTTAAGCTCAGGCAACCACGCCCTACGCAATCAGTGCATGTACAGCACCTGTCTTCCTGACCTGAACATGAAGAGCTACGCCACTGCCACCCACCTTTTTCAGTCATGAAGAGTGTCTGTCAGACTGAGCAAAGGCCAGCCTGACAGACACTCTTCATGACTAAAAAAAGGTGGGGGCAGTGGCGTAGCTAGACCTTTGGCCGCCCGTGGCGGTCCCTGCGTTTTCTGCCCGCGGCAGGTGCATGTAAGAGGGGGTAGAGGTGGGTGCTGCCGATTCCTGCGTTTGCTGCCCCGAAACGGCTGCCCAAAGCTCGTGCCGCCCGGGGCGGACCGCCCCCACCCCCGCTATGCTACCAGTAGGGGGTGGGGCCCAGGCCTCTACGCCCAAAATAATTTACTTCTATTGCAGAACACCTAATACACGGAGCTTATGGTTCTAAAAAATTACTGTGTTTCAAACAGAAGTATGTATATTAAATCCGCTGTCAACCAATGAAGCTCTCTCCACGTGGTCCAACTTCTTCATAATGGAGTTTCGCAATAATGGGGGAGGGCACAGACATGGCATGCTCTTCCTTAGGAAGGAAGACACGGGAAGGCGCTGCATGAAAGGATCAAACATTGCATTAATTAGAGGATCTACAATGTAGGCATCCTACAAATGCGGATGTGAATGCAGTGATGGAGGTCTCTTGTCCCTCGCAGGCCACCACCACTGCATTTGGGCAGGGTTAGGAGAGGGCAACCTGCCTCATTATTATGCATAAAGTGGCCCTTCTGGGACTTCAGTTTTTTTTTTTTTTTTATGCTGTGATGAATTTGTAAACCCGTCTCAAGGAAACAAATTGAGCCAGTTGCATCACAGCACTGATCTACTGTTACAGTGCTTAATGTGGTATACATATTTTTTATTGAGTCATACTTAGAAAAATGATGGCACAAATTATAAACAATCGTTAATCTGCACGTTATCTGCCATTTTATTAACAGAAACGTACAACTATGAATTTACGAATGACAAGGTTTTCGGATGTCACTTCTAAAGGCATTTTTAAACCAAGATATAATGATGTTCTTTAATAATCCACGAGAGGGAGACAGAGACTGTGGGAAGAGGTTACTGTTTCCAGCCGCACCTATTCTCTGAAATAAATTATATTCCAGGTTTCTTTGGAGAAAGCGATTATTCAGCCCAGTAAAATGTAGGTTGAGATGTTGCAATGGTCTTTATGGTGAGGTGTTGTCTGTGTACTTAGTGAAACACCATGGCTGCTGCAAATGAGATATATCCACAAACACTATGCAGGTATATTAGCTGAAATGAGTGATCTACATATATAAATTCTAATTAATTTTGTAAATTGTATTTATATAGAGCCCAAGGTTAGAGGTAAAAAGGTAGTAGATCAATAAAAGTGCTATTTTGTTTCTTTGTTGATTGATTGTGGTAGGTGTGTTCAGTTTTTGCTCTTGAGATCTCATGCATTTAATGTTTTTTTTTTAAAGGGATAGATTGATATTTGTGATTTAGGACGATTCAGTCATTATTTACATGTTCATGCATTAACGTATTTTAAGACCTCTCCAATCTACTTATGTAAATACACGGTTCTAGTGGTTTGCAGTGTCATTGCTACACGTGTAGTGTAACATAAGGAAGCATAAGGAGAGAAGCGTTCACACGTGGGATGTATAGCTACAAACACTCACCAACAGGAAACATAATATTAAACCTGTTTAACTTGGTTCAGAAACGCACCGACAAAGCAGCTTCTCTGTTAACCCTCTTAGAGAGACAACATAATGGTATCATGCCCTTGACATGGGACAGTGCCCGGAAATAGGAAGGTGGGCAACAGAAACAAATCCATTTTGTAATTGAACTGGAGGAAAGGCCTCATTCTCTCACTAAAAGTCACTGAGCTCTTTAAAATGAATAAAGTCTGGGCGCTAGTGAAACTGAAAACCATGGGGAGTGCATTTAGCCATATGGCTGATCTATAAAACCACTTCTAACCGGTGAACCGTGTTAGTGTTAAATAGATATGCAAATTATAGCGCCTCCACTCCATCTTCGGAGAGTTGCAAGGAAAGAACATGGGCATTGCTTTTGGATAATGGATTACAAATGGAGGTTCAGCAAAATCATTGTCTACATCAGTCCTTGGGGGTATAGCATTCTATTTATTAAGCACTAGTTATTCCCACCAACTCATTGCTCCAGTTAAAGGCAACTACTGAGGACATACAGAGAGTACTACACGTGCTTATTGAAGACAGTCTCTGCCACAGTTGCAGGCTGAGTCATGGTTTAAATGGCTAGAGAGCTGCAGCTGCGCTATTTCACCACCTTAGACAGAGGTATATGGTCGCTTGTCACTGAAATGTTCAAGACGTACTGCTTTCGTCTGGAAATGTAGCAGCATTATTTGACCTATCTTAAAGTAAACAACAGAGTAGAGGACAATAACATACACAAAGCAACAAAACAACACAATTAAAGCATTACAGGGCACAACACAAGAAAGCAGTTAAAAAAGAATGCAACAAAAACTGTAAAATATGAGATCACATTGCGATAATGCAGGAAAATATATAGTAGCCTAAAAAAAAGCAGAAAACGGCACAAGAAAATGCCGCACAGCAAATATAAACAATATTCTTGTCACAAGTTAAATAAATAAAAATAAATAAATAAATCTGGTATTTGTAAAGCGCAAACTAATCACCTCAAAGGGTCTCAAGTTGCTGGGGGCCGTCAGGGAGATTAAGTGAGCTATTGCCCAGAGTCACATGGTGATCTAAGCGTGAGACCCCCGCTCTGGAGGCAGCCACTCTGGCTGCTGCGCCACACCTCTCCCATCTCCAGAAAGCTGCTTTCTTAATATGGTGGTAAACAATGCTTGCTCCAAGCACTGCCTCAACTTGCTGCCAAGAACATGAAGTGGTGTCAGTTAAAATGTTTTGTGATCCACCCCCTGTCTCTATACTATAATAGCTTTAGACCCGGAGGCTCCTATTATGCTATCTTTTCTCGCGTATATTTGATTGCAGACAAGATAAATACAACTCCCAGCAGGCTTAGAGAAAATGACTACAGTATGCAGTCATAAAGAGTAAAGAATCAATCAGGAAAAAGAAACACAATAAATGTCTTGACTGGGAGTAACAAGTCCTCTTTTCTTGCTGATCACAGTCAAGATAAGTATTTCTACATATTTATCTTCTAATAGTTTATATAGAACTGTGCCATTTTGTTTAATTATATTTATTAGCATTGTTTCCTTAAAGTCATCATAGTAATGTAGTAAAAGTCCTCATCAGATGACTTTCGTTAGCTCCGCGTCTTTTTCCTCTGCGCGGTAACCGGGTTTTCTCCTCAGAGGCCCTAAAACGTTTCTGTCACCATTGTGCCATGCCATGCAGCGCCGCGCCCGTCTGGCATCCGTCTTTGGCGTTGGAGGCCGGAGTCAGCGCGTTTCATTCACAACTCTCTCTGAGGCTGCCGACTCGGACTTCGACGGCCTGTTTCTCTCTCCCTGCCTCCTCTATCCTTAGGCCGCCTCGTTGATTCACATCACGCCTATAGCCCTGCCTGCCATCTGCACAGCTGATTATTCATTTCTGCCTCCGACTTTCAATGGATTTGTGAGTTTAACAAAATTAGATATTTAAATCTGTTATATATATTGTTATGAATATATATTTATTTGCTGCCCTCATTTCTTGATTTATTTCACTTTACATTTATTAAATAATGTAGATTTACTCTGAAGATGAGCAGGCTCAAATGTTTAAAGACAATTTAAATTATTTTATAAAGGGTTCAGTACAACAGCCTGCTTTTATTTTTGAGTCAAATATTTCAAAGACTTTGGAAGCCTCCATGCAAAAAATATTGGCCAATGATTCTGAAGATATTAGCGCTAAAAAAAGATAAAAGACGACTTTCAGATAATACAAATACGTCTAAAGACTTGCGTTCATTGCAACCTTTTTCCAAAGGGAGGTAATATTTTAAAAAAGCTGAACTTACCTATTAATGTTGTTCAATTATGAGACCCAGATGATGATATGGGTGACACACCTAGTGATATGGATGATGATCCAGACATAGTTATCTGGGCTGGGGCTAAGTAGAAGAGGCGTGAAACTTCTCTTAACAAATTAGAAGAGTCATCTAAATCAAATTCTAATAATTCTTCTGACCCCCTACTTTACTTTTCAGGTCAACAGATGTTTGATCCTACTCTTATCCATCCCCCAAATTCCCCAGAATGGTCTCCATATGAGCATGTATCCCTTTATGTCTCTAACAAACTAAGGCAACCTTTAGACAAAATTTCCTGTAATCGACTTCTTTCTGATTGTCTACAGATCCAAATATGCTTTTATTGTTCACAAAATTTGGAAAAGACCCAAAAAAGGGAGTTTACAGAACCTGGACCAATTGCCAGGACAGATTGCTAGATCTCATAGGTCCTCTTAGAGTTAGCGGAAGAAGCAAGGATTGAGGGCACCAAAATGAATCCTATACTTTTGACTAACTGGGCCCAGAGGGCGATATGTCTCTGAGGAAATGCCAATTCGGCCATGGTGCAAGAAAGACGCAAGAGTTTACTCTTGAAGATTGCCCCAAATTAAGCAATTTGGCAGCAAAAGAAGCAGGTCAGGGGGCAAATGAATTGCTTTTTGGCGATTCATTTATCAAAGAGCTCAGTAAATATGTGGCCACTTTTGCATCTATAGACAAAGCACAATCTTCTTTACAAAAGATTTTTAGCCATAGGGTTTTTGGCAGGGCTGGAAAATGCAGGAGCCGCTTCGTCAGTCGCTATATCTCAAGAAGTGCATTTAATCAGACCAGCGGCTCCTTCGGAGGGCAGCAAGACTACAAGCCACAATTTTATCTACAGAAAAACAGAGCTTCAGGCAACTTGATTTCAGAAACAGAGGATATCAGAACTCAGGTAAGCATCCTATTTTCTGGCCATCCTCTGGTGGGAGGGCACATAAGCTTATTTATCCCTGCTTGGAGAATTATAACTTTAGATCCATGGGTTCTACGAACAGTGTAGGCCCATTATATAGAGCTTTCTGCTATACCATTTCAGTAAAAGATGCCAACCCCCCTTTCTTTTTCAAAGGAACAAGAAAAACTAATGTCTCAAGAGATCAAATCAGATCAAACCCCTTCTTCACAAACACGCATTAGAGTCTCTTCCCTGCATCCATCAGGTTTTGTAAGCACAATATTCTTGGTTCAGAAGAAAAACAAAAAATTCTTACCAGAACTAAATCTAAGGTCATTCAACAGTTATGTAGTTTATCATCATTTCAAGATGGAGACGATTCTGCATCTCAGAGATTCCTTGTTGGAGAAAGATTGGATGATGCACCTGGATCTTCAGAATTCATATCTTTCCCTGCGAATTCACCATTCTTTCAGGGTATTTCTTCAATTCAAATGAAAAAGGACATTTTATCAGTTCAAAAGCCTTTCTTTTTGGGCTTTCTTCAGCTCCTTGGTATTCACCAAGGTTTTGAAACCAGTCATAACTCACATCAGAGCTTAAGGTTTGAGATTGCTTGCTTATCTAGACCATTTCCTTCTATGACATCAAGACAGAGATTTGCTGATGACACATCTAACAAACTTCGTATCTCTTCTGCAAAGCTTAGGTTTACTCATCATCAGGGACAAGTCAGCATTACAACTGACTTGGCAGTTGGAGTTTCTAGGTTTTGTAATAGATTCTGACAATTCAATTCTTCAACTTCCAAAAGAGAAGGTTTCTCGTATTCAAAAATAAATTATTCATGTGTTAAATCAGTCCAGTCTAGCTCTCAGACTATTAACTTGAATAGTATGGGCCTTATTACGATGGCGGTCGGACGAGCGTCATACCGCCATCATTGAGGGATGGTAACTGTCCGACTAGTAGTCTGTGGTTCCACCCGATATATTACGATGCGACCGCCCTGTAGGTGGTCGGAAACATGCCCTTTTCTAATGCGGCTTCTGCTGTGGCCTGAAACAGGCCCGCAGCACAAACCACAATAGATGAGGGCATGTTTGCAAATATCCATGCGCCACGTGCCAGGCACCATTGGGTGTTTAGGGGACACCACAAGTGCACGGGGCCCTGCTAGGGGCCTTCAAAGGCATTTTCAGGCAGTGGATCGCCATGAACAGGCAGTCGGAAAGGGATATCCTAATCCCTATGACAGTGCCTGTGCAGGCACATCCTATTATAGGAATTAGGAATCTGACTATCCCGACAGGCTCCTTGAGCCTAGCAGAGGCGGTGGTCGCCCCCTGAATCGCAATCAGGTGGTCGGACCAATGGCATAGATGTTGATGTGACCACCACCAACATCGTAATGAGGCCATTTTTCCAGGTCCCTTACATTATTGGGCGTTACAAAGACTCAAGATATACCATCTTCAAAAAGGTGTCAGTTTTGGAGATGTCATTCCTCTAGATGAAGAGTTTGGCTCAGAACTTCAATGGTGGTTAGATCCTCTAGAAGAGTGGAATGGAAGAGCAATTTTCTTTACAGCACCAAATCTTGTAATAGAATCCGAGGCAAGTCGGACTGGTTGGGACGCAAGTTCTCGACTGGCGGCGCATGGTCGCAATAGGAGTCAACACTGCACATCAATTGTTTAGAGATGCTTGCAGTTTCCTTTGCAATCCAAACCTTTGCCAGAAACAAGATAAGTTGTTTCATTCTCCTTCGGATGGACAACCTATCAGGCATTCGATATATAAATCATCTGGGAGGTACAAGGTCAAAACCTTTAGCCCGGCTAGCCAAGAAGTTTTAGGAGTTTTGTCTTCAGGTGAAGATTTCAGGTCAAGCAGAATATCTCCCTGTGAATCTGAATACTGTAGCGGATTGGTGCTCCAGGCATCTTTGGGATTCAAGCTACTGGTGTCTTCAACCATCAGTATTCAGAAAACTTTTTTCCAAATTCGGTCACTTGCCAACAGACCTTTCTGTTTCTTGCTTGAATAGCCAACTTCCTTCTTTTTACAGTTGGAGACCAGATCTTAAAGCTTTAGCGACAAATGCATTCTATGAGGACTGGTCCAGTCAAGTGAATTGTTCCTTTCCCCCCCTTCATTATGATATCTTGAGTCCTTGCGCAAATTCGATGGCAGAAAGCGATAGTACTCTTAGTTACTCCCTTCTGGAAAGGCCAACCCTGGTTCCCTACAGCCTTGGAGTTATCTGTAGACCAACCTACTCTACTCCCATCATTCCCAACGCTACTTCAGAATCCTCAAGGATTACTTCATGAGCTGATCCTCAACCAATCTGTCACTTTAATGGCATAGAGGGTTTTGGCTCTCCCTTGAGAACCCCAGGCATTTTGTCAGAAGCTGCTCAACTTATCCAGAAATCTTGGGCTCAAACCATACAGGTTAGCTGGTGCATGGACAAGGGTGCAGATCCCTTTTCACCAGATATAACGTTAATAATCCATTTTTTAGCTTCCCAAGGAAAAACTTATAGAATGGTTAACACATATAGATCAGCAATATCAGCTGAACACATTTGAGTGGATGGAAAATCTGTGGGCGAACACCCCTTGATATGTCGTCTGTTAAAGGTAGTAAGATTTTCAAAACCTTCTCTATAAAAATATAATTCAACCTGGGATGTAGATGTGATTCTACAATTTTTCCTCAATCAACCTGAAATTTCTTCTTTATCTCTCAAGTTTTTGACTGCTAAATTGACTGGCCTTTATGCCTAGTTTCTTTCAAACATCTTTTTGATGTCAAAGCTCTAGATTTCTCTTCTGTACAATATATTCCTTTGGGTTTATTTTTCCAGGAACGTAGAAGAACTAAAACAAACTAAATGTCTGTGTTCTACCCTTATTTTCCTGATTAACCGAAATGAAGTGTAGGAAGTTGTTTGAGAGAATTTATTTTAAAAAACTAAAGATTTGAGGAAGTCATCTGCTCGCCAGCTTCTCATTGCCTTTAGAACTCGCCACAATCCAGTTTAATCTCTTACATAGCCCATTGGGTCAAATGGATTATGAATTTGACAGGCTTTAACACTTCCGTTTTTGGAGGCCACTTTAGCAGAGGTGCTATGGCTTCTAAGGCCTTTTTGCTGGAGCATGTCTGGATGACATTCTCAAATCAGTTTGGACAAATGTTTCCACTTTTAGAACTTTCTATTGCAAACCTGTTTCTCATGTTGCTAATACAATTGCTACTATGCTTTAAGCTAGCATAAGAGGAGCCTATCCGGTCTTGTAATAAAACTGAGAATTTCTTAGCTTTAGTGAACGAAAGTCTTGATTTTATTAAAGACACAGAGGTGAGTATTATCCCACCACATGTGCATTCTAACACTCCATTTGTTTTTCCTATAGCGTTAGTCTCATCCCCTAACCAGATGTTTTAAGACGGAATTTCAATTTCATTATATAATTCAGTGTCATAAATTTTCAACTTTCTCCAATCCTTCCTACAAGCAACGACATATGGATTATGATAATGACCTAAATCGGATTACAGTTCCGATGTTTCAATATCCTTAACTTCTCCTGCAAGAAAAGAGGACTTGTTGCCTTTTTGTGATTGGCTGTTTACTCTTTCTGACAGCATACTGTAGTTATTTTCTCTAAGCATCCTGGGAGTTGTAGTTATCTTGGCTCCTATTCAAATAAACGCAAGAAAAGATAGCATAATACTTGCCTCAGTGTCTTTAATAAAGTCAAGACTTTCTTTCACTAAAACTAAGAAAATCTCCATTCCTCTTAATTGAAATACCTAACCCACTATAGTTAGCGGAGAGCCTGAAAAATGAACCACAGATTAGATATGCATAAGGGAAAAATCTTTTTTTACTAATTTACTTTCCAGCACTAAACTTATTTAGCACAGGTAAACACTCAAAAGCAGCACAAAGCCGCGCATAGCGCAGGTTTGCATTACTTTCCGCCAAGGGATGGTGCAGGGCGTTCCCATGTAACCAACCAAGATTTCTGACGCTAAGCCCTATTTACGAATAAAAGTAGACAATGTTTAAGTGAGAAAATACCACCCATTTCAAGTAGGTGATATGAAGAAGAAATGCTTTCTATTCTCCTTCCTTTTTTGACTTTGTAAACATGCTTCACTCTACAGCACACATACAAAGTGGGTAAAGGTTTAATGTTTTTGTGAGCATATTATTTTGTCCTGGAAGGCTACCAGTCGAAAACCTATGCTAGGCTCACGCTGACACCCTTGAATTATGGTGCAAAGGTGTGCGTGAGGCACACAACAGCTAATTTCAGTGCCAGCGCTAGGAGGAGGGGAGGACACTGCCATATTTCTATAAATATGGTGCTCTCCTGTTCCCTTCTTCTTGCACAACGCAGCACAGCTTTTTTTCCTGCTGCACTGCGTTGCGTGAGATTTTAGTAAATCTGCCCCTAAGTCTTTAAAAATCTTTAAATCTCAGATCAAAAACAAGCTCTTTGCAGGGAAAAATATTTTCTTGCCACTTGGGATTAAAATACCTCTTTTAGAATTTATGTTGTAACAAGTTCTTTAATTTGCCAATGCACATAATCTATCAAAATTATTTTCGTGCCAAGGCACAATTTCAAAACAATCTTTTTTTGTCCGAAAAAATAAAATGAGACCACAATGTTTTCATTTGTTTTTTCACAGTTAACACGTAGGCATAATAAGACATGAACCATTCACTAGAAGCATATGTATGTATCTTGAAATCATAAGGTTTTATTTTAAATCACATACAGTTAAGTGGCAAATACCATTCTGAATCGTTTTACTTAGATTACTGTCAGTAATGTTTTCATCCAATGCTCGTAGCCTTGCATAAGTAAGAGTTTCAACAAAATGTGCAGTGTAACTGAGCCTGTGAGTGCCAATCATGTTTAATCAGATTTCTTTGACGTTTCTCTGTTTTCTGCGTGTAGGAAAAAGCAGATGGGCTTGACACATCAGCAACGCTGATTTGGAAAGCCTTCTCTGAAAGTATTATGTTTATTTATGTGGAAGGCCTCGTAGTCTTCCTGTTGTTTATAATGGGTGCAATTGTACATTTCTCAGGATCTAATGCGTTTGTGAATTTCATAATTCCCATATAAATGAAAAACAATACATTTCTGTGTAATTTAGAACATGAAAACATGAACCAGCGCTTTCAAAGGCAGCACAAACAGATAAATCAATCAGTAATTTGTTGCACACTATCAAAGTCCCCCAAACCTGAAAGGAAATCAGGAATAATTACATAATTTATTGATATGTTCAACAATATGCAGACTTCAATGTCTCAATGGGTACCATAAACTAATAAGGAACTCTTTCCAAAACGATGCCCTTGGTGCTGCAATGTTGGCACTGTAGAGACCTTGTCAAGCTCTGTGGTATATGAGATGCAGGTGGAGTTCTCGAACCACGGTTTGTGGAACAGTTCTTTCAGGGATGTAATGTCAATTCAGTAGCAGTAGAGCAACAGCTAGCATTGTCAGCCACATGATGAAAAAGAAACACTCTTGTGACAGAAGAAATGCAAGAAGAAATTGATGGTGCAGAGTGACTGTGGATTGTGATGAAAAGTCCTCTGTGTAGAATTCAGTTCCGTTTTCATAAAGTGTTGTTTCCCAGAAGACATCATCAAAGGTCAAGGTTGACTCAGGTAAACCAGAGGCGTAGTTAAGAGAGTAGAATTATTGAAATTGCAACAGTGGGTTCCTCTGCGGAATGTGGAACTTGATGTAAAGCTAGAGACACAGTAGGCTCTGTAGTCCATGGATTGGGACTCAGGATACCAGCATCACTGTACACTTCCTGGGGTAGTTCTCCAGAGTAGGGAGAGAGTGAGAGGTTGTACTCTGAATGCACTTTAGTGTCTGAAGGGGTCTGTCAAACAGAACCGGACACATAATACTTTAAATGTGAGCGAGGGGTAACTTCTTGTTATTTTTTTAATTGGGCAGTGAAAGAAGGATTGCAGTCCGTGTGCCTACTACCCCAAGAACTGAGATGGGTGGTCTATAAGATGGCTTAAATACTTGTTTATTAGGAATCATTTGGCAAACTTTGATGAGACACCCATCAGCAACTTTGAAAATTTTAACTTCACAGGTGGTATAGTTGCAATGCGTCACATTGGATAGTTTAGTTCTGACTTTTTGAATGTTTGCAACAACGTTTGACGAGTTTCTTGGTCAGACAATTTTACTTCTGCCACTTTCCCAGGGAGTTTCAGAAGAGGTATATGCTCAGGAGAGCTTTTAATATGAAGTGCAACCACCTATTACTCCTCTAGGTAAATTAGTTAATGTGCTCTAGACTTCCACAAGATCACAAATATTGGTCTTGACCCCTTCATCTATTTCATGTGGTCTTAAGTGGTTCATCCCTCAATATTATATATCTGTCCTTTTCATCATCTGTATGCAGTAATTCGAGAGCTACATCTGGATTTGGGAGTCCAGTTGTACACTGCATGCTGATCTTTTGCAGTTGATGTCTGACCTTGAGAATGTGGGGAAATATCTGGGAATGTAAGTAAAACTTACATTCCCTGACACTGTCTGGTGGTGGTAAGATAGTGGATGTCCACAAGCCTGTTTAAGGTCAGCCCAGGAAAGACCAAAATGCTGTTCATACTTAATGATTCTCAAAGAAGGGGGATGAAAAAATATTGTCTGAAATTAATTCCTAAAAAGCAGAAATTCCAAACATTCTGCTTTCAAGTGGTAATCTCCTACTTTGAAATCCAGACCTATGGTCTGATTAGATGGTAGACTGTTGTAAGTCAGTCGTTAGAAATCTTGATAATGTTTGATTGTGCCCTTACTCTTCATCAACAAATTTCAGCTACATCTAAAGCCAATTTTTTCATCTGAGGACTTTGGGTCCACTTTTTCTATTCTGTGACTTCCCTCAGTGAGCGATGATCTCCAAACATTTTCTGCTGTCAACACTGAAATTTCGGATTTCAGCTTATCGTGGTAGCTGCAAAAAGACAGGTCCTATGTTTCATAGACGTGGGCAATCACCCTTGTGTGGCAAGATCATTTTGAAACCTTGTCTTTTACCTGGATCAAGCTTTCTTTTCTATATAGCCTTTGCTTCTTCCACCTGACAGTATTCCAAAAATCTTGCTGTTCATTGTTCCACCTTTCCTTACCACTAACTGATTCTCCGATAGACTCAGACAACAGCAATTGTATCAAAGATACCATTTCTGTGTAGTGACCCCAGATTCTTTGCATTTTTCTCAACCCTATTTTGTCTAGTATTACAACTCTGTGCAATGTGACACTGTCAATTAGTGCCATGGTGCATGTCCTCTGGGTCTAATATGGTACTGTAAAATTATTTTCACCCAATTGATGCTTCTAACTCTTCAGTATGGCAAAGGTCCGTTAGCACAGAACTTGCCATAATGGAATGGAAGTTAAATGTCATATGCCGGGTGTATTTACGATTCTCAATATGTGCCGAAAATGTATGGTGCTCTGGCTGGCTGTAGTTTAAAAGCACTGCAGTGATGCCTGCTGGGAAAAATGGATTTACCCTGTAGGAAAACTACTTTAATAATTAAGTCACTCCTATAGTGTGCCTAGTAAGCCTACAGGTCTAGGTGCTTAATATATTTAAAAAACTTGAAATACTAGACTTTAGGGCTAGCATGCTCTCTTAGTGAAATCTTTTTTTTAAAGCTGTTTTCTCTGTGTACGTAAAGCTGCATTTTCCCTGAATAAGATTAGTTATAAATGCAATTGTTATTTTATATCGCCACTTGGGAAAAGGCTGCATAAATGATTTAAAGTAATTTTTCATTTAGTTCTAAAATTGTATTTCATTGGTAAGAGTAGATTTTTCACATAACTTTGGTAGAAAAGTAAGTTTAAGAAAGTGTAGTTTGTGCTACCTGAGGAAAGCTGGTTTAGAGTGGTGGAAGAGGAAGAATCAGTGACTCCTGACTACTGCTGGCACCCAGGTACCTTAACTTGTGTCCAAGAGTCAAGTAGTTGCTTCCTGTTTGCCTGCTCTACGGACACAAAAATCTGAACGACTCCTGACTTTAAGAATGTCCAGGTGATCTATGAGGACTGGATGCTGTAAAAGACCTGGTTGCAGAGAAACCTGGTACCTGGAAGCCTGCCAGGAGGACCTGAGACAGCAGGAGTGACCAGAAGGAACTTTTCATTCCCTAGAACTTGCCCTATAAGAAGACGTTCGGAACCAAAAAACAGACTAAGTCCCTAGGTTTGACTTTGACTGGTGTGACCCTCTTGGCTTAACTGGTCTCTGATGCAACCCGATCAGCATGAAATTGGTCTTAGGTCCCAGTCAACTACAAACTGCTATTTTCATTGGTGTTTTACTTTTTTAGGTGCTGTTTTGCATTAAAAATTCATATCTACAGTTGCCCTAACCTGATTTTGTTCATTTGGTACCTTTTTGCTTATTAAATGTAACTATTTTTCTACATTGTTGTGGGTGTTTTATTGTGTTGTTCTCTTGACTAAAAAATTGTTAGAATTGCATGAATCTAAAGTGATTTTTTCTGGAGGATTTACTTCCAATGTGCTAAACAAATGCCATCTTTATCAAAAGTCTATCTTAAATGCTTATATAAATCACTGTTTAGAATCTGGTGTGAAAGGGAGAAAACACCTTTAGTACTGATGAAAGGAATTCACTCTCTGTGCACTGTATCAAAGAGTTAAAAGCAAGGAGGTAATATATTTATGGTTTGAGTTCAAATCATTTGCGGGATATAGGTTTCCACCCCAATTAGATAACTCAGGATCAAATTAGTCTCTGCTGTAGAGATGCATGTGTGCCCTGAAGAAAGCAGGTTCCAAAGTTGTTTGCATTGCATGGTGTGTTAATGCACTTGCTGCAGAGATGTGTAATCGGAAAGCTTCAAGTCTGGTCCAGAAAGCACAGCATGCCTTGGTAATGCAGCAGCTGAAGATATCTATGCCACAACAAGACAACTCAAGTTTTTACTGTTCCTATTGCAAGATCTAGTTTACTATACAAGTCATGGGTTCTAATATGTGTTGGTTAGATTGGGATTATGCTGCCTGCTATACAGGGTTTCTTACAATTAGTAAGTAATACATTCAAGTTCCAGTAAACTGTCCTGAGTCATATCTTGCTGTACAGATCTGTGCATAATCTTCAGATCATAGTTTCAAATCTTTGCAAAGCCAAGTCAGCCATCAATCTTTTACGGTCAACAGAATGTGCATTTAAATAGTGCTAACAGTTATTACTTGAACTTGGAGCTAGTAATCATACTCTGGTCAATATTAAGCATGTTCCTTCTTCCCCCACTTGGTTATCAAACAATTGAAATGTCCCTTCCCTTAGTTAGCAGAATTAATACTTTTAAATACATGCCTAGTTACAATTCACTGGAATAAAACCCCAGGGCTCTCTTGTTAAAGAGGAGCAGCTTAAGAGCGCAATGCGTGCTTTGATTACACTCCTAAAGTCCCCAGTAACACCCCTTGCAGAATAACAGAGAGGGAGAGAGACTGAGAAGCTTTCCAATAGCTGATTAAATAATAAACACACTAATTTTTAGGTTGAGCCTAGACAGCGCTTGCTCTGTTTTTTTTAGACATGTTGTATATACTTTGTGGGGTTACAGTCCACCCATTGCTTTTCATTTGTTTATTTCAGTGTCCTCTAAAAATCCTTGCTTCCAAGTGGTTAATCTTTTCTATTTGTCCCTCCTTTTTGTTGTTTGTTCACTCTTACAGAGCAGCGCGCCATTACTTGTAGCCTGCACTTGTGTGCAGTTAGGCTTGTTCCTGCACACAATGTTTTTCTTTTGTTTTTGTATGGCAGCATGGGAAAGCTCTCCTTTTGCACAGCTGCTCCCCCAGCCTTCCAATTTCGAGCGTGATTGAAAAAAAGCCTGTAAACTTGTGCCTTTCTTTTATCAGCATGGTGCCCGCTTTCATGTTTCACCAATGTGCGCCTTTGATTTATCAGCACGTCGCCCCACAGCTGGTCATCGGCACTGCAAGTACTCCAGAATATAAATCCTCATGCCCCAGGAGCCTACACGCATGTGCCTCTTTTTGTTATTCTTCCCTTGTCGTTGGCGTCTTTGACGTTTCCCATGTGATCAATGGGTACTGTTGTGTGTGTTGGAGTCTCTTTTAACAAGTTTGTTTATTTGTTACTATGTTAGATTTTCAGCTAATTAGTGACAATTCCAATACGGTCACACAAAGTTGGTATTGTGGCTCGAGTTTGTGCGGCACTGTGTTTACTGTTGCCGTATTGTTCATTGCTTAGAGTAGCTGCTCGAAGGGCACATAGACACAAATGTTCATTTCCCTTCTGATCTTCTGATTTTTTAATACAGTGAAGAGTACAAGGTCAGACTTTTCAGATCTCGGCTGCAGGGTTCGTTCCTCCTTGCTCTCTTGTCTTTTTTTTTAAGTGGCTTGTTTAGGCGTGTGTCACGATGTCCGAGGAGGGCACAGTGAGTAAAGAATGTGCTACAGCTTATTTGGAAGCAGTGCTAGCGAAAAAAGAACGTTCATTTGGCTATCAACGTTTTGCTGTCATCGGGCTTTAAGATGAGTGGATTCTGCTAGTACTCTGCATGGACTGTGATAGAAATCTGACATTCAAACAGGCCCCTGATTGGCCTCTATTCCTGTCTGTCTAGATTCTTGTTTTTTATAGGTTGCTGTGCTGTAAATATAACATGTTGCTCTGAAGTGGTGGCCTGTTGTGGTGCTGCCAGCAGTTTCTAGCTCCACTTTGAGCTCACGGACTGCTCTGGGGCATGCCCACACGCACTGTGGTCCCTGTAGGCTGACAGAATGCTGGCATAGGCATGCTTCTAGGTACAGACGGACTAGGTAGTGTTTTGATCCTACCACCTTGTCCGGTCTCTTGACAGTGTTCTGTCTGTCCTCGTGCCTGTTACACACACACACACACACGCACGCACACACACACACTTTACTGTCCATGCACTGCACCACTTTCACTACCCTATACCTCTCCTCACACACCCACACTCTATCACTGTCCTACACTTCACGTTGGTCACTATATTATACCATACCCTGTCCCTACAAGCTACCACTGATAAAGAAATGTACTGCTGTCCACATACCTGCCACTGTCCCTACACTCTCACACCGTCCCGCACTCGACCATCGTCCCTACACCCTGCTACTATCCCTAAACTTGACCACTGTCCACACACTTTACCTCTGTTCTCTCATTCTAGTTTCCTCCACATAGCACCTTGTTCTGCTGGAGCTGTCCCTGCCAGGGCACATCTCTGTGACCACTGCCTCAACCCTTCACATATGTGTATGCTCCATGAGGGTGAAAGGTACCTCTGCCCGGGTTGTGTAAAATGCAGTCATATGATGCCTGAATAAAACATAGCACGACTGCTTAAAATGTCACTGCAATGCATGTGTAACATGGGCTTCTGCACTGCTAGTATCAAATGCGTGTCCACTTGTCATCCAGGTAAATTGTGTCTCTAACCTGCCTTTCTGAATTATACACCTGTCCTGCTTGTTTGATGCGCACATACGCCCTGCTTGTGGGAAGTGCCCCTCTGTCATATCTGTATGAAATGTTTCTCCGCTCTGCCTGTGTAAAGTACACCTGTGCCCTGTGTGTGTGAAATGTGTCTCTGCCCTGCATGTGTGAAATGCATCTATACCCTTCTGTTAAATGTACCTCAGCACTGCCTGTGTGAAATGTATCTCAATCATGAGTGTGTGGAACTTACCTCTGCCCTAAATATGTATAATACATCTCTCTTTTGTCTGTGTGAAATGTACCTCATCCCTGTCTGTGTGAAGTGCATCTCAGTCCAGCCTGTGTGGAATGCAAATTTGCCCTGTTTGTTAAATGTCCCTTAGCCCTACCTGGTGAAAACGCACCCTGTCCCGTGTGAAATGTTCCTCAGCCCTGCCTTTGTGAAATCCACGTGTTGTGACAGCGATCTGTTCCCCTACCCCGCCCTTGAGTAGTGTGCTTTCACTCTGCACGTGTCTAACATACCTGTGTGGAAAGTATGTCCACCCTGTACCTCTCTATAGTTCTGCCCTGTTTTTTGTTTCAATCCCCTCCTTCCTTGTTAATGGCAACAAATCGACCCTGAGTATAAGTAAAGCGCCTCCCCACTGCCGCAGCCTCTGCTGTCCTTCTGTTCATTTGATGGTGCAGCGCCCCCTGCTGTTCTAGTCCCTGGGTCCACTATTACAGGGTTTTACACTGGTGCCCTTCCAGCAGGTGGCACCTGCAGAGAGAGGGCACCTCTTCAACTCTGCTCAGGCTGGCCTGTACCAAAGCCGCCAAGGACAGACCCCCCTCTCCCTCCACATAGGCCTCCCCAGCACTCTGCTGTGCCCTGTATCGGAGCTCCTCCCTCAGAGGAGGGTAAAAGGCTTTAAAATGGCAAGCGGGGTGCAGTGGCTCAATGCAAGTGGGCAGCCATTCTGGCAATAAAGACATGCCCCCCTGGCTAATTTTAGGAGGGACCGAAATTCAGGAAAGCGGACTGTTAAAGCAGCGTTATTCTGCATTAAGTAACGCTCATTACATCCTACTAAAGGGTGTTCATGTTTATTTCCACGCAGAAACAGAGCAGGGTTTGAAAATAAATGTGAGAATAACCCTGGCTGTGGGCCAGCAGAGTCAACACATTGCCGGCATCTCCAGCATCCACCAGCTTGTGATGGAGAGCAGTGCTGCAGTAAACCTAGCTCTAGCAGACTCCGGGGGTCTTCCCGGGACCCTCTTTTGCTGCACTCATTTTTCAATTTCCATTATAGGTGCATATAGAAAAAAACATCTTACCTAAATCACAGCAGTTGATTTTTTAGGGTTAGTTAACAGCTGCAACATGGGAGTGTCCAAGCAATACATGTTAAATATGCCTTTTTTGGGGTAATTTTTTGGTCTGGTTGGAAACAGTTTTTTATCATGTCTTGTCTCCACCTCCCCCCGCATTGGTGTTGTAAGTTACTTGAGTATGGCGGAAACGACGCATGACAAGTGGGCTCTCATGTTTCTGGTGTGTCATACTATGCTGTGTGTGGGCTCTGGGCAGTGCACTTTCACCCTACCATGGTTAGGACCGCACCAAGCTGTGGAGTGTAAACAGCACAGAGTGTGTTTTGTACAAGGCAGTCCTGTTGGGCAGGTGTCTGTGTTATTGTAGATATGGGCACTAGCCCTCGGCTAACGATTCTTCTATTTAGTGTGTTTTGACATGTTTACACCAGATCCTATGCTGATCACTGCTTTGTTTAGCATCAGTTATATATGAAATTCGGAATACCAGCCCAGGGATCAAGGTATTGGTATTTTATTTCTGTTGAGCATTTGTTTATATGACTGTGGCAGTCGCTGGCGGTGTTGCACAGTTTATAGTCAATCTTTTTTAGGTCGAGCATAGGCAGCGCTTACTCTTCTTCCCTTCCACCCACCCTCTTGTCCATATTTCTCCTCCCCCCACCCTCCTATCCCTGCTTCTCCCCCCTGCCCACTCCCCATTACCAAAGTCAATAGCTTGCCGATGGGCGAGACTGATGGGCTTTGCCAATGCTTGTTTCTTAGGATGTGTTCTCACAAACCAGTGACTGGCTTGGATCAAGGTTCCTGTACACCAGGCCTCTATTTGCAACAGGATAGGGGACGTTTACATTGTTTATCCCTTACCTGGTATATTTGGCTGCCTGACAGCAGGCTCTACTTTTTGATCACAAGGTTTAGTGCATAACCTTCATTATGGCAGATTGTCCTCACAGTGCATCATCCCTGACCTTAAGTTCTTTAGCTGAAAGTCAAGTATTTGGCTGAGGATTGTTACAGCCCCCAGTACTAAGATCTAGCCTCCTGGACATCAACTGCTGATGTACCCGCAGGTACTCTCTAGGCGCATGGGCCATGGCTGCTTCAGTGCATGTGCCAGGGCTTCGCTGTTCTCTAGTCTTACAATGAGCCCTAACTTGGCAGCTGTATGTACACATCCCTACCACACAAGTGACCAAGTGGCCGGTAAGTCTTTCTGCCCTCTCTCTTTGATTGCTTAAAGGTAGTGTAGCTCCTTCTGAGTCCCTTTGCCTTTGATCAACACTGGCTGCTAACTACTGTGTGGCTCTACCCCTTCTCACTGATCCATGGCTCTTGTCCAGTTCTAGCCTGAATCACAGTAGGCCTTAGTGGTCTGAATCTGCTGTGAGAATCACATCCTGAAATGATCGGCAGCAACTTTAACTCACAGTCTCCTTTGATTTCTTGACTCTTGAATTGACTCTTGGGCATATTTACTGTTCTCTTTTCACACCTTCATTCTAGAGAAGAACCAGCAACTTTCTGTCAAAACCAACTGTGATAAAATAGCAAACAGAAAGTAAGGGATACAATCCAGCAAGTATGATGTATAAAATGTAGAAGTGGATCAGTCTAAACAACCTACTTATTTTGGCCAAATTACAAGTCTAAAGTATCATTTATACATATAGTTTCCTGAACAATTTTTATTTTTAGCTGACTGTCTGGATTGCAGTCTGTTAGAATAAGCAGCCATCAGCTGTGAACAGGCGCCCCTCAATTGCATGATTTGTAATAAGGGGTGCAGGAAATTAGAAAAATAGTTCAAAAAATTATGCCTATTATGGTTAACACTCTTAGGTGGCTGTCTGCATGAAATCTGCATATGACGTATGTCCTGTCATACAAGGGTCATGTGAGATTCATGCCCAATGTATTTCACATACATTTTCCAAAGTACTGGGGTGAGTGTGCCCAGAGCATGCCACCACAGTAGACATCCAGTTCAACAGCTCTGTCAGAACATTTTCTTTCAGAGCCTGCCTCTGTATATTATATAAGTGTGAGGGGCCTAGTTGCTGGTTACTGTCTATCTTAGACTCACATAACTGTACAGAAGAGCCACACACATTATTTTAATAATGATCATACACTAGTTGCATGAAATGTGACAGGAATAGGTACTGTTGCGATTTTTTTTTACCACATAAGGTTTGGCTTTCATCTGTTTCCAGGAAACTGGCTACTAGAATATTTTCCTGTTGCTAATTATGTGATTATCGGCCATATGTATGAAACTTTGGTTTTGTGATTCTCAAATAGCAATTTTTAGAGAATCGCTATTTGAGAATCGCAAAATGCTATGTATGTAGGATTTGCAAATAATTTTGCGAATCCTACATATTCCTTAATTGCGAATTGCAAATTGCAAATTGCTATTCGCAATTAAGGAATGCCTCCCCAGTCATTCCTATGGGCCTAGAGGCACATAGGAATGAATGGGAAGACATTCTCTATTTGCGATTCTCAATTAGAGAATCGCAAATTGAGAATGCAATTTCAAGTGTGCCAGGGTGTCACAAGGACACCCTGTTGCGCACCTGAAATGAGCATGGGAGCACATGTGGCGCACATACATGCCCTAATTGCAAAATAAGGAATCGCAAATTTTGCAAATCCTTATTTTGCACGCAGATTTGCCTTCATACATACCACTTAGCAAAATTGCGATCGCAAATGCCGAAATTCGGTGAATTTCGGCGTTTGCGATTGCAATTTTGCTTGACACGTATGGCCCTATATCTTCTCTAGCTTATTGCTCCTTATATTCTCATGCAAAGGAGGGCATACTATTATACCGCCAACACATAATAAGTGAAAATATGAAGGCATTACTATTACAAGTACTTATGTTGTAGGATTTAAACTATGGCTCACATTTTTGTCAGATCGTTTATATATTTATCTAATGAGTATATCCCTCTGATTGGAATGCACGACCAACTCTTAAGTGATATATTTTCACTGCTTAGTTCAAAAGTACATGAAGGTCCAACTGGAAATATAATCACTCTTGGGGGTGTGGATGCAAAGCTCTCTAGTGTATTAGTTAGGCAGTACAGAGTAGAGACACTTAAGGCTGCTTGGAATGCACTAGAACTTGCCCTAAATGAAACATATAGGGCAGATATCAGAGGCATCTTATTTTTGAGCCAGCTTTTACAAATTGGTTGTGTGTTTGTCATACAATTGGTGATATCCCTGGTGAAGTAATGTGGGTAAGATATAAAGCCCAATCCCTAATTGATTACATTGTAATTGCAACTTGTATTTATATAGCTCATGCTACCCCTGATGAGGCGTTGTAGCGTTTCGCGGCAAGAAGTATGCTACGCCGGAACCCAAGATTATTATAAAGTCTTATGCAAAGTTAACATAGATATCCAAGATACCAGTGTCCTCCACTGTAATTAGGAATCACAAACACACAACATGTAAAGTAGCTTTTAAAACACTCCACAACATGAGTTTGAATCTGATTGTGGAGGCCCTTATAAAAATCTCTGATGATTGGATATACTAATTTTCCAATTCCGTGAATACTCTCCAATACAGTAAAGCTATTGGCCCAGATGGATGGACCTTCTCGCAAACACAGGTAATGTCTTTTCTACCTTTGAATTGGTATTCTGTAGCCTGGTCAATATGGTAAAATGATTGAGAATGATAAAGACACAAATGGAGCAGCAATTATTTTCTGAGCTGAACAAGTATGCACGTTTGTAATCTCTTAATTGTACACAGGATCAGGCACAGATTGTGCTCTTATTAAAGAGGAAAGGGCAAAAGCAGTAAAGAGATGATGAATCATTCTTTATTACATTTTCAAATTAGATCTTAAAAGAAATTGACAAAAAACATTGGCTGACAACAAATAGGTCCAAGTAATCACAAAAGGAATTGGTTTATACAAATGGGAAATCAACTTTGTATTACATTTTTAACATTGGTTGTGAGCTTTTCCCCTTTTGCGTGGAACTGTGTATAGTTTCTCATTCAGGTTAATCTAGAATAGCCAATGTGTCCATAGAATGGTGATTCTTGCTTCAAGAAGGTTCTAGGGATAATAATTCTCATAACGACCGGCAATTGATCCCCTTACTGATGTGAATTCAAGAGATCAAGAGTATCAATAACCAAGCAAGAATGGATAAAATATGTCTCTGATGTAGATGCAGAAAATAAAGAATTATTCAGTCTCCAGCTGAAGTAGCTGCTTGTATAAGGAAGACAAGATGCTCAACCGTAGAAGGTGATGGAATACTTGTTACGTTAATGAAAAAATAGTCATTCCTTTGGGTTTCTTTTTCTCACACTTTTCATTGAATGTTATGGTTCTAGCACGAATCCAGATTCTCGGAATCCAGATTCTCGGAATGGTAGCATCCGCCTTTCTAGCCTCAAAAAAGGGATGTAAGATGTTGCCTCAAAATTATAAAAATATTGCCCGTCTGAGTTTCAGTGGTAAACTTTTTACTAATTCTTAAGGTGTTTGGACAAAATAACAAAATAACGAGTTAAAAATATCAGGAGACAGAAATATTGGAAATTAAATATTGTGACAGACATATGATGCAAAAATATCGTTGACAAGAAATAGTTTATTTGAAGCAAGTTATATCGTTTCAAATAAAAGGGATGTTTTGAATTTCGTTTTCACTAATATAGTGGTTAAAAATATCATTTTTTAATTGTTTTAAGTTGATATATTATCTTATAATGTTATGTGTTACTATTGTTTATATAAATGTTATTAATTGTTTCTAAAATATAACTTGTAATTTTAGGTGATTTAACATTTTCTATTTAATTTTAATAGCAATTTATAGTGTCATAGTGGGTTGTTGGGTTTGCAGGGGGATAGGGTTGGTGGTTAATTAGGTAATTAATGAATAATATTTTTGATTACTTTTATTTAATTATATGATTGATATTGATTGATGTTATTTCAATATGTTATACTGCTTTATTTCGTCATGTTATTTTCAGGGTGTTAGGTTTGTAGGGGTATATGGGGGGAAGTTAATTAAGTAATAATTAATTATTGTTACTTAATTATTTAATTACGTTTTAATTGAGTGTTAATTATGGAATTTATGGAATCACTTATATTTTAGTTGTGGGCTGCTAGGTTTGTAGAGATGTCGGGTGGGAATTAAATTTAGCAATTATTTATTTAAAAAATATGATTACTAGTTAATTAATTATTTAATAGATTTTTAATCATGTAAAATGTGGAATACTAATTTATTTTTCATATATTTTAGTTGTGGGATGCTAGGTTTGTAGAGTTATAGGGTGAGAAGTTAATTAAATACAAATAAACTTGTAATTATTATTTGTAAATTCATTATTTAATTGAATTTTAAATATGTAAATTGTGGAATGATTATTTTCCTTTTATTTTAATTGTGGAGTACTAAGTGTTAGGGGTCTACTGTGGGTAATAAATTAAGTAATAATTCATTAACAATTAATTATTTGTTAATTCATTATTTAATTTATTTTCAATATGCGAGTTATGTAATAGTTATTTTTTTATTTCCATGTTAGGTGCAGCCTGCTAGGTTTGTAAGGGTACAGGGTGGTAAATTAATTAAAATATAATTGGATGACAATTATGTATTCATTGATAATTCTTTTATTGAATAGTAAGTACATAAATTGATTAATTATTTTCAGCTATATGTATATATTGAATGTACTTACTATTCAATAAAAGAATTATCAATGAATAAATAATTGTCATCCAATTATATTTTAATTAATTTACCACCCTGTACCCTTACAAACCTATATAAAAGTATAAATTAACATATATATATATGTTAATTTATACTTTTATATTTATTAAGAGTTTAATATTTTTTCTACATTCATGGGGTTACTCATATATGTAATGTGGTTGAAGTGTAGTATTTTCCCTACACTTGCTTAGACTGCAGTAGGAATAGCAAAATTACCTTCTTTGAAGTTTAACATTTTCCCTACTGTTGCCCTGTTTTGAGAGGGAATAGTAAATTTCATACCTCTGAAATCCAATGCTTTCTGTACTGTTGCACAGACTGGAGTGGGATTAGTAAATTTTACACTTCCAAAGTCTAACACTTTCCCTACTATTGCACTGTTTGGAGTAGGACTGGTAAATGTCACCCCTCCAAATTCCAACCCTTTCACTACTGTTGCACAGATTGGCGTGGGGATAGTACATTTTCCCCCTTCGAAATCCAATGCTTTCCATACTGCTGCCCATTTTGGAGTGAGAGTAGTAAATTTAACCCCTCTGAAGTTCAACAATTCCCTAATGTTGTATTGTCTGGAGTAGAAATAGTAAATTTCACCCCTCCAAAGTCCAACGCTTTCCCTACCATTGCACGGATTGGAGTGGAAGTAGCTAATTTTACCCCTCCGAGGTCCAACACTTTCCCTCTTGTTGTTTGGACTCTAGTGGGAATAGTAAATTTTACACCTCCGAAGTCCAGCACTTTCCCTTCTGTTGTTTAGACTAGAGTGGAAATAATAAATGTCACCCCTCTGAACTCCAATGCTTTCCCTACTGTTGCTTAGACTGGAGTAGGAATAGTAAATGTAACCCCTCCGAAGCCCTATGATTTCCCTACTCTTATACTGACTGGAGTAGGAATAGTAAATCTAACTCCCCAACAGTCCAACACTTTCCCTATTACTGCAGTGACTGGAGTAAGAATAGTAAATATAACCCCTCAGAAGTCCAACACTTTACCTACTGTTACATAAACTAGAGTCGGAATAGTATATTTATTATACTAAGGGGTCCATTACGATGTCTGCCCACCATCACAAGGGAGCCAGGGACCAACCGCCGAATCTGCGGTGGTCCCGCCATGTGAATTAGGATGCGCCCGCCACACTGGCGGGCGCATCCTGGCCCTTTAACATTGCGGGTGGATCTGCTGGCTGCAGACTTGCTCGCAATATTAAAGGACTGTGCACGGCATTGCCATGCACTACATGGCAGGCACCATGTGGTGTCTGCCACGTAGTGCATGGCAATGAGGAGGGGTACCATAGGTACCCCCCATGTGCACCCCTACCCCCCGACATCCTGGTGGCCCGCAACGGGCCCCCAACAGAAGGAATCGTATGGCTTTCCATGGCGGCTACGCCGCCATGGAAATGCGAATCACCGCCTGCATCACAATATGGATGGTGGTGTCCTGCAGACACCGCCATCATATTGTGCCCGTTTTCCTCGCGGTCGACGAGTCGATCAGCGGAAAAGCGGTGGACGGTGTTCCCATCCGCTGCGGACCCCCCAGCCATCCTAATATAGCGGGGTGTCAATCACGCATGGATGGCGGGCGGATCCCCCCGCCGGGCCGGCTTTGGCTACCGCCGTCCCAGTGGAGGCGATCCGCCCGCCATCCTAATGGGCCCCTTAGACTCCCAATAGTTTTCATAATATTGGTTAAATAGATTTTATAGCTTTATTTTTTTATGTACTTTTTTGTTTTAAATGTATTTTAATGTTTATAGTATTTTTATTGAATGTCTTTTTTGTATTTCTCAATTTTTTATAATTTATTTTATTGTCTACATCAGTGGTTCCCAAACTGGGGTCCGTGGACCCCCAGGGGTCCTTGACACATTCCCAGGGGGTCTGCAGGCAGCAGTTTTAAAAGCACTGCAAAGTTCCTTGTATAATCAGCAGTTTTTGGGCAGCAATAGAAGTGTCAAGATAACTCCGGTGATTAATGAACCTGCTGGAAAGAGATGGGGGTTTTGACCAGTGGCAGCTTTGACTCATCTAAGGAAGCATAGATGGTTAATATGCCTGCTGCAAAAAATGGCTACAATGTATTTTGTTTTGTGCATAGCCCAGTGGGTTCCTGCTTTTGCCACAGAGAATATTTTGTTATTGTGCAGTTCACAAGTTCCAATCGCAATATAGCATAGTGAGCTATGAACTGCCACCAAAGAGCTGCATGCAAACTGCATGGTACAAGTTAGTAAGTTCTGCTTTTTCTAGTCTTTTATTTTCCTGATGCTGCTAAAAAGGTTTGTTTGGGTAGGAATATATCCTTATTATTAAAGTCAACCCTAACCCCTATGTTATGTTCTGAATCCTGAGTTAGTGCTTCTCCAGACCAAGCACTCTTAAAAAATGCCTACCAGTGTGGATGATATGTGAATCCGAACACCTTGTAGTCCTCTTTGCCTTATGTAACATTTTCTATTCACTGATTTACACACGTATGATTAATTATCTCTGTATGTGTGAGATGTAAAGTGCTCTGACACCCTACAGTGGTATGAAAGGTACTATAAAACAAATTAAATACATGTGATAGTGGGGCTATGGAGAGATGAGAGGTACTGTGGGAGGGTAGTAGTGAGGGAATCATTGAAGATTGGCAAAAGACTGTTGAATCCTGGTGCATAATAAGGTCATTATTTACTAAGCTTTAAAAGCAAATACAACTCAATATAGAATGACAAATGTGTCGTCATATGCACCATTTTCCCCCAAATTGTCTTGGGGAAGACCCCCGAAACCTCCCTTTGTAGTGGTCAGGCTCACTCGCTGCAGTTGGTGTGCACTGTACGGGGACTAGTCTGACAACATTTGCCAGAGCAGTTTTAGGTTCCGAGTCCAGCCTTGGCAGGAGCAGGAGTCTCGGGCTGCGAAATAAAACCAAACAATGAAAAGTTAGTCGCGAGATGCAGCACCAACATTCCCATTAAGATTTTTCGATTTTTGCAAATATTTTTAATCTAAAAAATACTAAAACCTTTAGTAATTCAAGTCTAGTCTTTGTTTGATGTGCACACTTGTGTGTTTATTTTTTTGAATTACAGTTTTAATGTTTGATATTTAAATCATACAAACTGCTTGGGGGTCCCTGGCTTCCAGTAGTGACTCAATGGGGGTCCTCAGGAATGAAAAGTTTGGGAACCACTGGTCTACATTCATTAATATATTTTTTTATTCAACAGTTTATATTTTTATGATTTTATTGTGTATGTATTTTATAGATATATATAGTATAACATAATTAATAAAAATATGTGTTTACGTTATATTAATTGTATTATTTTAAATGTATTACTATGAAGATATATATACATATTTAAAATAACAATTTAAAAGAAATATTTTAATTATTATATATATATTCAGAATAAAACATTAAAATATTTTAAAAATATATATAAATGTAATAAAATATTTTGAATTATGTTCCACTATATATATATATATATATATATGCTACAGAAGGAGGATTTGATATATATATATCTATATATATATATATATTTATATATATATATATATATATATATATATATGTCGAGTACTTTTTATTGTCTACACATGCCACATATGAAAATGATAATCGATTTTTATGTATTAGACTTGTTTATCATGCTATTTACCATGTGTTTTACCCAAATGTATTAAACAGTTAATTGGCGTATTTTGCACAGGTATTGGACATTATAATCAAATGTACCTACATGTACCCACATGCTGAAACTTTGTATAAGGGTAGGGGAAAACAGACGGGCAGTCTGTTTTCCATATTTAACAGCACTTGGCACTTTAAATTTGAGGGAGGAAATGGTAGCACGTCATGTGATCAAGTCCTCTAGGGGCCGAAACGCGTCATGGCGGCACAGCACGATAAAGAATAAAGAAATTACTTTCACAAAACAAGAGGCGTCCGTTCCCTCTCTGGTTCAAGGGGCAAGGGACCGTTGAAGAAAAGGAGTGTGGCATGTATATATATATATATTATTTCATGGACACGCCCCACCGAGCAGAAAATATATATATATATCTATATATATATCTATATATATATATATATATATATATATATATATATATATATATATATATATATCTATATATATATATATATATATATATATATATATATATATATATATATCCAAACAATCCGTCTCCAATATAAAGAAAACGATGTCCAGGCCACTTTAGTTATCAGCGCGTATTTTTATTTTTCAAAAACGCCCAGTCACTCGACGCGTTTCGGAGGGAAACCTCCTTGTTCACGAGTACGAGTGTATGTGTTTACACAAAGTTTATACAATCATGTGACACCTTCAGTGAAAATAACTGAAAACAGACTCTGTGCTCTTGCATACCATTGTGGGGCTAGAAAACAGACTACAAACTTCTGTATCGTTTTGCTTTTTTGGAGTTTTTCAGTGTATATATTACTCCTTTTTCTTAATGCAATGGTTATTTGACATTCAATACCATATATAAGATAAAATAACATATTTGTTCCTTAACGCTGTTGCTGAATTTCATGACACATTGTATTAACAACGATTTATACCATACATTTTTATCAGCGAATTCACTTTAAATCTGCTTTGTCAGGCCAATGTCAAATAGCACATGATGTCAATTCAACCCCAGTGGGTGTGATTTAAACCATTACGTGATCAACTCACTCAATCCTCCATTATATAAACTTCCAGTTTGGTGGTCCTGTCTTAAACTCTCCTTAAAGTATTCAGCACCAGTCTGTAAAAGTGAAGTTAAAAATAAAAGTCAAAACATATATATATTTGTGATTATTTACATACACTAGTTCAATTAAAATTACAAAGGAGTTATGAGTGCATGTATTACATAATATTTGCTTCCTTAGAACCGGGACACCTCATCCCACAGAACAAATCATGGACCTATGGTTATACTGGACTTTGTTAACCCAAATGTACTGCAAGCGCCTCATCACAGTTGTGTCCCTCTGGTTGCATGGTGTGATACTTGATAATAAATCTAGACTCTAATCTTCTTAGTTCTTGAGTTCTATCACCCCCTCGTGCTTTTACTGGAACATTGTCTAGAACACAAAATGAAATGAGGCTATTATTGCTCTTATGGTGAGTGGCAAAGTGTCTCGCCACCGGGTACTGTCTATCTAGGTTTTTAATAGCCCTCAAATGTTCCAGTACTCGTTTCTTTGCTGGATGTGTTGTGCTTCCTATGTAGTATTTGTCACAGGGGCATTTAAGCGCATACACTGCATACTCAGTGTTGCAGGAAAAATGTCTAAGAATTTTAAAGGGTTTGCAATGAGTCGAGAGTTTAACTTCCTTAACATTAGTACTGTACTTACATGCTTTGCATTTCCCGCATGTATAAAATCCTTGTACAGTAATTCTTTTACTCTCTGGTGAGATCAGTGTTATACAGACCTTGGTGCCGATTACGATCCGGTAAAAAAATTCCCCGTACGACTCGTATCCGGTCTTTTTACCGTACGAATCGTACAAGTGCCGTACAAACTGCCAATTACGATTCGCATGGTAAAAAGTCCATACGAATCGCATTGGGAATTATTCCCCACACGTCCTCGGGTCGGAAAATGTGTCCGACACGTCCACGGACGATTTACCGTACAAATGTGAAAAGTGAAGTCCGACCGCGGAATTACGATCCATCCCGTGCATCCAATGTTACAACCGTATGGAAAAAACACCGTCCGCACCGAACTCCCATAGCAACCATGGAGACATGTGCCCGCATACGCGCTGACCCCCCCAGCCCCCGTACGTACGCGCCGACCCCCCCCAGCCCCCGTACGTTTGAGTCGTACCCCCCGTGTATGTACACCCTTGTACGTGTCGAACCCCCCGTGTATGTACACCCTTGTACGTGTCGAACCCCCGTGTATGTACACCCTTGTATGTGTCAAACCCCCCCGTGTATGTACACCCTTGTACGTGTCGAACCCCCCCTTGTACGTGTCGAACCCCCCCGTGTATGTACACCCGTGTACGTTCGAGTCGTACCCCCACCCGTGTATGTACGGTGCGTACCCCCAGCGTGTAAGGATCAATATCAGGGATAATCTGCATCAATTTCAGGGATAATCAATTAACAACGGTATTATTTAGAAACAGCTGGGAACAGCTTGTTGCATGCCCACAGTTGTCACCCCGGTAACCTCATAAATAGTATCCCTTTATGTGAGCTCCTCCGTGCCAAACGGAATTGTAGTACTGTGGGTGATTTTGAAAATGAAAGCAAAATAATGTGTGAAAGATTCAAAGATAGAGGGTATTCCACTAAATGCATAGAGAAAGCTTTAGATAAAGCGAAATAGAGAGAAAGAGATGATCTGTTGAAAAAGAGACCAGAAATAACTGAACCTAAAATGACAGGGAATGTATGGTTTATAACCAACTTTAACGAACAAGCATGGGAGGTCAGAAAAGCCTTGAGTAAATTCTGGGATGTACTGAAGGTTGATAAAGACCTAACAAAAGAAATTCTAGACTATCCCCAGATAACATATCGGAAACCTAAATCTTTAAAAGACATGGTCTGTAGAACACTGATCTCACCAGAGAGTAAAAGAAGTACTGTACAAGGATTTTATACATGCGGGAAATGCAAAGCATGTAAGTACAGTACTAATGTTAAGGAAGTTAAACTCTCGACTCATTGCAAACCCTTTAAAATTCTTAGACATTTTTCCTGCAACACTGAGTATGCAGTGTATGCGCTTAAATGCCCCTGTGACAAATACTACATAGGAAGCACAATACATCCAGCAAAGAAACGAGTACTGGAACATTTGAGGGCTATAAAAAACCTAGATAGACAGTACCCGGTGGCGAGACACTTTGCCACTCACCATAAGAGCAATAATAGCCTCATTTCATTTTGTTTTCTAGACAATGTTCCAGTAAAAGCACGAGGGGGTGATAGAACTCAAGAACTAAGAAGATTAGAGTCTAGATTTATTATCAAGTATCACACCATGCAACCAGAGGGACACAACTGTGATGAGGCGCTTGCAGTACATTTGGGTTAACAAAGTCCAGTATAACCATAGGTCCATGATTTGTTCTGTGGGATGAGGTGTCCCGGTTCTAAGGAAGCAAATATTATGTATTACATGCACTCATAACTCCTTTGTAATTTTAATTGAACTAGTGTATGTAAATAATCACAAATATATATATGTTTTGACTTTTATTTTTAACTTCACTTTTACAGACTGGTGCTGAATACTTTAAGGAGAGTTTAAGACAGGACCACCAAACTGGAAGTTTATATAATGGAGGATTGAGTGAGTTGATCACGTAATGGTTTAAATCACACCCACTGGGGTTGAATTGACATCATGTGCTATTTGACATTGGCCTGACAAAGCAGATTTAAAGTGAATTCGCTGATAAAAATGTATGGTATAAATCGTTGTTAATACAATGTGTCATGAAATTCAGCAACAGCGTTAAGGAACAAATATGTTATTTTATCTTATATATGGTATTGAATGTCAAATAACCATTGCCTTAAGAAAAAGGAGTAATATATACACTGACAAACTCCAAAAAAGCAAAACGATACAGAAGTTTGTAGTCTGTTTTCTAGCCCCACAATGGTATGCAAGAGCACAGAGTCTGTTTTCAGTTATTTTCACTGAAGGTGTCACATGATTGTAGAAACTTTGTGTAAACACATACACTCGTACTCGTGAACAAGGAGGTTTCCCTCCGAAGCGCGTCGAGTGACTGGGCATTTTTGAAAAATAAAAATACGCGCTGATAACTAAAGTGGCCTGGACATCGTTTTCTTTATATTGGAGACGGATTGTTTGGATTTCTGGGAGTCGCGACCCGTCTGGGCCCGCCACTGCGAGTGGCTGGGGTTTCTGCGCGAACTTGTGAGTGGTGATATATATATATATATATATATATATATATATATATATATATATATATATATATCCACAAAGTAAGTTGCTCCTTCAGGAATTCCGGAAGGAGCAACTTACTTTGTGGATTTTACGTGAGGATTGCATTTTTGGACCGGCTGTGTGGCTACTACTGGGATTTGAGTCAGCGACTCTGTGGATGTGAACTGGCACTTGCTGGATTACTTGCATTAAGGTAAGCCTGCTTGCTGTTTTTGTTCGTCCCCAGTGGGGGGGTTATTTTCTCGCATCGGAGGAAGCGGGGCAGTATTTCGTCCCTCGGGGCAGCGACAATCAGCACGGTTTGGCTGCTTACTCATGCTGTATCCGCATTGATCCACATCCTGGTGATAAGGTGTTAAATCGATATTTACGTACCGTAACTGAGCTTGATTCTACACTGGGAGCGTACTGTTACGAACATTCACTCGCTCGAGTTCACACTCATCGCATTGATTATCGCAACAACAACAGACGGCTCCTGATACAGCCCAGTAACCATTTACATTTTCAGCAGACAGTAAGAGGAACTCCCCATTGCATGGGGGGGTGAGACAGGTATTCACCAGCGGGTACTAATCTTAGTGGTATTTGAGCATGGAAGAAGAAGCGGAAAGACGAGCAGCAGCAGTGACCCTATTCAGTAGGAAAACAGGGGCTCACAGTAAAGGGGACATTACTAATAAAGGAGACTCTTCTATACAACCATTGGAAGACACAATAGGAAAATTGGAGAAACTCAAAAGAAACGAAGTTTCTAAATGGTGGGAGGCGATCTCCCTACAGAATTATGTAGATCAAAACATGGCGCCTAGAGGACTAAGAATCTTTATTACTCCCACCTACGAAGCCCCCAACCCCAAAATGCTGGAGGAATGGTCAGAACATTCAGCTGCGAGCTCAAAAGGTATGATGGGCATATTGATTAAATATGCTTGGCAGGACAGGGAAGAGCTCCTGAAACAGATTAAGGCCATCAGTGCAGATTTGCAGCAGATGGTGGACAGTGATGCCCTTAAGAAAATTCTGGACCCCATGAAGGATCGACTCATCAAGTATGAAGAAGAGATCAAAGCCAGAAAACAAAGAAAGATGAACAGAGATTATTCGGATTATGAGAAGGGAAGAATTCTGACGTTCAGTAAGAAGTATGATCACCTATACTCAACGCAGGAAACTCCCATGGAGCCCACTCTTACCACAAGCAACACTACAGTGGTTGATATCCCTATTGTAAGTGACATTGAATCAGATGTGTCGGAAGGCAATACATCGGGCGAAGATTGCAACATCAGACAAGTCAATTTTTTAGAAGAGTTTCGGGTCCTGCAGAGGGATCGACAAACGACGCGGGACAATCCACAACCGAGAACACGGGGACGAGGAAGAGGACGTGGCAGGGGAAGCGCCGCAACAGAAAAAAGAGATTACAACAACGCTGGGAACACAGACAAAGGAAAGGGAGCCATGGGAAACAGAAAAACACGCTCCAACAGAAATTACTGATGGACATGAATATGGTAAATTTAACTGTAGTCAATTTATCCAAAAGACCCATGTCTGATATAGAAAAGAGAACCCTATGCCTGGGTCTTTCCTTCTGTCCATCCTCCTCTTTTAACTATACCGAAACTCGGATTGATTTGTTTAAGTTTGTGAGGAAATTGAAACTTAAAAAGTGGTATACGTTGAAAGGACAAGGACATGAACCTGATAAGGATACCGCTAACAATGATGTCACGAAGAATCTGATGATTAATGATATTGACAATCTTCTCACCTTGGCGGAGTTAGCACAAGACAATGAATCAAATGATAGTGAAATCCACACCACTCAGATCTTGGATGATATGGATCTCACTCAGGGGGCAGCAGCGTGTACTGATTTTAGAGTTAAATCTACTTTTGTACCTCCTCTCCCCCATGATAACATTGATACTTTCCATGACTGTATTGCAAAATCCTTGGTAGATCTTAGATTTAGCAAAAAACACTCAGGCAATTTCTCCAACAATTTATCTTACACTCAGAGACAGGCACTCAACACACTAGCTAGCGATACTAGTCTAGTTATATGCCCCGCAGACAAGGGGGGCAATGTAGTTACCTTAGACAAAGACTACTACAGCAGTGAAGCCTTACGACAACTCCAAGACACTAATTTTTACATAACCATATCTTGGGATATCTATAATGTGAGTATCACGGACATCTGGGATAAACTTACAACTTGGAAGGACAAGGGCCTTTTAGTGTGGGAAGAATTTTGCTATCTAAAGATGGACTATCCCAAACTTCCCATACTATACTTATTGCCTAAATTGCACAAGGACAACATCAGACCTCCTGGTCGCCCTATTGTCTCTTCCATAGGGAGTGTAAGTTAACACATCTCAAAATATGTGGATTATTTTCTTAGAGAATTTGTTATATCACTTCCCAGCTACTTGAGAGATACGAAAAATTTTCTCTGTAAAATCGATAATTTGATTTGGGAGCCTACCTACCTGTTCATTGTGTTCGATGTCCAGTCCCTGTACACAATAATCAATCACCAACATGGGTTGGAAGCCTGTGAGCACTTCCTTAAGCAAAGACCTATCAGGTATCGGGAACACAGCCGCATGATAATTGAAATGATTGATTTCTGTCTCAAAAATAATATCTTTTCCTTTAATGGCGCCCTCTATAGGCAGGTGAACGGTACTGCCATGGGCTCTTGCTTTGCTCCCAGTTTCGCCAATCTGTTCATGGGCTACTGGGAGCAAGAAGTATCAGCCAGCAGTACCCTGGAAACTGATTTTCGCAAAGTCGTCATGTGGCGTCGCTACATTGATGATTTGTTCATTGTCTGGAATGGTTCCAGCAGTGATGCAGAGGAGTTCATCAAGAAATTCAATACTAACAGTTACAATATTGTTCTAACTGGGAGTATCAATGCCACTAAAACTGATTTTCTAGATGTGGGACTGGAAGTTAAACATAACAAGATATGTACCACCCTTTTTCGGAAAGCCACAGCAGGGAACAGCATTCTGCATGCCCTCAGCAGCCACCCGGATGTGCTCAAATGGAGCATACCTTACGGGGAGTTGCTGAGGGCAAAGAGAAACTGTAACAGCTCCGATGCCTACGCAGTTGAGAGGGACAACATCGTCAGTCGATTTCAAACCAGAGGCTACCCCAACTGGGCTCTGAACAAAGCGAAGAAACGCGCAGAAGGGATCATGAGAGCAGATACCCTTAAAGACAAAGTAGAGAGTGAGACTGAAGGCAACACAACTGGGGTCCGCATGATTCTCACGTACAACTCAGATGCGCACAAAATCAAACGCATCTTTGCTAAACATTGGGACATTTTGAAATCTGATGGGGTGGTTGGCAACCTGGTTCCTGAAAGGCCCAGTATAACCTACAGGAGGGATAGGAATATACGGGACATAGTAGTAAAAAATGATATTACTGATTATACTACTAACACTGGTCATGGCCTCGTGGGATTTTTCCCATGCGGCCATTGCAAAGCTTGCAGACACAGCAAATTTAAAGACAGTCTGGAATATGGAGGGGTGTCTAAGAAAATTACCCAATTTCTAACGTGCAGTACCTGTTCTGTGATCTATGTCATCGAGTGTACGTGAAAACTGTGGTACATTGGGAGCGCCACCTGTCCAGCCAAAAAGAGGGTGTTGGAGCACCTGAGAGCCATTACTAACAATGACCAAAAATACCCTGTTGCACGTCATTTCTATGAAAAACATTTCTCTAATGTTTGTGACATGAGTTATTTCATTCTTGAACACATACCTAGAAATCCCAGAGGTGGGGACAGAACTCTCACCCTTAGACAACGGGAGTCGAGGTATATTATAGATTTTCAAACGAGAAGCCGGGGTGGTTTAAACATGGACGAAGAAATGTCAATCCACCTAAAAGAGGGATCTTAGTATGCAATTGGGTACTGTTGAGGTGTACACACTCTTGTTGTTACCACCACTCAGTTGTTTGTTTATGGACATTTTTCCTGCTCTTTGTAATTTTTGTAATTCCGTTTCTTGTTCCATGAGACTGTACTACACTAATTTCACTTTTATGTAATTTTATGTAATTTTCTTGAGCTACTGTGTTATCTGCCTGCATTGATATATATATCTTTTTTGTATTTTTTACAGGAGAGAAGGAAGGAGCCCTTCACTTATACTCACCAGCACGGGCATCCTACCCTTTTCCTCCATGTTGTCACTCTTCTCTAGCTCATCACTTCATCTTCTTCACCAGCAGTTCCTTGTTAAAGCATACGAGCACGTTATCTGGTCATACTCGAGGTTTAAGATAAGTTCTTTTGACCTAGGGTCATTATATGTATTTAATGATTTTGGTCTGTTTGTAGCTCTATTTTAGTATTATTCTGACCGCCATTACCACTATGACCTGGGCTCTAGACTAAGCATACCAGTAGGTTGTCGGGGCACTTGCCCGTAGACATAGAAACACCGGAACCTTGTTTGTAAGCTCACGCGCACATTGTGGCATTTATCCTCTTGCAGTGGACTTTTTTATGCACTTGCCATTATTCATGATAGTGGTACACTTTGCATGCGATCTTGATGTGTCTCACTTGAAATTCCAGTGGAACCATTTACTGTTTTTGCTTGGTAGCATGCTTACTTTTGTTCCAAGGGATCTTACCCTCTCAGGTCACTTTACATCCTCTAAGGCACAACAGTTCGAGCTGGCGGCTAGTACTTTGCATTGATATTCATTGATATAGCATGCCAATTTTATCACTGTATATATACATCACGTTGTGTCATTGACATGTTGGTACATATGCTTACACAGACTCATTGTCTTATCGTACTTATGGTTATTTCACCTTTTATTTTACCTTTTCAAGATGGCCGCTACACGTACTATCGTGTAGTCCGTCGTTGAATGTGATGACTACTTACTAACATTCAATGCTTTATTTAAAGACTGCTTGAAACGTACACTTTCACACGTGAACAAGGCTTGTCGCCGAAACGCGTTGTGTGAATTAAACACTTTGATTAGTTACCTCGCTGGCTACCTGTTACTTACTGAGAGCGCACTACTCAATTTGGTTTTCGTGTGGATATATATATATATATATATATATCAATATGTGTGTTTGTATGTTTATTATCTACTGGCGGTCGCCAGTAGATAGTTATAGTTAGGATCGTGTTTCCATAGGAAATCCGCAACATTCTATTTGGAATAACTTTGGCGCCGATTGACGAATCCTCGCGAAACTTTCAAAATAGGTGGGGCGCTCCGCTCCGCTCCTTCCCTGAAAGTCTCGGGGGGATTCGTCAAGCGGGGACTGAGAAAAAGGGGGGATCCCAAAACACGTTTTCCCCATGCATTTTTCCATAGGACCTTCAGTCCAAGCTACAGCCCGAACGGCTGAACAGAATTACTTGAAATTTGGCAGAGAGGTAGTCCTCAGGTCAGGGATGTGCCTTTTGCAGGACTGGTGTAAATCTGTGAAGTAGTTCCTGAGAAAATAGCATTTAAAAGCATATATATATCTATAGGCGCGCTCCGTGTGCGTACGGTAAAACTTACCGTACGCGCACGCTGCCGTGCGCGAGCGCGATTCTGATTGGTTGTTAGATCTTAGTAAACATTCGAATCGGTCGAAACCAGGAAGTGTCGGCCGCCATTTTGTCTCTCGCAGTCTGAGGGGGTGAAAAACAAAGGTGGAGAACGTGAAAAGGGGGCAGGGTGGACAGTTCCTGACCCCCTAGCCTTTGTCAGGGGGTCCCAGGAGGACCCCCAAGGGCCAAATTTTCCTTTAATTTTTTTGCGAAAAATCGCGGAGTACGCGTAGCATGCGCGTATGATAGAAACGGAAAAATTCCGCGAACTGCGTAACGTGGGAAAACGGTGCGCGAAGCGCACCGCGCGCCCACAATGCGCGCACGGTGCGCGTACGGTACGCGCACGGTGAAAAACCTTAAAAAAAAAAAAAAAAATACATAACTTAGCATTTAAAAAAACGTACAAATTCACTGAAAAAACCATAGGTTTCACACACATTATAGTTAGGAATTAGCATTTAAAAAACCTTGCAAATTCACTTAAAAAACCATCGGTTTCACACATGTTATAGTTAGCTGGACATTTCACTTGTGAAAAACCATTGAAATTCCCCCGTTATAGTTAGTGCAGGCAACTATAACTCACGCGACCGCAATCCTCTGCTGATGACGTCAGATATTACATCACTGATGACATATGTGTCTTTCTGAAAAAAAAATATTTGTAATATATGTATAGCTAAAAATTAATGGAAGAAGACATGGGTAAATAAGTGTCTAAATACAGTGATGTAATATCTGACGTCATCAGCAGAGGATTGCGGTCGCGTGAGTTATAGTTGCCTGCACTAACTATAACGGGGGAATTTCAATGGTTTTTCACGAGTGAAATGTCCAGCTAACTATAACATGTGTGAAACCTATGGTTTTTTACGTGAATATAAGTATATATTTATATATAGGGCCTGATTTAGATCTTGGCGGACGGGTTACTCCGTCACGATGGTGTTGGTTATCCCGTCCGTCGAAATATAAATCCCATTATATCCTATGGGATTCATATTTTGGCGGATGGGAAATCCATATGATGGAGTAATTCATCCGCCAAAATATAAATCAGGCCCATAGTGTTTAATATTAGTAGAATATATTTAAGTTACATTATATGAAATGTATATATTAAAATATTTAACATTTACTACTCTAAACTCTATATTAGAAAATCAATATTTTTGACAACTTTTGGACGACATTAATGTCAGTGAACGATTCTTTATTGGGACAGCTCCAGTAGCGGGTTACGGACAATGCAATTTTTACCAGTCAAACAGTCAGGTTTTCAGGAACACCGCTAAGTGCTTGATAATAAAGCAGTGGTACATACAATTGCTGATAAAATGGCAACCAATTCATGCCATAGTCATTGATTTTTCAAGAGCATTTGATCTGTAGATTGCACAACTTTGTGGCGTAAATTGGATCTTCTTGGTATCATGTCTGGCTTTTTGAAACTTGTGATTGCTTTGCATACAAAACAGATACAAGGTCCTTGGTACTAACGGGCGCTGATTAATGTTAAACTGCTCAAATTCCTACCTTAGATGGATTACAACAGAAAAGCCTCCATGCTCTACTAATGTTCTCATTATAGTTATGTGATTTTCCTCAAAATGTTCAAAAGCTTCCTTCTAGGCTAGGAAAAATAAAATCCATCTCTTCAACAGGTAGATAATGTGATTACTCTTGATGTGGTGCCTAATTGGCCTCCAGAGGGGCCTCAGCGTTGTGTAAAAGAACATTTTCCTAAGGATAAGTCTTGGTGTTTTCTAGGTCTTACAGAATTCTACAGTTTAACTACAAACTGGTTATTAAATCTATGGAGAGACAGTACCTTAAAAACACCCAGTCACCTCTCACATCCAACAGCAACCCCATGCTTTAGCTCATAGGGAAGCTAAAGAAAAGTCTACAGTGCAATGAGTAGGAAACACTTTAGCATTTATTAAGTGTCTGTCAGGTAAAGGCTCCCCCTTTCTCCTGTGTGCTATTGAACTTCTACCTGCACATAAATATACCTTCCTGCAATGCAGGCACTTTTGCACCACCTTGCAGCTATTTTTAGAAGCCTGTGCAAGCAAAAAACACAGGGGTGCGCTGTATTCTTGTGAATACTGCATACCCCCTGCATTTTTTAAATTGACGCAGCGCGGCGCTATAAAATTTACCACAGCGTTGCACCATTTCCTTGTGAACCTTTGTTCCTCGAAGCACGCCTAAGACGTTGGGGCAAACAAAACAATGGGGCAGATACTGATACATTGAGAGGTTTTATCCCGCACTGGTTGTCACGCGCTACAGAGCAGCAGGCAAGGTCCATATGAAGCGTTACCTATGCTCTTAATCAACTTACAATTCCCTGCACTGTTGTGCAATGATGGAGCACTCCTTGTCAAATGAAGCATGAAATTAAAATACAGTTATTAGAGTCATCTCATGCTGCCTATTGCTCAAAGAAAATCTACACTTTAGTCCCTATTTTCAGAGACCGGTGAGATAAAACGCAAACAATCATATGTGTCTTTATTGCATTATATTATATATTAGGGCAGCACATGGAGTGCTACAATTTACTGCTGCTCTGCCTACACTATCTGACCATTTCTGTAAACTGCAAAAGGCAGTAAAGACAGGAAGCTAAGAAGTGCACTCGGATATTGTGTCACAGCTTCAACCAAGTCAGCCACCAAACTCACTTTATATTTCATAACCATCTATCTAAAAGGCATTCTTGCGAATCACAAATGCCCTCAAAACCCACGTGTCATGCTTTGTCACATTTGCAAGTAAAACAAAGGACATCAAATAAACCAAGAGTGACATATGACAGCTCTGGCTTTCCCAGCATCATCGCTGCCATTGACAACAACAACATTGCCAGCACCAAGTCTGCAAACAAGCTCGGTGCCTATTACGACCTCATGGGATACCCAAGTCTAAACCCCTAGGCCCTGATTACAAGTTGCACGGTACTGTACTAGTGGTAAAATCACATGCGGTTTTACGGATCTCATGCAGTAATTTCACACCAGGATCACTCAATGACGAGAAGGACACCACCATCCTGAGAAGGAGGGCACTCGCCCTATTGATGTGCGTATCTCGCTTTCTTTCTCTCCTACACGACACTCACACACACAGACCTTTGCTTATTGACTGACATCTAAAATCTGATAACGTAAGACATTCTGCACCTCCCCAGTGCTTAATTTGTAAAATATTAAGTGCCAGGGCTCTGACCAGGAGGCCACTGCAGCTTGTACCACCCATCGCCCCTGTCATTGCTGCCAAAACAACTATTAACCATCTCTCTCCCTTGTAAATGCGACAGTTCAGATTATTCCAGGTCCCCAAAGCTAAGGGAATGGCTGGGGAGGCAGGTATTAGTAATTTTTTAATGTATATTGTTTTCCTAAGCAACTGTTAGACTGCTCATCTCTAAATTAAATGAGCAGCGCCACCTTGTGGCAGACTGCCCTAAATGTGGTGTTGACAATTAGGTGCCGGTGCCGAGCACCGGAAACCAATTAAGTGCCGGTGCTCAGCACCGGAAAGCTCCGGCTCAAATTAAGCACTGCACCTCCCTCAATAGACATCGCGGTTCGTCCATTAGGACGCTGGGGCGTTGCCCCCTCGCCCGCGCCCGCAGAGCTCCCTCGGCGTCTCTGAACTTAAGTAAACTCTCAGTTTACTTAAGTTCTAAGACGCCGAGGGAGAACTGACAATAATGTCAGTCAGCATGACGTCGGACCGCCCACTCCCTCAAGGGGGTGGGCGGTCCTGCATCATGTTGACTGTCATGCGCACTTGTGTCTGCTCTGGTTGGCGCATGCCCATTAGGAGAGCGAGGGTTGAGCAAAGGCTCAAACCTCGGTCTCCTAATGGGCAGGCGGGTGGAGAGTAACCATGCCCTGAGTCAATCCTGGTGCTGCTCCAGCGCCAGTATTGGCTGAGGAGGGCGGGGTTGCCACTCCAGTGAAGGCACCAAGGGCCCAGAAGATGCGGCGCGGAACAGCGGTCAGGTAAGTTTTCCTTCATTTTATTTAGTTTTTATTCATTCCCCTGCTGCCACCCCCGCGGGACCCCTCCCGCGAGTATTGCGATGCAAGCCGCGATTGTGTGCATGCGTGTGCCTCCCAACGAGTCGTCAAGAGTCGATGTGCGGTGCCTCTGTGACAACTTCTCAGCCTGTATGAGTATTTGCGGGAGACTGGGCCTGCTGCTGCTGGGTGTTTTTCAGCAGGCTCAGACTCGGACCTAAGGCTATATAGCCAGGGCAGTCTGTGTCTGGTATGGGCAGGCCGCGTGCAGACTGGGCCTGCTGCTGGTCGCTCTGCACAGGCCAGTAGGAACAGACACGCGGGCAGTGCCTTGCAAAGCACAACAGACTTCCAAGGTAAGACAGCAAAGCTGTCACAGGACAGTTTTAATTATTATTATTTTTTTACGATGGCAGTGAGAGTATAAATAAGATGATGTTCTGCCTTCACACGGGACACCCTTATCTTAAAAATCTATACATTTAAATTAAAACAAAACCTTCCGTCACCGAAGAATTTGTTTCAAAAGAAATGTATAGATGTTTGAGATAAGGGCACAGTGCCTATAATGTGAAACGATCTGAAATTGATGCCTCTCACTCAAAGCAAACAGCGGAGTGGTATGGCATTGCACGTTTTGCAATAGAATGCAATCACTTGTGGCTAGTTTGCTGCAGATGTGGCATAGAACATTGCTTACAACTAACTAAACGATGTACAAAGGCTCCTTGTCTCAATTAAAGGACTTGGATTAAAGTTCTACATTACAAACATCTGTAAAATAAAAGTTTGCTCAGGAATATGGCGTTCCAGATGACTTCCACTGAAGTACCGGGTTTTTAGAACCCAGCGGTGCAGGGGAACACACCCTAAGACTTCGGATTCTTCCTGTTTCAGACCCACAGAAACACAGAGTCTTCTAGGTGAATTCAAAGAACATCTTTATTGGCTGCAGACCAATCACAGATATCCGAGAAGTACAACATGATGTATGTTCTCAGGAGACTGCCCCCTTTACAAAACCAGTCTTCTCCTTATATACAAAATATCATGCTTCAGGCACACATTCCTCGTTTTACGATATGGTCATTCATATGTATTCATTACAAGCGAAAAGGCAGAGTCATTGTAGCGTGCTGGGATCACAAATCCAAGTTCAAGAAGAGTTTTCAAATGGAGATTTAATCCACAAGTAAAAGTAATACAAAGAGCTCACGGCACAGGAAACAACCGCCGTTACCCAGCCAAGTGTAATCATCTAACGAGCACGTAGAATCATAGAACACAAACAATGGAATGCATGACATACTATAATTCTAACCTAAAGAGTACTGCACTTAAAGATACAGATACAGCATACTACATACCCCCCCCCATTATAGCAAAAACAAAAATAATAAAATAAAAATAAATGTAAAAAAAAACTAACAGAGTAAAACAGCAACACAGTTAATATAAAACATAATCTTTCAATTTTACAGGTGGCCCACAAACACGATGATTACGTGCATTCACATCAGGTGCTGGAGAAGCAGCATCTGAAACAGGTGAAGAATCTACATACGAACTAGAATCTACATACGAACTTGCAGTAGAAGGAACATTTCCAAAATCAGGACCAAAAGAGAAATCTGAGCTATCATCAACATTCCTGTTAGCATACACTCTGTTGAAAATATTGACTTGAGGTTCAGAGATTTTGACCACACTATTTTTACTCCACCACCCTCCATTTTCTAAGAACAGTGACGGTTTGCTAACTTTAATGACTCTAACAGGCAAAGAAAATTTGGACTGTCCTTTGCAAACTCTAAACGGTTTTTTAATTAGAACCCAATCACCAGGTTTAAAATCAACTAGAAACCTTGAATTTTTATCGTGACACTCTTTTTGTACTAGTTGTTTCCTAGATACAGTTTCTCTAGTTATGTGATAATCAACTGGCATGTTTCTTCTCTTTTCCAAATCAGAACCAGCAGCCAAATTGTTAAACCAATTAGGCATTAAGTTTGACTTAGCTTCTCTACCTCTGAGAGCTTTAAACGGGGTGACATTAGTAGTAGAATGGGGTGTGTTGAGATATGCCCAAACTTTGTTTTGTATGAAAACGCCTACATCAACATTAGAAGCCAAAGCAGTTTGTACACCTTCTTTTATGAAGCGGTTAGCCCTCTCTACCAAGCCATTCGAAGCTGGGCAATACAAAGCAACTTTGAGATGTTGTATATCATTGCTATGTAAAAATTCAGTAACCTGATTTGAAAGGAAATGTTGACCATTGTCAGTAACTACATAATTTGGATTGCCTTCAATCTTAAAAATATTTTTTAAAAACAGAACAACAGAATTTGAATTTTGGGCATCTACAAAGGAATAATAAATCCATTTAGAGTGATAATCAATTGCAACAATACAGTACCTTTTCTCTGCAGGAAGTAAAGAAAAAGGACCTGAAAAATCAATGGCAATTTTATCCCAGGGAAGGTTTGGAAACGGGACTGGATATAAAGGCTTACTATGCATTTTCCAGTGTTTGTCCGAAACAACACAAACCGGACAGTTCTCAATGAATGATCTTACTTGTGTGTCTAAACTAGGCCACCAATAAATACTCCTGAGTTTCTTACATGTCGCTGAAATGCCCAAGTGGCCCTCATGTGCGAAATTTATGAGTTTATCTCGTAAATCCGTTGGAGGAATGAAAAGCCCATTCCTAAGACAAACTCCATTATCAAATGAAAGTTCTTCACTGACTTGTGCATAAGACCTAAGCTCATTGTCTAACTTTTTAAGATTTGGCCAACTAGTTTTAATGAAAATTTCAACTTTCTCCAAAGATTTATCCTTAGACATAGCAGATATCCATTCATCCTGTGAGATCTTGTTGGAGCAAGTAGCAACAGCATCAACTAAACCAACTACACAATCTTTTGAGCAATTGTTCTCACCTTCGCTTGCATCAGGAAGAGGAATACGAGATAAACAATCTGCCCGTACATTTTTCCCACCTTGAATGTATTTAACATTGAGATTATATTCTTGAAGTTTGGAAAGTAATCTAACCAATCTGGCAGACGACTTACCTAAACCATTTCCAGATAACAAAGAAACCAATGGTTTATGGTCTGTAAAGATTTCACACAATATACCCCAAATATATGTTTTAAACTTTTCAGTGGCCCATACTATAGCTAGTGCTTCTCGTTCAATAGTGCTATAGTTAGCCTCAGTAGGTGTTAAAGCTCGGGATGCAAAGGCAATAGTACTCTCCTTGCCATCCACCCACTGGCCGAACACCGCCCCAAGACATTTTTGACTAGCATCTACACACATGAAAGGTTTGGCATTTGGTACAAAAGGGTGTAGTGCAGGTGCATTAATGACCAACAGTTTGACTTGATTAAAACACTCTTGGAGTGTGTCATCCCATGTGAATTTTGAACCTTTCTTGAGTAAGGCCCTCAATGGCTGGACAATTTGTGCGTAACCAGGGACGAACCTAGCGTAATATTCACAAAGGCCAAGAAAAGAACGCAACGCGTCTTTGTCTGTTGGAGGAGGAGCATTCCTTATAGCTTCAGCATTACAAAATTTGGGTTTGATGCCTTCGTTGGAAATGAGGTGACCCAAATATTCAACCTCGTGGACTAGTAACTTGCATTTACTAGCCTTGACAGTCATACCTGTGTTTTGCAGTATAGTGAAAACTTTATTAAGGATAGCTGTGTGTTCCTCCTCAGACTCTGTGTGGACCAAGATATCGTCTTGAAATGCCTGGACTTGTTGCAAATCACCAAATAGGCTGTCCATGAGCTTTTGGAACACACTTGCAGCCGATGCTAAACCAAACGGTAATCTCAAATATTTAAAAGCACCGAATGGTGTTACAAACGTAGTAAGTGGTTGAGAAGTGGATGATAAATGAATCTGATGGTAAGCTGAATGTAGATCTATCGTAGAAAAGAATTTAGACTTACCAATGTTTGCAAGCATTTCATGAATGTGTGGTAACGGGTGACAGTCTACAAGAATGTTCTGGTTGAGGGATCTAAGGTCAACACACAACCTGAGGTCGCCAGTTTTTTTCTTACGTAAAACTACCGGAGAAACCCATTCGGAGGCATCTATTGGGGCAATGATACCTTCCATTTGTAGGTTGGATAGGAGAGTTTTTAAATCCTCTCTGACACTAATAGGAATTGGTCTTACTTTGTGTACAACCGGGATAGCATGTTTTTTCAGAATTATAGAATGTTCAAACCCCTTAACAGTACCCACACAATTTTTGAACACATTAGGAAATAGTTGTGCAAACCTGTCAATGATGGAAATCTGATTAGTAATAGACAAAACATCAGATGGTAGATCTCCTAAAACAATAGGGGGATCTTGACCCGGACGTAAAATGATACCTAACAAAGCGAGATCCTTCCACCCAACGATGTCTCTGCCCTTGATAGCTACGTAAATTTTGGTCTTAATTGATCTGCCTAAACAAAACAGTGTATACCAGAAATAACCTATTAAATCAATATCTTGTTCTCCAAATGCTTTTGGATTTATGTCAGGAGGAAGCAGAGAGAACTTGTTAGGCCATAATCTATAAAATGTAACATCAGCTAAAATGGTGACTGGTGCACCTGAATCTGCCATAGCCAAGACAATTTTGTTATCAATGCATATATCTGTAAATGGCCCTTTAATGGGTTTGTCAGAATTCTCAGGAATGTCAATAGTAACCACTATATTAGAGAACTGGGAAGTGCAATCTTGAATTTCAGGAGAGTCAAGAGTGACATTTGAAATTCTAATTCTATTGGGGTTAGTGTTAGTATTATACGAGGTATAATTTGACCTTTTGTTGCAAACACTTTGCAGGTGTCCAAATTTTTGACATTTACCACATTTTTTCCCTAAAGCCGGACATGAAGGGTTATTACCAATGTGATTCCTTGATCCACAACGGAAACAAATTAATTGCGTTCTAGGGTTTTGGTTTCTCATGAACCTTCTATCAGTGTATTGCCTTGGATTAATGGCACAAACAGTATTCTCATCAGAAATAAAATTTGTGGTTTGCGGTAAAACTTGTTGAGGAACACCTTGTGTAAGTGACTGCATGGGTTGAACACTAGATAAAACTTTGGACGTAACAATTGACCTCTCAATGCTTTTCGCAATATCAATTGTTTCGCTCAAAGTGGGATTACAAGAAGTGAGCAATCGTTCCTGTATTTTCTTGGAAAAACAATGAAACACGAATTGATCTCTTATGTGTGTATCAACATTTGCACCAAAATCGCATTTCTCGGCCAATACTCTCAAATTCGCAATATAATCTTCTACTGAGTCATCTGAAGCCTGTTTACACATCGCAAAATTGAATCTCTCTAGAAGAACACTTGTTGAGTCAGGGTATTGTTTCCCCATACGTAGTTTTGCTTCCACAAAAACATTCCAAATGGTGTCTTCGGACGTAGGAGCCGGATAATGAGGAAGGTTCTCGAAGACTCTGCGTCCAGCAGCACCTAAATGGTTGAGAAGTAGTGCTAATTTCCTGGTAGGGGCATAAGCATCCGCACCTATGGCAGTAAGGTAATTCTCGAAATCCTTTAACCATTCAGTCCATTTTAATTCAGGTTTGCCTGGTTTTAGAAGAAAAGAAGTAGGCTGAATGACTCCTTGAGCAGTTGCCATTATAAAAATTGTGAGATAAAATAATGCACTTGAAACAAAAATCAAAACCAGGTTTCGAATAAAAACGTGTGAGTTTTGAAGATGAAGCTCAATAAGTAAGTTGCGCCGAGATTTGAGCATAGAATGAGAGAAAACACATTAAAACGCCAAAAACGAGTGTTGTACTGAAACTGATCGAAGGAAAAGCTTCAAAACTTAACCAAAATGGCCGCCGGCGTATGACGTCATCACGCTCCCATGAGGCTTTGCGGTCTCTTCTTGAGAGAGCAGACGTGAAACAGCAGAAGGACGGATCGGGAGATGGAACGCCTCCGTGAATGAAATTCTGAAGAGGCTGAACGCTCTAGCAGAGCTCGAGGCGAATGGCGCGAGCATTCAGTGACACGCAGGTTAGTGAAAATTCAAATGTAACTGCCGCAAATGACAAAGTCTCGAAAGCGCTTTTTTTTTTTTTTTTTAAAGTTAGATAGCGCTAGCGCTTAACCCACCTCAATGGTCCTGTACTGTTCCGGTGGGCAGCGAATAAGAATGGGGACAGCCGTGAGCTCTTTCAGTTGGTCAGAGTGCCAACTGACGAATCTCCAATCTTCAAAATTGCCCCCACTCCTGGTACCAAGAAATGTAGCGTGCTGGGATCACAAATCCAAGTTCAAGAAGAGTTTTCAAATGGAGATTTAATCCACAAGTAAAAGTAATACAAAGAGCTCACGGCACAGGAAACAACCGCCGTTACCCAGCCAAGTGTAATCATCTAGCGAGCACGTAGAATCATAGAACACAAACAATGGAATGCATGACATACTATAATTCTAACCTAAAGAGTACTGCACTTAAAGATACAGATACAGCATACTACAGTCATGATGACCATACCACATTTCGGTTCAGTCAGCCCACAATTATTTACCCAGCAAGGCTCAGATCCCTCATCAGATATCAGCAGACCCCAATAAACACGGGCACCTCCTGCTCGTAAAACAAGCCATAAAGTAGGAAACAGAGTCAGGTGTGAAAACAGCTTAGTCAGGGATCGTGTGCGAACAGGGGCTTTATGATGGGTCGAGCCCTGATGCAAATCACATTAGGCCGCGAGAAAGGAACCGGCCGGACAGGATTGACCTCGGGCAGCGGAGTCGGCTTGCACAGGTCAGAGAGAAGTCACCGAAGGTGTACGTGTCCTTTAAGCCTAGGCATGGCCTCAGTGCGCAGTCTATGTGAGGGCAACCACAAAAATGGCTACTACTGTAAAATGGAACCCATGGATAGTATCGTATACACGGTGAATGCATCAGTGGAACATGATGAAAACACTCATACATACCACGTTGCTCATTTGCGGTTCGCTGATACCAAACTTGGCATGGTGGGACCATGCCACCTACATGGTTCCGATTTTTACAGTACCACAGACCTTCCTTTTGCCCTTACAATGGCAAGAACTATATTAATCTGAGTCCAAGTCTACATTCATGAAGTCATGGAGATGTTGCTGTAGCATCATCCTATTGCTTAGCTCGTCCTTCGATATAGGTTTCCTTACACATGATGTAACACAGAGGCTACACATTACAGGAGCACACTGTATACATAAACAGAACAGGAAAAGAATGGCTAAGATCATTCCAATGACTATTAGAATCTTCCATCCCCAAGCTGATATCAGTCCCCAGAACCACCCCATCAGTGACCAATCTCCTTTGTCTACGTGAATGGATTCGGAAATCTTATGCAGTTTGGAAATGGCCTGGTAGACTGTCGGAGCGTTATCCGGTATGAAAATACAACAGCTTGATTGGATGACCTTGCATACCCCACCACGGTCTGCAAGTATGACGTCTAGAACCATACGGTTCTGTAACGTCATGAGGCGATCCGCTTGAAGCTCAGCTGTCAAGTTACCAAGGGCACCAGCCGTTACATTAACAGTGGATTCAACTACACGGGTCAGTTGTCTCAGGTTCCGACTATTGACCATTGGTCCCCAAAACGGCAGGAAACCCAGGAAAAAGTCTCCCGCTTCCTGACCGGCAGTATCTTCCTTACTAACAACGCCTCTCACAACTCTTGTCTTGGGATAATCAAAGGCGGCAGTAAATGTTGGCGGTAGCAAATTCGCAACATAGCATGTGCCCGAGAAATCAGGGGGCAACCATGTATATGCTTGATCATTGCAGACAAAGTATGTACCCTTGGCAGCCAAAAACGCAGGGGAAAACTGTGATGGAAAAGTGTATGTTTCAGTACAGTTACTCTTCCCTAGTTGAGCTCTTGGATTCTAACCATTACCTTGTAGACAGAACCGACCTATGTGGGGTACGACCCAAATCGGAGATGAACTTTTGCACTGTTTTTCACCCAAACTGATGCTATACCCAGTCGCGTTCCAACCTACATAAGCTCGCAACTCGTCCTTGGGAATAGATGTGTATGCATCGATATCTCTACTCATATCTGCAACTCCTTTCATCAAGGCTTTATTATTCGAGTTAGGTCTAATGGAACGCGGTGGTCGCTGGGAGTAGGTTTCAAGCGCAAAAAGAAACATGGTCTGGAATGCCCATGATGAACCATTATAGCTGAATGGCAGTACTAGATATGGGATGCCCTTATTAATGGTGTGCGGCATCAAACCACACACCCAGCAGTTCGTTGTATTCATAACTAGTTGATGCTGGTGCAGGAGTTGAATAAACGAATTGTTTACAAATTCAGCACGTCTGGCTTGTTCGTGTTCTGGCAGAGGGTGGAAAGAGTGTTGGGAAACAGTAGGAAGAGGTGTGGGCTGTACAGTGGGTGCAAGTGACACTTGGAAAGATAATAATACGCAACCTACAGAAAACATCATTATGCTAGAGAGTACAAACAGACATAATACTACAAAACATTTGTTATTCATTATTTTACATATTCTGCTCTTGAAATTAATTTCCTCGGCGGGCTTCTTCATCCTGAAAAACTCCATCCTCTAATCGTGCTGCTCGCGGCGGGTGAGTATCTTCTGCTAAGGAGTACACCTGTCAGTTCAGGGAACGCCCTAGACCAACCAGAACCGTTGACCTAACATCTTCGGCTTGTACCCCAAAGTCTTGGCACCGCGACCCTGCAGCTGAACCCGGATGGTGGTTCGAAAAACAAAAAGTCAAAAAGTTTCTCAGATGAGAGTTGCACTTTTGAAAATATCAAAGGAAAAAAGAATTTTTATTTGTCCATAGTTCTTGGCCTCAAATTATACCTATTTCTGCCAGACACTGACTAGTCTTGAAACAAGAGTTCAGGCTCTGTGGTATCCAATCGAATTGATGGCGATATAGCTTCTTGCAGAATGTCGTCACTTTCTCGCTCTGTATTTGTCCCCTTTACATGTGCATCACTAAATGGCACAAAACGAGGCACAGTCTCAGCCTCGGAGTCAGCGATCCCCTCCTGGACCCACCGATCATACGGTAGGGGCAAAGGGATCCTTTTACAGTGTATGCCGTGTATCCAATTATTTTTCCCTTTCACTCGAACTGCCGATCTTGTTGATAGCAGTACTAGGTAGGGGCCGATCCAACGGGGCTCATCATTCTTTACACGTTGAAATTTTTTAACTAGGACCCACGTTCCAGGATTAATAGGGTGTCCTGGAGCTTCAGAGGCCTGGGGCAGAGTATCGTAAACCTGTTGGTGTAAGACACGCAATTTAGCCGTCAATTCATACAGGTAATCAAGCAGTACTGGATATTCAATTTCACTGAACTTTGTCGGCCTTGGCACTCCCCATACATTGGCCGGACGGCCAAACACTATCTCATAGGGACTAAGTCCCACTCGCGAATGTACAGTCATTCTTGTTGACAGGAGTGCTAAGGGCAGAGCGTCAGGCCATTTAAGGCCGGAGCTCACCTGAATTTTGGCCAATTTAAGCTTCAAGGTGCCATTGTAGCACTCTACTAATCCAGCTGATTGGGGGTGATTTGCAGCGTGAAACTTTTGCTTAATGCCTAGTCCCTCACACACATTCTTCATCACTCGGCCTACAAATTCACTCCTGTTATCACTCCATACCATCCTTGGCATCCCGAACCTGGGAAAAAATTATTTAACTAGGGCTTTAGCTGTGGATAAGGCAGTATTGTCTTTTAGGGGATATGCTTCTATCCATTTTGAAAAGGCACAAACAACAACCAGTACATATTTCAAATTGTTGCACCTTTCCATGTGGATGAAGTCTAGTTGCAGAACTTCAAAAGGATATGATGGAGGCGCAAAATGACCAGGTGGAGTTGGGGTTCCCCTACCAGGATTGTATTTCAGACATACCATGCAATTTTTGACTACATTCTCTGCACATTTAGGGATTCCAGCATTCTGCCATACTGGAGCCAACAACTTACAAATCCCTTTCACACTGATATGTGCCATTCCATGCGCCATCGTAACCACTGGAAGCACATACGCATCAGGTAACAACCAACGCCGGTGTTCTGACAAATCAATCCAACAACCGTTTTCATCTAATTTACCCTTACTCTCTTTCCACACACTTAATTCTTTTTCTGTGGCTTCAGCTTGAAGGGACTTCACACTCTCTATCGTGTCTTCACACATTCCAACATCACCAACCCATCTTGCGGGGCCTGCAACATACATTCGGGTTGTCACATCTTTTGCTGTTTCTTTCGCGATCTCGTCAGCAAATGCATTACCACGCCCAACATCATCGGTAACCTTCCTGTGTGCGCTGCATTTCACAATCGCAACTTGTAATGGCAAGGTCAGTGACTCAAGGAGATCATTCACTAACTCACCATTCTGAATCTTAGCTCCATGCGAAGTCAGGAACCCACGTTCTTTCCACAAACGCCCAAAGCTATGGGTCACACCAAACGCGTACTGACTGTCAGTATATATGTTCACTTTCATTCCTTTCGACAACACGCATGCTCTTGTGAGTGCAATTAATTCTGCTGCTTGAGCCGAATTATGTGGTATGCGTGCAGTTTCAACAATCGTGTGCAGAGTCATGACAGCATACGCAGCAGTCGTAACACCATTCGGAAGCTTGAAGCATGAACCATCCACCCACAAGGTACCATCACATTCAACCAGGGGAGTATCTTTAAGATCCACTCTCCCTTTTGTTTCTTCTTCTGTTCTGAACAGACAATCATGCTGTTCAACCTCATCTGTGTCTGCTGAAATTGGCAGTAATGTGGCTGGATTCAATGTATTGCACCTCTTTATGTGTACATGACTCGCTAGCAGCGTCAACTCGTAACTTGACAATCGAGCATTAGTTAAATGCTGTTTTCTTGGTCCTATTTAACAATGTGTCCACTACATGAGGAACCATTACAATCAATGTGTTATTCATCACTAGTCCAGCAGACTGTCGAATAGACGCAGCTGCTGCCGCTGTAGCTCTTAAACAACTTGGCAATGCCCTCGCTACAGGGTCCAAAGTCGATGAAAAATACGCGCATGGGCGCGGTCTGTCTCCAAAAGGCTGTGTCAGTACTGACAATGCACAACCGTCTCTTTCATAAACATACAGAGTAAAAGGCTTACTATAGTCGGGGGTACCCAACACAGGAGCTGAACATAATGCCTCTCGTAATTCCACAAAACGTTTCTGACACTCTTCAGACCATAGGACAGGATTTGGTATATCTTTATATGTTAATGCTAGCAATGGTTTTGCCAATAAAGAAAAACTCGGGATCCAGTGCCTGCAATATGAAGTGATGCCCAGGAAAGCACGCACTTCTCTCTTTGTCTTTGGCACGCTTAATTGTGCAATGGCTTGGATTCTTTCTGGGGTCAGCTTCCTTCCCCCCTTCGAGAAGAGATGACCTAAATAGGTCACCTCTTGTCGACAATATTGCAGCTTAGAGAGAGACACTTTGTGATGGAAGGTAGACAAATGACGCAACAATGATGATGTAGCTTGCTTACAAATCTCCTCAGTATCTGCGGCGATTAGTAAGTCGTCAACATACTGGATAAGGGTAGCACCCTTAGGTAAAACAAGGGCATCAAGCTGTGCTTTTAAAGCCTGACTGTATATTGATGGGCTTTCACAGTAGCCCTGTGGAGCACGTTTAAAACGGAAGCTTCGACCTCCTAGACAAAAGCCAAAAATATCTCTGCTCTCCTCTGCAATCGGGATACTAAAGAAAGCATTCTTCAAATCAATTACTGAGAACCAAGCAGCGGAAGCTGGGATCATAGTTAACAAGGCGGTTATATCAGGGACCACTGGAAACTGTGGCACAACAACCTTATTGACCTCTCTAAGATCGATCACAAATCTGTAAACAGGTGGCTGCGAAGGGTCAGTACGTTTCAAAACAGGCAGAACCGGACTATTGCAAACGTTGCCTCTTGTCTCTTCAATGACATCCTTCTCAATTAAATCATAGATAATTGCTAACAACACTTTTTCACCTTCCTTAGAGATCTTGTACTGGGGAATGCGGGGCAATTTAACATTGGCTTTTAAAGTGACAACGTAAGGCGGTATTTCCAAAAGGCCCACATCGTTAGGGCCAGTGGCCCAAAGGGCATCAGGAAGAGACGTCAATTCGGCTGGCAATTCATTATTTGACAAATACATGGGAGAAATTACTTCCTTACCCAGCGTAAGTTGTACTCCTGAGGGAGAACAATATAATGTTGCATGTAATCTCTTCAACAGGTCTAATCCTAACAAGTTTTCATTACATCCTGTCGTTAGGATGAGGGGTGCTTTCAGCTCACAAGGTCCAACAGAAAGGGCCATAGGACTTGAGATCGGGTTCCTAACCGGGGCGCCAGAAAAACCTATGGAAACATTCATTTCGCCAGACAAAGGCGCGCCAGGGAGTTTGGAGCGCATAATAGAACTCTTTGCAGCACCAGTGTCCAGCAGAAAGGGCTCTGTTATACCCACTGTAGTCACCTTAACATACGGTCCGCTCTGGTCCACTGGCACTGCAACAACTCCCTCTCTCTGTCCACGGCTGTCCTAGTAATCATCCCCTTCCGTATTATCATCTTCTCCATAGTAGTCATTATTATAGTACTGCGCTGTCTTGCCGGTCGTATTGGCTTGCTGATCAAAACTATTCATCGTATTTTGAGGCGGAAGAGGACGCGCATTCTGGGGAACATTTCCACGCCCTCTACCTCTTGGGGCTTGCTGGCCACCTCTACCTCTTGTGCCATAAGCATTATTCGTGCGTTGTAACAATCTGAGACAATTATTTTTAAAGTGACCCTCCTCCTTGCAATACGAACATTGATTGGGACCGATAGGGACACGTGGTTGATAATACCCATACATTTGCTGATTATTCTGAAACTGTTGGGGTTGCTGATAGATACCCTGTGTTTGCCTATAATTATTCTGACCTGCACGTGGCGGATAAGCCTGCTGTAAAAGAACCTTCGTTTTCAACTCTTTCGTTTTCTTATCTGTTCTGTCCTTCTCATCTTTATCCCTATTTTCATAATACTGTGCAGTAGCCAGTATTTGTGCTGAAAAGGAAACTGCCCAAGAACTCTCCGAATCTTTTAATTTCTTACACAACTCTGGAAGCAAATTATGCACAAATTTATCGACAAATAACCATTGGCCACCTTCTGTACTCATGTCCTGACCACTGTGGTCGACAAATGTTTCTTCAAACCTAGTGAAGAAATCGGACACTGTTTCATCTTTCTTCTGTTTGCACGCGGATAATTTATCCCAATTTACACTTATCGCGGGCATTAAAGTTTTCATATAATTAATTATTCTACCAGGGAGTTCTGCTACCACGGGATCAGGCTTGGCACCACCGACCTGTCCATTGTCCACATTAATGATATTAGCCCATGTGTCACCTAATTCTGCAGCATGATCTGCATTGCGAATCAATCCCCACAAAGGCTGCGGAACAACATTTCCGAACAACATATCTATGTCTGCCAGGTTCATGACACACGATTCTGCAGTCTGTGATAACTCCTTATAATATCCTGCAGGGTTCTTACGGGGGTCAGGCAATGTCTGTTTAAGGGCTAAAACTTCAGATCGTTTCCAGGGAACATGTACCCAAACACGCTGAAAATGTGCCAGAACAGGTAGATTAGCATTCGCATCACCAGGTCTCCAAACTGGAGGAACCTCACGCATCGGATATTGTCGCGCTTTTACTTGTTTCCCTTCAGGGAATTCCTGTCCAAACAACGATTGCTGACAATCCCCATTCCTGAAAGACAGCAGTGTCGCAACTGCTTTCTCAACATCAGAATCCACAATCATACCTTTTCCAAATTCAAATCGCACTTGACACAACCCTTGCGGACTGGAGTCTACATCATTATCTTCCAATTCCTCACATAGAATTTCACACATTTTCTCAAAAACGTACCGCTGTTGTGGCGCTTCCCACTGATGAAAAACATTAACAACAGACTCTACATCATATCTAGAAGGATAAACAATCCATCTACGTGCCATGCGGTCCAGTTCTTCTTTCTCCCTAGGACCAGGTATTTGACTACGTAACTGCTTACGCTGTGGACCAGGGGTCGCAGTAGACGACCCGAAGAGGGGTGATATAAGGCTAGTGACTGCACTAGCTATTCGCTGTCGTGCAGAAGGAGAAGTTGAGGCAAGAAAAACGGGTGCAGATACTGAAACAGGGGTAGCAGTAGGTAGGGCACCAAGAGAGGCAGCTGATGTGCTTGGAAAAGTCGCAAGGGGCGCAGAAGTGGTAGGTAGCAAAATCGGCGGCCCTTGGGAAGGCTGTGCTACCGGGACAGGAGCTAGCTGGGGAGGAGCTGGCGGCTGCGGGAAAGCTTGCTGCACATTAGCTGGAGGCTGCACATTGACGGGCTGTGGAGGCGCTGTATCATTTTGCGCATAAGGGGGTGGCGAACTTAGCAAATGGGACATTAGGGAATCTTTCTCTTTCTCTTTTGACTCTTCTTGTTGAAGGGGTGGCAACACTGGGTAACATTTATCAATGACTAGTTTGTGTTGCCTATGCAACTGCTCATCCATTCGGTCCTCTTCATTATCCTTAAACTGCAAAGCTGCTTGCATGATCGACATACCTCTCACTCTTTATGTTTCTTTGCTAATTTAATTTCTTTTTGTTTGGCTTCCTTTCGCCATAGGCGGAAGGAATCAAACATTGCCGGCCGGGCTTTCTTCTTGAACAATTTAACTTCTAAATTATCTAGAATCTCTGTGTCGAAACTACCATTTTGGGGCCATTTTAAAACACCATCCTTTCTAGTGTATCGGACCCATACTTCATTATACGTAATGGGGCCCACGCCATGTTTCACATAAAGCTCATAAGTTGGAGTTCCAATTGGAGGAACCGGACACGAATCCTCCAATCGGGAGTCCCTTTTACAACCAAAACAAAACAAATTTCCAAATATACTAGAACCAGGCATCTTTGCTCACTAGTCTAGTTTCAAACTTCAAAGGATTATCGAATACGATAGTCTCGTGAATACACGAGTCCTCTGGCTTTGGCACTTGCAAGACCCAAATCAAAGCGATCCCGAAGGATACCAAAATCCCGAAGGACACCAAACAAACTGGGAGACGCTCCACTTATACTTTACTGAGGTATCGATGACTTCACCAGAAGACTCTCTCAATTGTTTCGCTTTACCAAATCGTCAAGGGTCCAAAACAGGGCAATTAATCAGGGCAGTAGTCCTTAGTAGCCGTCGGAATTAGTAATTTTTTAATGTATATTGTTTTCCTAAGCAATTGTTAGGCTGCTCATCTCTAAATTAAATGAGCAGCACCACCTTGTGGCAGACTACCCTAAATGTGGTGTTGACAATTAGGTGCCGGTGCCGAGCACCGGAAACCAATTAAGTGCTGGTGCTCGGCACCGGAAAGCTCCGGCTCAAATTAAGCACTGCACCTCCCCCAATAGACATCGCGGTTCGTCCATTAGGACGCTGGGGCGTTGCCCCCTCGCCCGCGCCCGCAGAGCTCCCTCGGCGTCTCTGAACTTAAGTAAACTCTCAGTTTACTTAAGTTCTAAGACGCCGAGGGAGAACTGACAATAATGTCAGTCAGCATGACGTCGGACCACCCACCCCCTGAAGGGGGTGGGCGGTCCTGCATCATGTTGACTGTCATGCGCACTTGTGTCTGCTCTGGTTGGCGCATGCCCATTAGGAGAGCGAGGGTTGAGCAAAGGCTCAAACCTCGGTCTCCTAATGGGCAGGCGGGCGGAGAGTAACCATGCCCTGAGTCAATCCTGGTGCTGCTCCAGCGCCAGTATTGGCTGAGGAGGGCGGGGTTGCCGCTCCAGTGAAGGCGCCAAGGGCCCAGAAGATGCGGCGCGGAACAGCGGTCAGGTAAGTTTTCCTTCATTTTATTTAGTTTTTATTCGTTCCCCTGCCCCCACCCCCGCGGGACCCCTCCCGCGAGTATTGCGATGCAAGCCGCGATTGTGTGCATCCCAACGAGTCGTCAAGAGTCGATGTGCGGTGCCTCTGTGACAACTTCTCAGCCTGTATGAGTATTTGCGGGAGACTGGGCCTGCTGCTGCTGGGTGTTTTTCAGCAGGCTCAGACTCGGACCTAAGGCTATATAGCCAGGGCAGTCTGTGTCTGGTATGGGCAGGCCGCGTGCAGACTGGGCCTGCTGCTGGTCGCTCTGCACAGGCCAGTAGGAACAGACACACGGGCAGTGCCTTGCAAAGCACAACAGACTTCCAAGGTAAGACAGCAAAGCTGTCACAGGACAGTTTTAATTATTATTATTTTTTTACGATGGCAGTGAGAGTATAAATAAGATGATGTTCTGCCTTCACACGGGACGCCCTTATCTTAAAAATCTATACATTTAAATTAAAACAAAACCTTCCGTCACCGAAGAATTTGTTTCAAAAGAAATGTATAGATGTTTGAGATAAGGGCACAGTGCCTATAATGTGAAACGATCTGAAATTGATGCCTCTCACTCAAATCAAACAGCGGAGTGGTATGGCATTGCACGTTTTGCAATAGAATGCAATCACTTGTGGCTAGTTTGCTGCAGATGTGGCATAGAACATTGCTTACAACTAACTAAACGATGTACAAAGGCTCCTTGTCTCAATTAAAGGACTTGGATTCAAGTTCTACATTACAAACATCTGTAAAATAAAAGTTTGCTCAGGAATATGGCGTTCCAGATGACTTCCACTGAAGTACCGGGTTTTTAGAACCCAGCGGTGCAGGGGAACACACCCTAAGACTTCGGATTCTTCCTGTTTCAGACCCACAGAAACACAGAGTCTTCTAGGTGAATTCAAAGAACATCTTTATTGGCTGCAGACCAATCACAGATATCCGAGAAGTACAACATGATGTATGTTCTCAGGAGACTGCCCCCTTTACAAAACCAGTCTTCTCCTTATATACAAAATATCATGCTTCAGGCACACATTCCTCGTTTTACGATATGGTCATTCATATGTATTCATTACAAACGAAAAGGCAGAGTCATGATGACCATACCACATTTCGGTTCAGTCAGCCCACAATTATTTACCCAGCAAGGCTCAGATCCCTCTTCAGATATCAGCAGACCCCAATAAACACGGGCACCTCCTGCTCGTAAAACAAGCCATAAAGTAGGAAACAGAGTCAGGTGTGAAAACAGCTTAGTCAGGGATCGTGTGCGAACAGGGGCTTTATGATGGGTCGAGCCCTGATGCAAATCACATTAGGCCGCGAGAAAGGAACCGGCCGGACAGGATTGACCTCGGGCAGCGGAGTCGGCTTGCACAGGTCAGAGAGAAGTCACCGAAGGTGTACGTGTCCTTTAAGCCTAGGCATGGCCTCAGTGCGCAGTCTATGTGAGGGCAACCACAAAAATGGCTACTACTGTAAAATGGAACCCATGGATAGTATCGTATACACGGTGAATGCATCAGTGGAACATGATGAAAACACTCATACATACCACGTTGCTCATTTGCGGTTCGCTGATACCAAACTTGGCATGGTGGGACCATGCCACCTACATGGTTCCGATTTTTACAGTACCACAGACCTTCCTTTTGCCCTTACAATGGCAAGAACTATATTAATCTGAGTCCAAGTCTACATTCATGAAGTCATGGAGATGTTGCTGTAGCATCATCCTATTGCTTAGCTCGTCCTTCGATATAGGTTTCCTTACACATGATGTAACACAGAGGCTACACATTACAGGAGCACACTGTATACATAAACAGAACAGGAAAAGAATGGCTAAGATCATTCCAATGACTATTAGAATCTTCCATCCCCAAGCTGATATCAGTCCCCAGAACCACCCCATCAGTGACCAATCTCCTTTGTCTACGTGAATGGATTCGGAAATCTTATGCAGTTTGGAAATGGCCTGGTAGACTGTCGGAGCGTTATCCGGTATGAAAATACAACAGCTTGATTGGATGACCTTGCATACCCCACCACGGTCTGCAAGTATGACGTCTAGAACCATACGGTTCTGTAACGTCATGAGGCGATCCGCTTGAAGCTCAGCTGTCAAGTTACCAAGGGCACCAGCCGTTACATTAACAGTGGATTCAACTACACGGGTCAGTTGTCTCAGGTTCCGACTATTGACCATTGGTCCCCAAAACGGCAGGAAACCCAGGAAAAAGTCTCCCGCTTCCTGACCGGCAGTATCTTCCTTACTAACAACGCCTCTCACAACTCTTGTCTTGGGATAATCAAAGGCGGCAGTAAATGTTGGCGGTAGCAAATTCGCAACATAGCATGTGCCCGAGAAATCAGGGGGCAACCATGTATATGCTTGATCATTGCAGACAAAGTATGTACCCTTGGCAGCCAAAAACGCAGGGGAAAACTGTGATGGAAAAGTGTATGTTTCAGTACAGTTACTCTTCCCTAGTTGAGCTCTTGGATTCTAACCATTACCTTGTAGACAGAACCGACCTATGTGGGGTACGACCCAAATCGGAGATGAACTTTTGCACTGTTTTTCACCCAAACTGATGCTATACCCAGTCGCGTTCCAACCTACATAAGCTCGCAACTCGTCCTTGGGAATAGATGTGTATGCATCGATATCTCTACTCATATCTGCAACTCCTTTCATCAAGGCTTTATTATTCGAGTTAGGTCTAATGGAACGCGGTGGTCGCTGGGAGTAGGTTTCAAGCGCAAAAAGAAACATGGTCTGGAATGCCCATGATGAACCATTATAGCTGAATGGCAGTACTAGATATGGGATGCCCTTATTAATGGTGTGCGGCATCAAACCACACACCCAGCAGTTCGTTGTATTCATAACTAGTTGATGCTGGTGCAGGAGTTGAATAAACGAATTGTTTACAAATTCAGCACGTCTGGCTTGTTCGTGTTCTGGCAGAGGGTGGAAAGAGTGTTGGGAAACAGTAGGAAGAGGTGTGGGCTGTACAGTGGGTGCAAGTGACACTTGGAAAGATAATAATACGCAACCTACAGAAAACATCATTATGCTAGAGAGTACAAACAGACATAATACTACAAAACATTTGTTATTCATTATTTTACATATTCTGCTCTTGAAATTAATTTCCTCGGCGGGCTTCTTCATCCTGAAAAACTCCATCCTCTAATCGTGCTGCTCGCGGCGGGTGAGTATCTTCTGCTAAGGAGTACACCTGTCAGTTCAGGGAACGCCCTAGACCAACCAGAACCGTTGACCTAACATCTTCGGCTTGTACCCCAAAGTCTTGGCACCGCGACCCTGCAGCTGAACCCGGATGGTGGTTCGAAAAACAAAAAGTCAAAAAGTTTCTCAGATGAGAGTTGCACTTTTGAAAATATCAAAGGAAAAAAGAATTTTTATTTGTCCATAGTTCTTGGCCTCAAATTATACCTATTTCTGCCAGACACTGACTAGTCTTGAAACAAGAGTTCAGGCTCTGTGGTATCCAATCGAATTGATGGCGATATAGCTTCTTGCAGAATGTCGTCACTTTCTCGCTCTGTATTTGTCCCCTTTACATGTGCATCACTAAATGGCACAAAACGAGGCACAGTCTCAGCCTCGGAGTCAGCGATCCCCTCCTGGACCCACCGATCATACGGTAGGGGCAAAGGGATCCTTTTACAGTGTATGCCGTGTATCCAATTATTTTTCCCTTTCACTCGAACTGCCGATCTTGTTGATAGCAGTACTAGGTAGGGGCCGATCCAACGGGGCTCATCATTCTTTACACGTTGAAATTTTTTAACTAGGACCCACGTTCCAGGATTAATAGGGTGTCCTGGAGCTTCAGAGGCCTGGGGCAGAGTATCGTAAACCTGTTGGTGTAAGACACGCAATTTAGCCGTCAATTCATACAGGTAATCAAGCAGTACTGGATATTCAATTTCACTGAACTTTGTCGGCCTTGGCACTCCCCATACATTGGCCGGACGGCCAAACACTATCTCATAGGGACTAAGTCCCACTCGCGAATGTACAGTCATTCTTGTTGACAGGAGTGCTAAGGGCAGAGCGTCAGGCCATTTAAGGCCGGAGCTCACCTGAATTTTGGCCAATTTAAGCTTCAAGGTGCCATTGTAGCACTCTACTAATCCAGCTGATTGGGGGTGATTTGCAGCGTGAAACTTTTGCTTAATGCCTAGTCCCTCACACACATTCTTCATCACTCGGCCTACAAATTCACTCCTGTTATCACTCCATACCATCCTTGGCATCCCGAACCTGGGAAAAAATTATTTAACTAGGGCTTTAGCTGTGGATAAGGCAGTATTGTCTTTTAGGGGATATGCTTCTATCCATTTTGAAAAGGCACAAACAACAACCAGTACATATTTCAAATTGTTGCACCTTTCCATGTGGATGAAGTCTAGTTGCAGAACTTCAAAAGGATATGATGGAGGCGCAAAATGACCAGGTGGAGTTGGGGTTCCCCTACCAGGATTGTATTTCAGACATACCATGCAATTTTTGACTACATTCTCTGCACATTTAGGGATTCCAGCATTCTGCCATACTGGAGCCAACAACTTACAAATCCCTTTCACACTGATATGTGCCATTCCATGCGCCATCGTAACCACTGGAAGCACATACGCATCAGGTAACAACCAACGCCGGTGTTCTGACAAATCAATCCAACAACCGTTTTCATCTAATTTACCCTTACTCTCTTTCCACACACTTAATTCTTTTTCTGTGGCTTCAGCTTGAAGGGACTTCACACTCTCTATCGTGTCTTCACACATTCCAACATCACCAACCCATCTTGCGGGGCCTGCAACATACATTCGGGTTGTCACATCTTTTGCTGTTTCTTTCGCGATCTCGTCAGCAAATGCATTACCACGCCCAACATCATCGGTAACCTTCCTGTGTGCGCTGCATTTCACAATCGCAACTTGTAATGGCAAGGTCAGTGACTCAAGGAGATCATTCACTAACTCACCATTCTGAATCTTAGCTCCATGCGAAGTCAGGAACCCACGTTCTTTCCACAAACGCCCAAAGCTATGGGTCACACCAAACGCGTACTGACTGTCAGTATATATGTTCACTTTCATTCCTTTCGACAACACGCATGCTCTTGTGAGTGCAATTAATTCTGCTGCTTGAGCCGAATTATGTGGTATGCGTGCAGTTTCAACAATCGTGTGCAGAGTCATGACAGCATACGCAGCAGTCGTAACACCATTCGGAAGCTTGAAGCATGAACCATCCACCCACAAGGTACCATCACATTCAACCAGGGGAGTATCTTTAAGATCCACTCTCCCTTTTGTTTCTTCTTCTGTTCTGAACAGACAATCATGCTGTTCAACCTCATCTGTGTCTGCTGAAATTGGCAGTAATGTGGCTGGATTCAATGTATTGCACCTCTTTATGTGTACATGACTCGCTAGCAGCGTCAACTCGTAACTTGACAATCGAGCATTAGTTAAATGCTGTTTTCTTGGTCCTATTTAACAATGTGTCCACTACATGAGGAACCATTACAATCAATGTGTTATTCATCACTAGTCCAGCAGACTGTCGAATAGACGCAGCTGCTGCCGCTGTAGCTCTTAAACAACTTGGCAATGCCCTCGCTACAGGGTCCAAAGTCGATGAAAAATACGCGCATGGGCGCGGTCTGTCTCCAAAAGGCTGTGTCAGTACTGACAATGCACAACCGTCTCTTTCATAAACATACAGAGTAAAAGGCTTACTATAGTCGGGGGTACCCAACACAGGAGCTGAACATAATGCCTCTCGTAATTCCACAAAACGTTTCTGACACTCTTCAGACCATAGGACAGGATTTGGTATATCTTTATATGTTAATGCTAGCAATGGTTTTGCCAATAAAGAAAAACTCGGGATCCAGTGCCTGCAATATGAAGTGATGCCCAGGAAAGCACGCACTTCTCTCTTTGTCTTTGGCACGCTTAATTGTGCAATGGCTTGGATTCTTTCTGGGGTCAGCTTCCTTCCCCCCTTCGAGAAGAGATGACCTAAATAGGTCACCTCTTGTCGACAATATTGCAGCTTAGAGAGAGACACTTTGTGATGGAAGGTAGACAAATGACGCAACAATGATGATGTAGCTTGCTTACAAATCTCCTCAGTATCTGCGGCGATTAGTAAGTCGTCAACATACTGGATAAGGGTAGCACCCTTAGGTAAAACAAGGGCATCAAGCTGTGCTTTTAAAGCCTGACTGTATATTGATGGGCTTTCACAGTAGCCCTGTGGAGCACGTTTAAAACGGAAGCTTCGACCTCCTAGACAAAAGCCAAAAATATCTCTGCTCTCCTCTGCAATCGGGATACTAAAGAAAGCATTCTTCAAATCAATTACTGAGAACCAAGCAGCGGAAGCTGGGATCATAGTTAACAAGGCGGTTATATCAGGGACCACTGGAAACTGTGGCACAACAACCTTATTGACCTCTCTAAGATCGATCACAAATCTGTAAACAGGTGGCTGCGAAGGGTCAGTACGTTTCAAAACAGGCAGAACCGGACTATTGCAAACGTTGCCTCTTGTCTCTTCAATGACATCCTTCTCAATTAAATCATAGATAATTGCTAACAACACTTTTTCACCTTCCTTAGAGATCTTGTACTGGGGAATGCGGGGCAATTTAACATTGGCTTTTAAAGTGACAACGTAAGGCGGTATTTCCAAAAGGCCCACATCGTTAGGGCCAGTGGCCCAAAGGGCATCAGGAAGAGACGTCAATTCGGCTGGCAATTCATTATTTGACAAATACATGGGAGAAATTACTTCCTTACCCAGCGTAAGTTGTACTCCTGAGGGAGAACAATATAATGTTGCATGTAATCTCTTCAACAGGTCTAATCCTAACAAGTTTTCATTACATCCTGTCGTTAGGATGAGGGGTGCTTTCAGCTCACAAGGTCCAACAGAAAGGGCCATAGGACTTGAGATCGGGTTCCTAACCGGGGCGCCAGAAAAACCTATGGAAACATTCATTTCGCCAGACAAAGGCGCGCCAGGGAGTTTGGAGCGCATAATAGAACTCTTTGCAGCACCAGTGTCCAGCAGAAAGGGCTCTGTTATACCCACTGTAGTCACCTTAACATACGGTCCGCTCTGGTCCACTGGCACTGCAACAACTCCCTCTCTCTGTCCACGGCTGTCCTAGTAATCATCCCCTTCCGTATTATCATCTTCTCCATAGTAGTCATTATTATAGTACTGCGCTGTCTTGCCGGTCGTATTGGCTTGCTGATCAAAACTATTCATCGTATTTTGAGGCGGAAGAGGACGCGCATTCTGGGGAACATTTCCACGCCCTCTACCTCTTGGGGCTTGCTGGCCACCTCTACCTCTTGTGCCATAAGCATTATTCGTGCGTTGTAACAATCTGAGACAATTATTTTTAAAGTGACCCTCCTCCTTGCAATACGAACATTGATTGGGACCGATAGGGACACGTGGTTGATAATACCCATACATTTGCTGATTATTCTGAAACTGTTGGGGTTGCTGATAGATACCCTGTGTTTGCCTATAATTATTCTGACCTGCACGTGGCGGATAAGCCTGCTGTAAAAGAACCTTCGTTTTCAACTCTTTCGTTTTCTTATCTGTTCTGTCCTTCTCATCTTTATCCCTATTTTCATAATACTGTGCAGTAGCCAGTATTTGTGCTGAAAAGGAAACTGCCCAAGAACTCTCCGAATCTTTTAATTTCTTACACAACTCTGGAAGCAAATTATGCACAAATTTATCGACAAATAACCATTGGCCACCTTCTGTACTCATGTCCTGACCACTGTGGTCGACAAATGTTTCTTCAAACCTAGTGAAGAAATCGGACACTGTTTCATCTTTCTTCTGTTTGCACGCGGATAATTTATCCCAATTTACACTTATCGCGGGCATTAAAGTTTTCATATAATTAATTATTCTACCAGGGAGTTCTGCTACCACGGGATCAGGCTTGGCACCACCGACCTGTCCATTGTCCACATTAATGATATTAGCCCATGTGTCACCTAATTCTGCAGCATGATCTGCATTGCGAATCAATCCCCACAAAGGCTGCGGAACAACATTTCCGAACAACATATCTATGTCTGCCAGGTTCATGACACACGATTCTGCAGTCTGTGATAACTCCTTATAATATCCTGCAGGGTTCTTACGGGGGTCAGGCAATGTCTGTTTAAGGGCTAAAACTTCAGATCGTTTCCAGGGAACATGTACCCAAACACGCTGAAAATGTGCCAGAACAGGTAGATTAGCATTCGCATCACCAGGTCTCCAAACTGGAGGAACCTCACGCATCGGATATTGTCGCGCTTTTACTTGTTTCCCTTCAGGGAATTCCTGTCCAAACAACGATTGCTGACAATCCCCATTCCTGAAAGACAGCAGTGTCGCAACTGCTTTCTCAACATCAGAATCCACAATCATACCTTTTCCAAATTCAAATCGCACTTGACACAACCCTTGCGGACTGGAGTCTACATCATTATCTTCCAATTCCTCACATAGAATTTCACACATTTTCTCAAAAACGTACCGCTGTTGTGGCGCTTCCCACTGATGAAAAACATTAACAACAGACTCTACATCATATCTAGAAGGATAAACAATCCATCTACGTGCCATGCGGTCCAGTTCTTCTTTCTCCCTAGGACCAGGTATTTGACTACGTAACTGCTTACGCTGTGGACCAGGGGTCGCAGTAGACGACCCGAAGAGGGGTGATATAAGGCTAGTGACTGCACTAGCTATTCGCTGTCGTGCAGAAGGAGAAGTTGAGGCAAGAAAAACGGGTGCAGATACTGAAACAGGGGTAGCAGTAGGTAGGGCACCAAGAGAGGCAGCTGATGTGCTTGGAAAAGTCGCAAGGGGCGCAGAAGTGGTAGGTAGCAAAATCGGCGGCCCTTGGGAAGGCTGTGCTACCGGGACAGGAGCTAGCTGGGGAGGAGCTGGCGGCTGCGGGAAAGCTTGCTGCACATTAGCTGGAGGCTGCACATTGACGGGCTGTGGAGGCGCTGTATCATTTTGCGCATAAGGGGGTGGCGAACTTAGCAAATGGGACATTAGGGAATCTTTCTCTTTCTCTTTTGACTCTTCTTGTTGAAGGGGTGGCAACACTGGGTAACATTTATCAATGACTAGTTTGTGTTGCCTATGCAACTGCTCATCCATTCGGTCCTCTTCATTATCCTTAAACTGCAAAGCTGCTTGCATGATCGACATACCTCTCACTCTTTATGTTTCTTTGCTAATTTAATTTCTTTTTGTTTGGCTTCCTTTCGCCATAGGCGGAAGGAATCAAACATTGCCGGCCGGGCTTTCTTCTTGAACAATTTAACTTCTAAATTATCTAGAATCTCTGTGTCGAAACTACCATTTTGGGGCCATTTTAAAACACCATCCTTTCTAGTGTATCGGACCCATACTTCATTATACGTAATGGGGCCCACGCCATGTTTCACATAAAGCTCATAAGTTGGAGTTCCAATTGGAGGAACCGGACACGAATCCTCCAATCGGGAGTCCCTTTTACAACCAAAACAAAACAAATTTCCAAATATACTAGAACCAGGCATCTTTGCTCACTAGTCTAGTTTCAAACTTCAAAGGATTATCGAATACGATAGTCTCGTGAATACACGAGTCCTCTGGCTTTGGCACTTGCAAGACCCAAATCAAAGCGATCCCGAAGGATACCAAAATCCCGAAGGACACCAAACAAACTGGGAGACGCTCCACTTATACTTTACTGAGGTATCGATGACTTCACCAGAAGACTCTCTCAATTGTTTCGCTTTACCAAATCGTCAAGGGTCCAAAACAGGGCAATTAATCAGGGCAGTAGTCCTTAGTAGCCGTCGGAATTAGTAATTTTTTAATGTATATTGTTTTCCTAAGCAATTGTTAGGCTGCTCATCTCTAAATTAAATGAGCAGCACCACCTTGTGGCAGACTACCCTAAATGTGGTGTTGACAATTAGGTGCCGGTGCCGAGCACCGGAAACCAATTAAGTGCTGGTGCTCGGCACCGGAAAGCTCCGGCTCAAATTAAGCACTGCACCTCCCCCAATAGACATCGCGGTTCGTCCATTAGGACGCTGGGGCGTTGCCCCCTCGCCCGCGCCCGCAGAGCTCCCTCGGCGTCTCTGAACTTAAGTAAACTCTCAGTTTACTTAAGTTCTAAGACGCCGAGGGAGAACTGACAATAATGTCAGTCAGCATGACGTCGGACCACCCACCCCCTGAAGGGGGTGGGCGGTCCTGCATCATGTTGACTGTCATGCGCACTTGTGTCTGCTCTGGTTGGCGCATGCCCATTAGGAGAGCGAGGGTTGAGCAAAGGCTCAAACCTCGGTCTCCTAATGGGCAGGCGGGCGGAGAGTAACCATGCCCTGAGTCAATCCTGGTGCTGCTCCAGCGCCAGTATTGGCTGAGGAGGGCGGGGTTGCCGCTCCAGTGAAGGCGCCAAGGGCCCAGAAGATGCGGCGCGGAACAGCGGTCAGGTAAGTTTTCCTTCATTTTATTTAGTTTTTATTCGTTCCCCTGCCCCCACCCCCGCGGGACCCCTCCCGCGAGTATTGCGATGCAAGCCGCGATTGTGTGCATCCCAACGAGTCGTCAAGAGTCGATGTGCGGTGCCTCTGTGACAACTTCTCAGCCTGTATGAGTATTTGCGGGAGACTGGGCCTGCTGCTGCTGGGTGTTTTTCAGCAGGCTCAGACTCGGACCTAAGGCTATATAGCCAGGGCAGTCTGTGTCTGGTATGGGCAGGCCGCGTGCAGACTGGGCCTGCTGCTGGTCGCTCTGCACAGGCCAGTAGGAACAGACACACGGGCAGTGCCTTGCAAAGCACAACAGACTTCCAAGGTAAGACAGCAAAGCTGTCACAGGACAGTTTTAATTATTATTATTTTTTTACGATGGCAGTGAGAGTATAAATAAGATGATGTTCTGCCTTCACACGGGACGCCCTTATCTTAAAAATCTATACATTTAAATTAAAACAAAACCTTCCGTCACCGAAGAATTTGTTTCAAAAGAAATGTATAGATGTTTGAGATAAGGGCACAGTGCCTATAATGTGAAACGATCTGAAATTGATGCCTCTCACTCAAATCAAACAGCGGAGTGGTATGGCATTGCACGTTTTGCAATAGAATGCAATCACTTGTGGCTAGTTTGCTGCAGATGTGGCATAGAACATTGCTTACAACTAACTAAACGATGTACAAAGGCTCCTTGTCCCAATTAAAGGACTTGGATTCAAGTTCTACATTACAAACATCTGTAAAATAAAAGTTTGCTCAGGAATATGGCGTTCCAGATGACTTCCACTGAAGTACCGGGTTTTTAGAACCCAGCGGTGCAGGGGAACACACCCTAAGACTTCGGATTCTTCCTGTTTCAGACCCACAGAAACACAGAGTCTTCTAGGTGAATTCAAAGAACATCTTTATTGGCTGCAGACCAATCACAGATATCCGAGAAGTACAACATGATGTATGTTCTCAGGAGACTGCCCCCTTTACAAAACCAGTCTTCTCCTTATATACAAAATATCATGCTTCAGGCACACATTCCTCGTTTTACGATATGGTCATTCATATGTATTCATTACAAACGAAAAGGCAGAGTCATGATGACCATACCACATTTCGGTTCAGTCAGCCCACAATTATTTACCCAGCAAGGCTCAGATCCCTCATCAGATATCAGCAGACCCCAATAAACACGGGCACCTCCTGCTCGTAAAACAAGCCATAAAGTAGGAAACAGAGTCAGGTGTGAAAACAGCTTAGTCAGGGATCGTGTGCGAACAGGGGCTTTATGATGGGTCGAGCCCTGATGCAAATCACATTAGGCCGCGAGAAAGGAACCGGCCGGACAGGATTGACCTCGGGCAGCGGAGTCGGCTTGCACAGGTCAGAGAGAAGTCACCGAAGGTGTACGTGTCCTTTAAGCCTAGGCATGGCCTCAGTGCGCAGTCTATGTGAGGGCAACCACAAAAATGGCTACTACTGTAAAATGGAACCCATGGATAGTATCGTATACACGGTGAATGCATCAGTGGAACATGATGAAAACACTCATACATACCGCGTTGCTCATTTGCGGTTCGCTGATACCAAACTTGGCATGGTGGGACCATGACACCTACATGGTTCCTATTTTTACAGTACCACACCACCTAGTAACAGTTTAACAATTTCAGGTTATTTTATAGTACATTTCATTTTATATTATTTTAATTTACACCATGGTATGTTGCAGTAGGGTCATTATCTTTTTGTTATGTAATATCATTTTATTTTATGAGATTTCTATTGCACTCTCTACTAGCTAAATCATCACTAGGCGTATTATCTAACATATCTGTGGGTTTACAAGTGTTTCCAAAGCTTTACACATTAGCTTCTTGGCACTTGTGATTAAGGTACCAAGTAGTAGCATGATAGAATGCTATGATGAGAAGGTATGGGTCACCCTGTTGCTCATTCCCAATTAAACTCGCCCCCTTTATGTATATTATGCTATGATGTTATGTTTTTTGCATTTATGTGGTGTGCATTCTGCCATTGGTTTGGGCTCGCAGTGCCACATAATCATTATACCAGCGGTTCTTCTTGGATGAGAAGATGCTGTAGAAAGCAGGTTGTGCATACTCCGCACAGTACACATAGACTCCAGGTGCATGTTTTGCAGAATATATGTTGTAATTGGCTGTTGAATGATATGTTGGTAGTGCCAGACTGGCCATTCTGCCACATTGGCATGAATCTCAATATCATACTGACTCTGTTTCCCCAATTCGTTCCATTTGTTTCTCTTTTTCCCTTTTCCCCTTGTTCCTATCCCTAGCTCACTGTGATAGACACTCTTTCACTTTCGTTCCCCAAGCTATTCTTTTGTATCTCTTTCTCGCCTTCTTTATATTTGCCACTAAACTGCACTCTTTCTCTCAAGTCTTTGTCCACCTTCCTCTTCCTAGCTCACCTTTCTTTCTGTCTTCCACTAATTATACCTGCATTGCCAACAGGTCTTTCTATTTGATGTACACTGGGCTACTCAATCTTCCCCTATCTCTCCCTGCATTTATAGGCTCTTTGAACCACAGAGTGTTGGGGAGATAAGGTTAATCATTTCACTCAACACCCACATGCTCACTGAGACACAAACAAAGTGCCCAGGACACATGAAGCATTGGCAAAGCCTGGCTTGCATTCTGAGTCCTGGATAAAATATTTTGTAAAAGCCTGTTGTGGATACAGTGAAAAAAAAAACGAAACTAAAAATATTGCTTTCTATATATAGAGCATCTATTAATCTATAAGATAAAGAATGCAATGTGATTATTCACTGTACATTACAGATGTTAAGAAAATTTCGGGGGGGGCTGAATCTTTGAGCAATAGGCAGAGTGGAGCTGATTTCGGGGGGGGGGGCTGAATCTTTAAGCAATAGGCAGAGGGGAGCTGCAGGGGCTCTTAGAAGGGGTGAAACAACAGCAAGGCCTCATTAACATGCAAATGGTCTCTTAAAGACCTGTGAAGTGCTTGGGAAGTTGTCTAATCCTGAGCTGCCACACAGGACGGGGGGGAGGGGCGGGGGGGCTGAAGCCCTTTGAGTCCAATGGGTGTTGCGCGCCTGGGGGCAATGGCAAAGACCCATGTTCTGGGTGGGAAGGGGGCCACGCCCTTAAATCCCGGTGCGCAACCAAAGAGCCCCTTACCTTTTGGGCACTTTAAACCACGCTGCCCAATCTGCGCCTGGCGATTTCCCGGCCTTGGCTGCTGCCTGCCTATCGTCTCACCCCCCCTTCCCCGCTAGGGGTTTGTCGCAGGCCCATCACCATCTGGCTTCGCATCCCTGGCCCGCGTGCTTTCTGGATTAGACATTGCAAATTGTGAGAGACCTGTATGATCAATGCATTGCCAATTTGATTTGAACTGAACATACATTCACCACCAAAGATCACATCCCTCCCAGTAACTGGGCACTCAGGAGGGGCTAAATGGCAATCTGGTCTGCTTGGCTTGACCATTCTTACAAATTTCAGATTGATTTTTCTTCACATGCAAGTCCCACCCCATGCTATAGAAGTTGGATTGATACAACATTCGGATTGTTACTTGCCTAAAGGTGTAACAAATTTAACTGAGTTCATTTCTGATGAAAATAAATCAACAGCGAGCCTATTTGTCAGATAAAATGTATTCAAGAAGCGCCCCTGTGCAGCAACACATCTCACTATGTTAATGCTTGCTGCAGTGATCTGCAGGCTGTGAGTTCACCCTGTGGTGCCCTGGGGAGCCGGAGATGACGTTGAATACAAGTTTAGCTTGCTATTGAATGGGTGGCCATGTGTTCTTTCCTTCTTCGTTTATCTACCTATCTTCATTCTGCTTTTCCTGGCCCTCTGATATGCACGTTTCAGCCTAATCCCGGCTTGTTCACACAATGTATGGACGGCCTTGCATACTAAAGTCTGAGCTTCATGGACACCAAGGCTAGAAGAGACTGAGCTGCAGTAAATGGCAAAGGCGGCACTACTCTCGCTGTGAGGAACAGGTGCATAAGTAACATCCAGGGCCAGATGTATGACCATTTTATTTTGTGTCTCGCAATTTGCGACTAATTGCGAGTCGCAAATTGCGAGGCGCAAAATAAAATGTACAACAGTGTGTTTAACACTGTTTGCGATTCCCAATGGGGTCGCAAATTGCGAGGCTCATTAATATTAATGAGCCTCTCGCAATTTGCGAGCCCATTGGAAATGACAGGCCCTCACAGGGTCTGCTGAGCAGACCACCATGTCTGGAACTGCTTTGAAATGAAGCAGTTTTTTTTAAAATGCTCGTTTTCGGGATGCATTTTTTTTTTTTAAATGAAACGTTTTCGTTTCATTTTTTATGGGCAGGCAGTGGTCCCTGGGAAAACTGACTGCCCTTACAAAATATTTGTGCATGCATTTGCAAAGGGGAGACTTGCTATTTGAAAGGGAACGCCCCTTCCAAATAGCGAGTCGCAAATGAATTGCGACTCACTAAATAGGCTTTTTGTACATGGCCCATGATGTTTTTACATGCGCAAACAGGTTCGCAAAACCGTTTTGAGCATGCAAAAATGGATCGTACATCTGGCCCCTATTCCCTTGCACAAACAGCACAATGAGTTGTATGTGCTGAATGTGTCTCATCGTCTTGTAAATCGCTCTGATTCCCGCATGTGTCAAGTTCACGCTATACAAAACTTTTCAAATAAATAAATAAATAAGGACAGTCTGACACACTAAATAAATATGCATTGGCAAAGCCAATCGGTATAACTTTGACAATACTATGTGGTCACAGCAGCGGCTTAAGGCAAAATTATGCCCCCCCGCAGAATGTGACAAAGGACCCCTGAGTCTCCCATATCTCACAGACATTCACTGACCTTGGGCGAACTGGGCGAGGGCTCGGTTCCCCTAGAGGGTACCCCCCACCCCGCTGCCACTGGGGCCTGGCTTATGCTACTAGTTCCCCGGTATTAGCTGTGCCAATGCTAGATATGTTTCTACTCTCAGGATGGCCACCAAGCGTCATGACGCAACATGATGATGTAATGTTGCCCCATCATGAGGGAGTGTGGGAGGCAAGTGACATGGTGGGTAAGATCTGGAGAGCAGGGAAAGAAGAGCTCAACGCTCAAGCAGAGGAAGGAACAGGACATTTACTACCATAGCCCGTTAAATAAGAAATTAAGCCGAAAAAAGAAAAGTGGTTCTATGATATCAGTAATGAAAGGGCACACCTTATCCAATCAAACGCAAATGTGACGAAGAAATACTTTTCAGGGTGTTGGTAAATACAGGTATAGGGAAGAATGCCATCGAATAAAGAGCAGGGGACGGAGATTTAGAGGAAAACCATTCATGTATGAAAAAGAGGCTGACCCAAAGCTCACTCAATGCATTTTTTGATACTGTGCTGTCTGTGAGGTATATCTGAAGTTATTTGTAGTCAGACCGCAAATTCATTGTTTGTGATTGAAGAAAAACATCTGCTTCAAGACTTTGGTTGTGCAGCTTACTTTTGCCCACTAGATGGAGCTTGAAACCCTATTACTGAATGCTAGGCGGACTGTTTTAGAATTTTTTGAGAATACATTAGGATGATTAAGAATTCTCAAAATCTAGTAGGGGTTCTAGTAAAAGGCACCGGATTCTTTTTTTTTAAACGAGCACTGGCAAAAACAACAGACCTGTCCTCACAAACTGGTAAGATTGGTAAAATACTCAATGGTGACAAAAAAAGAAGAAAAAAAGGATAACGAAAGGAATAAAAACACATTTCTAATGTAAAGTATTGGATCACCACTCCTGGCACTCAAGTGCATTTTGTTCGGTGTTTGCGCAGCTTACTATCCAAAACAACAATTGAACAGACCAATGGATGAAGATGGCTCCCTCAAAGTCGCTTTATTTACATATCTATCTATTTATTTTTTAATTGACTCGGGCAAGATAACTAAAGTTGTCTCTGTGCCACAACTCAAACGTGCAGATTTTGTGATTATTTTGCAAATAGCGATAATCGCCATGTCCTGGAGCATCAGGACAAGTTTACCATTTGCATCTGCAACACAAAGCCTGTAACATTCGCCTTTCAGGAACAAGTCTCCTCTCTATGGATTTCTGAGCGTCTGCAATGTTTCCGTCTCACTATCATTGTTCCTCCTGCTGCCGCTTCTCACGTGCTCAACTCGTGCTATTTGCATCTGATTATCCTTCAGCTGTACCCAGGGCTTTAAGTGGGATGACAAACCTAAGGAGTCTCTCAAAGGGGCGTGGCAAGTGTAATTATGGGCGTGGCTAAGCTAGAAATCTGTGCTTAGCATAGTGTGCCGCCCGACTTGTATGTTGTTGTTTCTGTCACTCCATACAGATATATGATACAACAAGTAACATCATACCTACAACAAGTCAGGACTATTGGCTTTGTCAATGGTTGTTCGTTGCATAAGATAAATAAGCAGCAACTATGACTTGTATATAATATTGAAAAAGCTTCTTCATAAAGACCTGGTGACACCACGACGATGTTACTGCTCCTGAGTTTCAAAAAGAGAAGGGAAATTCCGAGAGAAAAGGACTTCTTTAAAGGATTTCACGCTCACCTGGCTTGACGTCATGCCCTAACTTCTAAACTTGTGAGAAGTGAGCAGTGTGAGCATGCACACATGATGTGCCTTCTGTCACTGCAGTCCAGAAAAAAAACAGACCGCTGGGCCAGGGCACAAAACCGAGCCCGATAGAGACCCGTTTCGAGGCCCCCTTTAAAAAACTGCCGGTGCTCAGCACCGGTGAGACCCGTCCCACTTAAAGCCCTGGCTGTACCTTGAAGGATGCCTGTGCCTAGTTCCACCCACTGCAGATGCTTGTCCCAGATGCCTTCTGCTATTACTGTCCATGTTGTCGTGAGCGCCATGGTGGCCCCGGTGGTCACTCTGTTTTGCTCTTCCCTTTGTCCTCTACCCTTGGCTCTGAGTCGCGGATTTCCCGTTCTTTGCATGAGTTGGTGTACACAGGGCTTTAAGTGGAATTTAAAAACTGGGGGGTCTCTCAAAGGGGCGTGGCCGATGTAATTAGGGGTGAGGTTTGTAAACACCTAAGCTAAAAATCTGTGCTTGGCATAGTGTGCCGCCCGACTGTTATTTTGCTGCTTCTGTTATTGTATCCAGAAATATAATACAAGTAACACTACGCCGAAAACAAGCCAGGCCTATTGGCTTTTGCAATGGTTGTTAGTTGCATAAGGTAAATAAGCAACAACTATGGCTGCGTTGTATAGAATATAAAAAATGCGTCAGTTCTGAAATGATGAGACTGTGAAAGAACTATAACGAGTCTCTTTGAAGTTACATCAAATGCAGTGACGGGTGGCACTGCTTCAGAGTTTAGACTTTTTTTCACCCTGAGGGTGAGGGCAAAACTGGAGAGCCTGATGGGGGCCCATCTCAGCACCTGCTTTTTAGAATTGGCGGTATTGAGCACCGGCAGGACCCAGCTTATTTAAAGCCCTGGGTGTACATCCCATTTGAGTACTCTTGCCACCATTCTTCCGACTGTCTTGTCATTCTTTAGCAAGGTACCCGCTCCTAGATGCCCATTACTGCCTGCTTCGTATCTCCTCCTCTTTCAAGCCTTCCATGGAAATAATCAGGGGACCTAACTATGGTCCCATCACCCTGGCCAGAAGGCACCAGTGTTTCTTACACATCACTTGCAGATAGAGTGCTGCATCAGAATATCCTGTGACAGCATAGCGTATCTGTACGGTTAGATAGATGGACATGTTCATCCTATGGACACGCTGTGCATATGCCACTTCTAAGTATCAATCAATCAGGGTTTGTAAACGCGCAGCTACTCACCTGTGAGGGTCTCAAGACACTGGGAGGTGGGAGAGGGGGGGCTGCTGGTTCGTCGTTCCGTACCAGACAGTGGTAGTATGTAGATGTGCGCATTGCATTTAGTCCATGATAAATCTTAATCTTTTAGTAGGTATCCTAAATTCTTGAAGGTGTCAGAATGACCTGACTGTGCCATATTTGGTAATCTGTGGAGATGTGCTCCTGGAAGTGATCTCAGGGGTGTAATTTAGTGCTGTATCTGCTGGTACATTGTTACAATTGTACTTGTTTCACTAGGTCTTTCGGTGGGCTGAGTGCATATTTCAACTACTCATTTGGCATAAGCACATTTTCATCACGTTGCTGTTTGCACCGTCGCCTGGCCTGTGTTTACGCCTCACTTGATCTGTGGGTGGTGGCTTAACTTGTATATCTGCCTCTGAGTTTGCTCGAGACAAAAGTTAGTGTGATTTTAAAAAAAGTCAAGTTTATTTCACAGCAAAGGAAACTCAATGTAAATTAATTCCCGACACTGATGACCTGTGAGTGTCAGTGTAGACTCTTTGTCACCTTCCTGAATCCCAAAACCCGGCAGTTTCAACAAAAGAGGTCAGGAAAGTGGGCCAAGGAAGTCAGTCTGGGTCTGCACATTCTGTCTATATATACAGCTGGCTCCGAGGACTGCATAAACAACAACATTTTTCACAACTTAATCATGATGGGTGGGGAAATGTCAAAATAAACTTGTAGAATCAATATTTTTTCGGCATCAGCTGTGTTTTTTTGCACTGATTCCAGCCTACTTTTGAAAAAAATCCTCGGGCTGCAAATTTGGAGCCTCCCGCCTGCAAACGGTGCATCTAGTAATTAACAACAGCATGCACTTTAATCGCATGTTATGCACAGATGTGGAATTGTATTTGGCAAGGGTTTGCTCTATAGATCTGGCCTCAGACTTTTCAGTGCAGCAGACACATTTGCTTCCTGGAGAAGGAGAGCACCATTATTCAAGAATGCCCCTGCATTTGCAATGGACGAATTGAGTATTTGAAGAGACAAGAAATGGCTTAAGCAAGTGGCTTGAATGTTCAACCCACTCGGAGCTACCAGTTAACCTAAGCTCAGCCCATCTCCACCACAGCTCACTGATTCTCAGCTGTACAAATCCTCATTCACCTAAAACAATCTTGTTTTCTGCTAGGTTGTTCATGTGTACCTAGCATTGCGAAAGTGAGTGCGCACGCACACACACACACACACACACACACACCCCTCCCAGCCCCCCACCCCCACGACAAATATGTATTTGTTCGTTGATGGACAAAGAACCCAATTCAAAATTACGACCTGTGTCCAGAAGGAGGGGCAAACTGCCAGAGCAGATGTGCTTGGACTTTTTGGCTGTCCCTCAAGGCACCATAAAGCTCCAACTGTTTTATTATGTACATACTCCGCGAACCACGTGGGTGGTGAGATAGGCCTGCTGATACCAATATGTCCATGCATTTTATCCACGTCACCCATGCAAAGCGCCTCGACATGCATGTGCATTCAGGGCCCATGTGGATACCAATGCATTTAATTGCATTGCTGACCCCAGATTGGCTTTCATGAACAGTAGGGCTTACAAAACAGGAGGCAAATGTTCTCTCCCCTGCCTGCATGGCACCTTCCCGGTGCTTCTTTAAGCTATCTCACTGCTGCTGTAGCAAAACTGGTGGTACACCAGCCATAACTTTCACCTCCATGCACCCCTCTCTGAATAAGGGGTGCATCTGCCACTCCACTGACCCCTCCCCTGAGAGCATGGAGGCAGATGCAGGGTAACATGCACATTTTCTACATGCCTGGGGGAACTTTGTGAATTAGCGCATATGCAAAATATACTTTTTTCCCAGATACGCGCTTGTGAGATTTGAAAAAAAATCTACCACTCTGTTCCAGCCCCCCTCCATTGTCATCACTCTAGATTTCCAACCTCAAAATGAAAAAAAGAAGCATTTTGTATGTTTGACCATTAAGCCTGCTTTAGATTTCTTCACAGACTATTGTTTTTCTAAAAAAAAAACTACCAAATGTACATACATAGAGGGGCTTTTGGGCATCGGTTTCATTCATTGGTCTATTATATGGACATTCACATGTTGCTCTCACCCACCATAGCATTCAGCTTGGGGGAGTGGATGAAACCACTTTAGTCATTGTCTCCCTTCTGTAGGGTGACTGCGCAAAGCCTGTGCACATTATTCACATCCACTAAAATAGCTCCTTTATTTTCAATGACACATCTGGTTCAAAGTGAGTTTTATTTTATTTTATTTATATTCATCAATTAAAAGGTACATTTTTTCCCCTCTCCTATTTTCGTGTTTAGATCACATTGTAGCTGTCTGCGATACCAGTGTTTAGTTGGGTGAAACTGTGTTCTTGTCTCCTTCACAAATAATAATAAAATGCATAGCACAATTAAAAGATCTGTTATTTTTATTATGTTAAATACTAGTGAAACAGTGATTTTTTTACATTTGAATTATTTTTATGACAAATATAAATCAGTCCCATTTAGGTGGCAGTATGTTTTCTTTTTCCAGCATCTTTTTGTGACATGTGCGTGCATTTAAAAAAAAAAAAAAAAGAGCCATCACACACTAGCTTTCCAAGGCCAGGCCCTTTGGCTTTGTCCACTCTTGTTAATAGAATGAAATAGTCAATCCGTTCTGCCTTCTGTGTCTTTCTACAAACGGCCGAAGCTGGGAAGCGTTAGTTACTTTCTCCGCTGAAAACCCTTCTGTGGGACGAATATGCTTGGATCGTCAGACTTGTTCCGGAATAAGGAAAGAATGTTCACAAAAACAGCAAGAAAACAATGTTATTTATGTACAGGAACGCAGTGTTTGTTGAAACACCTGGAGTCTGACAGTTTGGCAACACGGACATATTTTAATAGGCATGCTTGTTCTCCTCGCTTCCCACCGAGCCAGCTAAGTATGTTTTCCGACACCATGCACTATTGAAATAATAAATGCCCTCTCTGTGGCAGGCCGCAGTTGTTCTCTTTGGAAGCTGGCAGTGGGTTTTAACTCGCTGACACCATGGGAAAAAAAGAGAGAACTGCGACACAGATATCAAGCCAGGATGTTTTGTTTTGTCGAGCAATCAGGGAAGCTTTAAAAACGACTGGCGCGTGAGAAAACAGCGAGAAATGGTGGCTGTCTGCGCGCCTCAGCTGCACTGTCGTATGCGGAATACAAAACTGTGCAGCGGGTCATGAAACAAGGTAACCAGGCAACACTCCGCTTCAGAAAGGTCACCATTGAGATTCCGGTGGCTGCTCTCTCATTACCTACGTGTGCACAGGTGGCCTCTGCGCACGGGCTCTGCATTCACATTACAGCCCGCCTCGTGATTTAAGTCACTGAAGGCAGTGAGGCAGGGCTTCAGATGCTGTACAGAGGTGCATTTTTATTTTATCTCTGTTTTCGCTATATGCTCTAAACTGTTTCTTTTTTTGCCTCATCATTTTAATAGATTTTCGTTATTCTTATTACAATAGAAACTTAAACGTGATCCAGCGGATTACCAGCTAGGGTTACTCACACACCATATACTCACCTGGGCCCATATACATTCATGCAAATAGCTAGTAATACTGCCGGAGTCAATTTTGTTTTACTTGCAAGATTTTGTTATCTTTACCCAAATCTTACCAATCCAATCTCCTTGACAATAAATTTCCTCTGGTAAATGAACCTAGTAGCTAATAGTATAGGCAGAAATAATATTAAAGGGTTTCTCCAATAATCACAGACTCAAAGAGTTTTAAAGTTTTTATCTAATCATTAATTTTGTGAGTCAAAAATCAAATACATGTTAACATCGAGTTTAGTTCAAATAATAATTCTCAATATAATATTGTGATGACAGTACCTGTAAAGGGAGAAGAAGAGAGCAGGTACAAGGACAGATCTCACATAATTATATTTACCTTAGATCATGGGTACTCACAAACTTTCTCTGGGGGGCCAAATTTACAGTGTGGTTTGTGGCTGAGGGCCGCACCGGTGGGGGCGGGGGCAGTAGAGGAGGGGGCGGGGCTAGAGCAAAAAAAACCTGTGACCATGAGGTTGAACACAGGCCCCTGCAGCGGACGCCGTCGTCCACTGAGCCACCAGACCCGGCATTCACACACCTCTATCTATCTATCTATCTATCTATCTATCTATCTATCTATCTATCTATCTATCTATCTATCTATCTATCTATCTATCTATCTATCTATCTATCTATCTATCTATCTATCTATCTATCTATCTATCTCGCTCTGTCTCCCTCCCTCCCTCTATCACTCTCTCTCTCTATCACTCTCCCTCTCTCTGTCTCCCCCTCTCTCTATCTATCTCTCTCTCTCCCCCTGTCTTCCTCACTCTGTCTCCCTTTCTCCCTCCCTCCCTCTCTCTCTCTGTCTCCCTCCCTGTCTCCCTCCCTCTGTCTCTGTCTCCCTCTGTCTCACTCACTCTGTGTCTCCCTCCCTCTCTCTGTCTCCCTCCCTCTCTCTGTCTCCCTCCCTCCCTCTGTCTCAGTCCCTCCCGCCCTCTGTATGTCTCCCTCCCCTCTGTATGTCTCCCTCCCTCTTGTCTCCCTCCCTCTGTCTCCCTCCCTCCCTCTGTCTCCCTCCCTCTCTGTTTCCCTCCCTCCCTCTGTCTCACTCACTCTGTTTGTCTCCCTCTCTCTCTCCCTCCCTCTCTCTGTCTCCCTCCCTCTCCCTCTCTCTCCTTCCCTCTCCCTGTCTCCCTCCCTCTCTCTCCCTTTCTCTCTGTCTCCCTCCCTCTCTCTGTCTGTCTCCCTTCCTCTGTCTCCGTCTCCCCCTGTCTCACTCACTCTGTGTCTCCCTCTCTCTCTGTCTCCCTCCCTCTCTCTGTCTCCCTCCCTCTCTCTCCTTCCCTCTCCCTGTCTCCCTCCCTCTCTCTCTCTCCCTTTCTCTCTGTCTCCCTCCCTCTCTCTCTCTGTCTCCCTCTCCCTCTGTCTCACTCACTCTGTGTCTCCCTCTCTCTATGTCTCCCTCCCTCTCTCTCCATCCCTCTCTCTCTCTCCCTCCCTCCCTCCCTCCCTCTTGTCTCCCTCCCTCTTGTCTCCCTCCCACTTGTCTCCCACCCTCTTGTCTGTCTCCCTCCCCATGTCTCCCTCCCTCTGTCTCCCTCCCTCTCTCCCTGTCTCCCTCCCTCTGTCTCCCTCTGTCTCACTCACTCTGTTTGTCTCACTCACTCTGTCTCCCTCCCTCTGTCTCCCTCCCTTTGTCTCCCTCCCTCTTGTCTCCCTCCCTCTCTGTTTCCCACCCTCCATCTGTCTAACTCACTCTGTTTGTCTCCCTCTCTCCCTGTCTCCCTCTCTCTCTCTGTCTCCCTCCCTCTCTCTGTCTCCCTCCCTCTCCCTCTCTCTCCTTCCCTTTCCCTCTCCCTGTCTCCCTCTCTCTCTCTCTCCCTTTCTCTCTGTCTCCCTCCCTCTCTCTCTCTGTCTCCCTCCCTGTCTCCCTTCCTCTGTCTCCGTCTCCCTCTGTCTCACTCACTCTGTGTCTCCCTCTCTCTCTGTCTCCCTCCCTCTGTCTCCCTCCCTCTTGTCTCCCTCCCTCTTGTCTCCCTCCCTCTCTCTCTGTCTCCCTCCTTCTGTCTCACTCACTCTTTTTGTCTCCCTCTCTCTCTGTCTCCCTCCTTCTCCCTCTCTCTCCTTCCCTCTCCCTGTCTCCCTCCCTCTCTCCCTCCCTCTATCTCTCTCTCTCCCTCTGTCTCACTCCCTGTGTTTGTCTCCCTCCCTCTCTGTCTCCCTCCCTCTGTCTCCCTCCCTCCCCCCTCTGTCTCCCTCCCTCTCTCTCTTTCTCTCTCTCTCCCTCCCTCTCTCTGTCTCCCTCCCTCTCCCTCCCTCCCTCTCCCTCTTTCTGTCTCCCTCCCTCTCCCCGTCTCCCTCCCTCTATCTCTCTCTCTCAATCAGTTTGTCTCCCTTTCTCTCTGTCTCCATCCCTCTCTGTCTCCCTCCCTCTCTCTCTGTCTCTGTCTCCCTCTGTCTCACTCACTCTGTTTGTCTCCCTCTCTCTGTGTCTCCCTCCCTCCCTCTTTCTCCCTCCCTCCCTCTCCCTTCCTCTCCCTCTGTCTCCCTGTCTGTCTCCCTCTCTCTCTGTCTCTCCCTCTCTGTCTCCCGCTCTGTCTTCCCCCTCTCCCTCCCTCTGTCGCACTCTGTCTTCCTTCCGCTGTAAACTCACCCGCTGCTCTCACTAGCTGCTGCCCCCCACCTCACCCTGCTGTCCCTGTCTCCCGCACTGATACAGCTTCCCTGGAACACACACAGCCGCCGCACCCAAGTACTTCACAGGTCTTTTCACTTGTTAATGAGGCTTTGTTGAATTTCACCTCTTCTTAGCGCCCCTGCATCTCCACTCAAAAGCGCCCCTGCATCTCCACTCAATCAGAGTGGAGATGCGGGGGCGCTAAGAAGAGGTGAAAGACAACAAAGCCTTGTTAACAAGTGAATGGTTTTTAAAAGAATCGCCCGGCCCCCATAGCTCTGCGCTGCTGCAACTGGCAATATAAAAAAACAGAGGTATGTTGCCTGCAAGGTCCACGGGCCGCCAAGGAAGGCTTGCCGGGCCGCTGGCGGCCCACGGGCCGTACTATGAGTACCCGTGCCTTAGATGAAAGATGAACCCAACTCCTTGAAGATGTGTCAGATGGAGTCCACTGGGACAGGTGGAAAACAGAGGATCAGGACAGGTTCAGAACTGGAAGGTGACCTCTTCTAAGTGCAACGCCAGCGTCGCACCCCTCTCTGGCATTACTCTCCTCGATCTTTCTTCCGCAATTTCCTTTCTAGATGATAGGATTATCGATCAGTATTTCGGTCTCTTGAGCAGGGTCTCTGGTCTCTGCAAGGTCTGAGACAGCCTCTCGGACAGCGTCTGTGGCAGCATACATGTCGGGTCTGTGACGACTTGGAATGACGGGTCTGACAGATGGGTTTCGGGCTCTGGTCTGACAGCTCTCTAACTAACTTACCTCAATTATACTATTTTGTGTTCGTGCCACCCCCAAATGTTTCAATATCGTGTTTTCCCCTATTTCTGATTGCACAGGGCAAGGAAGTGAGTTCATCACACCATATTAAATGTAATATTTTTCTTTAGGCTCTTTGTTCTATGTTTCCGCCCTTAATTTACTTTCCCAAAGCTTTATTCCCACCCGCATTTCATATTATGATCAATACAATTCATACACTTTGTTATAATTGTTGCTCTTGTCCGGGTCGATGGGTTAAGTTCTCATGAGATTCTCCCCAGCTTGTCCTTGACTGGGTTTCAACTGTGTCATCATGGTTCCGGGCAGGGTTTAGTGCATGTGCACACAGATCAGGTGGGGTAGGGATTTCAGTCACCCTCTGAGGCCCAAATACGAACTAGTAATAAAGTCAGAGAAAAACATGTTAGAATACGAAAATAAATGAATTCACTGTATACCACTTATCAGTTACTCTAATCTCACTTACTTATATAATAATCTTTCACATTAGCAATTAGTAGAACTTGCAAGGTTTAGTTTAAGCAGTAGCAAGCACATTAACATGTGAGTTTCAAGCGGCCATTTTAAACTCTATTGCGCAGCTGCAAAAGATTCCCTCCAAGCATAGAAAACGTCATACTACGTAGATGCAGTTGACGCATGCGTAGTGAAATTCCCACGTTTTGACGGCCATTTTAAGACACTCAGGTTACTGGTTAGTAATACACATAGGAGAGCTTCCCCTAGATATGATGTATTGTGTGTAATGCAATATTAGTATTTACAAACAGGTTGATTAAAGTGTTACGCGTTATTTGAGAGGATTGCATCCGAGCAAGTTTCTTCTTTACGAAACCTTGCTCCATCAATCCCCTCTCTGATGTAAGATTTTATGCTGTCACCAATTTTCTACTACTAATTCAGATACCAACTTTAGCACTTTTCCATTTCTATTTCTTTGTCAACTCTTTCATTTCTTTTCTCTTTTGTTTTGTAAACCCCTTATTCTTTTGTAAAAATCTCCCTTTATTTCTTCCAGCTGGATTTCTTCATATTTTCTCTTCTTTCCCTTTTCATTCACTCCATACTCCTTTCTTTTCTTGCAGCATTTGTGCCAAAACATAATTGCTAAAGCTAATAATGTTATTCCCATTATGGGCATTATTATTTGACCTAAGATTCCCTTTCCTATATTAGAAAACCAACTACCTATGGTTGAAATACTATTTGTTAATTTTTTGCATACACTGTCAACTTCCAGTGGTTTCAAATCTTCTTCTAATTTCGTAATATTTTTAATACATCCTCCAATTTCAACACTTTTATCAGGAATGTAAGTGCAACAATGTTGCGCTTTCAACATTTTACAGACTCCCCCCTCTTTTGCCAATAATATATCAAGAGCAAGTCGATTTTGCAAAACCATAGATCTGATCGCAACCAATTCTGTATTGATCATCAAGAACCCTCCAGCAGTGTCAGTAGATAACCGATCCTCTACTGTAGAAAGCTGACAAATTTTATGAGAATTCAGAAGTACTCCCACTGAAGGTATCAATGCACCGAAAATGTCACCTACTATTTCAGAAAAACTAGCTCTTTTTATACGTGTTAGTTCTTTTGCGTCTTCATTGCTTCCAGTGATTCTTTTCACATGATACACTTTTGGAAAAATTATTCCAAAATAGCAACTCCCGTACCAATTATCAGGCAATCTGAAATAAGTTTATTGCCACATACATAATGAATTCCAGGAAATACTGGATCTGTTCCACCTTTTAGTCCCCATCCCCCAATTATTAAGAAATTATGTTCGCATTCACTGAAACCAAGAAACACATTGTTGTATTCAGTCTTTAATCTATGGAGGCAGATCTTCCCTTTCTTTTCAAAGTCCAGGGACACAGCAGCATGAGTCTTGCCAGTTTTATAAATTTCATCTTTCTCAGCCCACTGAGGTATCTGTGGTTTCGGTTCAGAAGCCCTTCTCTGGAAGTCCTGTCTCCTTTGTTCAACTAAGTTTAAAAATACCTTTTCTTCTTCCTGTAATCTACATGTTAAATTGTGTTTGTGAGCTTCAGCTATATTAATTGTCTTAATTGTGAGTCTCTAGTACTAAGGACTGGGTTCATGCTCTTTCGCATAGGAACCGCGGAAAAAATCACGTCTACATTAGAATAATAATATTGCAGTTTTCCTGTTCTATAAAATAAACTTGCTAACACACTACAAGAAATACCATATGTTACTGGAATATGATGATATGTCACACCTTCTGCTACTGATGCTGGTAACTTAACACACACATAACAATCCCTAACTTCCATAGTGTCCACATATTACACTAGTAATTTTGCAAATACATTTAAAGCAGTGTCATTATCTGTCACAGTGTATGAAATGTCTAACTCATCTGGTGCATCTAAATCTACTTTGTTTCATCTTGTCTTATTCTCATCTGGTGCTTCTAAGGCTACCCCATTTATTTTAATGTTAGCTACTGTAGTGAAAGAGCCACTTTTGTAGTCTGGCACCCTATGATAATCTCCAACTACCACCATTTTAATTGATTCTAGTGTGTTATTTTACCCTAGCCTTAATGTAGGATGGTCCTGCATAGGCCTGTTTTTCTTCTGTTCTATAATCTTGTTTCTTTCAATGGGAGCTCTTACGGAGTGCAACAGTCTTGCCAAGAGCAGAGCGTGTGTGATGTGCATTTGAAGGCGTGCAGTTGTGCAGGAATGTGTATTGTATTGTGCACTGGTGAGAATTATGAGTTCTTACTATTGGCTTTGACATGGTTTAATGTCATTCTGTTTTCTGACTTTACCTTGCTTTATGGCAGTGCTTCCATCTTGCTTTGGGCCTTTCTGTGTGCATGGTCTAACTAACTCCATTTTCATGACTGAAGCTATTTTCTGTGCTTGCACATAGCTGCAAAGTGGGGAGGGCATGTTCTGCTCTTCCTCCTGTTTTTCGCACTTTATTGACTAGAGAAAACCGGTTCTTATCAGAGGAATGTACATGGTCCGTCTCGAAGCCATAGCAAAGGCCTGATCAACCGATGCCGTGGCCTTGGAGCAGACTGGTACGGGCTCTCATGAGAATGAGGGGGTGAGGCTTGCTAGAAGCTTCGTTATGTTTGGATTTGTATTAAAAAGGGGAGCCTCCACTGGTCTGGCGGGAGTTTGGGAGTTTGGATTCCGAGCGAGGGCAGACGTGTCTATCTCGCATTGAACCCTGATTGCTGAGCTCTGATCCCCGGCTGTGTGAAGACTTTCCCCGGCCAGAAGTGGTCAGTGTATGCATCAGGTGATGTATTGAGTTTTGTGGTTATTGCCATTGTGATGTGAGCCAGTGGCTGTGATCGTTTGAGGTGTTTTCTTTGTGGTGTGGGAGGTGCACATCCAAAGTGATCCTCTACTGTGTGTGTATATATATATATGTACTTTCCGAGGCCGTCCTGCAGGTTTGGAGGCTCCTTTGAAGTCGGAGGTCTTTTGGTGTGATTAATTCAGGAGCATGACCCGCTGCTCCCTACGCTAGAGGAGGATTTTCCTGGCAGTTCTAGAGGTGGAGGTGAGCAAGGGATACAGGAGAGGTGACACCTCATTCTGAATTTGTCTGGTTACTAGCGTATGGATACCATATCCTACAGTGGCAGCACTAATGGACTGGAAAACGTTTAATTTTGGAAGCACCGGATATGTACTGCAAACATGTATTTTAAGCCACTTTGGAATATATTTGTTAAAGCAACATGGTGTGACGAACTTCCAATGTGCTTCAATAACATGCAAAGAAGTTTACTAAAACGAAGCACTGAAGTGCATGTCAGACTGTTGAGGATTGCATTGTGACTCACCACGATCCACGGCAACAACTGGGTGCAATGTAAAGAGGATGATGCAGCACGAGTGAGCAGTGTTTGAAAAATGAATTATGCTTTATTCTAACGAAGCACTGTACTCCGTTTTTCATGTCTGTTAACATTTCATTGCATTCTGGGAAATGTAGAACTTTAAACAAAGCGAGTCACATGACAGCCTGATTGCATTTAAAAAGCAAGGTTTCATTGAAGCAAATGTTTTTCACCTGTGAGCAAGGCTCATGTTGGAGCCGAAACGTTAGGGAATCCATGTGCTGTCACTAGCACTTTGAATTAAACGCTATACTGTGCCAGACACTGGGCCTCGGAGTTTTCTTTGGTGTTTTTGCTGCTGGCAATTTACTGGGCGCTCCGTCCCTGTACTTTCCGAGGCCACCCTGCAGGGTTGGAGGCTCCTTTGAAGTCGGAGGTCTTTTGGTGTGATTAATTCAGGAGCATGACCCGCTGACCCCTACGCTAGAGGAGGATTTTCCTGGCAGTTCCAGAGGTGGAGGTGAGCAAGGGATACAGGAGAGGTGACACCTCATTCTGACTTTGTCTGGTTACTAGCGTATGGATACCATATCCTATATGCCAGCACTAATGGACTGGAAAACTTTTAATTTTGGAAGCACCGGATATGTACTGCAAACATGTATTTTAAGCCACTTTGGAATATATTTGTTAAACAACATGGAGTGACGAACTTCCAATGTGCTTCAATAACATGCAAAGAAGTTTACTAAAACGAAGCACTGAAGTGCATGTCAGACTGTTGAGGATTGCATTGTGACTCACCACGATCCACGGCAACAACTGGGTGCAATGTAAAGAGGATGATGCAGCACGAGTGAGCAGTGTTTGAAAAATGAATTATGCTTTATTCTAACGAAGCACTGTACTCCGTTTTTCATGTCTGTTAACATTTCATTGCATTCTGGGAAATGTAGGACTTTAAACAAAGCGAGTCACATGACAGCCTGATTGCATTTAAAAAGCAAGGTTTCATTGAAGCAAATGTTTTTCATCTGTGAGCAAGGCTCATGTTGGAGCTGAAACGTTAGGGAATCCATGTGCTGTCACTAGCACTTTGAATTAAACGCTATACTGTGCCAGACACTGAGCCTCAGAGTTTTCTTTGGTGTTTTTGCTGCTGACAATTTACTGGGCGCTTCGTCCCTGTACTTTCCGAGGCCACCCTGCAGGGTTGGAGGCTCCTTTGAAGTCGAAGGTCTTTTGGTGTGATATATATATATATATATAGATATATATATAGATATAAACATAGATATAGATATAGATATATAGATATATATTACCTACTGGCAGTCGCCAGTAGGTAGTTATAGTTAGGACCTAATTTCCATAGGAAATCCGCAACATTCTATTTGGAATAACGTTGGCGTCGATTGATGAATCTTCGCGAAATTTTCCAAACATTTGGCCAGCTCCGGTCCGCTCCTATCCTGAAAATGTCATGGTGATTCGTCAAGTGGGGGCCGAGAAAAAAGGGGGGTCCCAAAACGCGTTTTCCCCATGCATTTTCCCATAGGACCTGTTGACGCAGCTACAGCCCGAAGTGCTGAACGGAATTACGCCAAATTTGGCAAAGAGGTAGTCCTCAGTTCAGACTCGTGCCTTTTGCTTAAATGGTGTAACTCCGTTCAGTAGTTCCTGAGAAAATCAAAAGTAAAATCACATATATATCTGGGCGGAGCCTAACCACACATCTCATCGTGAGATCTGATTGGCTGTCAGCACTTCATCCAAGAAGTGTTGGCAGCCATCTTGGGACCAATATACATGATAGCACCGGATTAAAAAGCATTGCAGTTAATAGAAGGTTTTAAGACTTTAGTTACATTATAAATCATTTGTTGATGGTACCATACTCATTTTAGGAATTGTGGTGTGTTCTAAGGTGATTTTACTATGTGAAAAAGCCTTCTGCTGTAATATCATGAATCATGTTTGAGTGAAAACTATTTTTTCATGCTTTTCCCACAGAGGTTTGGAAGGTGATATATAAGCTAAACTGAGAGCATATTTTCTGTAAACTCACATTATCTTTCTCAGTCATGTGAGAATGAAGTCTGACATTCTCAGTAAAACATGTACATCCAACAAGGGCAGAGACTGTCAGTTGATTCCTTTGTGTTCTACTGCAGCTTCCCAGAGTATTCTAAAGAACAACTAGAGTGCTAACAGTCCTACTTATGACAAACGTATGGCACACCTGAAGCCATCTTGGTTGGAATAAAGTGGTAACTCTTAAAACATTTAATTTAAAAAGGAACAAAATGAGGGGGTTCTTTTTGCCTTAGAAAGTATGATTAGTGCTGCAGAAAGAAAAATTAGGGCACATTTTGAGTGACTTCTCAAATCCTCTTCTATTTCATTAAAAAATTCTGACATGCAGACTGAAACATGCACTTTCAATACCAGCAGCAGACTTCCCTGGTGAGCAGTAGCTTTACAACAGTGATCTAATAAGCAACTAGAGTGCTAACATTCTAAATTTATGGCAAATGTGTGACACATCTGAATGCCTTCTTGATGGAACCAAAGTAAAAAACTGAAAGTATTTCCTACTGAGGAGACTGCAGTAAATGAGGAACTTAGGAAACTTCATAACAAATAAATCTCCCAAGATGGCCACCAGAGACAAAAGAGCCCAAATGTAGCCCAAATATCACCCAGATGTAGCCCAAGTATAGCCCAATGACAGAATGTCCCAGAGTGTTCTAACGAACAACTAGAGTGCTAACAGTCTTACTTACGACAAAAGTATGGCACACCTGAAGCCATCTTTTTTTTTTTTTAAGTTCAAAAGGTTTTTATTGAATAAGTAAAGGTGTCAATACATGAGTAAGAATACAAACATATCTTCAAATAGAGGAGAAAGGTAAAACATGGTGATGAAAATATACAATTGATCAGAGGATAACAAAAGTTTGAGGCTAAATAACAAAAAACAGCATTGGTAATAATGAGCAATAAAGTAACTTATATAGAGAGAATAGTGCAAATGAAAAGCAATGTCACTCAAGGAGGCTTAGAGACCTCTTGCTGAATAGGTGATACATGAGAGGAGCGTTTAGCACAGGTATCTAGGTACAAGGTTATAGGAAGCCATAAATCATGTCGTCTAGCAGCTAAACTGAGGGGGTGCACAAAAACAGTATCTAGCCTGTGATTATAACAAACATTGTACCACCATGCTTTAAAAGAAATATTCGTAAAGTTTTTCCAGTTGATGGTGATTTGCTGGAAAGCAACAGCTAACAACAAATCAACAATTTGCGTGTTAAGATCAGTGTCATCCCAACAAGGAGAAAGGCTTCCTAAAAAAATATTGACAAAAGAGAAGGGGGATGTAGTGTGGAATATGGCATTGATTTGGGCCCAGACTAGTGTCCAGAAATCTTGCGTGAAAGTGCAAGAGAAAAGCATGTGAAAAAGAGTGGCGTTAGGAGCAGAACAGGACCAACAGAGATCTGGTGTAGAAGAAAATCTCTTATTCAACACCTGGGGAGAAAAAAGAAGTCTGTTGTATATGAAGAAAAGAGTTTGTGTAAGGGAAGCAGCTCTAGAAGTCTTGCGAAGTTTGGTCCATAATTTATCCCAAAGGGAGGTGGGCCAAGAAATGGCAAGGTCAGATTCCCACTGTTCCTCAACTTTGGATTTTGGTCTAGGTGTGAGGATTGTATGAAGTGAGTGGTATAATGAGGAGGCTGTAGGGTGAGTACGCAAGAAGGAATGAAGCTGTGAGGTAGGATTGGGAGGGTGAGGATGCACGCAGGGGTTAGAGAGAAGAGCATAAGTGGACATGACTGCATTTTTAAGCGCAAGATACTTGCAGGCAAAAGAACGGGGAAGATGAAAGTGTTGGCTGAGAACGGAGAAGGATAAGAATTCAGAATTAGAGAAGAGTTGAGATACCCAGATTAAACCCCTCTGTCTCCAGGTTTTCCAGTAAAAGGGCTTGCGATTGATGGTTATACTGTTGTTGTGCCAGATAGTAGAGTTAAGAAACTCTGTTACAGAGGAAGGGGGGCCTGGGGAGGTGGAGAGAAGCAGCTTGGCTCTAAACTTATGGATAGGAATGGAGGAAAAGTGAGGCTTACGAGAGAATGAGAGGTATTCAGCAAAAGTGAAGGGGGATAAGGAAAGTCGCTCAATGATAACCCATAAGGGGGACGGCTCGGCAGGGTCTTGCAGCCAATGGGAAGCTTGCCGCAGAAGGAATGCCTTGTGGTAAGCGGGAAAATTCGGAAAGTTAACTCCACCCTCAGACTTGGGGAGTTGCAATCTGAGCAGGGACATACGTGGTTTTTTGCCGGACCAGAGAAAGGAAGAGAGAATAGTGTTAATTTTCTTAAAGAACTTAGCAGGGATAGGAATTGGGATGTTGGAGATGGTGTAGAGGACTAACGGGGATAGCATCATTTTAATCGTATCAAGACGACCCCACCAGGAGAGGTATAATGGGTGCCATCTGGAAGTGAGGTCGGATAATTTCTGGATGCATTTATTGAGGCACAGCGAAACAGTGTCAGAAAGGGAGGAAGTAATGTGTAAACCTAGATATTTGATGTGTGAGGGGCTCCAAGTAAAATTGGACGCCATAAAGTCCGGTTTAAAAGTGAACTTAGTAAGGGGTAAAATCTCACACTTGTCATTGTTTAGCTTGTAACCTGAGATCTGAGAGTAATCATGGACTTCAGTTAGAAATGCGGGAATGGAAGTCGTGGGGTTAGACATGAATAATAAAATATCGTCTGCGTAGGCAGCAAGTTTAATGTTAGTGTGGGAAACTTGGAAACCGTGTAAGTTGGGATTCTGACGAAGCTTTGAAAGAAAAGGTTCCAGGGCCAAATTAAAAAGAAAAGGGGAAAGAGGGCATCCCTGACGAACGCCCCTACCTAGATTGAAAAAAGAGGAAACTAGACCGTTGGCGCAAACCGCCGCTCTAGGGCTGGAGTAAAGGAAGGAGATAAAAGAGATGAAACGTGGGCCAAATCCAAACCATTTAAGGGCGGAGAAAAGAAAAGTCCACTCCACCCTATCAAACGCTTTTTCTGCATCTAGGGCAATGGCTGCTAGTGAATGATGGAACTGTGGAGATTTAGAAAGGACATTAAACAAAAGTCTGGTGTTATCTGTGATGAAGCGACCTTTGACGAAGCCAGATTGTTCAGGGCCTAGCAACTCGGGAAGATAGGGGTCCAATCTAATGGCGAGAGATTTGGCATACAATTTATAATCAATGTTGACCAAAGAAATTGGTCTGTAATTCTTACAGTGCTGGGTGTCTTTGCCTTCTTTGGGGATGATACAAATGTGGGCGTCTGAGAATGTACCTGAGGAAGAGCCATTTAATATGAAGGAATCAATAAGGGAGTGGAGTCTGGGTAACAACAATTTGGAGAAATGCAGATAAAATTCAACTGTGAATCCGTCTGGCCCAGGGGCCTTGTCCCTCTTGAGTGACTGAAGTGCTGTAAGTAATTCATCGCTGGAGATTGGTGATTCAAGGGCGGATAAATCAACAGGGAAATTGGAAGGTGGTTGGATGGTGGCAAAGAAAGTAGCAAGAGAATGAGCAGTGGGGTGCGTCTCAGAAGAATAGAGTTTGGAATAAAACTGGGAGAATTGCTCTAAAATATCAACATCTGTATGCTTTAAAACATAATTAACATCGTAGACAGATTCAATATTCAGTTTGTTTTGTTTGACTTTGGCTAAGACCTTCCCCGCCTTATTTTTACCTCCATAGAATTTAGAACTGGATTTCAACAAATACAATGAAGCATCCTCAGTGGATTGTTTGTTGTATTGCATCTTAGCAGCAATGAGAGCAGTCAAACTTTCTTTCGAGTGGGATGTATAGAAGGAATGCTCTAACTTTTTAATCGTGCAAAGGAGGTCACTGGTGCGTTTACGAGCATTCTTGGGTTTAGTAGCTACAAAGCTGATAATAAAACCTCTGGCTGCTGCTTTATAGGCATCCCAGACAACGTGGATAGGCATAGTGGGTGTGTCATTAATGGTGAAAAATTCTGTGGTGAAGTCTACAAAGGAGGCGGAGAATTTGGGATCGAGGAGTAAGGTGTTGTTGAAGCGCCATCTCTTTGGTCCAGTGGACTTGGGTAAAATATCAATGTTTATCGAAACGGGGGCATGATCAGAAAACAAGATGGGGCCTATGTCAGCGTGGGTGAGGGATTGGGACACATGGTGGGAGAGGAAAACATAATCAATACGTGACTGGGAGTGGTGAGACGGGGAATAGAAGGTGAATTCTTTAGAGGTAGGATTGCAGAGACGCCAGGCGTCAATGAGCTTCTGTTGGGATATCGCTTGAGTGAAAAGCTTGTGAGATTTATTAGGGATAAAAGGTGCCTTGGAGTTTCTGTCTAAAAAAGGATCAAGGGGTAGGTTACAATCACCTGCTAAAACAAAATTATCATCAATATATTCAGTAATACGGGAGGCCATTGCGCGCCAAAAAACCTGATCACCACCAGTAGGGGCGTAGATATTAAGGAGGGAGAGAGGGACGCCTTTTGAGGAGAGTTTGACGTACAACCATCTACCTTCAGGGTCTGATTCAGAAGCTAAGAGCAAATGAGCAAGAGATTTGCGAACCAGTACAACCACACCATTTCTCTTGCCATCACCCGGAGATGAAAATACAGCACCCACCCAGCCTCTCTTAAGTTTAGCAGCTTCATCGTCAGACAGATGTGTTTCTTGTAAAAAGGCAATATCTACATTTAATTTGGCTAAATGAGAGAGAATTTTTTGTCTCTTGATAGGAGAATGCAGACCTTTAACATTCCAGGATATAATTCGAACTGACATTAAGGATTAATCAAAAAGTGGGTAAATTGGAGAGTATGACAGCAAGGAAATGCCTCATAGCGAGCAGGGGCACAAGAAAGAAAAAGAATGAGGTGAGAACTGACGTGATGAAGTAAGGAAAGAAGAAAAAATGAGAGAAGAACCAGTGAAGCCATAAATATAGGGGAGAGCCAAGAAAATAGAAAGAATGGTAAGAAGATACAATAATTCTGAGAAATAGTGGTAAATAAGATCCAAGGGAGAATCAAATAGGTAAAGGGAGATGGATACGAGCAAGAGAGCCAGTATGCAATGGGGAGAAGAAGGAGTGACGAAAGAGAATTGGAGGAGAGCCAAGGAAAAGGTAACAACACCAATAAATCTGAAAGTAACGAGGGAAGAGGTAAGATAAGAAGATATATAACATAGCAAAACAGGATAAATAAGGAATAAAGGGTACTTACGAGGGGTAGCAGGGGAAAAATACAATCAGGAACTGGGGACAAGCGGAAACACACGTGGAGATGAAGGGAGGGAGGTAGGGCCAACTGGGAGAGGCAAGGCATTCGGGGTGAGTGAGACGTCCGACCAGAGATAACACAACGGAACGCAAAACAATGATCTGTGAGGGGAGAAAAAGAACATGGTTAGAAACTCGAATACAACAAAGATAAGAAACAAACATGTGGCCAACTGAGGAGCCAGAACAACATTATCAGATGAAAAAATGAAAAATATAATCTTAACTAGAAGTCGTACAATCTGAAGAACCTGCAAAAAAAAAAAATTAATGGATTAAAGCAGAACGAATTAGAGAGTCAAATTGCAACCACAAAAACAAGTCATGGTGGGTGGGAAGAGGGACCAGCTATCTCCATGTCAGATTGACCACAGGAGTTCAGGAAACTTCGAAGTCGTGCAGGATCTTCATATGTCGTAGTCTTATTATTATGAGTGACCTTAAATAGACAAGGATGAAAAAGTCCATATCTGGCACCAATGGAGCGAAGGTCAGGTCTCATATCTAGGAAGGCCTTGCGACGAGTTGCAGTGGTCCTGGCATAATCCTGCGCAAAGAACAAAGTGGAGCCTGACCATGTGAGGCGAGGAGAGGCTTTGGCGGCTAAGAGGACTTTCAGTAAGTCTGTGTACTCTAGAAAGTACATTATTACACCTCTAGGCTACGTTGACGTGGAAGGAGAGGAGGAAGCTCGACCAAGCCTGTGGGCACGTTGGATATTCAGTGAAGTGTCATCAGGTAGGTGAAGAAGCTTCGGGAGAAAGGACTTGAAAAAACTGATGGGATCATTTCCTTCACAACCCTCCACCAAGCCATAAAGACGGAGATTATTACGTCTGTTGCGATTTTCAAGGTCCTCCACCTGCTTCTGAAGAGAGGAAATCTGCGTGTGCATGTGGGAGATCTTGGACGCGGATTCCTGAAGAGAGGACACGTCGCGCTCCACCAACGACACTCTTTCGTCCATCGAAGACCAATTGTCAGTGAGAATCTGCAATTTAGGATTCGTCTCCTCCATGTAAGGGCGCAGGGCCCGTATCTCTTCGAGGATTAGCTCCATTGAGATGGGCGAGGAGGACTTAGGAGGCGAAGGCGGGTCTTTCTTTAACCTCTTAGAGTTCACTTTTGCCGAAGGCTGTGAGGAGATGTCCGCAGTTGATGTCATCTCGGTTGAAGATAAGGACTGGGAAGCTTCCAAATGAGCCAGTGCCGTGAATAATTTGGAATTTTTAATATAACTACGTTTTTGAACTTGACTGGAGCAATGCGCCATCAGCACGTTAATGGAACGTGAGGTCAAAAAAAAAAAAAAAGAAAAAATATCTTATTGCCCAGCTGGAAAAGGACCAGGGAGCAAATTAAGAAAAGGAAGGAAAATGCCAGGCCACAGAATTGGAGTCAAAAATGTTGGAGGCTAGAGTCATAAAGATGGCCGCCGTATATGACGAAAATTGAAAATTCCAGTCAGCTGAAAAAGGCAGCGAAAATAATCATAGTTGGATATAGAAGAGAAAAGTCACCTTAGAGTGCAGGTTATCCGCATCTGTGCTTCAGGAGGTGCTGGGGACAGTAGTAAAAGCGTGAGGCGTCCAGGGGATCCATGCGCGGTAAGGCGCGCTGCTGAGGCGATCACAGGCGAGAGTAAACAAGATGGCGGCCGCGGCCGATAACGAGCCGCGACCGAAAATAAAATGGGCTGCCAGTCCTAAAATAACTGTGCCTCAGCGCCGAAAAAGGATTAAAAATGATCCTGGCATGATCCGACAGGGAAGACTTCCCTTTGTTGGTGGAAATTGAGGCGCGAACCGCCGGTAGACCCTGGTGTGGACGGAGCTCCTAGCCGAACGCCGCCATCTCCTTCGGGCGCCAAGCCACGCCCCCACCTGAAGCCATCTTGATTGGAATAAAGTGGTAACACTTAAAACATTTAATTTACAAAGTAACGAAATGAGGGGGTTCATTTTGCCATAGAAATTATGATTAGTTCTGCAGAAAGAAAAATTAGGGCACATTTTGACTTCTCAAATCCTCTTCTATTTCATAAAAAAATTCTGAAATGCAGACTGAAACATGCACTTTGAATACCAGCAGCAGACATCCCTGGTGAGCAGTAGTTTTGCTACAGTGATCTAATGAGCAACTAGAGTGCTAACATTCAGAATTTATGGCAAATGTGTGACACATCTGAATGCCTTCTTGATGGAACCAAAATAAAAAACTGAAAGTATTCCCACTGAGGAGACTGCAGTAAATGAGGAAATTAGGAAACTTCATAACAAATAAATCTCCCAAGATGGCCACCAGAGACAAAAGAGCCCAAATGTAGCCCAAATATCACCCAGATGTAGCCCAAGTATAGCCCAATGACAGAATGTCCCAGAGTGTTCTTAAGAACAACTAGAGCGCTTACTGTCTCTCCTTTGACAAAAGTATGGCACACCTGAAGCCATCTTGTATTGGAATAAACTGGTAACACTTAAACATTTAATTTAAAAAGGATCCCAATGAGGGGGTTCATTTTGCCATAGAAATTATGATTAGTGCTGAAGAAAGAAAAATTAGGGCACATTTTGAGTGACTTCTCAAATCCTCTTCTATTTCATTAAAAAAGTCTGATATGCAGCCTGAAACATGCACTTTTAATACCAGCAGCAGACTTCCGTGGTGAGCAGTAGCTTTACTACAGTGATCTAATGAACAACTCGAGTGCTAACATTCAGAATTTATGGCAAATGTGTGACATATCTGAATAACTCTTGATGGAATCAAAGTAAAAAACTGAAAGCATTTCCTTCTGAGGAGACTGCAGTAAATGAGGAACTTAGGAAACTTCATAACAAATAAATCTCCCAAGATGGCCACCAGAGACAAAAGAGCCCAAATGCAGCACAAATATCACCCAGATGTAGCCCACATGTAGCCCAATGACAGAAGTGTGCAAAACACTTATTTTTTGTATATTTGCAGTTTTATATAGTCCAGACTTGTCAGGTATTGGAGTGCTTTACATGAGCATTGGTTACATCACACAAGATCAAATTCATTTTGGTTGTAGACATGGGGAGATTAAGTGATTTGACTAGAATCACAGAATGTTGAGCTGAAGCAGAAACTCCAGCCTGGTTCCCCAGTTGCAAAGTCTGCAGCTCTGGAAGTAACACCACATCCTCTCCCTTAGGTGCAACATTTAATCAAGTGGTCAACTGGATAAAAAAACATAAAGATTACAAATAATTTAAAAGTTCTTTGTCGCTATTTGAAAACTCAGAAAATATGTCCTCATTTTAGTTTTTTAGAGCACTAACCATAATTTTGATGCAAATAAGACCCTCTCATATATGTAATTTCTAAAGGAAATACTCTAGGTATTACAGGTTTGATTACATGAAGATGACGTCAGGCGTTCCACACTTTTGTAATAAATATAGAATGTTAGCAATCTAGTTGTTCATTGGGATACTGTTGAGAGGCAGAGGCCAGGAGCACGGACTCTGAAAATTGAAGGCAGGTAGGAGAGTGCAGATGCAACAATTTGACCACACTGGGCAGGCAGGAAGGGCAGTGGCAGCACAACAGACTATGGAGGGCAGTGGTAAGGGGGGCAGGGGCAACAAACCAACAATACAGGACTGGCAAGAGAGGCTGTGGCAATATAATAGACCATTGTGGGAAGAAGGAAGAGGCAGTGGTAGTACAACCATACATGCCAACAGACCCGTTTCAGCCAGGAAACGTCCAATGTTTTTAAGCTCAAATGGTCTTTATTTGATCTGTCTCCTATCTACAATCTCCTCTTTTTCAATGTAACTCAAAGGGGAAAATCAATACCTCAGTTTTTTTTCAAAATCTCCCTCTTACCAAGTTCAAAATGTTCGCAAGTATGGTACATTGGATCATGGTAGGCAGGAGGAATTGGGGTAGGGACATGGACTCTGATAACAGAGGACAGGAGGGACATGGAGAGGTGCACCAAACTGACCCTACAGGGCAGGCATCAGGGTTTCCAGCAGCACAATACACCACACAGCGCATGCGGGACGGGAGTGCAGCACAACAATCCATAGAAAGCAATAGCGAGGGGACAGGACCATGCACATGGACAACAGAGAACCGAGGGGAAAGAGGCAATGGTAGCTAGCTGACCATAATGGACAGACAGGAGAGAAAGCTGCAGCATAACAGACCATAAAGAGCAGGAGGGACAGATCAGGGGCATTACAATGGAACAGACAAGCCAGGAGGGGGGGGAATAGGGTTCTGCACACGGAAACAGAGGGCTGGGGGCAAGGGGGCAGGGCAGGAGCAGCAAGATGACCATGGAGGTCAGGCAGGATGGGCACTGGAAACAAGAGACACCATGGAGACCAACAATGACACTATGATGGCATACACACAGACCATGGAGGGAAGGTGGGAGGGGGTCAGGGGCAGCTAGCTGACCACACAGGGAAGGTGGGAGGGGCCATTGCAGCACAGAAGACCATGCATGGCAAGCGGGAGGGTTAGTGGCAGCACAATGGCTATAATGGGCAAGAAGGAGGGTGCAGGGGCATGCACAAAGGACCATGGAGGATAGAAGGGAGGGTCAGGACCTGGGCACACACAAGAGAGTTCAGGGGAAGGGGCCTCACAACAGACCGCGCGGGGCAGGCAGGAGGAGCAGTTGCAGCACAACAGACCAGGGAGGGCAGAAGGGTGTGGCAGTAAAATGGACCATGGAGGACAGGAGGAAGGGGATAGGGGCATGGCATGTGGACAGGCAGGGTGGAGGTGGCAGGGACAGGTTACAGTCATCTGACAATGCTAGGCAGGTGGGAGGGGAGTGGCAGCTCAACAGAACACTCAGAGTAGATAGGAGTGGCAGGTCCATGGAACATGGTGAGCAAAAAGGATGCAGCAGGGGCATGGACATAGACATCGGAGGGCAGGGGGAAGGAGAATAGGGGCAGCAAGCTAAGCACAGAGGCTAAGCAGGAGGTCAATGATGGGCCATAGAATTGGGCAATGGAGGGCAGGAGGAGTGGACTGGTACATCATGCTAAATGGAGGGCAGTGGCAGCACATCAGACCATGCATGGCAGGAGGGAGGAGGCGAGTCCATGGATTCAGACAACAGAGGATAGGGAGGAGGTGGATGGGGCAACAAGCTAACTGTTCAGAGAAGGTGGGTATTAGGAACTTTATTGTTTTTAAAATGTGTGTCTGTGCGAACTACTTAAAATATGAACAAGTATGCAGCATAATCTCACTTTTATTCAGGAAGAAGAGGACGTTTGTGACTGTGACTCCGGGCTCACTTGGCAGAAACACCCCCTGACCCTCCACCCCCCATCGCAAAATGTAATGCCCGTGAAAAGGGTAGGTGGACGCAGTGTTATATAGAACATAGTCCTGAGAGCACGATTGAAAATGAAAACTAGATATAGTATATGGTATAAACTATGCACCAAAAAGTGTGATATAAGATGAACCGGGGCGTGAAATATAATATGCAATACATTGTGCGCAATGACAGATTCATTGGAGAGCGTGAGATAGCACAGGCACTAGCGCGTGCTATGCGATATTCGCCTTGGAGTGTAATATGCACAGGGCAGTGTTGTGTAACCTAACTAGTCTCTAAAGTTGTAATATAAAATATGTGCTGGGGAGTGTAACGTTGTATATGCACTGTGACAAAGATATGGATCCCAGATTGTAATATGTATGGCATAGCGCTGTGCGTTATAACATAGGCATCGAGGAAGGCACGTTAGATGGGGCAATATAACCCGTGCGAAGGCAAGTGTGGCATGACATATTCACAGGGTGGTGTTACAGTGCACATGGGCTAGAGACGCACTAGCTGGTGGAATACAACACAGAGGCGTGAGGCACTCGGCGGGCACTGATGGGTGTAACACAGCATTGGGCTTAGTCAGGAGCACGCTGTGACTCTCAAGTGAGGTTCGTCTCCTTTCCAGAGAGTAAAATAAAAAGTATTACACATCCGGCGGTGGTATTAACCGTGAGGGGGGTTTCTTGCATAGTTTGGTCACATTTTTGTTGAATCCCCTTTGAATGGCTTGGTGTGCGTGTGTATTAAATGTGCCCGTCAATAGCTACCCATGTTTGTATAAATAAACGACAAGGGTGTCTACTTGGAGAGTACCCACCGGCAGGGGCGCTGGGATTAGGCACGGTAGGGCGTCAGACACGTCAGAGCTTCACTAGCGGTGTAAATACATTCCATGTGGATTCATTCTATGCATAGTCGCCTTTTAATGAATATCACGCAAATCGTCATGGTGATAGGTACATACGGTTTGTCCAGCATGTCCTAGGTTTTTCTATAAATGTATTTTTATAAAAAATAATGAAAAACAAAGGCTGGCACCGGGGGATGGGGTCCCCAGGGCCATAAGTGGCCTGAGGAGGGGGGCAACGCAGCCCCCTCCTAACGAATTAAAAAACAAAAAAGGCCATGACCCAGGGGATGGGGTCCCCGGGGCCGATTAGGGCCTTGGCAGGGCCAAATTTATTTTTTCAACAAAAAAAATTAGGGTGCAGGCCCTGGGGGATAGGGTCCCCAGGGCCAGTAAATTAGAAAAAGAAGGGGGGCTACACAGCCCTCCTCCTTAAAAAAACAAATAAAAGACCGGCATCGCGCCGGAGGCCACGAACCCTCCTTGCAGCACTCTGCAAACGCGTGGCCTGGCCAGTTGTAAGTTGGGGAATTAATTCCCCTTCAATACTGAGGGTCCCTGAGGGCCAACTAGCCCAACAGGTATCTCCATTATGCGCCAGGGAGCTGCGTTGCAGACAGGTATTCTGAGGCCACGCCCCTTTTTACACCTCTATGCAACACAGCTCTGTGGTGCTTACTGGAGGTACCTAGTGGGCTAGTTTGACCCTAGGGACCCTTAGGATTCAAGGGGACTTAATCTCTCAACTTAGAATGGCCACAGTGGTGAATGGAGGGGACGGGCCTGAGGTGACGTGTGCAAACTCGCCCTGTGGCGCGTTTTAAGTTGGGTAAATAATTCCCTTTCAATCCTGAGGGACACTGGGGGCCAACTAGCCCACCAGGTGCTTCCAGTAAGCGCCACTGCTCTGCATTGCAGAGAGGTGGTGCAGGCCATGCCCCTTTTTACACCTCTCTGCAATGGCGCTTACTGGGCGTACCTAGTGAGCTATTTTGCCCCTAGGGATCCTCAGGATTCAGGGGGACTTCATCTCCCAACTTAAAAAACGGCCACAGGGCGTGTTTACATAGTGGGGAAGGGAGGGGACGGGGCCTGAGGTGACGTGTGCAAACACGCCCTATGGCACGTTTTAGGTTGGGGAAATAATTCCCCTTCAATCCTGAGGGCCCCTGGGGGCTAACTAGCCCACCAGGTGCTTCCAGTAAGCGCCACTAAGCTGCGTTGCAGAGAGGTGGTCCAGGCCGTGCCACTCTTTACACCTCTCTGCAACTCAGCTCTGTGGCGCTTACTGGAGGTACCTAGTGGGCTAGTTGGACCCTAGGGACCCTCAGGATTCAAATGAACTTAATCTCCCAACTAAAAACGGCCACAGGGCATGTTTACACAGTGGTGAAGGGAGGAGACGGGGCCTGAGTTAACGTGTGCAAACAAGCCCTGTGGCGCGTTTTAAGTTGGGTAAATAATTCCCTTTCAATCCTGAGGGACACTGGGGGCCAACTAGCCCACCAGGTGCTTCCAGTAAGCGCCACTGCTCTGCATTGCAGAGAGGTGGTGCAGGCCATGCCCCTTTTTACACCTCTCTGCAATGGCGCTTACTGGGCGTACCTAGTGAGCTATTTTGCCCCTAGGGATCCTCAGGATTCAGGGGGACTTCATCTCCCAACTTAAAAAACGGCCACAGGGCGTGTTTACATAGTGGGGAAGGGAGGGGACGGGGCCTGAGGTGACGTGTGCAAACACGCCCTATGGCACGTTTTAGGTTGGGGAAATAATTCCCCTTCAATCCTGAGGGCCCCTGGGGGCTAACTAGCCCACCAGGTGCTTCCAGTAAGCGCCACTAAGCTGCGTTGCAGAGAGGTGGTCCAGGCCGTGCCACTCTTTACACCTCTCTGCAACTCAGCTCTGTGGCGCTTACTGGAGGTACCTAGTGGGCTAGTTGGACCCTAGGGACCCTCAGGATTCAAATGAACTTAATCTCCCAACTAAAAACGGCCACAGGGCATGTTTACACAGTGGTGAAGGGAGGAGACGGGGCCTGAGTTAACGTGTGCAAACAAGCCCTGTGGCGCGTTTTAAGTTGGGGAAATAATTCCCCTTCAATCCTCAGGGACCCTGGGGGCCAACTAGCCCACCAGGTGCTTCCAGTAAGCGCCACTGCGCTACGTTGCAGAGAGGTGGTCTAGGCCGTGCCCCTTTTTACATCTCTCTGCAACGCAGCTCTGTGGCGCTTACTGGAGGTACCTAGTGGTCTAGTTGGACACTAGGGACCCTCAGGATTCAATGGGACTTAATCTCCCAACTTAAAACGGCCACAGGGCGTGTTTACACAGTGGGGAAGTGAGGGGACGGGGCCTGAGGTGACGTGTGCAAACACGCCTTGTGGCGCGTTTTAAGAGGTAGTTTTAATCCCCTGCCCTATTATTTACTAGGGGCTTACAGAGGAGGTCATGCTGATCACAGGGGGACCCCAACACATAGTGTTCCCTAGTCTATGTAGGTGTTTTCACTGTATTCTGAGTGTCTTTTAACATAGCACTGGCTCTAGGACTGGTTAGTCAGACTCAGTTAACACCAGTATCTGTCTGAAAAAGTTGAGGGTACAGGATGATTTTGCAACAAGGCTTCTTTCTGCTCTTCTGTTTGTTCTTTCTGCACGTTATCCTTCTTCCTGCACTTTTCTTCGTCTTTGAGGACTTCTGTTGCTTCTTTCTGCATTTCTTTTTTTTCTTTCTGTGCGTTTTTTCTTCTTTCTTCACATGTCCTATCTCTGTAGGCATAGTTAGAAATTAGCATTTAAAAAACCTTTGAAATTCACTGAAAAAACCATAGGTTTCAGGCACGTTATAGTTAGGAATTAGCATTTAAAAAACCTTAGAAATTCACTGAAAAAACCATAGGTTTCAGGGGCGTTATAGTTAGCTGGACTTTTCACTCGTACAAAACCATTGAAATTTCCCCGTTATAGTTAGTTCAGCTAACTATAACTCGCGCGCCCGCAATGCACTGCTGATGACGTCACATATTACATCACTCATGACATGGTCAGTGACATCACTCATGATATCACTGATGACATCTCAAATGACATCACTGATGACATCATCCTTGTGATAGAGTGGCAGACCTCCTCTCCTCCTAATATAACCTTTGATACACACATTCAAAAATAGAAACTAAAATTTTCAAAACAATGAACATACCAATATCAGTTACAACAACCTATTCAGTAATTCTAAGATCCACATACACATCCACTCATTCACCAACAGTCCTATACAGTCACTCATACATGTACTAACTCATCATATGTACTCATGCACCTATACATCCTGTTACACAACGCCACTCATCCATAGAGTTAGTCACACACATAGTCACTCATGCTAATAAAGAATCAAACATCCATTTACTTGCATATACAGTTATGCACACACCACCACACTTACTTCTACAGAAACTTACACATACTTACTCTCTTAAGCAATCACTTATAGAAACACATACTTATTCATACAGGAACTCTTTCAATCTCTCACTCTCACCTATACTCTAACTATGTAGTTACTCATAAAGACACTATTGAGGCAGTCATTCACTCACTAACACACCCATGCACACACTCATCCACCCATACAGTCCTGCACACATGCTGTCTTCAACACATACAAACAGTGAGTCACTCAATTATGCACCTATGCACTACGTAATACCCCCCACCGAACCATACAGACACTCAGACACTCATACTGATACTCAAAAAACCAACTAATAACCTATATAGACACTCATGTAGCTACTCACCAACCCATGCAGCCACATATACACAAAGTGAGAGACTGATACAGATATTTACATATTTAAACATTACTCACTAAGCCATGTATTCACTAAGATACACTTAATCAGTCAGTTATACAATCAATTTTTCAAAAACAAATCATCCATTTAGACACTTATATACCCATTTATTCTTCCATCGACCTTGAGATATACATATATAAAACACATGTAATTTTCAGAAAAACACACATTCACTGGATGATGTCATCAGTGATGTCATCAGTGATGTCATTTGAGATGTCATCAGTGATGTCATGAGTGATGTCACTGACCTTGTCATGAGTGATGTAATATGTGACGTCATCAGCAGTGCATTGCGGGCGCACGAGTTATAGTTAGCTGAACTAACTATAATGGGGGAATTTCAATGGTTTTGTACGAGTGAAAAGTCCAGCTAACTATAACGCCCCTGAAACCTATGGTTTTTTCAGTGAATTTCTAAGGTTTTTTAAATGCTAATTCCTAACTATAACGTGCCTGAAACCTATGGTTTTTTCCAGTGAATATAGATATATATATATCTATCTTTCTGATCTCTTGCAGGACATCCAGTGTATCTTATCTTATATCACTTATTGCTTGTTTATTAATCAGTATTATAGTTTGCTCAGTTATTGATTCATGCCTTTAGATTATAAGTTTGCAACATATATTTGAATCTTATGCATTTGGTATCTGAGACTGCCTTTGTTTAGAGAGTATTATGTAATAAACCCCAAGCCTTATTCTAAAAGTGATAGAGTCTTTGCATTTTGTTAAATAAAACCCATTTTCAAAAGGTGCTGTTTGTTTTGTGTTGATGTCTTGCTGTGCTAGGGGTGATAAGACATGCTCAAAAGTGTATATTATTCAAAGGTGCAGTGGTATATTTGCCTCCCGGGTTGGAGTGCAGTGATTGGGGGTGGCTTATTGGTGAGAAGCCATATTCAAAACAGCTACTCTCTCATGTGTGTGCGTGCTATTCTTTTCTACTGTATCCATTATAGAAGGAATGGCAACTGTTGGTGCTAACCAAATTATAAGTACTAAAAATATGCTCCATATACATATTCTACAACATTTCTTTACACAATTTTGTTTCGGTTTTCCAGCAGCTCTATTGTCAGCAGTTTTCTTTGGGATAAGAAGATTTTCTCTTCTTCAATTTGGAATTCTTAATCTGCAATGGTATTTTTGGGTAAACAATTTTTCTTTCAGGTTGGTCTCACTTCCTCGCCAATTTGCTCTGCATTTAATTCTTCATCACTTCCTTCATTTATTTCCAGATTCTCAAAGTCTTCAATAATAACATACGTCCATTCAGGACCTTTGAATTTATTGTTCAATATTTTTAATCTTGTGTTTCTTCGTTTGGAATCTTCATTTAATTGTTCAGTCTGACTGGATACCTCATTTACTTGATCCGGTTCCTTGTTTATTGTTTTGAGGCGGTATCTCTCTCTCACTAGGCCGATTATTGCCTTTTCGGACTCGTTTAGCTTGCACTGCCCTTTCACTTTCTTCTTGTGTTCTTTTGTTTTCATTAGTTTGTGGCACAACTTGGTTATTTTTGTTTTCGGAATCTCTCTCTATCTGACCTCGTCCAGGGCTTATTTCTTTAGTGTCATCTGCCTGGATGCGTTCTTCTTCATTAATCTGACTCTGTTCAGGTTTTATTTTAATTTGCTTCTCTTCTTCTTCCACCTGAGCTTGTTTTTCTTTTCCTGTCTGGTCCTGATCAGGTCTTACTGCACTTTGGCTTTCTACCGCTTGAACGTGTTCTTCTAAGTTCAGACTCAGGAGCTGTGGTTTCATTTTCTTCCGTCTGAATAGATTGTTCTCTCCTTGACTGGTCCTGCTCAGGTTCCCTAACTGTTGTATTTTCGTTCTTCTGCTCCTAACGGGTCCTCACTCTTCTCCTGACTAACTAATCTGGTTTGGCTTCTTGTTCTCACAATTACTTCAGGTATCTCTACTATTTGAATCCAATCATCCTGACTGGTGCTCGGTTGTTCTTTATCAGCTACTTCAGGATCTATTATTCTGGATCCTTCAGCTGTACAACCTTCAGCATCCCCAACTGCTTGAGTCAGTTGAGGTCCGTCTTCGTCAGGTGCTGGTACTCTTTTAGTATGACTTGCATGAATCGAATTAGACAAGCCGCACATTTTACTGCTGTCGTTGTGACTAATATAACCTGATGTGGTTTTTCCCACCTTGGTGCCAGGCACGATTCTCGAGTGTGATTCTTCACCACTACCCTGTCGCCGGGGTTCAGATCATGTGCTTGGTTCAGCTGCCTGGTGACTGCATCTTCTCCAACCTGGTGAGAGATAGAACACACTTGGTCAGCCAACTCTTTGCAATACTCTAGCACCAAATCATCAGATATATTCAACAGCTTGTGTCCTGGTATGCATGCTTGTCTCATTGCTCTTCCCATGAGTATTTCATGGGGACTCAATCCGGTATTCTTGTCTGGAATACTACTGAGTCCCATCAGAACAAGAGGTAAAGCATCAGGCCAGTCCAGTGGGGTGGATGCACACACTTTTCCCAATCTTGACTTAATTGTGCCATTTACTTGTTCTTCCACTCCAGAAGCCTCTGGGCGTTATGCGCAGTGCAGCTTTTGTTCAATTTTGAATGCTTCACAAATTAACCCAATCATTTCATTATTAAAATGAGACCCTCTGTCCAATTCAATAGTTACTAGAAAACCGAAACGAGGAATGAGTTCTCTCAATAGGAGTTTGGCCACTGTCAAGCTGTCGTTTCTTCGGGTTGGGTATGCTTCCACCCACTTTGAAAATAAACAAACTATGACAAGTACATATTTTAAACCTCGACAAACAGGCAACTGAATTAAATCTATTTGAAGTCTTACAAATGGACCTTCCGCCTTTCCAATTTATCCCTTACTGACTATGGTTTTCTTGCCTGGATTAATTTGTTGACATGTTAAGCATCTCAGGCAAAGACTCTCTGCGACATTCCTGAACTTTGCATTAAACCAATCTTGTCTGAAAAGTCTTATCATTGCATCTCTGCCTATATGGGTGTCTCCATGATACATCCTAGCCATGGGTGCAAGCATACAATCTGGCATTACTGGTCTGCCATCTAAGTAAACCCATACACCATCTTCTGCCCTTCTCTGACAACCAACTTTTTCCCACTCCTCTCTTTCTCTTGTTTCCACCTCATCTTGTAGTTCTCTTACTTTTTTCCATGTTTCTAATCCTGAAAGCAGCATAAGTTGGCAGCTGAATCCACATGTTTCAATTTTCTTGTTCACTGCCATTTTATATTTGGCACAGTGTGTGGCAACCTGGTCAGCATATTGGTTACCTGCCGTCACATGATCATTTCCTGACTGATGTGCAGCACACTTGACCACTGCCACTTCTTTTGGTAATTGTATTACCTCAAGCAATTCTTTCACAACATTTCCATTTCTAATGGAAGACCCTGAAGAAGTCAGGAAATCTCTCTGCATCCAGAGCTGGCCAAAGTCATGCACAACCCTGTAACCATACTGACTATCAGTGTAAATGGTTACTCTCCAATTTTTCCCATTTTTGCAAGCTTTAATTAAAGCTATCAATTCGGCTACTTGTGCAGACTTGACTCCTGGTAAATGGGATGCTTTGACTATTCCTGCCAATGTCCACACAGCATAAGCAGCACTTAGTCCACCTTCCTCATGGCGCATACACAAGCCAGCTACAAAGAGCTCATGGTCAGCATTCTCCAAGGGTTCTTCCTGTATGTCAGGACGAGGTTTGGTACTGAGTTCTGTCACGTCGAGACATTCATGTTCGACTTTATCTTTCACCTCTTCATTGTATGAATCTGGTAACAAGGTAGCTGGGTTAAGAACAGTAAATCTGACTATGGCCACGTTTTCTGTCCCTAATATAATTCTTTCATACTTTGTCATTCTACTAGGGGCAAGATACTGAGTTTGGGTTCTTGTTAAAAGAATTTCAACTGCATGTGGGACGTACACTTTTACAGGGTGTCTCATCACAATGGATTTGCTCTGTTCCAAACTCATGCACGTTGCAGCTACGGATGTTAGACAACCAAGCAATGCAGATGCTACAGGGTCCAAACTAGCAGAAAAATATGCCACCGGACGTCGCATTAGACCATGCCTCTGTGTTAAGACAGAGTGCACAATTATCTCTCTCACAACAGAACAGTGCAAATTCTTTCAAATAGTCAGGCATACCTAAAGCAGGTGCTTCACACAAGCATTTTTGTAATTTTACGAAGGCTTCCATGCTTTGAACATCCCACTCTATTGGGTCTTTTGCTCGCTTCTTTGTCATTTGTATCAGAGGTTTCGCTAATAGGGAAAACCCTACAATCCATTGTCTGCAAATCCTGCAACACCAAGAAACATCCTTATTTCTTTTTGGGTCTGTGGCAATTTCATTTGACTTATTATTTTTATTCTCTCAGAGATCACTTTTCTTAGTCCTCGTTGTATCTGATGTCCCAAATATTTACCTGTTGTTTGGCAAAATTGTAATTTCTCTGGGGACACTTTGGCTAGATGGTTCAATAAAGCAATGGAATCAGTAGCACAGTCATCCCTTGTTTTTGATGCAACCAACAGGTCATCAATAAACTGTACCAAGACGGACTCCCTAGACAACACTAATGTTTCGAGACATTTTTTCAATATTTGATTAAAAATTTAAGGACTTTCAGTATACCCTTTAGGAACGCAATTCCAAACATAAATATGATTCTCAAATTTGAAAGAAAATAAAAACTTACTATCAGGATTCAATGGAATAGAGAAAAAGGCATGGCACAAATCAATTACGGTAATCAATCCTGCCTTCCATGGTATCTGGTATAAAATCACGGCAGGGTTAGGTACTATAGGGCAACATGGCACAACAATCTTGTTTATCTTTCGTAAATCTTGTACTACCCTATATTTTTCGTTAGGTTTCTTGATGCCAATTATATGTGAATTACAAGGACTACTCATTATTTCTTTTAAAATGCCTTGTTCGACCATTCGATCAATTTCTGCTTCAACACCAGCTTTTACTTCGGGACTCATTTTGTATTGTCGAGTATTTGGGTAAACTGCACCTTCTTTCACCGTCACCTTCACGGGATCTACATTTTTCATTAATCCCACCTCTTTTCCTGTAAAATTCCACACTTCAGGATTTACTGTTGTTTTGACCTCATCTGGTAAGTCATCTTTGGTCATCACAGAATATAATTCATCAACTTCTGTTCCTTGTTTTGCTAGCATGATTTTGTACACTTTGTTCATCTGGAGTCTGAATAGCAACACCATCCGGTGTGAAAAATATGGTGCAATTCATTTTGCACAATAGATCCCTTCCTAATAAGTTCACAGGACTGGAGTCACACACTACGAACTTATGCATTTCTTTGAATTTGCCAATACATACCTCCATTGGTTTTGTAATAGGGGTCCTAATTTGTTTATTAGAAACGCCCACTACTTGGATCGCTTCTCCCGAGAGAGGTAGGTTTGGGATGTTTGCTGTTCTCACAGTAAAACAGGTAGCACCAGTGTCCAATAAAAAGGTTATTTCATTTCCTTCCACCATACCATCAATATATGGACCTGACTCATCTACCGGCAAGGATGCGCCAAGTATGCACTCCTCTTCCTCCCCCCTCAGGCACCCTCATAAGGTGCTGCCATCAAAATAAGAATCCTGCAAAAGAAATTGTGATGTTACAAAATTTTTCTTACCACTTCCTTCTTGAATTCCCGTGTCTGTACTGTACTTGGCTTGACTCATAAAATCTGGCATAGAGGCAGGTGGCAATTGACTCTGTAGGTTTACAACCTGCTGCGGTTGACTCACCTCATTCTGCGTCTGTGGATTTAAATTTTGATTTGGGCCATTATTATTCTGTATTTTTACACTCGTTTTTCCAATGCCCCAATTTTCCGCACCCATGACAGGGAAACTTTTTCTTTGCCTCTTCTCTGCTCAATCGCCCTTTTGGTTTACCCCCATTATTCTCACCATGACCTTGCCCCCTTCCTGTATTTCCTGCCAGATTCTGTAGTTGGAGTTCTTGGTGTTCTGCTAATTTCACTTGAGCCCACATCGCTTTTTCCTCTAAATTCTTTTGTCTATTGTCAATTTTATCTCCACAATACTATGCATATTTTCAAGTCAAGTCAAAGTGGCTTTATTTCGATATGAAAATATCTTTAAAAGTATTACAGAAATAAAAACACAACAAAGTTAATTAAAATCTATAAAAGCATGAACAATAAGTGGCTAAAAAAGGTCAAGTCACAAAGACCATAATTAAACAATTAGTAAAAGCCATTTTGTCCTAATAAGCCACGCCCAGCTTAAGTATTTGGCTAAGCCACAAACATACAGCGGCCGAGTATCTGAGCTCAAAATTCGCAGGGCCACGCTGCATTGTCGAGTACCCAACTCCCTGCACAGTGGCTTTAGCCACCTGGAGCGGGGCACTTTGTAGGCAGGGCATACAAACAGAAAATGGGGGATCGATTCTATCTTCAGTGGGCAAAAAGGACAATAGGGTATAGTTTGGGCCGGAGGTTTCCACCGGGCGGTCAATGATCTCACCGGCAACACACCAATTCTGAACTTAAAAAACAGAGCTCTGTCCCTGGGAATTGTAATGAGGTCCAAGTAAAGTTCCCGAACTGCCACATCCTTTACAAGCAAAAAATCCCTGGAGGCATGGCACAGGCTAAGATCGGTATTTCTTTTACTTGTTACCCAAGACCAGTATAAGTTCTTCAAGACTGATTTGGGAGGGGCAGACCGAGAATGCCAAGCCCCCTCAGGACCAAGATCAGTCAGCAAGCTTTTCACGTCCCTTAACCACCTTATTTTTGCCCATCCAGACAAGCCTAAAATCTCCTTTAGCCCCTCGGCATAACTGGCTAGTTCCGGGACCCTCCACAGGCGAGCCCACAGCAAAAGAGGACGCAGCCTAGCCTGGTCCTGGATGGGACGACACCCCATGTCCAACAAAAGGGGGAGAGTGGGAGTACTCTTAGGAAGGGACATCAAGTCCCTCAGAAAGTTATTCTCTGAGCACACCAACTGGCTCATATTCTGAGCGCCCCATAGCTCTGCTCCATAGAGTGCCGCACTAACAGCTCTAGCAGCATAAATGTCGAGCACCGGGGCGATAGGTTTCATAGAGGATGCCTTCTGCTCCTTCAGAAGAGCCCCCACCACCCTTTTGTGGCTTAAGGTCATTTTGTGGAGGTGACTGTCCCACTTCATGGTATCAAGGAGGCGTATGCCCAGGTAATCAAATTCCTTGACCCTTTCCAAAGGAGCCAAGTTAAGCACTGGGGGCCGTCCAAGTTTTTTGGGAGGGTTCAAAACAAGGAACTTGGTTTTGTCAGTATTGATCTTTAAACCTGTTAACTCGCAGAATTGATCAAAACCATCCAAGAGACTCTGTAAGCCAACCGGGGTCTTGGAAATTAGCAGGGTGTCATCGGCAAATAGTAGGGTTGGGATCTTCCTCCCTGCCAAGGATGGTGTATCAGCTGGGATTTTAAGGAGATGATCCACGACTCCATTTATATAAAGTGAAAAGAGGGTGGGAGCGAGGACGCACCCCTGGCGCACACCTCTGCTAACTTTAATGCGAGCAGTCCTTTGTCCCTGGGTTCCCCACCTCACCTGCGCAAAGTTGTTCTCATGGAGTTTTATTATTAGACACAGTAGGTACGAGGGCATGCCTAGTTTTGCCAAGACCCGCCACAGGCGCTCCTGAGGTACTAGGTCAAAGGCAGTCCGCAGGTCAATAAATGCCAAATACAGACTGCCTTTGCCTATCACTACCACCTTCCAGTAAATCATCAACAGTCGAAATGACTGTTCGATGGTCCTGGTACCAGCCCTGAAGCCTGCTTGGAAGTCAGACAGTATTTTATTCTCTTCTGCCCATTGGAGAACCCTACTCAGAATTACTTTCCCTGCCTCTTTTTGGGATGAGTCTATCAAGCTTATGGGGCGATAGTTAGTTGGGTCATCCCGAGACCCTTTCTTAAAGATCGGGACGACCTCTGCACCCATCCACGACTCTGGGAGTGGAGCTCCTTGCCTAGATACATTAAGCAAGGAAGCAATAAGAGCCCCCCACTCTCCCGGATTAAGGCGGAACAGGTCCCCAGGCAAACCATCCGGCCCTGCAGCTTTCAACGGGACAAGGGATTTGATAGAGTGTTCAACCTCCCTAGCTGTAAAAAGGACATCCACCCCTGGGTCGTGACAACCAGAAATGGGTGGGAAAAAAGGGTCTAGTTCATCCTCCATGTTCACAGTGTAGAGGGAAGAAAAGTGCTCAAACCAGGACTCCTCAGGAATGTTACAAGTGATGAGCGAGTCTATGGGCCTGTGTTTAGCTCTAATTAGGTTCCAAAAACCCCTAGGATTTTTCTCTGCACTTGCGGATTTCAGGTCACTCCAGAACTTGTCCTCCCAGTCTCTCTTAGTGACCTGTTGAGCTGACCTGTACTTCTTCCGCGCAGCCGCCACTAACCCTCCATCCCCTTTCTTCACTGCCATAATTAATTCTCGCTTTGCTTTCCGACAGGGGGCGGAGTACCAGCCAGGATTACCCTTTGGGCGCGGCACCCTCCGATCGCCGTCCGCTCGCATGGGGATAGCAAAAAGATATGCATATTTTAGGATCTCATCTATGGGCTACGCTTGCTAGCACAAATTGTGCTGCTTAATCATTTGGGATATTTCTTGCCGTAACCCTGACACAAACCGATACACAAAATGAGTCATGTCCTTATCTCCGATATTTTCAAATCCACTATACTGCTTGAATACCTGTAAAAGGCGGTCATAGGATGCATGTACAGACTCATCCTTGTCTTGAGTTGTTCTATCTATTTTTATCCAATCGGTTTCTTTTAGGGGAATTTTCCCTTTTAGGAAAATGATTACTTGGTTATATTTCTTCCTATCCTTCTCTGACGGAGCTCCTGTTTTCTCATTTCTCGAGTACTCATCACTAGGCCAATCAACTGTAATTTTACATTCGGTCCACAAATCAGCAGGCACCACTATGTCAAATAAACCATCCAAATCTTTCAACAAAACATTCAAAACCTTCACAAACCTCTCAACTTGCCTGTACCATTCCACTGTTTTTTCTCTCAATTTAGGGAAATTATTTGTAAATGATAAAATATTCTGTCGGGTCCATGGGACATGTACAGATCGCCCTCCTGGAACCTCTCTCATTGGGTTCAATCTTTCAGCCTTCTCTGTTTCTTTCATCAAATATTCAGATGTCGTTCGATTTGTCTGTGCTTCCTCTTTTTTCTTTGTCCATCTAACTTCCCATCTACATAAATCTCCACACTTTTGTGATATCGTCATCAACTCCTCAATCTGTAATTTTCTTCCTGACATATTCATGTTTTCCAAATCTTTTTCAGAAAATGCTGCTCTATACGGTTTCTGCAACACCTTGGATCTCCCTATTTCTATTCCCATTTCAGAGGCCAAATTTGTCAATTTTTCATGAAATGTTTTCGTATTTCTAGTTATGCTCCTGCAAATGAACAGCAACTCTTCTTCACTGTAGGTGTTTAACCTATCCAGCCCTACATTTTCAGCTCTCAGTTCTTCTAATTCAACTTTTAATTTAAAAAACTTTAATATTTTCGGTGGTGGGTTTGGTTTTTCTATTTCCTGTACCCATCTTACTATTTCTTCTGGGGTTACTATTGTGGCACTTTTCGTCCCTGTGGATGTCTCTATTCGTACTTCTTTCGAGCAACCTGGGGTGACTCTTCTGGGTGTGTCTTGTATTTGCCCTCTTATCGGTAAGTCCATTAATGAAATCACTGACTCACATTCACTGGCTTGATCATCAATTATTAATTTCTCTTTTCTAGGTTCAATGATTGGTGTAGTCATGATGGTTGTTTTAGGACAATTTGATTTATCCCCATACAATGGGACAACAGGACATATGGTCACTGATATAGTCAAAGCTTCAGGATGCGTGTTTAACTGGGTAATTTTCTGTATTAGTTCACTTTTATTCTTATTTATCGCTTCCCTTTCTCTCTCTTGAAGTACCCTTTCCATTATTTTGTTATGTACAACCTGTGGAATTAAAAGCGTATCTAAAACTGGGGCACTCGGGGTAGTTCTATTAGATCTTTCTTGATAAGGCGGAGGATTTTTCATTAAAATATCTTCAAAATAATCATCTTCTGAGTCTCAACTACTTGCCACTGTTAAGTGCTTTGTTTTCTCGGTGCATTTTCCTCCTATCTGTTCCTCAGCCATCAATACAGGATATAATCCTTCTGTCACGATGGCTTGCCTCCATTGTTTCATCTGCCTATCTCGGGTTTCGCGTGGAAATTTGGGATAAAATCTACTCAAGTTGCTGTCACTTCTAGATCTATCGCGCTCAAATGCTTCAGTCTCCCATTCTCCTAATGCCTCATATTGTGTTAATCTGGGTTCTAATTCGTTCATTCTAGTACGTAAATTATGTAGGACTCTCCCGTTAAATGTTACAAATTTGAGGAAAGCTAATATTCCATTGTCTTTTGTATATTCTATCCAATTTTCTAACCATACACAGGTATGATAGCCTCTTTCCATTATCATGTAAGATGCAGGTGTTTTCGGGGGAGGGATAAGAATCCCTTCTCTAGTTTAAATGGGTTTATCCTTTTTAAAATAATATTTAATTTTATGCATTAATGACATTTTCCTTTTCTCTTTGTACATTTTTTGAGATCTTCCTTTTGTATACGGTTCGTGGGCAAATCCTAAGTACCTTCTATCTGGACGATTCCCTATCAAAGTAGGATTGTGTCTCCACATGCAGGACATACTATCAATTATTATTATGGCTTCTATTTTTCAACTATTCAAATGTTCGCTTTTACTTTAACAATTGACCAATACCAGCACAGCGTCTTTTTCTTATCACCAATCAGATTCTGTTTTGCTATGCGTTTAGCCAATACTAGCATGGCTCTCTGTGACGTCAGTCTCACTCCTTACTACTGACCCCTCCTTTACAATTCTTCGTGTCAGTCACACACCCGCTGTTCAAACCAATCCTAGCGCTGCCCTCTGTAACGTCAGTGCAGCACTCACGACTGACCACTCCTTTACAAGGTAATGCGAAAACTTATTTTCTCACAATTTACATGCAATTTTCATTAATTAACAACATAGAAACATTCGCTAATTTGTCTGATTCTCTAAATTCAAAGAATAGTCTATTTCTTTTGCTGCAACTAAAACCTTTCTGCTTACTCTTCACACACAACGAGTAAAACCTTTCTGTTTACTCTTCACTCAAGAATTAGAGAACCTGCTACTCCTTCAGTTTTAACTTTTCTAGGTGATATAAGACCAAAGTTTCACCAGCGAACTCTTTTGCTACCAATTACTCTCACTATTATACGAAGGAAAATAATCCCTAAATCAGTGCTTCTAGTCCTGCATAACTTTCAGCACCTTCCTGATCCAGACAAGTAACCTCACTGCAGCGTGGCTTCTATTCGCCAACCGCTATTCAATATTCCTGGGAATTTCCAGACAACACAGAACAGGATACAAACAAATAATGGGTGTTAATGCATAAATCAATAATACAATCCACAATATTCTCTACCTAACTAACAAGGGGCCATATGTATGAAAATACATTTTTGCGATTCTCAAATAGTGATTTTTTGCGAATCGCTATTTGAGAATTGCAAAACGCTATGTACGTAGGATTTGCAAATAATTTTGCGAATCCTACATATTCCTTAATTGCGAATTGCAAATTGCGATTCGCAATTAAGGAATACCTCCCCATTCATTCCTGTGGGCCTAGAGGCCCATAGGAATGAATGGGAAGACATTCAATTTGCGATTCTCAATTAGAGAATCGCAAATTGAGAATGCAATTTCAAGGGTGCCAGGGTGTCAAAAGGACACCCTGTTGCACCTCTGAAATGTGCATGTGTGCACATGTGGCAAACATACATTCCCTAAGGGCATGTATGTGCTCCTCATGGTACTTTGAAAAATGCAAAAAAGCGCATTTTTCAGAGAAATCGCAAATTACCACCAACTTGAAGTTGGTGGTAATTTGCGATTCCTTAAGGCCAAATTGCACTTTTTTTGTGCTTCGTACATTGCATTTAAGGAATAGCAATTTGCGATTCCTTAAATGCAATTGCAAAATAAGGAATCACAAATTTTGCGATTCCCTATTTTTCGAGGCAGACATTCTTTACTACATACCAAAGAGCCAAATTGAGATTTTGGAATGAGACATATGGCCCTAGAACCCCAACCATCCTCTGCTACCAAGAAAAACTGATCCGGGGGATTACATACTTGTGTTACTCACACACCATATACTCACCTGGGCCCATATACATTCATACGAATAGCTAGTAATACCGCCAGAGTTAATTTTGTTTTACCTGCAAGATTTTGTTATCTTTACCCAAATCTTACTAATCCAATCTCCTTGTCAATAAATTTCCTCTGGTCAATGAATCTAGTAGCTAATAGTATAGGCAGAAATAACATTAAAGGGTTTCTCCAATAATCACAGACTCAAAGATTTTTAAAGTTTTTATCTAATCAATAATTTTGTGAGTCAAAGATCAAATACATGTTAACATCGAGTTTCATTAAGGAAGAAATCAAGTTTAGTTCAAATAATAATTCTCAATATAATATTGTGATGACAGTACCTGTAAAGGGAGAAGAAGAGAGCAGGTACAAGGACAGACTTCACAGAATTATATTTCCCTAAGATGAAAGATGAACCCAACTCCTTGAAGATGGGCCAGATGGAGTCTTCCGGGACAGGTGGAAGACAGAGGATCAGGACAGGTTCAGAACTGGAAGGTGACCTCTTCTAAGTGCAACGCCAGCGTCGCACCCCTTTCTGGCACTACTCTCCTTGATCCTTCTTCCGCAATTTCCCTTCTAGATGATTGGATTATCGATCAGTATTTTGGTCTCTCGAGCAGGGTCTCTGGCCTCTGCAAGGTCTGAGACAGCGTCTCAGACAGCGTCTGTGGCAGCATACGTATCGTGTCAGTGACGAGTCGGAATGACGGGTCTGACAGACGGGTCTCGGGCTCTGGTCTGACAGATCTCTAACTAACTTACCTCTATTATACTATTCTGTGTTCATGTACCATCCCCAAATGTTTCAATATCGTGTTTCCCCATATTGAACAGGGCAAGGAGGTGAGTTCATCATACCATTTTAAATGTAATATTTTTCTTTAGGCTCTTTGTTCCATGTTTCCGCCCCTTAATTTACTTTCCCAAAACTGTATTCCCTCCCACCCGCATTTCATATTATGATCAATACAATTTATACACTTTGTTATAATTGTTACTCTTGTCCGGGTCTCATGAGATTCTCCCCAGCTTGTCCTTGGCTGGGTTTCAACTGTGTCATCATGGTTCCAGGCAGGGTTTAGTGCGCATGCGCACAGATCAGGTGGGGTACGGATTTCAGTCACCCTCTGAGGTCCAAATACGAACTAGTAGTAAAGTCAGAGAAAAACATGTTAGAATACGAAAATAAATGAATTCACTGTATACCACTTATCACTACTCTAATCCCATTTACTTATAATAATCTTTCGCATTAGCAATTAGTATAACTTGCAAGGTTTAGTTTAAGCAGTAGCATGCGCATTAACATGTGAGTTTCAAGTGGCCATTTTAAATGGTATTGCGCAGCTGACCAGCTAGAGCCCTGAGGCGGAAGCCGGGGCTACTAGACTGCAACGAAATCTCTATTGTGTTTTAAAATTGCTTACTTGCACAATCTCAAACTGCTTTTAAAAATCGATCTTTTCTCCTTGTGTAACACAGCTAGCGTCGCTGTATCACGTGACACGAGGCCACGCCCCCTTCGCTAGCCACGCCCACTCCAGGAAGCTCTTAAGCGCTGTGCCTGCCAGAAGCCAGTGCTGACCAGCTAGAGCCCTGAGGCGGAAGCCGGGGCTACTAGACTGCAACGAAATCTCTATTGTGTTTTAAAATTGCTTACTTGCACAATCTCAAACTGCTTTTAAAAATCGATCTTTTCTCCTTGTGTAACACAGCTAGCGTCGCTGTATCACGTGACACGAGGCCACGCCCCCTTCGCTAGCCACGCCCACTCCTCTCTCCTCCCATAACTATGCTCACTATCCGACAGCGCAGCGGTCGAGCGCAGCGGGCACACCCTCAGCACGCCGAAGACACGCCAAAGACTAGCCCGTCTGTGCCCGTCCGTGCCAGGACGAGGCACGAGGCCGAGGCTCTCCCCCCAACTGCACCACCCAGATTGGTAAGAACGTCCTCCGCTCTGAGAGCACTGCGCCCTACCCCTAAACCGAACTGCTCTCTACCCAACCTACACATAGTCGGAACCCATGTTTGCTCGGAGTGTAAACTATCCACTGACGTCCATAAACCTTACTCCGACCCACCTAGGAGAAGCAGGAAATGTAAAATCCTACGTTATAATGTACAGCCAACATACGTATTTTACAGTACTAACTGCAGATCACTGCCCAAGCACAAGCATGAAATTTTTAATTTCCTCACTGAAGAAAGCCCCAGTGCTATCTTCCTAACCGAGACCTGGCTACATGACAGCGCTGGCCCAGATGTTGCTATTGCCCTCCCTGACAATTACGCCATTGTCAGACTCGACAGGGAAAAACAGGTTGGGGGTGGGATTGCCATCATTTTCAACAGAGAATACAAATGCACCCTGGAATCCGTTCTAATTCCAGATTGTGAAGCGGGTCTTTTTAAAATAACCTTAAACCCCAATTTCACTATGTCAGGCCTTCTAATCTATCGTCCACCAGGTAACCCCTCTCAATGGGTATCAAACTTCGCTAATCATATTACCCCCTATTATATGTCATCTAGCAATTTCTCTCTGCTAGGTGATTTTAACCTACACCTGGAAGATCCCACCATCCCATCATGCTATAATTTTCTGGAAGATCTAGCTGTAATGAACTTATCTATTATCAACTCCGGCCCTACCCATATTGCTGGCCACCTGTTGGACCCCATAATAACGAACGTCAGTGAACTCACGTACATTGCCACCGTTCCTTCTGGATGGTCCGACCATCACCTCATCAACTTTAGCATCTCTTTTCCACCCCCCCCTAGAGTAAAACAAAATACTATTGCTACTAATAGAAGGAACTGGAAGTCAGTCGACATAGGTGCCTTAAACGCGGCACTCAAACAAAACCCTCCTAGCTTAAATCCCAACATGGACCACGCAGCAATTGAGACGCAAAATTGGCTTACAAATGCTGCCAACAGCTGTCTGCCTTCTATTCACACCAAAAGGAGTAGGCATCGTCCCCCGGCTCCATGGTTTAACGACAGCCTCAAAACTGAAAAGTCAAGATGCAAAGTATTAGAAAGAAAATGGCGTAAAAAGTACGACCCTTATGCAAAAAAATGCTACCATGAAGCCAGAAACAAATATCATACGGCGTGCATAAAGGCAAGAGCTGCCTTCGTCTCAAAAACAATCATCGAAGCAACTAATATGCCCAAAACCCTCTTCTCTACAGTTAAGGAATTGGCAGGCGCAAATACTGCAGCCGCTGCACCCCCTTTAAGCACTCAGCAATGTCAGGCATTAGCTTGCTTTTTTACTGAGAAAATTGACAAAATTATCTCAGACATCAACACCAAAATATCTAACGCTGACCCACCCCTTCCATCTAACCCCTGCCTACCTCACCCCACTGCTGCTGACAAAAACCTGCTGGAATCCTGGCCGAATCTCTCACTGGAGAATCTCAAAGGAATCCTTAAATCTGTCAAGTCTGGCTCCCCTAGGGACCCCATCCCTATTAAAATTATAAAACAATTGGATGACCAGTCCCTGAATATCATTGCCAACATTTTAAATTTGTCCTTCGACCTCGCCACTGTCCCGGCCTTATGGAAGCACGCTATGGTGACACCCCTCTTGAAAAAGCCTAATGCAAACCCAGAAATACTGGCCAATTATAGGCCTATATCTCTGCTCCCTGCTCTCTCTAAGTGCCTCGAGAGACACGTACATTCCACGCTAGCCACTTTTGCAGAAGAAAACTGTTTACTCCACCCTTCGCAATCTGGTTTCAGGGCTGGTTTCTCGACGGAGACCGCCCTGTTAGGTGTCACCGAAAATATCCGACAACTCCTTGACCAAGGCCAAACGGTAGCACTTGTGCTATTGGATCTAAGTGCGGCGTTCGATACCATCTCCCACGAAACGCTCCTTAGAGAACTACACACAAATGGCATAAGAGGAAAGGCTCTGGAATGGATTAAATCCTTTCTGGCTAACAGAACCTTTCAGATCGCATCAGCACAGGCCGAGTCAGACTCTCTACCTGCAGCTCATGGAGTGCCACAGGGGTCTATCCTGAGCCCTCTGTTTTTTAATATTTATCTAAAACCATTAGTAGAACTTGTTGAGAAGCTAGGGCTAACGCTCATGAACTACGCCGATGACACCCAAATCATTTTTTCCCTGTCTAACTCTTGTCCCCACTCCCCGTCGCTACTCAAGGAAGGACTACTAAAAATACTGAACTGGATGACAGCAAACCAGTTAAAACTGAACGGGGACAAGACGGAAATTCTGATTTTGGGAAAAGACAACGAACTCTGGAACCCCGCGCATTGGCCAGAACAGATGGGCACCCTTCCTACCCCGGTGCCCCATGCTCGTAATCTGGGCTTTCTACTAGACAATGCCTTATCCATGGATAAGCAGGCCAGCAAAGTTACCGGATTGTGCCTCACCATAATCAGATGGCTGAGGAAAATCCTGTGGATGTTGCCTTCGTCAACACAGAAGACCGTAGTCAATGCCCTTATCACATCCAGGCTTGACTACGGCAACATCCTTTACTTAGGCGCAAATAAATCAGTCATTGGACGCCTGCAAGTGGCACAAAATGCCGCAGTCAGACTCCTATGCAAGATTCCCAGGAACGCTGGAGTCTCGAACCACCGCCGGGACCTCCATTGGCTCAGGATTGAGAACAGAGTTCGTTTCAAGGCTTTGAACTATATGTTCAAAATAAAAACTGGTGGAGCCCCAAAATACCTCCAATCCCTTGCCTGCCTCTACACACCAAAGAGAAACCTCCGGTCCCAGACAGCAGCATGGTTCTGTATACCTAGGTTCAAACGTGCAAGATCAGGGGGCAGATCCTTTGCCTATCTTGGACCGACCCTATGGAACTCTCTTCCTCCAAACATTCGGAAGGAAGATAACCACCTTAGCTTCAGAAAGCTTGTAAAGACCTGGCTATATGAACAGTAACCACTCAAAATCCCCCCTCCGTCTTTTGCCTTTTCTTTTCTAGCTGTGTCCAGGCGCCGGGAAACCCTTCTTGGGTAGCTGTCGCGCCCTACAAATTGACAAAATAAATAAATAAATAAGATTCCCTCCGAGCGTAGAAAACTTCATACTACGTAGATGCAGTAAACGCATGCGTATTGAAATACCCGCATTTTGTCGGCCATTTTAAGACACTTGGGTTACTGGTTGGTAATACACATAGGAGAGCTTCCCCTAGATACGATATATTGTGTGTAATGCAATATTAGTATTTACAAACAGGTTGATTAAAGTGTTACACGTTATTAGAGAGGATTGCATCCGGGCAAGTTTCTTCTTTACGAAACCTTGCTCCATCAAATGTAACCCACCTAGGTGAAGGCATGAATGAGAATTAGTAAGCACAATATTTAAATTCGTGCTTAATTTGTAAAATAGTAAGTGACTGGGTCCAAAGTTTTGCTCAGAAGCCCGGGGCCAGGCTAGCACTATCAAAGGTCAGGGTGCTGAATGCCAAGGCAGTGTAATCTTGGTTCCACCCTATTCCTCTTTAAAACTCTCCCTGCCTCTTCACCTCACTTTTGGAGGTTCTTTTTCATCCCTTCTTCCTTCTCTCTTATCACTGCTTTCTGCTCTTCTCTTACCACTTTCACCCCTTTTGTGTTTTTCTTTCTCTTCCTCTGGATCAAAGTCTGTTGAGGAAAAATAAGTGCTGGTCCACAGAAATGTGTGCCAGTGGGCCCCACCAGTATCCACCAGCTCAAATTAAGCATTGAATGAAATAATGACGTTGAAAATGTTTAACCCTAGACACAAACTGCTACCCTAAATATGGTACTATGGTGCTGTATGAAAAAATGGAAAACAGAGGAAAGGTTAAACCAGCACAGTTTTCAGATTGTGTCAGCATGTGGAATGATCAGGTTGCATGAGGAGGGAAAGAGGTGGAAACTTCCATTGTTTTGCAGATAGATATTAGAGGGGACAGCTACCAGTCCTTCCTTTTTACATGGTCAGAACCTGCATGAAATGGGAAGAAGGTGAATGCATGGGTCTGCAAGGCACATAGAAAGGATCCGATGCTGGATGAAGAGAAGGCCTCTTTCTTACACAGTTGCTAGATGCTTCACAATTTAAAGCACTTGTAAACCAATATCAAGTGCAAAAGGTGCAAGTTGACTGGAGATTGGTGAATGACTTGGCAGGCTGACCTACCTAGGGTGTGTCAACAATATTTTGAATCAACTGCAGTTGCTGCATCAAGTATTTTGAAAGGCCCGAGTAGAGAGCTTGGGTGTAATGAATTTTAGAGAGAAAAATTGCTTGCGATGCAATTGTCAGGCAATTTTCTGGTGGGGGTTTCTATGCTGTGAAGGCAGCCTCCACAGCTGCCTTCACGGAACTGAATGCTTACCGAAGAGGTGCTAGGTCTAGAACCCTTCCCCCCCCCCTCCCCCCCCGCCTCCGGAGCAGGCTTACTTACCCAAAAGTGCATTCCCATTCTGGGAATCAAATTAAACCAAGCCTGATATTTTTTCCTGTTTGACAGAAAAAGCTCCAGGGCCAGGGACATCTTAAGGATTTTGGGGGCCCTAGGCAAAACATATTTTGGAGGCCCCTGTTTGGAACAAATTTGAATTCATGATTCAATTTCAGCTCTTTCATGGCCACACCCCTGACAGCACACAGGCACACTCTCCAAATTCTAAATGTACTTACATCTAATATTCAGGGAGAGTGATGTACATTTTAACTACTGTAACACTGCAGCAACTCACTAATATTACCGCTAATAATCTCTGTGACTCCCTCCCATTTCTCATATGTGAGGTTCTGATCTAATATAAAGGAAAGTTTTTTATGGATGTTGCAGAGAAATGTTGTGGTTATGTTTCTTCATAACCACAACATTTCTCTGCAAAATGCCTGTAATAGACTCTTACACATTAGCCACAATAAAAGTAAATTAAAGGGAAACAGTATTTAAAGCAATCTGTTTAAGAATGACTCGTGGTCATCAGGGAAAGACTCTGCAGAACAGAACGGGCTCTATCTGGGGGCCCCCTGAATGACTTGTGCTCTGTGCCAGCGCATAAATGCCCATTCCTTAAAATGTCTCTGTCCAGGGCCTGACATGATCCCTAACAATCTCTTTATTGCTAATGTGGAAGTATGGGGAGCATACATCAACTTATTGTCTACCACAATTCTAGCAGGCATGGAGATCCACAAATCATGGAAACTGGCCGAGATTATCCCCATATTAAAAAAAGGGGACCGTAGTGATCCAGGCAATGGCAGGCCTATCAGCCTGTTAGATGCTCTCCAGAAAATCTTTTGCAAACAGGTTCTTTTTCATCTTATGGAGTGGATTGAAGATCAGAAAGTATTATTTGACTTCCAGGCGGGTTTTTAAAGCAAAGTCAATGCAGTTGACCAGGTCTTCCAGTTTGTTTGCATTTACTGAAAGAGAGTTCTTATTGACGGGGGCAATGTTTATATTGCTTTTGTCGATTTACGTGCTGCTTTTGACTTGGTCCCCAGAGCTAAGCTCTGGAAGGGCCTAGAAAGATGGGCATTCCAGATAACCTTTTGGATATCTTAATACAGATTAATGCACAAAATGTAAGTAAGTTGGGGTGAACTCGGCAAATTGACTGAGCCCTTCAGTTTAAATCGAGGGGTCTCACCCTTTTTTCTTTATACATAAATGGGGTGATGGAGTTTTTGAAGAAGGACGGGTGGTACTCCCCCAAGGTCGGTGGTAGGAGTGCTCCGGCACTCCTCTTTGCGGACAATACCCTGTTGCTTTCCAAGTCTCCCCAGGCTGTTCAACAGGTTCTAGACCATATTAACATGTTTTGCTCTGAGATGGGGTTGGAACTAAATAGCTCCAAGACAAGGTTTACATTCTTTGGTTCAGCCAGGCAAAGAGGTATGATGAGGAAAATGAAAGTGGGCAGCAACACAATTGACTAAGTAGACCACTTCAATTATTTGGGTGTGAGACTCATGTAAAACTTAAATTGGGGAATGCAGATCCAGAAATCGCTTGCAACACTAACTCACTACTCAGCCTCTATATCAAAAATCCACAGGAAAACTTTTTCTAGGAATATGGCACAAGCCCTAGGAATTTACCATATGAAAGCTCCTAATGTGGCCCTATATGGTTGCAAACTTTGGGGTTCTGCCAACATCCATTTACTTACTTCGGTAGAGAATAGGTTCCTCAGGCCATTGTCAGGTATACCGGCAAGTACCCCATTTATCCCTCTCTGTTTGACTTGGCCCACAGGTGGATGCCCCAGAAAATAGAGTGTAAAATGCTTGTTTATTGCACGGCAGAGTTAACCTCCTACAGAGTGGGGCTGAGACATCTGATGTCCACAAATTGTGTGTGCAAAATTCCTGGTTGAGCTCTATATTCCTGCTTGATGAAAAATGGGGCTCCAAGGCTTTTGGGCTTCTCCCGAAGACCTATGTACAGTGGCTAAGATCAAGCCAAACGAAATGTGTTGGGAATATGTTACTTACCAGATAAATCTCTATAGCAGATGCTCTCTGGTAAGGGACTTCTTTAATGTCAAACCACTGCCCTGGTATGAACCAACTATAGCTGAAATCACCCCTCCTTTGGCATGCAAACTGAATATCCAGTTTAGGCATAGGACTCTGCCAACCAAGCAATTTTGCAGTAAAGGGTCTAGAGATGTTATTGGGGATGACCTATGCCCAGTCTGCAGTGAGGCAACTGAATTATTGGCGCTCATATTGTTCTTTTGCCCTGAGTACCGCCCCCAAAGGATTATGTGGTTACCCCCCTTGTGTAGGAGAATTTGGGCACTTGGGCACTGGGCCTTATATGGAGACATTTAGAATCCTCTCTACAGACCTAAGCAGATTGATGGTCTTCTCAGTTTCCAGATTCCTATTGCCTGTATGGCTGAGTTTATCAAAACAGTCAAGGATAGCGCAGAGTTCCAGTAAACCCCAGCATAGTGTGTGACTGGATGATGCAAGCTACGTTGTGTCTGGCCCAGTTTCCTGTAGCAAATTTGCACATTTTGCGATCTAGCACTTTAACTCGAATCTGTCAATGCTGGCAGAGAAATGGGGCCTACCTCTGTTCGGTTTTGAAATGTTTTAAATGTTTTTAGCTCCCAAATTATTTCTGCTTATGCTCATTTTATACGTGCTCGTCATTTTTTATTGTTCTGTATGTGCTGACCAGTCTCATGAGATGAATTGCTTATTGATCTATGATGGCATGTTTGTATGCCATCTGCGAGGAGGTTTTAATTGTATTGTTTTTATTTCGTCCTTTTATGATCATTGAGATCGAAAGTATTTAATGAATAAAACCCCACTCGTAAAACTTTTTTGTTTAGAGAAAACAAGCTCCCAAAGTAGAAGTTTGTTTTCACTGAACAAACAGTAAATGGCTGTGACAAGTACAGAACATTTACTCTGCGCGTGATGGTTTTAACATTTTCTCTGCCTGTTTCCACCATGCCTCACATTGCAAACATGGGCAGGGACAATGTATGCCGGTTGTCCCTCCCTTAATAAGGTGGTAGGACCTTATTGCCAAATGTACAAAACTATCTTTTCAGTTGTTTGTGGTCTCCAACTACAACCACTTCCTTTACATGTAACTTGAGAAGTTCACAGATTTTAGATTTACCTGACTAAATGTCTTGCAAACCTGTTTTTTAAGGTATAATGTATTAGTGAGTAGGATTACCAGGTTTCTTCCTTAGCATTTGGGTATTTTCAGCAGCCAAACAGCTGAACACTGAGAAAAGAGAAAGTGAGATGCAATGCACTTTTATTTGGGCTGAGTAAATACTGTCACTTAGGTTTTTGAAGCACCCTTGCGATTCCCGGTCGGTTATTCAGTTCTTTATTATCTGGTGACAGGTTTCTAGCCTTTCATTTCAATTTGGAACCAGTTCACCCATGAATGAAACAGCAGTCCCTTAACTTTTAGCACTTAAAAGGGGCTCCATCATAGATAAAGAATGAATGTGCAACTGACACTGGCGGGGAATCAGAAAAAGGGCCCTACAAAGAGTGCATTCGAAACATTTCACCCATGTCCATGTGAGTGATCACTTTGTAAAGTCTGCACCACAAACTAAAGTGCCTTTTTAAGGTCACAACAAATAGAAACACACATAAAATGATATAGGAATGGATTTCTCCTACGTGATGGGATTTTAGCAAGCCCTGTGTGGCTATAAAAGATATAACAAGACCAATGCTGAGTGCAATACTGAGACAATCGCTTATCTCATTGGCTCCCACACCTGCTTGTAGGCACAGCCAGAAACGTCCAATCAAAAGCACACACTGCTTGGTAGCTAACACTGATCTCTCTGCTCCAGCAAAGTACAGCCAGGCCTTTTACACATGTGTATATTAAAATGACAATGTAAAAGAGACACAAGCCTTGACTGGAATCCAGCGGAGTAACCTCATTAGCTGAGCAACTGGTCGGTGCTTCTACAGCCAGTATTTTCGTATGGTTTTGGACCCTTCAGATGGCTAAACATTTATGCAGAGAGACCATAAAAATAACATCAGTGTAATTACGGGTTAAGCAACTCACCCAGTATTAATTAAAATAATCTTATAGAGCGCTAATGGGTAAAATAGCCTGTAGAAATTTAAATGCAATTTAAAGAACTTCATCCTACTAAATGCAAAGAATTTTCAGTATTTTCTTCATCGGACAGTGGCTTCAAAGTGGTGCCCAGGGTATATAGTCTCATCTAGAATTAAAAACAACAATCTCCTTCCTAGCTTTTTGTTTGAGGTAGTTCATGCAAATCTGGGACTCAGCCATTACTAAGGACGTGATTGATAATTATTCCAATTAGGCAAATATGCATGTCACTGACATTTGAGCGTTTAGGCACAAGCACTTTGAAAGCCCCAGTTTCACTCATGGCAATTTCCATTCAGATACATAAACTTGCTAGATAGGTGCAGAAAAGTGCCTCTTTTGACATGATTGCCTTCATCTTTTGCTTTTGAACTGTAAGTGCTCTAGGTCCCCGCTAACCAGTCTCCCAGTGCTGAACCTGTTTTCACTAAAAACTGTACCACGATTGGCACAACTTCTGTCTCTCCTCTAAGTCCCAGTGAATGGTGCCCCCGAAACCCAGGGCATGGGGATGCAAGAAGGTCCCCTAGGGACCTCTCACCTGGACTAGGCGGGAATGCTATCACAAATAGCGTGTCCAGGTGCAGGAAAAACCAAAGAGTCAACATGGCACAGAGCCCTGTTTGCCATATAACGCTTACACTGCATACGATATAGGTAAGTCACCCCTACTGCAGGCCTTCAGCCCTAAGGCAGGGTGCACTATATCCTATCTGAGTGCCTATCAACATGAGCAGATAGGTCCCTACACTATCCAGCCCATTCTGTGTGTTGTAAGTGAACAGGGAAGCCATAACGAGTATATGGGATGGATACTCATCAGCACGAGTTTCCTAGCTCCAAGATGTCTTCACAAATTTCTAAGATGTTTGGTACCAAACAACTGTTCTCAATAAATCTGTGCTGATGCCAGTATTGGATTTATTAATACATTCACACAGAAGACCCTACAAGAGGGTCCCCTGAAACCCTCCAGTGTGGTCCCTGTCTAGTATTAGCCATTCTGCCATCACCAGACATGTTTCTGGATCCCTGAGTAGTGAACCAGAGCTCTCCGGATCCAGAGACAATACCTACTCTGGGCAGAAGTGGTCACACCTTCCCCCCATAAAGGATCTGCCTCAGCAGAAGCGGGAACATCAAAGGCCATGGTGCCTTTAAACCCTGCTCCCAGCCCTCTGCTGTTAGAAGCGGATGGCGACCCCCCCAGTCCTGCTTTACTACTTTTAGCAGGAGGACTGGTGGGAAAATTAGGTAAAGTAGGAGGTGGGTCTACCTTCATCCTATACCACCCCTCTGGTGGGGCAGGCGAGGTAGACCCCACTTTTCACTATCCGTAATCTTGAAGATGGGGATAGTAGCCTATTAGGAGTCAGGGTATGCCCACTCTCCACGTGGGATGAGCATAAAGAGGGTGTCGGCACCCTAAAGGTAAGCAGTCCATTGGGTACTACTTAGTCTCACCTAAAAACACCCCTAAATTCACTATTTAGGCGGCTCCCCGATAACCTGACTTCAGATTCGACTGACCTAAAGAAGACAATGGAAGAATATTTCTTGCGGTCCAGGAACTGAGCCATGCTGCAGAAGAAATCAGCGCAAACCCTGCCATCTGCCACCAGACTCGACAACTGGGACCTGCTGTCCTTCCTGAAACCTGCAAGGCCTCCAAGAAACCCCAGAGCCCTTGCAGACATAGTAAATTGCCAAGAACCTCCTTTTGGTCTTAGGACCCATCTCTGGTGACAGCATACAAATACATAGGGAGGGAGAGAAATCTTTTAACCTAAAATTTACCAAAGGAGTTGTCCCCCCATATGCAGAGGGTGATGATATCACCAAATGGTTCTTCTGCTTTTTTTAACTTCCTTTTATCAAACAGTTGTCAGTAGTTATGTACAGCATTACAAAAAGCAATGGTTGATACTACATACATGTCATCTTTAGTTCACATTTCTTTGACAGACGGATGTTTGTGAAGTAACCAACAGTCCCAGCAGGTGCCCACCCAATATACCTCTGGTCATCCACCCCCTCCCGCTTTAACTATCCGGTACCCCTCAATTACCCCTGTACACTTCCCACTGTTGCCACACTTTTTACCATTTCTTGGGGCAGCCCCTGCTCTCATAAATTGTTTTTTCGGCTGCGCAGCACCAGTCCATGTCCATTTTCCATCGTGCCACTGTCGGCGGTTGAGCGGCCCCGGCAATATTTCTCTTAGCCACCATTGCAGCCACTACCAGCCAAATATTTTATATTTAGGACATATCTGTTCCCCAGATACACATAAGACAAGCCACCTGGCATCCACAGGAATGTCTGGTTCACTGCTTTTGAGAGCGATTGTGAAGCTAGGGAAGTAGAGAAGAAACATTGGGGCTCTCACTTATGGGAACTGATCTCAGAAAAATGTCGGGATAAGCTCTTGACAATGAATGAGGCAGATGCTAAGACCTATAAACGCATGAAAGGTACATTGATTGAGGGCTTTGGTCTTACCACTGAAGTGTATAGACTAAGGTTCCAGGAGACTTGGAAAACCCAGTCAGTCCTGGGTCGAATTTGTCGACTTTTCAGTGAAAACACTAGATAGGTGGTTAACAGGTAACAATGTGAAAGACTACGAAGGGCTTTACAATTTCATTATCAAGGAGCATCTTTTGAGTAATTGTTACAATGAGAAGTTACATAAGCATCTAGTAGACCTAGGTCCACTTTCTCCTCTAGAGCTGGGGAAGAAGTCAGACCACTGGGTCAAAACTAGGATGACCAGAACTACCACTGGTGGGAGAGACCAAAAGAAAGATGCCAAAAAGTCCCCCCAAGAGGAAAAGGGTTATCCTAAAAATAAAAAGTCTTCATCAGGCCCCCAAAAATCTGTTCCGTAGGGTGGGTCCTGAGACTCTTCACAGCCAAAGGGTGGGAACCAGGGCAAGAACAGGGATCCCAAGAAGGCTTGGTGTTAGGATTGTAGGTCCTTTGGGCACTGAACTGGAGACGCTGGCTGTAAAAACAAGAAAAATACCCCTAGTTCACCTGCAGTAAATGCAGTGGCCAATCTCCAGATGAGATCTTAGGGGGGCCCTGACCATGCCAGAGAGCTCACTGAAGTGACTCTCATGGGCGATGTGGACTTAATCACCGTAGCTCCCTGGCCCACTAATATGCAAAGATACAGACATCATCCTGTTGTTAATGGAGTTAGGGTTGAAGGATTGGGAGACACTGGTGCTAGTGTCACCATGGTGACTCAGAATCTAGTGCCCCCTGATCAGTACATGCCTAGAAGGTCCTATCCAGCCACCAAATCTGACAATGTGACAACAAACCATCCTGTGGTGATGGTGTCCTTTGATGGGGGCAGGAGGGGGGTTGCTGGTATGAATGAGGTAGCAGTCTCTCCGACACTCCCAGTTGAATGTTTGCTTGGTAATGATTTGGAGATCTCACCATGGGCTACGTCAGAACTAAGGATACATGCCAGAATCCTATTCACACCCTGGAAGTGTGCCAAAACCAGAGCCCATAGCTCAGAGTGAAAAAGAGGTGCTGGAGTCTGGAAAAATGGCCCAGCATTATAAGAAAAGGCAGGAAGACTGGGGAACCCGCTTCCAAACAGACACCCGACTTCTCACCTCTGGGAGAAGAAGAGTCATCCCAAGAGCGAACTGAGCCACAAGCGTTGGAGTCATACAAGGCTGAGCTCTAGAGCCCAGGGGCACTCTCAGCTGAGGAATAATTCTTGGTCAGCCGCTTCGGCGGAATTTCAAGATGGCAGATGCTCCCAGTACTGAAGTTAGCCTTCTAGTGTTTCTGCTGATTCCTAAATTGACGGCGGTTTCGTGCTCGCGCTCCTAGTGCGCATCACACTTCAACCATCTCTTCGCAGGGAAAAGCAGCGTTCTGTTGGTGCGCTTCAAGTTTCCAGTTAGGAATTTATGTGCGATTATTTCTCCGCTCGCATATATGAATTCCGCTGTCAGTTCTTAGTTGCTGAGGTCCGTAAGCAGCTTTCTATTCAGAAGACTTAGTGGGAGAAGACAAGGTATTTCTCGGGGCATCGAGAGATTTTCAGGCTCCTTAAGAATCTCTCAAAGCCGACATTATATTGTTCATGAAATAATAGAGAGTTTTGAACTATTCCTACAGGAGATAGTTTCTGAACTGTGATAATCTACTTAAGTCATTACTGTGGCAGAGTGCGGTTTCTTCCAGAGTGAAACAGAAAGAAGTAAAAGAATGCTTCTCAGCATAATATGCCAGAGACTTCTTTCCTTAATTCTGAGAAAACAAACTGCTTGAGTCAAATTAACTGAACTAATCTCAACTATCAACAGCTATACAGAGACTTTCTACAAGCAGCACGCATTAACGCTTTCGCCTATTTGTATCATTACTAAATTCATTCAGCTACTAACAGTGCTTGCTCTTAAATTAATTTTTCAAGAAGATATAAATATATATATATATATTTGTACTTACCACCTTATTCAATTCAGCGAGTCCTCAGCTCCAGCTGGAATAATCTATGAGAGATAGAAGAACAAGAAAGGATAAGTTAGTGGAGATGCTCACCAGGCTAAGGTTCGACGTCTTCTTCCGCTTAGTTTCCTTCCCCGCAGTTAATGATTGGGCAAGAAAATTATGTAATTGCCCGTGTGACAATTTGTCTACCCAATCAACTTTGCATGTAATCTGTTTTTGTAAATTTTATTCGATGGAAAGATCTAGATGGATTAAGCCATTTTTAAAAAAACATGGTTCATGGAGACACTGCCGGCCCGCTTTATTGTTTTTAGTATCTTTACAAGATGAATACTGTGTGTCAATAATGCTGGGCTTTTTAAAAAGTATTTTAAGAAAAAGGAAATGTTTAATCAATTTTTAGGTAATTTATCTATGTTCTGTGTAACAATATTTTTACTGTGGTTTACTTTTGTCTATGTATGAACATGTTACTTTTATGATTTCATGAATCTTGAACTCAAATAAAGTATTATCTATCTATCTATCTAGTGGAGATGTATAGCAAATCTTACGAGTCAGGATTTGACAAACATATTACTTACTACAATAAGAGAGAAGCTAATCCACTGAGTAATACAGCTACCTAGAATACTTAGAGTTAGTAGTGATTTCATGTGAAATTATATTATTCTGTCAGGAGTTGTGTATACAGATTAATCTTGTGTTTTGTGGTTTCAGGTGCAAGGAGGTCAGTGTAGGAAAAGACGTCCGAAGCAGCACCGCAGGGGCAGTCACTCTTTTCTTCCCATTCCCCTTCCCCCCTCTTCACTGTGGGCAGATAAATATCTAGCTCATAGAGGAGTTGGGGAGTTGGGATGATATCCTCATTGCAGTCTAGTTCAGCCCTTCTGCTCCTGTGGAGACACAAGCTCATGTACTGATTCTGAAAAGGGCCCTCATTGGTGTCTTCACCAGGGTGTGCTTCCCTAAGGAGGTGGTATCAGACAGAGGTAGCAACTTCATGACTAAAACACATGTGAATGGAAAGGAGTGAGGAGTGACCCATACGTTCACTACCCTCTACCACCCACAGTGTAATAGCCTTGTTGAAACATTCAAAAAGACAATGAAAGGCATGAATGGTGGACTCCCTGAAAAGCTCAGAAGGAGATGAGATGTTTTACTGCCATGCCTGCTTTTCACCTACAGGGAAGTGCCACAGAAGGGAGTGGGGTTCTCCCCATTCAAACTTCTGTCAGGGAACCATTGTGCCTTGTGAAGGAAGGATGGGAGAAGCTTCTAGTCGAACTCAAACAGCGCATAGTGAACTACTTGGCCTCTGCTCTCGGATGACTGAATACATGGAAAAAGCAAACCACAACATTGAGGCCAGCCAGGAGCTCCAGAAGCAAAGGTATGACTAAAAGGCTGCTATGGTGGAGTTCCAACCAGGGCAGAATGTATGGGTGTTGAAGGCTGTTGCCCCTAGGGCCCTCTAAGATACGTGAAGTGGGTCCTACCCCATCCTGGAAAGAAAAGGGGAGGTCACCTACTTGGTAGACTTTGGCTCTTGCAGGAACTCCAAGTGGGTCATCCATGTACACCGCCATAAACCCTTTTATGACAGGACAGATGTGACCATGCTCATGGTTACAGATGAGGATCAGGAAGCAGAGAGTGAAACTCCCCCTGACCTCCTTTCCAACAACCCAAAAGATGGGTCAGTAGAAGGAGCGGTCTTGTCAGGTATCCTCACTGCCCAACAGCAGACTGATTGCAGGCAAGTCCTAAATCAGTTTGCTGAGCTCTTCCCTTTGACTCCTGGTCAGACTAGCTGGTGTACCCATAACGTGGACACTGGTGAAAGCCTAACTGTCAAAAACTAAATTTACAGGCAGTCTGATCACGTGAAAGAGTGTATCAAAGCTGAAGTAAGCAAGATGCTGGAATTGGGAGTCATAGACCCATCTGAGAGCCCCTGGGCCAGCCCAGTCATCTTAGTCCCCAAATCTCATACCCAGGGTGGTAAGAAAGAAATTAGGTTTCTTAGGGGTCTCAATGCTATGACCAAAACTGTTGCCCACCCAATTCCTAGGGCTGACAAATTGATTGACAAGTTGAAGCAGCAAAATATCTGAGTACCTTTAGTCTCACATCAGGGTACTGGCAGATAAGCTTGACTCCAGGAGCCAAAGGAAAATCAGCATTTTCTACCCCAGATGGGCATTATACGTTACCCCAAAACAAACCATGGGGAAAATAACATTTGAAGGTACAGTAAGGCTGGCCTAACTTGCACAAAGTGACAATCTCTGAGTAATGGTAGTATACATTTCTAATGTAAGAAAACATAATAGTCACAAAAGAAAATAAAGTGGAGAGTATCCTGTTCAGAGAAATTGTCACAAGGACAGGGCTCTAAGGTGCCAGGTTTAGAAAAGCCCTGAGGAACTGACAAAAGCCAGGGTGCCATTTGTAGACAAAATCTTGTTAAAACAAAACGATGGCAGGGATTACCAACAATTAATAAGTAAGGTTGAACTTGGTTTTGCATGGATAGTGTTACATAGCGTCTTATCGTTGGTTTTAGCAACTCCTTTTCTTCCCTTAGTCCCTGGCACTTAGTCAAAAACTGGTGTTTGATATTTCTAATTTTGAATTTATCCATGGGTTTGGGACTAAATCGGGGCAACCTAGCCAATTTGTAAGTTCCCTTAAGTACTTTAGCCAGGGAATATGTTCGGCTCTATCTAGCGCTAGGCAATCAGTAATTATTATTTGGTTTATATTTAAAATGGGACTTGCCCATACTCTCAGCCAGCGCATTAATGGAGCCACTGCGATCTGGTCTGATATGTAACCCACCCCTAGTTCTTCATGTATTATATATGCAGGGGTGGAATGCGGAACTGCTAAAATCTTACGTAAGAACTTGTCTTCCTCATGCTGAATATCCTTTCCTTCTTTATATCCCCAGATGTCACTGCCGTAGGTTGCCATGGGGATACATTTTCCCTTATATATCTTCATCAGGGCCGAAATGGGTTTTGACCCCAATCTTTTAGCGAAATTTAGTGTTGCCCCTGTAGCTCTAGCAAGAGTATTCTTTTTTTGCGTAATTTGTGGGCACCATGACGCGCGCTCGTCAAAAAGTACCCCCAAGTAAGGGAAGGTTGGAACCTTTATTAATTCTGTCCCTTTACAATAAAATTTGAACTTTTTTTGGGACTTACCAGGGCCAATAGACATAGTGTGCGAGTTCTTAAAATTTGTTGAAAGCTCTAAGGAGTCCATAAAAACTATAAAAGCATCTAAAAGTGGTTGGAGGCCCACTGCCGTTCTTGCTAATATGATTGTGTCATCTGCATATAAAAGTGTAGGGATCATCTTGTCGCCAAATCTAGGGATGTCTTTACATCTGGCTATTAAAATATCTCCCAATTTATTTATGTATAGTGTGAATAAGAGGGGGGCCAGGTTACAACCTTGCCGTATCCCCTCTTTTGGCATCCCAGGCGGTTGTCAAATCCCCATTACTGTTGTATCTGACAGCCGCTGTGTTATTCTCATGAATAGCGTGTAAGAAATCCATGAGCTCTGTTTCAAGACCCATATCACTTAGGATGGACCACAGCTTTGATCTATTCACACAGTCGAAGGCTTGTGTCAGGTCCATAACCGCCAAATGTATTATACCCTTTTTGGCAATGGTGTACTTCCCTACCGCTAAGTGTAAATTTAAGCATTGGTCCAAGGTCCCTTGCAGGTTGGAAATAACATTTCGGTCATCCAGCCATGTCGTTAAGCGATTAAGTATGGCTTTCCCCATAATTTTGGCTGCAGAATCTAAAAGTGAGATTGGCCTATAAGATATAGGCTCATCCCTTGCACCCTTTTTAAAATTGGGAACGATGACTGCCTTCCCCCAGGATATTGGGTATCCATGTGAACATGCGGCATTAAAAACATTTGTCAAAATGTTAGCCTATACATTTGGATCTGCTTTGTAAAGATGGGCCGGTACCCCATCGGGGCCTGGAGCCTTTCCGCCAGATGTAGTTGCAAATGCTTCATAAACCTCCTCTACACTAAAGTGGAGTGGTGTGCTATTTTCCCCCCCTTCCCTATGCTCCTTTGTTTCTCCCAGGTTTACATCACTAAAAATATTTCCAAAATGCGATACCCATTTGTCTGTTGGAATTTAACAGTCAGTGTTAGAGTTAGGGATTTCAGAAAAAAAGGGATTGTTGACAGAAATTCGAGCTGTCTTTCAGTATGCTGGACTGTTGTAGGACATCCCATGCTTGTTCCCTTAACTCCTTCTTCCTGTTGTGGACTGCTATCTTATAGACCTTTCTTTTGTCCCTAATTTCTGTTTTATCTCTAGGGGTATTTTTTGGGGCCTGTATAAGCTCCGTGTGAGTTGCTGAGCATGCTCCATTGAACCATCTTGCAGCCTTCTGGCGTCTGGTCCCACCAATGATTGTAAGGTCAGATTGAATTTGTTTTGTTAATTTCCCAAAGGCTGTTAAGATAGAACTGTCCTGTATATCGGGGTCTAGACAGTACTCAATTTCTGTGTACAAACTATTTAAAAAGTTGCTCTGGGGCTATTGTTTCCCACTTTAGTCTGCGGGCCTGATCTTTAGTGCTAATGTTTGTATTTGTCAGACAGATGGCAGATTCTCCGGTTTCAATAGCAGAGAATAATATAGCAACAGTAAGTGGATAACGGTCGCTAAAACCTAACCAAGTAACCAATAAATCCTCAGTAAATAAAACTAACAGTGCAGACAATAAGATATAATCAATAATGCTAGATCTTCCATTTCCTACCTAAGTGGGTACTGGTGCCACATTGTCCGTTTGTTGGAGGCAGCATAGATTTCGATTTGAAAGAATACCTTCAATCAGAATGACTGAGGGTGTGTGCTCAAAATTATTTAATGAAGAAAGAGATTTCCCCTGGTCCTGGTTTATAAAACAATTTAAATGACATTGATGAATATGAAAATCCACTAGGATTATTACTTCATAATAAGATTGTTTAATCTCCTCATAACATTCCAAGAACTCCTTTAAATCTTGTAGATGTTTCAGCTCATGCCCTCTAGAAAAAGAATTATAAAAATGTATCACTAACACAGTGGCAGGATTCTTAAAAGACAGTTCTACTGCCAAAACATTCTGAGATTTACAATCAACCAAGCGTGTCGTAGAAGAGAGCTTTAGTGAGAACATTAGCAGTAAACCCCCTCTGGCTCTACCCATGTTCGATGGAATAGCACATTTGTAAAACGAAATAAAACCATCATTTACTTCCCAAGTTTCCTGAAGGGCGATGATATGGTGCATTGAAGGAATTTTTCCCAGAAAGAGTTTCCTCTTTTAGACCTTGTTCCGGCTATGTTCCATGAGAGGACCTTTTCATACTTGGCCACCGTGGGAATTGGGATAGGGAGACATTCTGGGATTGTAGCAGTTATTTCAACATGATCAGGGATTGGTAGTGTTTGTGCGTTTAGGGTCATGTTATTGGAGGTATACCCTGATAAGTTTTATCTTCTAACTCTAGTCAGTCATTTTCATCCAAATTTTGGAGACTTGCTAGGGGTTGGAATCTGTTACTCATTGGTACGTTATAGTCTATGTTAGTTTTAGCAACAGGCCTACCTGATTTTCGAGATGTTTGCCGCTGCCATTGCATAGAGCATGTGCGCTGCTAAGGAGGTAAAAATATTCTAGAGAGACTACTCTAATTAGGGAGCTTGCACTGCTCTGGTGTGCACGGCCTATTAACATCTTGGTTTTCTCTGGGTCCTTAAAGTTGACAACTATACAGTCTTCTACACCAATTTATTTTGTTTGGTGACCTATCAACCCCACTCTTCTGGCCATAATAATGTCAGATGATATGTTCTGGCCATTTATTACATTTTTAGTACACCAATGGGTCACTTTATGTATTAGATCCTGGGTGGTTTCCCTAGTTTCTTGAGAGAGAGAAGGGACCTCCAATAAAACTGCTACTAACGGGGCAGATGCAGGGGGCAAATCAAGGGTGCTTTGGTTCGCAGCTTTGGGTATGCCGTAATTAGACTGATTACATGTGGGTGGAGGTGCCCTATCAGGATTCAGGGGTCTTCTAACCTGGGCTACCTCGGGGCTCTGGGCTACAGATCCTATCACCTCGGGTGTGTTTGACTGACTTGATCCACTAGGTATACCATTAGTTCCTAAAACACTTAAACATGGGCCAAGTGGGTCAGGTTGGGTCTGATTCTTATTTCGAGATAGGATTTCTGCCCCTGCCCCCATTAGCTTTGGTGCAAAAGTCGTAGCACATTTATTACAATTAGTAATCAAATTGTGAACTAATTCCTTAACTTTTTCTATTTTTAGTATTATTGCCGCTAAAAGGATCTTCATCATTAATTCAAGCGTTGTAAATAAAGAGTCTAATAACTGTTCCAGGATCAAATCAGGTTGTAAAGATGGTTGTGTCCGTGTTTGTGACCGTGGAGATTTCCTTGAAGACTTATTATAGGCAGTTTGTTTTCTCTCGGGCGGTGGTAAGTCTGAGGCTGTTTCATTTTCCTCTGATGTTTTATCAGCTAAAATATTAGAAGTCCTGTTAAGTTCATTAGAGGTAAATGTTTGACTTGGGGGTGCGGAGGCTATTGGAACTGTTGAGCATTCTAAAGGGACCATAACAGCTGCAGAATTTCCTTGTTCTCCCTCCTCCCTGTTAATGTGGGTCTGAAGACATTTTCCAGCCTCGAAGGATAACCTTCGCTCAGTCAAGGCTATCTCCTGCGTGATTGCATGGGCAGCTTTAGTGAAAAATATATCAATTTTGCCCGCCATGCAACCCCTCGAAGCACCCCCCCTGCGTAGCGGGTGTTTTCCTTTTGCCCATTTCAGATGCTGTACCACTAGAGCCCCATGTCTCTGTATGGAGTCACTATAAAGTACTTGGATGGTCAGATTTAATGGGGTGATTAAAAAGTACCTTGACATATTGGCAGAATTCCGTCCGACATCTCAATCTCCAAAGTACAATTTGTGGGCTTCGAACTAAAACAGCCAAGAGGTCTGGCCCAGCCTGGCCTCCTCTGGTCGCTGACAGCCACCGCGGGAGCCCTGAGCAAGATTTAAGTGCCTCCTGGCATGTTCCTGGGGCGGGTGCGGTGTCCTTAGAGCAGGCCTTGCTGGGAGGTGTAGTCACCTACCTCCCAGCAGCTGTGAGGATGAAGGCAGGGGTGTTCATGGTCGTGGCAGGGGTGAGCACGCCGGCTCTGCTGGCTCCCCTGAGTTGCGGATGATAACGGGCCCCGCGCCGCGGGAGCCCTGAGCAAGATTTAAGCGCCCCCTGGTGCGTTCCTGGGGTGGGTGCGGCGTCCGTAGCGCAGGGCTTGCTGGGAGGTGTAGTCACCTACCTCCCAGCAGCTGCGAGGATGAAGGCAGGGGCATTGGTGGTCGTGGCAGGGGTGAGCACGCTGACTATGCTGGCTTCCCTGAGTTGTGGATGATAACGGGCTTCACTGATTTCTAAGATGTTTGGTACCAAACACCTTATTTTAATAAATCTGGGTTGATGCCAGTATTGGATTCATTAATAAATTCACACAGGAGACCCTACTAGAGGGTCCACTAAAACCTATCAACCACTGGTGTGGTCCCTGTCTAGCTTTAGCCAGCCTTCCATCACCAGGCATGTTTCTGGACCACTGGGAAGAGAGCCAGAGCTCTACAGATCCAGAGACAATGCCTGGGTGGAGATAGTCATACCTTCCCCCTGCAGGATCTGCCTCAGCAGAAGCGGGAACCTCAAAGGAAATGCAGCCTTTGAACCCTGCGCCAAGCCCTCTGCTGTTAGAAGCAGATGTTGACCCCCCCAGTCCTGCTCGACTTTTGATGGGAGGACTGGAGTGAAAATTAGGTAAAGTATGAGGTGGGTCTACCATCACCCTGTACCACCCCTCAGGTGTGGCAGGCAAGGTAGACCCCACTTTTCACTATCCACCATCTTGAAGATGGGGATAAGAGCCTATTAAGAGTAAGGGTATGGCCACTCCCCACGTGGGGTGAGCATAAAGAGGGTCTAGTCAGCCTACAGGTAAGCAGCCCATTGGCTACTACCTGGGCACCTCTAAAAACGCCCCCTAAATTAAGTATTTAGTTGGTTTCCCGAGATCCAAACTTCAGATTCGACGGACTTACAGAATAAGACAGAAGAATACCGCTGGTGGACCAGGAACTGAGCCCTGCTCCAGAAGAAACTGGTGCAAACACAGCTAACTGCAACAAGACTCGACAACTGGGACCTGCTGTTCTTCCTGAAACCTGCAAGGCCTCCAAGAAACCCAAGAGCCCCTGCAGACTTCGTAAATTCCTGAGAACCTCCCTTTGGGCGAGAGACTCTAGTCTCTGACGTCTGTCGGCAAAGAAACAGCCGTCGTTGAGGACCGGTACACTCCGTGTCGACACATGTCTCCACTGGAAACAAAACGTTGCAGCTTCCCAGGCCAGTTTGTTCACCAGTTCGGGAAAATCGACCTCTGCACGCCTCCATCACCTTGAGGGATCCACACAGCATAACGACTCATGCTGGAAACAGCAACATTGGCACAACCGCCTCCTCTGTGATGGTCTGCTCTACACAACAGCTGTAGCCTGCTCGCTGCGGGTGACCTTTGAAACTCCATGGTGGAGTCCTCCTTCCAGAGATCGCGAGGGTATCTGAGTCGCCAGTTCTCTACTATCCAAATCCACACCAGCCTTTCAGCAAAGCGACTGCTGGGTTGACGGTCTTCTGAACTCCATTCAAGTCATATGCCTCCATTGCTTTCTTCAACAACCGCGGTGGTAAATATCTGACGGTATCGATTACAGAGTGCCTAGATACAGAGAGTACTGCATACCTTGGGGCAGATTTACAAGAAACTGACGCATCTGTAGAGATGCATCGGTTTCCCTGTGCCAGCCTGCCATACCCTCGCGCCACCATGGATGCGCCGTATTTACAATACGACGCACCATGGCGCAAGGATTGACAAATGCATCAGAAATTCTGACGCATCTGTTGGCCCAAATGTCACGCATTGCTGGAATCGTGTGGCAATCACGACACAACTCCAGCAATGCATGTTGAGGCCTATACTTATTGTACTGGGTCACTTCTTACGCCTGCTTCAAGCAGGCGTAAGGGTTTGACGCAGAAGTGACGCAGTGAAATCTTGTAGATTTCACTGCATCACTTTTACGAGGTTTGCTTGCATGGTAACGTCCACCCTGCATACATTATATGCATACATTATACCTGATACAACAAACAAATGATGGACGGGATGCTGACAATGCAAACATTCTCCCCCAGTCAAGAGATCTGGGTTAAATCCATCGTTCTTTTGCCCACTACACCACCCCAGTTTAGACATGGCCATATGCAAATCAGTCCTGACCCTGTGCCTCATGGGAACAGTCCAGCCCGAACTGCCAAGCCATGTCTTCCCTGGACCAGAATCAAGCATCCTAGGACCGGTTTCTGGCTATCAGCCGTCGTTCAGCCAGGATAGCTTGACTCCAGTGGCGTAGTGAGCACGGGTCCCACGTCTGGGAATACCCATCCCACTTAGGGCGAAAAGCGTTACAACAAACAAATGATGGACGGAATGCTGACAATGCAAACATTCTCCCCCAGTCAAGAGATCTGGGTTAAATCCATCGTTCTTTTGCCCACTACACCACCCCAGTTTAGACATGGCCATATGCAAATCAGTCCTGACCCTGTGCCTCATGGGAACAGTCCAGCCCGAACTGCCAAGCCATGTCTTCCCTGGACCAGAATCAAGCATCCTAGGACCGGTTTCTGGCTATCAGACTGATTTGCATATGGCCATGTCTAAACTGGGGTGGTGTAGTGGGCAAAAGAACGATGGATTTAACCCAGATCTCTTGACTGGGGGAGAATGTATGCATTGTCAGCATTCCGTCCATCATTTGTTTGTTGTAACGCTTTTCGCCCTAATTGGGATGGGTATTCCCAGACGTGGGACCCGTGCTCACTACGCCACTGGAGTCAAGCTATCCTGGCTGATGACGGCTGATAGCCAGAAACCGGTCCTAGGATGCTTGATTCCGGTCCAGGGAAGACATGGCTTGGCAGTTCGGGCTGGACTGTTCCCATGAGGCACAGGGTCAAGACTGATTTGCATATGGCCATGTCTAAACTGGGGTGGTGTAGTGGGCAAAAGAACGATGGATTTAACCCAGATCTCTTGACTGGGGGAGAATGTATGCATTGTCAGCATTCCGTCCATCATTTGTTTGTTGTAACGCTTTTCGCCCTAAGTGGGATGGGTATTCCCAGACGTGGGACCCGTGCTCACTACGCCACTGGAGTCAAGCTATCCTGGCTGATGACGGCTGATAGCCAGAAACCGGTCCTAGGATGCTTGATTCTGGTCCAGGGAAGACATGGCTTGGCAGTTCGGGCTGGACTGTTCCCATGAGGCACAGGGTCAAGACTGATTTGCATATGGCCATGTCTAAACTGGGGTGGTGTAGTGGGCAAAAGAACGATGGATTTAACCCAGATCTCTTGACTGGGGGAGAATGTATGCATTGTCAGCATTCCGTCCATCATTTGTTTGTTGTAACGCTTTTCGCCCTAAGTGGGATGGGTATTCCCAGACGTGGGACCCGTGCTCACTACGCCACTGGAGTCAAGCTATCCTGGCTGATGACGGCTGATAGCCAGAAACCGGTCCTAGGATGCTTGATTCCGGTCCAGGGAAGACATGGCTTGGCAGTTCGGGCTGGACTGTTCCCATGAGGCACAGGGTCAAGACTGATTTGCATATGGCCATGTCTAAACTGGGGTGGTGTAGTGGGCAAAATAACGATGGATTTAACCCAGATCTCTTGACTGGGGGAGAATGTATGCATTGTCAGCATTCCGTCCATCATTTGTTTGTTGTAACGCTTTTCGCCCTAAGTGGGATGGGTATTCCCAGACGTGGGACCCGTGCTCACTACGCCACTGGAGTCAAGCTATCCTGGCTGATGACGGCTGATAGCCAGAAACCGGTCCTAGGATGCTTGATTCCGGTCCAGGGAAGACATGGCTTGGCAGTTCGGGCTGGACTGTTTCCATGAGGCACAGGGTCAAGACTGATTTGCATATGGCCATGTCTAAACTGGGGTGGTGTAGTGGGCAAAAGAACGATGGATTTAACCCAGATCTCTTGACTGGGGGAGAATGTATGCATTGTCAGCATTCCGTCCATCATTTGTTTGTTGTAACGCTTTTCGCCCTAAGTGGGATGGGTATTCCCAGACGTGGGACCCGTGCTCACTACGCCACTGGAGTCAAGCTATCCTGGCTGATGACGGCTGATAGCCAGAAACCGGTCCTAGGATGCTTGATTCCGGTCCAGGGAAGACATGGCTTGGCAGTTCGGGCTGGACTGTTCCCATGAGGCACAGGGTCAAGACTGATTTGCATATGGCCATGTCTAAACTGGGGTGGTGTAGTGGGCAAAAGAACGATGGATTTAACCCAGATCTCTTGACTGGGGGAGAATGTATGCATTGTCAGCATTCCGTCCATCATTTGTTTGTTGTCACGCTTTTCGCCCTAAGTGGGATGGGTATTCCCAGACGTGGGACCCGTGCTCACTACGCCACTGGAGTCAAGCTATCCTGGCTGATGACGGCTGATAGCCAGAAACCGGTCCTAGGATGCTTGATTCCGGTCCAGGGAAGACATGGCTTGGCAGTTCGGGCTGGACTGTTCCCATGAGGCACAGGGTCAAGACTGATTTGCATATGGCCATGTCTAAACTGGGGTGGTGTAGTGGGCAAAAGAACGATGGATTTAACCCAGATCTCTTGACTGGGGGAGAATGTATGCATTGTCAGCATTCCGTCCATCATTTGTTTGTTGTAATACATTATACCTGACGCAGGTATAATGTGATGCAGGGCTTTACAACTTGACACATCTCCCTAGATACATCATGTTGTAAATTGACCGCATTATTTGCGCCGCCATTGCATCAAAATAAGTGGCGCAATGGCATCGCTAGGAGGCGCAAGGGGCTTGTAAATCTGCCCCCTTGAACTGCACTGCATGTTCTCTCCGTAATTAAAAGTCTACGAAGTATGTATTCACGTCTCAAACTGTAAAAAGTATATTTCCGATTTGAAGTCTTGCTTCCCAAAACATACATAAAGGATTTTGTTATTTTTATAAAAAATTGGTCTCTGATTTATTCTTGTGTGTGTCTCATTTATTGCCTCTGTGAGTACAACACATGCTGTACACTGTCCTCTAATAAGCCTAACTACTTGCGTACACTGCCACAAAAAGAGAGCTAGTATTATCTACTTGTTGCCTGTATCTTCCTCTGGGGATATCTCACACTCTCTACATAGTGTACTTCCTTTTCGTACACTGTACAGAGAGACAGTGTCTTACAATGGGCTTGTTGGTTCACCGCACAGTTTCAGTATGCATGTTAGTGGATTACAGGCAGTTCATAAGAGGTGTACAATTGATATTACATAGAAGGGGAGGAAGTAAACTCAGTGGAACCGCAAAGTAAATGTTACCAATAGAGAAATAAAAAATCACTTTATTCCTTCCACTGTTCTTCATCATTCAAAAATCACTTTCGGCATTCCGTGCTTCTTCATTCAAACATCCCTTAACGCCTCCCATTGTTCTTCTTTATTCAAAATTCACTGACGCTGTTCCATTGTTCTGCCTCATTCAAAATTAATTTAAGCCCTTCTATTGCTAATTCTCATTCAAAAACAATTGAAAGGTACTGACTATCTTTGGGCCTGAGTGCTCTGCAGTAAAATAATTTGAGCTACCAAATCAAAGTGTCAGAGAAGTCTAACAGGGTGAGCACTGACAAAGATAATGTATGAGTGATGATCAAGGGAGCATACATGTTTGAGATCAGGCGGTGTACAAAATAATGTTCTATAACAGCCTACAACATCAAGGTCTCCACATTTCCCAAAACGTTTGATGGCTTAGACACCTACAATAGTGCAATAATTTCTTAATTTCAGAGGGGTTAAAATAAACCTTTTTTCACCAGACATACCGATAGAGCACTCCAAGGAGTGTGAGATATCCTCCTATTTGAGAGCAAGATTTATACACAATGGTGAGTGCAATTAGCAGTGAAAGCTGCAGGCCTAAAACTCCCTGCACCTGAAGCAAGTTTTAGTCATTTAACAAAGAGAACATATTTTAATTTACAATGTAGGGTAAAGTAAAAATGTAAATCAGGTATAAATGTCTCCTCAAAAGGAACATGTTCAAAGTCAATCAGAACAACATGTATTTCTGAATCAACCTAAGAAACAGCTACTGGTGGTTGAAACTCTTTGGTAAGGGTAAGGCTTTTGTGGGATCAAGTTCCTTCTACTTTGTCTTTAAATGGACAGTGAAAGATTTTCATGTAACCTGTGGGTCATTGGTAATTGAGAGTAAGAAGATCTGCTAGGGGATTCCAGGTATGGAGCCTTCTGGCTCTGTCCACCAAAATATCTGTTTTCCAACATTTACGATTTTTAGACAACTCCGTTGGTTATTGTGTTTGGTATAGTAACCTGTCTGCTCCAGTTCTGCAGCTGGTAGGACAACAGCAGAAGTTAAATGCTGGAATATCATAGCATTCCATAGATTGGTGGGTAGAGCAGAATCCCCAGGGTGCAACACATTCGATTTCTTGATGCAGTGCATCACTCACATTTAATCAGGTACTTTCAATCTGACGACAACTTTGAAAGGTAAGTTTCACTAAAAGAATGTAAGAAACCTCAGTGAAGAAATAAAACTGTGCAATGGAATAGTGGTCTTCTCATAGGTTGTAGGTGCAATTTACCTTGTTGACTGCACACAGAGAGCACAAATAGTACTTCACTTTTTGGCTTGCAGCAGATGTGATCAAAAAGGGAGAGGGAAGCAGTACACCAGGTGTTGAGAAGAGGGGCTGAACAGAATAGGAAATTATAATCTTTTTGTGTGATACCCATCCATATATGTTTTGCTGGATTTAGAACTCTGTGCACTTTACCCCTGCCAAACAGGAGTAAAGTGCATGTGCTTCTCTTTTTAAACATAGACTTATCCCTGACTGACATATTTAACTTGCCTATACAACCCTAGTATATGGTGTAGAAAATGTACCCTGGGCCTGGAAGTTAAATGCCCCATGTGAACTGAATCACCTATTGTGCTTTCAGAAGAGTGGGCCTGTAAAAACACGGTTTCATGTCTAGCAGGTGTAGTCTGACTGCAGCAGCCTAAAAGCCTAATGTCAAACCTTTCAAAATAACCCTTTTTGACAGACGGAAAAGCCTGCTTTTAAAAATAAATACATCAGCCCTAAGTCCACCTTGTTGCCCACAAGGCATGGTGCCTGATATTTAAAATAGGGAACAATTACGAAATTGAAGTTGCCATGTTTATCCAGGGACAGCCCCCAAAGGTTATTTTTATTGGCAGGGCTATAGTTGGATCCTAGAGAATGACAAAGTACAGATTATATACTTTAATCTGTAACTTTTGACATAAAACAGCTAAAACAGTCATTCACAGACTATTTTTCACATTTATTAAACGTTCAGTGCATTGGTAAAGTTGGATTTTAAATAAATACTTATGGAAAATAACTTTTAGAAAGTTATCTTTTCCCTTCCCCAAGTTCCTGGAGGCTAATTTGCTTTAGCTCCCCAACAGCTATCTAGCCAGTGCTTGGCCTTAATGAGATTTTAAAACTGCTCCCAGAACAGGAACAATGGCCTGATTTTGGATGGGGGGGGGGGTTTGCTTACAGGAAGACCAGTAATGTGGACCCAGGAACGTCATTAACTTATAAAGGTACCTACCATTTTACAAGTAAATGTAAGTTGAGACCTGAAAATGGTAGCCATATGTACCCCTGCCTCCAGTGGGGTTGGCACCAAACCCAGCGAGGGAAAGCTACCCCCAGAACCAGTTTTACTTCACCACAAAGGGGTTAATTGGTCATTTAGCAGGTCACACCTCTGGTGAGGCACATAGGCTCTGCTCCAGGGAGAAAGCGTTTCTACATCTTGAATTTTAGGAGTTTGGGGCACTGTGGGATTGTCTTCAGTAGGGCAAACAGGAATTGCTGAAAAAGTGGGCACGATTGCCCCTGAGAACCTATACCACATTGGTTGGAAAGGAGGCCAGAGTCTACCCCATCAACTAGCTAGTGGTTATTATAACTTAATAGAGGCTACAGCGCAGCTGCACTGCTGACACACCGGCAAGCCCGTTTGCGCCCATCTACACCTGGACCACGCCCAGTGCCAGGAACCCTGGCCCACCGATCATTCTCTGATATTCCACCGCTGAGCACCAGGCCCTTAGCCCCAGACGCCACAACAACAACTGCTGCAGTACCTCACCCCGATCTACGAAAGGACCCTTTGTTTGCCACCGCTGCAGCTTCACCTGTAATGCAGGACCACCAGCTCGCACAGAAACTCTCACCACGCCCACAAACACCTCTGAACTGCTCTACTGCATCCTGCTCAACACCCAGTCCCTGTGCAAACATGCCACATAACTCTGGGATATATAGCCACCCTCACCCCAGCATGATCTTCATAACCAAGACTTAGCGCCAGACATCACCACCACAGACCTCTTGGGCCACGACCGACATTCTGCAACGCCATCTCCAAATTCATCGACAGCCATACATTACTTACTACTCAGCGACCTCAACTTTCACCTTGATGACCCCAACAAGACCAACTCCACTAACCTTCTAGAAAATATGAGCAATTTTGGCCTCACCCAACTGGTCACCGACACCTCAACCAGCACAGGACACACACTCGATCCGATCTTCACATCCAGTGACAGAATCAAATACAGCCAAGTGTCCAAACTCACCTAGTTCAACCACTCAGTTGATCATTTTACCATCGCAGGTGCACAGGAAACCACCACCAAGTCACCCAACTCCTCGCATCGCAGATGGAACAAATTAACAGAGACCCAATAGACGCAGGCCCTCAATACCTCCCAGCCCCACGCTGTATCAAACCTGCAACAGGTCATCCAGAACTTCTCCGACTGGATCACTAAATGCGCCGACACAGTCCCCCCATGAAACCAACCAAAACCTGCAGAGCTCCCAGAAGAGTCAGCTGGTACACACCAGAACTCAGAACCATCAAGCATAACTGCAAACGACTAGAGAAACAATGGTGCACCCCCAAAGATCCCACTGACCGAACCACCTTCAAATCAGCCCTTAACAGGTACCACCAACTCATCAAGGACACCAAAAGAGATGCCTTCACAGACCCCATCGAAATAAGCACCAATATCACAAAGGAACTCTTCAACATAGCCAGAGAGTTCTCTAACCTGCCAGCCACCGAGAACAAGGTCCACCCCTCACAAGAACTGTGCTCCACCCTCTTGGAGTACTTTCACGGCAAGATAGCCACCATCTACAACAACTTCCACCCCCAACCAACCAACATCGATGTCAACAACCTCAGCCCACCCACAAAAACCACGTCCTCAATCACCGCATGGAGCCCGAACACCATGCAGACCATCACAGCCCTCATATCCTCAATCCATTCCAGAACCCCCACAGACCTGTGCCCTCACCATTTCTTAAACCTCGGAATCCAAGAAATCAGCACAGAACTCACCAACATCTTTAATGCCTCCATCACCACAGCAACTGTCCCCGACACATGGAAACACTGAGAGGTAAGACTGCTCCTGAAGAAACACTCCACCGACCCCAGCCAAATCAACTACTGCCCCATCTCACCGCTCCCATACCCCACCAAAGTACTCGAGAAGGCCATGAACTACCAGCTCACCAAATACCTAGAAGAAAATAACCTGCTTGACGCCTCCCAATGCGGCATCTAAACATATCCCAGTACGGAAACAGCCCAAATCGCTGCCTCTGAAGACATCAGATTCCTCTTCGACCGCAGTGAAACATCAGCCCTCATCGTGCTCGACCTCTCAGCTGCATTTGACACCGTATTCGATTACACCCTCATCAACAGACTCACCCACATCGCGATCCAAGCAAATGCCCACAAATGGATTTCATCCTTCCTTGCAGGATGAACTCAGAGATTTCGCCTGCCTTCCTTCACATCCAAACCTAAGACCATCACCTGTGGCGTCCCCCAGGATCATCCCTCAGTCCCACCCTGTTCTACTTCTACATACCAACTAAACCCCCAAGAAATATCCAGGTGCAGCAAGTCAGACCATTCATGCATCTAAGACAGAGTATCAGAGGTGGCCCTCTCCAAGAAGGGGGCTAATTAAAACTCCAGTGTCAGGTAGCCAGATGGGAAAAGAGCAGCTGCTCATTGTGGCTCAACACATATGGTATGTTTTGGCTAGAGCAAGAGTTTTGGGTCTCAGGGCTCTAGCTGATTTAAAGAAAGTAATAGTGCTGGGTAAATAGTGGGGGTCTCCAGAATAACGGGCTCTGTGAGCATGGCACGAAAGCTTATGGAATGCTTATGGATAGGAAGCCGATTAAGGGCTTTCTGGAGGGAATGGATGCAGATCTACGAGGAAAGGCGACACACCAGCCGGGAGCCATGCGATAGTGTTTGGATGGTTTTTAGATGGGTAAGGAGGTAATCATCAATACATACATACAAAGCATTACCATAATTCAGGCGACTCATAATAATTGATATCCTGCTTTATAATGGTACCCATTTGAATATTTTGCATAACATATACAGAATGCAATAGGAGGCGCCACAAACTATAGAGATCTGTTCCTTCATAGATAAGGTGTTCTCAATCATTATGTTCACATTTGTTGCCACTTTCTTGGGGGCAGTGCCAAACTTGCTGGGCCACCGAAAGAGGGACCAGATGCTATTTCCTTTTGCGAACAACCATCAACCACATGGCCACTGAGCTGTGATATTTACAGAACTTACTCCTCGTGGTATCAGAATTGCCCACAAAGGAGATCACAAGCTGTATGTTATCAGTGTACCGTCATTGGCCAGCTGTGCTTCCGCATTGGCCGCTGCCTTTGATGCAGCAGCATTCCAGCTTGTTTTGTTGATTGCTCCTTATACTTACATCAGATTCGCTTCATTTGGATCTCATTTTAATCATTAAGGTCTTGATGCACGGAGGTGCAAAGTAATTGATGTTTTTTGCCCACCGGCTGCTGTCGATCCCACTTTCGTTTCCACTGTGATGGATGTACTGATCAGTTGTATTGCAAAATGGCCATTTACAGTAAGCTGCAAAAACTGAGGTCTCATTACAATTTAGGATTCTGGAGTCCTTTTGCAACTCCCTGTAAATGTCTGTGCATTCCAGGATAGAGGCCTATAGGGACAGCAGACTTCCATCCCTGAATTTGCATTCACTGAATGCCAACATGTTTTTAAAGTGGTCCCTGTACCTCAGTGGGATAGGGGCTGCTTTTATAAACTAAGCATCGGCATTCTGTGAATGGCACCACCCTCAAGGTGGAAGCTATTCCTCTGGGGTGAAAGCCTCACCACCCTCTTTCAGGAATCTTTAAAAGATCAATGGTTTGCAACCGCAAGTGCCATCCTAAAGCACTGATATATTGCATAACGGATTGAAAAGGCAAGGGGAACACACATTACACCCACCTTTGCCTTAAGATTCATAATGGACCACAAAGTGCATTTGGTGAGTCAGAAAGACATTTCCTACTTGCAATGATCCTTTTGGTCACTGCTACATGCATTTACTGTCACAAATCCAATTAGTTTACGATTTTCGTGCATCGCAACTACAAGAATGTTTTGTACATCAGGCTCATTATTTATTTCTTTTTAACTAAACTGATTTCTGAATTTTATCATATTTATTCCTTAATGCTTTTTTGGTGCTGATCTTCATGCATTATACACAGGGTTTCAGTACCAAAAGCAAACTAGCTAACTCTTTGGATGCCATGTTTGTTAGTCACAGCCAGAGCATTGGTGTGTTACTTCCAGAGACATCATTAGATGCAAAGAGCATTCCAACTCACTTTTATATGTTGGGAAATGTATTTTGTGTATTTTCTCCGAGGATGAAGTATATGCTTGTGTACTAGCTAACTAGGGTAGGCTTGTGACTCATGTATGTAGTTGATGGGAAAACAAAAGCTGAGAAACCACAATGAAGGAAACTAAATAATAGAAAACCGATGTTAAGGAAAGACGATTTTAAGGAAATACAAATGAATCGAAAATGAAAGGAAACATTTTAAAGAAAGATAATTTTTGGACAAATCCAAAATTACATTAAACTTGGCCGCAGTGGCGGCTGGTGGACTCGGAAAGTGGTGGTGGTGGGGAAGGGGGGGGGGGGGGGGTGAAAGAATCTGCCCAATCTGCTGAACAAGTTGTCTGTGCAATATGTGCTCAAAATGTACTCTGAAATCTCACACTGCTGTAACCAATAGTAATTACACTCCTGGTTGTGAGGTACAAATGATTGTTATGCACCAAGGATCACAAGCATTGCTCAAGTGGGTGAACTACAAGTAAAACTACAGTATTCTAGCTTCATAGATGGCAGCGAGTATTGATTCCAGCCGTTATGAACACCACATTTCATAAATAAAGAAAACTCAGAGTACCAGCTGCCACGAGCCAAGGAGAGCCCACCAGCCACGTCCCATCCCAGCCTCCTCTGGGATCCACTCCTTGACTTCCGTTTCACTGGTTCTCCCTTCAGCCCACAGTTCTGGGAGAGGAGCACGGGATGCCTGCCCCTTAAAGTGGGGGTTGCAGCAGAGCAGTGTTACCAAGTGAAGTGTGACATGGGCCTCATGCAAGGAAAATATGTTTAAGCTGAAGCCCAATTCAGTGTGTAGGATATGGCCTGATGAACATTCATGCGCTGAAGCACAATAGACTTAATAGATATTCAATAATAATCAGTGCTTGGACAGGAGAAATAGTGCTAGTAGGATTCCCTTTTTTGCAATGGTGCACGGTTCTACCTCCGAGGCTGCAGTCTGAAAGTCTGGTTAACATCACATGAAACGTCAGGTTCACGCCAATGTGAACCTAACCAATCCTGCAGCTGCTCTCATGCTGTTGAGAGAGGTGTCAGGATTGGATGGAGCAGGCTACCCCAGTGCTCCTTTTGAGACTAGGGGGCCTGCGAAATGCCTCGGCTGTTTAGCACAGCTGCTGGATAGGTGTGGGCAGTAGTGCACATCTCAGACTACCCATCGCAAGACACCCAGCCAATCCGACATGCGCACTCTGCACTTTGTAGTGTAATTCCTTCTGCAGCTATATAAATCCAATCAGAGAAGAGAATCACCTCCGCCCTCACACTTGCCATTGGAGCTCACCTCAATCAATAGTAATCAAGCAAGCCAGTATTATTTACAATGTTTATTGCTGCGCTTGGAGCAGACAGGGCAACGTTCCTCTGCCCTAAAGGAGTAACCGGTCCTGAACTTGGGTGGAGTTTAGGGATAGTGAAGGTTTTTGGGATCAGCGATGGGTGATGTTTAGGAGTGATGAAGGGTTTTTAGGGGTTAAGGATGGATGGAGTTCAGATGAAGACAGGGGTTATTAGGGCTCAGAGATAGCTGGAGTTTAGAGGTGGTGAGGGTTTTTTAGGAAACAGAAATAGGTGGAGTTTAATAGTGTTGAGGGGCTATAAGGGTTCACAGATGGGTTTTCAGGGTTCAGAAATTGGTGGAGTGTAGGAGTGTAGAGGACGTTTTATGGTACACAGATGGGTAGAATTTATGAGTCATGAGGGTTTTTTAGGGTTCAGGATCAGGTGGAGATTAGGAGTGGTGATGGGTTGTAGGGGTAAGAGATGGGTGGACTTTATGGAAAGAAAGAAATTCACGGTTCAGGAATGGGTGGAGTTTTGGGTAATGAGGGGCTTTAAAGGTTATGTGATGGGTGGAGTTCATATGTAGAAAGGGGATTTAGGGTGAAGTGATTAGTGGAGTTTAGGGGTGGTGAGGGGTTTTTAGGGGTCAGGGATGGGCAGAGTTTAGGGTTCAGTGGTAGGTGTAGTTTAGGTATAGTGCAGGGTTTTTAGGGTTCAGCGATGGTTGGAGTTTAGGGGTAGAAATGTTTTTTAGGGTTCAGGGATTGGTAGTGTTTAGAGGTCCAGGATGGGCATTGTTTAGGCATGGTGATGGTGTTTTTGTGGGCATGGATGGATGGTGTTTAAGGGAGGTGAGGGATCGGCGAATTACATACACCCAGAGCAATTGCATAACAATATAAAAAATATACATCCGAAATAATGTCTCCTGAAGTAAAGCACTGGAATAAATACCTGAGACAAAAATGTTTCTGAAAGTAGGACCTGCAACCATTGTATTCTCACCTTAAAAATGAGCACGCAAAAAACAGTTGGGAAAAGTGAGACATCTGGGAAATTGGTTTCTATAAATTGTAACTGCCATTCATCCTGCAAATTTCCATTAGACAACTTAGGTGAAATTGTCTCTCAGTAATATAATTCCATGAAATTGTTAGTCTATAAATCACATACAACCCTTGTAATTCCTAATGAACACCTGGTTCACAACTGTGTAGGAGCCTGGCCACAGCTCCTATCAAGACTGAGGCCTCTCCCCTACATAGCGTAACAATCTGGTTTCACATAATCAGATATTCTATCAGGTGCAGTGAGTCCAACATAAGACGTGTCACACAGAGACCCAGAGACAGAGTCTCACATAGGTACAGCCTAAAAGAGGCAGCGAGTCTCACACATATAGAGTCTCACACAGGCAGATAACCTCATACCCACAGTCGCCAAAGAATTACATATAGCAGAGAATCCCAAACAAATAGATTCTCACCCAGACCAATAGTCTGCCTGTCCTTGCATGTGCCTCCTTCTTTCTCTCTTTCTTGCTCTCTTTTGCTTTCTCTATTTCTCTCTCACACACACATACACATTTTTACACATTTGACAAGGGCCACAAGCACAAAGTCTCACATAGTTAAGCTCCTGGACTCATTGACTTCGCAGAGGGGTGAGAGCGCGTGTGTCCGCTGGAGTGGGTAGTGGGATCATGACTACGTCATGACTATGTAATAAGTACGGTTACCCAGGCAAGTCTAGACAGCCCTGCTCCTGCACACCTGACGGGGCGTCTTTCAGCTAAGGAATGCTGACTCACCTCCTGGGTCCAGCTTCCTTTTCCATTGCCTTTTCTGTCACTGCAGGTGCAGGACTTTGATATAGGTGGTGACCATTCTTCTGTAATTGCGTTTGTGTTGTTTCTGGTAATGGTGCACTTAAGATACCACCATCACGTTCAGGGAGAGATTTATGTTTTTTCTTTTGTTGTACCCTGCTATTCCTTAGGGTTTTGCAGCTTACTATTTGTCAAAGGGAAACAGTGCTTTGGGTGTAGTGCTCAAAGTGCTGAGTCCAGCTCAAACCTTTAGTACGTGATTACATCACTTGAAACAGTGTTATTAAAAGTTCATTTATGTTTATTGAATCACATCAGTCAAAAACTAATTTTTACATTATTTTTCATCATTGATTTAGTGTGGAAGTGGAATCATTAAAACTATCATCCCGCAGACATTGCGTGTCCCTAATGCATCTCGGACACTGTGTCCTTCTTCAGGGGTAGATGCATTTTGATAATAATGATTCAGCTACAAAAATTATAACGGCAATTAATCAAAGCTTTTTTCACACTGAGAATGAAAGCAGAGAAGCAGCGTGAACAAATCAACATTCAAATATACGAACATGCTGATGCTGAAATGCATTAAATTAATGTTGTTCAAGCACCTTAACAGAAGCTTAATTGCGAAGAAACGATATTTCAAATAACATTTCATTAAAAGAGATAACCTCATGTCACCAGGAGTAATCTAATAACAGCCTGACAACAAAACAAAGCAGTGTAGCTACATGTTTATGTCAGCTACTTGCGATTAACATAGCTCGAGTGTTGTGCACCCTGTTCAACGCAAACCTTACCAAATTCATAAACCTACGCATGTGTTGTTAGTAAAGTGCGTCATCACCTTAGGGCTCTCATACGCATACACAGGCGCACAATGCCCATAGGGCTCTAAGGACTTCAGCCCCCTGACCCCCCCAGCCCCTGTCTTGTGTGTCAGCCCTGGTGAGACAGCTTCTCGGGCACACACACAGACAGTTTTTGAGCTGCTGTGTGCGGGCTGTCTGGTCTGGCGTCTGTCTTATTGTAGCCGCACCCGAATACTTCACAGGTCTTTAAAACACCATTTACTTGTTAACGAGGCTTTGTTGTGTTTTTCACCTCTTCTTAGAGCCCCAGCCTATTGCTGGAACAATTTTAGCCCCCCCGAAATTTTTATTAGCCGCCCCCACCGAAATTTGGCTCCAGTTGCGCCTCTGCGCATACATGTTGTGAGAACCATATCAAAACTTCTGCTCGTTGCGGGAAGTTTTTGCAATCAGCGCCACGTCACAGACCTTAGAAACATGGTTGTAAGTCAGAACATGATATGTTTCAACTGGAGTAAGAGTCTCAAGTCAAACACCTGCACCAACCCAACTCATTAACTTGTCTACGAGCTCCAAACACACATATGACATAATATTCTCCACATGTAAGATTAAAATCTGCCTCTCACTCCTCGTCCATAGCCATGGGGAAAATATTCTGAAATCTGACTGAATATAGCAGTTGTAAGTGATCCAACGCTCACAGCTCTTCCTACCACCTTTAAATCTCTGGAGAAGATGGCCTGAGGCGCATGAATTTACACTAGGAGGATCATGCGGACATCTTACAAGGATGTAATCACACAATTCGAATGTTCTACGAATGATACACCATTATTATGTTAGACAATATTTCTGTAGACAATGTTCTTGAACACAACCAGAAGGCAGGATTATGGGATATTGCGCCGTACTGTGAAATACTCTACAGTACCCTGTGACATTGAAAAGGAAGAAGCCGGTCACACTGGACATCACTGTATGATAGGGAGAGGCATTGTGCCATATTGAGCATTACTGCATTCAAGACATCCTAAAGATCTAAAAGGCTAAGAATGGTCTGATTACATTCCTGCTCTCCGCCCCTTGTACATATCTGTATCTTCACACTATCCCTCATGTTTCTTTTTTTTTCCTATTCTATCTTCATTGTCACATCATACCGCCTAGATTTTAAAACCTGAAAATAGGAGCTCCGTTTTATATTTAGCAGGAAACCTGCCAAGGAGGGGTGGGGAGGTAAGGGGGCGATTATGGGGTGGGGGGATCTATTGTGTAACACTGGGCAGTACTGTGATGTTTGACTGCCCAACACATACACCATACTTTTGATGCTTGGCAGAACTGTGTGATATCGGGAAGTCCTGAATAATATTAGTCAATCTGGTAGCACCAAATGCTGTGTTAAATTATTTTTGTCTTTATACAATACTCGTTCATCAAAGAGTATCAGAAATGAAAGCTGAAACCGTGCACAGACAGTCCATGGTCCACTTTTTGGGACACACGCCTTCGCAGCCATGACACACTTAGGGCCTCATTACAATGTCGGGCGGAAACTTTCCTCTTAACACTGTCTCCGATTCGGAACTCACGACTCACGATCGTGGTTCCGCTCAACCGGTTACGATGCAACCAAACATTGTTAGGTCGGAGTCCCATTGTTTCCTATGGGAGCCCGTGTTCCGACCCACAACCGGCCGTAACTCTGAATCCTATGGGGAAATGGGGTGTGTGCGGAAAACCCTGCACCCTGTCGCAGGCACCCCATTGTGCCTGCCCCACAGTGCAGGGTTTTACAGGGGAGTCCCTTAGGTACCCCCTCAACCCCCAACTGGAGGCCGCAGGATAAAGGTGGCTCTGCTCGGGCCCCCAAAGTCACTTTCCAACAACCTTTTCGAGAAGAACAGGCCAACTCAGAAAGGCTGTTAGAAATCGACATCGTAATCGGTTGGTCAGAAACGCTGTCCATAAAGGTGCACAATGCAGTTCTGACGGACACGGATACTTCGAGAGCCAGTCGGAACTGATTCAGAATGACCGGGCGGTTTACTTTCTGACCGTAAACATCGTAATTGGTCAGGCGGATTGTAAACTGACCGAGTCGTTCGGAAGGGTTCTTATGCGGGCTAGGAAATTCTGACTGTTGGGCGGAGGATTTCTGCCCCACATCGTAATGAGGCCCTTGGTGCGCACATGGGATGAATGGTTTAGGTCTTGCTGCATGGCTGAATCTTATTATGCCATTTCTCTCTGCATTGTTGCTCTGCTGCTCTGTTGTCATGCTACATATGATGTTGTGTCCTGTGCAGCGCATGCGGTGCCACCGCTTACTATGTTTTTAACAATCAATAAAAAGTTTTTTTAAAGAAAAAAGAGGGCAGACATTTAAAGCCGAATAAAACAAGCCTGGTATTGTTGACTGAGCAACAGAAGGTTTGGCAAACAGCATATTTTTTACATTTTGTCTACATTGCAAGTGTTTTCTAGTCGATGGATTTCCAATTGTGATACCTACCAACACCAGAAGTGAGATTCCGCCCTCCAAGAGGGTTACGCTTAAAATGTAGCACGCACATATGATAGATCGAGGCAGATTTTAGGGTCCCACTAGGCAAGAACTGGAAGACCCACTCTCCTATACCTTATAGGCGCTATGGTATTCCAAGGTTAACCAGGGGTGGATTGAAGGCACTGCTGGAGTGATCTGAGTTCAAATATTTCCATTTGAACAGTGCCCTGGCAGCTTCATCTCACGCTTTCTGTAGTTTACTAATGTCCTTGTGCAATTCCAAATAAACACTATTACATAACAACAGAGTAAAGGTGCAGAGGCACCCACAACTGAGACTTGATGCATTCAAATATGGTAGTTGTCTTCCTAAAATAATGACCTAAAAATAGAAACCCTTGACGCTTGCTCCTGTTTTAAGCCACACTGGCAATTCAAAGCCTATTAAAACTCAAATTCTTTGTACCTACCCACTGAGATAGGACAATAACCCAGTGTTTCTGGCAAGACCTCTCTAACTTGATCTCTGCAGCCTGATTTGCTACTAAGATTCTTATCTTCAGACCTTTAAGTATCAGAATGTTTGTATTCATCCAGGATCAGTCCCTACTTTAAAGTTACCCTTGGAGCCTGGATGTAGACGCCAAGCTGTGTGCTATGTTTGCAAATCGGCATGGCTAATGCAACCACTTTTCTCTTTTCAGGAGCACACAAGGTTGCGGGGCTCTCCCACGCCTCTGAAATGAAGTGAGATTACGGAGAGTGTTCGAGTCACGATAAAGGTTGTTGAGCATCCATTGAAATGACCACACAGGAGTAAAGCATTAGAGGCAACAACACTGATCCCATGATGTCCTTGGAAGGCTGACTGTTCCGACCTCTAGAATGATCTATGTCAGTTGTCATCCTGGAACTGATTTGATGTAGGGACGCAAATCAGCTGGATCCCTGCATGGATTGTTTTCTTCCATGACAGCATAAACTGAAGGGGAGCCTGTCCTGGACAGACAGTGTCTAGAAAGCAATGGACGGTTTCTGCCTGGTAAAGAGGTAAACTATGCCTGGGTATCCGTATCATACAAGGCGTGTGCCTTAACCCCTTCAGCGCTGCGCGGATTCCCCCGCGGTGCTGAAGGGATCGAGCGCGGGCGGGGCCATGACGGAACGGTTCCGTCATGAGCACAGCTCAACCGATGCTCATGACGGAATCGTTCTGTCATGAGCATGGAAGGGGTTAATAATAGGGGCAGTCAAACCCCCCAAACAATTAAGGTGCAAGGAGACAATTCTGTCTGTGGTATGCACTAATATACACATCTTTAGCAAATCAGAATCTTTAATCAAACTGTTTGGTAAAGAAGATAGAGGGATGTGAAGCAGCAAAACAACATGCCTTGAAAATAGGAACATCTAATAACACCCTAATTTCAGTGTCCTATAGACATTACCAGTGATGATTTCAGGATTAATGCAAAGGCCGAAAAGGTGCATGAAATATAAGCAAAACTCCGCGAAATGGTAAAAAATCTCTGCGAGCACACAGAAATTCAGCGAACACGCGGAACTGCTTTTTCCGCCCGTTCGCGATGCTTTTTCCCTGTTCGCGAACGCTGTTTCCGTACTCGGGGAGAAATATCTCGCAAACACGAATTTTGAAAGTGCGAACAAGCAAAAAATTCTGCGAAGTCGCGGATCGCGGAATTTTTGCCAATTCCGCGTTCTCCATGGAAGGTTAAATTACCAAAATTCCATGAGCGGAACAGAATTTACCGCCCAGGCCTAATTACAAGTTAACCCAAAATGAAATTCCTCCTGATTGGAATCTAAGCACATACATAGAGAGTCACACTGATTTATATTACATTTGTAAAAAATACCAATAAACTCCTAATAATATGACAATGACAGAGAAAACTGCATGTTTTGCTATCCTATAAAATTGGAGTCCTTCATATTTCGCTGTGAACCTGTGAAAATAAAAGATAATCCTGTCTAAACACTGTTTGCTATTGACTGTCAACGACGGAGCCATGTGCAGTCCATAGACAAGGTAAAAGAAAACAATTGTAGCAGTTGATAGGAACTATAGGTACCTGGGCAGAAAAGAGACCTATAGCATGGCAGACTGGGGCCACTGGCACACAAATATTATGGTTGGGTTTGCGTGGCTCTAGAGTCCTAGGGTCCATCTCATTATGGCTCTCCAAACTGAGCCAAGTTCACCCTTTACTCACTTGACCCTCAAGGTAGGGAAAGTGAGCAGTCAAAGGCGTTTGAGGGCAGTAGTGTTTGGGTCAGAGACTCAGATCTCAAACAGTTAAACAACAAACTAAATAATTACTGTCTTAGTGTTTATCTTAGTAAAAAGAAAGCATTTTAATGTCACAGTAAAACAAAATACTACACAGTATGATGGTGCATTCATCTACAGCAATCTACAATATGCCTTGTGGCACTGCACAATCTTCAGTATCCTACCTTAATTCTAGGACGCTTCCCACACACTAGGCTAACTCATTAGAGATTTAATCATAGGCAAAGATTGAGTATAGGCACAAGTTCACTGAGTGATTACCAAGCTGGGTTACCCTTAGGTCAGTGCAATCAATTCTTGAGGCTAAGAGTGCACACTGGCAAATAGTAGGGGCCATATGTATCAACACATTTTCCCATAGACACAGAATGGGTAAAACCCTTTGATACATCTGGCCCTCAGTTCCTAATGGCAGGTTTATCTTTGTGCATTCAAGACACAGTCTCTCAGCCTTTTTCTCTGAGGATTCGTTTTACCTGCTCAATATATGCATGATTTAGTGTGATCGTCGGTAGTGCGCTTGGCAGGATTGCACTGGTGGTATCTTCTTTGGAGACACTGGACCACTGGCAGTGACCTTGCTCCTCACTCTGACCGCTGGGATGAATTACATGGCTGGCCTGATTAGCGGTTGCTTGTCTACACTACATGCGACTTCCAGACTGTGGGACAGGTCCTTCACCACAGTGGTCAAAATGTGTCTCTCAGGATACAGCATAATTGGGCAGCATCAGTACCAGTCCTTTGGCCACACCGCAGGGGTATTTTATTCCAGAACTTTCCATCACAGAAATGTGAGGAAAATGTGTTTTACTTTTACAAAGTTTGAGGTTTGCAAGGGATTCTTGGTAACAGAACCTGATGAGAGCCACACATGTCACCCCATCCTGGATTCCCCTGTGTGTCTAGCTTTAAAAAATGTATAGATTTGCTAGGTTTTTCCAGGTGCCGGCTGAGCTAGGGCCCAAAATCTACAGCTAGGCCCATTGCAAAAAAAGTGTCAGTTTTCAGTGGAAAAATGTGGTGTCCTCATTGCTTTTTTGGCCGTTTGCTGTCGCGGGCACTAGGTCTAACCGTACAAGTGAATTACCATTTTTGTCGGGAGACTTGTGGGATTGCTGGGTGGAAAGAAGTCTTTGGCTCCCCTCAGTTTCCACAGCTTTCCGTCACAGAAATGGAGGGAAATGTGTTTTTTAGATAATTGTTTAGATTTGCAAGGGATTCTGGGTAACAGAACCTGGTGAGAGCCGCACGAGTCACTCCATCCTGGATTTACCTGGTTGTCTAGTTTCTGAAAATGTACAGGTTTTCTAGGTTTCCCTATGTGCTGGCTGAGCTTGGGCTCAAAATCCGCAGCTAGGCATATAGCAAAAAAATGGTTAGTTTTCAGTGTACAAATTTGATGTGTCTGCGTTGCGTTTTCAGCCATTTCCCACCACAGGCACTAGGCCTACCCATGACTTGGAGGAATGCTTGGTGGAAAGAAGTTTATGTCTCTCTGCAGATTCCAGAACTTACAATCACAGAAATGGAAGTAAAATGTATTTTCTTTGACAAAGTTTGAGGTTTGCAAGGGATTCTGGATAACAGAAGCTGGTGGGAGCAGCACAAGTCACCCAATCAAGAATTTTCATGGGTGTCTAATTTTCAAAAATGCACAGGTTTGCTAGGTTTCCCTTGTGACGCCAGAGCTAGGGTTCAAAATCTACAGCTAGGCACTTTGCAAAAAAAGGGTCAGTTTTCACTGTGAAAATGTGGTGTGTCCACGTTGCGTTTTGGGCCATTTCGTTATGTGGACACTAGGCATATCCACACAAGTGAGTTACCATTTTGTATCAAGAGACTTGGGGGAATGCTGGGTGGGTGGAAGTTTGTGGCTCCCCGCAGATTCCAAAACTTTCCATCACCGAAATGTGAGGACAATGTTTTTTTATTTTTACAAAGATTGAGGTTTGCAAGGGATTCTGGGTAACAGAAGCTGGTGAGAGCCACACAAGTCACCTCATCCTTAATTCCCCTGGTTTAAAAAAATGTACAGATTTACTAGGTTTCCCTAGATGCCAGCTGAGATAGGGTCAAAATAGACTGTTAAACACATTGCAAAAAAAGGGTCAGTTTTCAGTGGAAAACTATGATGTGTCTACATTCCGTTTTGGGTCATTTCCTCTCATGGGCGCTGGGCCTACCCACACAAGTGAGGTACCATTTTTGTCCAGAGACTTGGAGGAATGCTGGGGAGAAAGTAGTTTGTTGCTCACCTCAGACTCTAGAGCTTTCCATCATAGAAAAGGCGAAAAATCAGTTTTTTTTAGACACATTATGGGGTTTGCAAGGGATTATGAGTACCAGAACTTGGTGAGAGCCACACAAGTCACTCCATCCTGCATTCCCCTTGGTGTCTAGTTTTAAAACATGCACAGGCTTGCTAGGTTTCTCTAGGTTCCAGCTGAGCTAGGACCCAAAATCTACAGCTAGGTACATTGCAAAAAAAAGGGTCCATTTTGAGTGGAAAAAATGTGATATATCGACAATACGTTTTGAGCCATTTAAGTGGGGTACCATTTTTATCGGGAAACTTAGGGAAACCAATAATAGTAGAACAATGGTTATTACCAATTGTATTTCTATGCATTTCTGCCTTTTCAAATGTAGGACAGTGTGTAAAAAAATAAGTCATTTTGAAAAATGCCCTCTAATTTACATTCTAGTATGGGTACCAACAAATTCAGAAATGTGCAAATTACCACTGCTTCTAAACTCCATAATTCATTCTCATTTTGGAAATACATAGGAGTGCAGCTCAGTTATTGGCTCTGGGTACCTTAGGTTCTTGGTGAACATACAAGCCCTATATATCCCTGGAACCAGAAGTATCCAATGGACGTAGTGGTATATTTCTTTAAAAATCTGCCATAGTTAGAAGAAGTTACAGGTGAAAACAAAGACACAAATGGCTGTTTTTTCAACTCAATTTCAAAATTTATTTATTTCAACTGTTACTTTCTATTAGATAACCTTGAATTCAAAATGTTGTCTATTTTCCAGAAATGTATAGCTTTCTAGGATCCATTATGCTTTTACAAACATTTCTACCACTAACTGAAAGGAGGCTGAAAGCACAAAAAATAGGAAAATGCCAAAACTGTGTAGAAACATTTGGTTTTCATACAAAAGTCTGCCTGTTCCTGAAAGCTGGAAAGATAGTGGTTTTAGTATCTTAAACCCTTTTTTTCATTCCATTCACAGGGAAAAAACAGACACTTTCTTCTGCAGCACTTTTTTCCCAATGCCCCCCCCCCCCCCTTAAAAAAAAAAGAAAAATTACCTGTATTTTGGCTAATTTCGAAGTCCCCTCCAGGGGAATCCACAGACCCTGGGTACCTTTAGAGTTCTCAGGATATTAGAAAAAAAGGAAGCAAATTTGATGTGGATACCTTAAATTGATAAAAAGTTACCTGGCCTAAGTGCGAACTATAGCCAAAGAAAAGCTTAGCACGAGGTGTAAAGGCTTAGCAGCGAAGGGGTTCAAAGCCGTTCGCATAAATCCAGGCAGTTGCTTGCATATGCACTTTCTCTGGCAAGCCCTTTGCCCTGAAACAAATAATACAATGTATCTGACAGTATAAAAATATAGACAAAACTTTCCAGCAGTCTGTTGTAACTACGATGTAATTATTCACATGTGAGCCTTAAACACAGTCGAATTCAACCTTAAATAAACAAACCAGCCACAGCATGCTGAAACAACATAACAATTTCACACGCAAGCCTTAAAAGCAAATGTGAGTCTAAAATTGACTCAAAACAAAGTAACAGTTTCACACAGAACCTTGAAAGCAGGCACCTGCATGAAATTAGCCTAAAGAAATTCAAACTTCAATTTAAACACCAAACAATAAATAAATCTACAGTAAATTACAATCTAATACTAGCAAACAGTGTTTTGTAATGTAGTTATGTTTAAAAGCAAGAAAAGAGGAAATGGTGTATGTGACTGCTATTTATAGGTGGGGATGCACTTTGTGTAAATACCTTCATGCCCAGGGCAGCAGGATTATGGGAGTTGTAATGTTCTTTTGAGTGCTGTACAAAATAAAGCCCGAAAAAAACACTGCATAGTAGATCCCCGTGTCTTTGTACAAAATTATAAATATTCTAACTGCAAGACATTCATAATAAATAAATAACTAAATATGGCCAGATGTACACATTTTCCATTTGCAAAAAGTGGTGACAAATTGCAACCAACTTTTTGCGAATGGAAATTATTTTTGCAAGCTGACTGTTGTCCCCAAATTCTGAATTGCAGTGGGTTGCAATTTGGCCTACCTCCTTAATATGCATGAGGAAGGTTGCAAATTGTGACCCACTATGATTGGCTAAAGTCATAGGCATGGTGGTCTGCTGAGGTCAACTGGCCACTGTGTCTGTGATTTGTTTTGAATGAAGGAAGCATTTATTTCTAAATACCGATCGTTTTCCTAGAAGGAAAATGGGGCACAATTGGAAAACAAAAAAAAGCTAATCTTTTTTAGGTGTAGGCAGTGGTCGCATGTGGCCACAGGTCTGAAAAATGTGTTGGTCAACGTTCTCAAAAGGCGACGCAGTCCCCATGAACCTCTTCCCATTAGCAAATCGTTTATTATCAAGTTTGAATTGGTGGTAAAATCTTAATGTTTTGGACGGGATTCCAGTTGCAAAACATTAATACATACCTTATGGAATTGGTATTTGAAAGGGGCATACTTAATGCTCCCCTTCCAAATAGTGATTCCATACAATTTACTTAACCCATTTAATGATTCAGGAAATCTTTTCCAAATCGTGATTTTGGTTTAGTACATTACAAAAAGAGTTTTAGCAGTGTCAAACCCTTAGATTTACAGAATCTGAGGGATACCAATTGTTAAAACACTTTGTACATCATGCACAATATTTCTTGTGAAGTTGCAATGGGAAGGGCCAATGCTGAAGAGGTCTACAGATGTTTCATTAAATGAAAAACTCTCCTAAGAGATGTTGGAAGCCTGCAAAATTCCAATGGACAATTTTTAGGAGTTCTTATTTTCTGCTCAGGGTGTTAACAGTGGTTAATTCACACAGGATAGGCCATTAACAGTTGTTTCTTTCCTGATCTGTAATTATGGGCATGTGCAAAAGATAAAGCAATGAATAAGAAGGAATGTTCTTATGTCCAGCAACATCTTAGGCTATTCACACTTGACCAACAGGCAACGGTCTCAGTGGACTTTGTGTCTCTGCTTTTCAAAGCAGTGCCAGCATTCTATTTCAATTGACTGAGTTAGTTTAACATCTAATGCTTCTTTGCCTCTCTGTTCAGATGATCTGATTTTTACCACCATTAAATGTGATTCTCTATTTATCCTTTTCCTCAAAGCTGTGAGTACATAGCCATTCTCTGGATCAGATTGTTTTCTTTTTTTACTTTACTTAGTAAATGATTTCTAGGCAGGTCTTTTATGGTTCCTATTGCTTTTCTGATCCACTGGAACTGATTTATTAGCCATCTGCAGCAGACTTTCCGTGTACTAGTTAAGAAACTATTCCTGCCCTGTTCCCACTATTGCAGCCTTCTAAGTGTTTGTCCAATTTAGCCAAATAAAATATATGAAAAAAAGACTTACCTGCTGTTGCGTTCCGCTGCCGCCTTGCTGCTTCTCTTGTTGCAGTCTCAGTCTGCCGGAAGGAGATGGGCCCTCAGGACACAGGCTCCACACCCAATCTAGACGCTTATCTCACATGAGAGCAGTGCCAGGGCTGGTCTTAGTGGCCTCGTTTGCTACTCAGACAGTGCTTTGGCACCTGTGCTGTTTCTCCAATACTGCTGTGTAACACAGCAGCGTTGGTGAAACAGAAGTATGCATGTGTGTTTGGCCAGCCTAGGATGGCTGGCCAAGCACACATGTGCACTTATGAGTGCACAGTATTTCTCCCGGTCTCGGCCTGGCCCTGCCCTATACGTATTGTATTGCGGGGCTCAGACAGCATAAATAAAATGATAATAAAATTGTCCTATTATAATTTTATTTATTGTCTGCTGGCACAGGCTGTGGGGTAATGCTCCTCCACCATTACGGAGGAGACGCTCCTGGTGAATTTGTAATTCAAAAAAGTAATGCAACACAGTGCATATGACTGCCTTGCATTGGGGGCGAGTTACGTGGGTGGAACATGGGTGTTCCCTTTTACCCACCTGTGAATTTTGAAGAGAACCCATATTTACTAAGGTCAGTAAACATGGGTTTGCACCAAAATGTGTGCACCTACCTAAAGCTTGTGTAATGAGGAGAAATATCTTTATTTCTCCTTGTTACTTCCTCTTTACATGTGTGCTGCATTCTGTTGCACATATAAAAAGAGGAATAAACCACTCAGAGTAGTTCTAATGGAGGAAGGTATTCCTTCCTGCACAAAAGTGTTCTGAACTCAACATAGACACCTCTGAGCCATGGTGCAACAGCGCTTGTGGTGGGGCTATGCGGCCCAAAGTACGCCGAGAAGCACAAGGAGAGAGCTGAACGGCACAAACCATGGTGAAGATGTCTAAGTCTCTTTTTTATGTCAAAAATCTTCAGCGGGATTAGGGAGCAGGCTGTGGCCAAAGACAGTTCCGTGAGGCAATGAGGCTGGATAACCATTTGGTGAAGGACTGCTGAACAGGATTTGCAGCTGCAGAGAAGAACATAGTGGAAAAAGCTGCAAAGTCAATCTGACCGGCCATGCACTTTGGGTGGATAGGCAGGCAAGTTGGTACCAGTCTCCTGCGGGTTTTTAGAGCAGTTTTTGACCAAATATTGGTTACGTTCTCAGTTTTTGGATTTGGCCATCTGGGCACATTTAACACCACAACCAATGGTCCAGGGTTAATGGTACACCACTTGGAGGTTCAGGACTCATTCAGGCGTGGTCCAGGTGCAGGGTAAAAATGATGGGAGCCTTTTGTGTCCCCACAACTTTTAACAGGAGGCCAGCAAATTAGCTCTTGGAGTCACTTTGGTAGTCCTGGGTTCCAGTGAAGATGCAGGGTTCAACAGCAGGGCTGGCCTCTGAGAGTTCAAGGCAGGCTCCAATCAGCACAGCAGTCCTTTGAGGTACAGCAAAGCAGTCTTGCAGAGTGTGCAGCAGGTGACAGCAGCAGGTAGTCCTTCCGAAGGTCCAGGAGTGAACTGAAAAGTTGGTGTCTGATGTCCTATTTTTATACTCTGGTGCACTCCTTCTGGAATGTGAGAGAAGTTTCTAGACAGTGGCTTTGAAGTGCATGGAATTTCCTTACTCCCCTGGCCTGGCTCCAAGCTGGCTGCAGTGACAATGTGGAGGTGTTAGGCCCTTTGTGTGAAGGCAGAGCACTCCTTATTCAGTTGCAAGTGGGGCTATGCTCATCCCCGCCCCCCCTATGCTGCCAGCAGATGACCTATTCAGGCACACCTAATCCCTCTATGGTGTGACTGTGTGGAATGATTTCAAAAAGTCTGGCAGTAACATCCAGTCATGTGACCCAAGACAAGCTGCAGACACGAAAGTGCTAAGGGTAAAAAAATATCTTTTAAAAGGGGCATTTTCAAAATTGTAATAGAAAACCCAACTACCATTAAATAGGGTTTTCATTACAATTCTAAAGACATAGCTACCTGCTCATACTTGTAAATATAATGTAATAAGGAATCACCAATGTTATCATATGGGTGAGGTAGGTGTCACGTTAGTGAAAAACGAAAGATACCCTACCCTTTGGGTAATCTAGGGTTTACTTTAGGGGTGACTTAAATGTAATAAAAGGGGAGTTTAGGGCTTAGGAAGGGGGCTTTATTGCCAAGTTAACATGGCAGTTTAAAACTACATTCAGGTTGCAGTGGCAAGCCTAGGACTTGTTTTAAGGTGCTACTTAAGTGGGTGGCACAATAAGTGCTGCAGTCCCAGTGGTAGCATTTCATTTACAGGACATAGTTATATAGTATACCACTCTACATGGGATTTAAAAGTAAATGAAATGTTCCAATTGGGTAAATGCCAACTTAACCATGTTTTAGGGAGTGAGCACAAGCACTTTAGCACTGGTTAGCAGTGGTAGAGTACACAGAGCCCTAAGGCCAACAAAATAAGTTCAGCAAAATGGAGAAAGAGATCAGAAAGTATAGGGGAAGACCACCCTAAGGCTGATCTAACACACGTCTTCTCACCTAACAGCGCTTTCAATTTTTCCATTCCATTCTTCTTCTTTGTCGCTTTGACCATATTTTAACATTTAAATAAGAGCATTTTGGAAAATAAAGAATATCATGTTTAGCCTTTCAAAATAAATCCATACCAATTTGCTTTTGCTTTGGGTCTAATTTGATTTAAAATGTGCCATTAACCACTACCTTTCAGTAAAATGTGGTGACAACCCCTTTCAAAAAGTATTGAAATCCTGTAAACATTGATCAATGTTATGCACTAGATGTGCTTTAACATGTAGACAACCTTCCATCTATGCACCCTTCAACGAGAACTCTCCATTCAAATGGTGACACACAAAGTGATTATCACAATAAGGAGGGAAGGAGAGGTTTAAGAGGTTAGGTTCACCCTCCAACTGTATACATAGACAAATAAATAGCCTGAACGTTCAGGTTACAGGAACCTAACCTAGGGGTGCCAGGAAGACACTTGTTTCCCGAAGAACACCCAAGAAAAAGAAGAAGAAAGGGGCAGAACACTTTCTTTCTTGAGTCCCCTCACTCACCAGGGTTTCCCCACGGTGACATGCTTCATCATTGGGGTCCTCTCAGTCCTCTATGGACTGAGGCGTACTGCAACTTGCGGATTACGTGGGAGCACTAAACCAAATTATGTGTGGTGCAAGTGTAGTGGTGTGGAGTGGAATAAAGTGAATTAAAATAATCAACTAGTGGGCCAAATATATTTTATTCTTGCTCCTAGCTAATTGGTTAAAAAGGTGGGTAATATGCTAGAATAAACTACTTTAATGGGTAAGTGTACCTAGCATATGGTCAACTAGTTTCGAGCTTCCCTAGCTCTTCCTCAGGACTACACTGGGACCAGCCCAGTGCAAGTACCACTCCTAGTAGACCTAATTCAGGTGCAAAGACAAGTGAAAAACGCTGCGCCTAATAAGCATGCGTTAAGGATAATACATACGTAATTGTACGTCTAATAAAGTCTGTAGGGTATAAAAATACAGAAGTTAAAGGGAAAAAAAGAAAACACAATATGCAATGTATATATAAAAACAATGGCGGTTACACTATACACCTGTGTTGTAATATTCATTACTATTGTTTTCTTATTGTGCCACTATGTTGCTCTCCAGCAAATACATCCTTCATGCGGGCGTTTCGCTATAACGTGAGTAAAAAGTGTCTATGAATGCACACAGTGCACATATAAACAAACAAACAAAAAACATGCGTCTGACATGACAAAATACACAAAAGACTGACAAATGCACGATAATACATACATCTTAACAGGCAATACTATGCCTCATGGTCAACGGAGGGGGTGTGGAAACTCGTACACCTAAAGAGATGGTACAAGTAGTTGTTAAAAAGTTTGTAGCACCGTCTTGTTGGCAAACCTAGTGCGGGAAAGAAATACGAAAAAGAAAGCGATCTCCGTTAGTCAGGGGAAACGGGTTGATCTTCCCCCAGGGGTGTTGTCACTCACTTGTACTTTTGAAGCCACACTCTGGAACACCTAATGGAGACCAGCCTCGCCGACCGCATACTGTGTGGTTCCGAGCGGGATGCCAAGTTATCTACGGGGGAGGTGGTGGAAAGTAAGGAAGGACTTGCCGGTGGCGGTCCTTATTCGGGGCGGCCATGTTGGGAAAGGAAAAAAGTAATTCTTCATTCAAGACAAAAAATAATAAAAATAATAAAAAATAATAAAAAATAATAAAGAATACAAAAATAATAATAAGGACCTAATTGATTGTTCTACATGGTGCCAAAAAACAACAATGGTTGAAATGGAGCATACTGGCTGTGAATGCTAAGTGTCCAACCTTCTATAGAAAAAACGTGGTTAAAGATTGGATCAGCCATTTTGGATCAGGAAGAGTGTGTCAGACCGTAAAACACACTCATCCCGTAAATTAGTATTACTGGCCCTCATCATAGTTGTCTGGGTCGGTCATGATTACCGAGTGACCCATCAGTGCTTAAAAAACGTTTTTAAGACAAAATCATTGTCAGTAAGAAAAGATCTTAAGGACACAGGGTAGGAGGCAATCCCAGTTCCTATTCGCATTGGTAGTTTAAGAAGGAAGAAGGTGAAACGCGGGTCGCGTTTCAGTGATGCGTATCTTCATTGAGTGGTGTCATATACTTATGAATATAACGGATAGCTGATATGAAGAGTATTAAACAGTTGTCATTGATGGAGCAGTTGCCACATTGATGTTTTCAATAAAGCTATGTACATTCAATATATTCATAGAAAAAAATTTTGGGAAAGATTTTTTTAGAAAAAATTATTTAGAAAAAATTAGTTGGAAGTGAAATGGCCAGATGGTATATCCTTGTTTAGGCCATTTGTGAAAAATTAACTGGAAAGAAAAACTTAGTTGGAAGTGAAATGGCCCCATGGTATATCATCGTTCAGGCCATGGTCATCTGATCGTAGTTTGAAGACCCAACGTTGTTCTTTTTCATGTAGATTTTTTTCAATGTTGGGGTGGTTACTGATATGTTCAAGAATGACCCAGCTGAAGTCATTGGTTGTGTGTTGTTGTTGCAAGAAATGTGTGGTCATTTTGGTGTTGCTATGTTTACATCTGAAATTGCTGCGGTGTTCAATCATTCTCGTGTTCACTTTTCTTGTGGTCATCCCCACATAATGGAGATTACACACGCAAGTAATGAGGTATATTACCCCCGTTGTGTTGCAATTCGTGAATGATCGAAGATTCCATGTAACGCCATTATTGCAGGTGACAGTTTTTGTTGCACTGGTGAGGTGACATACACTACAGTTACCACAAGGGTAGTGTCCCTCTGGAAGTGGGTGGAGTAGGCGTACAGGGCCTACAGTCTTCGTTGGGTTTGGCCTGGTGTGTACCAGGTAGTTCCTTAAGTTTTTTGCTTTTTTGTGACTGAACATAGGTTTTTGAAAATCCAAACCTCCACTATTCAGGATCCGCCAATGTTTCTTAATTATTTTGGTCACTTGATCTGATGCGATATTGAAAGTCGTAATGCAGATTTGTCTTTTTTTCTTGTCAGCTATTTTTTCAGGTTTTTGTTCTAGAAGTGCTTCTCGGTTATTGTTGGAAGCTCTTTTTTGTGCTTTGGACACCAGATGTTGTGGATAATGCCGTCGTACCAGTTTTTCCGATAGATCTTTAGCTTGAATTTTGTAGTCCTCTCGTGTGGTGCAATTGCGTCTTAGGCGCAAAAATTGCCCGAAGGGGAGATTGTCTTTCAAGCTTCTTGGGTGGAAGCTGTCGTACACTAGGAGGCAGTTTCTTGCCGTAGGTTTGAAGTGTGTGGTAGTAATTTGGCGACCTTCGTGTGCTGATATGTTGAGGTCAAGAAAAACCAAATTGGACCTACTCATGGTGAAGGTAAATTTTAGGAATGGATCTTGTTGGTTGAGCCAGAGTAGGAAAAACTCAAAACCTTTTTCATCGCCTTCCCAAATGAGGAGCACATCGTCGATGTATCTCTTTCATAATTTGATCTTGTGAATGTGCGGATTGTTATTATGAAGGATCTTGTGTCGTTCCAGATGATGTACGTAGAGCCCTGCCACGCTCGGCGCAAAGGTACTTCCCATGCTGGTACCGTGCGTTTGTTTGTACAGAGAGTCATTGAATTGGAAAAAAATTTTGGTTAGAGCTAGGCGACAGCATTCTAGAACCACATGTCTGGGCATGTGGTAAGCCCAATTGTTTTCAAAGAGTACTTCCTCCAGAATATCCAGTGTGTCCTTGTGTGGTAAACTGGTGTACAAGCTTTCCACATCCAGACTGATCAGGATGCTGGTTGTGGGGTTAAAATCAAGATTCTGAATCAGACACAGAACAGCTTTAGTGTCTTGTAAGTATGTGTCAGTCGCTTGGACTAAGGGTCTTAGAAATGCGTCTGCAAATTTCGACAAAGGTTCCAAAATTGACCCAATCCCTGATACTATGGGTCTGCCGGGGGGTGTAACCATAGACTTATGTATTTTAGGGATAGTGTAAAAGTAAGGAATAACGGGTTTCTTATTCTCCAGAAAGTCCGCTTCTTTCTTACTTATCCAGTCATTGATAAGAGATTCTTCAACCAAGCTTGCAATCTCTATCCTTAGCCGTTCAGTGGGGTCATTTTGTATAACTAGATAGTTTCTTCTGTCGTCCAACAGCCTAAGGCACTCAGTCTGGTAATCAGATGTGTTTTGTAGGACTATTGCTCCACCTTTATCGGCTGGTTTTATAGTGAGATTTTTTTCTTTTGAGAGTTGGTGGATTGCCTCTTGTTCAATTTTACTTGTGTTGTGAAATACCCTTATGGATCTCGGGTCCATCTCCCTGATTTCCTTCATTACCGCTTTTTCAAATGCTAGTAATTCGATAGGGAGGGTATTAGGTGGAGGTGTGAAGTTCGATTTTTTGTGTAGTCCTGTATCCGTCTTGGTTGTAGGGTCTTGTTCTTTATCTTTGAAAAACACTTCCAACTTAATTCTGCGAATAAATTCATTCAATTCGCAGATCAGTTTGAATTTATCCAACGTTGCAGTCGGGACAAAACCTAATCCTTTTTCCAACACATTTTTCTGGATCGGTGTCAAGGCTAGGTTGGATAGGTTTACTACAAGGCTTGGTTGCTGCTCGTCGAGGGCATATTCGGTGGGCCCATGCTCCGTGTGTGACTCCTCACTGATTCCAGTGGCTGAGCCCATTGTACTTGCTGACCTCGTCTGTTTTTTCCTCTTGGGGGGTTCTTTCCTCTTCCTAAAAAAGACTGGTTTTGTTGTTGGTTCTGAGATTCCCAATAAGGGTAGGGTTGTGGTGGGTATGGTTGCTGGAATGGTGGTGGTCCATAGAAGAATTGTGGGGGAGGGGGGCCATATGGTGGGGTGTTGTGGAATGGGGACCAGCCGAACCTTGCTCCGACCCTGTTCCTAGAACGCCCTCCTCTTGATCGTCTGTTTCTGGTGGTGGAGTTGTAATTTCCACCAGGATCTGAAAAATCCGAGCCTGTATCAGAGCCATCGCTATCCGTGTTATAACCCGGGTTGCGATTAGATGGAGTATAGTCTTCTCTGGTATAGGGGTACATTTTTTCTTGTGAAAAATTCTTTTGGTCTTTTTTTAGTTTGACATACTTGGCGTCTTTCAAGCCAATCTCAAATTCTGCCATGCTTTTGTTAAGTTCTTCCAATCGTTTTTTTAACTCAGCTGTGGTTTGGTAGGTTTTTAGACGAATCTCTAGATCATGGATCCCAATTTTCATTTCTTCTGATAGGCGTGTAGCTGTTTTAATAATTAGCACTAACCAATCTCTGGTGCAGTGCCAGGATATTAGTGACCAGTCTTTTTTAAAAAGTTTGTCATTTTGAAAAATGAAGGGTTCATTCCTGACTATTAGACCACGTGGTGCAATGTTGGCTCTCACATACTCTGTCATCATGATCCCGTGTATTAGTGTTTTTATCTGTTCAAGTTTCAATTCTGTTAGTTCGTCCCAACATTGACTTGCTTCAGTGGTATCTCTGGTGCTGGTCCCAGCTAGAGGAAGCATAGATGCTATAATTCTGTCTACCTCATCTTGTGAGTAAGTGAGACCAGTTACTTCAGTCATGGTTGTAACAGTGGAATATAATGTGTGGTTTGGAATGTCAGACAAGGATTCTATAATTAAGATTAAGATTCCCACAGCTGCGCGCTGTAATCAACCGTTTATCACACTAAGGAGGGAAGGAGAGGTTTAAGAGGTTAGGTTCACCCTCCAACTGTATACATAGACAAATAAATAGCCTGAACGTTCAGGTTACAGGAACCTAACCTAGGGGTGTCAGGAAGACACTTGTTTCCCGAAGAACACCCAAGAAAAAGAAGAAGAAAGGGGCAGAACACTTTCTTTCTTGAGTCCCCTCACTCACCAGGGTTTCCCCACGGTGACATGCTTCATCATTGGGGTCCTCTCAGTCCTCTACGGACTGAGGCGTGCTGCAACTTGCGGATTACGTAGGAGCACTAAACCAAATTATGTGTGGTGCAAGTGTAGTGGTGTGGAGTGGAATAAAGTGAATTAAAATAATTAACTAGTGGGCCAAATATATTTTATTCTTGCTCCTAGCTAATTGGTTAAAAAGGTGGGTAATATGCTAGAATAAACTACTTTAATGGGTAAGTGTACCTAGCATATGGTCAACTAGTTTCGAGCTTCCCTAGCTCTTCCTCAGGACTACACTGGGACCAGCCCAGTGCAAGTACCACTCCTAGTAGACCTAATTCAGGTGCAAAGACAAGTGAAAAACGCTGCGCCTAATAAGCATGCGTTAAGGATAATACATACGTAATTGTACGTCTAATAAAGTCTGTAGGGTATAAAAATACAGAAGTTAAAGGAAAAAAAAGAAAACACAATATGCAATGTATATATAAAAACAATGGCGGTTACACTATACACCTGTGTTGTAATACTCATTACTATTGTTTTCTTATTGTGCCACTATGTTGCTCTCCAGCAAATACATCCTTCATGCGGGCGTTTCGCTATAACGTGAGTAAAAAGTGTCTATGAATGCACACAGTGCACATATAAACAAACAAACAAAAAACATGCGTCTGACATGACAAAATACACAAAAGACTGACAAATGCACGATAATACATACATCTTAAAAGGCAATACTATGCCTCATGGTCAACGGAGGGGGTGTGGAAACTCGTACACCTAAAGAGATGGTACAAGTAGTTGTTAAAAAGTTTGTAGCACCGTCTTGTTGGCAGACCTAGTGCGGGAAAGAAATACGAAAAAGAAAGCGATCTCCGTTAGTCAGGGGAAACGGGTAGATCTTCCCCCAGGGGTGTTGTCACTCACTTGTACTTTTGAAGCCACACTCTGGAACACCTAATGGAGACCAGCCTCGCCGACCGCATACTGTGTGGTTCCGAGCGGGACGCCAAGTTATCTACGGGGGAGGTGGTGGAAAGTAAGGAAGGACTTGCCGGTGGCGGTCCTTATTCGGGCGGCCATGTTGGGAAAGGAAAAAAGTAATTCTTCATTCAAGACAAAAAATAATAAAAATAATAAAAAATAATAAAGAATACAAAAATAATAATAAGGACCTAATTGATTGTTCTACATGGTGCCAAAAAACAACAATGGTTGAAATGGAGCATACTGGCTGTGAATGCTAAGTGTCCAACCTTCTATAGCAAAAACGTGGTTAAAGATTGGATCAGCCATTTTGGATCAGGAAGAGTGTGTCAGACCGTAAAACACACTCATCCCGTAAATTAGTATTACTGGCCCTCATCATAGTTGTCTGGGTCGGTCATGATTACCGAGTGACCCATCAGTGCTTAAAAAACGTTTTTAAGACAAAATCATTGTCAGTAAGAAAAGATCTTAAGGACACAGGGTAGGAGGCAATCCCAGTTCCTATTCGCATTGGTAGTTTAAGAAGGAAGAAGGTGAAACGCGGGTCGCGTTTCAGTGATGCGTATCTTCATTGAGTGGTGTCATATACTTATGAATATAACGGATAGCTGATATGAAGAGTATTAAACAGTTGTCATTGATGGAGCAGTTGCCACATTGATGTTTTCAATAAAGCTATGTACATTCAATATATTCATAGAAAAAAATTTTGGGAAATTTTTTTTTAGAAAAAATTTGTTGGAAGTGAAATGGCCAGATGGTATATCCTTGTTTAGGCCATTTGTGAAAAATTAACTGGAAAGAAAAACTTAGTTGGAAGTGAAATGGCCCCATGGTATATCATCGTTCAGGCCATGGTCATCTGATCGTAGTTTGAAGACCCAACGTTGTTCTTTTTCATGTAGATTTTTTTCAATGTTGGGGTGGTTACTGATATGTTCAAGAATGACCCAGCTGAAGTCATTGGGTGTGTGTTGTTGTTGCAAGAAATGTGTGGTCATTTTGGTGTTGCTATGTTTACATCTGAAATTGCTGCGGTGTTCAATCATTCTCGTGTTCACTTTTCTTGTGGTCATCCCCACATAATGGAGATTACACACGCAAGTAATGAGGTATATTACCCCCGTTGTGTTGCAATTCGTGAATGATCGAAGATTCCATGTAACGCCATTATTGCAGGTGACAGTTTTTGTTGCACTGGTGAGGTGACATACACTACAGTTACCACAAGGGTAGTGTCCCTCTGGAAGTGGGTGGAGTAGGCGTACAGAGCCTACAGTCTTCGTTGGGTTTGGCCTGGTGTGTACCAGGTAGTTCCTTAAGTTTTTTGCTTTTTTGTGACTGAACATAGGTTTTTGAAAATCCAAACCTCCACTATTCAGGATCCGCCAATGTTTCTTAATTATTTTGGTCACTTGATCTGATGCGATATTGAAAGTCGTAATGCAGATTTGTCCCCTGACTAACGGAGATCGCTTTCTTTTTCGTATTTCTTTCCCGCACTAGGTCTGCCAACAAGACGGTGCTACAAACTTTTTAACAACTACTTGTACCATCTCTTTAGGTGTACGAGTTTCCACACCCCCTCCGTTGACCATGAGGCATAGTATTGCCTTTTAAGATGTATGTATTATCGTGCATTTGTCAGTCTTTTGTGTATTTTGTCATGTCAGACGCATGTTTTTTGTTTGTTTCTTTATATGTGCACTGTGTGCATTCATAGACACTTTTTACTCACGTTATAGCGAAACGCCGGCATGAAGGATGTATTTGCTGGAGAGCAACATAGTGGCACAATAAGAAAACAATAGTAATGAGTATTACAACACAGGTGTATAGTGTAACCGCCATTGTTTTTATATATACATTGCATATTGTGTTTTCTTTTTTTCCCTTTAACTTCTGTATTTTTATACCCTACAGACTTTATTAGACGTACAATTACGTATGTATTATCCTTAACGCATGCTTATTAGGCGCAGCGTTTTTCACTTGTCTTTGCACCTGAATTAGGTCTACTAGTAGTGGTACTTGCACTGGGCTGGTCCCAGTGTAGTCCTGAGGAAGAGCTAGGGAAGCTCGAAACTAGTTGACCATATGCTAGGTACACTTACCCATTAAAGTAGTTTATTCTAGCATATTACCCACCTTTTTAACCAATTAGCTAGGAGCAAGAATAAAATATATTTGGCCCACTAGTTGATTATTTTAATTCACTTTATTCCACTCCACACCACTACACTTGCACCACACATAATTTGGTTTAGTGCTCCTACGTAATCCGCAAGTTGCAGCACGCCTCAGTCCGTAGAGGACTGAGAGGACCCCAATGATGAAGCATGTCACCGTGGGGAAACCCTGGTGAGTGCGGGGACTCAAGAAAGAAAGTGTTCTGCCCCTTTCTTCTTCTTTTTCTTGGGTGTTCTTCGGGAAACAAGTGTCTTCCTGACACCCCTAGGTTAGGTTCCTGTAACCTGAACGTTCAGGCTATTTATTTGTCTATGACACACAAAGTGAAACAGATATCAGCATACACTCACACTTAAAAGGCCCTAAACCTAGTGGCTTTTTTCCATGCTTATATTCCCTGCACTTTCCATGGCATTCTGGTACGTTGTGCAAGCCCTTTCGCAATACTAGAATATGCTTGTATATTTTCAACATGTGTCTACCCCACTTGTTCTGCATGGTAGTTCTTTTTTTAAAAAAATGATTTCAATGCACCTAGGCCTGATGAAAATGTAGAGCATACTGATAGTTTTACCTCTGCCTGTTAGGTAGGGTGATTGAGGACATACATCTGCAGCTTTGACAGAGGACAATCATGTCTAGAGATCAGTGTCGGCCCAGCAGTGGTCTCTGCATCTTCAGAGGAACCTCCACGACAGAGGAACCTCCATGGCAGAGGTTCCTCTGAAGGTAGCAATAGTCTGGTGGATGGCTGTAGTTAATTTTGAAGGCCATTCACCAAACCTTTTGTTTGAAAAACAAAAACGAATGACCTGCAACTTTCCCCAGGGTTTGGGGGGCATTATTTTGATCTAACTGGTGGTCATGGACACAAAAAAAGGACATGAGACAGTCAGTTTTAAGACAGGTGATGTGAGACCCTTACCCTGACAGCCAACACTCAGTCAGGATGTTGCAGTAAGCCAAGAGGGGAACTGCCCACACAAGGCTTACTTTCTGCCTGATATACAACAGGGTGGGCAGGCCAAAGGTTTGGTGGACAGGTTAATCCTTCACCATTTGCGATGGAGTACCCTGCCCACCAAACTCGAAATCAGGCCCTAAATTGTTGAGGTCTTTTTAGTATTCTATTTGCTGCTTTTAAAACCAATATTCAAACCATACAAACACATTTCGCATGATTATTGAATACTGAACTCAGCCATCAGTATGCCCAGAAGCAAGTTCTGTTTGGGGGTGGGTGATATGAGTGGAGAATGGGTTCTAGTAGAGTTATTGCGCATAAGCTGCTGGGTGTTAACTGCTACTAACATTTACTTTCCCTCTTTATGCACCACGTACTTGGGCTTCATCTCATTATTGCGGCTGGTCAAATAACTGATGTTAATATCCCCAGCAGACCCCTGTAACAATTAATAAGCTTTATATAAAAATACTACCCCATACATTTCGTTAGTTTAGAGCTGTGCGTGACAAACATGAGGCTAGTGAGGCACTCTTGTGGAAGATCTAAGAGGGAACATCTTGAATGGATGTTCTGCTGCACTATTTGTTAGAAACTGTCTATAAATTACCATGTTATTCTCTTCTGCAACTTGTGCGCCAAAGAGATTCAGCAATGTCAGGTGTTCTCCAGATGTTGTTTGAAGAGAAATACATACTTTGGTGCTACTGCAATTCATCCTTCTGCACCCTTCAAGCCCCCTCTGTACATGTGGAACACATACAATGCTGAGAGAATACTATGCTTCTCTCCAAAACCACAATATATTTAGTTATTTCGCATAGTGTTTACTAACATGTTTACAGCCCTGGAAAAATGTCTAAATTGTTTAAAGCATACCTTACTCTATGGCTAAAACTCTCATTGACATAGCCATTGAGGTCTGACTTTAAAAAAAAAAGCTAAATGTTTCTTCATTGGTTTGCAATTTTGCATGTGTGTTTGTGTCGATTGCTTAGTGAGTACATTGTGAGAATATGACCAAAGATGAGCGAGCGCAAGAATGAACGAATGCATGATTGATTGCATGAATGGATAGATGGGGGAATCAGTTATATAGCTAGTTGAATAGGTGAGTGGGGGTGTGCATTAATGGATAAATGGGTAAGTGAATACATAGAGAGAAGGATGGATGGGTGCATAGATGAATTGAAATAAAGTGAGATAAATCAGTGTGCATGGATGGATGAGTGCGTAAGATGATGAATGAGTAAAAGATGGCCTAGAGCAGTGCTGTAGGCGACTGCTGTCTCATTGGTTGTGGGAAGCTAATCTCCTTCCCAAGACACTCATTCATTGAGGAACTCGCAAATTAATACATGCACTCAGTTAATCATCCATGCACTCAACCATTTGCCGGTCCATGCACTCATTCATCCAATCATTCACCCATTAGCTAATTTTTTTAATTAATCCACTCACCTATCGACCCAACTACACATAGAAGTTTGCCAGAGAAAGAAGAAGCATTTCCAAAAAAGAAAACAAAATTGGCAGTGCCAATAGGTCTGGCTTTAAAGGAATGTTGTATGGTAATATGAAGCATCAGAAATAGATAGAATGGGAATGGCTATGCATTTGTGTGGAAGCAAAGAACTTTAGAATAATATTGGTGCCGGCTAAATGGTCAGGTGATACTGTCAAGACAGGCCTAAATCTGCATTTAGGTTAATGACTGCCCTCCGTCCATCCATGTTGCCGCGAGAGAGAAACACAATAAAGTATCTAGTTATCTACGACACTTTAATAACATTACAATGCCGTGTGTGTCTCCCCGAAAGTTCAAGGTCAGGCAGCTGGATAAATACACAAAATGATCACATCTGTGTGGAAAGCAAACACTTTTTGTGGGAGCATGCAACTTCTGCCCAATGAAAATGTGTACTCCTGGCTCCCAACATGTGGGCTGAGCCAAAACTCCTCTCCTGGTGATTCTCACATAATTGTCTGATGACAGCTGCACTGTCAAGCCACACTATAACAAGCATTGGCAAATTCAGTAGGTCGTGGCAATCCCAGAGCTATAGGTGTTGGCAAGGTTAATGCATTTGTGTGCGACGCAGGGTCTGGTTTTAGTGACATACAGGTTCGCAGCAGAAGAACGGTCACGTAGCTGTTTTTGGCCGTTATGTCACCATATAGCGCTGGGGGAGCTTGGTGTTGTACATTAAAATTGAGCTCCCCTACCTTCTTCCTCAACTGGGTGAGTTAATAACAATTGGCTATTCACGGGTTGTTTCTTGACTGACATGGCCCACGTTTTAAATACTTCATTTAAGTTATTCCATTGTCAAATGGAATGGCCAGGCTGCTGACTGATAATATACATCTCTGTAAACAAAACTATCAATCTTGTGTCTCTCTTTTGAAGGGAAACTCCCATAGATTAGCGCAAGACAAGTGGAACACTTTCTGCAAAGATCCAGCAATGCATTTGCTATATAACAAATCTTTAAGAGACCTTATTAAAGAATAATTTGTATGAATGAGAAAAACAAAGTTTGTGAAGCGTCCGTCTTTATCTTTTGTGTACGTGTAAGTGGGGGAAGAGTTAAAGCAACATTGGGACACGGCGAAGCAACTGGACGAGGAAGAAGGAGCAGGGATGGATGTAGCCTTACGGCAAGCGCGGTCAACTTCGAAGCTGGGAACCGGGTTCGAGTCTCGGCAACGACGCTCAGCATCCTGTGATTCTGGGCAAATCCCTTAATGTCCCTGTGCCTAACAAAAACAAGCATTTGCAATGCAATAGGTCTCGCATTTACGCGAGTTTGAGCTATTGGCATTGTAAATGAAAATGCTTTTTATTTATGTTTTGGTTTTTGAAATAAATAAAACACATTGTCATTTACAATGCCAATGGCTTAAACTCGCGTAAATGCGAGACCTATTGCATTGCAAATGCTTGTTTAGGTTTAGTTTTTGACAGCATGGCTGTCAATCATGCCTTGCTCATGTTATTGGCTGTTTGTGTTTATCCTTTGTACTACAGGAGGTATTGCTTTACAACTACAGCCGTCGTTCATATAAATGGAAACAAAAGACTGTATTGAAGGCAAGGGAACTATAGTCCGCCTTGCATTTTCACCCTCCATGGTGCTGGCTGCTGGCCGAGGGGTACCTCGAGTTGTCCCTGTCAGGAGGACAGTAATCCTGAAACTCGAGATGCAAAGCAGTTTGCAGAGCTGAGATGTAAGCGGCGGTGCGATTGGTCCGTGACAAGCTACAGCTTGCTGATTTCCAGTTGGCTGTGCTTGTTTTCTGGCTCATCCGGATTTATTTGTTCTGTCATTTATAGAAGAACTATGTGACAGCTCCATCCCAGGTTAACACCTCTGTTTATTGGGGCCTAGGGGTCGATGATAGTTGAGCTTCCTGCTGTACAATAACAATCCTTCCAGGTGAGCTGTCTTGTTATGGAAATAAATGCCTCATTATGAAAACAAATATTTGCATACCTATCTTTTATGCTATTTCCATCTTGGCATCCACACGGTGTGCTTGCATATACTAGGAGAGTCATACACCTAATTAGCGTTACAGACTTTCTTTGAGTCTGCCCGTCCCAAGCGTGCGATACAAAGGCAGCGCTTGGGATCCCTCCTGGTTTTTTGTTGTACCAGGTGCCTGATACAAAGGTGGCGTTTAGTCTTGCTCCAAGCGAGTGATACTAACAGGCGGGGCTTACGGACTTTCTGGCCCCATCAAGTGGGGGATACGAATAGGCAGGGTGTATGTGTGCAGAAATAGGCAGTACGTTGTGGTGTAAAAATGCAGGATATAATCCGGCAGCGTTCGGGACGCTTTGTGTGCATACTTACTCTAGGCAAGGGATACAAGAGGGCAGAGCTTAGGGTATTTCTGACTGTCTATGCGTGTGACCAAAAAGAGGCAGTGCTTAGGGCCCCTCTCTAGGAATGACGGCACTGGGCACCCGATGCAAGCAGGCAGTTCTTGGGTCATTTTGTATCTGCCGGTATTGGGTGACACAAAACAAGCAGTGTTTAGGGTCCCTCTCGGTGCCTGCCTTCATGGGTTGGGCACCGGTTACAAACAGGCAGGGCCTACGGTGTGTTGTGTGCGGCTGCCTGTTCTAAGTGTCTGCCACAAATAGGCTGTGCCTAGGGTCACCCCCTAAACCCCTTTGCTTTGTCCCTCTGCTCTAGACACCTGGTACAAGCAAGCAGTGCCTATACAAACAAGTGGCACTTAGAGCATTGCACACGTTTTAAGGGGCCGACCCGGGCGGTTTTTAGCAAGTGGGGTAGTTGTCACCTGTGTCCGTTGGGGCGAACTCGAGCTGCCAAGGTTACGGTACAAGACATGTTGGCGGGGTGGTTTGCGTTGGGTCCCACTGGTGCAGTTCCATTCCCGGAGTGATGGGAGGGTATCTCGTACATGCCATTCTATGTCAATGGCACCTGCAGGTGTTATGGGGGTGATTTGGGATATCGCCGGGTGGAATAACACCTGTTGTGTTGGCTATAATAATAATAATAATAATAAAGCCATTTCTAAAGCGCCTGGCTGCACTAAAAATAGTGTGTCCCCGCGCTGAATTGTTGCTATGTCACAGGAGGTAATGAGTCATGAGAGTGGAAAGGGGCGGGGGGGGGAGAAAGGGATTAGTTAGGTGGAAAAAGGTAAGTTTTAAGTTTGCCACGAAATCTGGTCTCTGAAGGTTCCATACGGAGGTCAAGCGGTAGATCATTCCAATGCCTAGGGGCCAGGTACCTAAACGAGCAACCTCCCATTCTAGCTCTGCGGATGCGGGGAAGTTTAAACAGCATCGCGCCGGATGACCTTAAATTCCGGGCGGGGCAATGGATCGTGAGAAGCTTTTGTAAGTATCTAGGACCTTTGCCATGGGCGATGCGATGCGTGAAGCATAAGGCTTTAAATTTAATACGCTCCTTAACCGGGAGCCAGTGGAGTTTAGTTAGAGCATTCTTCCCAGATGCTCTACGAGGCAGGTTAAGTACCAGGCGAGCCGCCGCGTTTTGTACGCACTGAAGACGATGAAGGCCTGTTTTACTTAAACCTAGGAGCTAAATATTGCCGTAGTCCAGGTGGGGTGTGACTAAGGCATGGACGAGAGTTTTTCTGGTGTTGATGGGAAGCAGGTCAAGGACTTTGCGGAGAGTTTTTAGTGTGCTGAAGCACCTACCCGTTACTTTGCTAACCTGAGACCTGAAAGAGAGATCGGAGTCGATCATTACTCCGAGGTTTCTGACAGATTTGGCGGGAGTGGGAAGATTTCCTAATTCCGCAGGCCACCACATATGCGTCCAGGCATTTGAGGCTTTTCCGACGATTAAAAGTTCAGTTTTGTCGCCATTAAGGCGCAAACAGTTGTTGTTCATCCATGTTGCCACTGCTGATAGGCAGTTGGAGAAATTAGTGGCATCTTCCGTGTGGTCGAGCGTAAGCTTGATCATTAACTGGGTATCGTCAGCATAGGTGACAATATCCACACCAAAAGCTTCAACAATATGGGCCAAGGGTTCCATATAAAGGTTAAACAGAGTTGGGCTCAGACTGGAGCCCTGTGGAACTCCATGGATCAGCTTGCGGGGGGAAGATTTAAAGGGAGGGCAGTGCATTTGGAAACTCCTGTTATCTAGGTAAGATTTTATCCAGGCAAGGGCGGATCCCTTCACCCCCATATCAGAGAGGCGGGACAGCAGCGTGGTGTGCATCACGGTGTCAAAAGCTGCGCTAAGGTCAAGTAAAACCAACGCTGCTGTCTGTCCTTCATCCACCATCTGTCTAAGGCATTCGGTGGAGTATAGGACGGCTGATTCCGTTGAGTAACCAGCTCTGAAACCCGATTGGGTGGGGTGAAGAAGGGATTCCTTCTCCAGATAGGTCATGAGTTGGCCGTTGACCACTTTTTCCAAGATTTTCGCGCAAAAGGGGAGGAGGGAGATGGGGCGAAGATTTTGCAGTTGGGAGATGTGGGTGTTGGGTTTTTTTTTCAGTGGGATGACCTGTGCTGTCTTCCATGCATCAAGCACATGGCATTCTTGGAAGGAGAGGCTGGCAATATGAGTGATCTGATCAATCATGCTATCCAGGACTCCCTTACAGCGCTTAGGGGGACACACGTCACAGGGGGAGCCAGATTGTATGCTGTAGGCAATATTCAGCAATTCTTGTCTTTCGGGAACTTTGAAGTGTGTCAGACCAGGTATTATTGTAAGATTGTCTGTAGGTGATACATGCTTACTAGGGACATCGGTGTTGATTGTGAAAGTGGCATGTATTTTATCAACCTTGCCAACGAAATGGTCAGCAATAGCATCACATAATTCACTGGAGTAGGTATCTTGCGCTTCGAGTCTGGTAGGGACCGTTAGTTCTTTGTAGATGGTAAAGAGTTCTCTGGTGGGATTGTCGGCAGATTCTATTCTACTCTTGAAGTGGGCACCTTTTACTGTTCTTATAAGTTTATGGTATTTGTTAAGTTCTGTTCTGTATAGTGACTTACTTTTATGGTTATAGTTTTTCCTCCATTGCCTTTCCAAATTTTTGCATTTAACTTTGGCTATTTTAAGTTCCTCAGAGAACCAGGGGGCCGTTTTGGTACGTCTTGCTGGTGGTTTATGTGTCCAAGGGGCTACCGTATCTAACGCGTTGGACATCCAGGTTTCATAGCTATTCCATGCCTCCTGTAAGGTGTTACTAGGGGGTGGAGGTTCTTCAAGTAGGGCAAGATTAAATGCTTCTTGATTGAATTTTTTCCAATCTCTCCGTTTCAGGGGTAGGGGTATGTTGGATCTTGTTTCTAAGGACGTGTTTTCTATATCGAACGGAACAATAAAGTGGTCTGACCAAATCGTTCTGATCGGGGGGGACACGTTTACACCCTCCCAGTTGGCAAAGATAGGATCGAGAAGGTGGCCTAGTTGGTGTGTGGGGGAATTGGATTGGAGGTTAAATTCTAGGGCTTTCAGTGCTTCTGCTACATCTTGTGCCTCCCTGCAATCGGCAACATCGAAATGAAGGTTTAAATCTCCTAAAATGAGAAATTTTTTGTATCGAAGTGCTGGTTGGGTGATTAGTTCTGTGAGTAGGTCGCCGAACTGAGCTGCCCCTCCGGGCGGGCGGTATATAAGTAGCCCATTAATGATATTTTTAGTTCCTGCCTTTATAGTGAAAAAACCACTCTCGCTATTAGGTAGCGAAGCCTTCCCTAGGGTGCATTCTAAGTGTGCTTTATGCAATAGTGCAAGCCCCCCCCCTCTCTGTTTCTGTCTGTCTAATCTGAGTATGCAATAACCAGAAGGGATGGCTTCGAGAATTTCGGGCGATGAGGTTTCGTCAAGCCATGTCTCGGTAAGAAAAAGAACATCCGGACAACTCTCCATCAATAGATCGTGTATTTCTATTTTGTGTTTCTTCAAAGATCTGCAATTTAATAGCAGCATTTTTAATTTTGCTGTCGCCCGTTTTTCCGTTAGCAAGGGTTGGAAGGTGCATTTGCAGGTTTCGCAGATGAGGGGTAGAGCTTCCGCCTGCGCGGTGTGGAAGCAGCAGTCTGTCAGTGTAGGGCATAGGGATAATAGTTCTTGTTTAGTGTAATGTAAGTTTTGTCTGTGGACTGCCGGAAAGACCCGGGGGACAAGCGAACCAGGGGGTAGGGCCCCGGGCCCCGTTCGGCCGCGGACGGGCGCAGACGGGCTTGCCTTTGGCGCGCCTTCGGCGCGCCGGCGGCGCGCCCGCTGCGCGCGTCCGCTGCGCGTTCGCGCCATCGCCCCAGATATAGTGCAAGAGAGACAGACGCTAGAACTGCTCCCTGCACTACACCCAAGATGGCGGACGCGTCGGGACTGAATAAAATGAAAACAGGTGAGCTTCACTTATGGCAGCACAAACCAGAATCAGAAAGTGGAAATAAAAGCACTTAAAAGCCCCGTTTTTAGCAGCCCCCAGACCAGGATAAGAACACAGAAAATGTACAGTTTATAATATTAAAAATCGCTGTTTGATCAGTAAAAACGCTAAACAGAACTCACAGGGAACGATGAGCGCTTCCCTCTCACTCTCGGCTCAAGCCTCAAGAGGTTTCCAGCGCCAGCAGGGCTTGGGTTTATGGGCAGCACACAGACAGTGCACAGGATAACCCTCTGTTATCGGTATTCTGGAAACAATCATAAATTGAGGCACGATGGAGGTAAAAACCCAGAGGTTTTTGTAATGTCACGTCAACCCCAAGATGGCGTTTTATGGCCATATTACGTTAGCAGGGACCACTTGTTAACCCAGCTTGTGCGGGGTTCTCCCTCCCCATGTAAAAAGCACAGGCCGCTAGCATCTAGCTCACTGTCATCTGTTCTTATGGTATTTCGCAGTACCGCAGGTAACGCATCGCAGTAGTGCGAGGCCTGAATACGCTAATGTGGCAGTAGCATGATGCGAACAATGGAGCTGGCATGTGAACCCTATCTGTTGTACCAAAGGCTAAGAGCACTGAAAACATACTATGAGATGCAAGTCCAGCTCAGTACACAAGCATAATTTGCCTGCTTGGTTCTGCGAAAGTGAAAGTGATCGCGATCGCGATTACGATCGCGTGCTAGGAAAGACACATGGCGCTGAAAACATACTATGAGACGCAAGTCCAGCTCAGTACACAAGCATAATTTGCCTGCTTGGTTCTGCGAAAGTGAAAGTGATCGCGATCGCGATTACGATCGCGTGCTAGGAAAGACACATGGCGCTGCGCGCGTGCACGTTCATGTGCACTGAAGCTTTAGGCCACGGCAGCACTTCGAAAAGCCTGTTTACAAAATGTCTCGGCCAGATCAGCGCAAGCGCTGGATCAGGCGAGACCTAATGAATCTGTCATTCTGTAACGAAACTGGTGCTGTGTAAAGCGCTCTGATACCCGATGTCTCGGGTCTAGTTCCCGCTATATAAAGCTCTTTAAAAAAAACACATATGGGCAGCTAGAAATTGGGCCAACACACTGCATTACAAATCGAGTCCCATTAATAAAACAGGTAATAGTTATTTTGCTGTTTACATTGATGCGCTGTTCAGGTTACACATCCGACAAGGAGATAGGCCGAAGCATGTCTATTGGTATGTTATGAAATCCCTCAGCATCATACAACCATCACGGCAACATGATTGGCATTTGGCAGCAATCATTAAATAGCATCTGTGTGTTTCTGCAGCGTCCACAGTTTGTCAGGCTGCCCCGGGCCCACGCAGGGGGCCCTCCTAAGAGGGCGGCCAGCCTTAGTGCAACAGGATGGCACTGTCGCCAGCAGTGTAGTGGTCAGGGGACCCAGGTGGGTCCCCTCGGTGCAGCGTCACTTCTGGCAGGGGAGGGGCGGGGGAAAGGTATTTAAACCTTTCCCGCTGTCCGAGCGACCTCTTTCGTTGACCGACCGTGCCGCTCTTGCTGGTCTGCCCAGACGCTGTCCTGCCCGGACGCTGTTTCTCGACACGGTTTCTCCTCCAGCCTGGCTGCCCTCGTGCACCTAGCGGTGAGTCCTCTGCCCTCCCACTCAAGCCCCCTTCCCCCCCTCTTTGTAGTGTTTGCGGAGTTTGCGGTCATTTCCCCCCCCCTCCGCCGCACGGCACGGGTCGCCGTCCATTTCCCCCTGTTTTACGCTGGGGGACTTTTGTTGCTTGGCACCCCGGTGTTTGTTAGCGCCCCTGTGTTTATCCTGCCTGTGTTGCTGTCCTTTTCTGGGCCGCTTTCTGCCCCCCCCGCTACCCCTTCCACCCCCACCTGGGTCCGGGGCCTTGCTGCCCCCTCCGCCGCATTTGCACTCTCGCGGGGGCCCCCCCCAGCCCCGCTCACCTCCTCGCTTGCCGTCTGGCATTGGCGGTGTCGCGCAGGGCCGCCGGCTCGGGTTCGCAGTGCTGCTGGGGGCCTCTCCTGGGTGGCCCGGTGGCGACTGCACAGGCCCTCCCTTGCGGGCCACTTCCAGCGTGGGGCATCGTCTGTGGGCCCGGGCTTGCCTTGGGCCTGCCGCCCCTGCTGCCTTCCGGACACGGATGATGCCTGGACCGTGCATCTGGGCGTGCATCTGGCCCGACGCCCCCCATGCCGGGCGCGTGCGTGGGGGGACACCTAGTCACTGCCGGTCTCCATCATTTATCCATTTCTCCTATGCTCCGTGCCATCCGGGCCATTTGGGTGCCCTCAACTTCCCCCCCTGCTAGCGGCCACGCTTCGCGCATGTGCTTTTCTCGGTGCATCGCTCCACCCCCTCGCGCCTTGGCCATATTTAACCCCCCATCCCTGTTTGCATTCCCTCCGCCTTGCCTGTCGCGCCGTCTCATGCCACCAGGTGGCAACAAGCACTCATCCTTCCCGGCCTTTCTTCACCCTGCCCGGTGCTGCGGCCCCCTCGCGCCTTCCTGGGGCAACCAGTTCTTTCTGCTCTGGCTTGTCGTTCTGCGCGCTCTCGCCTTTGGGGGACTTTCATGCATGCAGGGTCCAATTGCATTTATTTGTGCTACTTGCTTGTTTCTTTATCCAGATTTAGGAATGTTTTTATGAATTTGTATTTTCTCCTGCCCTACTTCCGGTTTGCCTAGGCAGGGGTTATACATGCTTAATTTTCTATCCCTGGTTTAGCTTACTTTCTGCCTGCCTACCTAGTAATACAATTTCAGGCCGTATTCTTTACAGTATGTATGTAAAGCGCTCTGATACCTACGGGTCAAGTTTGCGCTGTTTAAAACTTAAAAAATATATTTATATTATATGAGTTCAGCCTTCATGCATAGCTTGTCGCCGATTTTTTCCCCTCCTTTTAGCAGTTTGCTTCGACAACCCACTATCGGCACATGTTGAGCAGGGGCCATGCGCTTTTTCCGTCCTCCTATGCCCAGGCCCTTCCAGGTGGAGGCGGGTGGGGCCACGTGTAATTATCAGTTGTGTTCAGGTCGGGGCGGTTCGGGGGGGGGGGTTTCTCATGTTTATCTCTTATTTCCCTATGCATGAACAGCGCCGACCACCGCCCAACTCACCTCGGAACTACCAGTAACATCGACAGCTACAAGGGGCAGAGCACACTAGGGCCAGTGTGCGGTGGGCTGGGGCAACAAGGCAATGAGGCTAACGCTTGTTTTCTATTTTCAGAAGTTAATTGAACAGACATTCAAGCGGAAATAAGAGAGGGGCAGACGCGGAACATTGGATCAGGTACAGGCAGGTGGTGCTTCAGGGAGGGTGTGTGTCAGACACGGACAGGGAGGGGTCGCAGAAATTTTAGTGTCCAGCAAGGAAGGTCTCTGGACACTAAGGGGGACTATGCTAACTTGTCTTTTATCTCTCACTTAGAATTTCGCAGTTTTCAATCTTAGAATGCACACAATCATTCTGACGTCTTCTCTGAGTAAGTGCTTAAGGGTGGTGTGGAGGGGACACAGCAGCTAGCGGAAAGAGTCCTGGCCAAAACAGGGTGTAGTATTGTGCTATCTGACACTATCTTTATCTCCGTAGATTGAGGGACACGGGATCCGACGATCGGTCATGGAGAGCCAAGGGTCACCACCCCTTTTCACGCAGACGTCGCAGGTGGACGATTCGTTGCCGGACGCCACGCAGGAAGCACAATGGGCGGCGTTTATTCAGATGGCCAAGGGGAAGGGCCTGTCTTGGGCCACGGGAATCCTGAAGGCCGTCGAATCGGAGGACTCTGTCGTCGTCTGCGAGCCACCCCCTCCTGAGCTGTACCTCAACATTGAGGCCGGGCCATCGAGAGCTTCGAAGCGGGTCCGTAAGCCAACGTCAAAGGACTTCCCGGCAGACCCGCTGCCAGCCAAATCCAGGGCCCTGCATGCGCAGAAAGAGATAGGGCCCCAGCAAGCTACCCCTCAGCCCATGGGGCCAGCGACCCTGCAAGACAATCCGGCTGCATCTATGTATGCTACACGAGAGGACCTTGGTAAGCTCACTGACATGCTCAAGAACTTCATGGCAGAACTAAGAGGGGGACAGCTGAGCCCCTGCCCCCCACCTTTGAACAACAGCACTCCTGCAAGAGGGAGAGGAGCACAGACAGTTGCAAGGGTGTGTGTTAGCCAGACGGATTTTCAGCAAACCCTGCCGGGGGCGCCTGCCCCCGCCACCCCTGGGGGGTCGTCTGGAGTGTCGGCCACGCTTGCGCCAAGCAAGGCTATTGAGGGAGCGGGTGAGGTTTCCCTTTCCGTGACACCCGCCACCCTCCCAGCGCCTCCTAACGGACAAGAGGCAGCAGTTCCAACGGGCACTGCGTCAGTTAGCTCCCCGCCTTCTGCCAGTGTGCTTGTTAGCTCCCCTGCAAGTGCTAGTCAGGCCGCGCAAGGAACGCCATCTTCCCCGGCCTTCACGCCGCCGTTGGGGGTCCCCCCTGTTCAGCAGACCGCGCCCCCCGCTCCAGTCCAGCTCGTCGCAGCATCTCCTTTACTGTCCGGTCACTGCTCCTTGGCCTGGCAGGTCCCCCTAGCGGCCAAGGAGGTTATCTGGAGGCGTGAGCTGATAGATATCTTCTCTCTGCTGTTGTTGGCTCAGGATGTGGTAAATGCCAGAAAAGTGGGGGTCAAGGAGGATGACAAGAAGGTTAAGTACCAGCCGTGGCCAGAGAAGACCCTAGAGAATTGGCTAGATGCGTTTGCCATCCTGTCCGCAGTCATCCTTGAGAAACATCCAGAGCAGGTGCAGGGGCTGATACAATAGGGTGCTTTAATCTGCACTGAGGCGGTGAAGTGGGGGGGGACAGGGCTGGGTTACCTATGACAGGGAGTTTAGAAAACTGATGTCCTTGTGCCCGGAGATGCAGTGGGACCAGAAAGAAGTACAGCTTTGGCTGGATCACATGTCAGGTTACCAAGGAAGCCAGCAGTACTACCTCTCACCCAGAGACACGGGGGGACAAACAGTCCTTTCAGGGGGGGGAACAGGTGGTGAGGGGGCAATAGAGGGGGTTTCAGAAGGTCGCCACCAGGGACCTGCCGTTTATTCAAAACGGGGTCCTGCTCTTGGGGTAAAACATGCAAATTTTTACACGCATGCAACAAATGTGGGGGGCCACACCCAGCGGGTTCTTGCCACTCACAACAAGGAGGCACCACCAAGGGCAAGCAAGACTCTGCTAGTTAGTGTGGGCATCTCGGGTCCCTCCCCATCTCCCTTCCCCTCCCTCGAGGTAGCAAGTTCTGGGTCCACACAGTTTTGCCCACACAACACACCATCTTTTCACACGGGGGAACGACACCACGTAGATGAGGGCACGATTGAGGGTCCCTCGCCAGTCTGTTTGTCAAACCTCTTACCTCTCCTCAGACAGTACCCCCTCACACAGGACAGTCAGTTTCTATCAGGATTTTGCAAGGGCTTCAGAATTCCTTTTGTGGGACCCGAAGGGGCAAGGGAGGCCGATAACCTCAGGTCAGCCAAAGAACTGCCTGAAGTTGTTTGGGCCAAAGTAGAGAAGGAGAGGGCACTTGGGAGAGTGGCGGGCCCTTTCATGCGCCCGCCCCTTGAGAATTTTGTGGTTTCCCCTCTGGGGGTGGTGCCCAAGAAGGAGCCTGGGTCTGTCCGCCTTATACACCACCTCTCTTACCCGGAAGGGGGCTCGGTCAACTAGGGGCTAGAGGAAGGCACTTGTTCTGTCACGTATTGTACACTGGACGTGGCTTTGGACCTAGTCAGGAGGGCGGGCAAGGGCGCATGTTTAGCCAAAGCGGACATCGAATCGGCGTTTCGCTTACTACCAGTGCATCCAAGCAGCCAACACCTGCTAGGTTTCAAGCTAGAAGGCAGGTACTTTTACGACCGGTGCATGCCCATGGGTTGTGCAGTCTCTTGTGCTTACTTCGAAGGATTCAGTGGCTTCCTCCAGTGGGCCCTTCAGGCATGCTATGGAGTCATAGGGGTGACCCACTACCTAGACGATTTCCTATTCATTGGGACTGATGGGTCGCAGGACTGCAGCAATGCCCTTAAGGATATTGAGCGGCTGGCCAGCCATTTGGGTGTCCCCCTGGCGCCAGGTAAGACGGAAGGTCCAGCGCAAGTTCTAACCTTTTTAGGGATTGAACTTGACACCTTAGCAGGGGAATCCAGGCTCCCAGCAGACAAGGTCCAGTACCTTGCACAGCACATACAGTCAGCCTTGGGGGAGGAGAAGGTCACGTTGGGCTTCTTGCAGAGCCTGCTGGGCAAGCTCAACTTCGCTGCCAGGATAATACCAGCGGGGAGGGTTTTTGCACGGAGGATTGCTAGGGCAACGGCTAAGGTCAAGAGGAAGCATCACCTAGTCAGGCTAAGCAAGGGGTTGAAGGAAGACCTGGGCATGTGGGCAAGCTTCGTGGAAAGATTCAATGGCGCAGTCTTATGGAGGGCACCTTGGGCGGGATCCCCGGAACTTGCCTTGTTCACGGATGCATCTGGCAGGGAGGGCTTCGGGGTCATCCTGGACACAGAGTGGTGCGCGCAGAGTTGGCCCAATGTCTGGCGCAGGAAGAAGTTCACGGCCAACATTACAGTACTGGAATTGTTCCCAATAGTGGTGGCCTTCCAATTATGGCCCTCTGTTCTGTCTGCACGTAGGGTCCTTTTCTGGTCCGACAACCTGGCGGTGGTCCAGGCTATCAATTCTCAGTCTGCATCCTGCCCGCTTGTATTGTGTTTACTGAGGGAACTGGTGAGGGTGTGTCTGGTGAACAACATCGAGTGTAGGGCACGACTTATTCAGGGGGTGCAGAACATAGCGGCTGATGCTCTCTCTCGTTTTCAGTGGCACAGGTTCCGGGAGGCGTGGCCGAGAGCGAGGGAGGTGATGACCCCTTTTCCAGCACATCTATGGTTCCTACTGAATCTGTCACGCGCTTGAGGGGGATGGACGAGCTGTCCTTAGCACCTTGGACTGTCAAGCGGTACAGGGCGTGTGTGAACAATTTCTGTTCCGTAACTGGCACATGGGAAGAAGGGAGGTCATCCCTGGAGAGTAGGACTCAGGACTTCATTTTGTGGGCAAAGGACCAAGGGAAGAGCCAACCGGGGATTGGGGGACACCTGTTGGTGATCAGCCACCAAGCGAGTTTAAGGGGGCAGGAAGATCCCACGAAGTCCTTCTTGATCCGGGCGACGCTCAAAGGCTGGGCCAGGAGTGAGCCTCGAGCACCTGACAAAAGGGCAGCCATAGATTTCGTAACGCTGCAAGGGATGCCGGATTGGGTTGGCAGGGCGACCCACTCTGCTTTTGAGGCAGCCCTCTTCGCAGCTACCTTTAGCCTGGCCTTCTTCTGGCTTTTAGAATGGGGGAACTTGAAGCGAGATCTAGACAGGACACATCGGGGGTGGCGTTGAACTGGCAGGACACGGTGTTGGCAGGCGGTTCCCTCACCATTAGACTACGTGGATCCAAAACGGACCAGCCGGGGGTAGGGAGGCGGATCGTGCTCAACAAACTAGAGATCGCTAAGTATTGTCCGGTGCGCCTAGTCGCGTCCTACCTGGCGTTGTGGCCCACAACAGAAGGTTACCTGCTAGTGCACGCTGACAGTACTCCCTTGACCAAATACCAGGTACAGCGCGTAATGGCAGTGTGTTTATAGCTGTCAGGCAAAAAGATCTAGGGCACACGATTTTGCAGTCACTCATTCCGTATAGGGGCAGCGACCACAGCTTTTCAGGCGGGTTTGCCGGAGGAAAGCATCAAACTGGTGGGGCGTTGGGAGTCCAATTCTTATAAGAAATACATTCACCCATAAGGGGCCCCATGCAAACACGGAACGAGGAAGGGTCTTTAGTTGTGTCAAATAGGGTTGCGACTTTATGTCGGTGTTTTACTTTTGTTGTACTTGTGTGCAAGTGTAATGGCGTTTGCAGTGCTCTGTGTAATAAATTGATTTTCAAACTTCCTCATCTTTATTTGCTAGGGAAGACGGTCTGGGTGCTGGGCCATTCGAGAATCCAGAGGGTATCTCAGTGGGCGGATATCAGAAAATGGCGGCACGGGTTTACAGCCACGAGGATAATATGGATTGGGACACCAGACATGCGTTGGAATAGCCTGATGAAGAGACTCCTTCAAAGATTAGGGGAGGGTGTCCCACCGCCCGATTTATTAGTAATACACCTAGGGGGGAATGATCTGGTTCGCCTGTGGAGAAGGGACCTGCTTCACGAGATTAGGGCCACCATGTGCGAGCTGAGCAACAAGCTGGGGACCTGTGAATTATGGTGGTCGGAAATCACACCTAGGCAGGTATGGCGGGGCGCGCGTTCCAGGGATGCCATGGAGACCTCGCGCAGAAGGGTGAACAGCGCTATGCGGAAGTTCATGGAGTCAAGGGGTTTTGGGTTTATCCGCCATGGGCTGCTACACGCTAAATGCACAGGGTGCTTCGAGCCAGATGGGATTCACCTGTCCAGAGTGGGCATGGACTTATTCTTGTTGGATCTGGGGGAGGCCTTAGAAACAGCAGGGTGTAAGTAGGTAGCGCTATATGGTGGGGGCCCTGGGGTGACGGGGGCCACACCAGGGCTGTGGCGGAGTTACAGGGCGATCCAAAGGCTGTAAGGTACAGATGGGTACCCTCTACAGGAGCACAGTAAGGGTGCTAAAGCCAATTATCCCCAGGGAGGTCCTCGCGTGGCATCCTGGAGGAGCGACAGCGCCCCGTTAGTCCTACGGGCGGTTGTGCACCTGAGTAACCGAGGGTTGCCTGCAACGCTCTGCCCCCCCCGTAGCTGGGAGGGGCGTGAGTAAGGGGCGGATTGGCGGTCTGCCGGAGGGAGGGGCTAACCCCTCCCCCAAAAGGACAAACACCGGTTGGTCGCAGACACCGGGTTTTATGGCTCATCAGGGGGGCAGGCGGCGAGGGGCCGCCTGCCCTGGGATCGCCCGTAAGTTAACCCACCATGTTGACATATTGTTATGTTAATAAACCTGCAGCATGTTTCTCCACCAACATTGTGTTGTGTCTGAGTTATTACATGTTTTGCTGTGGGAGGGCTGGGGATTTTTACCGATATTGGCACTATACACAACAGAGGAGATGAAAACATTTAACTGTGTTCACCAATAGGATAGGAATAGGATGTGGCATAACGGCCATAGCTGCGTTCTTTGGAACTGGCAAATAGGACTCCAAGTCCGGCTTCTACTCAATATCCTGGGATTCTAGGCAAATCCCTTTGTCTGCCTCATGACTAAAAAAAATAAAATGTGTCCTTGTGTAATGCATACCTTGGGCCAGGGTCAGATTGGTAGCGCGGGCACTCGGGAAATGGCCGAAGGGCCGGTAGCCGAGGTCTAGCTGTGGGCTGCTATTTGGGCAGCCTGGGGGCTGTGTGTGCTGTTAGGATGCCGCCAGCGGCCCAGTGGGTGCCTGAGTGGCCTTTCTAGAGGCCGATGGGTGGAGGTATCACTCCCTTTCTCTTGCTGGGCCGGCCCATTAATGAATGCTGATTGAGCAGGGGCAGGGGGCCTGAGCAGAAGTGGCCTCACTTGCAGTATGTGTGGCTCAGCAGTGTGAACTAACCTGTGCAATTTTTTTTATCTAAGTAAAGTTAATAAAACATGCCCTCCACCCCCTTTCCTTTCATAAAAGTTTGCTGAAGCAGTGTTTTGCGGACAGGCAATGCGCAAGGCCACTTTTTTTTTGGTGTGTCCGGGCTGATTTTTGACCCCAATCCAACCCTGCCTTGGGTCAAGTTTGTGCAATGTCAAACTGCAAAAAAAAAAATCATGCGCGACGGGTCTGTACGTTCGATACCTTTGTACGTTCGATACCTTTGTACGTTCTGCGACTAAATGGTTTTCATTTGTTTTTAAGCGCTTCCAAAAGTACAACATATATTTCAAATGATTTCAAAATCAAAAGTATTTGTATTATTAAACAATGATTAATCACTTATATTAAACACCCCCATTGATATTCAAACACACAACAAGATCCTAGCACCCAAGCACTAGTATAGCCACTCCGCTATGGCTGCTGGATGTTCGAAGCTGTTCACAATACCTTCGTTGTGAAGGGGCAGCTGCCGCCTCGCACAAAGGAGGTAGTGCAAGAGATCTGGAGTGAGCAGTCGGTAGCAGCGTGCCAGGAGCTGCCATGCCTCACGCCAAACTAAAAGACATTTTTGTTTTTGCTTTCAGGGCGCTTGCATAAACACAGTACAATATGCACAGGAAGGCATGATTTACATAATGAAAATTGGCAGATAATCTAGACCAACTACTTCGGCTGAGATTGGAACATTTAATGACAAAAAGCTAATATTTTCATGGTCAAGAAATACCTCTTGCGCTATAGCTTCTACTAACTTAAAACTTGTCACAGCAATACTATATGTGTGATGAGACAGCTGCCTCATGACGGCAAGAGATTTGAAGCAAGCACTGTGTCGGAAGCTGTTGGGCCTCGCACAATGACAAAAGTACATTGACAAAGCTGAGAAAGCACTGGCAAGGCCAACAAGCGCTCGGGAAAGCGCTGTCTAGTGGAGACCTAGTAAAAAGCCTGAGCAGAATGCTGAATTGTTATTGAATCAATATGAAAGGCTGCCTCTGCTAGATTTGATTACTTTGCATCCATCCATTTATTTAAAAGTAATGCATCCTCTTCAACTCCATTTTTTTCTTCAAATTGTCAAAATAAGAACAAAAACAAAGAAAACCTGTTGGATTTTTAAGCTACGGATTCACCTAACTTCTGCTAAAATGAGAACTCTAAAGAATAGATAAAAAATGGGAGCAGCTTAATCTGTTTTTTAGATGGCTGGCTTGATCCATGTTTAATGGGATTTTAGGCCTGGGCGGAGTTTGCAGAGTTTCACTCCATGGAATTTTGCGGAGTTGCTGAAAAAAATTGCCAAACTTCCTACTCTGAAACCACCCTATTCACCCGCACTACCACAGTAGGTGCCTTGTACAGAAGGGATATCCAACTATAAAACCGAGGCCCAAAACCTAACCACTTAAGAGTTCCAAACAACTACTTCCAGCCTATGCTTTCTCCCTGTCAAGTGACAATATTGCTCTGGGTTCACTGTCAGCCTTAACCATGTCAAGCCATAGCTGCAATCACCATAGATCTAACCGGGTCACCTGGTCTGGCATGAAGCCCATCTGATCCGGATGAACCAAACCTGAGATCACCACCATAAGCAGAGTCACCAAAATTTTGGCCAGAAACTTACTCTCTATATTAAGCAAAGAAATAGGCCTATAGGAAGAACAAAGGTTTGCAGGTCTTTCCTCGTTAGGGATCAACACAATTATCACATGGTTGAGGTCTGTAGGCAATCACCCACTGGTGCGCACTGCCACAAATAAATTGAAGGGGTGAGGGTTAACAAGGGAGGCCAGGCGTTTACACAGTTCCACCGGAAAACTGTTTGCCCAGGAGTCTTCCCGGATGGCATTGCCTGCACCGCCACTCCAATCTCTTTCACTGTTAGATCCACCTCACATTCCCTGTTACCGACCAGATCCAAGACTGGAACCGGGACTTCTTCCAAAAAGGCCTCAATATCATCGTCCTTACAGTCTCTTCAGGGGCCATATAATTAGGTCTGGGCGGTGAACTTAGCTCCGTTCACGGAGTTTATGGAGTTTTCTGCACTCCGCACTCCGTGGAGCTCGCGGAGTGCAGAAAACTCCGCTTCGCGATGTGCAGCTGAGTTTTTCCCCCACTCGCGATCGCGAATAGTAAGTTTGTGAGTACGAGCTGCCGCTCGGGTAGATTTTTTACCCGAGCGGCAGGAATACCAGCACAAACTGCAGTTCGCACCGCTCTCCGCCACTCGCAGAACTTCGCGGAGTTTTTTGTAACTTCGTGGAGTTCTGCGTAGCAAAACTCAGCGAACTACCCCCAGGCCTACATATAATGTACAATAATAGGATGCAAAGGCCTAAACCATAGCAATAGCTGTTTGTACAAGGCCCCCCTTCAGTCCACACTTCGGCCACCCATTGCACTGCATGCGCTAACACCATATATTTACCCCTATGCAGACAGCAGCATGTGTTTCCCAATAAATGCATTTCTTGGCAGAGCACAAGCTCGGGAGAGTGTCTATCAATGTACTACATTACCACTTCTCTTTTGATATTACAACCTAACCATTGTTATTCCACAAGAGGACCAACGGCGCTTCACTTTGTGACTGGGTCATCCTTCAAGCAAATTTCCTCCCCTCACCGTAGGGGTGGCAGGCATCTCCCTAGGAGCATCCCTCCCGGTAGCCACTGGGGCGGCTTTGTGCAATTGTGTGCCTTATTAAACCTAACTGGAACAACCAAAATATACAACCTGAACCACCCCCACCCCCACCCCACATTTCCCATGCTTGTGTTTTGAGCAACCCACCTCCCAATTGTGGAAAGGTCTGTTGCCTGCCCAATTTCCCCCATGCATAAAACACACACTCCCCCTTCAACACCTCAGACAATTCTAGCAGTAACCAAAGAGAGAAAGAAAAAAGGTGGGACAAAAATTGTGAACAATGCCAGAGGGCCACCACCAGGTCAGGATCAGAAATCAGCCTCTAATCCAAACAGTAAACAGCATCCACAAATTACATAGGTCTCCTACCGAAGGAAATCACCACTCCCTCACACAACCACATTTGAAAGTATCATCATGGCGGGCAGGTGGAGGGTCCTCCCGAGGCATCTCTGACCTCACACCGCCCAGTGTCTCATCAACCCCATGGTACACGCCAGCAGCTCCCTGGGCAATCTCAGACTCAGAGGAGGCACCCCATGGGCAAGCAGGAGCTCTGGTCCTTAGAGACCTTGTGCACCTCATCCACTGCAGCCTCAGAACCTGACGGAGAGCTCCCTGTGGCAACTCAGTCTCAGGGACCCCATCTCTCCTCCAACGATGGAGGCCCACCCCTTCCATTGTGCACTCCCATGCCTGTTTGGGTGTTTCAAAGAAATACATTTAGGAGTTAAAGATCACCTTCAACTTGGCCGGGAACAATAACATTGGGGGCCTGGAGCTTCTGCTTTATGTTGTCAAAGGATTGCAGCTGCTGCTGAACCGCTCTTGTGTAACCTATAAAAATCATGATAAGGACATTGTCAAATTGCAGGCCAGGGTGTTTCTGGTCTTTGCAAAGTGTGGTGTCTCTATCTCAGTAATGAAACAGCTGAGCAATCAGCAGACACGCCGGAGCCCCTGGAGGTGACTTGTGGACCAGCGACCTATGGGCCCTCTAGGCAGCGGACCAGGGAGAACGTGGAGCAACCAAAATATACAACCTGAACCATCCCCACCCCCACCCCACATTTCCCATGCTTGTGTTTTGAGCAACCCACCTCCCAATTGTGGAAAGGTCTGTTGCCTGCCCAATTTCCCCCATGCATAAAACACACACTCCCCCTTCAACACCTCAGACAATTCTAGCAATAACCAAAGAGAGAAAGTAAAAAGGAGGGACAAAAATTGTGAACAATGCCAGAGGGCCACCACCAGGTCAGGATCAGAAATCAGCCTCTAATCCAAACAGTAAACAACATCCACAAATTACATAGGTCTCCTACCGAAGGAAATCACCACTCCCTCACACAACCACATTTGAAAGTATCATCATGGCGGGCAGGTGGAGGGTCCTCCCGAGGCATCTCTGACCTCACCCCGCCCAGTGTCTCATCAACCCCATGGTACACGCCAGCAGCTCCCTGGGCAATCTCAGACTCAGAGGAGGCACCCCATGGGCAAGCAGGAGCTCTGGTCCTTAGAGACCTTGTGCACCTCATCCACTGCAGCCTCAGAACCTGACGGAGAGCTCCCTGTGGCACCTCAGTCTCAGGGACCCCATCTCTCCTCCAACGATGGAGGCCCACCCATTCCATTGTGCACTCCCATGCCTGTTTGGGTGTTTCAAAGAAATACATTTAGGAGTTAAAGATCACCTTCAACTTGGCCGGGAACAATAACATTGGGGGCCTGGAGCTTCTGCTTTACGTTGTCAAAGGATTGCAGCTGCTGCTGAACCGCCCTTGTGGCAGCGGACCAGGGAGAACGTGCATCACTCGTGATCCAAAATTGCAGCCAAGACTCCAGAAACGTAATTTATAAATTGCCTATGCTAATACAGCAACCAAAAACAAGGCTAAACATGTGAGCACTCTTGTGATCATTACCAAGTACTCACCAGTGCTGTGAAAAAAAAAACAGTTTATTGTAGCTAACAGATTAACTGTACTAGAGACAGGGAATTGTTTCCCAAATATGCAAAAGGCCTGATTTAGAGTTTGGGGTGGTGGTGCTGCCCTGTAAATCAGTTCTCCTGCTCAGTCCTCCTGCCCACAGTTGTATGCCCTCACTCAATTCTCTGTAGGGAAAGTACAAGGTTTGCTCCAGCAGAGACTCAGCTGGCTCTGCAGGGTAAAATTCTGACGTAAGAGCCCTTCTGCCAAAGGACCACAAGGCCACAGTGACAGTTGTCCTGCCTAAATATAAATTGTCCCTACCTGTCTCTTGTGGGGCATTTCGTACTTGCTTGAAATTATTGCATTATTCTAGTAAGCCTAGCCTTGTTCTTAAGCTTTCAGATTGGAGCAAGGTTTTCAGAAAGTAGTAGCGGACTCTCCTGCTGGAGAAACTTACATCCCCTTCCCAAAGAGCCTGGCATCTGCTCAATGGTGCCTATCTGTAGGCTTCTCTTTATCACATGTTTCTGCATGCATTCATGTACATTAAGAAAAAATGTATAAATGTAGCACCAAAATGTATGGACTTTAGCAAAAGAAGTCCACTCTGTAGGGTTTGTTTAATATGGTATCTTTTCAAATATACGTGATCCATGTGGGAAAGAATGATTTTCTTAAAATAACCCTCACCCACCAAAAGGCCCCTTGGTGGCTTGCTTCATCATCGGGTTCTTCCTGCCCGCTGTAGGACGGGGTGTACTACGACTGACGGAGACGTGGGAGCACTTTTCTGGGAGGTGTGGGCTATATTGTTGGTGTAGGAGTGGAAGGGTCAAAGTGATAGTGCAAAAATATTTAAAAATACCTGGCGACTAGGAACTTAGACTTTAATGAAACCTGTGGCTGGTATTATTAAAAAGGGTTTGGTGAGTTACACAATGTAAAGGGTGTGTTACTCTTGGTCTACATGTTTCGAGCCTGCCCCTATGGCTTTTCATCAGAACCAAATGAGTTGATCCCTAATACCACTCCTGAGTAGTGCCTGATGTATTCTTCAGTACCTAGTCATGGTATGATATGTAAATGTTGTACAATACCCAATTGGTCTGATGCTGCAATGATACCCATTTTGTATAATGCCTCATAAAAAAAATCTGGAAAGAAAAGAATACATAATCATTGGGATTGACTTACCCACAAGGTCAAGTAGTGTAAAACAACATCACCAATATGTGGAAAAATTGTGATATATTTTTCTGTAATCGTGATATTGTCATTGGGCCCTTTCGCCTGTTTAAAAGAAAGTTTTACGAACAAGACAATACACAACATATAACAGAAAACATACACTCCAGGGAGCCATCATTGTGAGTTGCTCCTGCGCAATATGCCCTATGGTATACACAGTTTGTGAAATCTTCATCCACTCAATAGGAGTGAATAGCCAAAAAACATACTTAATTATCATTCTAAACCAAAGGGGATGATGGACGGAGTGTTGAACATTGCAAGCACTCACCCCCAGTCAACTGATCTGGGTTTAATCCATCATCATTCTTTAGCTCACTCCAGCCACCCCAGTTCAGATATGGCCGTATGCAAATCAGTCTGACCCTGTGCTTCATGGGAACAGTCCAGCCCGAACTGCCAAGCCATGTCTTCCCTGGACCAGAAACAAGCATCCTGGGACCGGTTTCTGGCTAATCAACCGTCATCAGCCAGGCTAGCTTGAATCCAGTGGCAAAGTGAGCAAGGGAATCATGTCTGGGCATACCCTGCCAACTTAGGGCGAAGAAAGCAAAACCAAAGGGGATGATGGACAGAGTGTTGAACATTGCAAGCACTCACCTCCAGTCAACTGATCTGGGTTTAATCCATCATCATTCTTTAGCTCACTCCGCCACCCCAGTTCAGACATGGCAAATCAGTCTGACCCTGTGCCTCATGGGAAAAGTCCAGCACGAACTGCCAAGCCATGTCTTCCCTGGACCGGAAACAAGCATCCTGGGACTGTTTTCTGGCTAAAGAGGGGTGAAACCCCGAAACCCGAAACCGGTCCTAGGATGCTTGTTTCCAGTCCAGGGAGGTCCTGGCTTGGTAGTTCGGGCTGGACTGTTCCCATGAGGCACAGGGTCAAGACTGATTTGCATATGGCTGGGTTCAAACTGGAATGGCATAGTGAGCAAAAAAACGATGGATTTAGGCCCAGATCTATGTACTGGGGTGAATGTATGACATTGTTCAACATTCTGTCCATCAACTGTTGTTTTTTACATTGTCACCCCGAGTGGAAAGGGTATGCCCAGACGTGGGTCCCGTGCTCTCCATGCCACTGGAATCAAGCTATCCTGGCTGAAGAGGGGTGAAACCCCGAAACCGGTCCTAGGATGCTTGTTTCCAGTCCAGGGAGGACCTGGCTTGGCACTTTGGGCTGGACTGTTCCCATGAGGCACAGGGTCAAGACGGAAATGCATATGGCTGGGTTCAAACTGGAATGGCATGGTGAGCAAAAAAACGATGGATTTAGGCCCAGATCTCTGTACTGGGGTGAATGTATGACATTGTTCTGTCCAGCAACTGTTTTTGTAATTATCATTCTAAGTCTGCCCCATGAGCTTCTCACAGGAGGGGTGGGGCGCTTGTTGTCATACTCTGAAAGGTAATTACATTTGGACAAGAAAATGATTATCTGTATGGACGCGTTATTTGTTGAAAAATGATTGCCAAATAGCTTAGTAAAATTGCCAGAGGGAAGGGTTCTTGAGGATCGGATAACGCAGCTTTGCCGTACTCACTTCATCAAAGCAGCTCCCTTGCCCAGTGCATTGTGCCTGCCCACGGCTCTGTAGATACATCTGAGTGCCGAAAGGAACCTGAATAAATGTCCAGTCGGTTCGCGTTCAGTGCCACTTATGAGCGGAGCCTGGACCACTAACTTTCAAAGATGGCCGCCCTGAAACGGCCGCCTCTGGTGTGTTCTGGGAGGGGAGTGCCTGTTCTGGTACGGATAGCCTAAATTAGACTCAATCATGCAAACTTCGCTGTGAAACAGATACAGCGATCACATCCCTGCAGAGCATCGGTGTTATCACTCGGCAATGAGAAAAATAGATCAAAACTGGTATAATTTGCTTAATTTTGACCCAATAATGTGAAACAGATACAGGGATCACAACTCTGGCAAGCGTTAGTGTTTTCACTCAGCAAAGTGACAATTAAATATTCTTGAATCAACTTGATTAACTCCTAGCCCCTGAATCTACAAAGGGACCTTGATTCCTAGAATTATTTATTGCAAAGTAGACTTGTGACAAATAGATATTTCTAAATTAAGCCCTCGCCCCTGGTTTAACACACAGACTTCTATTTCTAGAATTCTCTCTAATAGGGGTGGTCGGTGGGTTAGTTTCTAATGATAGAAAAAGCAAGTCTGATAATGCAGCATGGTTGTATTTCATAGACAGATGGTATTGTTCTGCACTGCGTGTTCCCTAGAGGGTTTCTGTTATTAGTAGAAAGGAAAAACTTCCAATTTTTGTGGTATGTTTTCACGCAAATTGGCTCCATGGGATTCCATCATTCAACCCTTCTGTATGGGTGCTTAGATGAAAAAAACACGTCTGTTCCTTCTCAAATAGCTGTGATTCATTGGAGATTTGTTCAATGATGGTCCACTGTAAGTCTTGCACTGTGTGCTTCTTTTCAATGTAGTGCTCAAACATTTTAGTGGGCGCCCTTTCGCATCTTAGATTACTTCGATGTTCACAGATTCGTGTTTTTACTATTCGTTTTGGCATGCCAATGTTGTGTAATTGGCAAAGACACGTGATCATATATATGACTTTTTGGTGTTGCAGTTCATAAAGCGGTGCTGTTCCCATTTGGTATTATTGTTGAACGTTATTTTAGGTTGCAGATGCTACATGTTCCATAAGGGTGATGACCCGATAGGGGGGATAGAAAGGTCTGTGGTGCCTCCTCATTTCTGATACTGTGTGGTCTGGTGTGTACCAGTAGGTCTCTCAAATTCCGGCCCCTTTTATGTGAGAACATTGTTTTTTGAAACTGTAGTTCCCCGCAGTTCAGCACGCGCCAGTGTCTACTGATTATTTGTTTCACCTGGTTATTGGCCGTATTGTAAGTTGTTATACTGATAGGTCTGTCTTCCTTTGGTTTTTGTGGTCGTATCTCCAGTAAGACCTCCCTATTGTTGTTACAGGCTCGTTTCTTTGCTTTGTCTATGACCCGTGACGGGTAATTCCTTCTTACCAACTTCCGATGGAGATCGGCTGCTTGTTCCTTGAAATCTTTGATGTTTGAGCAGTTCCTTCTGAGCCGGAGGAACTGACCAAAAGGGAGATTGTCTCTCAAATGTCTTGGGTGAAAACTATCATAGACCAGAAGGCAATTTTTCACCGTAGGTTTAATATGTGTAGTTGCTATCAGTTCACCTCATTGGTGAAAGATGTTTAGATCGAGGAATACTAACTCTTGATTAGACAGAGTGTTTTAGAATTTTAGGTAATCGTTTTGATAGTTTAGCCGAGATAGGAATTTTTGCGCAGTTTCCTCACTACCGTTCCATATTACCAGCACATCATCTATGTATCGTTTCCACAGACTGATGTGAGACAGGAAGGGGTTTCTGGTGTTTTTTTAAATTAAGAAGTTAGACCTCTATGCTCTAGTCTAAGTGTCTCTTTTTCCTTTACCGTCAGAATTATGGGATCTGCATGAACATTGTGGATTAATTTTGTTCCTTCTAGTGAAATGTTGGAGAAATTAAGAATTCTGTGGGAACCAGAATGGAAATTAACAATTCCCTTAGTAGGTCAACATTTGTAAGGCATCCTTAGGGTCCCCATTGTAGTACTCCGGTACCTCTGCTCCATGCTGAGTTACCAGTACCCCTTATATTGGCAACTCGTAGGGAGAGCGTATAGTAGTTACCGGGATCAATAACATGGCATTAAGAAAGATATCTGGGAGGAGCGCATGGCGGCAAGATGGCCGCGACCTGAGGAGCTCCGTAGCACCGAGCTACATTTTTCCCGAAAGGTTCCGGTTTTCGCAACACAGCTGCTCGCAAAGGAGCACCCATGCATCGGAAGTTGCCAGGAATGTGTGGGCAAGTTTTTAGCTAAGTTTGTGGTCGGTTAGACTCCTTTTTTTACATTGTTACTTTTTAGCTTCAGTGCCTCCAGTAATTGCGGCCGCCATTTTGTGCTTTCCTGCTACAGCGCGCTATTAACAGTTATGCCGCCTTCCTCAAACCCAACATATTGAGCTTTATGGCTCTGCTCCTATTTCAGCATTCAAGATGTTTGTGACAAAAAGCTACTTCTCAGCGTTTTAAAAGCCTGTGCTTCTATCTACTTGGAATTTTTTTTCTCCTGTCATGATCTTGGTATTCCTCCTTCCTCTGCGTCATTTTTAGTCAGCTGATGTTTTGGTCATCTTCTGAAACTAGCTTGATATAAGGCATATATCCTTGGTTCTTCTATAGTGCCTTATCATCGCACACAGTATTGTTTTACTGAATACTGTTTGTAACGATCCTATTTATATGGCTTTGGTTTTACAACTTTTTACAAGGCTGCTGGTTGCATCGTCCCCTGGCTTCTGCTAAGTTGTGGCATTTTTCTTTGATAAAGGCCCTTTTTGTGCGCAATGTTTATGTGAGCTGCTGGCTCATTACCCCTCAGCCTCTGCTTGACTTAATTTACGGTGGCTTTGTCATCTTTTCTTGGCCTATACAAGTGGTGTTTCGTGTCCGCCTCACTTATCCTTTTTACCATGGAGCATTCGCAGTCTAACAAATCTCATGGGGGTGCAGGTGCTTCTTCTGGTGGTCGCAAAGACTCAGCAGTTAACACTAGTAAGCGACTTAAAAAGGATCCTTCCTCTCCATCTAAATCACCTCTCTCCCTCACATTAGAGCAGTGGTCTTCAAACTTTTTCATTCCGCGCCACCCCAGTGTAGAAAAAAAAATCATCGGGCCCCCCCTCAACATTTTCACAATTATTCTATTTAACTGGCAATGTTTAAATATTTCTAGACTTATTTAAACATTGCAGCTAAGTTCTGTCACTGTTTTAGAAATGCAAACAAATACAGGATTTCCAAACATACTATTCTGGTGAGGCAGGCCTTACTAATGTGTAATAGTATCCACAGTGTGATTATTCAAAATGGTAGTGGGGGTTTCGGAGAAAATTTGGAGTCCCTTCCCTCTAGACGCCTTGTCCCAGCCAGGATTTAAATGACGAAGGATGTTAATGAGGGCCCATTACAGACATGCTTACTGCCGCTCATTTTTTTGGGCTGAAAACTAAGCATAATGTTTCTTCTGGCCAGAGCCTGGCGCCCCCCCCTGGGATCACGCCCCAGTTTGAAGACCTCTGCATTAGAGGATATCATGGATGAACTGCGCCTCATTCGTCCTTTTATGTCGGATACCACCGCTACCCTTCAAAGAATTGAAGAGAAGTGGTCTGGCCTTGATTTAAGACATTCTGATGTTGAACAAAAGATCAGCGACGCACACGATGTCATTGCCAAGGGCGACAATCTCACTAAATAAGTTAACCAACTCAAGAAAACTACAGAGGACTTGGAAAATTGAAATCGTCGTACTAATCTAAGCATTTACGGAATTCCTGAAGGTTCAGAAGGTTCTGACATGATCTCCCTCCTGAAATCTCAAGTCTTGCAAATTGCTGGCCATCCAAAATCAATGGACTTCAATATTCAAAGAGTGCACAGACTAGGGCCTCAGAATGCATCTTCCTCTGCTAAACCTAGAGGTATCATTGCATATTTCATGCTGTATTCTGACCTTATGATGATCCTTAATGCTGCCAAACAACATAAGCAGATGATATGGTTTGGCCACAAAATCTTTTTTAGTCAGGATGTCTCTAAACCCACAGCTAACAGACGTAAGGAATTTCTCGACCTCAGACCAGCCTTGAAGTCCATGAATGCTCGGTACAGCCTTATACACCCCTGCTTCTTTAAAGTGACTCATAAAGACAGAACATATTCATTTGAGGATCCAGCTGACCTTCGGAAGTTTATCCACACTCATCGAGGAGAGCTCATGGAACTTAGCAAACATTGAATGTCTTGTAATCTGTTTTTCATGCTTAATTCTATCCTTTTAGGTTCAATGTATGGTGTCTATTATGTTAATACTCATGTAAGTTTCTTATTAATTTCTTTTAGGTTCTCCCTGCGCTGTTCTATTGTTGAAGATTCATGACTCCACCGTCCTTTTGTCTGTTTTGTCTGACTCATTTAGTTGCTTTGTTCCCTAATGTCTGGTAAGTTCCCTTCCTCCTGTTTTCATTCGTTTACCATCTATTCTGAGTTTTTCTCCCTACCTTTTTTTATTGTCTTGGTATAGTTGACTTGTTTTCTCTCGTTGCTCTTCCCAGTGGAGTGGTCATCTTGGTCTCAGTCGTCCCCCCTCCCACATTATTGTCCTTTATTTCTTGATTGTTATGACTTAAGCCACTTGGCTTTCCGTCATCTCTTCTTTTCTAACTTTTCCCATTCAACTGTTTTCTCTTCCTCTATTGTTCTTCCTTCCCTCCCTTTTCCCTTCTCTTCTCATTTTCTTGCTGTATTCTCCCTTTCCCTTTCCCTCTATTCATCTTGGCCTGTTCCTGTGGTGGCCATATGGTCAATTTCTTCTCCCCTTTACTTTCCCTTGCTATCTTCATCTTTCCATCCTTTTTTTATCCTTATATTCTCTTCTCTTCCCCTTTTTTGACTTCTCTTCACCTTTAAGCCTACTCGTAATCAAATTCCAAGAATGAGTGTTCTTCGCGTTATCTCATGGAATGTCAAAGGTATTCGCAACCCTGTTAAAAAACAACGTGTTTTATCTCATTTAGCGAGATTAAAATGTTAAGTTGCATTGTTGCAAGAAACGCACCTTAATTTACAAGATCTGTCTTCACTGCGTAAACAATGGGTAGGAGAAGCTTTCTGCTCCCAGGCAGTGAACAACAAAAATGGAGTTATTGGGGCGTTGCTGGGCAAGATGGCCGAGCGGACGTAACCCGTCTCGGCTCCCGGTCCACGCGCTGTCTCGGTGGGGTCTGCAGCAGTTGCGACGGCTCTTACTTGCTGTCAAGGGAGGCCGCGGACGGATGAACACCTGAGGCGTCTGGCGGATTGTGGCGGTGGGCACGGATCGGTCCCGGAATACCGGATTCTCTCTTTACTGCCTGGTCGGGTGTAGCCGCGCTGCATTAAAATGGCGGCATGACGCGCGCGGCGGCTCCCGATCGCACGTCGCCGGTGGAGACTCCAGGCCCCCAACGGAACTGCGACATGCGAGGCAAGTGCTAGCTGTCCTGGGGGCAATCCTGATGGTTCTCCCCACGGACTGACTTTGCTGCACCCCGCTGCCACCTCGAGTGCCTGACTCTAAGATGGCGGCCGTGCGGTAGTTAATGGCGGCCACTGTCCCCGCTCCCTGCTTGTTGACCGGATCTGCCTGCTGGATATTGTTACGTGAGCCCCTCTGAGTGCTGTAATTAGTGCCTCATTGGTCCTGTGGGGGTGTTCTAACTTGGACCTGGGGGATTGTGGCTTGCTGCAACCCGTGTTCGTCTTCACTGGACTCCTGTCTCTCCTCCGGTTTGTGGGTTTATCAGCTTTCAATTTCAATCTGTCTGGCTGTCCCCTCATGTTCTCACTACGGCGCTGGTCACTGGGGGCTGACCTTGGAGAGTGTGCAGAGGGCTTGGATGCAAGCCTGACCCTCCTGCGTTCACGCCGCGGCGGTGGCACTTCCATGTCCTGGGGGCTACCTGGCTGACCTACAGAGGGGGCCTATCCTTAGGCTGCATGGCAAGAATTGGCGTGACGAAGAGGATGATCCCTTAGGCACCAACTGAGGCGGTTTCCGAGTCGGCTCCTGGTGCCCTGAGTTCCATTCCGCAACAGCAACATTGAGGGAGACGCTCTATGCCGCCCAAGAAGCCATCGGCCAAGACTCCCAATAGGGTCTCTGATTTTTTCTCGACCACAGACTCGCGCTCGACGGTACGGGGAGAGGAAAACGCTGCCACTATGGCTCTTACAAAAGCAGACCTGGTGTCCATGTTTCAAGACTTCAAATCTGAATTACGCAAGGACATTGGCCAAGACATCAGAGCCTCCATAGATCAGCTGCGTTCCGACTTGATGGCCCGTTTGTCCTCCTTGCAGCAGGACGTGGACTCTGTCGGCACTAGGGTTCTTGATCTCGAAGCCCAACATCAGGAGCAAGAACACTTCTCTGCCGAACTTCGGGAGGATATGCGCTCACTTAAGGAACAAGTGCTCCAGTCGCAACTGAAGGCGGAGGATCTCGAGAATAGGGCTCAGAGAGAGAATATACGTATCAGAGACCTTGAGGAGGGCGTTGAAGGGCCAGATCTGGAGGCGTTTGTGGTGGGTCTCTTCTCTGAGATTTTGTCTCCGCAATCTCTCAAAATAAAACTGGATAGAGTCCATCTAGTGTGGTCCCTACAACAGGGAGAGAAGAAACAGCCGCACGATGTCCTGGCAAAGTTCCACTCCTATAGAGTCAAAGAGGCGGTTCTGCAGGCGGCCAGGACTAAGGAGTCCATCTCATTCCAAGATCACTCTTGCACCATCTACCAGGATGTCGCGCCATCAACTTTAGCTCAGAGACAAGTGCTCAGACCCATCACCACTAAACTACGAGATGACCAGATTAAGTACAGATGGACTTACCCTTTTGGGCTCAGTTTCGAATTCCAGAATAAACGACGCCATATCACCGACCTCCAGGAAGGTTTGGATTTGTTAGGCCTTCCCTCTGGGGAGGATGTCACCACCCGCGGTAAAGCTGGAGATTCCACCCGGGGTACATCATCATCTTCGGCCTGGTTGCGCAGGGGGAGACGCTGAATATCTACTGGAATCTCCGGGGTCTGCACGTCGCGGCCTTTGGCCGTCCCACGGTGAGGGCTGACGGCCCCAGATGACTCTGCTGATCCACTGCAGGGGCCAGCTCCTGCCGGGGGAGCCGGGAGGGTCCCTTTCTTGTGCTTCACCGTGGCCCCTGTCCCTGAGGCTGCGGAAGATTGCTCCCAGGGAAGGGGGTTTCTAGGCATTATGGACCTATCAAGTAAGAATAATGTTGTTTCCTTTTACTTAGGGCAGAGCTTTCCAAACTCTGTGTCGCGACACGGTACTGTGTCACCTGGTAATGGTGGGTGTGTCGCGGGATTACGCCGGGACTTCGACGTTCATACACCGGACATATGTGGAGAAAGGAGGAGACCCTTAGGCGAGCGTGTGCGCTTGGCACATGCGCAGTTTTGGGACGAGGAGGAAATGGCGGGCCCGGAGAACAATCCTGTGGCCACGGCGTAAGGAGACCTTGACATTCTTGACATTCTCACAAGTACGGGTGTTGAAGTGCGCACCTTTCTGCCTTTCTTATCTGTGTTTCAGATAACACAGCTGGCCGCAGCCTCAGCTGAACCCACCAAGGCAGATAATTGCTGCTGGGGTCACTGGCAGCCAGCTGCTTGACTTAGCAGAGCTGCCAGTGCCGACTCGTGAAAAGTCCCCGACGCGCTGCTGCAGCTGGCTAGCACTGACGATGATCTACCCAACGCCTGCCACTTCACTTCAAGTACTAGTCATAACTCCTACTATTTCCATTATATAAAACACAAACTAAATGCTTATGTCGATCAAAATATAATTTTTTTAATGTTGTCAGAGCGCGCGATCTCACAAAGGCCGTGTGGGGAACTTTACTCCGTCAGCCCACACAGACCTCATGAAGGGAATGCCCGACATTAAGAAGACTACAGAGTTGGGGTGAGTTGTCAGTCACTCGGGGCATGACTGTGCACTTCAAAGATCCTAATGTTTTCACATCATTTTGCCGATGACGTTTAGCTGCCTTCGGTGCCATCCCGCAGGGCTGGCTGTCCGTTTCATCCTTCTCTGCAGCTAATATTACTGTTAGCGCCATTCAGTTGGACAAGAAGCACTGCAATACCGTGCCTATAATTTACTTTTCAGTTCACCTAGAAACAATTATTCCTAATTTCCACAATGTCAGTAAGTAAACTGTAGCTGATAAAGACATATGGCTATGTTTACTTGTTTTATATGCAGGAGTTCATAAAGAAGTGACGTAACGTATTGCACATTAAACTGCTTAAAATAAGTTTCTCGTTGTGCAAATGGCCGCAATTTGGGATATTTATATGTTTCCCTTCTCTTCATTCCTTCATTTTGCTTGTCACTCATACACGATCAAATGTCACTCATAATCGCACTGAAATTATGAAAATGACACACGTCGCAATCTGAAACCCTGGAAGCTATGGTTTCCTAGCTGTGCTGTGTTTTCCCCAGCTGTCATTTGAGGTGTCCTCAGAAAGTTTGGTGACAGGAGAAATTACGACTCCTCTAGATTCCAAAAATGAGCATCTATTGATTTGAAGCAGTACCTGTCATTAACTCTAAGGAATTTTGCTTTCAGTGTATCTGCTTTAGAAAGTGCAGTGGATAAATAAAAACAAGCACACAACAAACACACACCTGCATGATACAGTACGACGTGGTTTTAAAATAGAGTGCAAAATCTTCGAAGTAAAAACAATGAGCTGTCCACGTCCAATCAGCGAAGAGCGAAAAACTATTGTGTCAATTTTTAGAACGGTGCAAAGTTCTATATATAAGAAGCAGTGAAAAAAGAAAAAGGGTTTCTGTCAAAAAAACAATTCTCTTTCTTGTCATCTTTTTCCACATTACAAAATGCAGTGCTGCATTGGAAATTAAACCTGCAATCCCCAAAGCTTTGAAAGGCCCTGGCTGGCAGCAGGACTCTTTCATGCGTTAGGCCAGTTTGTTGTCATCCTCAGCAATGGTCTGTTTGCTGGCTTGGCAAGCTGCCCAGGTATTGTTGTTCACGACTGAGCGTCGATGTCACAACACATGGGCGCAGAAAATCAACACTAAATTTAGAAGGCAGGACGTGAGAGTTTGGTCTCCAATTAATCTGGCAACAGCAAAACATTATTTTAACCTCGTGTGAAAGCCCCTCAAAGGATTTTGCTAGAGCGCTTGTGAAACAGCACTTGTCACATATTTCTATAGATTTGTCTTCAAAATTGAACATTGTTACATTAAAAAAAAAGTACATTGAAGTTAACTTTACAGTGGTGCGGCTAGGGGGGTGGGCGAGGCGATCCGCACCAGGCAGCACTCTTTTTGGGGGCAGCCACCTAAATGAAGCTCACAAAACTGTGGTTTACGCCTTGCGCCTACGCTTGCCTTTTAGGTTGTGCCATGGAAGTCGATGTTCATGCCTTATTTTTTCATATATTTTATTTTTACTTGTGAAGTTTGCCATTGTTGTATAAAAAGGAGGCAGAAGTTGATGTACAATTTTAGATTCTGATACAGATTTGTGGTACCTCTGGCTATTTTATTGTTTGGTAAACAATTTTCACGGCCAGGCAGGTTGCGGTTTGCCACTTCAATTCTGCATATGTCTGCTACATCCGCTGTCTCTCTTGATCTTAATGTGGAATAAAACCCAATCCAAGATTTTTTATTTTTAAGAGGAGGTCTTTCTTCAAATTCATAGTGGTCTTGCCCCAGCTATGTCCCTTCTTCCAATGCAGAATAGCGCAAACTAGACCTGAAGGTATCAGAGTGCTTTATTCCACTGCACATAACTGGTGCTCATGTAGTCAGCTATGCTTAATACACGTTTCCAGACGTTTCTTTGAATTGAGGCTGCAGGATACCTCTTTGTTTCCTTATATTTGGGAACAAGAGGGATGTAATGTGCCTGAATTACAATACATGCCCAAAGAGAAAATTACATCACAGAATAAGACATTTTATTGGAAAGAAGCGCTATGACTTATGAAGAATGTGGTATTCAACTGTACATAATGCTTTTTAGTCATGCTACTCTGTCACTCACTGGACATTGTTACAGGTTTCCCACAAGACAATGGTCAATAGTTAATCAGGAAAATTCATAGCACTTTATCCTGCTTCACTGAGAAATCTCACTACTAGGAACTTGGGGTGAAGTCAGGTTTTCAGGACATTCTTGGTTCAGTGTCTTTCTGTGACTGAAAACATCAGTCAGAATTACAGCAAGTTTGACCCACCCTTCCATACTTCCAAAACATTGGTAAGTATATTGCCTGTATTTTACAGCACTTAGAAACAGCCACATGCAAAATGTAGCGCTATATTTAAGGCGTAAATTCTCTTTTTCTTTCTAGTCTGCCCTTTTTTTCATTTTTGAATTCTTCTATTTTTGTACAACATTGCCTTCAAGGTCATGAACATTTTCACACCACCTACATTTGCTGTTGGTGGGTTCTTCAGTAGCTTGCAATGCACAATAAAGGCAGAAAGATGGAATTACATTTTTTGCATTTGTTATTGTTGGCAAAGAGGAGAATCACATTTACCTGGATGGGCCAGGGTGGGCCTAGTCTCGACGTTTGGGAGAGGGATGTGTGTGAGTAGGTAGGTAGGCAGTGGCAGAGGAAGTACGCGGAGGAAGTACGCCTCCGTAAAATGTAGAAATGAGGATAAAGTGGAAGATGATTTGCAGGTTTGGGGGGTTCTGTCTTTGTTAGAACAGATTCACAATTGCTTTATTAACCTTCCTGCTTTCTCAAATTTGCTTGAAAATGCACCATTTGCCCACTATTTTTGAAAAATTTTCTCCGAGGGAGGGCTTGCTCGCTCGCTTTACCATGTCACTAAAGCAGGAATGTATAAAAAGTGTGTCACCAACATGAAAAGTTTGGAAAGCTATGACTTAGGGGATCAGCGGGCTTATCCGTTAAGGCTTCCTTAGCTTTCGAATACGAACTGTGATCCGCAATATTGATAATAGTTTTGTTTTTCCAATGTGAATGCCCTCTCAGTGCGTGCTTCTGGGCTTGGGCTAACATCCGGTCTGGCCTTTATGTATTTGTTTCCTCTCTCAGAGCCGCACATTTAAGCTTCTGGTCAAACTTCCCGCCGAGGCGGGCGTGGATGGGGTCCTCGGACCTGTTGTTCCCCATGGTCTCCAGGGGGTCATATCGATCCCATAGAGGGACCTCAAGTCATGTATGCATTGTTTTTTTGTTTGTACATGTTTCTATTTTTCTGGGGGATTCTGGGGGGGTTGGGGTGGGTAGTGGTGGCGGTTTTTAAAAAAATGTTTCGGGGGGGTCCTCGAATCTCTGGGACGGTTCAATTGGTGGGCTTTAATCCTCTGCCGCTGCAGGGGGGCAGTTGTGGTTTGGAGGCGCTAGGGGATCCTCTGGGCTTAGGGAGTGCTGTAGCTTTCTCCATGTGAGGTGATGCTGATTCTTATTGGAACCTGGAATGTTAAGGGTCTCAATTCTCCTCAAAAGCGCCACAAAGCATGGAAATATATTTTGGATCACCACCTCGATATTGTGGCCCTTCAAGAGACGCACTTAGCTAGAGCTGAAGACTCTCGTCTCAAACACAAACACTTTCCGCTAATTTATAGATCCTCGGCCCATACAAAACACCGGGGGGTGGCTATTATGTTTCGCTCTTCTACACAATTTCAACCTATGGGGGTTCAGAGTGATAAGGATGGGCGCTGGGTTATGATCAAAGGCCGCCTGCGAGGAATATTTTACACTTTTTCTGCGATATATTCCCCCAACTCTGGCCAGACGAACTTCCTGCATACATTCTTGGGGAAATTGACAGATTTTGCAGAGGGCCCGCTAGTTCTCATGGGCAATTTTAATTTGATATGGCAAAAAGACTTGGACAGTACCTTCCTACAGCGGTCTGACATGGGCTCCTTTTCGGGGGAGACAAAACAACGACTACGCGATATGGGCCTCCTAGACTCATGGCGCACTCTGTTCCCGCTTACACGAGACTACACGTTCTACTCACATGTCCATCGTACTTATTCCCGGTTGGACTACATCTTCATCAGTCAGTCTTTGCAGGGTGTATTGCAGGATGCAAAGATCTTTCCCCTCTCGGTATCCGATCATAGCCTGTTCTCGATTTGTCTTACCTTGCTAGGGAGCGCCCGACCACTCCCAGATGGTATTTTCTGCCGTCGCTTGTACGCGACAAGGAATCCTGCTCCAAGTTGAGAACCGCCATTACTGAATTTTTTAATACTAACAGGCCAGAAGACACCTTGGAATTTGTCACCTGGGATACCTTGAAGGCGGTCCTTCGAGGGGAGTGCATCGCCCTCAACGCGGCACTAAATAAACAGCACGCTCGCGAGAGGGAGCTCTTGGAGACCGAACTGATGACTCTTGAGCATACCCATAAAACCAATCACACGCAACAAACGTTACGTAATCTCACGGCCCTCCGAGGTAAACTCAGGGCCATCTATAACAACAGGGCAGAATTCACTCTTCTTAAGCTACGACACTTGTCGTACACTCAGGGCAATAAAATTGGTAAACACCTTGCTCGACAATTGAAAGATAAGCGAGAGAAAGAATACATAGGCGGCATTTTGGGTCCTGCGGGGGGGAATTACGCATAAGGACAGAGACAAAGCTGAGATCTTTGGGAATTTCTATGGGAACCTCTATGCTGGGGATTCCTTAGACCCGGGCGCCCAACAGGCATACCTCCAAGCGTTGCCTCTGCCCCAGGTGTGCGATACATGGAATGCTCTGCTCACTGCTCCTATCATCATAGATGAAGTCACCATGGCCATTACGAATCTGAAACCTCACAAAGCGCCGGGGCCGGACGGCTATACAGCTCTTTTTTTTAAAACATTTGCCCCCAATATTTCTCCCTATCTAGTACGACTCTTTAACAAAATGGCGGAAGACGGTGACACTTCAGGCTCCATGTCTGAGGCGGTGATTTCAGTGATTCCCAAATCGGGGAAATATCCCCAGGGCTGCGCCACTTATAGGCCGATCGCTCTATTGAATTTGGATGCTAAACTGTATTCTTCCATTCTTGCCACCCGCCTAAATGATCTCATGCCTATCCTCATACACCCGGATCAATCGGGGTTTATCAAAGGCCGTCAAACGCACGATAATGCCCGTAGAATTATACACTTAATAGAAAAGGCCAATAGACGCCAAATTCCTGCGGTACTAGTGGGCTTGGACGCCGAGAAGGCCTTCGATAGGGTAGATCGGATTTTCCTCTTTCGCACACTTATGGCATTCGGCTTTGCCCCCAAATTTCTCAATATGATGAGGGCTAATTACTGTCTCCCCTGCTCTAGAGTGGTGATTAATGGGATCCAATCCTCTCCCTTTCTCCACTCACGAGGCACGCGTCAGGGGTGTCCCCTCTCACCTTTACTTTTTGCGCTTAGCATTGAACCCTTAGCGCTCGCGATCAGGATTAACCCTGGCATCCAGAGAATTCCATTTACAGGAGAATCCCATAAAATCTCTCTGTTCGCAGACGATGTTCTTCTGTCTTTGTCTGAGCCCGCGTCGTCCCTCTCGTACTTGCAGTCGTAACTCGAGTGTTTCGAACTAGTGTCAGGGTTTAAAATTAATCTGGGCAAATTGTACATTCTTAATCTTACTCTCTCACCCTCGGAGGTCCTCCGGCTCCAACCTCTCACCCCGCTGTCCTGGGCTACCTCCTCCATACAATATCTGGGGGTTCAGTTGACGCCGAGGCTTGAAGGGCTCTATGCTGCTAACTTCCTTCCCGCCCTCGCGCGCATACAAGCGGATCTTACGAAATGTAAACCTCTTTTCCTGTCATGGTTGGGCCGCATACACGCCGTGAAAATGACCCTCTTGCCCAAGCTTCTCTATCTTTTTCAGGCCTTACCCATTGAACTGGAGAAGGATTTCTTTCGGAAAGTGAAGGCCATGATCCTGCGCTTTATATGGCAGGGGGGACGAGCGCGCTTCTCTTACTCTCTGCTGCACCGGACCCGTGCTGATGGGGGAGTAGGCCTCCCAGATATCCTCTTATATTACAAAGCGGCGCAGCTGAGGGTCATGGTTGAATGGTCCCAACGGGAGTCCGACTAACATTGGTTACACATGGATCGTAGCGTGTCGGGGCGAACCGTATGGAATTTAGTGTGGTGCTCGCACAGGGACAGGCCCCAGAACGCATACATTAGCACCCCCACACGTACCACTCTTAAAGTATGGGATTCTATCTCGGGTGACGATAGATGGACCTCATTCCCGTCCCCCTTTACCCCGGTTCACTTTAATCCAGCATTCCCTCCGGCCCAGCATGAGGGACCTATCGATGCTTGGAGAAAGGGAGGTTGCTTAGCTCTAACACATTTGTTCCATGGTTTTGACACTCTCACTTTTGATGAATGTAAGCGGGACTATGACCTAGAGAACACAGAAAGATACCACTATGCGCAACTGATGCATTGGGCCCTCACCCCTCAGGTTCGAGAAGCTGCCACTCGGCCTCTCACTAAATTTGAGGCCTTTCTTACCAAGACTACTAATATGAAAGGGGTGATCTCGTTTATATATATCTTCCTACTTAAAACAGCTCTGTCCCCACGCCCTAGGTATATGTCCATGTGGGAAGATCTGATTCATCGTCCTATTTCTGATGAGGAATGGTCGCACCTATGGTCCGACATTGCACGCTTCAATCATTCCACTGACCTCAGGGAAGCACACTTGAAGACCATGATGGACTGGTATCTGCATCCATCCAAGCTTCCGCAGATCTTTCCCACCACTTCGGATAGATGTTGGAGAGGTTGCCGCTTTCTTGGGGATTTCCAGCACATATGTTGGGACTGCCCGATCATCCGCCCTTTTTGGGAAGAAATCCTGGCTCATATAAAAGATATGTTGGGTTATCCCATCCCCACTACCATGTGGGAGTCCTTTTGGGGCTTCGTGACTCCTCTTTAGAACACCAGACTCGAGCTGACAAAACGATTATGTGGCTTTGCATTTGAGCGGCTAAGGTTTCTTTGGCAGCCGCTTGGAAGAGGAGGGAGGCCCCAGCTATTTCCCTCTGGCACTCCCGCCTCTGGCGATTGCTTAGCTTGGAGCGTATGGCTGACATTTTCAGGGATAACTATAAGAATTTTGAATTTAAATGGGGTCCCCTTGTCTCCTTCCTCTCCAGGGGTCTCCCATCGGCTGTGTGTCCCTCCTCCATAAGAGCCCTCCATCTCTTTCAATTCTGATTAGCGTCCCTATGTCGAACACTTTCTTGATTGTATGAGTTTCGCCACCACCACGGGTAGGGTGGGGGGTGGGTTGCGGGTTTTTTGTCTCCTTTTCCCTATTATTATTTTTTTCTCTTTTTTGTTTGCACATGTTTTTGGCCATTTACTTTTCAGCACTTCAACTGAGCACCTTGGGGCAGCTACCGTCGCAGACAGAAGTTGAGCTTGCTATAGGACTGCTTGCCTACATTGTATTTCTGCAAAGACTCTTTTACGCTCCAATACGTTTAGAGACTGTATCCTCCATTCGGCTTACATAATGGGAAGAGGAGCTGGTTTACTTGATCTTTGCCTCTTGTTTAACTGTTATGGTATTGCTGAGGCTTTAGGATCCCCTGCGTGGGAGCATGTGCAGTGCTATTTCAGATTGTAAGAAGTTAAACTTAATAAACATAACTTTGAAAAAAAAAAAAATTGAGTTATTATTTTGTTTCATAAGTCGTCAAATGTTCAGTTACAAAATGAGTTTCATGATAATAATGGCAGATGGTTGTTTTTAAATACCACTGTTAATAACATAGAACTTTCCTTTTGGAATGTTTATGGCTCTAATAGAATTGATTTAACCTTTTGGAATGAATTTTCCACACTTCTTTCTTCTCATGCAACTGATGATTTAATTGTGGGCGGTGATCGTAACCAACTCATGGATCCCTTTTTAGACCAGAAATTACAAACCAGATATGTTCCCAATAAGATGCAGAAATCCTTTTATAGAGCTATTTCTTCCAGAGGTCTAATAGACTCCTGGAGAATATCTCACCCTGACACACTAGAATACTCCTTTTTTTCTCCTGTTCATATATCTCACTCCCGTATTGACTATATTTTTCTCACTCAACATGCTTTCCAATTCATGACTAATTCAGAAATAGGCTCCATTCTTATTTCAGACCATGCCCCTGTTATTCTGGACATGGACTACCCCTCACCTTCTCCCCCCTCTCGGCACTGGCGTTTTAATAGCTCTCTCCTCCTTGACTCCCAGTTTATTGAGCAATTCACGCCTTTCATGGAGGAATTCTTTCATAATAACCTTCATTCTACTTCTCAATTTCACTTTATTTGGGATGCCTTCAAGGCTGCCGCCAGAGGCTTTATTATTGACTTCGTATCTCGAAAAAGGAAAAAAGCCCTTTCACAGTCATCTCAAATTCTTAAACAAATTAAAGAGCTTCAACATCTATATTTCACCACAAAGTCCACTGATACACTATCTTCTCTTATCAAAGCGAAAATGCAATATAACAAGCACTCCTGGGACTCTGCATGTAATAATCTCATCAAATTCAATGCAAAAATGTATGGAGGGCTGAATAAAGCAGGCAAATCCCTTGCAAATTATCTTAAAATCAAAAATCAAAAATCAAAAATTATAGCTATTACTGATACCCATAGGATTCGTCAGTCCACTAATGATAAAATTCTTGATTGTTTTGTCCAATATTATCCTTCCCTTCACACTCCAGAATCCAGTCCTTCTTCTGCACAAATCGACTCTTTTTTTCAATCTATTCCCAAATCCCCCGATAATCTTACAGATCTTTCATCCCTAAACATTCCTAACTCAGAAAACGAAATATTCCAGGCAATTACTCTCCTACCCAAAGACAAAACACCCGGTCCGGATGGCTTTACTGTTCGATTTTACCTCCACTTTAAGATCATTTTAATACCACACTTACTTTCATTGATCAACCATTTTCTTACCAAAGGAGAATCTAGGGGATCTTTTACACAAGCAATGCTATGCTTAATCCCTAAAAAAGATAAGGACCCCTCCCTTTGCAAAAACTACAGGCCCATTTCCATAATCAATACAGATTGTAAAATTTATGCCAAAGTTTTAGCCATTCGTATTAACAAAGTAATTCCTGACCTTTTTAATATTTATCAATCTGGGTTTGTCAAAGGTAGATCTATTACCGATATCTCGAGAACTCTCCTTAACATCATCCATCTTGCTTCAAAGATGAACTCCCCAGTCGCAGTTATCACATTAGATGTTGAAAAAGCATTCGATAGGGTTAGCCAGGACTTTATGTTTGGAGCACTGAGATGGCACGGCTTTAGCCCCCCCAATATTCAATATATTCAATTGTTGTATACTGCCCCCTCCACTTCTTTTTGGGTTAATGGCTCTCAATCTAATTATTTTTCTCTTCATAGAGGCACCAGACAAGGTTGTTCCCTTTCCCCTCTTCTTTTTATTCTCACTCTGGTTCTGGCTTTGAATGGAATCCCAGGAATATTAAGTGCCTAGGCATACTTTACGCTAACACTATTAGAGAAACTATTAAAATCAACAACACTGACATACTGAAAAAGATCTCTGCACTCATTGATGGCTGGTCCCCTCTTTTCTTATCCTGGTGGGGGAGGCTAGCAACTATTGAAATGATGCTTCTTCTTATCGTCAATTTCTATCTCTCGATGCTTCCTATTTCTCTCCCACTCTATTTCTTTAACCTCTTCCGTGCTCATGACGTCTCCCGGCCGTCATGAGTCACGATGGGCGTGTGCGGACGACGGCTGGGAGACGTCATGACCATGCCCGCGATCGGAATGTCAGCACTGCGGGAGCGCTGCGGCGGAATTTGCGCCGCAGCGAAGAGGTTAAAACCATAAACCGCCTCCTAATAAAATTCTTATCTCAGCCTCAGAAGCGGTTTCTCACCCCCATATTCAAACACTCCAAAGCACTTGCTCTTTCACTGTCTCGTTCTTTTCTCTCATATGTTGCTTCTCACTCCCTAACTCCGATTTGGTATAATAAATTCTTAAAGATTAATAACAGAGCGCTATTCTGGAAGGAATGGATTGACAAAGGTATCATTACTTATGACCATTTACTTAAAGATAACTCCCCGAGGGACTTCTCAGACATACGTGACTCATTTGGCATTTCTGACACACACTCTTCCCAGTACCCCTTGCTTATAAACGCCCTAGCCTCTATTACTTCTCAAAATAGCTCTCTGACCACTACTGCTCCGATCCTCTCCACTCCACCAGACGTTTTTATTCCTCTCAAAGCTGCTGCCATTTATAAAATGCTTTCCCATCCTACTGCTGATAGGTCCAAATCTAAACTTGAACTCTTATGGGAAAAAAGACCTAGCTCAGGAATTCTCCTTCCAGGTTTGAGACTCTATATGGTCCAAAATACATTCCGTTTCCCGCTCTGCTAGCACCACACAGACTCTATACTTCTTTTATAACAGACTTTTTTTCACCCCCTCTGATTTACACAAATTCAAAGTACTCAAATCCAAAAAATGCTGGTCCTGTTCATGTGTTGACAGTGATTTTCTTCATATGTTTTTTTCATTGCCTGTTGGTTAAATCCCTTTGGTCTCACATATGGTCAAAACTAAATGACATTTTAGCTACAGACTTTCCTTTTGAGATTGTTCGCATTTTTCTGGGCAGTTCCTCACCTCTGTGGAATGTACAATGTAATGTACGTAAATGTATCGATCTATATATAGCCATTTCCTTTCAGATAATCACAACCAATTGGAAAGATACTTCAAAAATTTCATAAAATACCTGGTGGAACCTGTTATGTAATCATCATAGGCTTGATCGTGCCTTTGCCACCACAGTACCTTTATTGATCAAAAAAGACTTGTTATGGTTACCTTTAGCTGATTTTCTCTCTAGACACGTTCTTTGCAGTTTATCTTTTCTCGCTTTTCTACTTTCACTTATTATTATTAATTGCATTTCACTTTTATTTTGTTATGAACTTTATGATATTGAATTGATATTTCATGTTGCTCTTCTTTTCTTTCTTTCCCTCCCCCTTCTCTCTCTCTTTCTTCTCCCTCCCTCCCGCAAAACAAAATACCTTTAAAAAAGCTTTTTTTCCTTGGTATAGTTTCTATATCCCCTTTTGGGACTGAACTGCATATATGGTAATTTTAATATTCTTTCACCTTCTTTTTATTGCCATATGTTTCTGTAATGATGTTTTACTATGCCTATTATATTCAAAAAAGCTTTCTAAACTTAAAAAAAAAAGAAAGATATCTGAAATTGGGACAAACTTGTGTTTCCAGCATAGGAAGCTTATACCTAAGAGGCATGAAGTGTCCACTCTGTTATGTGATATTACCACATTTTTTGATACAATAATACCAAATGGCTAAATTACAAAATCATATTAACTGCACAGAAATCTCCATATTGTACACATAACCTTATTTGTTTGACTCTCCTTTCCTCTAAATGAAGCCTAGTATCTTTGAAATTGACCCATAACATACATTTTAGTGAACAACGATTAAGGAGTAGGGACACCAAACTCAACCCTTACATAGTTTCTTTTAAACCTGTACATATTTCTAGCTCTTTCCTCCAATTCTTGCTGTTCATGCATACATGAAGAACAAACTCGGGTTTTGGCTCTATAGCAGCAAGGCCAAGCTACATACCCAACGGAAAAAGTGGTTAAGAGTGAAACTGTTTCATTCAGTTCATGGTCCAATTCTCTATTACAGTTAAGTGCAGCATTGGCACTGTTCTTGTTTTGTAGTTCATGCATACATAGCATTACTGCCTTCCCAATGGCCAAAGTAAGGAAGGGTTATTGCCAATGTTTTCAATGTCTTGTATTTGACACTGATCTAGTCTTAAAAAATGCGAGACGGCATATACTTGACAAATACATTCCAGTTCTATTACAATTTTAGAGGTGCATGTTAAGATGAAATCTGAAACAGTTGATAGATATGGAAATGTAATATTGAAGACACCCAGGGCCAGATGTACGAAGTAATTTAGCATTTCTTAACGGGCCTAAGTGCTATTTCAGCCTGTTAAGAAATGCTAAATGGCCTGTTACTATGTACAAAGACTAAATCGTTGTTGCAATTTGCGATTTCTACCCACTGGAAATTGCAAATTGCAACCGTGATTTAGGAAATCTCAAATAGAGATTATCTATTTACGATTCCCAAAGCACATGTACAAAGCTTTTCCTAAATGCAAATTGGACATTTAGGAAATGCAATTACTGTTGGCTCAAAGTCGATGGCAATCATGTGCAAATTTAAAAAAATGCATTTAAATTGCATTTTTAATGTGACATGAAGTTCACATATGCCCCTAGGGCATATATGCACTTATACGTGCACTAGGACATTCCGGGTGCCTCCAGAGGGGCCTTAAGCCCAGAAGCACCCTTGGCTTCGCATTTCTTAAATTGCAATTTCCTCTTAGGAAATCCCAATTTAGGAAATGCAAACCATATACTATTTTGCTCATAGATGGGAATGCAATGGCACTGAAACTCAAGCCTCTTTCATCCATCACCCTACAGTTCCCATCTCTATATCATGGTTTTACATATTTGTTCAAATTCAGTTTTCTCCCTTTGTCGCTATTTTCAGTCTTTTAATTGATTCTTCATTTTCCCTTTTTTCCCTTTAGCTCTCTTGCTCTGGGGGAAAATGAGATGACAAAAATTAAGTCCAGGCTCCTAAAATGAATGGAGTTGCCCATCACTGGCACAACTTAAGCACTGGCCCTTCCACACCCTGGACAGACCTCTGTGGCATACTGAGCTGTAACAAATCCATCAGTTCATTACAATTGGACCATTTCACCCTGTAGTCGCTGTGGACATTGCATAAGATAGTATTACAGAAATGACATCGAAAGATACTGTTGACAACTCGCTAACTACAAATGCGAAACAACACCAAATATAACTAATACTTTGACAAAATTGCTGGCAAATTAAAAACAGTGGAAGGAAAACACCCATGTTTAAAGAAATTTTTAATATTGAGCTTTTTCATTTGCACCAATTGTTGCAACCTAGATCAGCACACATAAGGAGATATCACTAGTTAGCCAAGGAAGGCTTGCCGACTTTCCAGTTGACATTCATGTCATCAGAGGGAAGATAGTGTTTGTGAGCTTTCCGAACATGCATATAATAGCCCGAGTTCAGCTAGGTTTGATTCATCAGAAAAAGTAGGTATTTTCTATACGAACTGTAAGGCGGCCCTTCCTACCAAGCTTTTTAGGGTAATGAGCTACAGTTACACATCCACTGAAATAGGGAGCAACATTTGAATCCCAATAGTTCATATCCATGTTCAGGGCTCTCAGACTTATTGTAATTTTAATAGGCTCAATATTAAAATAATACACAGCACTGTAGTATTTGCCAATAATTGTAATCTTAATCAAAGTCAAGTTTCAATTTAAAGGGCTAGACGGGTTCTCTCTCTGAGCATGTTAGGGAATTTGGTCCTCAAAATATCATTCTTTAAGCACATGAGCACATTGATTAACACTTGATTCTTCTTTTTTTGGGATTGTTTGGGGGTTTTCCCCAACAGCGTTTTTGGAATTTTTTGTTGAATATGGCATTTTAATTGCATGAACCCAGTAATATTGGTCTCTGCTTGGTATGATTTAAATACAACCTTAAAGGGCAGTATGGAAGTTCTCCCTCAATAAAAGTTTGGCAAATTCAGTTACAAATGATTCATGTTTAAGAATGTGATTTCAGTAACACTGGAGACATCTTTTTATGCTTTAAGTATTAAGTTACTGGGGCTGGAATTCACCTTAAAAAAATATTTAGGACATTTAGTTGCCAATGGTGCAATTTTATCACCAAAATCTAGCAACATTGAAAAAAACCCAGTAACATTTACATACCACTTGACATGTGACAAGACAATATTGGCAGATCTAAGTGAAATTAATGCATGTGCAAGCACATGAAGCCAGAAAGATTGGTCAACCCTTGCCAAGATTTAAATACCACTTTATTGAGGGATTTAGGGATCCCCACAAGGAAATTGTGGTCAGCATTTGAACCTCAGTGGTATACAGCGTTCACGGTTGTCAGAATCCATATGTTAAAAATATATTGCATGTCACCTCAGAGGTCCATGACTTTATGGTGAACTTGACCTTCGGCCTTGTTCCTCTGTATGGGCACAGAACTTCTCTGTGGCTTGCAATGTCTTTAAAATGTATGACAAGTATGCTTTATCCCATATACTATAATGGAGCATGACAGTGTAATGCTTACCAATGATTGTAAACCTACTTGTTAAGATCGTACCATCCAAATGGCATCCAATACAAAATAAACCGGAGTCTCAAGGAATTAGAAAGGTTTATATAGAGACAAAATCAAGGCCCCGTTTCTCCTCACGTTCTTCTCCAAATGTCCTCAACTGTCAAATAGAAAACATTCCAACATTTTAAGAAAGGGAACAATGGGAAGGATGGAGGGATGGTACATACTGATGAAGCAGGATTTTCGAAAAACGAAACCTTCTCGGATTGACAACCCCATAATACATACTAACAGTGTGCAGTGGAGATTAATATACACATCACATGAACATGAGCGAAGCTGCTTTGCGCATGCATGCACTAATGTGAGATAATGCATGAAAGAACTAATACCGTATTTGCATTGCGCTTTGAAAAAAATGAGAAATACTGCACGACTAGACCGCATTTTGCATTTGCTTAGAAATTAATGAATAATGCCACTGTTGCCTTAAGCTTCTGCTAGGAAAACATGTAACAGAGGACAGTGCAAAGGTGAGCGGTAAACAGTGAAAAGTGCATTTCTGTATAATTAATGAATGTTTATGGTCCATTTGCCATAATGAGCCGAATAGGCCTCCATTACTCTTAAGATATCCGGATAGATGAGGGGCTGAAGAGGGAACAAAAATGACATGACAGAGCAGACAAAAGTACTGCAAAGAAGGGACGAACGTTCAAGGATACTCAGCTCCGGGTGCATTGTTCGCTTGCCAACGGATGAAACTGGCCGTGGGATTCGAGACTCTTCCCGCGGATGCAGCTGAAAATTATGTGTGAAAGAATGTAAAAGTATCCAGTATTTTAAATGAATAAACGAGTCAGATAATTCCATTATGCGAACACTGAATAAATAATAAGTCATACAAATTGTGAATGGGAACGTGTTGGTGTGACAGACCACTTCCTGAATCCACCAATGAGCTGTTGAATCTTGTAAAATGTTGCAATTTATGTGGGATTGACATGTAGGTTTTAGGGTATAACTGGGGTGCCTTAGGGGGTGATTCCAGGAGTCACTCCTGTGATTGACCAAATGATTGAACAAGGAATCTTAAAAGAAATACTGAGCAGTCCTTGTAATTTGCCTATTATAGATCTCAAAACGTCCAATGGAAAATACAGAATAGTGCAGGAATTAAGAAAAATAAATAAAATGATCGTACCCTGTTGTCCAATAGTACCAAATCCCGCAGTGATCCTGTATCAGATTCCCTGTGATGCTGAATGGTACATAGTGATTGATTGGTGCAAAGCATTTTTCTCGATTCCTTTACATACGGAAAGCCAATATCTTTTTGCATTCCGGTTCGGAGACCGTGTTTTGGCATGGTGCCGAGTTCCTCAAGGGTACACAGAGAGTCCTTCAATCTTTAATCAGATTCTGAAAAAATGTTTGGAGACTGTAGTCATGCCGGGAAATTCAGTTTTGGTTCAATACATTAATGACTTGTTAGTGGCATCAAAGACACATGAGGCATGTGTGACAGATACAATTGCCTTATTGAACCATTTGGCAGAAAGATGACACAGGGTGTCACCACCAAAATTGCAATTTTGTAAACAGGAAGTCCAGTATCTAGGACACAAAAAAGTCAGGAAAGTGATACCAGAAATAATTAATGTGATTAAACTAATGAGCCCGCCTAAAACACAGAAAGAAATCTGAATGTCTTTGGGAATGGTTGGATACTGTAGGCAGTGGATCAGTGGTTTCTCATTGATTGCAAAACCTCTACAGAGGTTGACACGAAAAGATGTGAAAGATCCGATTGTGTTCGATGATGACAGTATGGAAGCTTTTACTAAATTGAGAAGAAGTCTATGTTGAGCACCTGCATTGGGAATGCCAGATTATGCAAAATAATTTGCATTGTACTGCTGTGAAAGAGATGAGAGTGCACTGTCAGTTTTAACCCAGAAACATGGTATGGCACGACATCCAGTAGCATATTTTTCTGCTACTTTGGATTCAGAGGCCGCTTCATTACCAGACTGTTTGAAAGCAGTAGCTGCTACTTGCATGAGTCTGGAACAGAGTGAAACGATTGTGATGGGACATCCAGTTAAGGTGTATATGCCACATTCAGTTGAGATCCTTTTAACCCGTACCAGGACACAATACATGACCTCTAGTCGGCTGACTAAGTATGAAAGAGTTATCTTGGGTGCTGAAAATTTGACCGTGGTGAGGTGCACAACTGTGAATCCGGCAACCGTATTTCCAAACTCGTATTTTGAGGAAGTGAGAGAGGAAGCGGATCATAATTATTTGGATGTAACAGAATTGTGTACAAAACCTAGGCCTGATATTGAGGATGATCCATTGGAAGAATCAGATTGTGAAATGTTTGTTGATGGATCATGTTTGAGGAATGAGAAAGGTGAAATGAGTACTGCCTATGCTGTTTGCACCATAGCAGGAGTTTTCGGAGCATCCTGTCTAAAAGCGGTAAACTCCACCTAAATTGCTGAATTGATAGCTCTGATTAGAGCATGCAAAATTGCCAAAAGCCTGAGGGTAACCATATTTACGGCTAGTCAATATGGTCTCGGGGTTGTACACGACTTCGGTCAGCTATGGATGCAAAGGGGATTTCTGACTTCTTCAGGTTCCCCCATAAGAAACAGCAGAACTGTAAAAGATTTATTGGATGCTTTACAATTGCCCAAAAGGATTGCAGTGGTCAAATGTTCCATACATAAATCAGGAGATGATTATGTGATGAAGGGCAACAGATACGCTGATCAAGTAGCTCGTTTCTGTGCACGAAATTTAGTGGCACTAAACAGAGGGATAGAAGAAGGAAATTATAATTACCATCTTATGTTTTCTTCTTCTCTTGAAACTTGGAATGAGATTAGGCAGTTACAAGAAGAAGCAAGTAATGAGGAAAAAGAAATCTGGAGAAATTCAGGATGCAGAAAGAGAGCAGAGGACGAAGTGTGGGTCTATATAGATGAAAGACCAGTCATGCCAGATAGTCTACTATCGCATATGGCAAGGGTATACTATGGAATTGCACATGTTGGAAGAGACGCAATGAGCAGGCTCTTCAAGCAGTGATGGTATAACCCAAAGTTCAGGTTCATTGCCGAGAGACTTTGCCAGAGGTACGTTACCTGGCAGCAGCAGAATCCAGGCAGAAAGACAGTTGTTAGTTGGGGTAATATTGGAAAGGCAGCAGTACCATTTACCCGACTACAGTTGGATTTTATCGAGCTCCCCCCGTGCAATGGGCTAAAATATGTGTTGGTTGTTGTCTGCTTGTTTTCTCACTGGGTGGAAGCCTATCCAATGACAAAAAATTATAGTTTAACTGTCGCAAAGTTGCTTCTAAGAGAACTGATACCTAGGTTTGGATTTCCAGTCACTTTAGAAACAGATAGAGGAACCCATTTTAATAATGAGATAATTCGGTTGATTTGCGCAGCATTACAAATTGAACAGAAGCTGCATTGTGACTATCGACCTGAAGCATCTGGAGTGGTCGAGCAGATCAATGGCACCATAAAATCTAGGTTAGGGAAAGTGTGTGCATCCACAACACTGAAATGGCCTGATGCTTTACCCCTTGTATTGATGAGTCTTAGAAGCATTCCTGACAAAAAGACAGGATTGAGTCCTCACAAAGTCCTAATGGAAAGAGCAATGAGACAAATATTTATACCGGCGAACAAACGGATGAATATATCTGATGATCTAGTGCTTGATTATTGCAGAGGATTGGCTGAACGAGTGCGTTCTGGGTCTCATCAGGTTGGAGAAAATGCCACTACAACACAGCTGAATCAAGCTCACGATCTGAGTCCTGCTGAGTGGATTCTCATCAAGAAACATGTGAGAAAATTGTGTTTAGAACAGGTGATACTGGTGGTGACAACAGCAGTAAAGTGTGGTGGCTTGCCAAATTGGATACATGCCAGCCATACCAGATGAGTACCAAGTCCAGTTGAAAGACCAGAAGGGCAGCAACTGGTAAACCAAAGACAAAGACCAGAGGCTGAAGTGTTTGAAGCTGAAAAATCTACAGTGACAGATTCTGAAGAACCAATCGATGATGAACAGCAAAGCACACGTCAAGTAGAGTGGGCAGCAGCTACTGGGTCTCATGAGTCAGCTGTGGAGCCAGACAAAAGTGAGTCTGCTGTTGAACCAGAAGAAAGTGAGCCTACGGTTGAGCCAGAAGAAAGTGAGATTACCGTTGAATCAGAAGAAAGAGAAGTTACTGAATGTCAAGAAGAAGAACAGATAGAAGAAAGGCCAAATAAAAGAACCTGTGAACCAGATGAAGAAGGTGAAAGGGTAGTTCAAACCAAAGACCAAGAAAAGGTGATAATTGGCCAAGTGGAGTGAAAAGACTGAAATACACTCTAGTGAGGAGAAAGTCAAAGAAAAGACCAGAGCAAAATAATGAGGTCTCAAGTCCAACAGAACAAGAAGAGTCAGGAGAAGAATTAGTACGAAAAACAATGAGAGAAAGAATTCCAAGCAGGGAATACACAGAACCAGAATGCACCTACGTTATCTTGGAAGAAATTAAAAGTTCAGATCCAAGTGAAGCCAAAGACAGTGCTGACACTGAGCAAGTTGATGAGAGCAAATTGAGACTACCTTAAAAGAACTGTGAAAAATTTAAGGTGCCACCTTGCCAGATTAAATGAATTAAATTACACAGAAGACCTAAAGAAAAGAAAATAAAGAAGGGGATAAAGAAGAAAGCCTTGAAGTGTAGAATTACACTATTTTTCAGAAATGTTTTGAGTAGGTTTAGAGTTCTTTTTTATATCTAGATTTTTATATTTTTGATAGAATACAAAAATGACCGAAGCAAAAGTGACTGACCATCCAACATCTAATCTAAAACATAAATGTACTAAAGCTTGCTTATGTAGTGTCTTTTTACTAACGTTTATATGGATATTATTGACTGTCATTATACCTATTCAAATGGTAACTAATAATGGAAACAATACTAATAATGTAACAAGTGAAAGAGTGAGTGACGTTACTAAAGAAACCCATAATACTAACATAGAAAAAGTAGATGGAAGCATTCCCCATCATGATAAATCAATTAATTATTTCTCATTAAATGTCTTTACTAAATTGTTGTATGAGTATGTGAACATGATGAATGTGAGTGATTATCATGTGTGCATGCAATTACCTTTGTCTGTCCCAGAGGGGGTGACCTATCATCACTTACCTTTAACTTATGGTGTGTCTTGTATTGTCCTAACAAGCCTCCTCTATGTGACGGGGAAGCTCGAGTATCATTATTCCAACATAGATTTAGTGTTTTCAGAAATACCTGTTATAAAGGAGCTGAACAAGGTTTTAAGTAGTAAAAAAGCACGCTATATGGGAGAGTTCTTCCATATTACCAAGGAACATGCTTACAAAAACAATCTAACATATCGTTTGCGGGTTGAGGAAAAAGTATTCATAGATGGTAGAAAATAGAAAAGAAAGTTTCCAAAGAAAAGCTGCTGAACAGAAGTCACAGGTACCACGGTGGGCCTTTAGAGAAGGAAATTATGAGAAAGGCGAGACATATGCTGCTAAGTCCCTGGATTGGTATCAGAAAGGAAAAATATGTTTGCTTAGAATGAAAACTAACTATAACAATTATTTCATTGGTACTAGTGAATGTGAGCATACCTTCCAAATTACTGGAGGTTGGGGATTGAAGGGTGGAACTGATCCTGTCTTCCCATGAGTCTATTATGTGTGTGGTAAGAGAGCCTATTACAGGTTGCCTGCACATTGGTATGGTAGCTGTTATTTTGCAATCCTCTTTCCAAAGGTCACCAGGTAGACAGAAACAATAACAGGCTAAATGAAATAAATCAAGGACTAACAAGTAACAAAAGAGCAAGTTTCTCAGAAATAGTAGGTGATATTTTTGATGCACTGATACCCTCAGTTAGAGCCGTTCTGAATTCACACAAAATTCTAAAAGTATCCACAGTGGTTGATTGTTTATCAACAGATACTGCTGGTAGGTTCTTGATGATTGACACAGAAATGGTTGCAATCAGATCAATGGTTTTGCAAAATCGACTTGCCCTTGCTATCTTATTGACAAAAGAGGGTGGAGTCTGTGGCATGATGAAAATCCAACACTGCTGTACCTTTATCCCTGACAAAAGTAAAGGTACTGAGGGATATATAAAGAATAATACTAAATTACATGAAGATTTGACCCAACTGGAGGTTGACGATGTTTGGGAGAGACTTGGTAAGAGTTTCTCTTCTGTAGGTAAATGGTTTTCAACTTTTGGAAGTAGCTTATTAGGGAAAATAATAATGCTGATCATTTCAGTAGCTGTATTAGCTTTAGTAATAATAACAACATATGAGTGTTGCAAGTGTAGATATGGAAGAAAAGAAGTGACAGAATCCAATAACAAATGAAAAGCAAGAAGAGCAAAAAGAGAAGAGATAGAATTAGAAGATATGAAAGGAGATTACTATGACCAAATGAAAGACTTAGATGAAAGTATGAAAAAGGGGAGAAGAACACTAAATTTTAGATAGAGAAAGATGGCACTTGGTAGGGTGGGTATTTTATGATGGCTCCAGAAAGCCATCAGAGGGGGGATTGATGGAGCAGGTTTTTCGAAAAACAAAACCTGCTCAGATTGACACCCCCATAATACGTACTAAAAGTGTGCAGTGGATATTAATATGCACATCACGTGAGCATGAGGGAAGCTGCTTTGCGCATGCACGCACTAACGTGAGATAATGCATGAAAGAACTAAAACTGTATTTACATTGTGCTTTGAAAGAAATGAGAAATAATGCACAACTAGGCGGCATTTTGCATTTGCTTTGAAATTAATAAATTATGCAGCTTTTGCCTTAAGCTTCTGCTAGGAAAACATGTAACAGGGGACAGTGCAAAGGTGGGCGGTAAACAGTGAAAAGTACATTTCTGTGTAATTAATGAATGTTTATGGTCCATTTGCCATAGTGAGCCGAATAGGCCTCCATTACTCTGAAGTTATCCGGATAGATGAGGTGTTGGAGAGGGAACGAAAATTACATGACAGAGCAGACAGAAGTTCTGAGTGCTGCACAGAAGGGACGAAAGTTCAAGGATACTCAGCACAGGGTGCATTGTTCGCTTGCCAACGGATTAAACTGGCCGTGGGACTCAAAACTCTTTCCCGGTATGTAGCTGAAAATTTTGTTTTAAGGAATGTAAAAGTATCCAGTATTGTGAATGAAAAAACAAGTCCGAAAATGATGTTATGCGAACGCTGAATAAATAATAAGTCATACAAATTGTGAATGAGAACCTGGTGGTGTGACAGACCACTTCCTGAATCCACCAATGAGCTGTTGAATCTTGTAAAATGTTTCAACTAATGTGAGATGGACATGTAGGTTTTAGAGTATTACGGGGGTGCCTTAGGGGGTGTGGTTAGAGGTCGTCTTCGAACTTAGGTTGGCACAGGTCGAGTGGAATGGAGAGAGAGGGGTGATGCGTCGCTGACAGTTGGTTTGCAGAGAAGCCTAGCTGTTCCTGTCCCTGTCCCGCTCTTGGGTTCTGAAGTTCTTGTTCCCTGACTATATTTCAGGGGACCCCACCAACTCCTTGGCCAGTGGGGCGGTATTTCACAGATACTTTGTGTTTGTATTATTTCTCTGACTCGTACTTTGCATAATTATTTGCAAAGGTATTTTTGTCTCTGAAACTTTTATCTCTCCATCTATCCACTCCGTCATATGTATTTTGTTTCGCATTATTTTTGCTGAAACTGATGTCTCTTAATCTATCCACTCCTTCATGCGCATCTTGATATTGTTTTGATGAGTGTGCCACTGTTTGCATTTGCTGATTGTTTTCTCTCTCTCTTGTGAATTTAATTATTTACATTTGTGTCCGTACGCAATGAGCATTAATAATTTTGAGATAAAACTTTATTAATTTTACCAAGAGTCTGTGATTATTTAGCTGACTGGATAGTTACTTAGATAGTACTATCATTGCCATCAATCTTCGACTAATTGGTCTGTCGACCAAGAGGAAAGAAAGTTGATGTATAGGTTTAGTTATGAATTCAGAAATGTCACAATGAACCTGTGTAAGAAGCCAATTCTAGCGTCATTTTAAAAATTGCCCAGCAGCATCAGGGATTTGGGTGAATGTGGATGGGCCATTTGTATGTTATCGAGTATTGATCCATGATTTGGTGTCGCGCTGGATCAATACCATTCTAATAGGATTAAGAGAATTAAATACATGACAATATACGCAAGTGGTTGTAGATCCTAATATTAATACCTTGAAAATACGATACTATTCTTGGTGAATATACAATTTAAGAGTATCTCAAAAGATATTACTAGCTGCAAATGATACATTTTTTGTTGCACAAGCACAGCAACATTGGTTGAAACTTGGTAGGATTAAAATATAACTTTATTTGAAACTTTGTGGGTAGTCCACAAGAAGATTTTGAGAACTTTCTTGCAAAAGGTGCATTTTAAATCACATGAACCCAGTAACATCGATCAAAACTCGGTATGATGCATATAACATATCTTTTTTCTTTTTCCTCCTTACTTCTGACTTATCCTGTTTTTGTTTTCACCTTCCGTTATCTCTTGTCTTTCCTTTTCACTCTGCCTCACCTTTTGTTCCTATGTGCCTATTTACCTCCACTCTTCTTATTTTGTTTTCTCCTTTCTGTCCTTTCTGTTTTCATTTTTACCCTCTTGCCCTCTAATCATTTTCATAAGGGGATAGTTCATTAAACATGGAATCTTTGGTTACCTCTCATTTTGCAAAAGATAGTTGTAATTTAGGATGGAAAAGCAAAGTATCAATGTGAATGCATAAAACGTTTGATGGAATAAAAGAGAATTGACACTCGAAGTCCATTTCTTATGTCATGTTATGCTATATTATGTTATGTAATGTTATGTTATGTGTATTTGTATAAAGCACTGTTAGACCTGTCATCCTTGGCGTGGTTTTCCAACTAACTTTGTGCCTTCAGGCTTACTGTTTGCTGACTTTGTTTTTGCTGTCCTTAGGGCTCTGCACACTTTTCCACTGCTAACTAGTGATAAAGTGTGTGTGCTCTCTCCTTAAAACATGGTAGAATTGACTTATATCCAATGGGCGCATTTAATTTACTTTTAAGTCCCTAGAAGAGTGGCATTAACTGTGCCTGTAAATTAAATGCTACTAGTGAGCCTGCAGTACTCATTGTGCAACCTACCTAAGTGTCTAAGGCCTCCCATTGCAGCTTGTGTGTGCAGTTTTAAATTGCCATTTTGACCTAGCAAAATAAACATTTTGCCAGGCCCAAACTTTCCTTTTTAATACATGCAGGGTGCAGTATATTTAAGATTTTAGATTTACATGTCCTGATAGTGAAAAACTCTTAAATTATATCTTCACTATTGCAAGGCATACCTCTCACATAGGATAACATTGTAGTTACCTTATTACATTTAATAAGCTGTAATTTGCAAAGGGGAAAAGGAAACTTCTTCATGTTTGGTGTCTTTGAAATTGTAATGAAAAATCCAACATTATAGTGAAGTTGGATTTAAGTTACAATTTTGAAAATGCAACTTTTAGAAAGTTGGCCTTTTCCTGCCTTAGCCACTTGGTGCCTGCAGCCTGTCTCTGGGTCACATGACTGGGTGAGGTGGACAGTTGCCTTATTGTTCGGTTGGATCCAGAATGGAAGGATAAAAAAAACCAGACCAGTTCATCACTGAAAAACAGCACGACAACTCGCAGACTTTATGCCCTACAGAGGCCTAATTCCCCTTAATTCAAATTCTTATATGAAAAGCTTGATATTCTTCCATGTATTGTTAAATTGCAGAAAGGTAGCTTCCGTCTGTCCTACACATACCCTGGAAAATATCAGTGTCAGATAAATGAACTTTCTTTGAAGATTCTGTATGACATACTAGTTCCTTTTAGAAGACACCTCGATAATAGGACAGCCATTCAACACTGCAAACCTTAGGCAGGTTAAAACCTTCCCACGGAATATCCTGCTCCATTTTATTTTAAAGCCCACCGAGGCACCAAAACAGAGGCATTTGTCACTCCTCAAAACAATAAGAGTTAAAAAAAATAAAATAAAGGGAGTTATTTAATATTTGCTGAACATGGTACACTGCCACAAATGTGTGACCAAGTACCCTGTCCACCAAACTGATGGTTCGCTTGCTCTATTTAGAATCAGGTGAAGTGTCATATTTCCAATGGTTGTATGATAGAACCACTACCACTTGAACAACTACAGTCTAAACAACTACTCCTTAACCACTACTTAGTCTAAACCACTACAGTTTTAACAACAACTATTTCTTACAGCTAGTATGCCTTTACCACGATTGCCGTTACCCCATTAATGTATCAATGTTACAGGTAAGTATATGTATTTATGTGTAACAAGTTTGTATGTACCTGTAAAACACTTACATTTCGTGGTAAAGCCGTGCATGCTAAAGACATAGGCGTTGTAAAATGAATGTTGTATTAACACTATATACATATATATACACACACACCCCTATACTCACTTTTAATGTTATAAAATCCCTTTCTATCCCAAAAACCTATACCCACCCTAAACCTTATGAATTCCCTTTCCACCCAAACCCCCACACCCACCCTAAAAATACCCTTGCAATCCCAAACACCCATCCCAACCGTAAACCCTAAAATTACCCTTGCCATCCAAAAACCCACACCCACCCTAAAATTACCCTTGCCACCCAAAAACATATGCCCACCCTAAAAGTACCCTTGCCACCCAAAATCCCATACCCACCCAAAAACCCATACCCACTCTGAATCCTAAAATTACCCTTGCCACCCAAAAACCATCCCCACCTTAAACCCTAAAAATACCCTTGCCACCCAAAAACCCATACCCACCCTAAATCCTAAAATTACCCTTGACACCTAAAAACCATACCCACCTTAAACCCTAAAAATACCCTTGCCACCCAAAAATCCATCCCACCATAAACCCTAAAAAATACCCTTGCCACCCAAAAAACCCATACCCACCATGAACACTAAAATTACCCTTGCCACCCAAAACCCTAAAATTACCCTTGCCACTCGAAAACCCACACCCACCCTAAACCCTAAAAATACCCTTGCCACACAATAATCCGTACTCACCCTAAACCCTTAAAAGTAAACTTGCAACCATATATCTATGTATATGTATATGTATATATATATATATATATATCGAAAGCACTCCTGCGCCTGTACCCTGGAAAGCGCCTGTAGATCCACAGAAAAGGAGCACGGACCACCACTGGATGCAAAAGTTTGTTTATTAAACTCGAGGTAAGTCAGCCATGACGCGTTTCGGCTCCGTGGAGACTTGATCACATGACACGCCATGAAGTCACCTGTTGGTTTATATACATTTTTTTCTTTTTTTGCTCACATTTGATTGGTTACCGTTTTGCTTTAGATTTAAAGTGACAGTGCTTATTAGTGCCAAGTTACAATGATTTTTATACGGGGTTGATTGGAAAACATCTCGGTAAAATACCGCGGTCTCTAGTGACAGTTGTAGTTACATAGCCGTGTATGTCTGCCAATTGCCATTGACAACATCTGATGTTATGTTTCTGATTGATAAAAACATTATTTACATCAATAAATAAATAAATAAATATGCATAAATAAGCTTAGATAACACGTTACACACTGAAAAATATTCTAAAACCATATGTATGGATTAAAATCATAGAAATACTTAGACACAAATGTACTGGTTAAAACTTTAGACATAATAATCATAAGTTTGCGTACACCACTGTCTAAAATTGAGTGAATCATTCTGGTTTGAATACCATGTCACTGTCTTATTGTATCAGTGTGTAACTAATGCCAATCATAATTGATGTTGTGTGTAATTATGGTTGCGAGACCTGTTGATTAGCCCCTGATTTCTTTAATGTTTGGTGTCAAGAAAAGTGTAAAGAAATAAGTGCAAAAGTCAGTGTACTTTATCAAAATTATTTTAGAAAGGCCTTTCACAAATAATTATTGATATAAAATACATCTAAAAGTAACCATAAAAGTATGTGTATTAAAAACATGGTTAAAAAAATATTAGATATCCTGTAGGGAAGGGGACTTCTGGGGTAAGAGAGGCCGCTGTAGGTTACCTTATCAAAAATGCATACGTCTTGATGTTAATTTGTGACGATACTAAGGTAAGCTATACTACTATGCAACAGGAAATGTCTGTTGTCAGCCCATGGTGTATTGATTTGTAGAGATACATGAAAGGTTGGTAAAGTCAAGAGGTTGTGGGGTACTGACATGTAGTCGTGAATCAACAGATAGTCTGTTTTAGAGATAGGTATACATATCTTCTGTTGTGTTCAGGCCATTGGGGCTCTTGGAGTCTAGTTCTAAAATGAAGCGAGTCTCCATTTGTCTGAGAATCTTCTCTCTGTTGCCACCCCGTTTATTGAGGGGCACACAGTCGATTATAAAATATTTGAGCAGTTTGGGGTCTGAGTGGTGATGTTCTGCAAAGTGGCGGGCCACTGGATAGGTGGGGTCTTTGTTGGTTATCGCTCGAATATGTTGTAGTATCCTTTTGTGCCCCTGCAGTTTGGTACTTCCCACGTATTTCAGCTTACAGGGGCACTCAAGGATGTAGACAACGTATTCAGTTTTGCAGGAAAGGGCTTTGTTGATGGTCTTTTCTTGATCGTTGAATGCAGTTTTGTATGTGAGTGTGTTAACCCCGCATTGGCAGGCTTTACAGCTGCTGCATTTGAAGGAGCCCTTTCGCTGACTGAGCCAATTACCCTTAGGTTTCATGGTTGGATTATTTTGTACTAATTTATCACGCATGTTAGGTGCCCTTCTGTTTGTAACGGACAATTTAGCAGGAACAGTAGGCCCTAAAATGGGGTCATTTTTGATCAGAGGCCAACTTTTCTGTACAATTTTGTTGATTTCATGCTGTTGTTTGCTGAAGCCCAGATTCGGAATTCATCATTTTTGGGGCACAGTATGGTGTTAGGTAAAGATGTTGGTAATTCTTTGGGATGTACTTGCAGAAGAGTTGTTCTGTCTAATGTTGTGCATTTGGTGATGGCGGCTTCTATGCATTTTTTAGAGTAGCCACGTTGGAGGAACCTAATGCGGCTATCGTGCTGGGCTTTTAGTAGTTCTTCTTCTGTACTACAGATTCGCTTTAACCGAATCATTTCGCCGTAGTGAATGCTCTGAACTAAATGTTTGGGGTGTAGGCTAGTTGCGTGGAGGACTGAGTTGACAGCTGTAGGTTTCCGATGGATTTTGGTTTCGATGTTATCATTGTGTATATAAATTTCTACATCTAGAAAAGTAACTTTAACAGCACTGATATCATATGTAAAATTTAAATTGATGTTATTTATGTTAAGTTTGTCAATGAAAGATTTTGCCTCCAGTTCAGTTCCATCCCATATTAAAAATAAATCATCAATATAACGCCACCAACATTTAACATTGTTATTCAGAGTTTCCGAAAAGTTTCTGTGTAGGACCATTTCTTCCCACCACCCCATGTGGAGGCAGGCGTAGCTTGGTGAAAAACTTGCGCCCATTGCTACGCCCCGTAACTGCTGGTAGACACAATTCTGGAATAGAAATAAGTTATTGTGCAGACAAAAGTCTATCATATCCGTGAGCATTTTGCTGTGAGCTTGATAGATGGGTGCTCTCTTGTCTAGATAGTATTGGACTGCTTTGAGACCATCCAAGTGATTGATGCTCGTGTATAAAGCCGTGATATCCATTGTTATCAGTAAGTATCCTTGTTTCCATTTGAAGTTGTAGATTTTAGTCAGGAAGTCCCCAGTGTCTCTAAGGTACGATGGAAGTGCCTGGACATAGTCTTGAAGGAAATAGTCAATGTATTGGGACGTGTTTTCTGTTAAGCTGTTCTTTGCCGAAATGATGGGGCGCCCTGGTGGTTTGTTTGGGTTTTTATGTAACTTTGGAATGAAGTAAATTTCTGGAGTTGTGGGTGAATTGTTTATATATATATGTCCAATGCAAGAGAACACCAACCATTGGGGGCCCACACGCATCCGTGTTAAAATTGTTAATTTTCTTCTGGCAGCACAGCTAACACTTCAACACAGTCGGGCTAAAATCGCCATGAAAGTTCCAACGCGATACGGGCGTCACCGCGCCCCTCATCTTGGGAAATAGCATGTAGGGAGAACAGCGTGATAACTTCTTAATTAATGTTCTTAAATCCCGCCTACTGGCTATGCATTGAAGAAAGGAGTGGCAACAGATGGCCCCTGAACGCGCTGCTGATCCAAAAACAACAGAAGTGAAAGCACATTAGAACAAGCGCGGCCAAGTGGCTGCGAAAGGAATGTGAGGTATGTAGCTGGCACCCGGCCGCGCTGCTACTCGCTTCCGAGATCCCTAGGCCAGGAGAGAGAGAAGGCGGTACATGCACCCGCCTTTGGCCAATTGCGTGCTGTCTTTCTTACAAAGACACACGCAAAGGTCAATAGCGTGTGAGCATAAAAAAAAGCACACACATGAGCGCGTGGTCCGAGTTAGAAGCCCTTACAAAAAGCCTCACAGGGTAGCGCATCTGCGCTGGCTCAGGCGAGACTTAAAAAGTGAATTTGAGATTTCCTAACTGAGAATTCGCAAGTAGGAAGTCACAAACACCCATGTACAAATGTGCCTTAAAAGAAAACAGGATGCATCTCAAAACTAAAAATGAAAAGCTACCTTTTCATTTTTTAAGAGCACGCAGTGGTCTGTGGGACCACTGCCTGCTCTTAAAAAATGTTGGAGCCCACATTCACAAAGATGAAGGGGTCCCTCGGCGACCCCTTCCTATTTGCGAATGGGTTACTACCAGCTTCAAGTTGGTGGTAACTGCGAATGTTTTGCGACCACATTCCTGGCTGCAAAAAATTCCTACATACCAGTGCGACCTGCTATTAGGAAGGTTCGCCCTTAACACGCCCCTTCCTAATTGTGACTCCCAAACCCTATTTTGCAAACCGGTTAGAATTTACTGTTTGCTACATGCCAACTACCATTTTACTTGTGGCAAACGGGAGGCAGTTGGCAAGCGGTAAAATGTTTCATACATCTGACCTAAAGTGCTTTAAATATCTGCTTAACCAGTGCTAGGAGCAAAAGCAAAAGATCTGCTATTTCCCTTATTTTATCTTATATATTTAGTAAGCACACATGTACATTCATTGGATTCTTATACAAGATTCAGTTCTCAAATCTGACTGCTAGGATTATAGCTTTCACATAAAGCTGTTCAGAAATTGTTTTTAATCACGTAGGTTTCTAAAAATAGAAACGGGAAAACAAACAAAAAAAAACGTGGTTAGGAAACATCAGAAAAAATATGTTGCCTCTTCAATCAAGCGAAGGAGACTTTTCACCCAAACAACATGCAATATTTTCAAAAGGCAATTAGTTTATAATTCAATATTGAAAAGAATAATTTATTTTTCTGTTTCAATTTCACGGCTGGCACACAAACAATTTCTGAGTCACTGCAGCAAATTGCCATGAGTTGGTAGCAGGGCATGTTTCTGCCATGTATATCTAATGAAAAATGACACCTGTAAACCATATTACGATTCAAATCACCAGTAGGGCAAACTTATCTCTGCCAATGCTTTGCTACTTGCAGTAATGTGTTTGGCTGAGCAGCAAAACCACACTTCCTGTGTACCAGGAACTTCGAGAGGATTATTTTACCAAATGGTTGGACTTGTTAACTAACCTGATCCTTACATGCGATTTGTCATTCAAGACATTAGTATTGCCACTCCATTAAATTATATCGCCATTTCATTATTGTAGCAATGAGAGGGGTCCACATAGGTGAGGGGGTTCACTTAGGGTTTGATTTGGGCAGCAGTGTTGTTGTTTGCCGAGTTGATAAAAATTTCCAGGAACCTGCTGTATTTTTTCCTCGACCACACCTCACACTAAAATGAGCTTTTAAAGTCTTCTCTCTGACGTGTCTAATATCAACAGTGATTAGGGACCAAACGAGGGAGGGCTGAGGAGGCAAAGAGTGACTAACGAAAGACTGTCAAAGTGGAAGAATTCCCGCCCGCCCTGTGCTTTTGAGTTCTGTGGAGAAGTGGGAACTGAGGGTGTTCCACCAGGATTCTAGTTTTCTTTTCAAATGGCTGCACCTGACAGGTTGGTCATGAGTGTGGTGAGAGGGAGAGAAACTCATTGATAATATGGTTTATGATCTGTCTCCTTCGAAACTCATTACTCCAACCATGCGCGTCAATACAGAAAACACTACAGCTAATGGTGGGTCCAATGATACAAAATAAAAATAAAAAGTCTGACCTTTTTGTGGTTGGGAGAATACGGGTTTGACAGGCATTTCAATAAACTCTGAATTCGTAATGAGGCCCTACATGTGAGAATTTGCATATTATCAAAATATGCAATTTGATATTTTCAATATTTGAGCAATTTTCTATGTTTTAATTGTTTGCATACCTATCAGGGTAGTAGCATATGTGAGGTTTATCTTCCAGTTTCTACCTAGACCACATCACTGTCAAGGGCACTGGACCACCAGATCTATTTCACCACTGGTCTCCCAACGACTCCTCTGGCCCACTCTCTTCACACGTTCAGTCTGCGCCAAGCTGTCCAGCCTCAGGGGCAGACTGGCAGGGCTACCTTTTTGGAGCAATATTTTAACTGAGAAGAGGGTCATTACCAATTGCTCTCAAGAACCCTTGCAATAACATTCTCCCATATTTCCACGGACACTGGCACATCCTGAGCGGTTCGTTTCAATGGGTACTGTATGGTTGGTGGCACCTACAGCAGAGCTGAGAGAGGAAATGCCTTTCCTCTACCTGTAGGAATAACTGCCCCTGTTGGTTTCAGTAACCCATGATATTTATAGTCACAATGAACACACAGGCTGTTAGATCTGTCATCCTTGGCGTGGAATACCCCAAACCTTTTTCCTTCACTCCCTGATTTTAGCCGAACTCTTTTTTGTTGCCATTAGGACTCTATGCACTTTACCCCTGCTAGCCAATAGTAACATGTTTGTGCTCTCTCCTTCAAACATGGTAAAATTGAAATACACCTAATTGGTACATTTAATTTACTTGTATGTCCCTAGTAAATGGTACTATATGTGCCCAGTGAATACTACTAGTCGGTAGCAGGACAAATTTTACCACCCACTGAAGTGGCCTTGTAAACATGTCTCAGGCCCACCACTGGAGCCTGTAGTGCAATTTTAACATTGCCATTGCAACCTAGCAAAACAAACCTTTTGCTAGGCTTAAACCTTCTGTTTAATACTTATTAGCCATTTCTAAGGTATAACCGAAGGCTCATAGGGCAGGCTGCATGGTATTTAAAAAGTAGGACAGGTGTCCTACATGTCCTGATAGGGAAAGGCTCCTAAAGTCATTTTTCACTGTTGTAAGGCCTATCTCTCCCATATGCTAACACTGGGTTGTCTTATTTCAATTAATACGTGCTAACCTAAGATTAGGAGCAGATAGAGAAATACTGTGTGCACTGAAATTAATTGTAATTTAAAATCATCTTTAATGGTAAACTCAGATTTTAGATTACACTTTGAAAAAGCCACTTTTAGAATGTTGGCATTTTCCTGCCCAAAGTTTCTGAGGCCTTTCTAGGAGTTTCCAGCTTCTTGCTGAGAGCTTCCTGGGATCCTCCATCAAGGAGTTGTATTGGACCCAGACATCGAACAAGGAGACCTGGGTTTAGCTGGTATATGATCTTGCTGGCAGGTTGGCAGGGGAGAGGCTGTTCCCTGCCCTGACCACATTTGAAACAACCTTGCCCACAGCAAACACAAAGGAACCTGACACCAGGCCTGCCCTGCGTTTTGTCACCCTTGACACTTTGGAGCCAAGCCCAGGGGAAGGACTGACCAGAATCAGTTTTAAGGTGTAGGTCATTGTTAGACCTGACAGGCTTAGGATGGTCTTCCCCCTAACTTTTTGCCTACCTCCTCCATTTGTTTTACCTGATTTCTGCTGGCCTTAGGGCTCTGTGCACTTTACCAGTGCTAAAGTATTTGTGCTCTCTTCCCTGAACATGGTAATATTGACTCATCCCCAATTGGCCTATTTAATTTCCTTATAAGTCCCTAGTAAAGTAGCCCTCTAACCATGGTTCAGTCCAGCCATTTCAGAGCATGTTTGTGCAGTTTACATGTAATTTCGACCTGGGAAGAGAAACCTCTTGCCAGGTCCAAACCTTCCCTTTTCATACATAAGTCACCCCTAAATTAGGCCCTAGACAACACACAGGGAAGGGTGCAATGTATTTAAAAAGCAGGACATGTACATTTACGTTTTACATGTCCTGGTAGCGAAAAACTCTAAAATTATTTTTTTAATACTGCAAGGCCAATCTCTCCCATAGGATACCTCTGATATTATTTTATTACATTTTATAAGTGTAATTACCAATTAGTCATTAGTCATTAATCTTTATTAGATTTGAATAAAACAAATCTTAAAAGTGTATCAATACACAATTACAATAATGTCTGAGCAACATTCACCTTCGAAAAACAGGAGAAAATCATATTGCATCTTATACACAGGAATGAAAAACCCTGATAAAAACCACAAAACAGAAAACCAGACAGAAGGTGTACTTAAGAATTGAAGGTACTGTAAGGCTGGTTGAACTTGCCTAAAATTCTGTGCTAAAAGCAATGGTTGAAAGTACTTAAAACACAAGTTAGAGACTTTAGGACATATAAAAACAATGTGTAAATTATCAAGCATAGCAGCAGAATCACACGAACAAGGTGGAGAAGCAAAAGGCTTGTGCCATCCCACTACCAACTGGGGAAAAACGTTCAAGTGAAAATAGAATAATTCCCAATTATGAAGACATAGACTTTTCAAATTTGGTGTCTCTGGAATCACAATTTAAAATCACAACTGATGGTGAAGTCAGATTTTAAATTGCAATTCTGAAAATACCCCTTTTAGAAACTTGCAAAAAGAACAATTGATGAACAGAATGCAGAACAATGTCATGCATTCACCCCACTACAGAGATATGGGGCTGAATTCATAGTTCTTTTGCTCTCCATGCCATTCCACTTTGAACCCAGCCATATGCAAATCAGTCTTGACCCTGTGCCCCATGGGAACAGTCCAGCCCGAACTGCCAGGGCAGGTCCTCGCTGGACTGGAAACAAGCATCCTAGGACCGGTTTCGGGGTTTCACCCCTCATCAGCCAGGATAGCTTGACTCCAGTGGTATGGAGAGCACAGGACCCACGTCTGGGCATTCCCGTCCCACTCGGGGTGACAAATGCAAAAACAACAATTGATGGACAGAATGCAGAACAATGTCATACATTCACCCCAGTACAGAGATCTGGGCCTGAATCCATTGTTTTTTTGCTCCCCATGCCATTCCAGGATGAACCCAGCCATATACAAATCTGTCTTGACCTTGAGCCCAATGGGAACAGTCCAGCCCGAACTGCCAAGCCTGGTCCTCCCTGGACTGGAAACAAGCATCCTAGGACCGGTTTCAGGGTTTCACCCCTCATTAGCCAGGATAGCTTGACTCCAGTGGCATGGAGAGCATGGGACCCACGACTGGGCAGATCTATTGACTAGGGGTGAATGTATGATTTGCTCTGCATTCCATTTATCATTTGTGTGTCTTTTGCTTTCTCACCCTAACTGCGCTGGGTATGCCCAGACGTGGATCCCAGGCTCACTGTGCCACTGGATTGAAGCTAGCCTGGCTGATGAGGGGTGATGCTCCGAAACCGGTCCCAGGATGCTTGTTTCTTGTCCAGGGAAGACCTGGCTTGGCAGTTCGGTCTGGACTGTTCCCATGAGGCACAGGGGCAAGACTGATTTGCATATGGCTGGGTCTAAACTGAGGTGGCATGGTGAGCAAAAGAATGCTGGATTTAACCCAGATCTATTGACTGGGGGTGAATGTTTGATTTGCTCTGCATTCTGTCCATCATCTGTGTGACTTTTGCTTTCTCGCCCTAAGTGCACAAGGTATGCCCAGACGTGGATGCCGGGCTCACTGTGTCACTGTATTGAAGCTAGCCTGGCTGATGACGGGTGATGCCCCAAAACCGGTCCCAGGATGCTTAATTCCGGTCCAGGGAGGACCTAGTTTGGCAGTTTTGTCTGGACTGTTCCCATGAGGCACAGGGCCAAGACTGATTTGCATATGACTGGGTCTAAACTGGGGTGGCACGGGGAGCAAAGGAACAATAGATTTAATCCAGATCTATTGATTTGGGGTGAATGTTTGATTTGCTTTGCATTCCGTCCATCATCTGTGTGTCTTTTGTTTTCTTGCCCTCAGTGCGCCGGGTATGCCCAGACGTTGGTCCCGGGATCACTGTGCCACTGGATTAAAGCTAGCCTAGCTGTTGAGGGGTGATGCTCCTAAACCGGTCCCAGGGTGCTTGTTTCCGGTTCAGGAAGGACCTGGCTTGGCAGTTTGGTCTGTGCTGTTCCCATAAGGCACAGGGTCATGAATGCATATGGCAGGGTCTAAACTGTTGTGGCATGGTGAGAAAAAGAACGATGGATTTAACCCAGATCTATAGACTGGGGGTGAATGTTTGATTTGCTTTGCATTCTGTCCATCATCTGTGTGTTTTTACTTTTAGAAACTTGACATTTTCCTACTTTAGCCATTTGGTGCCTGCTGCCTGTCTCTGATACACGTCCCGGAAGTGTGACAGCTAGGCTTTGTGTATTTCCCCTAGACAGTCACACACAATGGGAGCTTAGGTGTGTCTGATGGGCCATCCTGGGAGGATAGGAGGGAGGAGCTGGGCAAGCCTCACACCTACGTCTGAATCAGCTGTGCCTTGTCCCCACACAAAGGGCAGCGTACCCCCCCCTGTAGTGAGTCTGGAGCCAGGGCAGGAAGGGAAGACCTCTTTGCACTTAAAAGACCTTTCTTTGAAGTCCCCCCCTCTTCAAAGATACAGCTAGGTATAAGTACTGGACCTCTGAGACCACCACATTAGTACATTTCTGGACCTGTGAAGACTCTACCAGGAAGAAGAACTGCTGTGTTGCTGAAGGACTGCCACTCTACTGGACAGCTACTTTGCTGTATTCCTGCCTTACTGTGTCGCCCTCCTGCCTGCTGTTTCCCTGCCTGGGTGAGAAGGACTGGACCTGCATCACTGGAAACCAGAGTGAATCCAAGGGTTTGGTGGTTTGCCTCTTGATCTAAAGTCTCAGTGACATAAAAGACTTCCAACTTACCTGCATCTGCACCTGTACTCTACCATCTGTGAGTCTGATCCGCCAAATGGTGTGATCCCAGTCCTAGAAGAAGTTTGAAAGTGAGGCCTAAAGTGCTGCTTCAGTAAAACCCACACATCCTAATTGGAACCGGTGCATCTTTGTCATTGTGTGGATCAGAAACGGCTCTTCTTCACCTTTGCCTGGAGCAGGCCCGGTGCTTTGACTTCGGAACCAGCACATTGCCCTCGGAATCGATGCATCCTCTGCTACAGTAACAGAACAGACACATCACCTACGGAACCAGTGCATCGCCCTCGAAACTGACGCATTGCTGCCTTAGAGTGGCGAAAATTGCCTCATCCCCCTCTACTGCGGGATCGACTCTGGCGCATCGCTCCTGCTGCATACACAGCTTTGTTGACTCAACCAGGATCAAGGTATTTTTGTTCAGCGGGCCTCAGTGGGTCCCTTTATCTGGCCTGCCCTCCATCGTGGTCAGCTTGAACTTTTGACTTTGCCCCGGTGCAGCGTGGCCAGATATTTCAACTAGGCGCTTATTGTTTCCAAGTGCTATTTTACGGTTTATTCTTTAAAAATTCATATCTCAAGTTCTGCTTATTGGATTTTTGTCACTATGGTCTTGTTTTAGTTATTAAATTAAGTTCTATTTTCTAACCTGGTGTGGAAGCTTTCTGTGTGGTGTTTTCACTGTTTTATTGTTTGAAGTGTTGCACAAATACTTTACACATTGCCTCCGAAGTTAAGCTTGACTGTCCTATGCCAAGCTGCCAGAGGGTGAGCACAGGTTAATTTAGGGTGTGTTGTTGACTTACCCTGACTATGATTGTGGTTCCTGCTTGGGCAGGGTGCATACCTTTGCCAACCACAAACCTAATTTCTAACAGTCATGTAATTTCCCCATACAAAGGATGGCACGAGGTATAAACAGAGGATCTTCCGAACAACTCCTCAAAACATTCCTGAACCTGAGGAAGATTCAGAGGAGAGACTGACCTGCTGCCAGAAGGACTGTCCTGCAGTGTGAAGAAGGAACACTGGACTGATCCCAGGCTACCCATAGTGACTCCAAGGGTCAATTGGCTGAACTGTTTGAGCTTACAGGACACAAAAAGCTTTCAGAGGCCTTTCTGCATCTGCCCAGCTGACCAGCATCAGCTAGATCTACCTGGACCTACTTGAGCCATGCTACTATCCTCTACTGCCGTGAGTCCTGAGCGCCAAGAGGTGCTCCCCAGGTACTGGACTCTTGGCCTGCATCACTGAGAGTGCTTCTAAAGAAAAGCAAAAAGCTGACAATCATGAAGTTTGGGCTCCTCGCAACTGCGAATAGGCCAGTTTGTGCCAAAACTCTGCCGCCCACAATGACTACCAGCACGAAGTTCCAGTGACACCTGCTCTTCACACCGACTGCAATCATCCACCATGACCTGCAACACGAGACTTGTACTTCACGTCAACTGTAACCGACCGTGAGAAGCCACCAACATGAAGCTCCAATGAAGACCCATCTATCCTCTACAGTAAAGACCGTCTGTGACATTCCACCTGCTCTTCACACTACAGAGATGACCATCTGGGATTCTCGGCCTGCTCCTCGTGGCCTCCTCCAATGCAAATAGAACCTTTCGCATCAAGCTTGAGAAGGTAACTTTTCGCAGGACTAACCTGGTCCCTTTCTGTACCCAGCCCACACTCCATTGCGGTCGCACTCAACGTATGATTTTTCTCTGGTACAATTTAACTAGATGACGGGGAGTGGCGTTTTCTGCTTCCTCCTGCTATTTTCACAAAAAACTTTAAAATGCAATATTTACAGATCTACTGATTACATTTTTGTCATTCTAGTATTGTTTAATTTATTAAAATGTACTCTATTTTCCAAAATGTCTTTGGGATTTTTTTGTGTTGTGTTTCACTTTATCACTACTTGTGTACTGCATAATATTTTAAACATTGCCTCTAAGTTAAGCCTGAATGCTTTTTTGCAAAGCTACCATTGGGTTAAGGATAGGTTAATTCAGTGATTTTTGTGGCTCACCCTGACAAGGATTGTGGTTGTGGTCTGAGTGGGGCTTCCACCCTCTCATCCAATAACTCAATTTCTTATACAGGGGCATTGGTTCATATGTCACAAATGCACCAAGTTATGCCCCAATGTTGTGTGTCCTGCCTGTTCATTTTATGATGTGGCATATGAGAAGTCTCATCACACAGTACCCATTCACAGGGGTTAGCAGAATGAACTGCATAATGAATATTAGTTAAGACTGGTTGCTATTTGTGTCTCCCTGCAATTGGCTGCCAACTGAGTGAAGGTGGCCTACTAAGGACTGCAGACCTCCCTGTATTCGTACTCTGAAATAGGAAACCTTTTGTTTTAAAGTCATGAGGGTTCCTTTACGATTCTGCTTTAAAATAATGTTGCCTGCTTGTGAAAACATCGGCGCTGGGGTGATGGTGAGGGGGGAGGGGGTGGGGGGGAGGGGCAAGCAGTTTTTGCCAGCTCCTTAGAGCCCATCTGACACAATTCCCAAAAAAGGAAGTTCGTTCAACAGGACAATTTCTCCTTTGTGAATAAATCACACAATACATTGATGTCTATCATTACGAACTGAGATTAGGAAGATATGCCTCTTTCAAGCCCCCACCTCATTCTAAATGATGTTACAACCCATTTAGCGAATCAGGAAGGCCTTTCGGCATCACAGAAGGCGTTGAGTACATGGCCACACATTTTGTGAATAGAAACCTTGCGATTTTGTGAATCACAGTGTTTGCGACTGCAACATGGTTTTATACATGTGACCAACAGTTAGATAAACGTGTATGGAAACAGTGCTTGCTGTTCAAAGAGACAAATCACTAAATAAATTAAGCACACCCAAAAGAATGGGTTAATTTGCAAGAAGAGTAGTGGGGCTTGCATTGCACATGACTTGACAATACCATTGTGTGAGACTACTGGATTTATGTGTTACGAAGCTGAGCTTTCCAGTGCTCAATGTGTCACCCTGAGCTGGCTGTCTTTTCATTTCTAAAAAGATCTTTGCTCTAGCTACCAACAATGCTTCCTACGTACCCTATGGAATATAAATTTGCAGTGGCATTTCCCATCATGAGACATATTTTTGTCATTCAGCTCAGGCTGAAAGTTACAGTAAATAATGACAATGTCTTGCCCTCAGGCAGTCCCTGGTCGTGCTACCAGACGATCTCCTTGAAGACAGATTAGTGTTTGGGCCGCTTCCCCTCCAAGTGCCTCAAGGGCACCGGCGGGCATCTTGGCCTCATCCCCTGTGACAGAAGCATTCCTAGTGATCCTTCACAACCAATGAACATATTCATGCTGCATTTTGTAGGGGTTGTCATCCCTCTTAATGCGAGCGCAGTACAGTGGATATTCGCTGGATTATTTCCACTTTCTGCTCTAATTCCCAACATCAATGCCTGTGATCTGAGGAGGCAGCATGCCGTTTATTTTTAGCCCTTTGGTTTTATTTTTGCTTATTCCTCACTGATTGCGCCCAAATGCGCTTCAGGGCGCTTCACATCATACAGCTGTTGAAATAAAACACACATTTACATAACACAAAACTTTGCATATAATCAGTGAACTCTGCAAAGCATTTGCGTGTTCAGTCTCAAATAGAAATTTCAACCAATTAGGCAAATTATGTCAATTGACAATGCCGCACACTTTTTGTCACCGTTCCCCCATAAAGCACGTGCGATTTGGAGTTAATAACTGTACCCAGCGCTGCAGAGAGAGGACGGCTCTTCTGGTTGTATGACGGAGGAGCTCTTGGCTGAACCACTTGTGCCTCTACAACGCAGTCGCAACCACAAATGCATCTAAACCACACATTCCTTTGCCACGCATGCCTTTACTCTGCATGCCTTTACAAAAATGTTCGTAAAGGCCTGATTGTTAAAAGAATACGTGTGGTAAATCCAAAATAATCACACATACTAGACACACCTAGGCATCAGTGATAGAAGCCCCCCTTCCACGTGGAGCAACTGGAACAACCCAAAAAGCATTTCTTCAGAACCTCCAAAACGGGCCCAGTGGATAAGATTAGACACCGGCACCTCAGAAACAACTGCTTTTCTACATGTTCTACTTCACCTTTCTTTTTCAAATTTGGAAGGACACAAGTCACACTTGTACCTGCCTACCTCACCATGCCACATCCCGATTGAATCAGGGGAAAGGGTATGACTTTTACCCCAAACACACCAAATCGCAGCCAAACCTGAGCCATAAACTCGCCCAGCCAAACCACGCCAACTCCAACTGAAATGGGCCCTGAGCCCTAAAATCTGGGAACCCTAGCCCACTCCAGTCCTAAGCCCTAAAAACAACCTCGCCCCCTACCCTCAGCCCTAAAACCAAAACGACTCCACCCTCCCAAACCCGCCCCAGTCCCTCTTACCTGTCCCCATTGAGCTCTCTGTCCTGACGCTTCCTGTTTCCCTCCCCGCCCATCCAGACATCTAGACCGCACCCTGCCTTAACCAGGCATATGCGTAGTTGAGGCAAGCATGGTTCTGCTTGCTAGGGAAAGGGCACGCGTGACTCAGCCCCTGTTGTTAAGGCCATTTCCCGCTCTTCTTGCTGATGGTTTTCTGAGTAAATTATAAATTTAACAAAGTGCTCCACTCATCATGCAAGCAACTGGAATTATGCAATTCTGCAGCTGCAAAACTTTCATCAGAATTGTGGATTCATCGCATTTGCCTCATAATCAACCCTCTGCCGCATAATTTTAGATTGCAACAAAACTGATTTTGTTTCTAGCTCACATCATCCAGAATTTTCTAAAAGTGTGTCGGACATGGTGCCTTGCAGTGGCACACCTCAGACCCTTTGCAAAAGAAAACTTTCACACTATATTTGCTGATTGCTGGCCAAAAAGGGAGCCTGCTTATTTCCCACATTATCTTTTCAGGAAGAGGGAGGTGAATTATGCCGCGCTTTAAAAGCAGAATGATATGTCTCTGCTGCCGTAGGGGTTCAAATAACATATATGTGCATGTGAAATGATGCTTAGATCACTGCGGTGTTGATCTGTGCTTAAAATAGTTTTTGGTGTTTAATATGATATATAGGTTTGGCTCTGTGTGACACTGGCTAGTTTTCAAGCTGACTTTTTTGTGACAACTCTGCTGAGACATACTTAACAAACTATTTATTTGAAATGTCAATGCAAATGTTGATTAATCTATATGATTAAATATATATTTAATCATAAAAAAATCATCCTTTGCTATCCTTTAGCAAGACGACTCCGTCTGGCCGCCACTGACAAATTCCATTTCCTCCCTCACCACGAGGCTGATTATCAAGAAAGAGTTAGAATTCGAATAGAAGACCATGTTTTGGTGACTACATGGGCTTCTATGGGAATTCTCTGCGGCATATTATCAAGGCCATTATCGCTGCTTTAGCGTCAGTTTTCTGCCGCTAAAGCGGCGATAATTTTAAATCCATGCTTGATAATATGCCCCCACGTTCCCATGCCTTCTCTCAATGAAACTAAACTTTCCTCAAGAGAAATGACACCTCCGTATCCCTTTGGTTCACCCCACTAGTCCGAGGAATTTCTTTGTACTACTTGCCCTCTTATTTATCGAGAAAGGCTTGTTTTACAGAATTATTCAAACCCCTAACTATTCTCTTCTCTCTCTTAAACGTCCGCAATCTTACTTACCTTAATACTCAGCGTTGTTGCCTCGCCTCCTGTTCTGTACCTCCTGCCTTCCGGGTTCATGAGAGATATTAAAAGCAGAGTTCACAACCTGATTACTTGTTTATCAGTGCCCCAATTTATATTTTCTAATCTTTACACTTTCTTGTCATTACGGACTTGGGATCTGATAGCTATTTGATATCAAATTGTTTAAGAAAATCAACAGAATTTGTTATCAACGTGCACCCCGTCAATCTGTACTTTCACCATTGTATGGCATGGTCAGAGTGTATCTTCAGTCTGTTTTTAGGTCTCGCCTGCGCACTCTTTGCAAACAGACCTATTATATTCAATACAGACTTAGATTAGGCATTGTCCCTCTCCATGAACACTATTCCATTGCTTTCCTCTCTTTTCTTGTGTTTATTCCACCCATTGAGTATTTTGGTCTCACCATGTTTTCATTTTATGAGTTGGATCCTTCCTCTGCTGATGTCATACGATTGAACTGCAGAGCACACAGTGGCACAACTAGGCCCAAACTTTGGGAGGGCTAAGAGGTCAACCAATGGAGGCAAGGCTAATACTTCAAATAATGGGGTGGAGCTATTCTTAGAGCCAATACAATAAAATAGCAATAAACTGTGCAGCATAAACATTGGTTACTCTACTATGAATCTGAGCTATCCTAAATCAAAATAAAATAGTAAAATACCCTTCCATATTGGGCAGTTGTAATAGGTGATCACTGAGCTACATCCATGCATGAACACCAGGCCTAAAGAACTGGCTGAAAAGGTAGTTGCCTTGAAATAACTTTGCATGAATGGTGTTCTTGCTCACAAGTAGTCTTTCAATCTCTACAAAACATACAGTTCGTGGCTGTTGGATAATGTCCTGCAAAGGGGTCACTCCAACAGAAACAGAAATCAAGCCTCTTAATAGTATATTTTAGAATGAAAAAAATATGCCTTTAATTCTGTTCCAAATCCCCCAGCATATAAGGTGTCAAATTTACTAAATTAACAATTTTGTTATTAAATCCTGCAGGAGCAATGTGCGTTATAAAATGCAACATTTGTTATAAAGTCCTCCTAAATTTCTTCAAGAAGAATGTCCATACTCTAAATACTTTTTTACCCTAAATGTCTATACAAATTATAACCATTACCCTGGCATGGGCAACAAAAGGGCCACCATTGAATGGGGCAAATAACATGGTTACCAATTTTTCATTGTAACAGACTAGAAGAAATAGTGCACAAAGTAGTGTTTTCATGGTGCATACTTTTACAGTAACAATTTGATATAGACAATAGCAGAGTTATTCTGCTTTTGACAGAGAAAGCTTAGTTTGGTAGCCAAATAAAGTTTCTGAAGCATTTTGCTGTCAAACTACACCAGTTTGAAGAGCGCAGGACACAGCGATGCAATGCCTACACATAGTGACCGCTAAAAGCAACACAAGCTATATGTTACAGCAAATTCTATATCTGTCTTACAATGTACCCTGAGAAACTGGTCATAGAAGAGTTTGCTTTAGGCAGTAGAGGTATGACTGGTCAGACATAAATTATATGTTCAGGCTTCACATAGCTGAGCTATCTCTCAGTATCCATGTCAGACGCCAGACACAAGTTATTCCTCAGATGACAATGCTCCCTCACCAAAGGAAAAAGACTTAACTAATAATTTCTGCTTGATTTTCTTAAAATTACCACCAACCTTGCATTTAGTGCCTTTGGGCACCCACTACATATACTAAAAACTATATTTGCATGATATATGTTCAGTTGCTACTTAAAAAGTACAATGAATACCCTCAGGCATCTTGGTGCTGACCTGACTTATATCACCAGAAAAAATATGAAAATAAGCAATAACATATTTTAATATTAAGAACCTTCCTAAACATAGAGTGGTCCTCTATTTTGCAGAGGCCAAAACAGAGTACATTCCAAACAAAGGAAGCAATTATAAAGAAGGAGCATAGTGATAACTTATGCTGCCATGTTCTTAAGGCATTGGAGCATGTAAATAGCTGGCCTAGGAAGGCCAATTTTGCAAGCACAGGCATCGATCAATTTAGAAATTATGTTAGCATTAACAACACTAGCGTTCATGTGGCACTGAATAAAAAAAAAAGGTTTTTCTTTGAAATTCTTATTTGGAGGTAACAGAACAACAAAACTGCAGCAGCAAGATGAGGCTGGTGGAAATATCGTCATTGTAATCTTGTCTGATGTCATTCAATACAGTATCAGTGCCTAAACCAAGTTTTAAACTCAACTGTACAGCATCTAGTAACAGACTCTTACCAAGATGTTTATAATGCTGGTGAACCAGAACTTCTTACACATTTTAGATGAGCATATAGTTAGCTTCTGCCCTAAAGACCAAGGATGACTTATTAAAAAAGTGTGTGTATACCCCTTTCTTCCTTCCACTAGGGACAGTGATAGAGGATAACAAGAATTAAGAATGAAGGTAAAAGCAGGTGTAACAATTTAAGAGTCCTGAATGGACATAGGTCATCTGGGAAGCCCAACTTTAGGGAGGTAAACAAGGAGCAAACCGGACCAGTGACATTGGGCCTGATTTAGATCTTGGTGGGACTACCGTAGAGCTGACGGAGTCCCGTCCGTTGTATTTAGATGGCGAACAATCCTGGCGGAGTTGGTGGGACCCGGGCAGTGTTTCGTCCAGAGCCCCGCCAACATCTCAATACAGCGGGCGGACCGCCAAGTGGGTGGACAGGGAATCCTACGGAAAAGCGACAGCGGGACCATTACTGCCAAGATCTAAATCAGGCCCTATGCCAAATCGACCAGAGTCTGGTCTGGACTGCCCCCAGGCATGCTGCCCTGTCTGCAACCACAAAGCCCGGCCTCCCGCATGCGCTTTGTGGCATGGAGGTCCAGCGCATGGGGCCCAGGCCAGGCCAGAGCTCTGACTGAGGCACAAACCTGGTCTCCCTCCGTGCCAAAGAACGGGGAGGGGGCCTCCTGGCCCTGCTGCTTTTCCCTTGCCAGGCCCTGCTTATTCTTAGGAGAATGGTAACCCTTGTGACGGGCCTGCTGATGATGCCTCCTGGGTGGTGTGGGACATTAACAGTCTCTGCCATTCAAGACCGGGTCTAGACAGCTGCAAAGGGCTGCTTGGAGCTCTCCTGGGCTCATGTTCCAGCTCGGCACCCCAGGAAGTGGTCCTTCGTGCATGGCTGGTCTCCATTCTTTACCCCAAACGCAGTGAGGGAGAAAGAGAGTCCTCCCCAGTCTGCAGCCACCCTGCCCTGGGTAGTGACTGTCACCTCCATACCGTGGGCTCATGGTGCTCCCTTGGGTGGGTGTTTTCCACCTTCCTGGAGCCATGGAGGGTTAAGTCCAGCCCACCCCACATCCTCTCCCCATGGGCCTGCCTGAGAAGCCCGTTCTCCTCAACTAGAGGCTTACAGAACCCCGGTAGGGGGACAAAAGTTGGAGTTAGCCCCGCTGGCTGGCCAGCCATCTGATTGGCCAGCCCGCCGGGCCATTTGGTCATAATGATAGCAAGAGCTGACATCGAAGGATCAAAAAGCAATGTCGCTATGAACGCTTGGCTGCCACAAGCCAGTCATCCTTGTGGTAACTTTTCTGACACCTCCTGCTTGAAACCCAAAAAGCCAGAAGGATCATGAGGCTCCGCTTTCACGGGCTGAATTCATACTGAAAATTGAGATCAAGCAAGCATTTGCCCTTCTTCTTCACAGGAGGTGTCTGTCCTCCCTGAGTTTGCCTTAGGACACCTGCATTATCGTTTGACAGGTGTACTGTCCTAGTCAAACTCTCCACTTGTCACTGTCCCTGGAGTGAGTTGCGCCCGGCAGGTGCTGGGCTCTTGGAGCCAGAAGCAAGAGCCCCATGGGGCTCATGCCCCCGCCTCACAGGGTGAGTGAAAAAATTAGGAGTAGCGGTATTTTACCGACAGCCCGAGGGCCTCCCACTTATCCTACACCTCTCATATCTCTTCACAGTGCCAGACTAGAGGCAAGCTCAACAGGGTGGGTCTGCTTTCCCCGCTGACTCTGCCAAACCTGTTTCCTTGGCTGTGGTTTCACCAGTTAGTAGGTAGGGACAGTGGGAATCTCATTCATCCATTCATGTGCGTCACTAGTAAGATGACAAAGCATTTGGTTATTCTTGTACTACCACATGGGGGCTAATTATGGGTTATTATTAGAGCTCCCGGCTTTATGGTATTTTTTTTTTTTACATTTCCATCTGTATTTATCCATATTTTATTTTTGCCATCTTATTGGTATTTATCCATATTTATTTTGTGTTTCAAGAATAAATGTAGCTGTAAAATGGTATATTTCTGCATTTATATAACACTCCGACTTGCACTCAAACATGGATGTCTGTCATGTTTTAGCAAACTAAGCAGCCACGTATAACAAAAGACTACTCTCACAGGTACATATTAGCATCATACTACAAATATATGTTAACAGTGCCTGCATTTAAGGAAATCTCATCCTGTATTTTAACCCTCCATGCTGTCTGCCTGTTCAGCTGTTGCCTAGAATTCATAAAAGAAAGCATGGAGAGCTTCTCACAAGAAGCACCATTTTCAGTATTTTTCTGCTTTTAAAAGTAAATACAGACAGGAAACACATTGTTTTCTGTCTGTATTCATCTGTAAAAAAATCAGTAAAACCGGAAATCCGGAAGCCTTAGTTATTATTGCTACCCATCAGCGTCAAATCGGTCTTGCTTCCAACAGTGCAACATTTGTGCCGGAGTACAACTAAACTTAAAGCTGTCCTCACAGGACCTGAAATCATGTATTGTATAGAGGGAATTCTCCCTCCAGTACTATTCTAACAATATAAATTCAAACATATATCAATTATCATGATGTACACTTGTATATCTAAATTCACACACACAACTATAATAATAATAATATTGAAACTACTGGCTAAACATTCCTAATTCTAAAGCTATAATTAAATTCTAAACATGTTAACTCTGACCAGTGTTTTCAGTAAACTCTAAGGGCTTGATTACGTTGGACAGACTCCAGTCTGCCCGACACCATCCCGGTCCTAGGACCGCCCCCCTCTGGTCGGCGGTCCCGACCAGCTCATTACAATGCTACCGAACACTGTTTGGTTGCATGCTCCCTTTTCTCAATGGGAGCTCATGGTACGGCTGTAAACTGGCCAAAGCAAAAGCTCCCATTGAGATGAGATCCCTTGCGGTGCCTGCCACGGGGTGCAGGGATCAACAGGGTCAATGTAGGTGCCCCCTCGGCCTCCAACTGGAGGCCGCAAGCACAAGGGGGCCTTGCTGGGAGTCCCCAAGCATGCATGGACACCATGTTGGAAACCGTGCTTTGTAATCTCAAGGGATGAAAGGCCTGCCCTTGAGATTACTGCCCGGATTCCGACTGGCCGACGGCCTCCTAGAGCCCATCGGAAGCCAGCCAAAATGAACGGCCAGTTTATTTTCTGACTGCCTAGATCATAATTAGACGGTCGGGAAGTGAACCGCGGGGCCGATTACGACCGTCGGTCGGAGCCGTAACGGGCCGCATCGTAATCGGTCCCTTAATATGTCATTTAGACTAGATTTAAATATCAACTAATAAACATTTCTCAAAGAGTATATTTACAAAGATGAAATATGTGTGGTGCTAAACAGCGTACATCTGATATTCTTAAAACCGTATACTAACAATGAAGAAATATGTGTGGTGCAAAACAGTGTACATCTGAACATTCCTAGAACAGTACACTAATGAAGATGAAATATGTGTGGTGTAAAACAGTATACATCTGATTGGTGAGTTCACTAGTTAATTGTCCATGAATACTTGGTACATTTTAATGGTGTCCATTAAAGTAGCTGGGCAAATATTTTTCTTAAATGGGAAAGATATTTGTAAACCAAGATTAGCCAGAGCAACATCATTACATTGAGGCAAAATACCCCAACATACTACAATAAAACCATTAATTTCACAGAGGAACAACTGGTGAGATTTTTGATTTCAAGCTAATTTTGTGAGTATTCATATCTAATTGAGACATCAATCACTACAGCAGTAACATTTTTGGTAAATACTACATCCGGTTTTCATAATTCACCTTCACTGTTTTTGACAGGAGGTTCCCTATATGTCATCCAAGCACACATTTTCACGCCATCAATGAGAATTTACAAAATGTTATGTCTTTTGATCCTTATATCCTTGGTTTTAAGACATGTCCCTGAAATGTGAGCAATTGTTTCACAGACATCTTTACAAAATCTGCAAGTAGCAAAAGTTCGACTTCTTCCTCTAGTGATGGTTTCTCTGGTGTGCAGAGCATTTGCTCATAGGATCAGAGCAGCTATGTGTTGGTTTTCCTTTAGCTTGTTGTGTTTGTTAATCCATAAATTTGAGGTTGGATTATTTGCTAGATAGTTAATACCATCACCCTGGACAGGGAGATTTTTTAATTTGTCAAATACCTCTTCTCTCCAATCATAAGCTGCTAACAATTGCAAATCATAGCTCAGGAATCTACTGTCTACAATGTTAAGCTTGTGGGTTTTGATGATATTATTGTTTGTTTCATTTATTATTTCTCCTGCATACATGGAAGAGTGAGCGTTATGCAAATCTGGAGTTTCTCTGTGGTATAGTAGGTTGTTGATTTTGTTGAGTCTGATTATTGTACATAGTTTTGGTATACTGAGGCCCCCATTTTTTTTAATTTTTTTTTTTAAAAACATTTTTTATTATTTTCAAAGCAATCACACAACACAATTGCTCAACGCCCTCCATCCCCCAGCGGAGAGTATATATTGAACCGTGACACCAATTGTACAACAGAAAAGTCACCCATCTCGCGCGGGGCTCCCCCCCCACCCCCTCCCTCCCCCACCCCCTGTCAGTGTGCCCCCCTCTGCCAGCCCTTGTCCTGATGCGCCCCACCCAGCTCTATGAATCATGTATGAGTGCTCAAACCTTCTCCAGGCAACTAATGCTTCCCCACCCATCTAACCACACCCCATGCGACCTGTACTGAGGCCCCCATATGATCTTTTGGAGTAGAGAAGACCATCACAAGTGTATGCAGGTAGATGCAGGAAGAGTTTGACATATTTCTTTATTGTTTGATCCAGAATGAGTAGAGTTTTTGCATCTGTCCCTGCCATTTCCAATTTAAATGATAATTTAGGAACCAGATACTGTCACAAGATTTCAACTTTTTGAGTGGGTCTGAGTGGTAAACTGTCAAGTTTTTTAGCCCAATTTGTGAGAACCTCGTTTATTTTTCTTTTGCTTGTATAGCCAGTGTCTGGATCAAAGTTCAATCCGAGGTATCGCTCACTATCACTTGGATGGATGTTCTCAATATCTTGTTTTTCAAATTGCCATGGTTTGCAGTTATTCATCTGGATTTTGTCTTTATGGTGGCTTATGAAGAAACCGTGTGTCTTTTTCACATTTAATTTTAAACCTTTTGCTTTACAAAAAATGTTGATGATTTTCAGATTAGTACTCATTTTTTTCTAGGTGTTGCTGAGTACTGCTATATCATCAGCAAAGGCTAGAGCAGAGATCTGCTTAATAAGGCCATCTGAGCCAAAAGTGAAGCCCTTGACGTTTTTCTGAAGATCACATATTAGGGGGTCTATGGCAATGTTAAACAACCATGGGAATAACAAGTCACCTTGTTTTACTCCAGATTTAATTGTTATTTCTGGGGTTTATGAATTATTTTTGCCCTTGAAAGATGTTGTTAAGTCTTTATAAAGCCTTTTATTATATCTCTGATGTATGACAGAACTCTATGCCTTTTGAGGCTCCCTAAAATGTGACCACGGGTGACGTCAAAAGCTTTGGAGATGTCTATGAACACTAGTGCAAGTGAGTATTTATACTTCCATGCTCCTTTTATGATATTCTGAAGAAGAGTCAGATTTTTGAGACAACCTCTCACTTTCATGAAGCCTTTTTGTCTCGCATTCTGATTGATGAATGAAGTAAGTCTTTTGTATAGATTTTTGTAAAAAGCTTCATGAATGCTGTACCAATTGTAATTGGTCTCCATTGCTTATTATGTTTAGTTCAATGATCAATACATTTTTTGGAATTAATATTCAATGTTTTTATTTATACATTCTGGGACTCTTCTCATAGTCAACCAAGTTGATAATATTTTGGGCAGGAGCCTTGGTTGTTTACTGTGAACATTATAAAGATCATTCAGTCCAATATTGTAGGCCCCATAGCTTTATTTCAGTTAGATTATTCAAAAGCTTTAGTTATTTCAAGCAGTGTAATTTCTTTGCATTAACATTCAACATCCCATTCTTCTGAATCCTATCAATAGGGGTGAATTTGGGGTTTTTCCTTTTTTCTCTTTTTCTATAATGCCTTTGTAGTATTGAAAGATATCATCTGTACTGATTTGGCAAATGGCATCTTCTGCACCATCAGTGATTAATCTTGACATTTTCTTTTGTCTTTCTTAAACATTACCTGGTATTCCTTATAGCTGCCCTTTGCATATATTTTCTTATGCATTCTATTGAGCCTTCCATTTTTTTGTCTTTGTTTGGTAAATTGTTTTGAATTGCGGCATTCTGATGCTCCTCTTGAGCAGTATTCATAGGCTCATACTAGGTACACTTGGAAGTTCATTGTGATGGACTAGTATAGGACTTATATCGCTGGTGTTTTCTGAAATATAAATTACAATTTCACTCATCAGGTCCATGGCAGCATCGAGATGCTTTGGATTTTGTGAGTTCTCCTGAACTTCTGAAATTCTGTCTTTCAGATCACCAAAGTTTGTAACTTTTGCAGCACACTTTCTGTTGATAAAGCCTTTCCACCTTTATCTTGCTATTATTTCCACTGATATTTCAGGTTTATCATTGGAGTCACTTTCAATGTTGTTGTATGCTTGTAGTACATCCTTTGCCATTTTTAGGTTGAGCCTACAGCGCTTGCGCTGTCAGGCGATCTTTTGTATGTACTTGTGGGGCTGACTTTTCCCACGTTTTTGAATCGGCTTTTGTGTTTGTCCTTTAAATATCACAGCCTGCAAATGGCTAATGGCGGGTGTATGTCCCACCTTTTTTCAAAAGTTAACTCCCCTGGAGTATTGCCTCGGGAGCGAGCTGCGGCGCGCAGGGCGGCATCTGCTGCTACTGTGGGAGACACGCTTCTTCCAACAGCTCTTCACTCCATGCATAATTATTAGGTGGGAACTATGTGTTGAAGGTGCCAAATTTTAATTATCTTGATGACTTTCTTCTCTGTTTTGCCAGCAGGCTTTTAATTTGATTCCTGTACTTTGTTACTCCTTTCTTAATATAGAGAATAAAACTGGGCAGTCAGACAACCCTGTCACATACATACCCTCGGGTTTCTTAATATTCGGACACTGTTCTAACATGGCGGCATTATGTTGTGAGATTTACGTGCAGAATATGACCTAGTCCTTTGTTTATTTCTGTATGCTTGTATTTCCATGTGTTTTTTGGCATCTCGTCTCACATGTGTCGAAAGCCTGACTTTCCGCACCACGGAACATGCTGTTCAGGTCCCTGTATATGCACCTATTTGCATATACATTTGCATGTTTTTCACTCCAGATTGGCGCTTACTATGGAGTCCTGACTGCTGCCCGCATTTACCAAGGGAATGTTTATTCTTTACACAGAGGGGACGACTTTGACATTCAAGGCTGTACTTGGTCTGTCTGCTCTTGGCTGGCTGAAAGCCCAGTGTACGTGCTGTTTACCTCCAGTTTACAACGTATTGAGGTACAAATGGCTTTTATTATGTTTTCACTCCAGCCACCAGCAGCGTAATGTTTTAGTCAATAGAACAAGTGCATGTTCTCTCCCTAGTTTTGTTAATTACTTTCTTGCTGATCAGTCTAACGCTTAGTTAACTAATCCATTTAATGTTTAGGTGCAATGTTTCTATTGAGTAGCAGCTTCAGGAGGCTTTTGTTTATAGGGCCATAAAAACTGTATTTATGTCGCTGTTTACACCCATTCTCCTGCTGTTGTTAGCATTGAGGGCATCCCTATATTTAGATGAGCTTATCGTCCCCATATGCCAGTCCACCCCTGCTGCCAGCGCATTCATCCTCTCAAACCTAGCAGCACTCGTACTTGTCAAACTCCTTGGCTCCTGCAGCTCCCATCCCTGCAGCCCTGGTCTTACACAGTCTTGCTCTGCTTGACTCAGCTATCTCCAACTTTGAAGCAGCCCCTGCTGCTTTTTGCTTCTCATTCCACACCCCTGCCCCTACACCTAGCCATGGTGCACCTAGTTATGCTACATTGCCTCCCTTTCCTGCACAAACATGCACCCACCAGCCCCTCACTGCACACTTTTTAATCCAGCATCAGAGCCCTTTCCTGAAATCGAAAGTTTGCACCTGCCAAGTGCAGAAATGGGAAAAAGGGGTATGAGAGATACATAAATGATGGAAATGAGTAATCTAACCTTAAGCACAAGCATAATCTTGTGCATTGTTGGCATCATTTAAATTTGTCATAGAACCCCGAGTTCCATAATATGTATTAAGGGTCATTCAGCTCTGATATTTAAAAAGAAAGTGAGATTATATTCATTGTAAATAAAGTACGCCATGGGGGCTCATATCTTCTGTGATATGGATGTCTTTCATGGATCTGGTCAGGTCAAGCAGCTCAGTGGTTTGAGCACCTGTGTGTAGCCTCTGGGCAATAAGTTTAAATTCCTTGCATTCTTCCACGAGTCCACACTTTCTGTAAGCAGGCCTTTAAATCTTGTTGCATTTCCTGTGCGTTCAGAGACAGAGGTCAAATGCCAGGCTCTGTCTTCTGAGGAAATCTTGCTTTACTTGTGTTTATAGCAGGGAGCCAAGATATTGTTCCAGGGCCCAGGGGCGTAACACAGGCCCCTGCAGCCACCGCGGTGCGGGGTCCCCGAGCTGCAGGGGGCCCCCTCCGCACCGTACTCAGTCCTGAGAGCTCCATTGTAAATACGGAGTGGTGGCCCCTTTATGTACTTTGAAGGGGGCCCCCCTCAACTTTTGTTACGCCAGTGACACTATTTAATATTGAAAGGGTGAGGTTTAAAGTGGGCAGGATCTGGGGGGAGGAGCCTAGCGCTTGACCAAGATGGCCGCGTGAGCTTTGAGCTCCCGAGACCCTCGTGACCTCCGTCGTCTATCCTGTATCTAATCCTGTTTGTATGCATGGCAGCGTGTAGATGACTTGTCAGGGAGGCGATTGATGCCACCCGAGGTCGGATCGCCCACCGGGAACCGGAGTTATGCATGGCGGAAGATTGAGGCCTATCTCCGAGGGATGCCAGGGGCTCGAGTTGGCAGGATGCCCGACCTCTAATTGAATAACAGCGGCCAGGCGAGGTGTGAACTGCCGGACGGAGGTCCCTATCCTTTCACTTTCGCTTTCTCGCCCTTTGTCTGCCCAGCCCAGGGAGTGCTCACGGCTGCTTTATTATCATTTGGACGCTCTCCATGCCACACTGGCGACCCATCGCAAGGCGGAGCACTCCTGATCTCTCTCGCTGAGAGAGGGCAGTCCTGTTTGAACCGACTTGCTTGAGCCAACCATGTCGGGCAAAGCAGAGGTGGACCGGCCGAAGCCTAAGGCCACCAGGCGGGGAGCCTATACTCAAGCCAATAACATGGACCGCTATGCCCAGCAGAGGGGGTCACCGGGTGCACCGAGCCAGTCGCCGGACACACAGACGACTGCCTCACCCTTGGCCCCGGAGCTCTCACTGCAGGATGTCATGGGCGCGCTCGACGGTCTGCAGACTTCGATTGGGAGACAGTTTGATGCCCTGGCGCACAAAGTGGATATCATCTTGGTGGATGTTAATCTGATCCGCGCGGATTTGGGCAAAACAAATGAACGGGTCAAATCCCTGGACATCAAGACCACGGGCCTCGCTGATGATGTCTCGGACCTGCAGACCGAGGTCCGTAAGTTGCGGACCGAGAGTGATCTCGCCGCTCGTCGGCTGGAGGACTTTGAGAGCCGGGCCAGGCGCAACAACGTGCGCGTTATCGGGGTCCCGGAGTCCTCGGACGAGACTTCCGTGGACCTGCTTGTGGAGGACTTGGTGCTCAACCATCTGCAGCCTAAGGGTCTTGGGAAGTTCTTTGCAGTTGAGAGGGCCCATAGAGTGCCGGGTGGGAGGCCCAAGGTGGGAGCCCCACCGAGGCCGATTGTCGCCCGGCTCTTTCATTTTCGAGACCGAGACGCTATTCTGCAGGCCTCGAGGGTAACGGGTCCGGTCCCCTCCCAGAACGCATCGGTGAATTTCTATCCTGACTTCACCCAGCAGGTGCAGAGGCAGCGGCAGGGCTTCCTGGGGGTGAAAAGGAGGCTTCGGGAGAGGGAACTGAAATACGCCATGCTCTTCCCTGCCAGACTACGTGTGGTGTATGAAGACCGAACATTCTTCTTTGAGTCGCCTGCCATGGCGGATGAATGGCTGGACGCTCTGCCTCGACGACGCACGGAAACGGACACTGCCGTAGACCGGGACAGTGGCCGGGATGAACAAGGTTGATGTCTTCGGAACCGGACTGCTTTGGACTGACTCTAGATAATGACTTGCAGTAAATACGGAGGTTGTGGGAGGGCGAGGGGAGCTCTTTCCTCCCTTAGGGTACTTTTTGTAGACTTTGGGTTTGGTGGGGCGACAGGCACACTGCAAGTTGGGGGGGCTTTGTAAGCTGCAGCAGGGGTGCAGGGTGGGGGGGTATTCGGGATTTTGGGTTTGTTGTTGGGGGGTTTGTTTCCGCAAGGCATAGTGCTTATTTCCAGGACTGTTCCATGGTGGCTCTTCGGGTGTGGGGTGGGCCTCTTTACGTTTGGGAATGGGGGTAGGGGTTTAAGTGTTATAAGCTGGAATGTTAATGGTTTGGGGGATCGCATTAAGCGTGGGATTGTTTTGCAATTCTTGAAACGGTCATTGCCGGATGTCGCCCTGCTGCAGGAGACGCACCTTATAGGTAATACGTGTTATGCTCTGAATAGGAAGGGTTATAAATTCATAGCTCATTCGGGATTCTCCTCTGGGTCCAGGGGTGTGGGCATCCTAGTCAGAGCCTCGCTACCATTTGAGGTGGATTCCACCATTGTTGATGATAGGGGGAGGTTTGTGGCGGGGCGGTGGGAAGGAAGAACTTTGGTTTTAGTTTCGGTTTATGTCCCGCCGGCCCTGCAGGCCTCCACCTTCACAGATCTGGGTAGGGCCTTGCTGGATCTCCCGGGGGGCATGCTTGTGGTGGGTGGTGATTTCAATGCTGTTGGCTCCGGGCTGCTGGATAGATACCCGCCCAGAGACACAGGGGGGGCTCAGAAGTGGCTTCCAGACTTTCTAGACACGCTTGGCCTGGTAGACTGCTGGAGGCTCCGGCACCCCACACAGACCCAATACAATTTCCACTCCGGGGCGCATGGTAGCCTTTCTAGGATTGATTACCTACTCACTCTGGCTGCGCATGCCTCATTGGTGTCCGAGGCCAGGCACATGGCGCGTGGTATATCTGACCATTCGCCAGTGTGGGTCAGGCTGGATCTGGGTCGGGAGGGAGGGGGAAGGGTGGCCCCTATCAACCCTTGGTACTTCCGAGACCCCAAGATGCGCAGCGCGCTGGTAAAGACAGTAGATAATTTTTTCAAGGACAATCAGGGATCCGTGGACTCGGCAGTGTCGCTGTGGGAAGCATTTAAGACCGTGCTGCGAGGGGAAGCCCTCTCCCTTGTAGTGGCTGCCAAGCGGCGGAGAGATGGCGAGGTTTTGCAGGTTGAGGAGGAGATCGCGGCTTTGGAGGGAGCGCTGGAGGAGGAGGTAACAGAGGCCTCACTGCATGAGCTGTGCTTGGAGCAATCTGAGTATAAGGACCTGGTGACCAATGCCGCTAAGACCCTCAGTAGGGAACAGCAGGGCCGTCTGTATGATGTTGGTGACAAGGCCGGGAGACTCCTGGCTTGGCTGGACAAAAAAGAACGGGTCAATAGAGTAGTGCCGGAGTTGGCGGGAGAGGAGGGAGAGGTGATTGCGGAACCTGAGAGGATTGTACAGTGTTTCTCGGACTATTTCCGTATGGTTTATGCCTCAGTGTCGGACAGGCCGCCCGAGGACTCGCGTGACCTCCTGCGTGATATCGCGTTGCCCTGTCTCTCCGAGGTAGATAGGGACGATCTTGATGGTGACATAACGGTCGATGAGGTGGCGGGAGCTATTCGTGCGTTGAACTCGGGCAAGGCCTCGGGTCCGAACGGCTTGCCGGTCGACCTGTACAAGCTGTTTCCGGATAGGGTCGCCCCTCACCTGCGCGCCATGTTCGTGGAGGCGCGGGGGAGTGGGGCCCTCCCGTTGGATCAGCGACTGGCGACGATTGTGGTTATACACAAAGAGGGCAAACCCAGAGATAAGTGCGCCTCATATAGGCCTATCTCACTCCTGAACGCAGAGCCGAAGATTCTGGCTAAAATCCTGGCGGCCCGATTGATCAGGGTACTCGGTGACCTGGTCCACCCAGATCAATCCGGATTCATCCCGCACCGTAACACTGCATTAAATCTTCGGCGCCTTCATGGTGTAATCGCCAGGGCGGGCACGCTGCGTGAACCAGCTATTGTGGCGTCTCTTGATGCCACGATGGCCTTTGACACGGTGGAATGGGCATATTTGTGGGCTGTGTTGACCAAGTTCGGCTTTGGCCACGGTTTTGTGAGCTGGGTGAGGTTGCTGTATGAGGGACCCCTTGTGAGTGTGGTGGTAAATGGCCGGGCGTCGACTCCGTTTCAGCTCGCGAGGGGTACTCGGCAAGGTTGTCCCCTGTCGCCATTGTTGTTCGCCCTCGCCCTTGAGCCGCTGGCTGCGTGGATACGCTGGCACCCGGATATACGGGGACTTAGATGGTCGCCTGAACACGAGGACCGTATTTCGCTCTATGCTGATGATATCCTGTTATATCTTGCCTCACCCAAGAAATCTCTTATAGTGGTCTGTGACGTACTCACATCTTTCGGTAGGAACTCGGGTCTCGTTATCAACTGGAGTAAATCGTATTTATATGTTCTTAGTGGCGAGGTTCCACCGATCCCTCGAACTTGTTTGATCCAGGTCGCTCAGCAGGGCTTCGTGTATCTGGGTATCTTTATCTCCATGGACCCTGCTTTGCGATATGAGAGGAACCTGCTCCCCCCCCTAGCGCGCCTGAGGCGGGATGTGGAGGGCTGGCGGAGGCTGCCGCTCTCCCTCGTTGGGCGCGCGGCCCTGTTCAAAATGATGTCTCTGCCCCGGTTCCTCTACGCACTGCAGAATACTTTGGATTGGGTACCGGCCAACTACTTTCGGGAGGTCGAAAGCCTCCAACGAACGTTGCTGTGGGATGGGCGGCCGCGAATAGCTATTGCAAAGTTGACGCTTCCATGGTACGACGGGGGTATTGCGCTTCCAGACATCCGACGTTACTATTGGGACACCCAGCTGAGTGCGATTAACCATGGGTTTTATGGCCCTGCCCTCAGCCCTGGTTATGCCATGGACAGGTGGTTGCTGCGTGGTGGTAACTATTACAGGGCGTTGTACTCGCGGTCCCTGGACTCGTCCCTCACGGGGCCCACTGGTGTGGCGGTGCGTGTGTGGAAGATGGCAACCGACTCGCTGGGCTGGAAGGATAGGCTCACCCTCGCTACCCCGCTGTTTGAATCTGAGAGACTGGGTAGGCTCTGGCACACAAAAGGCTTTGACAAATGGGACTTGATCGGCATCTCCAGGGTCGGAGATGTGCTGATTAAGGGGAGGGTGAAGTCCTTTGAAGAGTTGCAGAAGGAGTATGAGCTGGGGCCATCCGAGTTTTTCCGCTATCTTCAGGTGCGTCACGCCCTCCGATCAGTCCTCATAGAGGGTGAGAAGGTGCCTGAGTCCTCTCCTTTGGAGGACCGGATCCTTGATGGCCATATGCCCGAGAGCACGATCTCGCTCATCTATAAGAAACTGATCAACGTCCGGGCGGATATGCTTCTGGGGCTGAGGGATCGGTGGACTAGGGATGGCCTCGAGTTGGATGACGAGGATTGGCAGTTTGCTGTATCCTCTCCCAAGGAGGTTGCGATCCCGTCGCGTCTGAGGCTGGTGCAGCTTAAAATACTGCATCGAGTGTATGTGACGGGGCCACGGCTGGTTCACATGGGATTCTCGGAGGACGGCCTATGTAGGAGGGGATGTGGTATGGTGGGTACTTTCCTGCATATCATTTGGGAATGTGGTGTCATTACGGAATTCTGGAGGAGAGTCCATGCAGTGATGGGGGAGGTGACGGGCATTGCTATGCAGCCGGAAGCGCGGTGTTGCCTCCTGAATGTCTGGGGGCCCACTGACCACGATGAGGCACAGACCCAATGGGTGACTCTGGGTAACATGGTCGCTAAGAGAGATATCGCGCGATTGTGGGGCTCCGCGGGGCCCCCCACGTTGACCGCGTGGAAAGAAAATATGGACTGGAGTATGCTCAGGGAGAAGACGGTATATTGCGCTAGAGGCCGCTCTCGGAAGTGGCACGCCATCTGGGGGCGGTGGAATCAATACAGGGGGGGAATATGTCTTGCCCCTGATTTGGATCCCCCTGAGGAACAGCTTTCCTCCTAACCTTCTTTCCAGCTCAGTATGGTTGATGGACTTTTTGTGCCTCTGCTGTCCCCCTTCTTCCTCTCTTTACAGTACTGTGATTGGTAGATGATTGGGGTCCTGCCTCCCCGGGGGGGCTATCACCATGGGCATTCAGTGTTCTTGCCTTGCTGGGGGTTGTTGTGTGTTTTGTGTTTATTTAAAAATGGAATCTTTGCACTCCTCCTTCGCTGTAATGTGGACGCGTCTTTGTTCCTCTTTATCGAAGCTGCCGAACCTCCGGGTTGTCGGCTGAATAGCTGTGTCCAGACTTTCGAAAATAAAGGTTTAAAAAAAAAAAAAAAAAAAAAAAGTGGGCAGGATCTATGGGGAAGAACATGTAAATATTTTCTGAATCTTGCTAAAACCATTTCCATGCTGTCTGTTAAGGATCAGCCATCCCTGGATCATTATTGTGGACATTGAGGTGCCTCTCACTGAAAGCAACGGGAATGTAGAGGGAGCAGGGTCGTACTAGGCTGCAGAGCAATCAGGTAGTGCCCGATGGGCTGATCTGAAATGTCAGTGTGTGGCCTGTTTCTATGGCTGTGAGTGAGCCAGTGCAAAACAGATGAGTGCCTGGGCTCTCGTCAGGAGGCCAATACAGTTTTCACCACACAATGCCCCTGCCATGCTGCCAATGATGGTAACAACACAATTACTAACCATCACACTCCTACAAATGAATGTGACATTTTGGACTATTCCAGGACCCCAAGCTAGATGAATAGCTTGGGAGGCAGAAGATAGTCACTTTTAATGTATAATGAATTCATAATTAACTGATGTTATGGTCATTTCTAAATCAGCCAGACAGCACCACCTTGTGGCACACTTTCACAAGCGCTGGTGTTATCAATTAAGTGCCGGTGCCGACCAGCCGAAACCTCCGGCTCAGATTAAACACTGGAGTGGGCCTGTTTTATGGTCTGGTGGCATGATTTTAACTTTTGATTTCCCTGATATTAAAACAAACATTGCCTGCAGGAAGATCAAATCCATGCAGTTTCCCATACCTTGCAAAACACATTTACAACATGTCATTACAAGTTTAAAACGGCCAGATTTGCAAACATGGGCCACTTTTATTTCACTAATGGGGACCACATTTATTTTGGTGTCCATGCCTATTTTCTGTCCCAGTCAAACCCTGAGGGGTAAGGGGTGGGTTCCTCTGTGCTGTGAAGCTGAAGGAGGGACAGATAGATAAAGAAGAGACAACAAGCCTTCTTGTTTGGTTGCCTGCTACCGAAAAGACGTGTACATGTGTGTAATTGGTTAATCAGCACATGTAAAGGTTGCTTGGGAACCAGTAGAGATTTTAATTGATAAAATCACTTGAAGCTTCATGGTAACAAAGATTTGTTATTTTTTAGAGGTAATAAAATGGTGTTAGCAGCCAGTTCTAGAGTGCACCCTTTTAGAGGACACACAAAATTATTTTTATACTATGAATAGTCTGGTTACATATTAAGAATAGAAATCTGCCATTTGTCTAGCCTATCAAATGATCACCCAAAATCGTATAGGCAAAAAAGGAGGGGTCCTAGCTGTTGTGTTCAGGCAAACACTACATATCACTAAAGTTGACAAAGTCTCCATAAAAAATTGTGAGGCCCTTTTTACCAGATGCAATCCTACACCTCCTGTAACTTCCTGCTCCTTTACAGACCTCCACCTAGCAATTCAACATTCCTAGACACGGTTTCAAACCTAATAGCACTACACTCCAACGTATGCGTTCTGCGTGACCTTAACATTTGGTTTGACAAACTAATATCCCCCATCCGAAAACAATCATCGCTGGCCTAGATGCACTGAACCTGCATGAGATAGTCCACAAAGCCACACACATCGATGGACACATCATATATGTCACTTTTACCAATACAGGCCTAATTATCTTTCAAACATATACTCCGGTCACATGTTCAGACCACTGTTTGCTTGCCTTCCAACATAAAACAACACTAAGCGATGCACCTAAAACCATCTTATGTGCATCGACCGTGGAACAAACCTGACTTGAAACACTTAGAAACACAACTAACATACAGTACAGATCTAGAAACAATAAATTCTGAGTAAAAAATATATGAGTGGCAACAGGAGCTTTTGATAGCCTGATACCACTTAAAACCACACAACAGAACAAAAGAAAACAAGCACCTTGGAAAAATACAGAGATAAAACAACAAATGAGAAAGCTACAACATGCCTGGCTCAAAACAAATGGCAATCAAGACAAATGTCACCTACAGAAAATAACAGATTATACAAGTCAGCTATCAAAAAAGCAAAGAAAACATACTATTCAGACAGAATTCAAACGGCTAAATGTGCAAATAAAGAATTCTATAAAATTCTCAATGAATTTCGTAAACCAGATTGTCTAGATGGAGCTCATCCCGTTACTCAAGATTTCACAGACAAACTGGCAAATGATTACATGGCCAAAGCATACATGTTGGACTCATACTTAAAACAAAGACAAAGCACCAGCACTGACCCTTTTACAATACACCAATCCAGAATACTGTAACCCAGCCGGCATAGAGGGGACTGCTCTAGACTGAATCACATCCTACCTTCGCAACAGAACTAATGTCATCCATACCCTACCTTTCTCGTCCACGCCATATTTCACAAAAGCAGGGGTCCCTCGAGGCTCTATCATCTTCCCTTTGCTTTTCAACATCTACATGAATTCATTACCGGCGCTGATCAATCAATTTCACCTCACGTGCTATAATGATGCAGATGACATGCAAATACTCCTTCAACTGGAATGCCGCAAAGACATTGGAAACTCTCCAATTTTCGTATGTCTCAGAACCATAGATCAATGGATGGTGTGGAGCCATCTCAAATTGAAAGCTTCCAAAACGGAAATACTCATGTGTGGCGATTGGAAACATTATGACCCGCTCGCCTCGTGGTCTGATGATCTGGGAGCGCCGCCTAAAGTATCGAAGGAAGTAAGAAAACTCGGAATGACCATGGACTCCAAGCTATCAATAAATTCCCAAATCAAGCTTTGTTACTATTAAAACTCTGTGACTAATCTTGCCCCATTTGGGATTTCCACACAAGGTCCAGGCTACCATCCCGCTTGTTCAGTCCAAACTCAATTACGCCAATAGCCTCTACCACAGATCACCTTTAACAACCATGAAAAGACTAGAACGGACTCAGAACTCGGTTGCCAGACTACTCTTACATAATAAATCCGCAAGACCACATCTCCCCTGCCTTGAAAGCCCTGCATTGGTTACTTGTTGCCCGAAAATCCACATTCAAGCTGCTTTGTATCACCCACAAAGCGATACATGGAACAGGACCGCTCTTCATCAGGAACAAATTCACCAAACTCATTCAACAAAGGAACCTCCTCTCTAGAGTCACACCTCACCTCAAAATCCCAACGTACAAGAAAAAAAACATGGGTGGCACATCCTTCTCTGTTTAAGAAGCCAAAATATGCGTCTCTTTACCCCTAACATAAGATCCACGGATAACCACCTATCTTCATAAAACTACTCAAGAGTTGGCTCTTCCCCCACATAACCACCATACGTAAACAGAAATATACAACATATCCCTCTGTATATGAGCATTTATTTGTACTATAGATATGTAACTATATATGTGTATTGCTTTGTATAAATGTGTAGAATAATTATGTTTATAAAACTATATATGTATAGATATTCATTAGTTCTGCTTAACACATGTACATATTACTGATAGTTACATTATTCTATGCTTTTAACATGTTTATAAGTGAGTGCATAAACAAGTAAATCTTTTATCATAACTATCTACAATTGCTTCACTATTGAATTACAAAAATATATATATATATATTAATAAATAATATGAATTTAAAGTACAACACTTGAAAGCCGGAGTTTATTTAATGCATCTTTAATCTACATATACTACCTCCCTTTATGCATCTAGATACCGTTCATGTACTTCTGGATCTATATATTTATTACTTTTCTTCGAATTCAGCAAATCCAATGCACTACCCTATTTCTCACACTGTACCGCTCTCAATGTATCCTCTACCTCAACTCTCTGACTCATCTGAAACCTCTTTCCACTAACCTCGGGCGGAGAACTCCGCTCCGCCAGCGGAGTTTATGGAGTTTTGCCTACTCTGCGCTCCATTTGAGAACGCGGAGTTCAGGCAAACCTCTGACTCCACAGAGGAGCAGAATTAGCTGGCCCCTCCACCCAGACCACAGCGAGGAGGAGGCATCCCAGAGACGCCACAGCAGGTAAGTGCCTTTTTTTTGTTATAATTAAATTAGCGAGGGTGGAGGGGAGCGAAGAGGAGCAGAGTTTTTTTCCAACTCCGTGGAACTCCGCCCGGGATTACTTTCTACTACTCTTTCCAATGCACTACCCTATTGGTCACCCTATACCTCTATCAATATATCCTATACCTTTCATTCATCCCAAACCCCATACCGCTACTATGATCCCCCAAAATAACCCTTTGTAGACTCTTCCCTACTTTACCCCTCTTGCATCATCTCATACCTCTTTTACTATTCCGATCCCCAAAAGTAAGCCTTTCTAAACCCTTCCCTTCCACTTCCCTATTACTCATCATAAGTCTCCTCCTACTGCTATGAGCCCTAAAACAAACACAAAAAAGATTTCTATATCCTTCCCTCTTCTATCCTTCCACTACCCTTTTCAATCCAAATAACAGACTCACATGTCCACCACTCAAATTAATTTCCTATTTCACTATACTAATTCACCACTAATCCTTTATGGGTCCTGGAGTAGCGTGCTACTTGCCGACAAAGCAATTCAACACCCCCATCAAGGGTAGTAAGCGCTATATAAATGCATTTACAATACAATATAGATTAAAAGCACTATTTTATCTTAAACACCAAATATTACTGCACATATTTTGGCTATCTTTTCTTTTAATATGTGTAATACAATGTTAAAATAATCCATATTCGCAGTGCTTCCTGTCACAGGCTGGGACATCATAACACTATAAATACTGAAGTCATTATTCCTCACTGCACCAACCAGGATTCAGTTCTATGACTCTCTTGTCACATACACAGACATCTGCAGTGATCGCATTAGCCAGCTGAGCTTTCATAACATAAAAGAGTGAATTTCCCATTTATGAGTTTAACTTGCATGTATTTGCATTTAAGATGTGTGTGTTATTTTATAGACAGCTACCTGAAGAGCAAAGACCTCTAAAATAGCTACATTATATTGTTAGTTTCAGCCACGCCGTGGACCCTACCCCCACACCCAGTGGCTCTGATCCTTTCCCTTCAGGATCAGAGTTCTCATACCTTTTTTTCTGCACTTCAACCCCAGGGCTGGAAAGTCTGGCTACTCTTATGCTCCAGTAATGGGAGGGATTGTGCTTGACTATATTTATTTAATAAAAGGCATGCACACTGGTCATTTTGTAACCGAAACCTTTGTGGACTGTTTTGATTTGATATGGCACTGTTTTACTCAAAAAATAAAAGTGCATTTTTTACTCCAATAATAGAAAGCAGTGTGCAGTATTTCATTCAAAAATTAAAAGCCACGTGCACTGTTTCATAGTATTGGAAAGTAACTGTTCACTGGTTTGCTCTTGAAATGGATTCCACTGTTTATACAGTAGTGAAAAGAAAATAATTGTGCAACACAGAGGCGGTGGCTGCCTCTCTCTCTGGGAAAAGTTTCAAAATATTTTCAATTGGTATCATTTCTTTGATATCAGACCTCCCACTTTGAAAACCTAGAGTTTGTCCCTGAATCTTGTACCACTCCTAAACCTGTAATACACTTTGCAGTTGTAAGTGCAGTCCAGACAAATGCTCTTAATTTGAGCTGGAGCTTTCCGGTGCTCGGCACCGGCACCTAATTGTCTACACCACACTTAAGGCAGTCTGCCACAAGGTGGCGCTGCTCATGTTACTTAGAGAGGAGCAGTATAACAGCTGTTTAGGAAAACAATATACATAACACAATTACTAATCCCTGCCTCCCCAGCCATTCCTTTAGCTTTGGGGACCTGGAATAATCTTTACTGTCGCATTTACATGCGAGAGAGATGGTTAATAGTTGTTTTGGCAGCGATGACAGGGCGATGGGTGGTGCATGCTGCAGTGGCCACCTGGTCAGAGCCCTGGCACTTAATATTTTATAAATTAAGCACTGACTGTTCCCTGCATAAGATAAAGCTGCTGAAAGCCGTGCAGAGAGCAGATGGTTCCAGGACCAGCAGGGTATCCCCTGGGTAGCACACCACTGTGAAGTGTGACATGAAAAGAGGCCCTACTGAACTCCCCCTCACTGCAAACAGGTCGAGTACTGCTACCTGAACAGCACTTTGAAGACAGATCAAAAGCCCTGAGAGAAGGGGAACATTCAAATGAGCAATTCTTCAGGGTAATGCCCCCCCTCATGAGACTGGTCAGCAGGGTCAGCAAGTGTCCAATCAACCCGCAGAGAATGTGGGATGCCAACTGATATCTACTGGGTCCCATCCCACTGTGGCTCTGTGGGTCTGATTTTGTTTCGGTGTTGGCCCTGATCAATACTCACAAGACTGTGCCTTTCTGGATGAGGAGCATCAATACTGCTGCCAGTCCTCGCTCCTAGGATGAAGTGTGACGCAGTGCACCATCACCCTGTGCTGTGGCATTCTGTATTGTTGGCCATGTCCAACCCGCTGCTTGGCTAGTAATGACCCATGAAGCTGGGAGACAAAGATGATCACCTCTTGCAAGAGTCACAGGTTGAAGCCACCATTGAGGGTGACAGCAGCTCTCCAAAACGAATGAGGGTTTTGTAACATGAAGATGGTAGTCCCATGACAGGCAAACATCCATTGCTAGGGATCCCAGATTAATGCATGGTATCACAAACATGCATGCTTCTCATGGAGTAGAGACAAAAGAAAGAACTTCAGTTGAGGAATCATGTCAATTAAGTGGTCGTATCATACTCTGCTGCGCTCAACCAGTTTTTCAGTGCCAAAAGTTTGATCCTTGAAAGTAGATTCAATAAGCAAACACTGAATTTGTTGACTGTCGATAGCAGAACTAACGCCATGCCCACATTCATCTTGAAGCAAGTTCCATCATACACCTGAGTCTTGGAAGACTGGAGGTGTGCCCTTGGAAGTCTGTGAGCCGCTACTGTATAGTATAGTATGTAGGTGGCAATTGACACACACAAGACCACCCAGTTGCATGGCACAGCCACGCTTTCCTTTCCCACGCATTCCTTAACCCTGCAGGTGGAACAACTAATGCGCATGAACAACGCATTCTATTTACAATGCAAGTCGTTACAGCGACTTGCCCAATGGGTGCAGGACTTTGGAATAGTATAATTTACTATTCCAACTCCAGTCCCCACCACAGAAGGGAAAGTCCAATGCCCCTTAACCTAACGCATGTTGTGGTAACGACTTGATTTGTAAATGAAATGCGTAGTTCAGACGCATGTGTTGTTCGCCCATGTTGCAAAGGCAACAAGTGCGTTGTATGAGGGTCGTGGTATTTGCTGTTTCCCCCAAAACTCGGTCAACCTCTAACCCCATCCCACCCCTGCCACAGGACGTACTCTGCACCCAATCTCGCCTATATCTTGCTATTTCTCTCAGTTTTGCTGCACAGGGGCGTAACAAAGCCCCCCCCAGACTCACGTGCGGGTGGGCCCCCAGGCGTATCCACAGGGGCGTAACAAAGACCCCCGAGCTCCAGGGGCCCCCTAAGCGCACTCACTGTACACTTGACATCTGATATGTTCACGTTTAAATACGTGAATCGAAACCCCAACTATACAAAAAAGTATTGTGCTTGATTTAATAGACTAACGTTCCTTATAATAATCTTTAGTGTCACCCAGGGCTCCCCCCCTTTAGTGTTACTCGGGGGTTCCTGCCCCCCCTTTGGAGCGTGCTGCTCCAGTAAGCTTGTGGCTTGCAGCAGTCTGCTGGCAGCCACACCCAACTGCTTGATAGAATCTGTCAATATTGCGCTTTTCAATCCCCGTGCGCGGCCTCTATCAGCCTGACGTCATTGCTGGGGACGTCATATCCTGCAGTTGGAGCGCAGCCCGCGCGGGGAATTTGTCTGGCTGCCTGGTTAGTTTGAGGCAGTGCTGCGGAGAAATAATGATGGCGCAGGCCGCGGCGCTCAAAGCGCTGTCTGCTGCAGGCCGCTGGGGTGCTCCATCCTGTACTGATACTGTGGATCTGCTGCGGTGTTGAAGGTAAGATGCTGCCATACTGGGCAGAGTATGGGCGGGAGTACTGCACACATGTCCGGGGATCTTCAAACATAAACCGAGACACATCTGTGTGACGGTGTGTGAAGACAGAGCCGGAGATTGGGCAGAGTCCACGTTTTACTGTAGAAGACAGGGACATGGGAGAAGATGAATCCAGTGCGGGTCTCGTTTCTCGTGGTCTTCGTTCTTTAGTTTAAAAAAAGCTGACTTCACTCAGTCCAAACAGGGAGCGCTCTTCTGTTCTGATCCTCGCCCTGTCAGAATTAAATCAAACGATCCAGGGCCTAAAGTAGGAAGCAAATTTTATTCATCGGTGAAAACATATTTATTAATATTTATAAGAAACGTCGTGTAGCTGCCTTTCCCTCTTTGCTGCTTTGGATTAAAGTCTGATGTTAAAAAAAAAACTGGCTGCCAAAATAAGTGATGGTGCCACGCCTGTACCGCTGGTACAAATTAAGGACCGGTTATCAGGAAATGCACAATCTCTTTCCGATAAATCACTGGTGTGACGGGCCGCCATTGTTTTTTATTCGCTTGACGTCACACCGCTAGACGCCAACATAATGACCTCCTCCTGTGTCTTTGCTGGCTTTTCTTGGGTCTGGCAGAGTCAAGGAAAAGGAGGCATAGTGAATTAAGGTATTTTCAAGAAAATGGTAACTAAGGCAAGTAGTGCAGGAACAGAAACCACATAAAAAGTTCGGATTGAGATTCAGAGGCCCTCAAGCTGACCCAAAGCCAGATCTCTGTCTCGAGGCTTGAGAGGCACCTTTCCTTTCACAGTTGTATTTAAAGTGCACTGCACATTGCTGCTACTTCTGAGTGCTTCATACAAGGTGGTGTGGAAGACAGAACCCGGGGGAAGAGGGAGTATAATAGAGTTTGGATGGGAAGGGAGCGACCCAAAGATCAAGGCAAATAGGAAACACTAACAATGGAGAGGCTGGTACAATGGCAAGTAACATAGTAAACATACTGGAAAAGCAGATGACATACATATATATGTAACAAACTGCTGTGATGCTTTGCCTACACGACGTTCGCAATGGCACTTACTGCAGTAGGCACTTTGTTGAAACACAGTGAGGGCAATTATGGTGTCTGGGCGCTTTGGTGCCACCGAAGGGTGGAGAGGGTAAAGTAGTAGCCTTCGCGGGGTGCAGATGCAGCAATTAAGGCATACTACACTGCAAGGACCAGAGGGGCTTACAGTTCCACAATTTAGCACAAAGGCAACCTGCATTATCGGCAATTTTGCAGCAAGTCTCCTGCCTCAGTCACTTTCAGCAGCTACACTTCCTCTATGTCTTGCACAGTGAGGGGTGTGGCCCTAAAAGTACCAAGGCCGCCCCTCAAAACCCCAGAGAATGCCTGCCTCCAGCACTCACAGCAACCTCCCCTGTTTCGTTAAGTGTCAGGGTTCTTGCAGGAGGAGCACTCACACTAACTTGCAGCATGAGTACTTGACTGTGCTTGCAAGAGTGGGCAAAAGGCGCTGCTCCAGGCACTTACACAACTTGTAGCGCAAGATGCCCTACCAGTCAGTACATCACAGCACACTTCATCGGGAAGCTTGGGGCAACCTGCACTTGCAGCGGTGGCACTTAGAGCAGTTTTCACCGCTGCATTTACAGTACTTGTGTCAGCCTTGCACCTGTTGCATCAGGTGCCTCATATGGCGTGTGGGCACCTGCAGCTGCCCTCTTACAGGTTAGTATGTGGGTTCCAGTCTTTGGCCTGTAATCTCTTAAACCTCTACCGATTGGCTCTTTCTTGCTGCTAAAGCGTTTTTGCACATATATTTGCACGGCGGTATCAGCGCACAGCACCGCTTTTAATTACATGTTTAGTTTAATTTTTAACTGTGTTTTAATTGGACTTAATGTATTTTACCTGCATTTTCTTGGCCTGATCTCACGCACTTCTTCCTGTTTGCAGCGCTCGACCCTGGCGGAACCCGGAAGTTAGGCGGGTCCGCACTGCACCTTGGGTTGACGCGCTAGCTTTTCGCCTTCTGATGCTCATAAAAGGCGCGCTGGTGCGTCCGCGCAGCGGTTAGTATGTGGGTTCCAGTCTTTGGCCTGTAATCTCTTAAACCTCTACCGATTGGCTCTTTCTTGCTGCTAAAGTGTTTTTGCACATATATTTGCACGGCGGTGTCGGGGCACGGCACCACTTTTAATTGTGTGTTTAGGTTATTTTTTAACTGTGTTTTAATTGGACTTAATGTATAATACCTGCATTTTCTTGGCCTGATCTCGCACACTTCTTCCTGTTTGCAGCACTCGACCCTGGCGGTACCCGGAAGTTAGGCGGGTCCGCACTGCACCTTGAGTTGACGCGCTAGCTTTTCGCCTTCTGATGCTCATAAAAGGCGCGCTGGGGCGTCCGTGCAGCAGTTAGTATGTGGGTTCCAGTCTTTGGCTTGTAATCTCTTAAACCTCTACCGATTGGCTCTTTTTTGCTGCTAAAGCGTTTTTGCACATATATTTGCACGGTGATATCAGGGCACAGCACCGCTTTTAATTACATGTTTAGTTTAATTTTTAACTGTGTTTTAATTGGACTTAATGTATTTTACTTGCAAGAGTCACAGGTTGAAGCCACCATTGAGGGTGACAGCAGCTCTCCAAAACGAATGAGGGTTTTGTAACATGAAGATGGTAGTCCCATGACAGGCAAACATCCATTGCTAGGGATCCCAGATTAATGCATGGTATCACAAACATGCATGCTTCTCATGGAGTAGAGACGAAAGAAAGAACTTCAGTTTAAGAATCATGTCAATTAAGTGGTCGTATCATACTCTGCTGCGCTCAACCAGTTTTTCAGTGCCAAAAGTTTGATCCTTGAAAGTAGATTCAATAAGCAAACACTGAATTTGTTGACTGTCGATAGCAGAACTAACGCCATGCCCACATTAATCTTGAAGCAAGTTCCATCATACACCTGAGTCTTGGAAGACTGGAGGTGTGCCCTTGAAAGTCTGTTAGCCGCTACTGTATAGTATAGTATGTAGGTGGCAATTGACACACACAAGACCACCCAGTTGCATGGCACAGCCACGCTTTCCTTTCCCACGCATTCCTTAACCCTGCGGGTGGAACAACTAATGCGCATGAACAACGCATTCTATTTACAACGCAAGTCGTTACAGCGACTTGCCCAATGGGTGCAGGACTTTGGAATAGTATAATTTACTATTCCAACTCCAGTCCCCACCACAGAAGGGAAAGTCCAATGCCCCTTAACCTAACGCATGTTGTGGTAACGACTTGATTTGTAAATGAAATGCGTAGTTCAGACGCATGTGTTGTTCGCCCATGTTGCAAAGGCAACAAGTGCGTTGTATGAGGGTCGTGGTATTTGCTGTTTCCCCCAAAACTCGGTCAATCTCTAACCCCATCCCACCCCTGCCACAGGACGTACTCTGCACCCAATCTCGCCTATATCTTGCTATTTCTCTCAGTTTTTCTGCACAGGGGCGTAACAAAGCCCCCCCAGACTCACGTGCGGGTGGGCCCCCAGGCGTATCCACAGGGGCGTAACAAAGGCCCCCAAGCTCCAGGGGCCCCCTAAGCGCACTCACTGTACACTTGACATCTGATATGTTCACGTTTAAATACGTGAATCGAAACCCCAACTATACAAAAAAGTATTGTGCTTGATTTAATAGACTAACGTTCCTTATAATAATCTTTAGTGTCACCCAGGGCTCCCCCCCTTTAGTGTTACTCGGGGGTTCCTGCCCCCCCTTTGGAGCGTGCTGCTCCAGTAAGCTTGTGGCTTGCAGCAGTCTGCTGGCAGCCTCACCCAACTGCTTGATAGAATCTGTCAATATTGCGCTTTTCAATCCCCGTGCGCGGCCTCTATCAGCCTGACGTCATTGCTGGGGACGTCATATCCTGCAGTTGGAGCGCAGCCCGCGCGGGGAATTTGTCTGGCTGCCTGGTTAGTTTGAGGCAGTGCTGCGGAGAAATAATGATGGCGCAGGCCGCGGCGCTCAAAGCGCTGTCTGCTGCAGGCCGCTGGGGTGCTCCATCCTGTACTGATACTGTGGATCTGCTGCGGTGTTGAAGGTAAGATGCTGCCATACTGGGCAGAGTATGGGCGGGAGTACTGCACACATGTCCGGGGATCTTCAAACATAAACCGAGACACATCTGTGTGATGGTGTGTGAAGACAGAGCCGGAGATTGGGCAGAGTCCACGTTTTACTGTAGAAGACAGGGACATGGGAGAAGATGAATCCAGTGCGGGTCTCGTTTCTCGTGGTCTTCGTTCTTTAGTTTAAAAAAAGCTGACTTCACTCAGTCCAAACAGGGAGCGCTCTTCTGTTCTGATCCTCGCCCTGTCAGAATTAAATCAAACGATCCAGGGCCTAAAGTAGGAAGCAAATTTTATTAATCGGTGAAAACATATTTATTATTATTTATAAGAAACGTCGTGGTGCTACCTTTCTCTCTTTGCTGCTTTGGATTAAAGTCTGATGTTAAAAAAAAAACTGGCTGCCAAAATAAGTGATGGTGCCACGCCTGTAACCGCTGGTACAAATTAAGGACCGGTTATCAGGAAATGCACAATCTCTTTCCGATAAATCACTGGTGTGACGGGCCGCCATTGTTTTTTATTCGCTTGACGTCACACCGCTAGACGCCAACATAATGACCTCCTCCTGTGTCTTTGCTGGCTTTTCTTGGGTCTGGCAGAGTCAAGGAAAAGGAGGCATAGTGAATTAAGGTATTTTCAAGAAAATGGTAACTAAGGCAAGTAGTGCAGGAACAGAAACCACATAAAAAGTTCGGATTGAGATTCAGAGGCCCTCAAGCTGACCCAAAGCCAGATCTCTGTCTCGAGGCTTGAGAGGCACCTTTCCTTTCACAGTTGTATTTAAAGTGCACTGCACATTGCTGCTACTTCTGAGTGCTTCATACAAGGTGGTGTGGAAGACAGAACCCGGGGGAGGAGGGAGTATTATAGAGTTTGGATGGGAAGGGAGCGACCCAAAGATCAAGGCAAATAGGAAACACTAACAATGGAGAGGCTGGTACAATGGCAAGTAACATAGTAAACATACTGGAAAAGCAGATGACATACATATATATGTAACAAACTGCTGTGATGCTTTGCCTACACCACGTTCACAATGGCACTTACTGCAGTAGGCACTTTGTTGAAACACAGTGAGGGCAATTATGGTGTCTGGGCGCTTTGGTGCCACCGAAGGGTGGAGAGGGTAAAGTAGTAGCCTTCGCGGGGTGCAGATGCAGCAATTAAGGCATACTACACTGCAAGGACCAGAGGGGCTTACAGTTCCACAATTTAGCACAAAGGCAACCTGCATTATCGGCAATTTTGCAGCAAGTCTCCTGCCTCAGTCACTTTCAGCAGCTACACTTCCTCTATGTCTTGCACAGTGAGGGGTGTGGCCCTAAAAGTACCAAGGCCGCCCCTCAAAACCCCAGAGAATGCCTGCCTCCAGCACCCACAGCAACCTTCCCTGTTTCGTTAAGTGTCAGGGTTCTTGCAGGAGGAGCACTCACACTAACTTGCAGCATGAGTACTTGACTGTGCTTGCAAGAGTGGGCAAAAGGCGCTGCTCCAGGCACTTACACAACTTGTAGCGCAAGATGCCCTACCAGTCAGTACTTCACAGCACACTTCATCGGGAAGCTTGGGGCAACCTGCACTTGCAGCGGTGGCACTTAGAGCAGTTTTCACCGCTGCATTTACAGTACTTGTGTCAGCCTTGCACCTGTTGCATCAGGTGCCTCATATGGCGTGTGGGCACCTGCAGCTGCCCTCTTACAGGTTAGTATGTGGGTTCCAGTCTTTGGCCTGTAATCTCTTAAACATCTACCGATTTGCTCTTTCTTGCTGCTAAAGCGTGTTTGCACATATATTTGCACGGCGGTATCAGCGCACAGCACCACTTTTAATTACATGTTTAGTTTAATTTTTAACTGTGTTTTAATTGGACTTAATGTATTTTGCCTGCATTTTCTTGGCCTGATCTCACGCACTTCTTCCTGTTTGCAGCGCTCGACCCTGGCGGAACCCGGAAGTTAGGTGGGTCCGCACTGCACCTTGGGTTGACGCGCTAGCTTTTCTCCTTCTGATGCTCATAAAAGGCGCGCTGGTGCGTCCGCGCAGCGGTTAGTATGTGGGTTCCAGTCTTTGGCCTGTAATCTCTTAAACCTCTACCGATTGGCTCTTTCTTGCTGCTAAAGTGTTTTTGCACATATATTTGCACGGCGGTGTCGGGGCACAGCACCACTTTTAATTGTGTGTTTAGTTTATTTTTTAACTGTGTTTTAATTGGACTTAATGTATAATACCTGCATTTTCTTGGCCTGATCTCGCACACTTCTTCCTGTTTGCAGCACTCGACCCTGGCGGTACCCGGAAGTTAGGCGGGTCCGCACTGCACCATGGGTTGACGCGCTAGCTTTTCGCCTTCTGATGCTCATAAAAGGCGCGCTGGGGCGTCCGTGCAGCAGTTAGTATGTGGGTTCCAGTCTTTGGCTTGTAATCTCTTAAACCTCTACCGATTGGCTCTTTCTTGCTGCTAAAGCGTTTTTGCACATATATTTGCACGGTGATATCAGGGCACAGCACCGCTGTTAATTACATGTTTAGTTTAATTTTTAACTGTGTTTTAATTGGACTTAATGTATTTTACTTGCATTTTCTTGGCCTGATCTCGCGTACTTCTTCTTGTTTGCAGTGCACGACCCTGGCGGTACCCGGAAGTTAGGCGGGCCCGCACTGCACCTTGGGTTGACGCGCTAGCTTTTCGCCTTCTGATGATCATAAAAGGCGTGCTGGGGCGTCCGTGCAGCAGTTAGTATGTGGGTTCCAGTCTTTGGCCTGTAATCTCTTAAACCTCTACCGATTGGCTCTTTCTTGCTGCTAAAGCGTTTTTGCACATATATTTGCACGGCGGTATCAGGGCACAGCACCGCTTTTAATTACATGTTTAGTTTAATTTTTAACTGTGTTTTAATTGGACTTAATGTATTTTACCTGCATTTCCTTGGCCTGATCTCGCGCACTTCTTCCTGTTTGCAGCGCTCGACCCTGGCGGTACCCGGAAGTTAGGCGGGTCCGCACTGCACCTTGGGTTGACGTGCTAGCTTTTTGCCTTCTGATGCTCATAAAAGGTGCGCTGGGGCGTACGCACAGCGGGTGCGCGCGCAGCGGGCCCGCCAAAGGCAAGCCCGTCTGCGCCCGGAGTGCGACCAGCGCCAGGACCCCTCGCCCTTTTAAGGTAATCACCTACAGCAGACAACAATTGGTGGATCTAGACAGGACTTCATGTAAAACTCATGAGCTGGTCCTGTCCGGCAGACACTTAGACGGGCTGGGCTGCACTAAGTGCGCCTATCAGATCAGACAGGACAGAAAGGGGGGCTCCAACCCAGTTAGTACCCAGAGCATCACGGGGGTAGATACTTCTCAAGATGGGGTGGGTGTAACATTCTTAGATGACTCTCCCAGGCATAATCCCCTTGTAGACAGTAAGACGGGCCAGGTTCATACTTTACGTTGTATCCTCCTTAATGTTCGATCCGTAAATAAAAACAAATATCAGATCCCTGACCTGATTGACAATACTCTACCTGATTTAATCTTTTTGACTGAGACTTGGACCGATAGTACTTCTGTTCCAGACTGGAACATAGCTTAGCCTAACGGCTATGTGGTTACTGCACAAGATAGAGTGGGAAAGAAGGGCGGAGGGATAGCGAATATTCATCAAGACCATTTAAAATTACGAGTAGAAACTAATTTAGATTTACTGGCAGAAGCATTTTATTTTAACATCTATTTAGGTAATCTTTTTAAGTTTCAGGGTCTTCTGATTCATCGCCCACCCGGGTCCAAGACCTCTTTTCCACAAGCCCTAATGAACCACCTAGAATCCCGCATGGATCCCCATCCCTTCATTCTTCTCGGCTATTTTAACTATTACCTGGAGCTTATCAACCACCCAGACTCTACTAAGCTGCTTGATAACTTGGCATCCTTGGGCTTTAGTCAAGTAGTTAATGGGCCCACCCATCAAGCTGGCCATACTTTAGATGGCATTTTTGCCAACAACATTTTGCTGGAGTTGGCCAGAATTACTGCTCTTCCCTGGTCTGATCATAAAGCAATTCATTTTACTATTAAGTCAGGCTCACCAACACCTTTACTCCGTCCAAAACCAGCAAAGGTAAAGATCAGACAATGGTCTAAGGTTCATGCTGATAGTCTAGTCAACGCACTTGGCCATTCCCATCCTCCACTCAGTAAGGACAACTCGGAGGCTGTTCATGTCTTTAACAAGTGGTTGGCGGCAGCAGCTGATGTAGTAGCCCCTGAAAAGTGGCTAGCTGTCAGGAGATCCAAGCCATCCGCCCCCTGGTATAGTCTGGAACTCAAAGCCCTAAAGATAGCTTGCAGAAAGGCTGAGCGCCTCTGGAGGGTGGACTATAGTTCCGAGAATAAAATTAGGTACAATTATGCCCTTTCACAGTACAGGAATGCAATCATTGTCTCAAAAAGTTTATTCTATGCAACTAGGATTCGGGAAGCAGGGCACTCGACTAAAGAGCTTTTCAAAACAATAACTGTACTTTCTAAACCATCTCAGGCTAATATATTTCAGCCCGATCAAGCGATGTGTGATAAATTAGCCTCCTTCTTTCAGGAAAAGATCCAACTAATCTACAAAGAGCTTTCGAATACTCACCTTAGACCAGAGAAGCAAGGGCAACCATTGATTAATAGAGTTACGACTCATCCTAGTCTGAGGAAGTTTCCATTGATAACGAGGGAAGAAACCTGTAAACTTATTACTCTAACTAAATCAGGTTCCCCAAATGACCCCTGCCCCCCCTCGATCCTGCACCTGGCTGCTGACAGAATTGCAGGCGAATTAACTCCTTTAATCAATCAAGTGTTGGGGTCTGGTAGCTATCCTTCCAGTTGGAAGGCAGCTACGATCAGGCCATTACTGAAGAAGCCCACACTAGATCCCTATGTACCTAAGAACTACCGCCCTATCGCTGCACTACCTTTTGCAGCTAAAATCTTAGAGAAAGCAGTTAACAGCTCATTGACGGACTACTTAGATTCCCACAATCTGTTAGACTCCACCCAGCATGGTTTTCGTGCACAACACTCAACGGAATCAGCTCTGCTCATGGCAGCAGAAGAGATCCGTAGCATAGTCGAAAAAGGGGCAGGGCGATTCTCGTCCTGTTAGATCTGTCAGCTGCCTTCGACACCGTGAATCACACTGTGTTGATACAGAGACTGCAGGAGGTCGGAATTGAGGACCCAGCGCTGTCCCTTCTTTCATCATTTTTGGAAGGAAGGGAGCAAAGCTTGTACTGGGATGGCCTTCAGTCCGACAGTTTCCATCTCCCCTGTGGGGTTCCACAAGGCTCAGCGCTGTCACCCACACTGTTTAACATCTACGGGTACCGTGAGCACGAGTGGAGGTGTCGTAAAGAAGACCGCGGGGGTACGGCACTGGCTCAAGACAGTTTATGGCTTCGCAACGGACAGGGACGACTTTCGCAGGAGCTGATATAAGTACCTGATCTGGACCAGGAATTTCAACCACATATAGAAAGATGCCATGAGAGATCGGGGAAGCGCGCTGAAGTGAGCCTGCACACCGTGAGGGGAACAGTTGTCCGTGGAGAGTGCTTTCTGTTTTCTCTGCCTCGCCTCACCAGCATTTCCTAAGCCGTGAGGGGAACGGCTGTAGTCCGGCTAAAACTACATCACCCAGAGGACTTTGCGCAGCCAGCGCATTTGTCACAGCTGAGGGGGAGGAGGCCCTTAAAAGATCGAGGCGCCTCCCGCAGCGCGGGAAGCACGCTGAAGTGAGCCTGCACACCGTGAGGGGAACGGTTGTCCGTGGAGAGTGTTTTCTGTTTTCTCTGCCTCGCCTCACCAGCATTTCCTAAGCCGTGAGGGGAAAGGCTCTAGTCCGGCTAAAACTACATCACCCAGAGGGCTTTGCGCACCCAGCGCATTTGTCACAGCTGAGGGGGAGGAGGCCCTTAAAAGATCGAGGTGCCTCCCGCAGTGCGGGACGCGCGCGGGCAGCGCCTGGGCGAAGCCCGGGCAAAGGGCGGGCCCTCTGTGGCCCTCAGAGGCCTGAAAAGACTGGGCTGGGCCCGAGACCCTGGTTCTGTGAACTGATTTCTCTTATTTAAAGTAACAAGTGAGACTTTAATTCTTTTTAATTATTTGTGTATAGTCGCATTGCAATTCCAACACGTATTGTTACTATTTAGGATGTCTAAGGCTAAAAATGATAAAACTGCAAATGGCCATAGTACTATTGACAATTACATGGTAAAAAAAGTCACTCTGATTAACAGTGAACGCAGGGCATCTCTAGGGAAAGGGCCCCCTGCAACAGCACTGGTTGAGACGCTGCCTCTGACAGCGATGGTCGCTGAGGGAGAGGCCAGTGTCAATGGTGCTGCTGGAGAAAACCCGGTCACGCCGATTGTGGTAAGGGCTGAGGTCCATATAGATCAACAAGATATATCCAATGAGGATTTGGAAGAAGTTCCGCCAGCTATAAGGCCGGTACGCAATTGTAGGCGAACACAGATAAAAGGGGGTGGGAAACAGAAGAAAAAATCTACTGTTGTAGACTTTGCTGATGTTAATGTCCCACTTAATAATCCCTTTGTGTTTACTGGAAACAAGGTGAATAACTTTAATGCTGATATTGCACAACTGGTTGCCCTTATAAAAAATCTTGAGTCTAAATTAGAATCTAAGGTAGAGGAGGCTATCAGACCTTTAACCATTAAGATAGACACTCTAACAGCTGAGGTGTCCAGGCTTGGCAGCCTGGTATCTTCGTACCAGGCTGCAGTTACTGGATTAAGGGATAAACCTGGGGAAGGCAGACAGGCAGGGTTGGTGTGGGGAATAACTCAGTCAAATCCCATCAATGTGATGGCAGTACCTACCACCGCGAGTATGGCACCTACATTAGCAACCACACCAGCCACTCAAGTAACAATGGATCCACAGATTCAATCTGACCCTGTATTAAGACAGGGAACAGATAGTAGGTCGCACAGAAGTAAAGGTTATCTTAACCTACCGCCTGACTGTGCGCCATTTGTGGTAGTCCTAACTAATGTCCCACCCTGCGGTACCAATCCTGCCTCACCCTATGACGAGTCTCATGCCTCACTTAAGAACAAAACAATGTCATGGCTTAACAAAAACTGTAAGAACAGTTCTGGGTTTGACTTAATGGCAGCAAGGCCAAGTCGATTAGTAAGTACCAAGTTGAGTGCCAATGCTGCACAAGGCTTTTGCCTACTCTTATTTTGACTGTGTGTTGAGTTAAACAATCACATAGTAGACTACTTTTTCGGTCAGATTTAATCAAAGAGGTAACTCAATTACATCATATTTTTCCTTTTACATTTTTCAACAACTCATGATCTCTTCATAAAAAAACCGCACCGTGTTTTGAACAATACCTTTGTGACACAATATAAATACAAATTTTTAAGATTTCGACACCCTCCAAAATACAATTTTAAACAAAAAAGACATTCAACTCTTCAACATTCATACCCATACACACCCATTCATATTCTTCAATAAATATACAAAACTAAGTGAACACTGTGTCAAATGACACGTGAAGGCCATCCAGAAAGGTTATTTATACTTTCGTTGCCTATACTCTTTCTTTTCTTGAAAAAAGGTTTTTAAGATGATCGATTGGCCTTTGCTCGTAAGGTCTACGCGTTTCGGAACCCGTATCTTGCTGGGAACCTCATCAGGACCACTGTACTGAAATAGATGAACAGAAAATTGTTTACCCAATGTCCTATCTCTTAAAAACTGAGGTGGTTGCGCTATATTTAAAGTTCTCACCTGCAACTTCGATGCAGTCAATGCCTCACAGGGGATGTGTTTAGCCGTCTACCTCGATCTGTTGAGCCCGAATTTTTTCTGTCGAACCAAATAATACACAAGATGCAATCAAATCTGGCCTACCTTAACATACAACAACAGATAAAACTCTCTCTACGTCAGAAGTCAGTCTGTCTAATAGTATGGCGCTTACTTGAAGTGTGCGTCAAGGTGCAAAATCTCTGGGGTCTTGGTTAGTTCTTTCCGACTCCTCGGTGTGACTGGTAGTCTTGACACCGGCCGTTTGTTTAAAAAAATGGCTCCAAAGTTTGCCGGTTGTATTCGTAACACTGTGTGTCAAAAAGAAAGCGGAACTCATAAACATAGTTTCTTGGTTGTTGTTTGTATATGCAGCAATGCTGGTGGTTCGAATCTCACCTTAATGGAACGAATTTCCCGCGTCTCGTTGGGGTTCTATGACTTCGCTGCTCTGCTCGGTTTCCGTTCTCGTAAAGGAGTATTCTTGAATGATTGGCGCGTTACGTGAAGACGTAACGTCAGTCTGAGTGCTTCTGGGAAATGTAGTTCTTAAGAGCTAGTGGCCTCTTTTTTGAACAACAAAACTTTGTTTTGTCCGACAAAAGGGGACGGTGATATTTTATATGGATCGCTGAAGAATTCTTTATTGTAAATTACAAATTACCAATCGGATTCCACTTGTTATGTCAGGTCAATTTTTGAGTTTTGAAAAGATTGAAGTATTTTATTTGCCAGGTGGATGATCATGACGCCTCTGAGCTGTGGCCGATCAGGCCCGAAGCTGTGGCAGGTGAACCTCACAGTTCTTTGGGTTCAGTTTGTCTTTGTATTTGATATCTTGATTACGTAAACTTGCATAGTCGGTGGAGATTCCCGGAGGGTATTTAGATGTCATGGTGGTTTGAATTAGCGCTTTAGAGTGTGTCATCTAGTCGTTGTCACCTTCCTTCCTAATCTCTGATTTTATAGGTTGAAAATTTCGGAGAGTTCGTTTAGTCCGTCAACTGACGTGTTAAATTTGATGATCAACATTGCTTCCCGTCTCAATAGTTTTGAGTCCAGGTCCCCACCTCTCGCGTCCTTTTCGACTTTGGAAATGATGGTCCATCTCAGCTCTCTTTCTGTATGGTTTTTAGAGGACCAGTGATTGACAAGCGGTGCATTAACAATATGTTTGCGAATACTTGATTTGTGTTGTTGGATCCTCTGTCTGATTTCTTGATTGGTCTTACCAATGTACAACTTCATGCAGGGGCATAGTATTCCATATACCACGAATTTCGATTTACAATTTGAAAACGTTACATGTTTCCAGTTGATACCATTGTGTGAGAAAAAATCGCCCTCGATGGTTGACTCGCAGCATGTGCAGGTGCCACATTTGTGGTGCCCTTGTATGGGAGGTAAGCTGAGGAAGCTTCTGATTGTAGCATTTTTGGTTTTGGGCATGGCTGCCCGTACAATTTGGTTGGCGATACTTTTGTCCTTTTTGAAGGCAAATAGAGGAGTTTCTTTTAGTAACGGGTCCAGCTGTCTGACTAAGTGCCAGTTTTGATTGATTGTTTTTTTCAGCCAGTTTGATGTTGGGCCGAATGTGGTCACACAGACTATCCTGTTGTCCTTCGCTGGTGTTTGCTTTTCTAGCAGTGTCTCTCGCGGGGTCCACCACGCTCTTTTTATGGCTCTTTTTAGGAGTTTCTTAGGGTAACCTCGTAGCAAAAGGTTATTCTTCAGGGTCTCTGAGTGGAAAAAATATTCATCTTTAAAAGTGCAATTGCGACGAATGCGCAAAAATTGCCCATAGGGTAGATTTTCCTTGAGGCTTCGTGGATGATTACTAGAGAAATGTAGAGCCTTATTCCTGTCGGTCTTTTTTTTGAAGAGTATCGTGGCTAAATAGCCGTCCGTGATGTAGATTTCAACGTCAAGGAATGCCATTTTAAATTTGGAATGGTTCATGCTGAATTTTATGTCCTCTGTGCGGTTATTGAGCCACAGGAAAAAGGATTGTAGTTGTTCTTCTTCCCCAGTCCAAATCATAAAGATGTCATCTATGTATCGGACCCAACTTCCAATATACTCTGTAAAGGGATTGTTGTGGTAAATGAAAGTTTCTTCATATTTAGACATGAATAAAACCGCTAATTCCGGGGCAAAAGGACAGCCCATGGCCACGCCTTTTATCTGGTAGAAGAACTCATCTTTGAAGCTGAAATAGTTGTTTTTCAGTGCAAATGTTGCTAGTTCCATTATGAATTGGGAAGGTACTTTCTCTGGTTTTGATCGTGTATTGAGAAAGCTGTCCAGTACTGCTAGGCCCTCATCCTGCGGTATCTCTGTGTATAGGGATACTACGTCTAGCGTCACTAGGAAATTGGTGCCTTCCACGAATGTCATCTGATCCAATTTTTTGAGAAAGTCTGTGGTGTCTCGAAGGTAAGATTTTACTTCCTCCATAAACGGTTTTAGAAAATAGTCTACAAACTTTGAGATCGGTTCTAGCAGTGACTCACAGCCCGACACAATTGGTCTGCCTGGGGGGCAAGTTAAATCCTTGTGGACTTTAGGTAAAACGTAGAATACTGGAATACGTGGATGTTTGTTTCTCAAGAATTCATATTCGCGTTTGCCTAGAAAACCTTGGTCAAAGCCTTTTTGGAGTATGTTGAAAAGTTTTCCTTGTAATTCAAAAGTTGGGTCATAAGATATCTTTTTGTAACAACGTTCGTTGTTAAGTTGTTTGTTCACCTCTGCCGTGTAGCGATCTGTACCCCATACCACAATTGAACCGCCCTTGTCTGCTTGCTTTATTGTTATTGATGGATCATTTTTTAATTCCATTAAGGCATCTCTTTGAGTTTTGGTGATGTTTGATTTTGTGTGTCGTTTCCGTTTTTGTTCAACATCTGTTATGGCAGATAATACGACTTTCTCAAACAAGATGACCTCTTTAGGAATCTTTCCTGGTGGAGGGCAGAATGTGGATTTTTTCTTTAAACCTGTGGATTCGACGTTGGTGATCGTCGGGTTATCTTTAAAGAAGGTGGTCAGACGGATTTTTCTGCAGAATTCGATGAATTCGGTTTTGATTTGGATGAAGTTGGTGTCTCTAGAGGGAACAAAGGTCAAGCCTTTTTCCAGCACGCTCAATTCCGCATGTGTTAAAGTTTTATCTGATAGATTGTAGATCAGTGATTTATCTAATTTTTGTAGTTGTGTCTCCTCGTTGACATTTCCCATGGTTGGTTGCTGTATCGCATCCTGCCTCGTGGTTTTTGGCGGCCCCTTCCTAAAAAAGACGGTTGTTGTTGGAAGTTTTGTTGGTAGTTTCCTCGTCTGTTAAACTCTTGGCGGTTGTTCGGGGTTTCTGCCTCACTTCCACTGGATGATGTTGTGTCAGAAAAGGTAATAAAGTTATTCCTTGATCTCCCTTGAAATTCAGGCAGGAACCTGCGTGATTCCGGTCTCGAATAGAAATCTGATTGGAGGTAGGGATAAGATTTCTCCATTGAAAAGTTGTTTCTGTCTTTTTCAAACTTTGCTCCCTTTTGATTGATTGAAAAATCTTTAAACTCCAAGATTTCTTTATCCACTTTATCCAGGAGCGTTTTTGAATCCGTAATCAATTGGTTTGTTTTTATTTCTGATTCCAAGATGGCTATCTCTTCTAGTTGTTGTTTCGATAGTCTTTGTGCTGTCTCCACGGTAAGGACCATTAGGTCCCTACTGCATTTAGTTTCAATAAGGCTGTAACCCTTTTTATAGGTCGGATCCTCTGTAAAGATTACAGGTACATTGCGTATTTGTAAGCCTCCTGGTATTGTTCCTGCCCTTAGATGTTCCACAAGAAAGTGGCCGTGGAGGTCCGTTCTGATTTGTTTTTTCTTCAATCTGATCAGCCTATCAGATTCATTTGTGATTTTGGCTGTAGCGCTTAATGTCACCGAAGCAAAAAGAGGAGGATCATTGATCAATTTTGAGATATGTTCTTCGCTGTAAGCGAAGGTGTCGCCGTCCATCGTGATCGAGTTGTATTGGTCTGTCTAAAAAACTCTTCTGGTTGTCTGTCCTATACTAGTGAAACTCCCTACACCAAAACAAAACCTCTAAGTGAAAAACTAATTCTGTGAACCAATGCCTATTTCTAGGGTTATCTTTTTCCCTTTGGACAACCTCGCAGGTGTGCACCTGCTATTAAACTGGAAGAACAGTTCTGGGTTTGACTTAATGGCAGCAAGGCCAAGTCGATTAGTAAGTACCAAGTTGAGTGCCAATGCTGCACAAGGCTTTTGCCTACTCTTATTTTGACTGTGTGTTGAGTTAAACAATCACATAGTAGACTACTTTTTCGGTCAGATTTAATCAAAGAGGTAACTCAATTACATCATATTTTTCCTTTTACATTTTTCAACAACTCATGATCTCTTCATAAAAAAACCGCACCGTGTTTTGAACAATACCTTTGTGACACAATATAAATACAAATTTTTAAGATTTCGACACCCTCCAAAATACAATTTTAAACAAAAAAGACATTCAACTCTTCAACATTCATACCCATACACACCCATTCATATTCTTCAATAAATATACAAAACTAAGTGAACACTGTGTCAAATGTCACGTGAAGGCCATCCAGAAAGGTTATTTATACTTTCGTTGCCTATACTCTTTCTTTTCTTGAAAAAAGGTAAGTAAGGTTTACGCGTTTCGGAACCCGTATCCTGATGAGGTTCCCAGCAAGATACGGGTTCCGAAACGCGTAGACCTTACGAGCAAAGGCCAATCGATCATCTTAAAAACCTTTTTTCAAGAAAAGAAAGAGTATAGGCAACGAAAGTATAAATAACCTTTCTGGATGGCCTTCACGTGTCATTTGACACAGTGTTCACTTAGTTTTGTATATTTATTGAAGAATATGAATGGGTGTGTATGGGTATGAATGTTGAAGAGTTGAATGTCTTTTTTGTTTAAAATTGTATTTTGGAGGGTGTCGAAATCTTAAAAATTTGTATTTATATTGTGTCACAAAGGTATTGTTCAAAACACGGTGCGGTTTTTTTATGAAGAGATCATGAGTTGTTGAAAAATGTAAAAGGAAAAATATGATGTAATTGAGTTACCTCTTTGATTAAATCTGACCGAAAAAGTAGTCTACTATGTGATTGTTTAACTCAACACACAGTCAAAATAAGAGTAGGCAAAAGCCTTGTGCAGCATTGGCACTCAACTTGGTACTTACTAATCAACTTGGCCTTGCTGCCATTAAGTCAAACCCAGAACTGTTCTTCCAGTTTAATAGCAGGTGCACACCTGCGAGGTTGTCCAAAGGGAAAAAGATAACCCTAGAAATAGGCATTGGTTCACAGAATTAGTTTTTCACTTAGAGGTTTTGTTTTGGTTTAGGGAGTTTCACTAGTATAGGACAGACAACCAGAAGAGTTTTTTAGACAGACCAATACAACTCGATCACGATGGACGGCGACACCTTCGCTTACAGCGAAGAACATATCTCAAAATTGATCAATGATCCTCCTCTTTTTGCTTCGGTGACATTAAGCGCTACAGCCAAAATCACAAATGAATCTGATAGGCTGATCAGATTGAAGAAAAAACAAATCAGAACGGACCTCCACGGCCACTTTCTTGTGGAACATCTAAGGGCAGGAACAATACCAGGAGGCTTACAAATACGCAATGTACCTGTAATCTTTACAGAGGATCCGACCTATAAAAAGGGTTACAGCCTTATTGAAACTAAATGCAGTAGGGACCTAATGGTCCTTACCGTGGAGACAGCACAAAGACTATCGAAACAACAACTAGAAGAGATAGCCATCTTGGAATCAGAAATAAAAACAAACCAATTGATTACGGATTCAAAAACGCTCCTGGATAAAGTGGATAAAGAAATCTTGGAGTTTAAAGATTTTTCAATCAATCAAAAGGGAGCAAAGTTTGAAAAAGACAGAAACAACTTTTCAATGGAGAAAACTTATCCCTACCTCCAATCAGATTTCTATTCGAGACCGGAATCACGCAGGTTCCTGCCTGAATTTCAAGGGAGATCAAGGAATAACTTTATTACCTTTTCTGACACAACATCATCCAGTGGAAGTGAGGCAGAAACCCCGAACAACCGCCAAGAGTTTAACAGACGAGGAAACTACCAACAAAACTTCCAACAACAACCGTCTTTTTTAGGAAGGGGCCGCCAAAAACCACGAGGCAGGATGCGATACAGCAACCAACCATGGGAAATGTCAACGAGGAGACACAACTACAAAAATTAGATAAATCACTGATCTACAATCTATCAGATAAAACTTTAACACATGCGGAATTGAGCGTGCTGGAAAAAGGCTTGACCTTTGTTCCCTCTAGAGACACCAACTTCATCCAAATCAAAACCGAATTCATCGAATTCTGCAGAAAAATCCGTCTGACCACCTTCTTTAAAGATAACCCGACGATCACCAACGTCGAATCCACAGGTTTAAAGAAAAAATCCACATTCTGCCCTCCACCAGGAAAGATTCCTAAAGAGGTCATCCTGTTTGAGAAAGTCATATTATCTGCCATAACAGATGTTGAACAAAAACGGAAGCGACACACAAAATCAAACATCACCAAAACTCAAAGAGATGCCTTAATGGAATTAAAAAATGATCCATCAATAACAATAAAGCAAGCAGACAAGGGCGGTTCAATTGTGGTATGGGGTACAGATCGCTACACGGCAGAGGTGAACAAACAACTTAACAACGAACGTTGTTACAAAAAGATATCTTATGACCCAACTTTTGAATTACAAGGAAAACTTTTCAACATACTCCAAAAAGGCTTTGACCAAGGTTTTCTAGGCAAACGCGAATATGAATTCTTGAGAAACAAACATCCACGTATTCCAGTATTCTACGTTTTACCTAAAGTCCACAAGGATTTAACTTGCCCCCCAGGCAGACCAATTGTGTCGGGCTGTGAGTCACTGCTAGAACCGATCTCAAAGTTTGTAGACTATTTTCTAAAACCGTTTATGGAGGAAGTAAAATCTTACCTTCGAGACACCACAGACTTTCTCAAACAATTGGATCAGATGACATTCGTGGAAGGCACCAATTTCCTAGTGACGCTAGACGTAGTATCCCTATACACAGAGATACCGCAGGATGAGGGCCTAGCAGTACTGGACAGCTTTCTCAATACACGATCAAAACCAGAGAAAGTACCTTCCCAATTCATAATGGAACTAGCAACATTTGCACTGAAAAACAACTATTTCAGCTTCAAAGATGAGTTCTTCTACCAGATAAAAGGCGTGGCCATGGGCCGTCCTTTTGCCCCGGAATTAGCGGTTTTATTCATGTCTAAATATGAAGAAACTTTCATTTACCACAACAATCCCTTTACAGAGTATATTGGAAGTTGGGTCCGATACATAGATGACATCTTTATGATTTGGACTGGGGAAGAAGAACAACTACAATCCTTTTTCCTGTGGCTCAATAACCGCACAGAGGACATAAAATTCAGCATGAACCATTCCAAATTTAAAATGGCATTCCTTGACGTTGAAATCTACATCACGGACGGCTATTTAGCCACGACACTCTTCAAAAAAAAGACCGACAGGAATAAGGCTCTACATTTCTCTAGTAATCATCCACGAAGCCTCAAGGAAAATCTACCCTATGGGCAATTTTTGCGCATTCGTCGCAATTGCACTTTTAAAGATGAATATTTTTTCCACTCAGAGACCCTGAAGAATAACCTTTTGCTACGAGGTTACCCTAAGAAACTCCTAAAAAGAGCCATAAAAAGAGCGTGGTGGACCCCGCGAGAGACACTGCTAGAAAAGCAAACACCAGCGAAGATCAACAGGATAGTCTGTGTGACCACATTCGGCCCAACATCAAACTGGCTGAAAAAAACAATCAATCAAAACTGGCACTTAGTCAGACAGCTGGACCCGTTACTAAAAGAAACTCCTCTATTTGCCTTCAAAAAGGACAAAAGTATCGCCAACCAAATTGTACGGGCAGCCATGCCCAAAACCAAAAATGCTACAATCAGAAGCTTCCTCAGCTTACCTCCCATACAAGGGCACCACAAATGTGGCACCTGCACATGCTGCGAGTCAACCATCGAGGGCGATTTTTTCTCACACAATGGTATCAACTGGAAACATGTAACGTTTTCAAATTGTAAATCGAAATTCGTGGTATATGGAATACTATGCCCCTGCATGAAGTTGTACATTGGTAAGACCAATCAAGAAATCAGACAGAGGATCCAACAACACAAATCAAGAATTCGCAAACATATTGTTAATGCACCGCTTGTCAATCACTGGTCCTCTAAAAACCATACAGAAAGAGAGCTGAGATGGACCATCATTTCCAAAGTCGAAAAGGACGCGAGAGGTGGGGACCTGGACTCAAAACTATTGAGACGGGAAGCAATGTTGATCATCAAATTTAACACGTCAGTTGACGGACTAAACGAACTCTCCGAAATTTTCAACCTATAAAATCAGAGATTAGGAAGGAAGGTGACAACGACTAGATGACACACTCTAAAGCGCTAATTCAAACCACCATGACATCTAAATACCCTCCGGGAATCTCCACCGACTATGCAAGTTTACGTAATCAAGATATCAAATACAAAGACAAACTGAACCCAAAGAACTGTGAGGTTCACCTGCCACAGCTTCGGGCCTGATCGGCCACAGCTCAGAGGCGTCATGATCATCAACCTGGCAAATAAAATACTTCAATCTTTTCAAAACTCAAAAATTGACCTGACATAACAAGTGGAATCCGATTGGTAATTTGTAATTTACAATAAAGAATTCTTCAGCGATCCATATAAAATATCACCGTCCCCTTTTGTCGGACAAAACAAAGTTTTGTTGTTCAAAAAAGAGGCCACTAGCTCTTAAGAACTACATTTCCCAGAAGCACTCAGACTGACGTTACGTCTTCACGTAACGCGCCAATCATTCAAGAATACTCCTTTACGAGAACGGAAACCGAGCAGAGCAGCGAAGTCATAGAACCCCAACGAGACGTGGGAAATTCGTTCCATTAAGGTGAGATTCGAACCACCAGCATTGCTGCATATACAAACAACAACCAAGAAACTATGTTTATGAGTTTCGCTTTCTTTTTGACACACAGTGTTACGAATACAACCGGCAAACTTTGGAGCCATTTTTTTAAACAAACGGCCGGTGTCAAGACTACCAGTCACACCGAGGAGTCGGAAAGAACTAACCAAGACCCCAGAGATTTTGCACCTTGACGCACACTTCAAGTAAGCGCCATACTATTAGACAGACTGACTTCTGACGTAGAGAGAGTTTTATCTGTTGTTGTATGTTAAGGTAGGCCAGATTTGATTGCATCTCGTGTATTATTTGGTTCGACAGAAAAAATTCGGGCTCAACAGATCGAGGTAGACGGCTAAACACATCCCCTGTGAGGCATTGACTGCATCGAAGTTGCAGATGAGAACTTTAAATATAGCGCAACCACCTCAGTTTTTAAGAGATAGGACATTGGGTAAACAATTTTCTGTTCATCTATTTCAGTACATTGGTCCTGATGAGGTTCCCAGCAAGATACGGGTTCCGAAACGCGTAGACCTTACGAGCAAAGGCCAATCGATCATCTTAAAAACCTTTTTTCAAGAAAAGAAAGAGTATAGGCAACGAAAGTATAAATAACCTTTCTGGATGGCCTTCACGTGTCATTTGACACAGTGTTCACTTAGTTTTGTATATTTATTGAAGAATATGAATGGGTGTGTATGGGTATGAATGTTGAAGAGTTGAATGTCTTTTTTGTTTAAAATTGTATTTTGGAGGGTGTCGAAATCTTAAAAATTTGTATTTATATTGTGTCACAAAGGTATTGTTCAAAACACGGTGCGGTTTTTTTATGAAGAGATCATGAGTTGTTGAAAAATGTAAAAGGAAAAATATGATGTAATTGAGTTACCTCTTTGATTAAATCTGACCGAAAAAGTAGTCTACTATGTGATTGTTTAACTCAACACACAGTCAAAATAAGAGTAGGCAAAAGCATTGTGCAGCATTGGCACTCAACTTAACAAAAACTGTGGCTTCCCAATTGCATATTCTGATCAGATTCTGGCAGTCAGGCGGGTGAATTGGGTGGGCCCATCGAAAAAAATGGGAAGCGGAGACTGCATTGTTGTGAACTTCAAACATCCCCAACATGTGGCCACCGCTCTCTTAAGAGCTTCGTCCCTGATATACAATGAGAGCAGTATATGTGTTCGACCTTTGGGGTATTTTTATGCCCATCTTTGTCATAACTCCCCCCAACAAAGGCTGTTTAGTTCAGTGGCTGAAACTCAGACTCAGGTTATGGATACCCACTTTCAGTATAATATTGTTAATCGGAGGGGACTGGGAAACGTTACCAATGCACAGAATAGACCTTACTTCTCGGCCAAACCTAATCCTGGGTTTAACATCAACACACTGAACAGGTACGATCTTCTATCTGGCCTGGACATGTGCGACTGACATGAGATCCCTGTGGGTCAGGGCATCTCAATCTCAGACGAATTGGTGTCTATTCCGAACTCACAGGATAAAAACTATGGTAGCAATGTTGTCTCGTGGAACATTGCGGGGTTGGCTGCAAAAATGACAGACATAAATTGGGTCAACTACATTAAGCAATTTAAAGTTATCTGCCTACAAGAGACTTGGCTGGTTGAATGTGATCTTTTTTTAGAAGGGTACAAGGACTTCTATGTCCCGGCCACACCATCACTAAGAGGCAGACCTAAGGGTGGGCTGGTGATTTTTGTTTCTATCCTTGTTACCTGTAAAATTAGCAGAATTGATGCAAATGATCCTGGTATGATGGGCTTGGTTTTAAATGGGGTACACTGCCGAGTATGTCTAGTGAATTTTTATAATGCTGCCAATGTCACTTCAGTACCTAACTCCGTATCTGCCTTGCATGCCTTTCTCACTTCCTCTCTAAAGGATTTCAATCATAACCTCATGATTGTGGGGGATCTCAATGTTCACTTGTGTGGAGACCCTCTGCACAAATGCATAAATGATTTAAGTTGTGAGCGTATGGAGGGACTCCACCTGGATCACACAATGGCTGGGGAACTATGCAATGCTCTCCTGGATAACCTGGACCTCTCCCTGGCCATGAGGCTCAGGGATCCATTTAAATGTTTTGATACTCCCACCTTTCAGGGGCATGGGAGGGGCACTTTTATTGATCACATGCTGTTGTCAGCAACACTGCTGCCTTTACTGGATTCGTTTGATATTGTTCCAAGCGAATTCAGTGACCATAATCCTTTAACAATCTGTTTGAAGGGACCCTGGTTTTCTAAGGAAAGACTGATATGTAACTCCGGGAGGCTGGGCACTACAGATGGAAGGCGGCGACTTAAATGGTCAATGGTGACTCCAGATTTATTGTATAAAAACATTGTAGACACATGTACTGAGGATATTGTGAACTGCACTCGGGTGGGGGCAGACCCTCGACGGGTTCTTACTGCTTATCAAAATCTGTCGGAGAAGGTGTCAGAACTGATGTTGGTCCCAGTAAAGACGAGTGTGGGAAAATGTGGGCCAAGATGGTTCAATCATGATTGCTCCAAAGCTGCTCGTAACCTTAGGCTAGCACTGGCAGCTATTCCGAGAGTGCTGGAAAATGTCAAACTGTGTCGCAGGGAATATAAGTCCATTCTAAAATCCCATAAGGAGTCGCTAAGAGTAGAAGCGTGGAATGAGTTACTTGATCCTTCTACCTTAAAATCCATCACCAGATTTTGGACAATAATTAAAAAAACATTCCTGGTAGAAGACCCGGGTAATGGTCTGGATTGCTGTATTACCAAGGAGGAGTGGGAACTTCATTTCAAACAATTATACTCTTCTGGGTTACCTGTCACAAGTGAGAAATTGCTTGATGCTAGGGGAGGTGCTATTAGGTTTACTAATGTTGAAGTTATGGTGGCCATTGAAGGACTCACTGCTAGAAAAGCTCCAGGGCCTGATGGGATCCCCCCAGACTTGTATAAGTCTGATCCACACTTTTGGGCGCCCATCCTGGCTGCAGTATTTAATGCAGCTGCCAAAGTGGGCTGTCCTATCTCCTGGGGACTATCAACGATTGTTCCCGTTTTTAAAAAAGGAGATAAGGGCAGTCCTCACTGCTGCCGGCCAATTTCACTAATTGACTCCATGGTCAAAATTATGGGGAGAATTCTACTACAGAGAATAACATGCTGGGCGATCGAAAATAACATCATGTCGATTTCTCAGTATGGTTTCTGTGGGGGGCGCTCCACCATAACCCAGTGCCTTAACCTATTTCTTGTATTGAGCAGAGGGGAACTGTCCGTCTTGCCTTCATGGACCTTTCTTCAGCCTTCGACTGTGTCAACAGGGGGGGGCTGTGGAGGTCCATGAGGGAGAAAGGTGTGGATCCAGGGATAGTTGACTTTTTGGTGGATATGCACAGTAATACCAGTGCTAACGTCAGATATTCTGCAAACGGGGACACCACTGGTAACTTCGATATAAAGAAGGGAGTGCGTCAGGGTTGCATTCTTGCCCCCTTCCTTTTTAATTTGTATATTAATGATTTAGATGATTATCTACAGAATGTACAGGCAGATTGCCCCAGAGTCGGCAGGCGGGGTATTCCAGTTCTTTTATACGCAGATGATGCGGTTTTAATTTCAAGAACGGAGAAGGGACTCCAGGCGCTTTTAAATGCTTTTAACATTTTTATGTCTGACCGAAATCTATTGGTCAACAACTCTAAATCATATATAATGCATATTGGCCATAAACCCAAAAAGAATTTTATCTTTAAATTGGATGATGTCCCAATACCAGTCACAGAAACATTCTTATATCTTGGTGTCCTGTTTGATACCAAGCTTAACTGGGGCCCACATTTGGCCAAAAAGAAAGGTGAACTGCTAAGGGCTAATACTTCTGTTTTTAACTGTGCGACAAAACTGGGTAAGAAGCCAATCAACGCAATGATTAAGCTGTACAATGCTAAATCTGTTGCTATAGCTGCATATGGCAGCAAACTTTGGGGATATGTGGCTGGAGAACAGTTGCAGGTTGCCGAAAACAATTTCCTAAAACGTCTACTTTGTGTCCCCACCAGTACACCCAACCTGACAGTACACGAAGAACTGGGAATCCAGTATCTAAGTGATATTTTTTCCTTAAGGCCTTTGATTTGTTGGGTGAAACTGTGGATAAATCAGGACATACCTCTTACCCATTTGATTGTAAGAGATCTTATATCTCAGGACAAACATATGTGTGTCCCCTGGTTAAAATATCTGAAAACCTGCTTTTCCTGGCTTGGCCGCCTGAATCTGTTTGAAAATCCTAGCGGAATTGTAAAGGGGGATATAACAGCAATCAAACAAGCCTTTTATAAGGATAAGTTGGCTCAAAGGGAAAGTGAGGAGCTTTTGAAACCAAGAATTAGGAAATATGTGATGTTAAAAACTTGTGAAAGCATGGAGCCATATTTAATGAGTAATTTCACCTCTCATGAGAAATTCTTGTTGACTAGGTTTAGATTTGACATCTTCCATCATCTTTTAATACGACCGAAGTCAGACATTTTTAACGAGGTTGCAGCACCCTGTGGCTGCGACGGGAAGTCTCCTCAGGATATGCTGCATTTTATGTTTTTATGTAGTTTTTATGAATATCCCCGCAAACGTTATCTTGTTGCACTCTTAAGGAAACTTAATTTTAACCAAATCAAACCTGCCTTTTTTTATTTGCAGCTTTTGTACAGTGATAGCGTCTTACAGGTTAAAGAATTTTTAAAATTAACTGTCAAATTAAGGAATTGCCTAGACCAATGATGTTGTACTTACTATCTGTACTTTACCATGTATCTGGATCAAGTTATTGGCAATGGGCTACGTGTAATATGATTTTTTGTATGTGACTATGAACTATTGTAATAGTATGAATAATGTTTTTTTAATCGTATTGTTTACATGTGTACTTTTATGGTGTGAAATATAACCGAATAAAGTCTCTATTGAATTGAACATCTACGCAAGGCCCCGTTGAGTAGGCTGCAGGCTTTGCAGAATGCCGTGGCGAGATTACTTCTGGACATTCCCAGAGATCAATCCGTCTCGGCGGGAATAAGAACTCTACACTGGCTCCCCGTCCAGCAGCGTGTGGAATTTAAGGCCTTATGCCTGGTCCACAAAGCTGTGTTCGGGGGTGGAGCCAAGGACATCCAGAAAATACTGATTCCCTATATTCCCAGCCGTATTTTAAGGTCCAGCACCCGGAGTCTTATTCAGGTGAACAGGATTAGGAGAGCTAGATGGGGAGGTAGAGCTTTCTCAAACCGTGCCGCAGGACTCTGGAATAAGCTCCCTTGCTCTTTAAAATCCGTAGATAACCATCAGCGCTTTAGGAAAGTTCTAAAAACCTGGTTATTCTAGGGAGCTTACGCTTAAGACTGATACTTCCCCTACACTGACCAGCGCCAAGACGCTACGGCATTCGAGCGCTTTAAAAACCTATATCCTATCCTATCCTATCCTACACTGTGTAGAACCCCCATACCCCATGCAACACAACCCTTCAGGGGTCCTACATATGCACCATGGGAGCGTGCAAGCTGGATAACCTTGTAAAACAACATGTGTGGTGCGCGCTGAGTGAAACAATCCCAAGATAATGCGGTCACTCTGTACCGTTCGCACTGGGATTAAGAGTGCCGATAGAGCGGTTTAAACATGACAAGCGATGATTAGCGTCCGAATTTGCTGATGAGGATCCTGTATGTTTGTCGTATAACCTGCATGGCCAGACACATGTAATCACTCATTATGATCACGTCTGCGAGGATCGTGTAAACAAACCTCTGTGCACTTATTTTGACGTGCACACACACACACAAGACACTCTTTGTGTTTAACCAGGAAGACCAGGAAGACTGTCACCCAGGCCCTCGTCACCAGTAGACTAGACTACGGAAACACCCTCTACGCCGGTACAACAGCCAAGCTTCAGAAAAGACTTCAGCGTATCCAGAACGCCTCCGCCCGTCTCATCCTGAACGCCCCCCGACGCAGCCACATCTCGAGCCACCTAAGAGACCTGCACTGGCTCCCTGTCAACAAGAGGATCACGTTCAGGCTCCTCACCCACGCACACAAATCCCTCCACGACCTGGGCCCAAGGTACCTCAACGACCGCCTGACCTTCTACACGCCCACCCGACAGCTACGATCCGCGTACCTCGCCCTCGCCGTCGTCCCTCGCATCCAGAGAGCCACCGCCGGAGGAAGATCCTTCTCCTACCCGGCGGCTAAGACATGGAACTCCCTGCCCGTCCACCTGCGGCTGACCCAGGACCACCTCGCCTTCAGGAAACAGCTCAAGACCTGGCTGTTCGAGCAGTAGCAGACCCCCTCCCCCAAGCGCCTTGAGACCCTTCCGGGTGAGTAGTGCGCGATATAAATTCCTTGATTGATTGATTGATTGATTTAAGGAGCGAGATTTATGTTTATTTTTTTAACATCTCTGTTTGTAAGAGGGTGACATTTCACATGCCATGCACATTCTGTCGGCTGGAGGGCACAGCTCATTTGTACGGCCATAAAGACCCCGTAAAAAAGCCCTGCGCACCCTTCTCGTGGCCCTCCGTGACTCCCATGTGTGATGCATATTAGTGATAACTAATTGGTGGACGGTGGTAGGTGGTGGGACGGGCTGCTGGGGAGGCCCCTCATTGTGCTTTGCAGGGGGGCCCTCTCAAGTTTCGTTACGCCACTGCCAGGGCCTAACAAACTGCTTCTGCAAACGTCCAGCTCAGCTCTCTTCCTAAACCATCTACTGCACTTCTTGGAGAAAAGCAGCACATTCGAGAATTCAAGGTTTCCATGTATTTGGAAAACAGATTGTTAAAAATGCAGAAACGTTTTCTTTTTTGAGTTATTTACCTGTTTATTTTCATTTCCCTGCTTGCACTGGGGGACTCCTTTGTTGCAATGTGCATCTGGGCACAGCTAAAACATGCTAATCCCATTATTTACCATTGTACAAATAATATTTTGCCATTTAGAACCTATTGTGAATTTCTCTCATGCCTTGGGTTGCTGTTTACGTGGTGTATCCATTTCCGCTTGCATTTTTAACAAATATAGTTTGCCTCATTTCTTCGGCTTTGAACTCAAGTGACAAATGTCTCTATTTATGACCGCCGAATTTTAGAGAGAGTTAATTGCCACACATCTCCTAATTCTCATCCCTGCTCAAATTTGCATAAGCATCACAAATACCAACACTGTAAAAGGACTTTAATTAGCCGGTAGTAATAGGGCCAGTTTATCATAGAGGTTTTACCACAAACTTTGATGTCTTCAATGTAATGCAATGGATAATGTGCTGCATGGCTAAACACTTATTAGGTCCCAAAGGCGAGACCTATTGGCTATGCCAATGCTTGTTTTACTTTTATCGCTTCTATCCCTTCTTTTTTCTGCAATTTGTTTTCTGTTTTTATGGTCAAAATGCGTAACCATGAGCGTGTTTATATTTATTTTTGTTTTTGTATACTTTTTCCAATTCAGCTAGCAGCAGAATTTCTTCTTGTGACCACAATATAGCTGGTTTGCTGATTGCTAGAGCGGCAAGCCTAGCTTCACTTTGCATTTTTGGATATGCATGCTGAGCATGTTGTGACATTCCAATTTTTGTTCCAAATCTGAGGTCACAGAAGCTACAGGGGGAAGGTAGTTCTCCTTTTTTTATTCTGCCTTTGCATTTTGCATAGTGGCTTGCAATATTGTGGAATTTGTCTTCCTTGTCACATTTTGAACAATAGGTTTTGAGGTAGAATCCTGTATGTTTATTGGAGACATGTTTTCTAAGCTCTTTGAAAGTTCCCATTATGTCTCCACCTTAATCACAGTTGTATTTATCATTGAGACATTTCCAGTAATTGACTTTTTTGGTGAAATCACTTTTCTTGTTATTGAGTCGATCGCTGACCTCATAAACATAAGGTAGATTCTCGAATCTTGATGCAACAGTGTCACTCTTTGCTGATGAGACCACAAGTTCAATGGGTTCACTGAGGTCTATAGTTACCTTGTCTTCTGTTATTAAGGAGGGTAAACAGGGTGATACAGTGTGATTTGTTATCATTTATTGTGTAGTTAGAAGTGGGTGATGAATTGACAAAATCGGTAAGGAGGTTAACAATTTGTGGAAAAGACATTACCTCTTTTCTCTATCTGAACTGGGTTTTTAATCTCCAGGAACTACTCCATCTGGAATTGTGTTTGTTAGCTTTGCCATTTTTCACTATCATGCTCATGGCCATGATAGAACCTTGTTTGGCCTACCCCTATAAACTTCTCTTCATATAGTTACCAGCTGGACCATTTGGAGCTAAAGTCCAATACGACTGAGAAGAGGTTAAGAGAGTCATAGTTACTTCCGCCATTTACCCGCACTTCATTGAATTTCTTCATTTTGACATTCAGGGCACTGGACAGAAATCACATCACGTCAACACCCACCTATGGCCTTCGTGATGCTTTGTTTTAATTAAACACTCAGATTCCCCTGGTCCTCACCCGTTCTAGGTCAGCTGCTAGTCACCGGCAGAGGCAGAACACCGGCCAGCATCCTGGGGAGGGGCACAGTGAGAGGCGACCACCACAGCTAGGGTGATCCACAGGAAGGGTTTGGCTCGAGTCCAGAGTCGCCACCACCCTGGAGGGCGACTCCTCATCCAGCCCAGGTGTGCTCTTAGTCCTGCTTCATGCCTTAGCCTGATGGACCCAGCTCTTAGAGCCGATCCTTAAACCAAAGTTACGGATCTGACTTGCCAACTTCCCCTACCTACATTGTTCCAACATGCCAGAGACTCTTCACTTTAGAGATCTGCTGCGGATATGGTTGCAGACTAGTGTGAGATTTGAAACATCGCCCCCGCATTGTCAAGTACCAGTGAGAGCTCACCAGGTGCTGCAGGAACTGCAACGCTTTCCAAGGCTTGGGCCCCTCTCTCAGGACGAACCGATTCCAGGGTGCCCTGCCCTTCACAAAGTAAAGAGAATTCTCCCTGGGGCTTCCGCCGGCTTCTCCAGGACCATTTACGTTGCCGCACTGAACGCTGCAAGGGTGCCCGTCTCCGCCACTCGTGGTGATGCCCTTCCATCAATTCCTTTAAGTTTCAGCTTTCCAACCATACTCCCATGGAACCCAAAGAATTTGGTTTCCCGGAAGCTGCTCGGTGGGTCATGGATATAACGCCGTTGGATTGCTAGTTGGCATCATTTCTGGTTGGTACTACGAAGGTATCTGATCTTCTTCGAATCTCCTACTTTTGTTCTTGATTAATGAAAACATTCTTGGCAAATGCTTTCGCTTTGGTTCGTCTTGTGCTGCTCTAAGAATTTCACCTCTTGCTGCATAATACTTGTGCCCCCAGCTGTCCCTCTGGTGAACGGCCTGCTTTGAACACTCTAATTTTTAAAAATTAAACGCTTCGGACCCCCAGGACACTCGGTCAAGAGCATCAAGGGGGCACCCAGCGTCGGACTGCCAGCTTGATCCCAAGATCCAACTACAAACCTTTTAACGGCAGCAACTTTAATATACTCTATTGGAGCTGGAATTACTGTGGCTGCTGGCACCAGACGTGTCCTTCAATGGATCCTTGTTAAAAGATTTAAAGTGTACTTCATCACCACCTCCCCGAGTCAGGAGTGGGTAATTTGCATGCCTGCTGCCTTCTTTGGATGTGGTAGCCGTTTCTCAGGTTCCCTCTCAGGAGTCGAACCCTGATTCCCCAATAACCGTGGTCACCCTAGTAGGCACGGAAAGTACCATCAAAGGTTGATAGGGCAGACATCCTAATGTATCATCACCATCAAGGAGATCAGCCTTAGGTTATCTAGAGTCATAAAAGCGGCGGGCGAGCCAGGATTGGTCTTAGTCTAATAAATGCACTCATGCCGGGAAGTTAGGGCTCGTTGGCATGCATTAGCTCTAGAATTACACCAATTATCCAAGAAACAGAAGGAGCGATCGAAGGAACCATAACTGAATTAATGAGCCATTCGCAGTTTCACTGTACAAGTCATGTGTACTTACGCATGCATGCCTTAATCTTTGAGACAAGCATATGCTACTGGCCGGATCAACCAGGTAGCTGCATCTGCGGGACGGGGGGTTGGGGGCCGTGTCCCTGACTGACCGTCAAACCCCTTGGGAGCCTGCTGGGGAAGCCTACCTGCCTGAGCAGTGAGGGGCTTACTGGGGGGGGGAATAGGTGTGGTTGCACAGGCACCTGCATGCCCGGCCATCTCTGTGGAAGGGAGAGGCGGGCTGAGGTGCAGCCTGATCAAGATGCAGGGGTTCCGGCCTGGGTGGTAGGGACACCCCAAGGAATAGTTGTTCCAAGCTGCTGGCAAAATGTGCTGGACGGAGGAGGGCAAAGGTGGACAGCGTGGGGGCCTGGACCGCTAGGCGGCACCTGGGACCTGGCACCATCCGGCCCCTTCCACTCTGGTCAGACCACTGGGGACGTGCAAGCTGCCAAGGCTGCTCAGCCTTCACTCTGCTGGGTAGTGGAAGGGCCTCCAGGAACAGCAGGCTCTCCAGTCAGACAGTCTGCTTTGCTTGAAATAGCAGCAGAGGCTGGCCTAACAGTCCATCCCTAAATGGACCAAGTTTACCCAATATATCGGAGTATATGGAGGTGGTCGGACCCTCTCGGCAGGCCGCCTTGCATGGGGATGTCATCTTCACATCCCTGCCTGCTCTCGGTGGAAGGCAGGCTCGGAGTCAAGGCACATCGGGAAGGGCTGGGAGTCAGGCATGGACCCAGGCCCCTGGGGTACCAGGTGGGTCGGCTCGGGCCCTGGGGGCATCCAACTGAGAACCGCTGGACTACAAGGGGGTCCAAGGTACCCTGTCCCTTATAATCTAGATGAAGGCTACCCCCCTTTCTTGTCATCCATGCGTACCGAGTGACAGAGGGGACCGCCAGCGCAAATGCACCCGACTTCCTGAGGAAGGCTTGAGGAAGCACATTAGCTCCCATTAGGACTACTAGGGCAGACTGGCCATCTGGCCGGCCCATTGAAAGCATGGCGCACTACCAGATGCTCGAGGGGCTCGGAGCGACCAGATGGCCAGGCCTGAAGGATGGCCATCTGGTAATGCTGTGCCTTAACAAAAGGGCTTCATCTGGTCTTTTGAGGGGACGTGGACTCTACAGCCCAGGTGCTCGGAGCACCAGCTGGGCCTCAGGGGGCCTGACTGAGGTCCCACCTGGGGCCTGCAGTCACCTTAATACACTGGCAAAGCAAGGGATGCCTCCCTGGGCCTGCAGGACCATGACCTGCGCACATTGCCACAAGGTGGGCCCACGACAGAGCCCAGGACGGGGGCGTCCACCCCAGGACCCTCCAGGGGCCCGGGTCAGAGTATTTGAACCAGGCCAAGCAGGCGAAGCCTCCCTGGGCCCAATGGACCCCATCCCGGGCCCTTGGGGGTGCCAAAGGCTCGAGGACAGAGGCTAGGGCGGGGGCACCCACCCAAGGGCCTAGCGGGGCCCGTATGTAGTTCCTTGTCCCGGCCATGCATGGGAGGCCTCCCCAGGCCCTCAGGACCCCGTTCCGGGCACTTTGCCATGCAGCAGGCCCCAGGACAGAGCACAGAATGGAGGCTCCCACCCCAGGGGCCGCCGGGGTCCCAGTCAGGGAATCCAAACCCGGCAAAGCAGGGGAAGCCTCCCCGGGGCTGATGGACCTCAGTCCTGGGCTCTTGGCAGTACAGCAGGCTGGAGGGCAGAGCCCAGGGCCCGGTCGGAGCTCCTGGTTGAGGCCACACAGGGCACTTTGTCATGCGGCGGGCCTGAGGACGTAGACCAGGATGGGGTCTGCCACCCGAGGGCCTGCCAGGGGCCCAGTTTGAACTTCTAAACCCATCCAAGCAGGGGCAGCATCCCCGGGCCCACGGGACACCACCCCAGGCCCTTTGCGATACTGCCGAAGGGAGCCCAAGGCCCTGGTGGGCTCGCAGACATGGGCCTGCTGGCTCCCTGCCCCTGCGCAGCCCCACCCTGTTCGCTCTGTGGTTCTTAAGCCCTGGCTGGGCCACGGTCTGGTGTTTCCAACCAAGCAGGTCAAGGTCACCAAATAGACCCAAGTATGGGCCTGATTTAGATCTTAGTGAGACACCTGCTGTCCCAAAGTACGCCGTAGAACTGACCGAGTCCCGCCTGCAGCATTTAGAACAATCCTAACAAAGTCTGCACGACTTAGGCGGTTCTTCGTCCATACACCTGCCAACAATACAGCGAATGGACCGCCAAGTAGTCAGCGGATAATCCAATGGAAAAGTGACAGCCGGAACATTACCTCCAAGATCTAAATCAGGCCCATAATATCGATCACAACATCGTGATACAGAAATATTGTGTCAAAAATATCGATTACAAAAATATTGTATCCCTATACTTATAATTGTAAGTGTAAATATATCAAAACAAATATAAATTGTTTCACACTTATATCATTAAAAACATACAAAAATATAGCTTTTTTATATATTTATAGTTTAATATAGTAAATCTTAAATATTTTAATATATAACATTAATATAATGTAAATTGAATAAATATAAGTAACATTTAATACAATAAATGAATATATACTTATATAAACATACACACATAAATATATATGTGTGTTCATGTTTATATATACATATAAAATATAACACTATTAAAAATATATTTTACATTATATTATCTTTTTTTAAATCTACTATAAAATCATATATATATATAAATATAAATTCACTGAAAAAACCATAGGTTTCACACACGTTATAGTTACGAATTAGCATTTAAAAAACCTTGCAAATTCACTTAAAAAACCATAGGTTTCACACATGTTATAGTTAGCTGGACATTTCACTCGTAAAAAACCAATGAAATTCCCCCGTTATAGTTAGTGCAGGCAACTATAACTCACGTGACCGCAATCCTCTGCTGATGACGTCAGATATTACATCACTGTATTTAGACACTTATTTACCCATGTCTTCTTCCATTAATCTTTAGCTATACATATATTACAAATATTTATTTTTCAGAAAGACACATATGTCATCAGTGATGTAATATCTGACGTCATCAGCAGAGGATTGCGGTCGCGTGAGTTATAGTTGCCTGCACTAACTATAACGGGGGAATTTCATTGTTTTTTTACGAGTGAAATGTCCAGCTAACTATAACATGTGTGAAACCTATGGTTTTTTAAGTGAATTTGCAAGGTTTTTTAAATGCTAATTCGTAACTATTACGTGTGTGAAACCTACGTTTTTTTTAGTGAATTTCAAAGGTTTTTTAAATGCTAATTTATGTATGCATTTTTAATTTTTTTATGGGATTTTTAGCGTGCGCGCACGGTGCGCGAACCTCGCTTAATTTTCGTTAAAAATTTTAAAAATAATTTTTACGTGTGTTTTTTCAGCGTGCGCGCACAGTGCGCGCACTCCGCGATTTTTCGAAAAAAAAAAAAATCTTTTTTTTGCCCTTGGGGGTCCTTCAACCCAGCCCAACCCAACCCTAGCCCAGACAAAGGCTAGGGGTCAGGAACTGTCCACCCTGCCCCGTTTTCACGTTCTCCACCTTTGTTTTTCACCCCCTCAGACTGCGAGAGACAAAATGGTGGCCGACACTTCCTGGTTTCGACCGATTCGAATGTTTACCGACATCTAACAACCAATCAGAATTGCGCTCGCGCACGGCAGGGAGCGCGCACTGTGCGCGCACGGTGCTCGCGTATAGATATTTATATGCTTTTAAATGCTATTTTCCCAGGAAATACTGAACAGATTTACACAAGACCTTCAAAAGGCACTTCCTTGACCTTATGGCTACCTCTCTGCCAAATTTCACGTAATTCTGTTCAGCCGTTCGGGCTGTACCTTCGACTAAAGGTCCTATGGAAAAATGCATGGGGAAAACGCATTTTGGAACCCCCCTTTTTCTTGGCCCCCGTTTGACGAATCACCCGAGACTTTCAGAGTAGGAGCTGAACGGAGCACCCCATTTGTTTTGAAAATTTCGCGAGAATTCGTCAACCGGCGCCAAAGTTATTCAAAATAGAATTTTGAGATTTCCTATGGAAACTAGGTTGTAACTATAACTATCTACTGGCGACCGCCAGTAGATAATTTATATATATATAGATAGATATATATATATATAAATACAAAACTATATAAAACACAATAACAAATCGAATGCAAAACATTAAATAAATTACCAAATTAATTAAATATAAAAGCCAAAAAAAGACATTTACTAAAAATATTTTTTTTTAATTATTAAAAAATATACATATGTATACAAATAATATAAAATGAAACAAATAGTAATATTAATATATTTAAACAACATTAAAAAAGTATTGAAGTCCGGGATTAATAGATATACTGTTGCCATCAAGTCTGTACAACAATAGGGAAAGCGCTGGACTTTGAAGGCGTAACATTTACTAATCCCACTCCGGTCTGTGCAACGGTAGGAAAAGGGGTGGACTACGAAGGGGTAAGATTTACTATTCCCACTCCAGTCTGTGCAACACTAGAGAAAGCATTGGACTCCAGAGGGGTCAAATTTACTATTTTCACTCCAGTCTGTGTAAAAGTATGGAAAGTGTTGGACTTTCCATGGGGTAAAATGTACTATTCCCACTCCAGTCCATGCAACAATAGAGAAAGCTTTGGTCTTCAAAGGGGTAAAATGTGATATTCCCACTCCAATCTGTGCAACAGTAAGGAAAGTGTTGGGCTTCAAAGGGGTAACATTTACTATTTCCACTCCAGTGTGTGCAACAGTAGGGAAAGGGTTGAACTCTGGAGGGGTAACATTTACATTTCCCACTCCAGTCTGTGCACAGTAGGGAAAGCGTCCAACACCAGAGAGGTAAAATTAACTATTCGCACTCCAGTCTGTGTAACAGTAGAGAAAGAGTTGGACTCCACAGGGGAAACATTTTCTCTTCCAACTCCAGTCTGTTCAACAGTAGGGAAAGTACTTCCCTTCAAACACCTAACATATATAAAAGATACCTCTGTTAATTTCTAACAAATATATGAACTTTATTAAATAATGAAAAAAGTATGTATAAAAAAACAATTAAACAATTAACATGATTAGTAAACAATTTAATGAATTATCAATTTAAAATAAATTGTCATTTATTTATTATTTCACATTTATTTACTAAACTATGCCCCCACAAACCTAGCAGCCCTCACTTAAAATATTACTAAAATAAATAAATGTAACACAATTAACATAATTAATAATCACTCAAACATGAATGAATAATTTAATAATTAATTATTAATTCATTAACAATTATCTTACCACCCTAAACTCCAACAAACCCAGCAGCCCACACCTAATTTTTCTTTAAAAAACTAAATACAATTATTAATCAATTAACATAATTATTCAGCAATTACATTATCAATTGTTAATTATTTGTTAATTAATTATTATTTAATGAGCTTCCCTCTCTATTTCCCTACAAACCCAACAACTCGCACCTAATATATAACTTAAAAGATATAATTATTGACCAATATACATACTTATTAATCAGTTAAATAATGAATACTAAATCAAATATTAATTGTTACTTAATTATAACTTAATTAACTTCCTGGCCTAAACCCCTACAAACTCGATTGTCCCCTCCAATAATTCAACAAAAAGCAAATCCACAAGTGTGCCTTTTCTGGATTTGCCCTAAAAATTTGGAAGTCTCTTTCTTAGGAGACCGGGACAAACTGTTCAATAAACCTCTACAAAAAAGAAATAAAACTGTTATTGAATAGCTTACTTCCCCACTTTGCAGACACCTCTCTTAACCTTACTAACTTGAATCTAGCTAATCCTGCGACATTTCTCTTTATTGCTGCTCTTGTTTTACCATTCTATTGATTATTTGTATATCCCTATCAATGGTATTCTTCGCCAATCTTCTTCTCATAGCTACCTTATGTAAACTGCATTTTAACGCCCAGATACAAGAAATGGTTCTAAATTCATCCCAAAGATCCTATGTGTTCCTCTTTGTATATTCTCTGTTTATTTTTGGGATTTTTTCCATTGTACAGCGCTATGATACTGAGAATGGTCTTGTTCACGCTATATAAAACTTCATAAAGAAAATAATTAATTGTTAATTAATTATTACTTCTTTACTTAATTAACTTCCCACCCTACTCCACTACAAACCCAACAAGCCACACTTAATATATAACTTAAAAAATGTAATTACATAATTTACATATTTATTAATCGATTAAATAATTAATAATAAGTAAAAAAATTGTTGAATAAATATTGCATAATTAGCCTCCCATCCTATACCCCTACAAACCCCTTAGCCTGCACATAATATATAACTTAAAAATATAATTATTACACAACTAGCATCATTAATAATTAATTTGATAATTTAAAAAAATGTTTACAACTATATTATTGAAAATTATATTAACAACAATGATATTCTTGAAAACAATATTACTTACCTGAAAAATGAATATTCTTGACAACGATATTTCTGCATCACGATATTTTGGTATCACACTATTTTTTTCCTGATATTTCCGCAACTCGATATTTGCCCAAACACTGAGCCAACCTTCTCCTATTCCTTAATAAATGTACTAATATAAGACTGCATGAGACAGGATGAAATCAAAAGCTGCGTAATACAACCATCAATGGTCTTTATCGCCTGTTCTTCTCATAAAAAAGTGGCCAAGAGTGGGACAGGATTATGGCACTGGGCTGACTCTCCTTGCACAAGCTTGGTGGCTTTCTGGTAGTACTTGACTGCATAACAACTTTTGGAGGAGCAACAATAGATGACAATTACTATTTTTTCCTTATTTTTTTGGTCTATAAAGTTACTTCAAGCCTGCAGAGAACACCCATGCTATCTCCAGAGCAGACACCTCCTAAATTCCCCCATCTGTCTTGATCCTACCGATCCATCTCTGACCTGCTTCTCTATGTGCCAGACAGGCCAGAAGTTTGTCAGGTTTGTTTCCAACCTCATATAGTCTGTATTCTTTAGCACACAGGGTTTTCTTTGTCTCCTCTTCTGCTAGTTGTCTATATTCTTCCCTGGTAAGGGCAATTCAGTGGAACAGAGAGGTGTCTGGTTCTGTAATATATTCTGCCTCCTACGGACTCAACTGCTGCTCCAGGTTCATGAGGGTCTACTTATCTTTCTTAGGTTTACCCACTGTTGCTTACCATATTAGCTGCCCCTACATTACTGTTTTATAGGCCTCCCACAGTAACACCTCAGAATCAACCGAACTCATGTTTATTGTGAAGTAAGAGTCAGTTATAACCTGCAGATACTCTTTGGAGTCCTCTAATCTCCAGCCTTGCCCATGCATACCTATTCTGGCACCCAGTTTTACACACAGGAACGAGTAATCTGATATTTCCCTCATCAGAAAATATGCGTATGTGTACCTCTCCCCTTGAACCTTTGGTACCAGAATGTAGTCAAGTCTAGAGAGCAACTAAATATTACCAGATGTGTGGTAAACTGTTTCACACCAGGGTGTATATCTTCCAGAGGTCCAATAACTCCAAGGTCACTACAAAACTCCTCAATCTGTTGTCCGCTTCCCTTGCTGGCTTGCAGAGCTCAGTATGTCCATGCTCATATCCACTCCAATAATCAACAGGACACCAGGGAGCTAAATTATCTAGCTCCACATTTTCCTCAGCATCATCAACTGGTGCCACGAGGGAACATACTATGACACCACCATTATGGTTTCCCCATTCCATTCACCCTTTATAGAGGCATTGTTTTGATCACTTGTTCGTTGGCCATGTCCTTGAGAGGTGGCAATTACTATTACCTAACATGCTGCAATCTCTGGGTCTGTTTATCAATGCCAAGCCTCCTTTTCCAGGACTGAGATCGATTCCTCTTCTGCGTTCAGTTCGCTCTGCCTTCGCTGCCGGTGTTCTCGATTATTTGTCCGTGGGCGCTGACCAGTGGCTCTGCCTCTGTTGGAAATGCAGTGCCTGCGAGGCGACAGTTCTGCCAGTACAGGCGCCTCGCTGCAACCATACTGGATACCAGGTAGCCGTGCTGAGCATCACAGTGGTTCACATTCAAATAGTCCTTCTTTCGAAGTGGCACCTCTCCTCAAGGCCCCCAAGATCCCAAAGTGCACAAGGAGTCCAACTGTTTAGAGGAGCCTTTAGGATCAGAAACCACAATTCGATGCCAGCCAACAGCAGCAGGGATGGATGTACATTCCTGTATGACTGGTGTGACACAGGAAAAGTCCCTGACTAATTTGCTACACACAGTAATGAGAGTCCTGTGCATATTGTTTCTCCCACAGGGCCTCATAAAAAATGGGTGACTGTTTTTATATTCCTAAGGGCCTAGGTCTTTATAAAAAGCAGGCCCCCATGAAAGAAATCGCACTAACTGGTCAAGGCACTGATTGAATTCTGCAATCAGACATGGCACTAGCTGATTTTGGGGCCCCTGGCACTCCCTCTGTCCTTTCTGCTTCTAATAATGATGTCACTTGTTCCATCAACGTGAATACAGTCATAGATGTAGATATACGGCGTCAGGAGGCTGGGAGCAACGTGCAGTCCACCTCTGCACTGATAAAGATAGCGGAATCTATGGTTATGACTTGGAAACTAAGCAATGTGATTCTGATATCTAATATTAAACAGCCTCTAAATCTCAGTAGAGATGTATTCCTGCAGCTTCCCCAGTTTATATTGCACCACATCAATCACGGTTGGATAATAACGCTTTGACTGTTGGCGCTCACGATCTGACCTTTTGGAAGCTGTTAGTCTCTCATCCACTTTGGGGTACGAATCAAAGCATCACACAGAAACTAAAAGTAGGACTATTAAAAGTGGGACAGACAAGAGTGAATGATCAGAGCAAATGAAGCTAGCAGGCAGCTTTGACAATGATTTCATCTTTTTAGAAACATGGTGCTGTAGTTTCTGTTACCAGAGTCAAACGTGTCAGATATGTTGTGATCCGGCAAAACACAAGATCGTCTTAATCAATGGAGGAAGGCCAATACTAAAAGGCTCACAATCTGTTTATGGTTTTGAGCTTGGATTGCATATGGTATATAGTGTATAGCTAAATTGAGGAACTGTGATTGGTGCACATTTCTCTAGATATAATGGGGCATATGTATGAAACAAAATCGCAAAAAACAGCGTTTGCGAATAAAAAATCGCTATTTGATATGTATGACACACATTCCCAGCGCAAACTAAGAAATCACAAAATTTGCAATTTCTAAATCTGCGAAACCAAAAATCTGCGAATATCCTTGCGAATTCCTAAATTGCGATTTTCTCAGTTTGCGAAATTCGCAAACAGGATATCGCAAACTAAGAAATCGCAAGTACATGTATGTAAAATTCGCAAATTGCGAAATTGGTAAATTCGCAAATTAAGAAATCGCAATTAACACCAAGTGCATGCAGGTGGTAACCAGGTGCAAGGTACTTAAACCACCCCACAATGCAACAGGTCCTTCCACAATGGCAGCACTGTTTGTGATAGCCAGGAGGCTGCGTATTCGGGCTCTTGCACAGAGGAAAATGAGACAGAAACGTATCTTCAGGCTGCGCATCACTCTGTTCCAGCAGACTGAAGAGGACATCCATGACAAGTACAGGCTGCATCCACAGACCATATTGGACCTGATTGAGGAGCTGAAACCCTATTTGGAACACCCTACACGCAGGACACAAACAATTCCCACACATGTGCATGTCCTGTGCTCCCTGCACCTCTTGGCCTTAGGGAGTTTTCAAGGGGTCATAGCGGAGGTTGGTGGGGTGTCACAGAGTGCCCTGTCCCGCTTTTTCCATGCCTTTCTAGATGCAATGCTATAGAGGCTATCACATCACATATACTTCCCCACCACCCAACAGGCATTACAGCAAACAAAACTTGACTTCTACCAGATTGCATGTTTCCCCCACGTCATTGGCTGCATCGATGGGACCCATGTGGCCATCACACCCCCATCAGCAACTGAATATGTCTAAAGAAACCGTAAATGCTACCATTCCCTGAATATACAGATTGTGTGCAATGCTCAGTATATCATCAATGACATTGTACCCAAATACCCTGGCAGTACACATGACTCTTTCATCTTTAGACAAAGGTGGCGATTACGATCCGGTAAAAAAAATTCCCCGTGCGACTCGTATCCGGTCTTTTGACCGTACGAATCGTACAAGTGCCGTACGAACTGGCAATCACGATTCGCATGGTAAAAAGTCCATACAAACCGCATCGGGAATGATTTCCCACACGTCCTCGGGTCGGAAAATGTGTCCGACACGTCCTCGGATGATGTACCGTACAAATGTGAAAGGTGAAGTCCGACCGAGGAATCACGATCCATCCCGTGCGTCCAATGTTACAACCGTATGGAAAAAACACCATCCGCACCGAACTCCCATAGGAACCATGGAGACATGTGCCCGCATACGCGCCCAACACTCCCCCCCGCCCCCGTACGTCCGAGACATACCCCCCGTGTATGTACACCCCCACCCGTGTATGTACACCCCTGTACATCCGAGTCATACCCCCACCCCTGTACGTGTCGTACCACCGTCTATGTACACCCCCCCACCCCTGAACGTGTCGTACCACCGTCTATGTACACCCCCCCACCCCTGTACGTGTCGTACCACCGTCCATGTACACCCCAGTACGTTCGAGTCGTACCCCCACCCCTGTACGTGTCGTACCACTGTCAATGTACACCCCAGTACGTTCGAGTCGTACCCCCACCCCTGTACGTGTCGTACCGCCCTCTATGTACACCCCAGTACGTTCGAGTCGTACCCCCAGCCCTGTACGTGTCGTACCACTGTCAATGTACACCCCAGTACGTTCCAGTCGTACCCCCACCCCTGTACGTGTCGTACCACCGTCCATGTACACCCCAGTACGTTCCAGTCGTACCCCCTCCCCTGTACGTGTCGTACCACCGTCAATGTACACCCCAGTATGTTCGAGTCGTACCCCCACCCCTGTACGTGTCGTACCACCGTCAATGTACACCCCAGTACGTTCGAGTCGTACCCCCACCCCTGTATGTGTCGTACCACCGTCAATGTACACCCCAGTACGTTCCAGTCGTACCCCCAGCCCTGTACGTGTCGTACCACCGTCAATGTACACCCCAGTACGTTCGAGTCGTACCCCCACCCCTGTACGTGTCGTACCACCGTCTATGTACACCCCCCCACCCCTGTACGTGTCGTACCACCGTCCATGTACACCCCAGTACGTTCGAGTCGTACCCCCACCCCTGTACGTGTCGTACCACCGTCTATGTACACCCCCCCACCCCTGTACGTGTCGTACCACCGTCAATGTACACCCCAGTACGTTCCAGTCGTACCCCCACCCCTGTACGTGTCGTACCACCGTCCATGTACACCCCAGTACGTTCCAGTCGTACCCCCACCCCTGTACGTGTCGTACCACCGTCCATGTGCACCCCAGTACGTTCGAGTCGTACCCCCACCCCTGTACGTGTAGTACCACCGTCAATGTACACCCCAGTACGTTCGAGTCGTACCCCCACCCCTGTACGTGTCGTACCACTGTCAATGTACACCCCAGTACGTTCGAGTCGTACCCCCACCCCTGTACGTGTCGTACCACCGTCCATGTACACCCCAGTACGTTCGAGTCGTACCCCCACCCCTGTACGTGTCGTACCACTGTCTATGTACACCCCCCCACCCCTGTACGTGTCGTACCACCGTCCATGTACACCCCAGTACGTTCGAGTCGTACCCCCACCCCTGTACGTGTCGCACCACCGTCTATGTACACCCCCCACCCCTGTACGTGTCGTACCACCGTCAATGTACACCCCAGTACGTTCCAGTCGTACCCCCACCCCTGTACGTGTCGTACCACCGTCAATGTACACCCCAGTACGTTCCAGTCGCACCCCCAACACAACCTCCTAAGTACGGAGCGCACCCCAGGCCCCAACATCACAACCGCATGTACGAGTCGTACCAAGCCACACACAAGGACAGCACCGTACAACCAAATGGCCCATGTACACACCGTACACACGCTAAAAACGCACGTACACAACCAGGACAAAACAAAACAACACAAGAATACACTATTCGAAAGGCACAAAGCCACTAAACATGGCCAACAAACACTAAAAAAACACATTCACTGACCTGCAACTGCCAAAAACAAACAGAGGCCCTAAACACCACCACTCCTTATAACACACCCACCCAAACTTCAAACACAGCCACACCCACCAATGGACCAATAAAAAGGGCCCACACACACAAACCATGAGCCTTTGCAACAGACTCACTGCTGCCAGACACCACAGGAACATACTACAAGCTTCACCACACGTTACACTTGCACACCTTCACACAACCACCTTCACAAACACCCCCTCATCACATTCACACACACACCTGCACAACCACACCCACACACCCACAACCATCCACACCCCCCCACCATCCACACCCCCCCCACCATCCACACCCACACCCCTCACCATGCCCACTACCAAGAATCCAAAGTTCAGTAACCGAGAGTTGGAGGTCCTTGTCGATGAAATCCTCAGAGTCGAGCCACAGCTCTTTGGAACATTGGTCAGAAACACCAGCATGGCAGCAAAAACAGCCATGTGGCAGACCATCATCGATGCTGTGAATGCTGTTGCGGACACCAGAAGGACCAGGCAGGAATGCCAATCCAGGTGGTACGATCTGCGGAGGAGGGTCCGAGCCAAGATGCTGGAGGAACACAACCAGGCCAACGCCACTGGAGGAGGGCCCTCCCGCAGACCCGTACACTACCAGCCCTGGGAGGAGAGGGTGATGGCCATACAGCCGGTGGAGGCAGTTGAAGGATTAGGAGGACTCCGAGACCCGGGTGAGTACACAAACAACGCACCTCACATGGGGGGAACGTCATCCAGAACCAAAATCACTAACAGACAAGCAAGCACCCCAAGCTATCGCATGACTCAACCACACGCCATGAACACGCACATGCCACTGCCGCCACCATGCCCCATGCACCCAGCTGGACAATGTCAAGTCACAGGCCACAGAAGACACCAACACATGACACGGTAACCCGGATGGCGGGAGGGTGGGCCCCAAAATTCACATAGTGCAACTCAGAAGCAGACAACAATGCCCTCTGCCCATATGGCCTAGGTCACAGCCAGACAAACAGTGTGTCCCCACACAGGAAAGACTTGCCAGCAAATGGCGGATGCCTTGCATTAAGACATGGGGGTGAAGGCACGTTTTTGCACATGACAGCAGCTAATGAACAGCCAACACTGTGAAAGAGTGGCAGCACACACCACCACAGCAGCAGCGCAGACACAGACACTACACCCAATGGGTGCCTGGAGATCAGAAACAAACTCACATCAACAAGCCAAGGGCCATCCAAAGATCTGACAAAAGTGTGTGCCTAGGAAGCTGGGCTGAGGTGACAGAGGGTGACACACAGAGGGAGGGAGAGGGGGACAGAGAGGGAAGGAGAGGGGGACACAGAGGGAGGGAGAGGGGGACAGAGAGGGTGGGAGACACAGGGACACGGACAGAGGGAGGAGGCTGACACACGGAGGGAGGGAGAGGGGGACAGAGAGGGAGGGAGACACAGGGACACGGACAGAGGGAGGAGGATGACACACGGAGGGAGGGAGAGGGGGACAGAGAGGGAGGGAGACACAGGGACACGGACAGAGGGAGGAGGCTGACACACGGAGGGAGGGAGAGGGGGACAGAGAGGGAGGGAGACACAGGGACACGGACAGAGGGAGGAGGCTGACACACGGAGGGAGGGAGAGGGGGACAGAGAGGGAGGGAGACACAGGGACACGGACAGAGGGAGGAGGATGACACACGGAGGGAGGGAGAGGGGGACAGAGAGGGAGGGAGATACAGGGACACGGACAGAGGGAGGAGGCTGACACACAGAGGGAGGGAGAGGGGGACAGAGAGGGAGGGAGAGGGGGACAGAGAGGGAGGGAGAGGGGGACAGAGAGGGAGGGAGAGGGGGACAAAGAGGGAGGGAGACACAGGGAGAGCAAATCAGCCGTGTGGTGTGTGGGAATGTCTGCTCGTCAGCAGGTAGACTGCGTGCATGTAGCCAAGGGTGGCCAGTGCCAGAACCCCCCCTCTTCTCCATGGCAAAACACAGGGCCATGTCACAACCTGTGCACGAGCACAACGACAGCTACCTGCATTATATAAGTGTGTGGATCCACTCCATGTGCACATGTACAGTGCTACACGGAAGGCGCCAATGCATGGCTCGCCACACCTGCCCACTCCACTGCTGACTGCAGTCACACTTGACGCAGCAAGTAAGACTGTGCCACACATAGTTAAAGGGGCCAAAGTGGTGCCCAAGGGACACACCCATGCACAAGTCCACTGTGAGTGGAATGCAAGACAGATCCTAATTCCAAGAGGAAAAGTGCCAACTGTGAAACTGATGAAACATGGATGTTGCATGGACCAAAATTAACATTGTCTCTCTCACACACAGGTCAACGTCGTGGTTCACCCCCCAACACTGGGGGGGAAGACTCACAGGACCCGGATCTGCGGGAGCCCGATCCCACCGGCAGCGACGACTCTCACCACTCTGTGGACGACCCCGACCGACCTGGCACCTCTGGTGTCCAACCACCTGCAGCACCTGCGTCAGGTACAACTGTGCCAACCACCACCCCCACTCCTGCCACATCCCAGGAGACACCCAGGATCCCTGCCCCACCACCACCATGCAGCCAGGCTGGCCAGGAGGGACACGGTGTCCCGGGCACCCAGGAGGAGGCAGGCGACAACACCAATGCCACCCCTCAGGGGTCCCGGAGACCCGATGTACCCACAAGGGCAGGCCAGGTGCAAGTGGGCAGGGGTGGTGGGAGTGGAGGACGGCGGAGGTGCGAGCCTGACCAGTTGGCTGGGGAACCGGTATTTGCCCATGTCCGTAACATCATGGACACATACCGGCAGGACACCACGGGCATGGCCCAGGTTGTGTCCACCCTCAATGAGATCAAGGGGACCCTCGATGAGATAAAGACCCAGCAGGCCCAGCAACATGCCTGTCTACTGCAACACCAACGGAGGATGGAGGACAGACAGGCTGAGCAAGTGACGGTGTTCCAGGGGATTCACGATACACTCCGTCGGATGGCCGACAACATGGGCAACCCTCCCTGTGCCAGACGGCGTAGAACATCACCACCCACAGGGAGGGATCAGGAGGAGGAGGAGACATCCGACGGAGCATCCCAAACATCGTCACGGCCTGCTGCTGAGGGTCCACGGAAAGGACCGTGAGGGTCGGCGCTACATCACCATCTCCCAGGACACCTGGCCTGGCACCTGGCCCACTGGAGCAACAGCATCACAGCATCAAGAGACATTCTCTGCCACATGGCCCTGCTGGTCACTCTCTGACCAATGTTGACAAAGACTGTGGCATGGACTATGAGGATTTCCAATGGCAAGGACACCAACTCCCCTACTGAACTTTGGATTCCAAACTCCCGGAAAGCCCCTCACTTTATCCCCCCCCCCCAAATAAAAAATCACACCATGAAGAGAAGATGCCTGCTGGTTGCATTATTACCTTACATGTGTGTTGTAAAGTCTAAACATGCCTGAGTTCTCTATTGACTTCAACCATCCATACCCTGGGGCCTGAGTCTGGCACAGGACACACGGGTCACAGTGTATTAGGCAAGACAGACATGGAGCACCATACACACCCGTGATGGGCCCAACCAGCTGAGGGGGTGGCCGCACAACCGTGCTGACAGACACATTGAGTACAGCAACAGTCATGCGCAGAGGTCAGGGATCATGTGGAGTGTCCTGGGGGGCACCCAGGTATGTGTAGACAGGTGGCAGAACCATGTCCTGCAAGCCTGAGTCCGGTGGATGCAGAAAATGGGGGCCTGGCCAACGTTGGATGCATGGGGATGGCACATGTCACAATACCCACACAGTCATGGACATCATGCCCAATACACAGTCTCAGCCCACACACACAGCTTGCATCTTGCTACTCGACACATTGACACATAGCCACTATCAGGGAAAACCATGCCAGACATGCTGGATGCACCGTAACAACACACCAGCATTGACTGAGAAGAGGCACCTTGGAGGCTTAGGGACACCTTTATTAGTCATGTATTCGGGATTGCAGAGGCAACTTGAAGTACACATGAACACATCTTGTGGAGTAACATGTGGGTCCAACACTGGCACCCCCCTTCTGCAGCACAAATGCGTGTTAGCCATGGAACTGGCACACAATTGTCGGCTAACAGCTAAACACCCACAGCTGCTCACGGAGAGCCTGCCATACACCATAGATCCGCTGATGTGGAAGTCCCACACCATGTCAAGCCAATGCTAACCGTATGTGTCCGAGGGCAGTGTCACACACATTGATGCCATCATCACAATCCACTATCCCATCACTGATGACTGTCAACCAGTCAGACCATCTATTCAGGTGTACACAGCTGCATGTCGTGTCCCATGGTGATGCTACATGGCTGCAGAGGAACCAAACATCGACAGGGGCAGTGTGCATACATCGTGAACAACTGCCACACCCAATACACCCCTGATGCATCCCTTACCCTATGGAGACTTCCAAACATGTCCGTGCCTGTAACGCTGAGTCAGCCCACGATGACGTGTCCATGAGGAATAGCAGTGCCACAACAATGCAACCAGCAGACGGCATGCGCAAGTACCTGGGGAAGAGAGACACACAAGAAGTCAGCCACAAAAAGCACAGCCACTTGCATGTGCATTTACTCGACACATGTATGGATGACAACATGCTAGGTCACAATTATGACTGGGGAAATACAACCATCACTGCCACCATCACTCCAGTGACACACCCACACACACCTCTGACTCACGTGCCATACATGCAGGTGGAGACACACATCACAACACATGCCACACGGGGACCATTGCGTGCACACTCAGACACTGGTACTCACCACTAAGCAAAGAAGTCGCGTATGAGCCGAGTCCGGATGTCCACTTGCGGCTCCACATCCTCCACATCACTAGCCCCATTGCCAAGCCCTTCGTCCTCCACGGGTGGATGGTCCTCGTCATCTTGATCCAGGATGAGTGGCACAGCTCTCTCAACTGCCATGTTGTGCAGCATGCAGCAGACCATGAAGATTTTGCAGACCTTCGCAGGGGCATATGGAGCGCGCCGCCGGTCTTGTGGAGGCACCGAAATCGGCTCTTCAGCAGGCCAAACGTCCTCTCTATCACTCGCCTTGTCCGGCCATGGGCGGTGTTGTAGCGGAGCTGGGCCGGCGTGATGGGGTTGCGGAGAGGTGTGAGCAGCCAAGGCATGTTGGGATAGCCAGCGTCCCCTACATGGGAAGCACATGGACATGGTTAGAACTGGGGAAGCGGTCGTGCTGGTAGGCTATGCAAAATACAGGACAGACAGACTGTACCCACCAACAACACATGCTCTTTCGTTGCGAAGCTGCATCATCATTTCAGGCATCCTGCTATGCCTCATGATGTAGGCATCGTGTGCTGATCCTGGAAAACGAGCACAGACATGTGAAATCACCATGTTGGACTGACACACCACAAGGGCATTGATGGAGTGGTAGTGCTTCCGATTGCGATACGCTACCTCCCGTGCGTGTGGTGGTACCAAAGCTACATGTGTCCCATCTATGGACCCAATGACATGGGGCATCCCTCCCAGGACATAGAATCCACGCTTGACCGCAGTCAACTGTTCAGGGGTTGGGAACTTGATGAAGTCATCCAGGTGAATCAACATGGCCACTAATAAATCATGCAGCACACGGCAGAAAATGCTCTGGGACATGCCACCAACATGAGCTATGGTATATTGAAAGGTACCCGTGGCAAGAAAATGTAGGGCAGCCATTACCTTCAGCTGGGGTGTCAGTGCCGTAGGATACCTGTGCTGCGGTTGCAGGTGTGGTGCCAGTCTCGCCGTCAACTCCAGAATCAACGGTTGGGTGAAGCGGTAGCAACGGATGCTGTCATTCTCCCGCATGGCAGCCAAGTCCGGAATTGGTCGGGCAAGAGGCGGCGCTCTGCAGTAATTAGGAAGTGACAAGGAAGAGTGAGTGCACTACGACAACAATTCATATGTACTGAGCACATGTAAATCTGTCAATACACATATGCTACATAGGGAGTCAGGTATGTGCTACATGGCCAGGACACGTATGGCTGCCAGGTGACACTCCTACCAAGACCCAGCTACACACGGAGATTGAGAACCTCCCCATGCCATGCCATGGGAATAGCTGTGTCCCAGTGCAAGTGAACAGCCAGACGCAAGACAGGAGTGACATACGCCCACACATCAGCAGAAGTAGGATGCCGATTGCAGAGACTGGTAGCGGGACACTAGAGCCACAGGTCACATGACATTACACTAGGACAGCCCACACACCTTGCCATGAAGGTGCACATGTCATGACTCACCTCACATTCATTGTGAGGATGCAGACATGTCCTTGTCACGCTACTCCGTGTCCCATGCATACATGTGCACCTCACATCCGATACCACATGTGGCATGGTGTGCGGAACAGTGTGCAATGTCAATCTACACACAGACACATGTTGGTTGCTGCAACAGCTGCAGCTTTTGAGGGTGCTCCAGCATCAACCTGATGGGAAGCCCCCACACATACATGACATTGTCACATTGTGCACCATGGGTAGTGACAAGGCAGGTGTGGTAACCCCTGTACCGGGCATCAGGGGACACTTCCGTGTGTTGGTGTCCGTGCCATGCCAGTGACGCTCACCCCAAGTGTGCAGTACGACATGCACTCATGTCAAAGGAGTCAAGGGCATGCCTGGCACACATTGCACCGTCACACAGTACATCTGTACACATCTCATCATACATCTGGTGCCTTCTCCACTCAGGAGTAATGTTCCACATCACAGCCTGTCACACCTGTGCCCCACACATGTAGTAATGCACAGACGATGCCTTGATGTCCATTCATGGACAAGTATGTCCATTCATGGACAAGTATGTCCATCCATGGACAAGTATGTCCATCCATGGACAAGTATGTCCGCCCTATTCCTACCTGTGTGCCGCCTATCACCACTGTGATGTGTGAAAACCGCCGTACTGCTGCTAAGAGGGCCTGTGTACGTTCCCATATCACTATGGGAGTGCTGCCGTATGTGTACCCATCGTGATGGCGAGCGTACAGGCATTTGTACGGTCCGTACCACAACGAGTACGCATACGCAAGAACACCCATAGTGGTAGGGCCGTACACACGCCTGTACGCTCCCTATCACTATGGGTGTCCTCGCGTATGCGTACTCGTAGTGATAGTGAGCGTACATGCGTGTGTACGGCCCCTACCACAACGAGTACGCATACGCGAGAACACCCATAGTGGTAGGGCCGTACACACGCCTGTACGCTCCCTATCACTATGGGTGTCCTCGCGTATGCGTACTCGTAGTGATAGTGAGCGTACATGCGTGTGTACAGCCCGTACCACTACGAGTACGCATACGCGAGGACACCCATAGTGATAGTGAACGTAGGCACGCGTGTACGGGCCGTTGCAATGCATTTGGGGTGCCCTAGGGCCCCGGAACGCACCGTACCTGTGTGTGAAGCTCCAAATTACATAGGGGACACATGAGGGACAAGTATTAAGGCCTTCATGCATGCTGGTTGTCATGGAGACCAAGTTCAAATTTCTATTATGTTCTGGAAGGTGCACAGCAGAAGTCAGTTGGAATTCTTCTACTTTGTTGCAATGTGTTTGTGGGGCTGACATCATGCAGGAGAATGAAACCGATAGAGAACCCACAGACTGCTAGGTTTGAAGGGATTGGAGGAAACATAGGATGCTAATGTGAGTGACCAATCACTCTGTACTCCTGTGCATGAGATGGGCCAGCAAGGCAGATATAAGGCAGCCAGGTCCCATGAGGGAGCACTTGCCTGCACATCTCTGTATTCCACGACCCAGCTGCTGCTACTGATTCCCTGGAACCATGTCAAGGGCTGTGGAGAGGTCACAGCCATTCACCCTGGAGGAGAACATGGCTTTGGTGGATGTGATCCTCCCACGGTACCCCATGCTGTATGGGCGACCAGGTTATCAGGTGAGTGCAGTGTCCACTGCCACAGACTGTGTCCCTTTTTTGTGACTGTGACTTCTGCCATTGTGTCCAGGTGTGACACACATGCTATGTACTGTAGGGGGGGGTCCCAGGGGGGGAATGCCTGATGTCTCCCAGCAGTGCCCTGAGACAGGAGGGGTGGGGGCCTATCACTCCCAGCAGTGCCCTGAGACAGGAGGGGTGGGTGCAGAGTCCTCCCAGCAGTGCCCTGAGACAGGTGGGGTGGGAGCCTATCACTCCCAGCAGTGCCCTGAGACAGGAGGGGTGGGTGCAGAGTCCTCCCAGCAGTGCCCTGAGACAGGAGGGGTGGGGGCCTATCACTCCCAGCAGTGCCCTGAGACAGGAGGGGTGGGTGCAGAGTCCTCCCAGCAGTGCCCTGAGACAGGTGGGGTGGGGCCTATCACTCCCAGCAGTGCCCTGAGACAGGAGGGGTGGGTGCAGAGTCCTCCCAGCAGTGCCCTGAGACAGGAGGGGTGGGGGCCTATCACTCCCAGCAGTGCCCTGAGACAGGAGGGGTGGGTGCAGAGTCCTCCCAGCAGTGCCCTGAGACAGGAGGGGTGGGGGCCTATCACTCCCAGCAGTGCCCTGAGACAGGAGGGGTGGGTGCAGAGTCCTCCCAGCAGTGCCCAGAGACAGGAGGGGTGTGTGCAGAGTACTCCCAGCAGTGCCCAGAGACAGGAGGGGTGTGTGCAGAGTACTCCCAGCAGTGGCCAGAGGCAGGAGGGGTGGGTGCAGAGTACTCCCAGTAGTGCCCTGAGACAGGAGGGGTGGGTGTGATGCACAGTGTGAGCCTGGCTCATTGATTGTGTAGTTGCCCTCATTCCACCTGTGTCCTTTCAATGGCATGTACTGCTTTTGGCCTTCCCCCACAGGATCATGTCTCTATGACAAATTTGCAATGCGTTGGATGCACACTATGCCTTGTTGTAAACAGCAAATGTGTTCTAATCTGTGTCCCCGTGACATGTGCAAGGTGTATTGATGTAGTGTCACTTGTTCATCCTCACAGGTAGACGCCTCTGCCAAGGAGCAGATATGGCTGGACGCCGTCGGCGCCGTGAGGAGTGCGGATGGTCGGAAGCGGCGCCTGTCCCAGGTGAGGAAACGCTGGCAGGATATCCGGTGCTGGACGCGGAGGATCGCACGGGTCCTGCTGGGGGACTCACCTGAGAGCCACAAGAACCGCGGGCGCCGCCGTCTCTCCCACATCCAGAAACGTGTGCTGGCGGTGGTCTTTCCTGACTTGGACAGGTGTCTACAGGACATGCAGCAGCCGGAAGGGGGTAGGTACATGTGTGTGTTTGTTGTGTTTCACCAGCATTTGTAAGTGCACTGTTCCATGGATACACTTCCAGGGTTTATGGTGCTGTGCAGATCCTGTACCCCACAGTATTGCAGTGCTCTCCTGCCTCCCTTCCCCTCCTTGCAATGTGTTCCCTGGTCTGTGTGTAGTCACTCCATCACAAGGTTATGTAGCCTGACACGTTCTCCAAGTGTACAATGCCTGCAGCATCATGTGTGGGGGTGGTGTGTAACAGGTTTTGTGACCTTGCCTGTGCCCTGTCCAGTTCTGGACTTGTGGGTTCCATGTCAGTTGGCACTAATGCTGAGTCCAGACATGGGAGTTAATCTCTCGAGTGCCAGGCCTTCCAGCAGGCATGTCCCATGTGGTGGCCTGTGACATGATGTGCATGAGTGTGCGTTAGGCATAGTGCAGGGATGTTAGCGTGTGTTGCAGTCATTCCCATTCAGGAGCATGGAGTTGTGTGGCCACTACTGTCCCCAGGGGCATCTTTTCCTAGGTATCATGTGTGTAATCCGAGAATGTCGACAATCTCTGTGTCTACAGCATAGGTTGTGCTCTGTGCCATTGTCCCCTGGCACCATATTTCTTGACGTGAGATGTATTACAAGTGTCCACTGTCCAGCCTGACCTGATTTTCAAAGTACATACTCACGGTGGCCATTGCCTGTGTGTCTTGTTGCAATCATCTGATGATGCCCATTTGTAGATTATTATTAGGACAGGCGCACCTTGGGTATTTGGTGTGCAATCTTGAATTGTTGCATCCCATGTGTATTTCACCCAGACTAAGAGATGTAAGTGCTTCCTGTGTCTCCACAGATTTGTCTCATGTAGGGGGTGGGTGGGGCGGGCATGGCCTACATGTCAAGACCTGTCATCTCCTTGCTCGCACTGGCCAGTGTGTGATGTTTGTCTGGACATACACTCAAGGTGCAGCGTGGCAGTCAGGGTGGGCATGTTCTCAGTATTACCTATGTTGCATGTGCCTCTAGTTCCTGGCTTTGGTCCTTGCTCATCCCAATTTCCTGCCACGCTGTGTGGTGCAGATGCAGTGCTGTATTGTCCCCAGGGCCTTGCTCCTCAGTCAGAATACCATGTCATCTCATTTGCTATTGTGTCATGCTCTCCATAGTTTTTCCATGGCATGGTGGGTCACACAACTGTGTCTTGCAGGGCCTACGTATGTACCTTGTTTTGTAGTTGTAACTCATCCTTTGTTTCAGGCTATGCACTGTAACCTACGTAGATTTGACTCATGTGACATATGTATAAAGGTGTATGATTAATTTCTGTTTCTTCACCCTGCCCACAGCATCGTCGGGGGACACGGAGGGAGACATGGACACAGACGGCGCGGAGGGACCGAGCACCAGTGCCAGCGGTGACATCGGGGCTGGCACTTCGAGTGGGACAGAGGCGGAGGAGAGTGCACCCGGGGACCTGTCGACTGGCACAACAGAGTATGAAGCTGACGGGTCCGAGGATGATCTCTCCGAGTGGGCGGTGGCTGCACCACCATCTGACAGCAGCCCTACATCTGGCACCGCCCCCTCCATTGGCATCAGCCGCCTCCCACTTGCTCGTGGCCCTTCCCAACGTGCCCGGTCACCACATGTCTCCTTCCTGCCAGGCACCGCACCCCCTGCCCCTGTCTCCACTGCTGCCGCCAATGCTGAGTCTGTGGACATCCAGCGGCAGTTGCAGATTGGTCAGACTGCGATCCTTAATGTCCTCCATGGCCACAGCCAGGTCCTCAACAACATGGAGGCATACTTGGAGGGCATTCATTCATCGCAGGCTGACCAACGCAACTTGCTGAGGTCCATAGACTCCACACTGACTGCAGCAGTGGGTCTCCTGCAGCGCTACGTCCCACCCCCTACCCCTGCTCCTTCCACAATTCCCACTCCCATGCCTGTCCCACATACACCCAGACGTAAGCATGCACCCACCACAACAGACACAGGCACCACACCAGCAGGGAAGGTCCGCCGCACACCTCCTGACACGCACACACAGGGTGCAGTAGGCACACCCACTGGGTCGGGGGGCAAATGTGTGACACGCAGCCAGAGTGGGAGTCCGCATTCCACCCAATCCACTCCCTCCAAATCCCCTCCCCTCAGCTCTCCTGGCCACATCTCCCCCAAAGACTCCTTCATGGCCGCTCTGTCCCTGAGCCCCACAGTGACGCCACCACGCAAGCGGTCAAGGAAGTCCTCGGTCAGGGTGGTTGAGTCCCCCCCTGTCCACACCCTCCCCCAGTGGCGCTGCGACCCATCCCTCTGACCCCCCCCTCCTTGGGGCCTGTGGTTCCTTCGGGTGCAGGGGAGTCCCTGGAGGACCTTGCTAAGGTGTGCAGCGAGATCCTGGCCTCCGCCTTTGGCCCTGCCCCACCCCCTGTGGTGGAGTCCTCCATCCCTGCACCCACGACGCCTACCCTTCACCCACCTGTCCCTGCGGTGCCTGTTTCTTCCCCCCCACATGATGCCCTGACCCCTGTGGAAGACAACGGATTGTAACTGTGCAAGCAAGCTAGGGGACACGCATCCCACTGTGTCCCCCATCCAGCTGGGACTCCTGGACTGCCCTATGGCCTTTGTTAACATTGGACTTACGTCATACTAGTTTTTTGCTCATGCTGAATAAAGCTATTTATTTTTTGCCCTTGGAACACTCCTGCATTGCTGGCATTGCTGTTGGTGGGGCTGCTACATGGTTGTGGGTGTTGGTCATGTGTTGGGTGTGTGGGAAATGTAGTAGTGTGCTGCTCATAGGGGGGACCCTGGGATCTGTGTGCCATCACACGGTGTTAGCTACCTTTCTCCATTCATGTGAGCAGTTGCTGCATGTTGCAATTGTCCCAAGGTGTATTCCTTCCTCTGTGTACCCTGACTTCTTCCCTGCAGGGTGTCCCCTGACTTTGGCACAGAGCTGTGTGTCCATTAGCTGGGTGTGTGACGTAGTCCTTCACCTTTGCACATGCATGCTGAGCGATGTCTCCACCTGCATCATTCGTGGCATCCTTGGTAGTCATTGTACTTGTGTATGTGGCCTATTGACATTACTTCATGTGTACATGTTTTCTTTTCTGCGCTATGCATGCGTATACTCCCAGCCTCGCACACATGTGGTACTGCAGGGTCTTTGTGCACCTGACTGACATTTGTGGGCATGGTATCTGTGACTACTCCACCCTTTGCGTTCCATGGGCACTGCTGGGAGGACTCTGCACACACCCCTCCTGTCCCTGGGCACTGCCGGGAGTGATAGGCCCCCACCCCTCCTGTCTCTGGGCACTGCCGGGAGTGATAGGCCCCCACCCCTCCTGTCTCTGGGCACTGCTGGGAGTGATAGGCCCCCACCCCTCCTGTCTCAGGGCAATGCCTCCTGTCTCTGGGCACTGCCGGGAGTGATAGGCCCCCACCCCTCCTGTCTCTGGGCACTGCTGGGAGTGATAGGCCCCCACCCCTCCTGTCTCAGGGCACTGCTGGGAGTGATAGGCCCCCACCCCTCCTGTCTCAGGGCACTGCTGGGAGGACTCTGCACACACCACTCTTGTGACTGGGCACTGCTGGGAGGACTCTGCACCCACCCCTCCTGTGTCTGGGCACTGCTGGGAGTGATAGGCCCCCACCCCTCCTGTCTCTGGGCACTGCCGGGAGTGATAGGCCCCCACCCCTCCTGTCTCTGGGCACTGCTGGGAGTGATAGGCCCCCACCCCTCCTGTCTCAGGGCACTGCTGGGAGGACTCTGCACCCACCTCTCCAATTTCACAATATGTACGCTCATGACATACACGGATGTGGGTACGCTCCATGCATTCGAGGTGGGGGTACGTGTCGTACTTACACTGTTGGGGTGGGGCTACGCTCCATGCATTCGAGGTGAGGGTACGTGTCTTACTTACACTGTTGGGGTGGGGGTATGCTCCATACGTACGCGGGTGGGGGTACGGGTCGTACTTACACTGTTGGGGTGGGGGTATGCTCCATACGTATGCGGGTGGGGGTACGGGTCGTATTAACACTGTTGGGGTGGGGGTACGCTCCATGCGTACGCGGGTGGGGGTACGGGTCGTAATTACACTGTTGGGGTGGGGCTACGCTCCATGCATTCGAGGTGAGGGTACGTGTCTTACTTACACTGTTGGGGTGGGGGTACGCTCCATACGTACGCGGGTGGGGGTACGGGTCGTACTTACACTGTTGGGGTGGGGGTACGCTCCATACGTACGCGGGTGGGGGTACGGGTCGTACTTACACTGTTGGGGTGGGGGTACGCTCCATACGTACGCGGGTGGGGGTACGGGTCGTACTTACACTGTTGGGGTGGGGCTACGCTCCATGCATTCGAGGTGAGGGTACGTGTCTTACTTACACTGTTGGGGTGGGGGTACGCTCCATACGTACGCGGGTGGGGGTACGGGTCGTACTTACACTGTTGGGGTGGGGGTACGCTCCATACGTACGCGGGTGGGGGTACGGGTCGTACTTACACTGTTGGGGTGGGGGTATGCTCCATACGTACGCGGGTGGGGGTACGGGTCGTACTTACACTGTTGGGGTGGGGGTATGCTCCATACGTACGCGGGTGTGGGTACGGGTCGTACTTACACTGTTGGGGTGGGGGTACGTTCCATGCATACGGGGTGGGGGTAGGGTCCGTACATATCCGTCCCCACGCCATGTGATGCTTGTGCGGCCCGTACCCAGGCCTTTGCCACGTGGGTACGAGCCGTCCCGCCATTGTTGGGGTGACGTGGGTGTGGGCGTGGTACGACTCGTACCCACGCTCTTCAGGCGTGGGTACGGGACGTACCTGTGTGGTTGTGTTGCCGGTTTGCGTCGTGACGGACTTCCGTTGTGGCGGTCGCTGGCTTAGCTGGACACGCCCCCACCCCCTCGTAGTGACCAGGGCATGGGAGTCAGGTATGTCCAGGGCATGTGTGCTGTGTGACTTTGGTGGGGGGTTTGTGGCCTGCCCTGGTCCTGCCACCCCCACCCCACCCCACTTTCCCCCCTCCCTTAGTTGTTCTGACCTTCTGCGGCGTCTGCATCCGAACCTGTAGAGGAGGTCGACTGCTATGAGGGCCGGGATGACATGTAGGTTCGGGTCCATGTCTGTCCGTCGCGTACGGGTCCTCCTTGTCCGCGTCGTCCTGTCTGTCCGTCGCGTACTGGTCCTCCTTGATCGCGTCGTCCTGTCTGTCCGTCGCGTACTGGTACTCCTTGTTCGCGTCGTCCTGTCTGTCCGTCGCGTACTGGTCCTCCTTGTTAGCGTCGTCCTGTCTGTCCGTCGCGTACTGGTCCTCCTTGTTAGGGTCGTCCTGTCTGTCCGTCGCGTACTGGTAGTCCTTGTTCGCGTCGTCCTGATTTCCTGGCAGTTTTTGGCAGCCGGAAAATATTCACCGTGCGGGATGACGTCGGTGCGAATCGTAATTCCTGGTACGTGAATGGCAGGCTGCGAGCGTCCCGACGTCAGGTCGGCGCTTTCCCGGATCGCATTTGTAGGTTTATTTTGTTCGGTCGGGGTTTTTTACGATTCGTACGGAAATGGTGTTCCCGTGCGAATCGTAATTCCATGTTTGTAAATTTTGACGACCGGGTACACGTCGGACGGAGAATATGCTCCGTCCGACGGTTCGTACCCGGTTTTTACAGGATCGTAATTGGCACCATAGTGGGATACACAGACGTCTGAGTGCTGGAGAGTTTGGCGAGGGATACCTGCTAGGTAAATACATGGCACACATCCATACATCCACTACATCTCCTGAGGGGGGCGGGGGACATTGACTTACCTATTGTGTCTATCCCTGCAGGTGACAGTGCCTATGCAGTGCGGGACTTCATCCTGACCCCGTACCTGGATCCAGCCAATGCAAGTGAGAGGAGATACAACAGGGAACACAGGTCTACACGCTGTGTCATTGAGCGTACGTTTGGAATCCTAAAGAGTCGGTTCTGGTGCCTGCATAAAAGTGGAGGTGCACTGCAATACAGCCCTGAGACCTGCTGTAAAATCGTGGCAAGCTGTGCAATGCTCCATAACATGGCTATGAGGAAAGGCACCACAATTGATGTGACCGATACAGACACATCGGATGACGATTGCCCTGCTCCCCCTGGCAGACAAGCATCAGGAGTCGGGGCAGCTGCCGGACATCAGAGATGGACTGAGATCACGCAAAACTACTTCTAGGTGAGTAATGATGACATGAGCCAAAAAAATGATTGTTAGCTGTGCTGTGTTTATTCACACTTCAAAAGCATTAACTGTTGCTGTACCCAGCACATGTTATGCACACAGTGCAGGTACTTCACAAGAAAGTGTTCATTATGCATTGCTGGGTTGCATCACCCATTCACGCAAATTTGTCACTGTACAGTTCATCTCCTCCGGTGACGGATTGGTGCTGTTTGGGATCCAGGCTGAGTGCCCTCCGTGGGGTTCCTAGGTACTGCACCCTGTCTGGCACTGCGCCTTCTTGCTTCAGGCAATGTAGGTGTGATGCTACTCCTACTTGAGGTCTCCTCACTCTCCCCAGAGACCATGAGAGCGGTGCCACCTGAGTTGGCCGTCTGCATTTGCTACACTGCACTGGTGACCTGTTCCAGCCCTCTTGCAATGTCCTGACAGCAGTGTGACATTTCCAACTGCATGGTAATGCTGCGACGTGTCAGATTGCTGGTGGTGGTGCAGAGGCAGTTCACAGCCTTTGTGTAGTTATGCAGCCGTGCGTTGGCACGTCGGGCAGCCCTGTCACTGTCATCTTGGTTTTGCTTCAGGGTGTCACAGAGGTCACGTATGGCACCTGCCATGGCCATGATGCCCTCCTCCATGTAGCGCTGATTTTTGTTGAGAGTGCATAGCTGCCTATTGATGGAACGCAATGATTTATATTGCAGGTGCTGTACCTGCAGCATGCTGTTTTCAAGACCTGCAAATACTGTGTGGTCCTCATAAGTGGTAGTGCTGCTCCTGGGCCTTGACCTGTGTCTTTCCAGTGCTGGCATGCTCATCCGTGGTGTTTCCTGCCTCCGCATGTGTGACACACCCTGCCTTTCCTCTCTTCGATCACTCTCCTCCCCTGTGGGCTGTATGTCATCCTCCAATGGAGGCAGTGGGGGCACATGTGTGCGCTTCCTGCGCATGATTGTTGTGTGCTCTGTATCCTCACTTGAGTTCCCATCATCATGCTGGTCCTCAGGATATGCAATGTCATCTCCCTCTGCACTGTCATCAAGTGCCCTGGATTGTGCTGTGGATGTAAAGGGGAATACATGAGTTTGTGTCATTGTCTGCATTTTGCAATCAATAAAGTTTCTACAGTTTGTCTTGGCTAACTTCTGACACTGTGCTATTCCCTTATCACCGACCCACATGTTGCATTTGATTTCCTATGTGTCATGGACACACTGTCATACATCTTACTACAACTTCTATAATGCATTGCTGGGTGTGCTGCAAGAATTGGACTGGAATGACATGTGTTGTGTAACACCCACAGCATTAACTTTCTCTTGTATGTCCAGCCAGATCTTTCTTTTTCTTGATTCTGGGACTCTCAGTGCCTTTTTGTCAAAGAGGAGCTCATGGCTGCAAACCATCTCCTCTATGAGGACCTCCTGCTCCTTGTCAGAGAATTTGTGTTTTCTCTTCCTCTTTTCTCCCTCCTTGCCCTCATGTTGCTTCTGGGACTTCATTGGGGTTTGTTCTCTCCTGTGCTGACTCCTCACACCTCCAAACAGCCTCTGACTGTGGCTCAGGCAATTTGGTGCAGCAAATCCCTCCCACTTCCTGGTTGTGATGTCATCAGGCTGCACCTGTATAGCAGATTCCCGCTTTTGCGATTTCTTAATTTGCGAATTTCGCAATTAAGGAATCGCAAAGCATGTTTCTGAGAATTTTTTGCGAATTTTAAGTAATCGCTAAACATTAGCGATTTTTTAAATACATCCCGATTTGCGAATCTCAAACTGCAAATCGCAAAATATCGCAAATTGAGATTCGCAAAACGGGAGTTTCATACATATGCCCCAATATCTTTGCTTATTTAATGTTGTTGTGGTCTTTTATTTTACTCTTTTCCAATTTCTTTTTACATATGTTTTCTTTCTTTGCCTCCTTGATATTTTTTAGAATTCACTAGTTTAATGACAGCCGACACCCATTGCGTCCTCGGTGCTGGGTGTAGACAGCTTTTGCTGAAATCTGATCACAAATAAGTGGCTGGTGAAGAGTTTCACATTGGTTGTATAGGTCTTTTTTTCCTTCAGAAACCAGGACAGGGAGGATCTCTCTTTGCTTTTAAAATAAAGTATTACATCCTAATAGTTGGCAAGGGAGGAAAAAAAGAAAAATGAGAATGTTCCAATTGTCTTAAGCAATTATATCATACATAAAAAGCAACAGCTATTCGGTTAGTGTAACACAGTCTAGGAATCAGGATATACATATACTTAGCTGGAATATAAATGGAATGAGATCCACAGCTAAGATCAAATATATTAGAGGAGTTGTGCACACTTAATCACCATTGCCTCTGTTTGCAGGAGATTCACTTAACCGTACAAGAATATTATAAATTGAGGAGTCTGGGTTATAGGACTGTTAGATAGGGGAAACAACCTTTACAACGCAACTTTTACAACGCAATGCTATTACAACGCATTTTTTACAACGCAAAAGCTTTTACAACGCATGCATTTACAACGCATGCTTTTATATGGTAAGTACTTTTACAACGCATATACCATTACAACGCATTTTTTTTAATTTTTTAATTTTTTGAAAAATGATGTTAGGAAAAAGAATTAATTAATATTTTAGTATTTATATTAAATACTATATTTTAAAAATATGAAAGAGTAATTTTTGAGTATAAATAAATAAATAAGAAAAATTAAAATATATGAGTAGTATTATAAAAGATTAATACTTGAGTATTTTAAAAATATGAAAGAGTAATTGTTGAGTATAAATAAATAAATTAAGTATAATAAATGAGTAGTATTATAAAAGATTAATACTTGAGTATTTTTAACTTTCTTATTTAAAATGTAATTAATAATATTAATTATTTAAAAAAAGAATGAGTACTTTTGGAGTATTTAAATTTTAAATAAGATAATGTTAAATATTAGAGAATTTAAATTAAAGAAAAATACTTAAGTATTAATTGAGTAATTAAAAATAATTTAATTATGAAAAAAAAAAATAACCTGGAGTATTTTTTGATTAATATAAAATAAAATAATAAGAAAATATAAAATACCTGAGTATTATGTTATTTTTTTTAAAAAAAAGGAAATTATTAAAATAAACAATTAAATTAAATATATAATTAATAATATATTTTTTTATTTTTGAACTGAAAAATTACTTAAATTAATTTAAAAATTTATATGTAGAATACATAAATAAATAACTATAAAAAACATGTTCTATTGAGACAAGACATTAATACATAAAAGTTTATATTAAAAAATAAATATATTAAAATTCAAAAAAATTTTTTTAAAAACAAATTAAAATAATTAATAAAATATTTAAAATATTAATAGAGTTATTTAAAAATAATTTAACTTTAAATTATACCAAAACAAAAAAGAACTAAGAAAATAGAACTTACTTTTAAAAAATTCCCATGCATTTGTATTGAAGTCTATGTGATAAATTGTCCTTCATTTATTTTGGCAGCTTAAGAAGATACAACCCGCGGAACAAGAAAGGAAGGAGTGAAAAGAGAAAAAAAAGCAAGTTTGAAAGGAAATAGAAATTAGAGTCGAGGTAAGGAACACATTTAGTAAATTTACATATTATAATATATATTTAACATGTTTAAATAACAAATTAATAATAAATAATAGTAAACAAATAAGGTGTATTAAATATTTCTTTATTGGAAAAAACATAGAAAAAACATTTTTGTTTTATTCTTTTTTATAACATAATGTACATATTTGATAAAAAATATACATTATTTATTATTATTTTTAAACATATATTTATTGAAATAGTAAATAAAATAGTCCTTTTTTAACATTGATGCACGCGATGACGTCATGACGTGAACGTAAACGTAAGGCGCCATTTTGGAGAGCATCGGAGGAGGAAGCAGCAGGAAGCTGATCTGCGTCCAGGTAGGAAACTTTTTCACATTTATTTATAGATATAAAGTTAAAAAAAGATACATATATAGTAAATAAAGAATAAGGAGAGGTTGCGGAGTAACTAATTGATGTTTAAAATGTAAAAAAGCATGTCCACGTTCATGTCATTAGTGTATGTCTATGTCGGGTCGCGAAAATTTATTTGTAACAAAAAAAAATGTAATTAACTGTAACAGTAATTAAAGTTACAATTAAAAATGTTAATTTCAACACTTCGGTACGATTATAAATTATTTATATCTTCATTTAAAAAAAATATATATTTTTGCGTATTCATAATTTGTGAAAAAATGATTGTTATTTATTTGGTGTTTATGCAGCAATGTGCATTTCGAAAAATGGATTGACTTTTGAAAATTTGAATAGGTAGAGATTTTTTGGATTTTTTGGGTGGTAGTTAGTTAGGAAGTTTACTACAAATTAATATCTTGCTATTGATCTTTGGAAAGTTGGACAAATATTATGGTAAAGTTGTTTTGGATACAGTGGTTGTTTGGAAAAAAATGAAGATTAGAAAAAAAAATGGAAAAATTAGGAGACCCGACTCGTAATTTTGAAAAAATGTTTGTAAAAGATTTGTATGCCAATTGTAATTAAAGGTTATTTAATTTTGAAGCAAAGCAGGAAAGTAAGTAGATAACTATTTTTAAAAAGAAAGAATGTTAGCAAGATTTTTCAGGTAGTCTAGAGCCACACACAACGTAAATTGTTGTAATATAGCCAATAGTCTCTCAGACATTCCCTTTGTTTTTAGAGTTACTCGCGGGTTTAGACTACCTGCAAGTGTTTGGGCAAGTCTCATTTCTTGAAAACTTTGCTCCTTCTTCAAAGTTTCCAAGAAAGAGAAGAAATTAGGATGAGGTTTGCCAATTGTATGGTTGAAGGAGTTATGCCATCCCTCTATGGCATTATTTGTTTTTGCTTCTCCCTCTAAACAGCTCGTGTAACAGTTCCACCACTCCACATGGAATCGTGGCTTCCTCCTGCGACCCGATCTGCTTAGGTGCCCAATCCATGTGTCCTCGAAATAATTTAGGATGGGTGCCAATTTCTCTTCATTACTTGTAAAAAAAACAGATTCTGTAATAGCAGTGTAGTACTCGTCCACACTATCGGGAGGAACAAAACAAAGTGCTGTTAATTTTTTTAATTCTAACTGTAGTTTGATATATCGACAGTATTCTGCAACTAGGGATGTTTTTTGTAATTTACGCCAAAATGCCTGGGAAAAATGGAAAAAACATCCCTGAATTTGGGTGTCCATGTACTTTTTAGTGATCACATTGATCATGCTCAATTCAAAATCTATTATTATTTTCCTAGGACTTTGAGAAGTTTTACTTTTAATAACTGATAAAAGTTCAGAGTATGTTGCAGAAGTCTTATAAGGTAGCAAACTATATACTAAGGGGATTACATTATTGTTAATTTTTGCATGTATAGTGTAAATTTGAGTGAAAGGATGGGGTGTACTTTTAAACGTCCCATCCATCATCCAAATTTCACTATTTTCTAACTTTGCTAGGTTACGTGGGGTACTAAAAATAAGAATTCGTTTCTGAGGGTTTTGGTTATCATGCAGAAGGAAAGGTTCATCAGAAAAAGAAATAGAAAGATCATGTGGAATTCTAATATCAGAAAAAGTATGTGGTGTAGATAATTGGATGTTACTTGCCTGCTTTTGTCTTTGAATAATTCTTCTCAAATTAGGAATTATAGGCATATTACTAGCAACATGACTGGGGACATGCTGTGCAACCTCTCTTAAAATGGATCCTGTGGAATCATTGGAGGTGCTTGCAATAGCTTTCATTTCATTTACAGTTTCTCTTATTTCTACCTCCATTGCAGAGGCAGAGTGGTTATGTTCTGTTGTTTTTACAACTAAATTATCAAGTGTAACCGCTCTGCCACTACAATGGGTAGAGTAGTATTGCACACACCTCCAATGATTTCTAGGAAAACTTATTCTTTCCTTACTATATATGTATCCTGCATGGTTTAATACATTTTTTCCTTTCCTCGATTTTATATATTTTGCAGTTTCAAGAGTAGACATTATCTGTGAAGAGAAGAGAAGAAAAAAAAAATAGGATGTAAAAGTAAATACACTAGCTCTAATGTTACCCTTACACCATGCCACACTTTCTCTACTGCTGCACCTTTCTGGAGTTAGAATAGTAATTGTTACCCCTACACCATCCAACACTTTCCCTACTGCTGCACCTTCCTGGAGTTAGAATACTAATTTATACCCCTACACCATCCAACACTTTCCCTACTGCTGCACCTTCCTGGAGTTAGAATAGTAAATTTTACCCCTACACCATCCAACACTTTCCCTACTGCTGCACCTTCCTGGAGTTAGAAAAGTAAATTTTACCCCTACACCATCCAACACTTTCCCTACTGCTGCACCTTCCTGGAGTTAGAATAGTAATTTATACCCCTACACCATCCAACACTTTCCCTACTGCTGCACCTTCCTGGAGTTAGAATAGTAATTTATACCCCTACACCATCCAACACTTTCCCTACTTCTGCACCTTCCTGGAGTTAGAATAGTAAATTTTACCCCTACACCATCAAACACTTTCCCTACTGCTGCACCTTCCTGGAGTTAGAATAGTAATTTAGAACCCTACACCATCCAACACTTTCCCTACTGCTGACCTTCCTGGAGTTAGATTAGTAATTGAAACCCCTACACCATCCAACACTTTCCCTACTGCTGCACCTTCCTGGAGTTAGAATAGTAATTCTTACCCCTACACCATCCAACACTTTCCCTACTGCTGCACCTTCCTGGAGTTAGAATAGTAAATTTTAACCCTACACCATCCAATACTTTCCCTACTGCTGCACCTTCCTGGAGTTAGAATAGTAAATTTTACCCCAACACCATCCAACACTTTCCCTACTGCTGCACCTTCCTGGAGTTAGAATAGTAAATTTTACCCCTACACCATCCAACACTTTCCCTACTGCTGCACCTTCCTGGAGTTAGAATAGTAATTTATACCCCTAAACCATCCAACACTTTCCCTACTGCTGCACCTTCCTGGAGTTAGAATAGTAAATTTTACCCATACACCATCCAACACTTTCCCTACTGCTGCACCTTCCTGGAGTTAGAATAGTAAATTTTACCCATACACCATCCCACACTTTCCCTACTGCTGCACCTTCCTGGAGTTAGAATAGTAAATTTTACCCATACACCATCCCACACTTTCCCTGCTGCTGCACCTTCCTGGAGTTAGAATAGTAATTTATACACCTAAACCATCCAACACTTTCCCTACTGCTGCACCTTCCTGGAGTTAGAATAGTAAATTTTACCCCTACACCATCCAACACTTTCCCTACTGCTGCACCTTCCTGGAGTTAGAATAGTAAATTTTACCCCTACACCATCCAACACTTTCCCTACTGCTGCACCTTCCTGGAGTTAGAATAGTAATTTATACCCCTAAACCATCCAACACTTTCCCTACTGCTGCACCTTCCTTGAGTTAGAATAGTAATAGTTATTCCAACTACAACCCATATTTTATGCATTGTGGGATTTTATTTAAATTATTAAAAAAAAGGTTTGACTATTATATTGTTGGATTTATAACAGTGTTCATTTAAAATACCTTTTGTTTTTGGTGTTTCTTTCTTGGTTTGGCTTCTGCTATGGTTTTGGCCTGCTGGCTGGAGTTTTTGGTTATTTGTTTTTCAGATTTTTTCAACAAAGTTGCAAACAATTGTCTGTGAAAATGAAATAAACAAAAAAAAATTTGAACAACTTTAACAACGTTGGTGACAAATGCAAAATTTGAAAACTTTTATGTAAAGCTGACATTTTATATAAGTCTAACGACATTACATATCATACTTTCCCTGGTGCTGCACCAAACTTGAGTTAGATAAATATTTTGTACCCATAAACAACCTACACTTTCAATAATGCTGCACCTTCATGAACTTAGAATAGTAATGGATACCCCTACACCATCCCTCACTTTCCCTACACCTCCACCTTCCTGGAGTTAGAATAGTAATTGTTACCCCTACACCATCCCACACTTACTCTAATGCTGCACCTTCCTGGAGTAAGAATAGTAATTGTTACCCCTACACCATCCAACACTTTCCCTACTGCTGCACCTTCCTGGAGTTAGAATAGTAAATTTTACCCATACACCATCAAACACTTTCCCTACTGCTGCACCTTCTTTGAGTTAGAATAGTAATATTTATTCCAACTACAACTCATATTTTCTGCATTGTGGGATTTTATTTTAATTAATAAATAAAAGGTTTGACTATTATATTGTTGGATTTATAACAGTGTTCATTTAAAATACCTTTTGTTTTTGGTGTTTCTTTCTTGGTTTGGCTTCTGCTATGGTTTTGGCCTGCTGGCTGGAGTTTTTGGTTATTTGTTTTTCAGATTTTTTCGACAAAGTTGCAAACAATTGTCTGTGAAAATGAAATAAAAAAAAATAATAAATGAAAAACTTTGACAACGTTGGTGACAAATGCAAAATTTGAAAAATTGTTTGTAATGCTGACATTTTATTTAAGTATAACTACATAACATATCAAACTTTCCCTGGTGCTGCACCACACTTGAGTTAGATAAATAATTTGTACCCCTAAACATCCTACACTTTCAATAATGCTGCACCTTCATGAACTTAGAATAGTAATGGATACCCCTACACCATCCCTCACTTTCCCTACTGCTGCACCTTCCTGGAGTTACATTAGTAATTGTTACCCCTGCACCATCCCAAACTTTCCTTTATGATGCACCTTCAATGAGTTAAAAAATTATTTTTTACCCCTACACCATCCAACACTTTTGCTAATGGTAAAGTTAATGTTTTTATTTTTAAAATTATAAGAAGTATTAAATAATTTACCTTCACATTAAGAAAGGTGAGTCGAGTAGGTTGAGATGAACAAAAATTTGGCAAACGATATGTTGCTTTTGATTGAAAAATAAATTTCTGTTTTAGGAACAAAAATAAGATGTTATAAGTTCGTATATATTAAAGTTACTTCAGAGAAAAAAAATGGTTAGAGTACATTTTATAAAATATTACAATTATTTTTGATGCACTGTTTGGATGGAAAAGAAACATGATTTAGGACAAAACATGGTGTTAAAATATAATAGTGACTTACTTGTAGTAGGAAAGAAAGAATGGTTCTCCAATGGATTGCAGTGTTCTCTCAGTCTAGGTCACAGTCTAGGTGTCAGAGGGTCAGGTTTTTGCGTCTGGTCTCTCTGGTAGTTGATAATCAACTGATTGCAAAATGGTGTCTTGCTGGTATTTATAAGTTTTAGTCAGTGTCATTATTAATTTTTTAAAAAACAGCGTTCGTTGTGTTTTTTAGTATATTTTTTTTTGCTGTGGAAAATGATAATTTAAAAAAGCATTAAAAGATGTGTTGTTTTCATTTATTTGCTCCGTTTTGGCATCCATTTTGGAACATGTATTTTGCTATTGTTTTCATAGAAAGTGTTGTAGGACAAGTTTTAGAAGTGGGATGGATAAAATGGCGACTATGGTGCCGATTACGATCCGGTAAAAACCGGGTACGAACCGTCGGTCGGAGCGTTTTCCCCGTCCGACTCGTACCCGGTCGTAAAACTTTACAAACATGGAATTACGATTCGCACGGAAACACCATTTCCGTACGAATCGTAAAAAACACCGACCGACGAAAATATACATACGAATGTGAGCCGGGAATGCTGCGACGTGACGTCGGGACGCTTTCAGGCAGCGTTTCACGACCCAGGAATTACGATTCGAACCGACAGCAGTCCGGACGGCAATATTTTCACGGCACCCAAAAAGTGCCGCAAAAGCGAAGTACGGCGCAAATCGACCAGAGTAGGTGGCCCGGTACGCACCGTACCCCCCCCCAGCCCCTGTAGGTATGCGCCGAACTCCCCCAGCCCCCGTAGGTACGTGCCGACCCCCCCCCAGCCCCCGTAGGTACGCGCCGACCCCCCCCAGCCCCCGTAGGTACGCGCCGACCCCCCCCAGCCCCTGTAGGTACGCGCCGACCGCCCCCCCAGCCCCCGTAGGTACGCGCCGACCCCCCCCCCAGCCCCCGTAGGTACGCGCCGAACCCCCTGTATGTACACCCGTGTACGTGTCGAACCCCCCCTGTACGTTCGAGTCGTACCCCCACCCGTGTACGTTCGAGTCGTACCCCCCGTGTACGTTCGAGTCGAACCCCCCCCGTGTACGTTCGAGTCGTACCCCCCTGTACGTTCGAGTCGTACCCCCACGGGTGGGGGTATGACTTGAACGTACACGGGGGGGTTCGACTCGAACGTACACGGGTGGGGGTACGACTCGAACGTACACGGGTGGGGGTACGACTCGAACGTACACGGGTGGGGGTACGACTCGAACGTACACGGGGGGGTTCGACTCGAACGTACACGGGTGGGGGTACGATTCGAACGTACACGGGTGGGGGTACGACTCGAACGTACACGGGGGGGTTCGACTCGAACGTACACGGGTGGGGGTACGACTCGAACGTACACGGGTGGGGGTACGACTCGAACGTACAGGGGTGGGGGTACGACTCGAACGTACAGGGGTGGGGGTACGACTCGAACGTACAGGGGTGGGGGTACGACTCGAACATACAGGGGGGGTTCGACTCGAACGTACACGGGGGGGTTCGACTCGAACGTACAGGGGGGGTTCGACACATACACGGGTGTACATACAGGGGGGTTCGGCGCGTACCTACGGGGGCTGGGGGGGGGTCGGCGCGTACCTACGGGGGCTGGGGGGGGTCGGCGCGTACCTACGGGGGCTGGGTCGGCGCGTACCTACGGGGGCTGGGGGGGGGTCGGCGCGTACCTACGGGGGCTGGGGGGTGGTCGGCGCGTACCTACGGGGGCTGGGGGGGGTCGGCGCGTACCTACGGGGGCTGGGGGGTGGTCGGCGCGTACCTACGGGGGCTGGGGGGGGTCGGCGCGTACCTACGGGGGCTGGGGGGGGGGTCGGCACGTATGCGGGCACGTCTCCATGGTTGCTATGGGAGTTCGGTGCGGACGGTGATTTTTCCATCCGGTTGTAACCTCGGACGCACGGGATGGATCGTGATTCCTCGGTCGGACTTCACCTTTCACGTTTGTACGGTAAATCGTACGAGGACGTGTCGGACACATTTTCCGACCCGAGGACGTGTGGGGATTCCCAATGCGGTTCGTATGGACTTTTTACCATGCGAATCGTGATTGCCAGTTCGTACGGCACTTGTACGATTCGTACGGTAAAAAGACCGGATACGAGTCGCACGGGGATATTTTTTACCGGATCGTGATCGGCACCTATGTGTATGTGTTTTGTGTTTTAATCCGTTTACTTATTTTCTTATATAATCATGATTTGCATGTATATGAACTGTTGTTTAATTATTCGTTATTTGTATAAAACTTTTAAATTAGTTAAAACTAATTTTTTTGGGAAATAGGAGTATTACTTTTAATACCCGAGTATTAATTTTAATACTCGAGTATTAATTTTAATACTCGAGCATTCATTTTGTAATGCATTTCAGTTAATTTACGTTCAGTTTTTCTCCACATTTTAATACACTTCCCCACCCTAAAACCCCTAATTTCCCTGCATCCCGTGCCAGATTTTATTGTACTTTTAAAAAAATATATATATATTTTGGCGTTGTAATGGTATGCGTTGTAATTGTTTTCGTTGTAAAAGCACTTTTAAGTATTTTACTCAGTTTTGCGTTGTAACAGTATTCGTTGTAAAATATTGCGTTGTAATAGTGTTTGCGTTGTAAAAAATGCGTTGTAAAGGTATGCGTTGTAATAGCATGCGTTGTAACGTCATACATCCGTTAGATAGCCTTTTCCGAGTCAAGATGTACACTGGTTTTGTAGTTTTATATTGGGGCCTTTTATTTAGTATAAACAGAAAATCATGTAACTGAACTCAAGAGCCCTGTCAGATCCCTGCCCGTACCAGATCTTTCAAAGATCAGCCAAAGCCATTGCCCCCCATCTTCGCCGCAAAATCAACTGCTCCATTGAAAACACCACCTTCCCAGATGACTGGAAACTGAGATCAACCCCCCTGAAGAAGCCATCCTTAGACCTGACAGATGTCAAGAACTTCAGATCGATCTCCCTCTTTCCCTTCCCAGCCAAAGTCATGGAGAAGGCCATCAACGCCCAAATCTCTGCTTTCACAGAAGTGAATCACATCCAGGAAACCCCCCAATTGGGCTTCCTAAGCAGCCACAGCACTGTGACAACACTCCTCGCCGCCATCGACGACATACACTCCCTCCTCGACCAGTGCAAGACCACTGCCCTCATCCTACTGGATCTCTGGGTTGCCTTCAACACTGTCTCCCACCGCACCCTAATCAAGAGACTCCATGATGCCGGCATCTGCGACAAGGCACTGGACTGGATCCACTCATTCTTTACCGGCCAGACTCAGCGATTTAGACTACCCCCGTTCCTCTCAGAATCTACAGAGATCAGCGGCGGAGTGCCCTAGGGTTCCTCCCTGAGCCCCATCCTCTTCAATGACTACATGGCCCCCTCGCAGCTATCGTCAGAATCCACAGACTCAACATTGTCTCCTATGCCGATGACACCCAGCTGATCCTCGCCCTCACCAACAAACTCACCGCCACCAGAACCAACTTCTGCAGTGAAATGAAGGCTGTTGCCACCTGGATGAATGACAGCTGCCTCAAGCTCAACTTGGACAAGACCGAGGGACTCATCCTGGGACTCATCCCTTCAGCCTGGGACGACTCTTGGTGACCAGCCACTCTGGGACCCCCTCCCACTCCGCTGGACCACAGACGCAACCTTGGCATCATATGGGACTCATCACTCACAATGAACTGCCAAATCAATGCAGTTTCCTCAGCCTGCTTTCACACACTCCGCCTGCTTTGGAAGACATTCAGATGGATCCCCACAGAATCCAGAAAGACAGTCATCCATGCACTCATCACCAGCAGACTGGACTACGGCAACGCACTCTATGCTGGTCACCCAGAAACAGCTCAAGAACCGACAGAACGTTCAAAACACCGCATCCAGACTGGTCCTTTACATTTGCTGCCCCAGCCACATCCCTTAAACAACTCCGACAACTACACTGGCTCCCAGTCAACACGAGAATCACCTTCAAGTTCTTCATTATACCTACAAAGCTCTCCACGACGAAGGACCAGCATACCTGAACCATCGTCTCACATTCCACGTCCCCACCAGACAACTCCTTTCTGCCCAACTCGCCTAAGCCTCCATCCCCAGGATCCACAAGACCAGAACCGGAGGAAGTTCATTCTCCTACGTCACTGCCAAGACCTGGAACAACCTGCCCCTCCACCTCCTGCAATCTGCATCGCTGACCTAATTCAAGAAAGACTGCAAGGCCTGGCTCTTCAAATGATCCTCCACCAAAAGGACCAGCAGCTCCCCCCCAGAGCCTTGATACACTCACGGGTGAGTAGCCATGCTTTAGAAGCCCCTGATTGATTGATTGATTGACTGAAAGTAAAGTTCTAGTTGTTTCTTATTCTCTCCTTCTCTCCTCTCTCGGGGGTTCACTTTATGGATAACCTTCTTCCATCTTTGTTGCTGGAGAATCCACCCATCCCGAATCCCTCGACGGAACAAGGTACCACAGGTAGGTGTTAAAAAAAATGTTTTTTTTGTTTTTCTTCCTTATCTTCCCTTTCTCTCATATCAGACTTTAACGTGTCGTATCAGGATTTCAGGCAAGTTTTCTGTCCTTTCCTGTGTTTTGCTATTCTCAAAATTTTCTCTTATTGACCTCTCTGCTTAGCCTTTTTCTTTGGTTGTTCTGCTGGGTAGGCTTGTCCCTACTGTTCTTCATAGGGTTTCCTTATCTGTTTTGGAGATTAAGTCTCTTGTATTTTGCCGGTTATGTTCTAATTGCTGGGTACGCAGATTTTATTATTGTGTTCGGCATCTCCCCAAAAATACTTAAACAGCGGGAGTAAAGTAAAATCTTTCCACTTGGTCTAGTCTCAAAATTAACTAAAGATTAGTATAATAATTCTGCTCACATAACCAATAAAAACTATTAGCATTCAGTATATTTAGACTGTTATATGGACCTGGATCCCCTTGGTGCTTGTGTGAGTGACTCCCTTCTTCCTCCTCCACCCTGATACCTTCCGATGTACCTTGGTAAGCCATGCTCCTCAGTGGGTGGTTAAGTTGCTGCTCCAGGATGGGCATGTAGAGTAGTCCCCCTTGGATTCTCTGTCGACCGCTGTTGAGCTCTTCCCACTCTCCGCTGGGATGGTGAAACTCCTCCCTCTCTCTGCTGGGGTAGCGCAGCTCCTCCCGCTTTTTGCTAGTGGGACTCTGTTCCTCCCTCTCTCCAACTCTGTTTTGCACCGTTTTCCTAGAGTTTTCTGCTCTGTTTTACTGAGGCCCGACTCCTCCCTTTGTACTTCCTCTTCTGGCATCTTTCCTTCTTCTCTTTCGACTAGTCTTCCCCCCCTGTAAAAGAAAGAGCCCTTCCTTTGTTGCCTTTATGTTGTCCTTCTTTAATCAGCACTGTGAAAATGTATTCATACTTTGATAAGATTCCTGTTAGTATTTGGCTTAAGCTTAACTTACAAAATGTATTATGTGCACCCATCCGACTCAGCTTTTTCAATATATGTCAGTGAAGTTCAAAAGGTATAAAAAGACTGTGCCAGCTGAGTCTGGCAGAGCATACTTGGAAGACGATTGCTTTGTATCGCTCAAGCTTAAACTTAAATAAATATACCGCCACCACTGTGCTTGATCGCTGTCTTTCATTAAAAGACAAGTGCACCTGATTTATTCATTAAAACCAGTCAAAAGTTTCAGACAAAAAAGGTTTCCTGTTTTGAAAATAACAAGCAAATGGGTACTTTATTTGCTTTTCAGATAAAGGATAGGAACAGTAGACGTTCAATATTGAGCATCAAGGATTCGTCTGGCAAGATTGTAACAGGGCAAGCAGACATCTTGATGACATTTAACTAATTCTATTCTATTCTTTATCATAAGGACTGCAATGCCTCACAATGAGTAGTTGATAATTATCTCCAGGCAGTAAGGCTAAACCAACTGACAGAACAGCAGAGAGAAATGCTAGACTCATCTATCTAATGTGTTCAGATAGAAAAAGCCATATGCAGCTTGCTGCCATCACAGCATCCGTCCCTGCCTCCATTCCTACTGAATTTTATTAAGTGTTCTCTACAATTATTCCCTCACTGTTGTATGATTTATTCAATTCCTCAAGATTTGTTAGTTCTGTACCATTTTCATATGGCAAAAGAATATATTGGAGCCTTTTTTTTTTAAAGAATTGAGACCCTCTAAGTTGCAGCTCATATCTGCCTATTTATTTGATTAATTCAAACTCCAAAATCTGCACTTGAATACTATCTTCCCGTCTTACCACAGTTGTCACTGCATTAGTAGAATCTGTGAAACATGGCTTCATTCTCTCGCAGGACACAACTTCCTATATTAATTTAGCTATAACTGCTATTGAGCATGCAAATATATTGAAAAGGTCTACTTTTTGCTTTCCATGAGAAGTTATTAATTCAAGTTTTAATACTATCGACCTCAATTCCCCCTCTACAGTTGCATAAATTAGAAATAAAACTTTTTCCTATGTGGACGACATAGCCATTTTGACATCTTCTCCTTCTGTTGCCCTCCGATCAATCGAATAAGTCTGCCTTGCAAGATGGTCAACGTTCGGTTACAAGCTAAACATCGAAAAGATTGAGATACTAATGAGTATGCCCCCAGAAATTCCAGATACCCTCTTTGTCACATCTGACACTTAATTAGGTGTTCAAATCTCGAATAATGTGAATGAAATTATCAGTCTTAACTAAGATGCGTTATACCCAAACTCACTTTCAATATTTAGAAAATGGAATAGTTAAGATCTGAGTCTATGTGGTAGATGCAATGTGATCAAAATGGCGATTTTACCTAATTTTTTCTTTATTTTTTCAGGCTTATCCTACTTTACCTTCCCAATTTTTGTTTTCAAAAAGGTTGAATTAAGCTGGCAAAAATATGTATGGCAATGAAAAAAAAAGCCTGCCCCATACCCCGAACAACCTCGCCCCCAGTGTGGGTGTCATGGCGCTTCCCAAACATTTGTTATACTACATCTCTTAATCTATTTTTAGACCCTCTGTAGTCAGTTCATACAGCTGGCATTTGTTGGTTTTTCTCCAGACTTTTAGGTCTATTGTCAAGTCATTCCGCAGCACATTTGTGGTCACTTGGCTAGCAAATAGGCCCAAAACCTGGGTAGGAATGTGTCCCATTGAAACATTAGCATGCACAAACTATTCTCAATGTCTTGCTTGAACAATTTAACAGTCTGATGAAGACAAATATTCTCTCAGAACCTAAGGCAACTATACTGGGCTCTTCACCCAGGGAACCTTTGCACTTGATTGGGGTCTTCTTTTTATGCTATCACCATGTCTAGAATGGGCGTTGCACACATTTAGCTTCAAAGGTAACCTCCTGACTTTAAAGTATAGTTGCAGGAATTTGTTTTTCTTTGTGTCCTCAAAATGTTTATCGTATGAAATAGTTTGCAGCAATGGAAGCTAAAAACAGTATGCCCGTATGCCTGCATACTCACCAGAGATATTTTGAATCCTGTTCTTTTTGATGTTCTAAATTAATTTAGCTTCATGACTTTAGATGATAGTACTGAAATATGATGGCAAAATTGTTTTTTGCAGCTGTATTTATCAATGTAGGGACTATCAATGAATGGTGAATATTTGTTTTGGTACTCTCTTAAAAACAGCAATTGTAAATATTCTACTTATCATTTTGGGTTGTCTCTTTTTTCAGGGTTTTGATGGCATTGATTGTGTTAGTGTTGATTTTATTGAAGTAGATCCTAATGCTATATAATTATAATGGTTTTAATAAATAAATATATAAACATGCATTTTTAAATTATTCATATAGCCTTTTGAAAGTAGCGTTTCTATATGTATTTATGCATTGTACCTAATATAAATGAACAGTAAGTGCCTTAAAAAAAGAAAAAAGAATAAAGTGGCCAAATACTCACAAACAACTTGGGAGGAGGGATAGTCAATTTGACATATGAGATTTGAGACAGTGTGGAATATAGACCTTGAGGAGTTGGAGGCCCTGAGAAACAGAATATAAAAGAGGTGTAAATAGCAGTAAGAAAGAATTTGTAATAGTTGAGTTGTTGAAATGTATCTGGTGCTTTTAAAGCCTGGTGTATGTGTGAGTACATCCAAGTTTGTGTCTTGATAAATGCAAAATTGTTTATATTATACATACAAAGTTGGAAGGGTTGCAGCCCTGTTTCACTTCCCTCTGCCTGATTTGTTGAAATGAATCTGGTGCTTTTCAAAGTTCAATGTTTACATACAAGTTTCTGTTTTGCTAAATGCAAAATTGTATATATTTTACATACAAACTGGAATTGTTGCAGCCCTGTTTCTCTTCCCTTTTCCTCATTCAGGTATGACAAACTACTTCCAGCTTGTCTTACTCTCGAAAGAATAATTATAATTATGCTTTGCTGTTTATCAAGCCATTCTTGGTGTTTTCATTAGCGCTATATATTGCATGCTGGCAGGTTCGAGGCACAAGAAGCAAAGATAGAGGTGAAACTAATGCCCCCATCACTCTTCACTGCTTCAGCCCTACCCAATTCGCTGTTCATGTGCTCTCTTTAGAGTTGGCAGAAAGGGCCTGTGCTTGCTCTACTGGTGTAAATCTCTCATCTGGTTGCCCATCTGACAAGGGGCTGCAAAGTTACAATTATGGCCGCCCCCCATATTGTATTGAGGGATGGGCTACTATCACTCATTTTCCCTGCTGGAGGCATGTTGGATACAGATAAGGAAAATGTAGAATTACCTCCACCCACACACATGGGGAAAGCTCCTTGTACGTCAGGCCACCCATGTTGAGAAAGCAAATTCCTGCTTGTTTATTTTCTCACTATGTAGGAAAGTGGAGTCTTATGTAGTAAGGCTGGTTAGGCTTCACTATGTAATACTCTCATAAAGTCCCAAAGATGGTCCTTGGATTTACAATAATAAAAACATAGTCTGGGTCGAGTGGCAAAGTGCAGTGTGGCTTTACTAGAGGAACATGTGTTAAGCTTTTCAGAGTACCAACATGGATGATAAGTAATTGACACCAATTTATAAAAATAAAGCAGATCTTTATATATATTTATACACCAAAACAAAGTCAATCGGATAAGTACAGCCAGAGTTATGGTTTTTAGAAGCAAAATAAAATCTGTGCAAATCATTACTGCAAATCTTTATCATTGCTGTGAATGGTAAAAAAATAAAAACACTAGTGACAATTGGTCACTTGCAGTTCGAGTTGCATGGAAACCACTGGGGGTTAAGGTGATGTGGTTTCCAGGACCAAGCCACAACTGTCTGCTCGATTTGACCAGGCTCGAGATGCCCGGGTGCAGAGTTGTCCTGGCTGTCCTTGGTGCTGAAGCTGGAACCACGGAGGAGCAGGTTTTACCGCTTAACTAGTGCTGGTGGGGAAACGGGTGCAAAACTGTTTGGTCACTTGAAGGTGGTGTGGCAGAGGCGGATCCTCCACTATGGGAGAGCAGCGTGGCCCCACTGCTTTGAGCACTGCTTTGAGCAGTGGAAAGGAAATATAAAATTACTTTTAGTTATTAGCATTTTATGTTTCCTTCCTTTGCAGGCAGGCAGGTGGGCAGGACTGCTCTGCTCACGCAGAGCAGGGCAAGAGAGGAGTGGTTTGCCCACTCCTAAGTGCTCAATGACTGTTTGGTCGGCCCTCTCAGGCCACCCAAACCAGTCATGCCCACTTTCCCAGTTCTCCATGCAGGCTGCATACAGCCTGCATGGATAACAAGCCCAGGCTCCCATTTCCTGGTTGAGCATCCAACCAGGACGCTCCTGGCCAATTAAAAAGCTGCATTGCAGTGTTGTGATTGGTCAGGGGATCCTGGGTGCTTACCAATCACAATGCTGCATTGCAGCATTGTGATTGGTCAAGGGAGCCTTGCTGTTGTACCTGGCATCCTGTCTCAGGCTACGAGGAGAGAGCAGGAGCAAAGAGCAGAGATGCGGTGGCGGGAACAGCTGTATGCTCCCCATGTCCACCCATGCCCCCCCACTCGCGAGTCATGCCGGCCGCGACTGTGGGGTGGAGTTCCCTCGTGTTGCAGAGTCGAGTAAAGGGGTCAGTTGCCTGACTGACCACCAGCAAGCCTTGGCAGTGGTAAGGCCACAAGAGGTTATTTCGACATCCAGAGGTCAGGGGTAAAACTGTAGCTGCCTTAAACTTGCTGAAGGTCAGGACTACATTTCCCACAATGCACTTGATCATCTACTTTTGGGCTATCCCTTGGAAGGCCTGATGAGCAGCGATTCTTTGGTTCTGGTATTGTGTTCTTACCTTCAGACTGCAGGAGACTAGAGCCGCTAGTCCAAGTAAGTTTCAAGTTGCATTTGGCTCTCAAAGGGGTCTGTCTGCGGAAACCGGTCATTGGTCCAGTCCCAGTCGCAGTTCCAGGATGATTGCCACAGGTGCAGAGGATCACACTTTGTTTTGTGCAGGTCCTATTGTTGCAGACTCAGATCTCTTATGTGTCCGCTGTTGTAATCCAAATCAGGACTGAGTTTCTGGTGCCAGAGGTGCCCCTTAAATCCTGGATTTATGGGTGTTAGGGGTGTGGGTGCAAGTGGCCAATGAGCTACTAGCCCGAGTGGCTCATCCACCCCTGAGGTGACCACATCCAGGAGTGTGTGCCACCTTTTCTACCCAGAACCCTCTATTCTGTCACTTTTAAAAATGGCTGAAAACTTCCGTAGCTGTACAGACCAGGTAGCCCACCCTAGAGGTGTAGCCAGCCTTCTGGGGTGTTCAACTCCTGGCTTCATAATTTTCCCATATGCCCGGGTGTAAATGCACCTGGGTCAGGGGAAGGGCTGTTTCCTCCTTTGGAGAGGCAGCCTGGTTGCATATCACAGGTGGTGAAGTTTTGATGTGCCACTTCACTAGCCATCTTGTCAGGGAGGTGTCACCTGCTTCCTACCCGGGCCATTGTCTCTGACTCCTGGGAGAGTTCACACCTCCTTGCAGGGGGTAATTTTCTTGTGTTGATGGCAGCAGCTGTGGGCTGGGAGCCAGAGCACAGAAATGGCTGGGGCAACCAGGTGGGTAACCTCTAAGGTGGCCGCCTTGGTGCATGCCACATCTACCTGGACATGAGAATCATGTCAGGGGTGATGAGGCATATTGTTTGATACCAAATATGATATATTTCGGTTATACCATAATGGAGCTGGCAACCTCGTGTTTTCTCGGGTAACAGCCCATGTTATCCTATGGACTGCTGATCACTTATAACAGCCCTTAATGCAAAAGGCTACTATAGGGAAATATAAGCTTACAAGTGTATGCCCACACCTTTAATATAATGCACCCTGCCTCCTGGGCTCAGGAGGCCTTCCTTAGGGGTGACTGGCGTATATTAAAAGTACTACTTTGACCATGCCACACATAGTGAGGGCAAAGTCGAGTTCAATCACTGTGCACTCCTCCTGCAGTCTGCAATGGAAGTACTGCTGTCATCTGTTTACCTGGGTTCACTCAAGTTGGCACAAACAGTGCTTCAGGCCCTGGTGACCCCTTTAACTCCCATGCCCTGGGTACCACTGGTAGCATTTGTCAGGGACTTATATGAGGATTAAAGTTCTTGCCAATCGGGGTTACAAATTCACATGTATCAGTTTTATGGACAGAACGCTGGTGTCTGGTTAGCAGGTCTCAGTGCACTTTCAAAGTCAAAACCGGCAGCTTAGGAGCAAACAGATGGAGTGACCATATAAAAAGGGCACATGCCTACACTCTACAAAGATGTTTAACTCCCATGCCCTGGGTACCACTGGTAGCATTTGTGAGGTACTTATATGAGGATTAAAGTTCTTGCCAATCGGGGTTACAAATTCACATGTGTCTGTTTTATGGAGAGAGCTCTGGCGTCTGGTTAGCAGGTATCAGTGCACTTTCAAAGTCAAAACCATCAGCTTAGCAGCAACCAGTGGGGGATGACCATATAAAAAGGGCACATGCCTACACTCTACAAAGACGTGGGTGCTTTAAAAATAGTACTCACTCAGCAAACCTGCAGTGTCTAGAGTGGTGTCCCGCCACGGCTACCCTCACAGCACAGAAATCCAAGCAAGTCAGGTTGGGGTGTCTGAATAGGTCCAATGGTCCTCTGTATGAGAGGCGGAGGCCATGGTCTTATCCCCACTGACTGTCCCGCTAAGCATGGTCTACAAGGGATTATAGGCAGGGCACTTGACATATCCAGCGAGCTGGTGATCAATATCTATGCTTGTTCTTATTTATCTTTTTATCTACCTTGTATGATGTTATCCTAGGGCAAGAGAAAAGAATGAGCTGGTAACTGCAGGAAAATGGACATAATAGATACACACACCCACATACCAAGTCACTCTCCCCCACCAACCCTCTATTTCAAATATGTAGTTGTCAGGGCAAAGACATAGGTGGAAATGTATTAGAGGTTGTAAGGTTACAGCCGGCAGACAATGGGCAAACTAGGTGGACTTTGTGACCCCCAAATTGAGACTAATGTATTGTAAACTATGTACCTATATTGATCATCATGATAGAAGCACAAAGACATATTTGGAGACAAAGGCCATGGTTCCAAGGTATGTAGAATGTGTGTGATAATTAGTGCACTATAAATTACCAGTACCCTGCTGTGGGGTATTTAATGGGTAACAAAATTAACGTTTCCTGAGTTGCCCACCTAAGAATGAAGCCTAACATGTGGAATCAGTGTTTACCACACCAATTACTGCATGTTGTGTATTTATGTCTTAGCATTTTATCCTGATAGATTTCCTTAGGGTTTTTGTGGTAAAATCTGTCAGGAGACACTAGGGAGTGTGGTGATTAATACACATCTCTGAATTCTGATCTGTGTGCAAACATCCATTTGCCCATTCATCAGAATTTAAATCACAATTGTGAGTATTGTGCTGTATTTAACTGGTATGACTGTGTGACCTTACCGTGTAATACACTCACAAAACATTCTTGGTTCCAGCCAGGCTAGTTTGAAAAACCTTCAGCTCAACCCTGGGTAGCTGTGGCTTTGAGCAGCAAGACTCAAACAAAGGAACAAGTGTAAAGCATTTAGAAGCACCGAATAACAAAATAAGAAAGTCACACAGCACAAAAGAAATCCGACACCAATTTATAAATTAATAAAAATAGATTACATTTTTTATGAATTTTCAGACACCAAGAGGAGCAAAATCCACCAGCAGGTTCCGGAGAAATGGATTTTTAATTAAAAGGTGAATCTCAACTTTCTAGGCCAAAGCACAAACAAGCAATGGTAACTGTAAAGTATAGAAACTATTTAAAAGTTTGAAAGGTTGTGTTTGGCTACTCTGGCCCAAGTGGGGCAACCAGTCCCAGCAGAGAGAAAGTCTGAGGGGCAATAAGGAATATTTAGACAGTTATCTGGTCACCAAAACAGTTTCAAGTCCAATTACACACTTTAATTCAAGACCACTACAGAATTCAATGAAGTGGTCCTGATGATGGGGATGCAAGATGCTAAAAGATGCTCTGGGTGCCATGTGGTCGACGGGGTTGTCCATGCTGTTATTCCTTGGTCCACGAGTAAGGTGGGGTGACTATGACCACAGAGGTCGGTGTCCCTCAAAGTCCTCTTCGAACTAGAAGAAGGCCAGTTGCAGCTGGTCTACCGTCTCTTTGCACAGTTTGTCCAGTGATATGCTTTGGTGAAGGCTGGTGTCCATCTTTGGCGACCAATCTGGACTCAAACAACACTCCTGGGTCTAGAAGACTTTGATACATCTATTGGCCAATGATGATCAGTCTCTTGAGCTGCCCAGCAGTGGTCAGCAGCAATTCGAAGAATGGGGCTACTGTCTTGCCAGAATGGGCTACTTCTGCTTTGATGGCTCTGGCTTCAGGAGGCAGCTAACTTACCCTTGGAATCACTACTTTGGTCTGGGGCTCGGGAGTGACATTTCTGTGAGCCAGGAACCACAGACACAATCTTCTCTTTGCTAGCCTGAAGTGCAGCATGTGCAGTCCAGCAGTCCGTGCAGCCGTTCTTGCTAGGTCCAGGGATCAGCAGGGCAGTCCTTTTCCATCCTTCTCCAGTTCTATTATGATCTTCGGCTCAGGGTGTCAGGGCTTCTATATTCATGCCCAGAAAGTACCCTGGGGGAATAATGCAGTCACTAGCCATTGGGCTACCAGGATCCCTCACGCCCTGTGATGACTTCTGGGTATGTGTGGCATTTAGCAATCCCAGAGTGCACTATTCTACAGACTCTCATGATGTTAGAATTCTGCTCCTCACAGTCCCAAGTCTTTTTCAGCAACCTCGCAAGCGGGCTGGTTAGGCAGAGAGAGCACAACACCATGAGGTATGTGGAACTTAAAAAAATCAAACAAGGCCTCCTCCACCTGTAAATGGCTTTTAGATTACCTCAGTAGCTGAAGCAGGCATGGCTACTGGCAACAACATTCCAAATCTTTTTTTTATTTTTGCAATAGTAGTTCCTCTGCATTTTGTTAAAAAACAACAGTTCAACAACAGGTAATGCCAAACTTCAGGTACCACTTGCTGAAAACCGGGTCTGGTGGCTTAATGGATTGATGCATCCAGTGCACGGGCCTGTGTTTGACCTCATGGTCACAGGTTCAAATCCCGGCATGTCCACTCAGCCTTTCATCCATCTGAGGTCAATAAAATGTATCATTGAGTTGGCTAACAATAAACATCTGTTATTCAGCGTCTTGAGACCAACAGGTGATAAGTGCGCTTTACAAATACACATGTTATGGTATGTTATGTTAAAGGGAAGGGTAGGGGCTCATCAGTTCTGTCAAACGAAGGGAGAGGCAGACAGAGAAAGAAAAAGAAGGCCTTCTTGCCAGGGTGCCTGCTACCTAATGTAAATATGTCCAATTGGTTAATCAGCAAATCTAAAGGTTGCTTGGGAGCCAGTCTATGACTTTAATTGATGGAGTCATTTGAGACTTCACTGTTACAACAATTTGTTCTTTTTGAAAGCTACTGAATGATGTGTGAACTGAGTTCTGAAGTGTCTCCTTCTAATGAAAATACATTGGGTATCTATATATATATATTATCTACAGGCGGTCGCCAGTAGATAGTTATAGTTAGGACCTTGTTTCCATAGGAAATCTGAAAATTATATTTTGAATAACTGTGGCGCCGGTTGACGAATCCTCGCGAATTTTTCAAAATAGGTGGGGCGCTCTGCTCCGCTCCTACCCTGAAAGTCTCGGGGTGATTAGTCAAGCGGGGGCCGAGAAAAAAGGGGGGTCCCAAAACGCGTTTTCCCCATGCATTTTTCCATAGGGACCTTTAGTCCAAGGTACAGCCCGAACGGCTGAACAGAATTACTTGAAATTTGGCAGAGAGGTAGTCCTCAGGTCAGGGATGTGCCTTTTGAATATCTGGGGTCAATCTGTTCAGTAGTTCCTGAGAATATTTCAGTTAAAAGTACATATATATCTATAAGCGCGCACCGTGCGCGTACGGTAAGCATACCGTACGCGCACGCTGCCATGTGCGAGCGTAATTCTGATTGGTGGTTACATGACAGTAAACATTCCAGTCGGTCGAAATCAGGAAGTGTCGGCCGCCATTTTGTCTCTCGCAGTCTGAGGCAGTTAAAAACAAAGGTGGAGAATGTGAAAAGGGGGCAGGGTGGACAGTTCCTGACCCCCTAGCCTTTGTCAGGGGTTCACTGAAGGACCCCCAAGGATGAAAAAAACAATCTTTTTTTTTCGAAAAAGCGCGGGGTGCGCATACTGTGTGCGCACGGCACGCACAACGCATCGTGGGGACTCGTTGCGCGAAGCGCACCGAGCGCCCACAGCGCGCGCACGGTGAAGAACCTGAAAAAAAATTATTAATAAATACATAACTTAGTATTTAAAAAACCGTACAAATTCACTTAAAAAACCATAGGTTTCACACACATTGGTGCCGATCACGATCCGGTAAAAAATTTCCCCGTGCGACTCGTATCCGGTCTTTTTACCGTACGAATCGTACAAGTGCCGTACGAACTGGCAATCACGATTCGCATGGTAAAAAGTCCATACGAACCGCATTGGGAATATTTCCCCACACGTCCTCGGGTCGGAAAATGTGTCCGACACGTCCTCGTACGATTCACCGTACAAACGTGAAAGGTGAAGTCCGACCGGGGAATCACGATCCATCCCGGGCGTCCGAATGCACAACCGTATGGTGAAAAGACCGTCCGCACCGAACTCCCATAACGACCACGGAGACGTCCAAACAGGTGCCCGGTACGCACCGTCCCCCCCCAGCCCCCGTAGGTACGCGCCGACCCCCCCCCCCAGCCCCCGTAGGTACGCACCGTCCCCCCCCCCAGCCCCCGTAGGTACGCGCCGACCCCCCCCCCCAGCCCCCGTAGGTACGCACCGTCCCCCCCCCAGCCCCCGTAGGTACGCGCCGACCCCCCCCCCAGCCCCCGTAGGTACGCACCGTCCCCCCCCCAGCCCCCGTAGGTACGCGCCGACCCCCCCCCCCAGCCCCCGTAGGTACGCACCGTCCCCCCCCCAGCCCCCGTAGGTACGCGCCGACCCCCCCTGTGTGTACACCCTTGTACGCGCCGAACCCCCCGTGTATGTACGGTGCGTACCCCCCGTGTACGTTCGAGTCGAACCCCCCGTGTACGTTCGAGTCGTACCCCCACCCGTGTATGTACGGTGCGTACCCCCCGTGTACGTTCGAGTCGAACCCCCCCGTGTACGTTCGAGTCGAACCCCCCCGTGTACGTTCGAGTCGTACCCCCCCGTGTACGTTCGAGTCGTACCCCCCCGTGTACGTTCGAGTCGTACCCCCACCCGTGTATGTACGGTGCGTACCCCCCGTGTACGTTCGAGTCGTACCCCCCCGTGTACGTTCGAGTCGTACCCCCACCCGTGTATGTACGGTGCGTACCCCCCGTGTACGTTCGAGACGTACCCCCCCGTGTACGTTCGAGTCGAACCCCCCGTGTACGTTCGAGTCGTACCCCCACCCGTGTATGTACGGTGCGTACCCCCCGTGTACGTTCGAGACGTACCCCCCCGTGTACGTTCGAGTCGAACCCCCCGTGTACGTTCGAGTCGTACCCCCACCCGTGTATGTACGGTGCGTACCCCCCGTGTACGTTCGAGACGTACCCCCCCGTGTACGTTCGAGTCGAACCCCCCGTGTACGTTCGAGTCGTACCCCCACCCGTGTATGTACGGTGCGTACCCCCAGCGCTACGCGCTGGGGGTACGCACCGTACATACACGGGTGGGGGTACGACTCGAACGTACACGGGGGTTCGACTCGAACGTACACGGGGGGGGTACGTCTCGAACGTACACGGGGGGTACGCACCGTACATACACGGGTGGGGGTACGACTCGAACGTACACGGGGGGTTCGACTCGAACGTACACGGGGGGTACGACTCGAACGTACACGGGGGGGTACGACTCGAACGTACACGGGGGGGTACGACTCGAACGTACACGGGGGGGTACGACTCGAACGTACACGGGGGGTACGCACCGTACATACACGGGGGGTTCGGCGCGTACAAGGGTGTACACACAGGGGGGGTCGGCGCGTACCTACGGGGGCTGGGGGGGGGACGGTGCGTACCTACGGGGGCTGGGGGGGGGGTCGGCGCGTACCTACGGGGGCTGGGGGGGGGACGGTGCGTACCTACGGGGGCTGGGGGGGGGGTCGGCGCGTACCTACGGGGGCTGGGGGGGGGACGGTGCGTACCTACGGGGGCTGGGGGGGGGGGTCGGCGCGTACCTACGGGGGCTGGGGGGGGGGTCGGCGCGTACCTACGGGGGCTGGGGGGGGGGTACGGTGCGTACCGGGCAACCTACTCTGGTCGATTCGCGCCGTACTTCGCTTTTGCGGCACTTTTTGGGTGCCGTGAAAATATTGCCGTCCGGACTGCTGTCGGTTCGAATCGTAATTCCTGGGTCGTGAAACGCTGCCTGACAGCGTCCCGACGTCACGTCGCAGCATTCCCGGATCACATTCGTATGTATATTTTCGTCGGTCGGTGTTTTGTACGAATCGTACGGAAATGGTGTTTCCGTGCGAATCGTGATTCCATGTTTGTAAAGTTTTACGACCGGGTACGAGTCGGACGGGGAAAACGCTCCGACCGACGGTTCGTACCAGGTTTTTACCGGATCGTGATCGGCACCATTATAGTTAGGAATTAGCATTTAAAAAACCCTTGCAAATTCACTTAAAAAACCATAGGTTTCACACATGTTATAGTTAGCTGGACATTTCCCTCGTAAAAAAACAATGAAATTCCCCCGTTATAGTTAGTGCAGGCAACTATAACTCACGCGACCGCAATCCTCTGCTGATGACGTCAGATATTACATCACTGATTAAATATGTGTCTTTCTGAAGAAAAAATATTTGTAATATATGTATAGCTAAAGATTAATGGAAGAAGACATGGGTAAATAGGTGTCTAAATACAGTGATGTAATATCTGACGTCATCAGCAGAGGATTGCGTAGTAAGAGTGATTTTAGGGTTTAGGAGTGGGTACGGGTCTTGAATGGTAAGGGTATCTTTAGGGTTTAGTTTGTCGGTAGGTGTATGGGTTGTTAAGGGTCCCCCAGTTTTAAAAAAAGTAACAGTAGCCGGTGGCAGCTTAGAGCCTTCTGTCACCCAACAAGACTCTTTTACAAGGGCCTCAGAGAGACCATCTAACCTTTCTCAGCACTGCCATGCTCATAGAGTGGAGCCCTCCCAAGTCTTCTCCCACAGTGGCAGGGAATAGGGGGATATCAGTAAATTCACTTGCACTGTCCACATCGGATGCTCGATGCGTTGCAGAGCTAAACAACAAGAACCTGTGATATTCTGTGGCGATTAGTGTAAAGAAGTAGAGGCCCCCTGCTAATATGGTAAAAGTTCCTTAAGGCAGGGATAAATAAATCAATGTAAATACTTAAGGCAACAAAAGAATATAACCATCTTACATGAATAGTAATTAGAAAATGAAAGAACCAATTCAGATACTGTTTTTATCCAAAAGTACAAAACATGTTTTATTAATAATATTTAATACAATATTTTGTACTTTTGGGTAAAAACAGTATCTAAATTCGTTCCTTCTTTTTCTAATGACTATTCATGTAAGATGGTTATAATCTTTTGTTACCTTAAGTCTTTACATTGATATCCTGTGGCAACACCTTCTTGTTGTTCCGAGACGTCTCCCTTTACACCCTTGATAAACAACGAGAATTTAAAGATGTAACTGCCTATCTGCTGAGAGACAAAATACCCACCAGCTGATGGTACCCTTTCTGCCTTCACTTCACCCTCAAGGGCCGAAAACTCGCCATTACCAACATCAAAGACGCCTGTGTGGTGCTAGGCCAGTATACAGCCTCCGCAACATCAGAAACAGACACAGGACGGCTTGATCCCATATAGACCAGTAATGAATGGCAGCTTTCCCAAACTTCCAAATCACACAAAGGAGAGCGACTCTGATGAATGCTGGAGAAATAGACTCATCCTCTATTATTGTGTATGATCGCAGGCAACGGCGGACACAGTGATCGCACTATCCCGAAGCGTACCCTTAGTATTAACGTCCGTAATTTCTATGGGGAAGGTGTGCGTTAGCCACTTCCAGCACCTGCCGTTGTTGGGTGCTAGCTGCTGAGCAGAGAAATACTGAATTCGGGTTTTTGGAGTGGCGCACTACCAATGTATACACAAAGTTGTTATTCACAATGAATCGCAAAGTCTTTATAGTTGGTAAACCAATAATGTCTTTTATTGGAAAATGTTTGACATTTTAAAGATGATTGTCAGCCAACGCGTTTCGTTCAGAGATGAACTTCTTCAGGGCATGTAAGAATGTTATCTTGTGTGCACTGTAGCGTGTTGATTGCCAGTCCGGGCCTCCTTGATAAGGGCTCGTGGTCTGGTAGCTCAAAGAAAAGGCTGCTTGCTGCTCCGTCCAGTCGAGTCCTCGGACTGGCAATCAACACGCTACAGTGCACACAAGATAACATTCTTACATGCCCTGAAGAAGTTCATCTCTGAACGAAACGCGTTTGCTGACAATCATCTTTAAAATGTCAAACATTTTCCAATAAAAGACATTATTGGTTTACCAACTATAAAGACTTTGCGACTCATTGTGAATAACAACTTTGTGTATACATTGGTAGTGCGCCACTCCAAAAACCCGAATTCATCCTCTATTATTCAATGAAAACATACCGCCTATGGGGTATCTCAGCCAGGTGTATCAGTTTGATGATCATGGTGACCGAGTGTTTGCCATCCATCTCCTGGTATGGCTCCCATAGATTTCAGCTGGGCAAGGGTGTTGGAGACCCTACCAGGTTTAACAGCAGTATCCCCAATTTTTGACTTGACTGCTGAATCTCAATGTGGTTCTTAGATAATTTATTATTGGATGGCCACCTTCATTCAGACCAGTTGTTCTCTCTTAAAAGGAACATTCTCTTTGGGCCTACTAGTTTAATAAACATTTAAAGACGACCTCTACCGGTATGGATATCGTATTCTGCTGCCGTGCACCAGGTAGCAAAATGTGGTGTCTATCTTCCGCCTCCACAGTCTGGCAATTTCTCAATCTGCTGCAACCAATCCTACATTCCTAAAGGCATGACATATATCAAGGCAGGATTCTAAGCATTTGACATCCCAAACAGCATTACCCCAGTAGGTAAAGGCACAGAGACCTCAATGATGCTACTGGGGCATTCCACAACCTTCTTCCAAAACACACGTAACTATGGCATTCCAAATAAGGAAAAAAGTGTGTGGTTGGCTGCATCCTCTCAAACATGCATGGTTGTTAGTTGTACCAAACCATTACATCTGTATTTGAGTATAGTAGCTACAGGCCCTCATTATGAGCTGGCCTTAAAATTTCAATATTTACAGTACTCAAAATCCTGCACAGATATGTAGCAGTAGTATTAAGTAGTGAAATAAAAATCACATCCTCTGGATACATTTCAGCAAGTCAAAACTGAGGATATTACTTGGAAGGGGGTGAATCCTGGTAAATACCATAACATGCTGATTTTGATGTATTAAAGACTAAATCTGCATATTATTCCCTATTATCGGGGAAAGACTCATAATTGGGTGGTATTTTTGTTACACAACAAATTGCAACTCAGTGGAGTTGGATTTTATTTGGAGGAATAAATGTTGTTTAGAACATTGGAATGTTGGGAGCTCCATTGCAGACAATGGAGTGCTCCGTTCTTCTACGGGCCGGTAAAGACCCGCAGAGCAACATTCCAATGTTTCTTTTGTTCACAGCTTTTGCTGTGAACAAAGGCCTCTCGAAGCTCGAGGGGATTTAAACCCCCTCGGGTTCCGAGACACCTTTGTTTTATTTGTTAGAACATTCTGCCCTCTATTGACAGAATGTTCTAATAGACTTATAGCACGCCGTAGTGGGCTATACCAGCTATTAAAATCCCGCTCCCTTGTTAAAGGGCCTGACCCGAACGCTGGAGCGGGCCTTTAATAGCCGCCATAGCCCGCTATGGCAGGCTATAAGGCTATAATACTTTATTGGCGAGGTGTCCTGTGCCTCATTCTAAAGACCCACAAATGTTTTAGGGCATGTAGCAGATGCAGGTAACGAAAAGCCTCAGTATCTGCCATCTCATATTCAATTTTTAGTAGGTGAAATGCTTTAAGACTCTTCGATCTACAAACATCACTCATGGTAGCTATCCAGATAGAATTTCATCTCCAGAATCCTGTTCTGAGAAAGGTCTGCATGCCCAGAATGTGTCTTTAAGTACAACATTTGACATTATGGGAGCACTTAAAAATTTAAAAATTTCACCTTCACTAAAGAATTTAGTGATGTTAAGTTTCTTAAAGGAAATAACCTGTCCATTGTTCTCTTGAATTAGGACCATGAAATGTTTGCTAAAACATTAGTTCAAACACTTGCCTCTCTTTGTGATAGCCAAAATGGTTTTATACGTGCGCAAAGGACATGTAAGTATGTGTGGCTGGAATTTTGTATCATTGTGAAACTAAACTTAATAATTAAGGCTTGATTGCAGTAGGTTTTGGTACAATTTATTGGGATTGGATTTGAATAACAAATCGTATAAAAGTTCAATTGTAGTATGGAGGACAATAAACAGATGTGTTGATTTACATAGAAAGATGGTCAGGAAAGCCAAGGTGCAGGACGATGAACTCACAGGACATGCACATTACACATACTTAAACAATTTCACACTTTTATATTTTACCTGGCTGATGGTGAGCAGACAGATGGCTGGATGCGGCCTTTACACCTTGGTGGTAATACTTCTGGTCAGTGAGGTGTATTGAAGCTAGCTTTAATGATGGGTTGTTTGGAAACGATATTGAGCTCTCTGGGGGGAGCAGAGGAGGGGGGGTTCAGGGTACAAAGTAGGAAAGTAGGGAAAAATAGCACAAGTGGGAACTGGGGGCAGGTGCGTATTAGTAGATTGCAGTGATCAAGTTGAGGTGTGACGGGTGAAGGTCCAGGCCATAAATTGATTTGAAGATTAGGATAAAGATTTCATGCTGGTCTTTGCCATTGGCTGCGATTCAAACACACTAAAGTCAGGAGGGAGAGATGTTTTTTAAGTGAAAGGGAGAAGAATGTTAGGTTGAAAAGCCTATTACATTGGCAATGGGAGAGAATGCATACTTGTTGAGTTCCATGAAGAAGCTATTGCAGTAATCTAAATTACTTATGACAGATGTACAAAGGAGATTTGTAGTGGGATGGAAAGGGAGGTGATGCTGGATTTTCCAATGCTTGGAAGCTGATGCTCTGTCCCTATCCCATGGAAGAGATGATTCCTCAATTGTGAATCAATATCCTCAATAATCATTCCCTTGTTTCTCCTTGTGGAGGATGGGATGATGGTCTCTGAGATGGGAAGGAGATGAGAAGGGTGGTGGAGATTGTTTATTTTACAGCATTAAGTAGAAGAAAGTCAATGGTGACGTAGTAGCAGATAGTTAGGAAACAGGTAAGTGAAAGGTAGAGATATAGGAATTTACCTTTATGGTGAAAGAGGGTAACGAAAAGATTTGTGCATCATTCACATATATGTGTACAATAATGGAAGAATAAAAGAAATGTTGCATTCGTCTCTAAGGGGGCAAGTAGTGACATACGGTATTCTGCACTGGAGCTGGAGGTATTTGAATATTGCTGGTCGGTCATTCAATTTAAAGCTAAGCTGACCACAAACCTTTTTCATATATCTTTGAGTATTTGATGGATGTGTAGCTCCCAGAAATCCAAGTGTGGATCATGGAGTAAAATTGTGAGGTACAATAAATGAAAAGTTTGCAACATTTAGTAGCTTACTTCCTACTGAGTTTCCTGAGCATCCAAGAAGGAGATAAATGGAGGACAAAAACAGAGTAACAGTTGGTCATGATGGTGGGAGAGGGACTAGTGCAGAGTAATGGAAAATGAGATGAAGTGATAAAGAAGAACCCTTCATGAATTGCATAAAAAAGAAATTAGTGAATAGTTTGACTGATGGAGATCAATTCCCAGAAGCGAAGAAGTTTCTGTTTTATGTTTGCATGAGAGTAAACTTCCGAATAGGACTCCGATTGCACCACTTCTAGTTGTAAGATACTGAATTATACTGTAAAGGTGATTCGACTTGAAAACGTTATTCGGTATGTAAACAACCATAAAAGTAGTTGACAATAAAATAATAATACATGATTACACCAAGAGTAAAAACAAGAGCAGTTAAAATTGCTTTATTTATCAATAAAAGTAGTAAAAGTACATGACAACATATTTAGAGGACTTCCGTCCAGTATCCATAAAATTCATCATGACATCATAAAACAATACTTTTATGTATATTGATTGCTTTGGTGATAAAAAGTGCAACTGTAAAGGCATCCTTAGCGTTGTATGGCTTACAGGAGCATAAGCCAATGATTCTGATTTTGTCACACAAATAAAATAAAAATTGAAAGAGTGCTGAGCATGTGCCAGTAGTTGCGGTAAAAACTGTAAGTCAACCACCTTTGTAGCTAACTGAAGTTATTGGGAAATCATGGTTGAAGTTAGCTTTGGATGTCCTTACCCCCGGGCATGTCTTGTGAACAATATGTTTGGATTTAGGTGGAATATCAATACATATTATAACTGGTATATCCCGTTTAAGTCACTAAAAGATAGAGAGGCTGGCTGTAAAATTATGTCTATGTGGTTAGGTATTGGAGGACTGGGATATGTGGGCATGAGTGCAGTAAAGTATCCCATATAAAGAAGTCAAGAGAAAAATAAGAATAACTATGACAGGTGATTTTGTTTAAAGAGAATTGAAGAAAAAGCTGGTGACTGGCTCATCTCAGGGTGAAGTAGACTGTTGAATGTAGCAGTGTGGCTGTCATGCACATTTTTTAGTGAAATTATTCAACAGCTTAACTAGCAAGAAGTACAGAGGGTGTGACAGATACGTGTAGTCGGGGAGCAGTAATGCTAAGGTAAGAGATAAAGGTTTTGATAAGGCTGGAATGAAAATGAGATTCCAGTAGTAGTGTGATTATGTTTTAGATGAGCAGTGTTGAGGGCAAAAAGCAGGTGTTTTTAAGATTTTGTGAATTTAATATTTTTTCCAGCAGCGCATTTGGGATCGCTCTTTAGTTTTTAAAGATTCAATGCCAGGAAAGATCCAGGGTAGTGTGCTTGTAACGTCATAGTTCACAAAGGGAAGTGTGATTCTAATGTTAAGTGTAGTATGTTGTGAGGGTACTGAAGAAGTGGGGATCAGGTGAAATAATGAGATTGTTGTGCACTGTGTTGTGGTGATTCAGGGATCTCTGGAGATGGGTGAATTAGATGATTACTTGGGTGGAGGTACTGTGAGGAACAAGCAGATGCAGATGTGGTCAAGGAGGATAAGCACAAGGAGATTTGAAAGTGGGTGATGTACTGAGAGATCTGTGTGCAGTCAATAGAATTGCAGTGTGATTGAATGGAATATGTAACGTTTAGCGTACGGTCAACAAGCAGTTGTGAGAAGAGTGTGTTTCTTTTGTGGTTCTTTAGTTGAGTAGTCTCTAAATATAGCCAGAGGCAAAGGGGTTTAGTTGATCTAGGATGTTGTTCTATATTCTTGAAGGCTGGTGGATGGCAGATGACAGTGTGTGCCTGAAATGGGACGATGATGCTAATGGTCAGTTGTTCAAGTGTAATCAAGTTGAAGAATAGACAGGTACCTCTCAATGATTTGTTTAGAAGAAAGCCTGTGCTGAAGTCTGTTATGCATGATTGAGGTGAGTGTGTGAAGGGCTGGTAATGTTGGATTGCTCTTTAAGTTGAGAGTATGCCTTGAGGCAGAGGCTGTGCAATAGTTCTAGTTGTACGAGTTTGGGGTGAATAAGAGAGTTAGAGTTATTGCACATAGAGTGGCCAGTGTGATCCTGATGTAAATGTTCTAGTAAAAATATTTATCAAAATCAGTGGCTGCAAGAGCTTCGGAGGTGACAGAAATATAATTTTGGAGGACAGTGATTGTAAGGAATGAGGCAGACATGTTGGATGACTCTGGAGCGAAGATAAAAATTTGTGATTGAAAAATATTTTGATTTTATCAAGGTATAGCAAGGACAAGGAGTGGGCTTTTGTAAGTTTCCAGGTATTAAGGGGTACAGGCTTGATTCCAGCACTGCAATTGGGATTGTAGCTTGGCTTACAGAGATTGGTCATCAAAAAGGATCCATTGCTCTGCATGTGGTGCTGGAGGGTTAAAGGTTCTGAGATGCAAGTGTCGATCTAAGAGTGAGGGAAGTGTGTTTCTGAGGTCATAGAAGATGTTGGGACTGTGTGAAGTAGAGATACTGTTGTGCACTGTGGTACACCAATCAGCGATAAGGTACAGCATTTTATATGTAGAGATGGATGAGTTGACAGTGAATCGTCGTGGATGTAGTGTAACTGGTATGTGCATTTAGGCTTGATCTGAGGGATGTGGACCCAGAAGGCCAGAAGTAGCCTCTGTGTCCAGAGGTCAGTCTGAGGTTGTTGTGTTGTGAGTGGAGCATGCGTGAATATTAATGAGTATCTTTTGTCAGCATGAAGTAGAGAGGAGATTGTATTCCGTGTGTGGGTGTTTGTGTATCAGATACAAGCCCCAAAAATGTTCAAAGGAAATAGAGTGTAAAGGTGATCTAGAATGTTGTCAAGATCTTAAAATAAAGCTTTTGTGGGTTCAGGTGCATTGTAAATAGCATGCACATGAAATGGGGTGATGACAGTGTCAATCAGTTGGTCAAATGTTAGTGAGTTATTGTTATGGAGCATGGTTGTGAAAGCTGTCAGTGATGTTGTCACGCAAAGGCTCAGTTTGCCAAATTTACATGATGCTTGAGGGAAATAGTTGAAGTTTGCATGGTGAGTCACTAATGCAGTGTGTATTCAGAATTCTAGGCTTGACATTGACTTGCGAGAGGTACTGGACTTATGCTGGTCCTGGACTTCGAGGGGCGCACCAAGAAAAATCCTCATGTTGACAGCTGGACTACTGTCCCGGTCAGGTGCTTCACACATGTGGCACAGTGGTGGCAGCGTTAGTGCTCTGCTGGTCACTGTGATCTTGGGTTGTAGCACCAAGATCCTATGCACTTAAGCATGTGCGAGTATGCTAGTGTGGTGGTGTGCAGTGTATGAGTGAAAAGCGTGACACAGGTTAGAAGCCCTTGACTGTTCATATACACAACATGGCTATGAGTATGCTTTGCCAGTGGAAATGTATTGCTGACATTCCAGAGACTGGAGGAAAGGAACCCAGACACTGAAGTGGGAAAAGTTGAGACAAGCCTCCCCTTATAAATTCGATTAGGTCCTTTCTGATACAGAGAGCTGCTGATGGAACATTCATTTGATGGACTGTAGGATTGTGGAACTGTAGTATCTGTTAGTTCTAGTTCCCAAAGCACTCTAATTTCAACCTAGATGAAACCTCTTCCAATATTTTGTCGCATTGGTCTGGTAGGTCTTCTGTCCACAAGCCTTAAAAACATGATAAACGGTCAAGTGGTATGTATTTGTTTTGGTAATCATGCATCAGGCTTCCTCAGTTGCGAATAGTTATATTTTGTATTTCAGAAATATAAGATCATCTCCCCTGAAGCACAGTTTGTCCGAAATGCATTGGGAGTTGATTGACAACAAAGGAGGTCTCTTAAGTTGTTTTGAGATAATGTAATATAATTGGAAAAGTTAATTAAAAAGATTTGTAAATAGTTGCACCATAAACATAGCATTGGATAAACTTGGATTCAGGGATGAATAATTGAAATTGGGCGCAGCCTATCTCATACAATGCAGTCTGGAACTATAATTGCTTCCCACTTAGTGCATTTGGCCTGCAGTATCTGATCTCAGGTTGTTAAAGTTCAGAAGAAGGTGAACAGCCAGTTGTCTCTCTTCCTGATTTCAATCAGATTTGGCTGTTTATAGTGAAGGTGCAGACTGCTCACACTCCTCTGTGCATCTGTTGTGGGTGCTTCAGCCTCGAGCTAATCCCGCTGTAAGGAGCATCACTCAAGACAAAGGTTTAGGGGGCAATTTATATTATGGCAGATGACCCGTAAATCTCTAGAAACTTGGCAGACAAAAGTTCCATGACAGGCAGTATTTTGAACAGTCTTTCATGGTATGGGTGATCCTGGGGCAATGTAGCTGAATTTTCATTGAAAAGCAACATAGACTCCAAAATCAAAATCCTAGCTGTGCTCATGACCAGTGCGAAGCTGGGTGTTACCCAAACCGCATGAGTAGAAGGACTGTACAGTTAGGTTGTGTAGGTTTCCCATGTTCAGTGTTAGTTTCAGAATTTCTTTTAACCTCATAAGTGACGTGGGAGGCTCCAAGTGTGCCCCAGATTGAGGCAACAAAATGCCTCCATGATTCCTCAGAAACTAAAAAGCATGTAAATTTGTCTGGTGCTTAATTTCCTCAAAGAAATCTTCCTCCAGAAAAAGATGGAAGTAGTTAATGGAAACAAAATTCAGTATTGAGCTTGCATCCCAGCACCAACAGTGAATGGGGGAATCTGTGCCTGAACTAAATTAGGAGTCTGCCAAGTGAACACTCTGTCTGTACTCTGCACGGTTCCTGCCTGCCTGGACCCAACAATTCCATGGAAAACTATGTGAACATTGTAGGAAAGTGCTACTTTTTGCATGGTTACCCACAAACATTTTACCAGATACATTATGCCAACTTGACTGAGTGTGCCCTTGGTCCATGCCAATCAGACTCCCAGGGCCTGTGTTCTTTCCCAATACTGTACCCTTTTCTCCACAACTGGCACACCTCTGGGCCACATGGAAGTCCCTTGTAAAAGGTACCTCTGGTACCACGGGTCTTGTGACCAGAGAGGGCCTCTAAGGGTTGCAGCATGTATGATGCCAACCTCAGAGATCCCTCACCATAACACCCATAAGATGCCACAGCAGGCTGCGTGTTTTGGTGCAGACCAAACTGAAGAGTCGAGATGGCATACATCCCTGTGTGCTATGCCCACCCACACTGCCTCTAGCAAGTCGTACAGCCATAAAGGCAGGGTGCACCATACCACAGGTGATGGTATAGTGGCATGAGCAATATACCCCTACAGTGTCTGTGCAACTCACAGACATTGTAAGTGCAGGAAAGCCATTTTGAGTACATGGTCTGGGAGTTTGTCAGCAGAAACTCCACAGCTCCATGACGACTTTACTGAAGACTGAGAAGTTTGGTACCAAACTTCTCAGCACTTTAGACCCACACTGATGCCAGTGTTGGATTTAAGGTTAAATGCACTCAGAGGGAATCTTAGAGATGCCCCCTGGAAAACAACAAGCCCTGGTGTGGTTCCTGAATGACTACCCACCATGTACCACCTCTAGAAAGGTTTCTGGCCCCTGGGTAGACCAGCCTCCGCTCTCTGGGTCCTGAAACAAAGCACATCCTGAGCAGAGTTGTCATACCTGCTCCCCCAGGAGGGGCAGGGTCCATGAAGGGGAAGCTTCAAATGCTGCCGCCTTTGTTAGCTACCCCTGCTGCTATCAGCAACTGGCTCCCACTGGTTCTGATTCCCACTTTGGGCAGGAGAATCAGCAGGAAAACCTAGAGAGAAAGGGAGGTGTGCCCACCTTTGTCAACCCCAACCCTCAGGTGGGGGAGGTGAAGCAAAGCACACATCTCAGTCCCTCCATCTTGAAGATGAGTGGAGTACTCCAATCAGGATGAGGCATATACCCCTCCCACAAAAGGGTGGCATAAGAGGGGATGTAGACACCCCAGGGAAGGGACCCATTGGTCCCAACCTGTCCTGTCCCCCCTGTAACACCACTAAATCTAGGTATTCAGGGGCACACATAAACCTTTTTCTTTAGATTCGACAACCTAAGAAAAAGAAGGCCTGAAGAGCTGTGCAGCAGAGAAGAGGACAACAACACTGCTTTTGCCCCAGCTCTACCAGGCTGTCTCCTGCTTCAGAGAACCTGGGAGCAAAAACTGGTGAGTCCTGCAGCCAGCAGCCTCCAAGAACCCCAGAGACCAGCCCTTGCCTTTGAAAAAGACTCTTGAATCCCGAGGACACGGATTGTCCAACAAAGAAACTACAACTTCAAGGACTCCAGATCCAGGCAGATTGCGTCCCCAGCATACTCTGCACCTGATGCCAATGGCCAGAGTTCAAGTGACTCACCTATCCTGTGAAGTCTCCCCGGCAATCCTGTCCTCGTGTGCATCAGTGGCTGACCTCTCCAGGACCCCCCCTCCCTCAACGCCTGCAGCCTCTGTTTGAAGGGTCCCCCCAACTGCATCAAGAACCAGATGAGAAAACCCCGACACGATAAGGCACCCCTGCATCCTCACTCCCTGACTTTAGAGAGCCCTGCTGATGGTGCCCAGGTGTCCCCCAGCTATCCAACTTACCTGCCCAGCCATTGATCACCTTAGTGCCGCTTCATAGTCCAAGAATGCAGCCCCTTTCCGAAACCGACAACCTCCATTGGAAAACATTGGGCGTCAGAGGAGGCTGATTTGTGCCCTGCACCCGACCCCCCTGTGTCGATGGTGATGTAGTTTTGGGGCGGCATTGTAGCACCTCCCTGTGCTCACAACAACCCCCAAGGTATTTGCTCTAAAACTGCGGGTAAATCGTGCCTCTTCGAGGTTCCCCCAGGCTCTATTGGATAACATTGTGCCTAGTGACCTCTGCATCCGGCCGCGCTAGTGTCGCTGGTGGTGCAGTACCTACCTGGCCATGAAACTTGCCCTGTGTTGTCCTAAACCCCCAAAGCCTGGGGAAGTAAGTTGAGTACTTACCTGCAAACTGCTTAACATTGTTTCCTCTGTAGGATTGCATTGTAGTTCTATCTATTGCACTGAACCGTCTAACCTTATCACTGCAAAAGCATACAACTGTCCTTAATTGACATCTACAAAAAACATTCTTAATACTGTAAAGAATATAACTGCATTTACAAAACATTACTGCATTCTTGAAAAGTATTGCTACTTTTAAACCACTGTGAAACTTACCTGCACTAAGTGATTCTTGGTTCTAGAAAAAAAATAACAACATTTTGTACAACCTAATGGTCTGAATGCAGTCTTTGATTGCCCCTTTTTGCATGGTTACCTCTTGCCAGAGACATGATGCCAACTTGACTGAGTGTGCCCTGGGTCCTTGCCAATCAGGCTTACAGGGCCTATGTTCTTTCCCAAAACTGTACCTTTGTCTCCAAAATTGGCACACCTCTGAGCCACATGCAAGTCCCTTCTAAACGGTATCCCTGGAACCAAGGGCCTTGTGACCAGTGAGGGCCTCTGAGGGCATTCCACCCTCGGAGACCCCTCACCTTAACACCCACACACTGCCACTGCAGGATGCGTGTTTTGGTGCAGACCAAACTAAAGAGTTGACATGGCCCACATCCCTGTGTGCAATGCCCATCCACACTGCCTTACAACCCTAAAGGAAGGGTACACCATACCACAGGTGAGGGCAAAGCTGCATGAGCAATATGCCCATACAGTGTTTGTGCCATTCACAGACATTGTAAGTGCAGTGAAGCAATTTTGAGCACATAGGCCGGGAGTTTGTGAGCACGAACTCCACAGCTCCATGATGGCTTTACTGAAGAAAGAGAAGTTTGGCACCAATCTTCTCAGCACATTAAACCCACACTGATGACAGTGTTGGATTTAATGTAAAATGCACTCATAGAGTATCTTTGAGATTCTCCCTGGAAAAACCAGCATCCCTGGAGTGGTTCCTGAATGGCTTCCCACCATCTGCCACCTCTCTGGGTCCTGTAACAAAGCACATCCTGGGCAGAGGTGTCATGCCCTCCTCCCCCAGGATGGGCAGGTTCTACGAAGGGGAATGTTCAACAGCTTGCTGCCTTTGTTAACTAACCCCAGCCTCTGCTGCTATCAGCAGCTGGGTCCCACCGGCTCTGGCCCCCACTTTGGACAGGAGAATCGGCGGGAAAACCTAGCGAGAAAGGAAGGTGTGCCCACCTTTGCCAACCCCACCCCTCAGGTGCGCTAGGCGAAGTGACGCACACATCTCAGTCCCCTCCATCTTGAAGATGGGAGGTCTGCCCCAATGAGGATGAGGCATATGCTCCCCTCCCCACTTGAGGGTAGCATAAGAGGGGGCGTCGTAGACACCCCAAGGAAGGGACCCATTAGTCCCAACCTGCACCCCCCTGTAACAGCACTAAATGTGGGTATTTAGGGGCACCCCGGAACCTTGCTCCTTAGATACGACAACCTAAGAAGAAGAAGAACCGAAGAGCTGTGCTGCAGAGAAGATGACGACGACAACTGCTTTGGCCCCATCCCTACCAGCCTGTCTTCTGCTTCAGATACCCTGTGAGCTGAAACCAGCAAGTCCTGCAGCTAAGCAGCCTCCAAGAACCCTGGAGACCTGCCATGCCTTTGAAAAAGACTCTTGTCTTCCGAGGACATGGATTGTCCAACAAAGAAAGTCCAACTTCAAGGACTCTGGATCCAGGCTGATCCGCGTCCCCAGCACACTGCACTCGACGCCCATTGCCTGAATTTGACTCACCTATCCTGTGAATTCTCCACGGCGATCCTGACCTCGTCTGCATCAGTGGCTGACCTATCCAGGACCCCTATCAACGCCTGCAGCCTCTGTTTGAAGGTTCCCCCCGACCGCAACAAGAACCAGATGAGAAAACCCCGACACCGAAAGGCACCCCTGCATCCTCTGTCCCTGACTTTGGAGACCACAGCTGACTATGCCAAGGTGTCCTGCAGCTATCCAGCTTACCTTCCCAGCCATTGATTGTCTTTGTGCAGCTTCATGGTCCAAGGCTGCAGCCTCTTTCCAAAACCGACGACCTCCAGTGGAAAATAGTGGGCATCAGACGTTGATTTGCACCCTGCAACCAACTGCCCTGTCCCGCTGGTGGTGTAGCTTTGGTGCTGCATTGTGGCCCCTCCCTGTGCTCACTTCAACCCCCAGGGCATTTTCCATAAGACCGCGGGTACCTACCTGCAAACCGTGCCTCTTCGAGGTACACCCAGGCTCTATTGGATAACATTTTGCCCAGTTACCTCTGCATCCAGCCGCCCCTAGTGTCGCTGGTGGTGCAGTACCTACCTGGTCTTGAACCTTGCCCTGTGTTGTCCTAAACCCACAAAGCCTGGGGAAGTTGAGTACTTACCTGCAAACTGTTTAACATTGTTTTCCTCTGTAGGATTGCATTGTAGTTTTTTCTATTGCACTGAGCTGTCTAGCCTTATCACTGCAAAAGCGTACAACTGTACTTGATTGACATCTACAGAAAACATTCATAATACTGTAAAGTATATAACTGCATTTACAAACTATTAGTGCATTCTTGAAAAGTATTGCCACTTTTAAACCACTGTGAAACTTACCTGCACTAAGTGATTCTTGGTTCTTGAAATGAAATAACAAAATAACAACGTTGTGTACAACCTAATGGTATGAATTCAGTCTTTGAGTGCCCCTTTTTGCATGGTTACTCTTTACCTTTTTGCCAGATACATGATGCCAACTTGACTGAGCACACCCTGGGTCCCTGCCAATCAGGCTTACCGGGCCGATATTCTTTCCCAAAACTGTACCTTTGTATCCACAACTGGCACACCTCTGGGCCACATGCAAGTCCCTTGTAAATGGTACCCCTGGTACATAGGGCCTTGTGACCATAGAGGGCCTCTGAGGGCATGCCACTCTCAGAGACCCCACACCTTAACACCCACACACTGCCACTGCAGGCTGCGTGTTTTGGTACAGCCCAAACAAAAGATTCGACATGGCCCACATCCCTTTGTGCAATGGCCACCCACACTGCCTGTGGCATGGGTAAGTCACCCCTCTAGCAGGCATTACAGCCCTAAAGGGAGAGTGCACCGTACCACAGGGGAGGGCATAGCTGCATGAACAATATGCCCCTATAGTGTCCGTGCCATTCACAGATATTTTAAGTACAGTGAAGCCCTTTTGGTGCACATGGGCTAGGAGATTTTTAGCACAAACTCCACTACTCCATAATGGCTTTACTGAAGACTGAGAAGTTTGATACCAAACTTCACAGCACATTAAACCCACACTGATGCCAGTATTGCATTTAATGTAAAATGCACTGAGGGCATCTTAGAGATGCCCGCTGGAAAACGACCATCCCTGGAGTGGTTCCTGAATGGCTACTCGCCATCTGCCACCTCTCTGGGTCCTGAAACAAAGCACATCCTGTGCAGAGGTTTCATGCCTCCTCCCCCAGGATGGACAGGTTCCATGAACGGGAAGCTTCAAAGGCTTGCTGCCTTTGTTAGCTAGCCCCAAGCCTCTGCTGCTATCAGAAGTTGGCTCCCGCCAGTTCTGACCCTCTTGGGGCAGGAGAATCGGCTGAAAAACCTACAGAGAAAGGGAGGTGTGCCCACCTTTGCCTACCCCAACCCTCAGGTGAGGGAGGCAAAGTGAAGCATACATCTCAGTCCCCTCCATCTTGAAAGATGAGGGAACTCCCCCAATGAGAAGAGGCATATGCCCCCCCTGGCATAAGAGCGGGAGAAGAGACCCCAGGTAAGGGACCCATTGGTCCCAACCTTCACCCCTCTGTAACACCCCTAAATCTAGGTATTTAGGGGCACCCCTGAACCTTGATCCTTAGATACAAGAACCTAAGAAGAAGAACCAAAGAGCCGTGCTGCAGTGAAGATGACAACAACGACTGCTGTGGCCCCATCACTACCAGCCTGTCTTCTGCTTAAGAGAACCTGCGAGCTGAAACCAGCGAGTCCTGCAGCTAAGAACCCTGGAGACCTGCCCTGCCTTCGAAAAAGGCTCATCTTCCGAGGACACGAATTGTCCAACAAAGAAACTCCAACTGCAAGGACTCCCGATCCAGGCGGATCCGCGTCCCAAGCACATTCTGCACCAGACACCCACGGCCTGATTTCGAGAAGCTCACCTATCTTGTGAAGTCTCCCCGGCAATCCTGACCTCGTCTGTATCAGTGGCTGACCTATGCAGGAACACCTCTCCCCCTCGATGCCTGCAGCCCGACTGCGACTGGAACCAGTTGTGAAACCCCAATACCAAAAGGCACCCCTGCATCTTCCACCCCCTGACATTATGGAGCCCAGCTGATGGTGTCCCCCAGCTATCATACTTATCTCCATAACTGTAGGTCGCCTTCATCCAGCCTCCTGGTCCAAGCCTGCAGCCTGTTTCCGAAAAGGTCGACCTCTGTTGGAAAGCATTGGTTGCCCGACACTGATTTGAACCCTATACCTAGCCAGTCCTGTGCTGCTGGTGGCGTAGTTTTAGTGCTGCTTTGTGGCCACCCTGTGCTCACTTTAATCCCCAGAGCGTTTGCTCTAAGACCGTGGGTACCTACCTGCAAACCATGCCTCTTCGAAGTACCCCCAGGCTCTATTAGATAACATTGTGCAGAGCAACCTCTGCATCCGGCCACCCTGGTGCAGTACCTACCTGGTCTTGAACCTTACCCTGTGTTGTCCTAAACCCCCAAAGCATGGGGAACTAAGTTGAGTACTTACCTGCAAACTGTTTAACATTGTGGGTACCTACCTTTAAACTGTGCCTCTTCGAGGTACCCGCCGGCTCCATTGGATAACATTAGGCCCAGTGACCTCTGCCCTCAGCCGCCCAAGGGCCGCTGTTAGTTTAGTACCTACCTGGTCTTAAACTTTGCCTTGTGTTGTCCTAAACCCCCAAAGCCTGGGGAATTAAGTTGAGTACTTACCTGCAAACTGTTTAACATTCTGGGCACGTACCTTCAAACTGTGCCTCTTCGAGGTACCCCCCGGCTCCATTGGATAACATTAGGCCCTGTGACCTCTGAACTCAGCCGTCCCAGTGCCGCTGTTAGTTCAGTACCTACCTGGTCTTAAAACTTGCCTTGTGTTGTCCTAAAACCCCAAAGCCTGGGGAAATAAGCTTAGGTACTTACCCTGCAAACTGTTTAACATTGTTTTCCTCTATAGATTTGCATTGTAATTCTATCTATTGCATTGAACTGTCAACCCTTATCACTGCAAAAGCATACAACTGTACTTGATTGACATCTACAGAAAATATTCTTAATATGATAAAGTATATAACTGCATTTACAAAACATTACTGCGTTCTTGAAAAGTATTGCTACTTTTAAACCACTGTGAAACTTACCTGCGCTAAGTGATTTTTGGTTCTAGAAATAAAATAACAAAATAACATGTTTTGTACAACCTCATGGTCTGAATTCAGTCTTTGAGTGCCCCTTTTTGCATGGTTACCCCTTACCTTTTTGCCAGATACATAATGCCAACTTGACTGAGTGTGCCATGGGCACCTGCCAATCGGGCTTACAGGGCCTGTTTTTTCCCAAAATTGTACCTTTGTCTCCACAATTGGCACACCTCTGGGCCACATGCAAGTACCTTGTAACCGGTACCCCAGGTACCAAGTGCCTTGTGACCAGAGAGGGCCTCTGAGGGCATGCCACCCTCGCAGACTCTCACTTTAACACCCAAACACTTCCACTGCAGGCTGCATGTTTTGGTGCAGACCAAACTAAAGAGTTGACATGGCCCACATCCCAGTGTTTAATGCCCACCTACACTGCCTGCAGCATGGGTAAGTCACCCCTCTAGCAGGCTTTACCGCCCTAAAGGCAGGTACACCATACCACAGGTGAGGGCATAGCTGCATGAGCAATATGCCCCTACAGTGTCTGTGCCATTTACAGACATTGTAAGTGCAGTAAATCCATTTTGAGTACGTGGGCTGAGAGTTTGTCAGAACGAACTCAACAGCTCCATGGTGGCTTTACTGAAGACTGAGAAGTTTGATACTAAACTTCTCAGCACATTGAACCCACACTGATGTCAGTGTTGGATTTAATGTAAAATGTACTCATATGGCTTCTTAGAGATTCCCCCTTGAAAACAACAAGCCCCTTGTGTGGTTCCTGAATGGCTACCCACCATCTACCACCTCTAGAAAGGTTTCTGGCCCCTGCATAATGAGCCTCCACTCTCTGGGTCCTGAAACAAAGCACATCCTGGGCAGAGGTGTCATGCCTGCTCCCCCAGGATGGGCAGGGTCCACAAAGGGCAAGCTTCAAAGGCCAGCTGCCTTTGTTAGCTACTCCTGCTGCTATCAGCAAGTGGCTCCCACTGGCTCTGATTCCCACTTTGGGCAGGAGGATCGGCAGGAAAACCTAGAGGGAAAGGGAGGTGTGCCTACCTTTGTCAACCCCACCCCTCAGGTAGGGGAGGAGAAGCGAAGCACACATCTCAGTCCCCTCCAACTTGAAGGTGAGGGGACTCCCCCAATCAGGACAAGGCATATGCTCCCCCCACTGGAGGGTGGCATAAGAGGGGGTGTAGACACCCCAGGGAAGGGACCCTGTAACATCACTAGATCTAGGTATTTAGGGGCACCCGTAACCTTGTTCCTTAGATACGACAACCTATGAAAAAGAAGGCCTGAAGAGCTGTGCTGCAGAGAAGAGGATAACAATACTGTTTGGCCCCACTCTACCAGCCTGTCTCCTGTTTCAGAGACCCTGCGAGCTGAAACTTGTGAGTCCTGCAGTCAGCAGCATCTAAGAACAGCAGAGACCAGCCCTGCCTCCGAAAAAGACTCTTGTATCCTGAGGACACGAATTGTCCAACAAAGAAACTCCAACTTCAAGGACACCGGATCCAGGCAGATCCGTGTCCCCTGCACACTTTGCACCTGATGCCAATGGCCTGAGATCGAGTGACTCACCTATCCTGTGAAGTCTCCCCAGGGATCCTGACCTCATCTGCATCAGTGGCTGACCTCTCAAAGACACCCCTCAACTCCTGCAGCCTCTGTTCGAAGGGTCCCCCAACTGCGACAAGAACCAGATGAGAAAACCCCGACACCAAAAGGCACCCCAGCATCCTCCGTCCCTGACTTTGGAGAGTCCAGCTGTCGGTGCCCAGGTGTCCCCCAGCTATCCAACTTACCTGCCCAGTTGTTGATCGCCTTCGTGCAGCTTCATGGTCCAAGGCTGCAGCCTCTTTCCGAAACCGGTCACCTCCATTGGAGAACATTGGGCATCAGTTGCTGATTTGCACCATGTACCCGACTGCCCTGTGCTGCTGGTGGTGTAGCTTTGGTGCTGCATTGTGGCCCCTCCCTGTGCCCACTTCAACCCCCAGGACATTTGCACTAAGACCGTGGGTACCTACCTGCAAACCGTGCCTCTTCGAGGTACCCGCAGGCTCTATGGATAACATTGTGCCCAGCGACCTCTAATTCCGGCCACCCTAGTGCCGCTGGTGGTGCAGCACCTACCTGGTCTTGAACCTTGCCCTGTGTTGTCCTAAACCCCCAAAGCCTGGGGAAATAATTTGAGTACTTACCAGCAAACTGTTTAACATTGTAGTTCTAGCTATTGCACTGAACTGTCTAACCTTATCGATGCAAAAGCATACAACTGTACTTAATTGACCTCTACAGTAGACATTCTTAATACTGTAAAGTATATAACTGCATTTTACAAATCATTACTGCATTCTTGGAAAGTATTGCTACTTTTAGACCACTGTGAAACTTACCAGCACTAAGTGATTTTTGGTTCTAGAAATAAAATAACAAAATAACGTTTTGGACAACCTAAAGGTCTGAATTCAGTCTTTGAGTGCCCCTTTTTGCATGGTTACCCCTTACCTTTTTGCCGGATACATGATGCCAATTTGACTGAGTGTGCCCTTAGTCCCTGCCAATCAGGCTTACAGGGCCTATGTTCTTTCCCAAAACTGTACCTTTTTCTCCACAATTGGCACACCTCTGGGCCACATGCAAGTACCTTGTAAACGGTAACCCTGGTACCAAGGGCCTTGTGACTAGAGAGGGCCTCTGAGGGCATGCCACCCTCTGAGACCCCTCACCTTAACACCCACACACTGCCACTGCAGGCTGCGTGTTTTGGTGCAGACCAAACTAAAGAGTTGATATGGCCCACACTGCCTGCAGTATGCATAATCCACCCCTCTAGCAGGCATTACACCCCTAAAGGTGAGGGCATAGATGCATGAGCAATATGCCCCTACAGTGTCTGTGCCATTAATAGACATTGTAAGTGCAGTGAAGCCATTTTGAGTACATAGGCTGGGAGTTTGTCAGAACGAACTCCACAGCTCCATGATGGCTTTACTGAAGACTGAGAAGTTTGATACCAAACTTCTCAGCACATTAAACCCACACTGATGCTAGTGTTAGATTTAATGTAAAATGCACTCATAGGGCTTCTTAGAGATGTCCCCTGGAAAACGACAAGCCCCTTGCGTGGTTCCTGAATGGCTACCCACCATCTACCACCTCTAGACAGGTTTTTGGCCCTTGCGTAAAGAGCCTCTGTTCTCTGGGTCCTGAAACAAAGCACATCCTGGGCAGAGGTGTCAAGCCTGCTCCCCCGGGATGGGCAGGATCCACGAAGGGGAAGCTTAAAGGACCAGCTGCCTTTGTTAACTAGCCCTGCTGCTATCAGCAACTGCTTCCTGTTTGAAGAGTCCCCCCGACCGCAAGAAGAATCAAATGAGAAAACCCCGACACCAAAAGACACCCCTGCATCCTCGGTCCCCGACTTTGGAGAGCCCAGCTGACGGTGCCCAGGTGTCCCCCAGCTATCCAACTTACCTGCCCAGTTGTTGATCGCCTTCGTGCTGCTTCATGGTCCAAGGCTGCAGCCTCTTTCCGAAACCGACGACCTCCATTGGAAAACATTGGGCGTCAGATGCTGATTTGCACCCTGCACCCGACTGCCCTATGCCGCTGGTGATGTAGGTTTGGTGCAGCATTGTTGCTCCTCCCTGTGTCCACTTAATCCCCCAGGGCATTTGCCCTACGACCGCGCCAGTGCCGCTCGTGTTGCAGTACCTACCTGGTCTTAAACCTTGCCTTGTGTTGTCCTAAACCCCCAAAGCCTGGGGAAGTAAGTTCAGTACTTACCTGCAAACTTTAACATTGTTTTCCTCCATAGATTTGCATTATAGTTCTATCTATTAAATTGAACTGTCAAACTTTATCACTGCAAAAGCATACAACTGTACTTGATTGACATCTACTGAAAACATTCTTAATACTGTAAAGCATATAACTGCATTTCCAAAACATTACTGCATTCTTGAAAAGTATTGCTACTTTTAAAACACTGTGAAACGTACCTGCAGAAAATTAATATTAGTTAGAAAAATAAAACAACAAAGTAACAACTTTTTGTACAACCCATTGGTCTGGATTCAGTCTTTGAGTGTGAGACATAATTTCTTGCCTGAGAGTGTGCAAAAAATGCTTAACACTACCCTCTGATAAGCCTAAATGCTCAGCCCAGTTACTACTAAATTGAGAGTAAGGTATTATCTACTTTAACCTCTGCCATACCTTTGGGGACTCACTGGACTCTGTGCACACTATACCTCTTTTTGGTACAGTATATACAGAGCCAGATTCCTACAAACATCCACACCCAAATTACAAAATGCAAGTGCAAGCCATAGCCTTTAGCGCCCTCGAATTCTAAAGACATTCCTGACAATATACCATCCATATGATAGAGGTAAGAAAAACAGAACTCCAGAGGAGCTCATGATAGTGAAGGTCCTCAGTGCAACATGCAGACAGGTTTATCACATCAGCCTAAGTACAGTACTATACCATCACCATCAATGAATCCACCAAAAGAAGCAGAACATTATTCAAGGCAATCAAGAACTGTATCCCTCCTGCCGGATTCACCTATTTCTCACTACACAGAAAAGTGCAATGCCATCAACCTCTTCTTCAGTGAAAGAAATGCAGAAGATCCGAGAATACATTGACATCCCTAAACCTACTTCATCTCATGAAGCACCTGGCCTGGTAGTTCAAGTTGGACTGTTTCCATTGGAGCAGGGTCAGAACAGATTTTCATATGGCTAGGTCCAAACCAAATTGGCATGGTGTGCAAAATAATGGATTGGGATGCGGCCTGAGTAATTACCAGTGGCTGAGATTAATTTTAAGCATTCTATCCATCACAGTTTTGTATGCTTTAGTGTTGTCCTAAATAAATAAATACTGTGGGCATACAAAAACATGAATAGCTAGGTAACTGATCAGTAGTTGAAATGAGCTGTCCCACTTCCCTGTGTTGTATGCTATGCTAGGTGGAAGTAAAATGTGAATGGCACAAAACCTAATCAGTAGCTGAAGTAGGCTGACACTGCTGCCCAAGCAGGAGGCACCTGAAAAGCCCTGAGGCAGCAGCAGACACAAACAACCATGGACGAAGTCAATAGCTCTTGCCTATGAAATACCTATTGGTCTTGCCAGTCTTTTAGCCATATTGATCAGCGGCGTGGCAGCTGTTCAGCATGGCTAAAAGTAATGGCATGGCATAGAGTGGCATAGGGGAGAGTGGCGTTGAGGACAGTGGCATGGAGTAGCGTAGAGTAGTGTAGAGCAGAGTAGAATGGCATGGAGTAGAGCAATGTAGAGTAGAGTGCTGTGCCTTGGAGTGGAGTGAAGTTGAGTAGAGTGGAGTTCTGTTGAGTGCAGTGGAGTGGTGTGGCATAGAGTAGAGTGGGCGTAGAGTGAAGTGATAGAGTATAGTGACATGGATTGGAGTGGAGTTGAATGAATGGAGTGAAGTGGCATATAGTGGAGTGGCTAAAGTGGAGTGGAGTAGTGTTGAGCATAGAGGTGTAGAGTAGAGTGGCATAGACTTGTGTAGAGTTAAATGGAGTGGTGTACAGTTGGGTGGCATAGAGTAGAGTGGAGTGCTGTAGAGTAGAATGGCGTACAGTTGGGTGAAGTAGAGTAGGATTGCATAGAGTGGCATACAGTGAAGTGGTGTAAAGTAGAGTGGAATGGAGTGGTGTAGAGTGGTGTGGTGTAGAATGGAGTGGCGTAGAGTGGCATGGAGAAGAGTGGAATGGGGTAGAGAAGTGGTGTAGAGTGGGTTAGAGTAGAGTGGTATAGAGTGGTGTGGTGTAGAGTAGAGTGGCATGGAGTGGCGTTGTCTGGAGTGGAGTGGTGTAGAGTGCGGTAGAATTCAATTGTGGGGAGTGGTGTTGACTGGAGTGGCTTAGAGGGGAGTGGCGTAAAGTGGAGTTGCATAGAATAGTACAATTGTGGGTGTAAGTAACTTAAACAAGAACCAAAATTAAAATGAGTGCAAAGATATGAGGCATGAAAAGGATGAATGTCTGAAAGGCAACTATGATAGGTGTACGGTGGCGGCAAGCATTATGAGGGTGTAATCTGTTATTAGGGTGGAATTTTACATTGTAACGGCTTAAACCAAACCACATAGAATAGCAAAGGATGATCTAACAGTAGATATTTTGGGTAAGAAGGTTCAACTTCTAAGGCAGTACATTTGGAATGGGTTGGTGTTTTCTTGGGGGAGAGAATACAGTTCTAGTTTGCGCCCTAGTCTGTTCAGGCTAAGTTGATTTCAGTTAATCAGGTTCTGGAAATATGTACTTTGATTGTTCTACACTGTTCAGAAGTTCTGATTTTCCATTGTGGATCAGTTGCTTCTTTCTTGGCTGTTGCACCAGCACTATACTCTTCCTTCTAGGCACTTTATGCTGTGATGGACTGTACCTCCATCTTTTGCTGCTTTTGAGATCTTCTTGTTTAAAGCCTAACTGCTTACATCATTTCCACTAGCAATGCTCACTTGCCAAATTCTAGCTGCTCTTTAAGAAAACTGCAAAAAGCCCCTCATCTCAGCTCATCACTCCCCACATTAGTGAGGATTCCTAGGATCCATAGACTTCATTCTCTCGACTGTTCTCCAACACTTCAGATTCATTCTTGATGTTGTAGATGAGTCGCAAGTATCACACTCATGAACACATATGAAAACCTACGGAGCGGGTGTCCTTTTTTTCACGGACCTGAGTATGAAACCCCACGAAAGAGGCATCAAATGCTGCAAATGCGGTGTTACGTAAAATGGACATTTACACCTTTGTCCAGAAGTCTGTCAAGATAAGGGTAAAGCATAAGGTATCCATGATATGAGTATATTCATGTTTTACAAGATGGGAGCACAGCTCCAGCGTTTCTGCAGGAGAGAAAAAAAAATGTCAACAGTTGATTGGATTCTTCACACAAGAGATTACTATGGAAGTTGTAAGGAACAGATTGTCTAGTCTGTGTTTCATGGTGTGCTTAAATCTTATTTTAGAGGTACGTTTTGGATGGAGGGGGCAGACGGGACCCCCTCTCATGCACACATACACAGAACAGTTAAAGCAATGTATTCACTCACACGCATGCACACAAACACATTCATTCACAGCACTCTTCACCGAACATTCATACATACATACACGCGCGCACCAAACAGTTTAAAACCAAAACAAACACTTACCTGCAGCCAGCTCTGCCTCGGAGGTTCCAGAAGGTTTGGGACTGCTGCCTTCCCTCATTAAGGTCAGCCAATGAGTAAAGGCAGCATTCCCAACGTCATCACGGAATGGGATGGGTTCAGTGAGACTGCTGACCCCACCCTACTCTGTGATGAAGTGTCACTGATTGACACTCAAACCTGGTCACTTTGGCGCTTAAAACTTAAGCGCCCAGGTGTGAGGCAATCAGTGACACTACCCCTCTTCACTGAGGAGAGGGCCTCAGGGACCTTTGCTAAGCTGAAGGCATCAGGCCCACAGGAGCTGCGACTTCCTCAGCCCAGCAAATTTCAGCTTAGGCAACCAGGAGCCGGAGCTAAATGCGCATGTCTGGCTCCTGCAGCTTGAACTGAAAGTGAACAGTGTCTGCCAGGCGACCTTTGTGCAGTCTGACAGACACTGTTCATGAGGGGCGAAAGGTGGAGGGGCGTGGCCCCTCAGCCCCAATGGACCGGTCACTCCCAATTTTAAACTGGATAAGATGAGGTCAAATAAAAAACAAATGTACGGACAGACATACATTCACCACCATTTTAAGCAAAGGATTAGCTCAGTTGCCTTCCATGCGAAATTAGAAAAATGGCAAAAGGGATTATTTAGAGTTTGGTGGATGTGGGAGATCTACCAAAAAATGATGAATGTTCTGTGTGCACTATTGTATTGACAGTAATCCATCAGTTATTTGCAGATGTCCCACATCCACCAAGCACTGAATAACTAACCCCCAAAGTATTTTGTCATTTTTCACCAGTCGTTCAGCACTCAATCATCTATGGGGCATATTTACAAGCCCCTATCGCCACAGAAACGTTACTTTTAGTGACGTTCCTGTGGCTATATCGGCTTCGCCTTAGTTACAAGGCATCTTTAAGCCACTTAATGTGTCTTAATGCTGTCTTGTAAATAAGGTCCCCTTTCACGCTATACTTAGCTGGAAAGGAGCGGGCAATGGGTGTTGTGGTGGATGTTCCAACGCAACACCCATTGGTTTTGATTCTGCCCCATATTTTCAAGGTTAGCGTAAATATGGGGCAGCACTAAAATTAAGACCAGGGAAAACCTAGTCTTAAACAGGTGCAACTAGGAGAATTGTTTCAGTTCTCCTCGCTTTTGCTGTTTCTATGTGTGCTGCGTTGTGCATATAGAACATAGAAGGTGACCCTTCCTGCACATAAACAATCAATAAAAAAAAAATGTTTTGCAACTTCTATGTGTGCTGCATTAAGCAGCTCACATAGAAGTTTCAAAATGCCATTTCAGATTGTTTATGTGCAGGAAGGGACACCTTCATGTCAGCAGCGGTCCGTGGAGGGAGTTCCGTGGGGCGGAAAGGCGGGGCGGGGAGGGGCAGGGTGGGGGCTACTAAACACTGGAATATGGAAACTTGAAGGTAAGTAAACAATTAAATAAATAAAACGAATTTCATAGCGCGCGCTGCACCGCATTTTGTGATGCAGGGCGCGCTACGAAATTCGTTTTATTTATTTAATTGTTTACTTACCTCCAATTATCCATGTTCCGGAACTCCCTCCACGGACCGCTGCTGCTTCATGTGCAGGAAGGGACACCTTCCTGCACATAAACAGTCTTTCCCTACAACGCAGGCACCCTTGCACTGTGGTGCAAGGGTTGTCTGCATTGGCACTAGGCAGCAAAAATTAGCACCAGCGCAGGAGGAAATGCAGGGCTGCAACGTATCCTTGTAAATACGGTGCAGCCCAGCGTTTTGGGAGTGGTGGAGCGCGGCGTTAAACCAAGGTGGCTAACGCTGCGCTCCACCACTTCCTAGTAAATAGGACTGAAAATGTCTAATATAAATGAAATTAATTATAGAGTGATTATTCAAGGAAGTTACTATATCCTAATGTAATAATTAGTTACATTTATAAATTAAATAATTTCCCATTTTCTAAATGTTTTTAAAAGAGCATTTGCTTATACATTACAACAACAACCTATTCTTCAACCAACTTATCACAAGGAAGATGAAGACGGCCTGAATATAGTGTGGAGCTACTATTATTATAAGCCACTTTCATTGGCCCTTTGATGATTGGTTCAATTACTTTTGCACTACTAGAAAAATATTGCTCTGTTTGTAGTTGATATCCTTGGGAACCATTATTGTTTGTAGTGGCCCTGTTTCATCTGCAAGACCTGCTGCATCAACTATAAATCAGTTACAGAAGGCTGATTATCATACCTAGCAGAAAAGAGTCCATCTTTGGTGGTCGCTGCAATACCAGAAGCCAAAGCATTCAGAGGCTCGAACCTGGGAGAAGAAAAATAATGTTACCCTCTTCAGTCGAGGCTCCAGGGATAAAGAACACCCACAATGTTACCAGACAACCCTCCATCCTCCTTCTCAAACGGTGGTTCCGCATGGAAACAAAAACTCCAAAAACATAATTTGCAGAGAGATAAACTCCATAATATGGATTGGTTTAATCTCGACCATACTTAAATATCGCCCTGCAAAAATTTCAATTTGTATTTAATCTCTAAATTCAGCCAAATCCCTACCTATATTAGTGGGTAAATTTCCTGTTTGAGCTCCAGACGTGACATCATTCCGCGCTGGTGCTCGCTAAAGCATAGGTCCAATTTTTTTGTAGACACGTTCATGTAAGACCAAAATTTGGGTGATTGGGGTTTTTAAAAAAAATTAGGGAAATCAATGGCGTTGTTACAAATGCCACAGAATTACGGTGTAGTAAAAATCTCCCCAGAGTAACTCAATTAACAGTGTTTGCCCCGACGATTTCACTGCTGCATTCAGAGCAAATGAGGTCGGAATAGGAAATGAAGTGCGAATGCCGGTTTGCCACACCCAAAATATGCACTTTTCCCCCATTACAATCTGTTATGCCTGACAACCGAAAGTGCAGCAATTTCACACTACTCCGAATCAAAGATTAGGCTCAAACAGTGTTTATGCCCAATATCCGATGCGGATCACTGACAAAATATCGAGAAGGAGAATATCGACCTACCAAAATATCGAGGAAAAAATATAGAATGCCAAAATATCGAACCCCTATCTCCAAACAGGTAAGTACAAAGATATAGAATCCAAAATATCATTGTAAAAAATATAGTTAGTCAAAATATCTAATTTTTTTAATGTCTTAAAAGTAATGTAGAAATAATGAAATAATACATATAATTAACTGAAACATACTTAAAAATACTTAAATAACTTTAACATTAATAAATAATTAATGTAAGTAAAAAATAATTAATACATATATATTAACGTTATATTAATTAAAAATATTCAATATTTTTTGCGTAGGATAGCGGGCGGGTAAAATTTACTATTACCACTCCAGTAAGTGCAATAGTAGGGAAAGCGTTGGATAGCGGGAGGGTAAAAATTACTATTCCCACTCCAGAGAGTGCAACAGTAGGGAAGGGGTTGGATAGCGGGAGGGTAAAAATTACTATTCCCACTCCAGAGAGTGCAATAATAGGGAAAGCATTGGATAGCGTAAGGGTAAAAATTACTATTCCCACTCCAGAGAGTGCAACAGTAGGGAAAGCGTTGGATAGCGTAGGGGTAAAAATTACTATTCCCACTCCAAAGAGTGCAACAGTAGGGAAAGCATTGGATAGAGTAGGGGTAAAAATTACTATTCCCACTCCAGAGAGTGCAACAGTAGGGAAAGCGTTGGATAGCGTAGGGGTAAAAATTACTATTCCCACTCCAGAGAGTGCAACAGTAAGGAAAGCGTTGGATAGCGTAGGGGTAAAAATTACTATTCCCACTCCAGAGAGTGCAACAGTAGGGAAAGCGTTGGATAGCGGGAGGGCAAAATGCAATGCAGCGCGCGCAACGAAATTCGTTTTATTTATTTAAATGTGTACTTACCTCCGTTCATCCATATTCCGGTGTTTACATTTCCCCACTTTACCCCTCCCCCGCCTCACTGCCCCACCGAACTCCCTCCACGGACCGCTACTGGTCAGGACAGAAGGGTGGCTACACCCATGTCCTTTGTCCAGTTTTGCACCAGAGCGGGAGCTGATGGCTCCTGCAACCGGTTTGAGCTGGATTATGCACAGGGACACCAAATGTTATTTAATTTTTGTGTAATTTAATTCCGTAGAGGGTTGTGGGTTTATATGGGATTAGGGTGGGAAGTAATTTAATTATAGTACATTAAATAATAATTTTTAGGAATAATTATTTTTAATTTAATTTTGCATTTTACTTCTGTAGCGGGTTGTGGGTTTATAGGGGAATAGGGTGGGATGTAATTTAATTGTTATTAGGTAATTATTAATTGGTATTGAAAATTAATTGGTTGTTGATTAATTATTAATTGGTCAATAATTTGTATTAATTGGTAATTAATTTGTATTAATTGTTTAATTGATAATTATGTTAATTGTATTAATTTATTATTTGTAGTGGGTTGTGGGTGTATAGGGGAATATGGTGGGAAGTAATTTAATTGTAAATAATTAACTATTGAAATAATTTTTGTATATTGATAATTAATTTGTTATTAATTAATTATTAATTGGTATCATTTGTATTTATTGATTTTTGGTATTGAAAATTAAATGGTTGTTAATTAATTATTAATAGGTAATTAATTTAAATTGTTTTTGGGTATTTATCATTAATTAATTATTAAATATTGTGTGATTGGTAATTAATTTTAATACTTTGTTTGGGGTATTAATAATTCATTTCTTTTTAATAAAATATTAAATCATTATTTTCCCTACTATTGCACTCACTGGAGTGGGAATAGTAATTTTTACCCCTACGCTATCCAACGCTTTCCCTACTGTTGCACTCTCTGGAGTGGGAATAGTAATTTTTACCCCTTCGCTATCCAACGCTTTCCCTACGGTTGTACTCTCTGGAGTGGGACTAGTAATTTTTACCCTCCCGCTATCCAACACTTTCCCTACTGTTGCACTCACTGGAGTGGGAATAGTAATTTTTACCCCTACGCTATTCAACACTTTCCCTACTATTGCACTCACTAGAGTAGGAATAGTAATTTTTACCCCTACGCTATCCAACGCTTTCCCTACTGTTGCACTCTCTGGAGTGGGATTAGTAATTTTTACCCCTACGCTATCCAACGCTTTCCCTACTGTTGCACTCACTAGAGTGGGAATAGTAATTTTTACCCGCCAGCTATCCAACGCTTTCCCTACTGTTGCACTCTCTGGATTGGGAATAGTAATTTTTACCCTCCCGCTATCCAACACTTTCCCTACTGTTGCACTCTCTGGAGTGGGAATAGTAATGTTTACCCCTACGCTATCCAACGCTTTCCCTACTGTTGCACTCTCTGGAGTGGGAATAGTAATTTTTACCCTCCCACTATCCAACACTCTCCCTACTGTTCCACTCGCTGAGTGGGAATAGTAAATTTTACCCTCCCGCTATCCAACAGTGATGCAAAAAATGGTTAAGAGATTACATATATTATTTATTCATTTAAAAAACATTTAAATAATTTTAAGTATGTTTTACTAAATTAAATTGATTATTTAATTAAGTTAATGTTACTTTTAACATATTTTACAAATTCGATATTTTTACATTCTATGTTTTACCCAACGATATTTTGTCTTCGATATTTTTGTACTTACCTGTTTGTGGATAGGGAGACGATATTTTGTAGTTCGATATTTTGGCGACGATATTATGTCCATTCTATATTTTGCTCGTCGATATTATGTCAGTGATCCTGCATGCATATCCCTTAACAGAGTGAACAAAGTGGAAAGCTGCCGCTCTTAAGTATTTGTGAAGTGCTTACAAGGTGGGAACCTTTGTTTCACCCCCACTTCATTTGCATCAGGTGTGAGGCTATTGACTGCTCCCAGCCAAGACACTTGAACAAAAGGAGGCCTTATGACACCTCAAAATCGGCCTTTGTCATGGGCCCAGTGGGAGTGTAAAATATGAAAGCCCTGTCACAGCCTGCACATTGTTGCTTGTTGCAGACGGAAAGCAGACAACGTGCGGGCGCTGTTGAAAGTGTCCCGGTGTGGAAATTACACTGGGACCAGTTCAGCACATTATTCAGTGGGGCCGAACTTCTAGGCAGGGTGGACGGCGTTCACCCTGTGAAAATAGTGGGTGGACGCCGTCCGCCCGGGTGTACCCTCGACTCGTGCCCTACACACCTAGCTTGGTGTTCACTGCAATACTAGAAGCCAAAGCATTGAGAGGCTCGAAACTGGGAGAAGAAAAAATAATGTTACTCTCTTCAGCCAAGGCTCCAGGGAACTCCCACAATTTTACCAGACAACCCTCCATCCTCCCCAAGTAGCTCTTCCATCTTTCTTCTCACATGGTGGTTCCGCATAGAAACAAAAACTCCAAAAACATAATTGCAGAGAGATAAACTCCATTATATGGTTTGGCTTAATCTTGACCCTACTTATATAACTCCCTACAAAAATGTCAACTTGTATTTAATTCCTAAATGCAGCCAAACTCACTACCTATATTAGTGGGTAAATTTACTGTTTGAGCTCCAGACGTGACATCATTCCGCGCTGGTGCTCGATAAAGAATAAATCCAATTTTTTTTGTACACACACGTTCATGTAAGACCACAATTTGGTAGATGGGGGTTTTACAGTCTCTGTTTTTATCAAAAAATGTGTTTGAAATCAATAGCGTCATTACAAATGTCACAGAATAACAGCGTAGTAAAAATCTATCCAGGGTAACTCGATTAACAGTGTTTTTTTGCCCGGACGATTACACTTCCGCATTCAGAGTAAATGAGGTCGGAATAGGAAATGACGTGCAAATGCCGGTTTGCCACACTCAAAATGTGCACTTTTCCTCCATTACAAATGCCCGGCAACCGAAAGTGCAGCAATTTCACACTACTCCGAATTCGAGATTAGGCTCAAACAGTGCTTATGCAGCCAGTCAAAACCTTCTGAATTCATCAATAAGCCATAAAAGCATACATACAACACTTCCATAAACAACATAATAATGAAAAGATATATATCCGATGTAACCCAAACTTGTAATGATAATGGAGAAGTAGAATTGTTGCAAAATGGGGCTCAGGTGGGGTTTGGGACAAGTGAAGTGCTTTGAAGTAAGAAGTCGAGGTGTGGAAGGTTGGTAAATAATGGAGGATGGAGTGTGCAAAATGGGAGACAAATAGAAGTGGGTGACAGTCAGAAGGATTTGTTTTTATTTTTTTATATAGCGCGAACTAGACCCGAAGAAATCAGGTAAGATAGCGCTTTACATGAACACCGGTTTCGTTACAGATGAACACATTCATCTTTGTTAGGCAGGGGGCGATTACGCGATTTGCCCAGAATCACAGGATGCTGCATCGTTGCCGAGACTCGAATTCGGCTGCCCAGCTCCGAGGTCGACCCTCTCTAGCTGTGAGGCTACATCCTCTAGAAATGGGGTACGAGTAATAGGGGTGATGGACGTAATGTAGGGGAGTAGAATTAAACAGACTGGGTTCAAGGGAGTGTAATAGTTTGAATTCTATGTATTTGTGTGCGCGCTTGATATTGTTTGTGCATGCGCATGTTCTCATGCATGTTCAGGGAGGGACTGAAATATGATTTGGGCAGCATGTGTGACAAGTTGAGGTGATTGAAGGTAACGAGAGTAAGGTATGGTGATTGAAGAGAGTAAGGTATGGGAGTCGGGGAGGTATAAATTGGAACAAGGAAAGCAGATTTGTAATAAAGCAGGTTTTGGAAACGGACACAGATTAGGGAAGGGCAGGGATTGAGAAGATTAAAAAAACAATATGTGGCTTCGCAGAATTCGGGTGTAGGAGGCCCCATGAAGTGGTGTAACGTGTAAGAAGGGAGGATTTGCCTAAAACGATTTTGAGTGGGTTTAGGTGTGAAGATATTTCGAAAATTGGGGTTAAGGTGGATTATCAACTCGGGTTTCAAGTCTGTTTTGAGCGTTATTGCTTACTAACTCACATTCTCTCTTTGTGGCAGGCAGCCTGACCCTCTCGTCTTCCGTCGAGGAAGTCCGTGTAATTCAGCCATGGACTCCCTCTTCTCGTTGGTCTCTGGCTCCTGCAGAGGTTGCCTCGTGACCATGTCAGGGTCTTCAGTGCGACGGCTCCATAGTAACTGACCCTTATATACACCCAGAATATGTCACAATGTGTTCCTCATCACGATTGGGAAAGACCATGTGCCTCGAGGCTGTGGGGTGGAACGGAAAATCACAGCAGCAGTTGTTGTGCTTGCCAAGTAATCGTCGGTTCTACCTGTTTAATTCACTTAACCAGTAACGTGGACAGATCGTTGTGCAGTCTCTCAGAGTTGATTGCTGATTTTTCGATGTCCTTTCCTTGCTTCTGAATCTGATACAGCAGAGTTGGCCCCGTTCGAGTACGTTGTTTCATGTTCCCGCGCCTTGTGACATCATAGTGCAGATGGTGTGATGTCATTAGGGGTTTATGCTGATACTATGGAAATATGCAAAATCCATAAAAGGGTTAGGATTTTGCCTTCTCTGAGATCACCTCATCGGTGTATTACTGTACTTTGCCCTCATTCTCTACGACAATTTACTAAACATTCGGAAAGGGTGGAGAGGGTAACAGGTCACCTTTCAGTTTCATCATATGCTCGAAACATCTTTTTTTGGATCGCGGTTAGACTTCGAATTATATTATTTACTCACATTTTTCATTTATTTATTTGGTGCAGTCTACAAGCCGGAAAATCGCATCAACGGAAAGCAATAAAAGAATATAACTGAATAGACAATGACCTCCGAACCCCGTTAATCAGAGAATAAATACTTTTGGAAGTTCTTTTTTGAACCAGTAGGAGATGTTTTATTGTTTAAACCTAATTAAAGACGTTACATTTGATTTCTCCACGCATGTACATTACAATACGACCAACAGCAGTGTTCGAGAACTGAATGTGACTTCCGTTTCAGGGTCAGCAGTCTGTCTTATTTAACAAGCATTAATAATGCAATAGGTCTCGCTTTTTATTAAGTTAAAGCCATTTGCTTTGCTAAACAATACCATTAGCGAAGCAAATGGCTTTAACTTAATCAAAGGAAAGACCTATTGCATTTTCAATGCTTGTTTACTCAGTGTCTGTCTCTTACGTTTTGAGCCTCTCTTTCACATTAAATCTTGGCTCCCAAGACAGGAAAGTGTAATTTAACTTGCTGTGTCGAAATGTTTACATTCTTTTTGCAAACGAAAAGTCCTCTTCTTCTTGTCACGTAATCTCGGACACGTGTGTGATCCCTTTGGTTACCTGTGACGTGTGTCCACCTCGCAGAACTTCAGGTGAAATGCTGTTAACCTGCCTCGCCTGTTTACAAGGAACCTGCTCCGTTCCAGCTTCCTGGGAGCCCCTCGCCTCGCCGGCTGTTAACCTCAGAATCAGCGGCTGGGCATTGTTCTTTTCACACTATGATCAGTCTATGAGCACATTTTCTTTGACCCTTCGAACCGGCACCATGTCACGAGGGTGACTTTCATCCGTTTCACATTTTAACAAAAAGTGCTTTGCGTGCAGAAATGTGCAGATGCAATATTGTTTTTTTTGCTTTGCAATTTAGGTTTTAATTGAAAAGGTGAAGCTGCAAGTCGCAGGCAATGGCGGGACCTCTTGACTCAACGATATCAGCTATGACTTTTACAGCAGGCGCCTTGACCTGCTGAGCTATCTCATTGTCAAATTGGTTTTGTGCTAAAGACAGTAAGAGAGGCCACAAGGACAGCAGTAGGCCCAGTAACTCACTACTGGTCAAGGACTACGGGCAGGGCCTTTGGAATCAGGATTCTGCAGCTGTGCGTTTTCCAGATAATTACGGACTGATCGCGCTTGCCACATAATCTACCAACTGTAGCATACTTTGTAAATTTGATGTTTCTAGTACAAGTGAATAAAATGTTACTAAAAAGCACTAGGTATGATGTGCTAACGAAACTAAATAGTAAATTGATGCTGCAAAGATAGAGCAACATAATTCACGTTTCCTTGCCACATAATTTAGCCAGCCGTATCCTATAATGTAATCCTCCATTGTTGCAGACTCAGTGGCCCTGCTGTGGAGATCTAAGACTGGATATACTAGAGCTCTATTCCCACTGTGCAGGGCCAGCACTTCAGATGCATTAGAAGTAACGAGTGGACGTTAGAGCTCTCTGCCTCAGGCTCAGAGTAGTCTGTACAAAGTTATTTCAGAGTCCCCAACTTTCCTGAGCCATGTAATCTTATCCAGTCAAAGCTTTTCCCTTTGCATTCTAGGAGTTGGAGTACTGCAATTGCAAATGGGGGGAACAAAACTACAAGTTTGACTCCATGTCACCAAGAACACTCTGTTCAACTTGTGGTGGGTTAACAACAATGTGCATTTTGGGAGTTGTAGTCCTGGTTCACGTCAGTAGACCATATTGAATAAATGCACCGGACTGATTAGTAAAAGAAAAGCCGAGGGCTGGGGCATTACCGCCTCGCGGCCCGCGTAATCTCCTGACCTTATTTCTTACCACAAGTCCATGAACAGAAACAACAAGCGCAGTACCGCAAAGGCAGCCGCGTGTTTATTTTTGCATCGCGCTTTCACTTTAACCCCTTCGCTGCTGCGGACATTCCGCTGCAGCGCTGGGGGGGGGGCAGGGGGGCAGCGCGGCGGGCCTGTGCTCATGACGGAGCCGCTCCGTCATGAGCCACAGTTGAGCTGTGCTCATGACGGAACGGTTCCGTCATGACTCCGCCCATTTGCGTTGTCCCCCCGCACAGGCGGGGAAACAGCGCCGCGTAGGCGGAGCGGCCGCCAACGGGAGTGTCATGACGGAACCGTTCCGTCATGAGCACACGCCAACCGTGGCTCATGACGGAACGGTTCCGTCATGAGCAGGGAAGGGGTTAAGTGAAAGCGCGATGTGAAAATAAACACATGGCTGACTTTGCCAAAGCCGAATGCGAAGAAAAAAGTGCGTACCAACTAATGAAGGAGAGAGTGTCACGCCGCCAGTAAACGATCCAATCCCGGTGGACGATGGCAAAAGGAGACAAGTCACCAACAAGGAAGGACTAAGAAACCTCCTTTGCAATCAGAAGCCAGCGTTTTGCATGGAAGATGACGCTACCCAATTAAAAAGATGAGCGAGGCTATATTTTAAAGCGAATATCTTGCATCCAATGCTTTCTTGCACAAGCTATATGAAACAGTGCTGTTCTATTGACTCAGCAGCTCACCTTTATTCCTGCTCTCCTGTATAGCCCCTTCTTTCTCACTTTGCCTCCTTTCCACGACTGTCCCACTCACTGATTTTAGGCAAATTCATGGTGTGATAGAAGCTGCTCCAGAAACCAACATGACGGCAGATTCTCGTTTTCTCGTCTTCCCTCTTTCCTGATGGCACCCTCTCTCATTCCTCTTCCTTCCATCTTGTCTTCCTCAGAGCTTTGAAGCAGCTTTTTCGTGTAACAAACGATATACAAGAAACCATTATTCTGTAAGATTCTGATGTCTCTGAATTTGATGGATAGTCTGTAGCATCCAGTGCCACTTGGAAAATAAACTCCCTACCAGGTCGTCATGAACATCTGAGGTGATCCAAGCCCCATCTCATGGCCCTCAAACACCCCCCGGAGGGCTTAGCCACCTTCCTTAACTTCAACTCCACGCACACAGAATGGACCGCAGACCCGTCCCTCCACCCCTCTTCCCACCCACTCTATTATACTCCAGTTATGGACGTTGGTATTGGCATTCTCACATCAAATCCAGATTCAGGAGAATATTGGTCTCAGAGATGAAGTTAAAAGATATTTTGGAACTTGGGGTCTGTGGAAATAAAGTAGGCTCGGCTGGAGTGCTGGGCTTGTTTTCTTTAAGATGGTGCTTGGGATATGTAGTGATTGGCAAATATATCTTTTGAAGCAGACTCTAATTTTTCGCCTCTTGTCCTCCAGCTGCAAGACTTTGGTTCAGTGAGCCTTTTTTCTTCCCTCCACTTACAAAGCTGGGGCTATTTTGGCTCTAGCCCACAGCATTTAGCAGCTTTACATCACCACCAACTGTGCTCCTGCAGTCCTGGTTTGAAATAAGACCCAAGTCTTACATGGGCCCTGAATGTTCCTAAACACTAGCCGAGTCCTCTTAGATTAAAGACCAATAACGCCTATCGGAGCAGCTGCTAAGCTGCCTTGGGTCATTCTTGAAACTCTGTAAGCTTATGCCAATCAGTAGCCCTGGGCTAGGAGAGTTCCAGGGCCTGCCCTTCACCACCCTAGAAAAGATATCTGACTTGACGCCTGATGTCTCTGATCTCTCTGAAGCCCTTCTACTCCTTATTTCTCCCTCCTACTCAATCTTCAAGTGCTTCCTCTGGACATCAAAGTCTCAATTAGGATTGTAGAGAAGAAGTAAGATCTGTATCTGTTATCAAACATTGACAAAGAGAACGTGAAAAGTAGAGTCAACTGTTTTCTTGGAATCTTAGTCTGGTCCAAATGCTTTTCTTGCCCACTGTTCTCACTGATCTCTAACTCACTGAACTCACTGTCATACCATGATCCCTCTCAGTGGCCTAGCAAGGGGGGGGGGGGGGGGGGAGAGGCTGTCCGCCCTGGGCAGCACGAGTTTTGGGGGCGTTGCAGCATTCGCCAGCCAGCACTCACCCCCGCTCACACATGCAGCCCAGGGCGGAAAGCTCAGAGATCGCAATGGGTGGCAGAAAGGGCTAGCTACGCCACTGATCCCTCTTGTCCCTGATGTCTATCTAAGACCTGGATCTGCCCTGCGACCAACTGCTTTGTAGTACACCCTCACCCCTTGCTCTCTATCCCCTCTTGAGATCAATGCTTATAGAAGTTTCAGTTTGTGTGTGTTTGTGTGTTTGTTACTAGCAAACAACGTGACTTGAAAGGACTGCATTAAGCAGGTTGCATGCCATATACTGGGACATTAGTCCATTGAACTGGTGGTGAGACATTTAGTGTTCTATATTAAATGATTGTGTGGGTTCTCCCAGTCCTTGGTGAACAAGGCATTACACAGTGTTCATTCATGTTCATACCATAGAGAGCCTTCCCTGTGCATTCTTCATCACTGCATTAATGTGGTGGTGTCCTTTCTTCTGAGCAGTAGTGCCATCTCCCGCATCCTAGACACCAATGCATTAAAGTGAAGTTGTACCATCTCCTCTGTCTCAGGCAATAATTTTATCTTTCTTTCTTTCCTAGTACCCCTCACCTGTAAAGTCACATACTTCCCTCTTCTGATCCCTCAAACGTTTGAGGTGGCAAGTGCGCTATACAAGTAACCAACAGAACATTATATTCCCTCTCATTCTCTCCTGTCCACCATTGCCCGTTCACACTTCTGTTCCCCTTAACACTGTGAAGCAGACTTATGGGTGGTCATTTATAGATTGGCAGAGCGAGTCAGCTACCATAAATTGGAAGTTTAACTCCCCAACCAAACTTGCTTTTCTGCCCCACCCAATTAGTGGTGGGGCAACTGCAGGGTGAGCCCTGCCAGCCTCTCAGCTAGCTCTGTTGCCACAAGTCCATGACCTTGCGATCTGTCCGTCACTGGAGTGCAAGGCAGCCTTGGGCAGGGAAATAAATTAGTAACCCAGCACACAAGGGAGGACATCACTGCACATCAGGATGATTGATTGTTCTTCAATAACACATTTACACGTGTAAGGTTCTGTATGATAAAAGAAACAGAGGCTCTGAGCTGCCCCAAAACAACAAGGCAGCCTCTCAACATATCCCTCAGCCTACAGTGTAGCCTTCTGTGTGGTATCTCCCATGTAGACTTAGAGATCCCTGCCAGGCATGAGAGAATCTCTAAATATGAGAAGGGGAGTCCGTCTCTGGGGACAGGGAGAGGAACCATAACCTCTGCTGGCCTGGTGGGCCGGTCCTCTGCCCATCAAAGGCTAAATGAGGCCCATAGCTACAGTCCCACCTTTCGTTTTGAGGGTTAAACTCACTAGTTCCACCTCCTGGATTGTATCCATTTGTATGGTGTTTAACTCCCTTTTTAAAAAAGATAACAGACATTCCCCCATTCTATCTTCTCAGCCCTCGGTTGATGGATTAGCAAGTTACACCTAGATCCACCTCAGAGTCGGGGGAATCCAGGTTTCAGTAATGAAAAGGATCTCCCATTCATTTGATTCCAGTAGGACATTAAGTTCATTGGCATGTTTCACCAAAGAGCGGGCTTTTAGCAGGCCATATTTAATTCCCTACCCTCCTGATATTATGCTGACCAGGGTCGTGGTAATATTCACATGTTCACTGGCAAATGGTGGATAAAGTAGTGGATCATTGGCTGAGGCAAGGCAAATTATGTGGTGGAAGTGATATTTTGGCAACATTTTGTGTGGTTCAGTCCTTGCCTGTGGATCTTTCTGAAGTTCCTTGGTGGAAATTTGGGATTGATCTGAATGGACCCTTCCAGGCTCTGATAAGGAGGGAGGTTTAGGCTATTGTGGTTATAAATTATTATAATAAATGTCCAGAGTTGAATGTTGATGAAAGTGTGACTTTGAGAACTGTAATCAATGTTTATAGGATGCCTTTTGTAGAGAGGGCGTTACTGAGTACTTGTTTACTGATAATAGGCCAGGGGTTGACCTGTATTAGGGTTTCAAATGATCTTGTCAGGTGTGGTGGGGAGCATACAAGGATTACTTCTTACCACCTTTATCCATTGGGCAAGTTGAGCGTTTCACTTGTGTCGTTAAGGAAGCTGTCCAACTTGCAGCAAGTGGTGAAATAAATGGGAACAGAGCATTCCAATCTGCATTGCTTACATGACCACGCTTAATTCTGTTATGGGTTTCACCATTTGCATTGTAGAGCGGATGGAAACAAGGTCTCGTCTAGCATCGTGGTGGTTGAAGGAGAATTTCAAGGATCCTACACAAGAAGATAATTGTTGGGGGTAATACATAGATTTGAAGAATGTAAAAAGAGAAATATAATTTATTTGGATGGAAAGAGAGGGCGCCCATCTGAGAATCTGCCTGGAGTGTATGATTATGTATGAAGCAGACATACGAGTAAGATATCTGAGTATAGAGGGCAGGAGTACTTTGATACTGTTTCCCCTTTTCCTGGGAATGTCTTGTCATGCTTGCTTATGGATGATGGTGCTTTCTGTTCCTATGTCCAAATGGAGTAGGTTTAGGAGACGGTGGAGTTAGGCTAGTAGTAAAGCTAGGGAACTTTCTGCCAAGTTTATGGATTACAATATGTTTTAGAGGTATAGGTTGTGGTAGCTTTATATTTCTTTCCCTTCTTGTTATGATGGGTGTTCCGCATGGGTGTTCCCTTTGTTATGTTTCTGTAATGGGGAATGCGTGTGTTATGTGTCCTTAGAATCTGTGTATAGGAATGTGTGATGCTGGCAATATGCCCTAGTAAATTGCCGTCCTAGTTTCATGACAATGAGTAATGGAGTGGGGCTGAAGCACCCAAGCTGGAGGGGATTGGAAAACCACAGGTAGTTGCACAATGGACAAGGGCAAGAAAGAGCCTGTAAATAACAGGTAGGACCAGGGACCAATAACCATTGTCAAACAGGGAGCACCACTCCTTATCACTTCCCCCCCTGCTTGGGGCAGTGCACCCACACAATGGATCACTGCAAACCATCTTAGATATGTCAACATTGGATGCCCCAACCACAGACTTGTAGCTACCAAATGAGTACAAGCTGCGTGCAACTCCGGGGAAGTCTACCAGTGCTGGCAATCTTAAAGTGAAACCACCCAGCATCTGCGCAGTGTGTGTAGCGGCTGTTTGGTGTAATGAAACCTACATCACTAAATGGGGTTACAGCGTAGTAGCAGAAAATCATATTGTAGAGGCCCTTACCATCCAAAGGGGAAATGAACACAAAGGTAGAATCCCTAAGGCAATGGGATTGTCACACAGCCTAACACAAATGACCAGGCATTACTAAATAGCACAGTGCTGGCCACTAAAATGGGAACAAAAGGAAGCCATAATAGAAGTAAACCAGCCAGAAGGGAAGGAACATCATCAAATCAAAATGGCTCAACAGTAGTAGTGGGAGAGCTATTTGGAGAGCAAGAGAAACACAACAAAGACTATATGCAACTGTATCCAATTTTTAGGAAAAAACCCTGGTACCCCAACTGCACCACTTCATTGCGGAGCCATGTGCCAAGTCCACCTCCTAACCAAAATTAAACTGCAAAAGGAAGAAGAAAGTTAAGAGAATTAAGAAAGCTAGATTTTCTCTGAAGCACACAAAAAAGATAAGGAGAGCAATGCAGAGGCAGGAAATGTTTGTGGAGACACAGCCATCCAGGCAGTAACGCCCTCAAGTGTACTCCAAGATAACAACACTGGAATTTATGGTGAAGAGCAAATTGGTGCAAATGGTAGGAGCTCTGCGCCATTAAACCCATGTGTGATGATTTTTCTGCCTGAACCAACTAGCACAGTAGTGGGAACTAAACCTCTAGGGATACTTGAGAATTGCAATATGTTGTCTCCCCAAGCACTAGAGAAATGTATTTTTATTGATCTATTCCCTGATCCAGTATGTCCACTACCATTTAAATTAAGCGTGCCTACTAGAAGTGTGTTGGACTTTTTATGCACTTAGCCTGATAACCTTGCAGGATTGACGTGGAGCTTTGTACACCAGTTACTCCGAATCTGATCAATGATAACATGGGTCATCTGCATGTGAGGAGCCTAGATATGGTCCCCCAAAGTAGGGATCGGAGCACAGCATTCACGAGAATGCCAGATGGAGTTGGGCTAGGAGAGCTCGGAGCAACAATATAAGCTAGTCCCCCATCAGAAGACTGGAGGCACTTTACAAACTGATTTCAGATGTCCTAATGGAGGCAAAAAATATGACAGTTACCAGGGCAGAAAACAGCAATAGAGCTGTTATTATCAATCAGAAGAGGAACCTTAAATCTTCAGTAGGTGGTGACATTAATTGGCACTGGCTGCCAGCAGTTCTGAACAGCCCTAATAATGCAGGTTATAAAACATATTCCACCTGTACCTAGTCATTTTAACTAAAAGGGCTCCCAGTTTCCCATAAAAAATTGTACCACTAGATTTTGAGACGATTCTACAGCATAAAAACAGCGGGATAACCATTATGTCCGTGAAAATAGGCGGCCAAGAATCAAAGTTTGAGGATGAGGACTGAGTGGTGTTTGTTAGTTCCAAGTAGATTTGCTGGTTTCAGGAGACTTGGGCTGTGGCTGGTACTGCAGCTGAATCGGTGCCGCCAGGCTACATGGGTTTTGCCACAAAAGTAAATAGATCCAGTCGAAAGAGACCCTTGGGGGGTGGTGGGGATTCTCCTCCTGGTTCTCAACAAATCTAGCTCATATGGTATACAAGGTTTCTTTATCCACAACTCTATGTTTGTTGCATGTAATACTTAACAAGGCCCAAAAGAAACCAAAAGCCATAATAGATGTTGTTAATGTCTATTTGAAGCCCAACCAGTGTGGTAAACCTGAGGATCAATTAGCAATACTACACAAAGTCATCCATGGAATAAAGGCCAATGTGGACCCCGGCGACAAGCATTATCTGACAATCTGTGGAGATTTTAATATTCACCCGCCCAAATGTATATGGGACGAGGCAGCGTACAAAGAGGAAGCAAGCTGGGCTATCCCTTTGCCTAGTATTGCCTGCTCTATTCTATTCAGCAGACATAGTAAAGGAAGATCCTCCGCTAACTTCCTCTCCAATCTAAAGCTAAGCTTCCTAAATGGCCGAACCACCTCGGATAGCCCTGCGACTCCTATGTTCTAAAGCAACAAGAGAAGTAGTATCCTATTTCCAATCAACCTATGGAAACTGGTGATGGAAATGCAAGTAATTCAGTGGCCTAAGAGTGATCACGACCCTCTGTGCTTCAAGCATGGAATAGTGACAGGGTTTGAAAGCCCTCCATGTTGTATCGCTAGCATCGTCCCAGATAACAGTAGGAGAGATGTAAAATGGATTGCGTATACCTACTCAGCAGGCAAGAACATGCTGATGGCATCCATAGAGGAATATCTTCTGAATATTCAAGCTGCAGAAAATGGAGACCTAGGTGGACCACTAAAAGGCAGTATATTATAGCAGTAGTGGCGTTACAGCTTTGGGAGAACTTGCCAACCATAGACCAACTGGAGAACTAAGCATTCTATGCCCTGAGGTAGAAAGAGCAATCATAGAGGAAAAGGTCAATAAAGCCCCTGGCTCTGATCGTGTCTCAGTGGACATCTTTCGCTCTGACCCTAAGGTCTGGTCAATAGTCCTGTCTAAGATGTTTAATGCAGCTTTGGGGAAAAATGTATGCCCTCTTCGTGGCAAACTGCTATCATAGTGCCCTTCCACAAAAACAGGAAGTAAGATGCTTCCCAGTAATTTCAGGCCTATTTCATTATCAGACAACACCTGGAAAACCTTTGGCCATGTATTTTTTAAATAGGCTGCAGGAATGGGTTGACGAAAATGTACTACTCGATGGATGCATAGGCTGGATTCTGTAAAATCATTAGCACCATCGATCAATCTGTCAAACCATATATGGTGTGTGCCAAATACAGAAGGGTGCTCAAATCGCCTCTTTGACTATCATTCATAGATTTAAAATTGGCGTTTGATCTGATTTATAGATCCAAATTATGGCAATCACTAGAAAAATGGGGGGTGGGAAACAACCCTCCTTCAAGCTCTTAAAACCCTGCATGCAGAAACAAACGCTTCTGTTCGCTATGGAATCTCTGAGAAATACACCCCTCATTTAACAATTTGCTCTGGTGTACAGCAAGGCTGTCTACTTGCCCCGCTGTTGTTCTATTTTTAAATGAATGCAAAGAATTTCTTTCCAGAGAGAGCCTTGGATGCCCTGAAGTTGAGCAATAAAAACAAATTGTCCTTCTTTTTGCATACAACACTTCTATTGATGCTATTGATGTGTACACAAAACGAAATGGATAAATCTTTGTAGAACTTTGAGAACATCTGTAGCCAGAAAGATCTCTGCATTAACACACAAAAAATAAAAATAATGTCAATTTCAATAGCTCTGCCTTGAAGGAACTCTACAAGGGTAACGGGTCAGGTGCTTAAAACCATTAAGAGCTATGACTACTTGGGCATTCGCTTCAATTACAAACTGAACTGGCCTGACCATATTGAAAAGGCAACCAATGTCTTGCAGTGTCAATCAAACGCCATCTTTCGGACTAAATTCAAAATGGTTGCAACGCCCTGAGCCTTATCTTACATGTTTACAGACAAAAAGCGTCAGCAGCAGCGACTCTGGGATACAGTGACCATGGGCTGCTCCTCCCCTAGGGCATAGGAGCGTCGCCCCATTGCTTTCTCCAGTGTGAGAAGCAGAAACATAAAATGGTACTAACTTTCCGTTATTACCATTTTATGTTTGGTTGCGGGTGGGCGGAGCTGCTCTGCGAGCAGCCAGGGAAAGGGTGGAGTGGTGTGCCTACTGCTGAGTGGACAGTGACAGTTTAGTCGGCTCTCTGGGGCCGCCCAAACCAGTCATGCACACTCTGCCCTTTCTCCATGCAGGCTGCAATGCAGCCTGCATGGAGAACATGGCCTCCCTGTCAGCCCCTGGCTGGGCGGCGTCCCCACCAATCACAATGCTGCCATTGCATAATAAATCGCAACTGCCATGGGGCATCATATCTTAGAGTGTTTATGGAAACATCGACCCTAGGAAATATCCAGTACAATCCCTGGCTAATCTGCGTTAAGAGATGTCTGGAAGAACTTGGACATCTTTGGGCCAGTCCAGGTCTTATAGTTCACAGTGCGGTTGGCTTGGCAAAAGACACCTTCATGAGCTGGAAACTGAAATCTCGCCCTGGACAGGCCTGTTATGCACATTTCCCTGTTAACTATTTGCAAGTAAAACATACATTAGGCATGGAAAAATAGGTAACTGAAATTGCCACTGTTGCACGCTGCACTTGGTATTTAAAATTCCGCTTGGGTATCCTACCTACCAGAGTGTATTTGGCCAAGTTTGCTGTTAATCTTTTTGGGAACGATTGCTGTGATTGTAAGTTTGGAGCACGGGAGACACACTCACTTTTTGCTGTTTTGCACTAAAACCAAGCATGTACGCTCCAAATGGCTTGTGCCACTGTTTAGGCAGTTCTCAATTGTAACTTGACTAAAGCACTTGCACTTTGCTACAGAACGGTTAATCCAGCAGTCTGTATGGCAGCGGCCAGTTATATTCTGGCTGCCTGGCCAGTTACAAGAAGGTACTTGATAGCCCAGGGTCAAGCTAACGATTAATTATGTTGGTGGTCCTTTGTATAATCATCAGTGTTGTTGCTCTTTCGGTATAACGAAGTATTGTTGGCCTAAGTATAGGACGATTGTCCCTAGTTTGTCACCTAATCAATGAAAACTTTGTCTCTTTGTGGTCTACAGTCTTCATATGGGGCTGAATATGTAGTGTGAAATATGCAAACTGGTTATTTTAAAGGGATGGGAGTGCTGCTATTTGTTTTTAAATATCTTTTAATGGTTGCATATTTATTATTGTATTATTTAGTTTGATGTACTGTGGCATATTTATGCTAATAAAGGGAGATTGGCTTACAATTGCTATTGTGCCTTTACGCTTACTGTTGAACTGCTGAGAGAGGGTATCTTATCATGGTCTGATGAGAGTGGAGAAGGAGGTGTCTGGATGAAGGGATGCAGGAAACAGAGGTGCTGATGGGGCCTCTTTCTTGCATAGTCCAGCTGCAGATTCTCTTTACCATTTGGACAGTTCCCTGGCTCAGGGGATTTTAACTTTCTCACTGACTGTTGAACCAGCTTGCAGACAGATTACCAAGTTTCAAACTGATCTACTTCTGGTTTGAGGACTTCGGCCTCTGCAGAGATCCTCATGTTTGGATATATGAAGCCTTTATGTCACTGTGCAAACCATTTTCAAATACTTACGTCCACGAGCATTATGTTTTACGCATGTAGGTAATGCTAGGTGTGGAGCAGAATATTCTACACACACCTCTCCACTCTGTAGGTAAGGCTGTCAACCAGGGCACGGACATTCAGCCTATGATGCTCAGTAAGAGAACTGTAGGCCTTTCAGAGGATTGAAAATAAGCAAGCTACATTTTGCTTGCCATTAAAAAGAATTATTGTACAGCATAAGGGTAAATTTAATCCGCTTGCTCCCTGGGACATGCAGACAGGAACCATGGCCTGAAATAGTTACACAAGGTGGCACCCAGATACTTCTGCATCCAAAACATTGGGTCTTTCAGTGTAAGGATAATTTGTTGCACCAAGAACAGACAGAAAAGATAGAGGCAAATTCATTAGGTTACAGGACGTCCTCCTCTGTAACCCGCTGGAACCTCATCTGGGAGTCTGCCAAGCCTTCCTGTTTACAGCAGCAACCACTAGTTGTCCCATTTCAAGATGGTGTTCATGCCGTAGTTTAACCAGACTAAAAGCACCCGTTCTCCAGTGAGGGACGGAGTCACAAGAAGTCAGCGAGCTTTAACGGTTCATTCTTTTCCATTCATAGCTGACGGGCAGTGCCCTCATCTAACTAATCAATAATTAAAACTCCAGCTTCTGTAACATTGTGGAACTGGTATTCTAAAGTAGCCTAAACACAAAAAAGAAATAGTAATAAACCACCTTGACTTAAGTTCATCTGTACCCATAAAAAGTTTAAAACGGCAGCTCGCGGTGACTTGTCAGCAGTAAAATGCGCTTCATGGACTTGTGGTCCCCAATATACCCTCAGCCATAGATGTCTCAGATGACTAGCACAGTTTGCTATCCTCACCTAAGAATGTAAGCAGTTCGAATGGCATCACCAATGGGTCATTGTACATGACTATGATTCACACTTTTGCAGCTAACCAGTGTAGAAGAATAAGGGAATTGTAGGTTTTAAGAAATGCTTTGCTTTTTTGCAGTGCTTTATGGACTATTATGAAAGAGCACACCAATATCACAAAGCACTGTGTGGGTAATTTAGAGTTTGACAGAAGGTACTCCATCGCAAACATGACAGCTTACCCTGTCCGCTAAACTGACAGTCTGCTCTCCCCGCTTAATGTTGAGACGGTCAGCCCCTTACGGGGAGGGGGGAAATCTATTGACGGAAAGCTATGTCTGATGGCCCGACAGTATAGTACGTCAGACTAAAGTCATCACAAATCCCACGCTGTTTAGAGTGCACGGTTTGATGGGTCTTTTGGTTGCCATCATTGCCAGGGAATACCTGGCAATGGGGCACAGGAAAAAAATTGTGACCCCCGCACCCACACCATGAAAGAACACTCTCAGGGGGTGGGGTCAGTTGTTTTTCGTTACTAATAAAGTTCCATTTTGGGAGAAAAATAAAAAATCTTAAATTTGGAGCTCGGTTGTCAAAACCGACAGCAGCTATCCACCAAACATATCGTGCCTTGAAGGGAACTGTAATAATTGCAGTTCTTTTCAGCATACATAGATGACCACTGGGCCAGTGGTCATGTCTAAATAGGACAGACTACTGTTCATCATGATGCTGAACTTTAAGTCCTTTGCCACCTTAAAGGATGGTACTCGTCCGCCAGTCTCTAAATCTGTTTGTAAGTTGCACACAATGGTGCCGATTACGATCCGGTAAAAACCGGGTACGAACCGTCGGTCGGAGCGTATTCTCCGTCCGACTCGTACCCGGTCGTAAAACATTACAAACATGGAATTACGATTCGCACGGAAACACCATTTCCGTACGAATCGTATAAAACACCGACCGCCGAAAATATGCATACGAATGTGATCCGGGAATGCTGCGACGTGACGTCGGGACGCTTCCAGGCAGCGTTTCACGACCCAGGAATTACGATTTGAACCGACAGCAGTGCGGACGGCAATATTTTTACGGCACCCAAAAAGTGTCGGAAATGCGAAGTACGGCGCGAAACGACCAGAGTAGGTGGCCCGGTAAGCGCTGTACCGCCAAGCTCCCGCATGTACGCGCCGTACCCCCCCCAGCCCCCGCATGTACGCGCCGTACCCCCCCAGCCCCCGCATGTACGCGCCGTACCCCCCCCAGCCCCCGCATGTACGCGCCGTACCCCCCCAGCCCCCGCATGTACGCGCCGTACCCCCCCAGCCCCCGCATGTACGCGCCGTACCCCCGTGTATGTACACCCGCGTCGCGCTGGGGGTATGCACTGTACATACACGGGTGGGGGTACGACTCGAACGTACTCGGGTGTACATACACGGGGGGGTTCGACACGTACTCGGGTGTACATACACGGGGGGGTTCGACACGTACTCGGGTGTACATACACGGGGGGGTTCGACACGTACTCGGGTGTACATACACGGGGGGGTTCGACACGTACTCGGGTGTACGTACACGGGGGGGTTCGACACGTACTCGGGTGTACGTACACGGGGGTTCGACACGTACTCGGGTGTACGTACACAGGGGGTACGGCGCGTACATGCGGGGGCTGGGGGGGGTACGGCGCGTACATGCGGGGGCTGGGGGGGTACGGCGCGTACATGCGGGGGCTGGGGGGGGTACGGCGCATACATGCCGTACATGCGGGGGCTGGGGGGGTACGGCGCGTACATGCGGGGGCTGGGGGGGTACGGCGCGTACATGCGGGGGCTGGGGGGGGTACGGCGCGTACATGCGGGGGCTGGGGGGGTACTGCGCGTACATGCGGGGGCTGGGGGGGGTACGGCACATACATGCAGGGGCTGGGGGGGGGTACGGCACGTACCGGGCACCTGTTTGGACGTCTCCATGGTTGCTATTGGAGTTCGGTGCGGACGGTCTTTTAACCATACGGTTGTACTATCGGACGCCCGGGACGGATCGTGATTCCCCGGTCGGACTTCGCTTTTCACGTTTGTACGGTAACTCGTCCGAGGACGTGTCGGACACATTTTCCGACCCGAGGACGTGTGGGGAATTATTCCCAATGCGACTCGTATGGGCTTTTTACCGTGCGAATCGTGATTGCCAGTTTGTACGGCACTTGTACGATTCGTACGGTAAAAAGACCGGATACGAGTCGTACGGGAATTTTTTTTACCGGATCGTAATTGGCACCAATGTGTTTGACTCAAATCTGCCTACTTATTGTATTTGATTTTCTAGACTTGCATGGTAGAGTCTAACTCCATTCATGTATATTGTATAATTTAACTTGCAGATAATAACAGAATCTGCTTTGGAAGTTAATTGATTGACATTCATTGTTACTATGTTTATCTCTTCCTTAGGTATATTTTTGCAATCAGTGGGAAATATCTCAGACAAATTGGCAACAGACTTTACTCCTGCCGGCTGGACTTTTGCCCTGAACTGGAATACTATATCTATCTGGCAGTTTCTTTGGTTTGATTATGCTCTTTCTGGGTTGTGTCGAAGGTATGTTTTTTGTTTATTTTACTATTAGCCGGGTCTAATAGTCCATCAGGCCGAGCAAATTGGCAAGCTAGGAGTTGATACTATGAGTCTGCCAACTTACTGTAGGAATTTAACAATAGATGAGTGAAAACTTCTAAGTGCAAAGATTAGCTGTCTATCCATGTGTCCAGCGATGGGCTTTAATGTGTCATTGGGCAAGTCAGGGATGGAGATATGGTCCACTACTTGAGCTGTCAACTGTGGGGCAAGGAGATGCGAGTGCTGATCTTGGCTTTCACTCATGACCGAAGCATGGTCATGGGAAGATCTCTATTTCCATGTGGGTCAATTCTGTTTCTTCGAAAGGGTGGAGGATTGTTGAGGCCAATGGAAACCTCAGTATTAGCTACTACATAAAAAAACTCAACATCTACATTTATTATTCTGGAAACATAACTTACTCTTTAGAGGTCCTATGTACATAATTGATTTTTACCTCACCGTGGTGCTCCGAGAGTCATATCGCTGAAGAATACTTTATACAGCACTCCCTCTTGCTTTCAGAATTCTTTTGGCTGTGTTCATAGTTCACGCGCAAAGAAAATCAATTAATAAACTACTGATTACTTTTTATGTTGACTGATATTGGCAAAATACTCTTTGATGTACATTGTCACTTGTCACACTACTTTTTTAAATTCATTTCTTCAAGCCATAAGAGTGAACCCAATTGGTCCTTCAATTGTGAAGCCAATGGCCTACAAAAGCTGTCAAAGCCATTGGTGTCTGCAAAATCTGGAGGAATCATCATTGCATTCAGAGCCCAGGGAACTGTTTCTCTGACCTTCTTAACTATCCTCTACAAGGCAGTTTGTGATTACTAACTGTAAAGCTCCATTTTGGGAAAATCGCAGCATTTCACTGTCTGGAGCCACGCCTTGTGCTCTTCTTCTGTGAGGTGTGAAGACGAGGCCTCACCTTTGAGTTTTTTTTAAAATTCTAAAAGTGTAATACATATTTCTGAATAATATAGACAGGAAGGGAGAAGGTTAGAAGTAATATGTCACTGATAGGTAGCGTGTAAATTAGAGCAAGCTTTATTATAAGTGCTGTAAAAAGGCCATACAGGTGCGGTTTAACTAATGAAAGCAGAGAGCTGCAAAAAGGAAGTTCACCACCATTTTGATGAACTACGCACAGAGTGTTACTTGTATATAATTATGAATTGCTATCCTTAATAACATATCACACAGCGAAGGCATACAATTTTATACTACTAATTCTAACTAGGGAGGAGTTTATTTGAAATTGAAGAAGAAATGGAGAAAGTGGCGAGAACCATCTAAAATTACTGCAAGGCATGAGGCTCAAGGCTTTTAACATTATCAACATAAAGTCTGAATTAACAGGCATGTATTAGTACATGTTGTAATCTTGCCAGAAATTCGCTAGACTGCGGAGTATCAGTCTAGCAGAGTGGGGACTGGACGTCTAGGTGGAGGAGTGAGTGAGAAGGGCATGGTTGGGAAGAGAGGAAGGGAAGCCCTGGATGAAGAGACATTTTAGAGGCTAGCTCCGATATGAGTAGGCTATGTAACTAGCCAGGGGATCAATAAATAAAGAAGTCTTCTAACAAGCGCAACCAACTCCTGCAGATTTTTGGGAGTGCGTCACTCCCCCCCTCTCCATGGTCCAGATCAGACACACGTTTCTATCACTGTTATGCATTCATGAAGGTTTCATCAATTGTCAATTAGGCACATGTGTACTAAAGCATTTTTCCATAGACACAAAACAGGTAAAGCCTTTGATACATCTGGCCCTTAGTTCTTATTTGCAGTTGTATGGTAGGATTGTCGGTCACTCAAATATGCATCCATTAAAGAGACAGAAGACACTGACCCTCTGTTAATGCGTATTATGGAAGTAGCACAGTATATTACACCATGTTTTCATGCATGATGGATTGTTGCCGGTGGTTAGAGGTCTGTGGCTAGAATACTGTCGGGCAGTTTGTCCATAGAGGGGGAAGCTCCTCCGTTTCAGTGGAGGAGAGTCACCCCACTAATTAAAATGCCCCTAATACTCCAGAGATGAAAAGTAAAATGGTAATAAAGTTAATTTATTATCATTATATTTTTTATCAGCCCGTCCTGAACTGAGCGTCAGGACGGGGCTGGGCCTGGCCTGCTGAATTACAGCAGCTGGGAGGATGGTGGGCTGCCTGGGCACAGGGCGCTTCATTTCAAAGTGTAAATGTCCCTTTGGCTTGCCATCTTGCGACGGCTGTCTGTCTTGCGATGGCCAGCCATACATGCTCACTTTGAAACCTCTCACCCATCTGTCTTAAGACAGCTGGGTTAGATCAAGCCCAAGCCGCCAGTGCCCTTGGGAACGGCAAGAGAGGCCGCTCCCTCCAATCCTGGCGCTGCTCTCAGCATGAGAGCAGCACCATGATTGGTTACGGGAGTTGCTGAGGGTCCTGCATTAAGAATAAAACCGGACCGGAGCAAGGAGGATGTTCATTCAGGTAAGTGAGTAGTTATTTATTGTGTAACCCACCCACCACCCATTTGCCCGCCTCACCACTCTCTAGTGCTGCCAGCCATGACTGGTTCACAGGCATTTTGTTTGTAGAGATTACAGCGAACCGTCCTTGATCATTATTGGCCATATCTAGTATTTATTTCTCTTCCAAGGGATCCTCATCAATAGTCATAAGCACTGAATATTCCCACCCATGTGCGGGGACCACAGAAATAATAAACATTATATATGAAAAACATATATATACAGCTCTCTATATATATATATATATTGTGACACAGCGAGAGTGAGAAGAATTGCCTAGAATAACTATGTGGCAGGACACGAGTGGCATTAACCGGGACATTGTTTTTTGCATAATCTGACATTGATCTAAAAGGTTAATTAGTACCTAAAGTGCATTGGAATACGGCATAATACCACGTGGAAAGGAGTCCTCCCATTGGCCGAAATCCAACCAATCAGGCCGTACATGGGTTTAAAAGGTCTCTCGCTGTGCTAAAAAGAATGACTTTTAAACGCACTGACGAAGGCGAATGCTGAAACGCGTATGCGAAAATTAAAAGCCTATTCACAATACCTCGTGAGTGCACCTTTTCTTTGGTAGTTGTTGTGTAACAAAACAGGTCTCCACCCCCTGTAATTATGGATGCACCCGCCGTGTGTTCGGCAAGCTCTGGTGGAAACGACGCTGGAATCTAATTGGGCTGCCAGAAACGCCGCCTTGAGGCTCTGTCGATCAAGAAGGTCGTGACTTATTCAAAGCCAGGAGTGCCTCGCCATACGACGGACACCCGCAGCAAGCCAACAGTTAAGATCGAGCGGCAGGCGAGAGGTGTTGTGACACAGCGAGAGTGAGAAGAATTGCCTAGAATAACTATGTGGCAGGACACGAGTGGCATTAACCGGGACATTGTTTTTTGCATAATCTGACATTGATCTAAAAGGTTAATTAGTACCTAAAGTGCATTGGAATACGGCATAATACCACGTGGAAAGGAGTCCTCCCATTGGCCGAAATCCAACCAATCAGGCCGTACATGGGTTTAAAAGGTCTCTCGCTGTGCTAAAAAGAATGACTTTTAAACGCACTGACGAAGGCGAATGCTGAAACGCGTATGCGAAAATTAAAAGCCTATTCACAATACCTCGTGAGTGCACCTTCTCTTTGGTAGTTGTTGTGTAACAAAACAGGTCTCCACCCCCTGTAATTATGGATGCACCCGCCGTGTGTTCGGCAAGCTCTGGTGGAAACGACGCTGGAATCTAATTGGGCTGCCAGTAACGCCGCCTTGAGGCTCTGTCGATCAAGTAGGTCGTGACTTATTCAAAGCCAGGAGTGCCTCGCCATACGACGGACACCCGCAGCAAGCCAACAGTTAAGATCGAGCGGCAGGCGAGAGGTGTTGTGACACAGCGAGAGTGAGAAGAATTGCCTAGAATAACTATGTGGCAGGACACGAGTGGCATTAACCGGGACATTGTTTTTTGCATAATCTGACATTGATCTAAAAGGTTAATTAGTACCTAAAGTGCATTGGAATACGGCATAATACCACGTGGAAAGGAGTCCTCCCATTGGCCGAAATCCAACCAATCAGGCCGTACATGGGTTTAAAAGGTCTCTCGCTGTGCTAAAAAGAATGACTTTTAAACGCACTGACGAAGGCGAATGCTGAAACGCGTATGCGAAAATTAAAAGCCTATTCACAATACCTCGTGAGTGCACCTTCTCTTTGGTAGTTGTTGTGTAACAAAACAGGTCTCCACCCCCTGTAATTATGGATGCACCCGCCGTGTGTTCGGCAAGCTCTGGTGGAAACGACGCTGGAATATATATATATATATATATATATATATATATATATATATATATATATATATATATATATATATATATATATATATATATTCACTGAAAAAACCATAGGTTTCATACATGTTATAGTTAGCTGGACATTTCACTCGTACAAAACCATTGAAATTCCCTTGTTATAGTTAGTTCAGCTAACTATAACTTGCGCGACCGCAATCCACTGCTGATGACGTCACATATTACATCACTCATGACATGGTCAGTGACATCACTCATGACATCACTGATGACATCTCAAATGACATCACTGATGACATCACTGATTACATCATCCAGTGAGTATGTGTCTTTCTGAAAAATAAATATTTTTTATATATGTATATCTAAAGGTTAATGGAAGAATAAATGGGTAAATAAGTGTCTAAATGGATGTTTTTTTTGGTAAAATTAATTGTATAACTGACTTATTAACAGTATCTTAGTGAATACCAGTATTAGTGAGTAATGTTTAAATATTTAAATATCTGTATCAGTGTCTCACTTTGTGTATAAGTGACTGCATGGGTTGGTAAATAGCTACATGAGTGTGTATATGGGTTCTTAGTTTGTTTTTCGAGTATCAGTATGAGTGTCTGTATGGTTCAGTGGGGGATGTTACTTAGCGTATAGATGAATGAATGAGTGACTCACTGTTTGTATGTGTTTTGAAGACAGTAAGTGAGCAGGACAGTATGGGTGGATGAGTGTGTGTATGGGTGAGTAAGAGAGTGAATGCCTGTCTCAATAGTGTCTTTATGAGTAAGTCCATATGTTTTAAACTAGTATATGTGAGTATTGATGTATATAAGTGAGGATATATGAGAGTGAGAGATTGGAAGAGTTCCTGTATAAATAAGTATGTGTTTCTATAAGTGATTGTTTAAGAGAGTAATTATGTGTACGTTTCTGTAGATGTAAGTGTAGTGGTGTTGTATAGCTGTATATGCAAGTAAATGGATGTTTATTTGCATGTGTGAGTATGTGTGTGAGTAACTCTATGTATGAGTGTAGGTGTGTAACAGGATGTATAGGTGTATGAGTACATATGATGACTGAGTACATGTATGAGTGACTATATAGAAGTGTTGATGAATGAGTGGATGCGTATGTAGATTTTGGAATTACTGAATAGGTTGTTCTAACTGGTATTGGTTTCTCTATAGTTTTCAAAACTTTAGTTTGTATTTTTCAATGTGTGTATCAAAGTTTATATTAGGATAAGAGGAGGTCTGCCACTCTTACACACCGATGATGTAATCAGTGATGTAATCAGTGATGTCATTTGAGATGTCATCAGTGATGTCATGAGTGATGTCACTGACCATGTCATGAGTGATGTAATATGTGACGTCATCAGCAGTGGATTGCGGTCGCGCGAGTTATAGTTAGCTGAACTAACTATAACGGGGGAATTTCAATGGTTTTGTACGAGTGAAATGTCCAGCTAACTATAACATGTGTGAAACCTATGGTTTTTTCAGTGAATTTGCAAGGTTTTTTAAATGCTAATTCCTAACTATAACGTGTGTGAAACCTATGGTTTTTTCAGTGAAAATATATATATATATATATATTCACTGAAAAAACCATGGGTTTCACACACGTTATAGTTAGGAATTAGCATTTAAAAAACCTTAGAAATTCAATGAAAAAACCAAAGGTTTCACACATGTTATAGTTAGCTGGACATTTCACTCGTAAAAAACCATTGAAATTCCCCCGTTATAGTTAGTTCAGCTAACTATAACTCGCGCGCCCTCAATGCACTACTGATGACGTCACATATTACATCACTCATGACATGGTCACTGACATCACTCATGACATCACTGATGACATCTCAAATGACATCACTGATGACATCACTGATGACATCATCCTTGTGATAGAGTGGCAGACCTCCTCTCCCCCTAATATAACCATTGAAACACACATTCAAAAATAGAAACTAAAATGTTCAAAATAATGAACATATCAATATCAGTTACAACAACCTATTCAGTAATTCTAAGAACCACATACACATACAGTAATTCACCAACAGTCCTCTACAGTCACTCATACATGTACTCACTCATCATATGTACTCATACACCTGTACATCCCGTTACACAATGCCACTCATCCATAGAGTAACTCACACACATAGTCACTCATGCTAATAAAGAATCAATCATCCATTTACTTGCATATACAGTTATACACACACCACCACACTTACTTCTACAGAAACTTACATATACTTACTCTTTTAAACAATCACTTATAGAAACACATACTTATTCATACAGGAACTCTTCCAATCTCTCACTCTCACATATACTCACTTATATACACCAATAGTCACATATACTAGTTTAAAACATATGTAGTTACTCATAAAGACACTATTGAGACAGTCATTCACTCACTAACACACCCATGCACACACTCATCCACCCATACAGTCCTGCACACATGCTGTATTCAACACATACAAACAGTGAGTCACTCATTCATGCACCTATGCACTAAGTAATACCCCCCACCGAACCATACAGAAACTCAGACACTCATAGTGATAAAAAACCAACTAATAACCTATATAGACACTCATGTAGCTACTCACCAACCCATGCAGCCACTTATACAAAAAAAGGAAGAAACTGATACAGATATTTAAATATTTAAAGATTACTCAGTAAGCCATGTATTCACTATGATACACTTAAACAGTCAGTTACACAAAAAAAATTCCCAAAAAAGTATCCATTTAGACACTTATATACCCATTTATTCTTCCTTTGACCTTGAGATATACATAAATATAAAAAATATATAATTTTCATAAAAACACACAATCACTGGATGATGTCATCAGTGATGTCATCAGTGATGTCATTTGAGATGTCATCAGTGATGTCATGAGTGATGTCAGTGACCATGTCATGAGTGATGTAATATGTGACGTCATCAGTAGTGCATTGCGGGCGCGCGAGTTATAGTTAGCTGAACTAACTATAACGGGGGAATTTCAATGGTTTTTTACGAGTGAAATGTCCAGCTAACTATAACATGTGTGAAACCTTTGGTTTTTTCATTGAATTTCTAAGGTTTTTTAAATGCTAATTCCTAACTATAACGTGTGTGAAACCCATGGTTTTTTCAGTGAATTTCAAAGGTTTTTTAAATGCTAATTTCTAACTATGCCTACAGAGACAGGACATGTGAAGAAAGAAGAAAAAATGCACAGAAAGAAACAAAAGAAGTGCAGAAAGAAGCAACAGAAGTCCTCAAATACGAAGATAAGTGCAGGAAGAAGGATAACGTGCAGAAAGAACAAAAAGAAGAGCAGAAAGAAGCCTTGTTGCAAAATCATCCTGTACCCTCAACTTTTTCAGACGGATACTGGTGGTAACTGAGTCTGACTAACCAGTCCTAGAGCCAGTGCTATGTTAAAAGACACTTAGAATACAGTGAAAACACCTACATACACTAGGGAACATTATGCGTTGGGGTCCCCCTGTGATTAGCATGACCTCCTCTGTAAGCCCCTAGTGTATAATAGGGCATGGGGATTAAAACTACCTCTTAAAACAGGCCACAGGGCGTTTTTGCACACATTAACTCAGGCCCCGTCCCCTCCCTTCACCACTGTGTAAACACGCCCTGTGTCCATTTTTAGTTGGGAGATTAAGTTCATTTGAATCCTGAGGGTCCCTAGGGTCCAACTAGCCCACTAGGTACCTCCAGTAAGTGCCACAGAGCTGCGTTGCAGAGAGGTGTAAAAAGTGGCACGGCCTGGACCACCTCTCTGCAATGCAGCTCAGTGGCGCTTACTGGAAGCACTTGGTGGGCTAGTTAGCCCCCAGGGGCCCTCAGTATTGAAGGGAAATTATATCCCCAATTTAAAACATGCCATAGTGCGTGTTTGCACACGTCACCTCAGGCCCCGTCCCCTCCCTTCACCACTGTGTAAACGCGCCCTGTGGCTGTTCTAAGTTGAGAGTCCCCCTGAATCCTAAGGGTCCCTAGGGTCAAACTAGACCACTAGGTACCTCCAGTAAGCGCCACAGAGCTGCGTTGCAGAGAGGTGTAAAAAGGGGCTTGGCCTCAGAACACCTGGCTGCAGCGCAGCTCCCTGGCGCATACTGGAGATGCCTGTTGGGGGCGCTTTTGCAGAGTGCTGCACGGAGGGGGCATGGCCTCCGGCACGATGCCAGTCTTTTATTTATTTTAGTTTTTTAAGAAGGGGGGCTGTTTGGTTCCCCTTCTTATTCTAATTTATTGGCCCTGATGACCCCATCCCCCAGGGCCAGTCTCCTAATTATATTTTTTTGACCCCAATCCCCAGGGCCGGCCACTGTTTTTTATTATTTTTAAAAAATATATATTTTTAGACACACCTAGGACATGCTGGACAAACCGTACGTACCTATCACCTTGACGATTTGCGTGATATTCATTAAAAGGCGACTATGCATGCAATGAATCCACGTGGAATGTATTTACACCACTAGTGAAGCTCTGACATGTCTGATGCCCTACCGTGCCTAATCCTGGTAGACACCCTTGTCGTTTATTTATACAAACATGGGTAGCTATTGACGGGCACATTTAATACACATGCACACCAAGCCATTCAAAGGGGATTCGACAAAAATTCGACCAAAACTATGCAAGAAACCCCCCTTACGGTTAATAAAACACACATCCACTGCCGGATGTGTAATACTTTTTATTTTACTCTCTGGAAAGGGGACGAACATCACTTGAGAGTCACAGCGTGCTCCTGACAGAGCCCAATGCTGTGTTACACCCACCATTGCCTGCCGAGTGCCACACACCTCTGTGTTGTATTCCACTAGCTAGTGCATATGCTATGACACTCTCTAGCCCATGTGCACTGTAACACCACCCCGTGAATATGTCATGCCACACTTGTCTTCGCACGGGTTATATTGCCCCATCTAACGTGCCTTTCTCGATGCCTATGTTATAACGCACAGTGCTATGCCATACATATTACAATCTGGGATCCATATATTTGTCACAGTGCATATGCAACGTTACACTCCCCAGCACATATTTTATATTACAACTTTAGAGACTAGTTAGGTTACACAACACTGCCCTGTGCATATTACACTCCAAGGCGCATATCGCATAGCACGCGCTAGTGCCTGTGCTATCTCGCGCTCTCCAATGAATCTGTCATTGCGCACAATGTATTGCAAATTATATTTCACGCCCGGTTCATCTTATATCACACTTTTTGGTGCATAGTTTATACCATACACTATATCTAGTTTTCATTTTCAATCGTGCTCTTAGGACTATGTTCTATATAACACTGTGTTCACCTACCCTTTTCACGGGCATTACATTTTGCGATAGGGGGTGGAGGGTCAGGGGGTGTTTCTGCCAAGTGAGCCCGGAGTCACAGTCACAAACGTCCTCTTCTTCCTGAATAAAAGTGAGATTATGCTGCATACTTGTTCATATTTTAAGTAGTTCGCACAGACACAATGTTTTAAAAACAATAAAGTTCCTAATACCCGCCTTCTCTGAACAGTTAGCTTGCTGCCCCATCCCCTTCCTCCCTATCCTCTGTTGTGTGAATCCATGGACTAGCCTCCTCCCTCCTGCCATGCATGGTCTGATGTGCTGCCACTGCCCTCAATTTAGTATGATGTACCAGTCCAGTCCTCCTGCCCTCCATTGCCCAATTCTATGCCCCATCATTGACCTCCTGCTTAAACTCTGTGCTTAGCTTGCTGCCCCTATTCTCCTTCCCCCTGCCCTCCGATGTCTTTGTGCATGCCCCTGCTCCATCCTTTTTGCCCACCATGTCCCATGGACCTGCCACTCCTATCTACTCTGAGTGTTCTGTTGAGCTGCCACTCCCCTCCCACCTGCCTATCATTGTCAGATGACTGTAACCTGTCCCTGCCACCTCCACCCTGCCTGTCCACATGCCATGCCCCTATCCTCTTCCTCCTGTCCTACATGGTCCATTGTACTGCCACACCCTTCTGCCCTCCCTGGTCTGTTGTGCTGCAACTGCTCCTCCTGCCTGCCCCGTGTGGTCTGTTGTGAGGTCCCTTCCCCTGAACTTTCTTGTCTGTGCACAGGTCCTGACCCTCCCTTCTATCCTCCATTGTCCTTTGTGCATGCCCCTCCACCCTCCTTCTTGCCCATCATAGCCATTGTGCTGCCACTAACCCTCCCACTTGCCATGCATGGTCTTCTGTGCTGCCATGGCCCCTCCCACCTTCCCTGTGTGGTCAGTTAGCTGCCCCTGACCCCCTCCCACCTTCCCTCCATGGTCTGTGTGTATGCCATCACAGTCTCACTGTTGCTCTTCATGGTGTGTCTTGCTTCTAGTGCCCATCCTGCCTGACCTCCATGGCTATCTTGCTGCTCCTGCCCTGCCCCCTTGCCCCCAGCCCTACTCCCTCCCTCCTGGCTTGTCTGTTCCATTGTAATGCCCCTGATCCGTCCCTCCTGCCCTTTATGGTCTGTTATGCTGCAGCTTTCTCTCCTGTCTGTCCATTATGGTCAGCTAGCTACCATTGCCTCTTGCCCCTCTGTTCTCTGTTGTCCATGTGCATGGTCCTGTCCCCTCCCTCTTGCTTTCTATGGATTGTTGTGCTGCACTCCCGTCCTGCATGCCCTGTGTGGTGTATTGTGCTGCTGCAAACCCTGATGCCTGCCCTGCAGGGTCAGTTTGGTGCACCTCTCCATGTCCCTCCTGTCCTCTGTTATCCAAGTCCATGTCCCTATCCCATTTCCTTCCATGATCCAATGTACCATACTTGCGAACATTTTGAACTTGGTAAGAGGGAGATTTTGAAAAAAAACTGGGGTATTGATTTTCCCCTTTGAGTTACATTGAAAAAGAGGATATTGTAGACAGGAGACAGATCAAATAAAGCCCATTTGAGCTTAAAAACATTGGACGTTTCCTGGCTGAATTGGGTCTGTTGGCATGTATGGTTGTACTACCATTGCCTCTTCCTTCTGCCCACAATGGTCTATTACATTGCCACAGCCTTGAAGGAGGGTAGATTTTGTATCACAGGGGGCCCCTGGCCCGTTCTGTCCACACCTGAAGTATGAGACCCTTGTCCTTGCCCTGCCAGCTGCATTTGTAGGCCGTATTAAATTGACCAGCGGGTCCTGTATTGCTATATAATTATCCTGAGACATCCTTACCACTCAGCCAGCATAAAACCCCTGTGTAGGCCCTTCTGTTCAATATGTAGGCCTCTTTGTTAAATTGACCATAGCTCTGCAATTTTAGTGTATAGCAGTCTGAAGGCAGGTCTGCGAGGCCTTCTGATCCAAACTAGTAGCCCCCACCCTACCCGAGTGCTCCGTGCTCGGTATCAAAGTTCAACATCCCCCTGAAGCTGTCGACATACAGTAGGCTGCATCCTGGACTGGTACTTGCTTCCTGGGCAGGTTTCCCGCTTTTAAGGAAGTGGCAACCGCAGAGCGTCAAGTTAGGAGAACTGAGGAGATTTTATACATGAATATATTGAATTCCCGTACAATACCCATTATTTTCTGCTTGCTCTATGGAACTTACGATAAGCGATTGGCCTGAGAGACTGACCTTTTCACCCAGTCCATTGACAGCATTAAGTGGGTAAATGACGAAATGTCTGGTAAAATCTGCAGTCGAAGCTTTTGGGTAGCATACGTAGGTAGATGTAGCGTGCAAAGGAGCCCACAAAATGATATAAAAAGGGAGCACCCACAGATATCGACGGACTACCTCGCCGTCTGTATGTAGGTTAACAGGCAGTGCAGGTTTTCCCCAAGAGCTGGGAGCTCTTGTCTTCCTTTGCTTAAAATGTCTTGCTCTGCTTTGCTTGAAGTATCTTATTCTATTTTACCTATATGAAATGTCATGTTATGTTTAACCATTGTCCTCTTTACTTTTGCATTTAAAAGATTTTGTATTGTAATTGCAGGAATGCTTGCTCTAAGAGTAAACGTGAGTGTTCCTAGGTAACATTTTCCTTGGTGTAACTTGTTTCTCATGATGCATTTATAGATGTGTTTTCTCTCTCTCTCTGTCAGTACATTAATTGAGATACAGAGAATATTATGACAGCTGTATGATTATCTGGATTCTGTTTTTTGTACTTTATTTCTCTATTCTGCGGTTTCTTTGAAGTTGCATCTTCTCATTAAACTGCCATTGTATTCTGCCTCCAATTCCATGTCTCATATGTCTGTTTTCTTCATTTTTGGAGCAAGCGTTCCTAGGCACCCCGGCTCAAATTAAGGTGCCCCTTTTGTCCCTGACTCACTCTCCTGCTCAGTTCTGTGGTGGCTCCCGGGGATCTGGGGACCGCCCCTAGCTTCCTTGACCCGTAATAGATCTTCCCTCCAACAGCCTCTCTTGCAAGTCCTGTATTGTTGGTTTGTTGCCCCTGCCCCCCTTTCCACTGCCCTCCATAGTCTGTTGTGCTTCCACGGCCCTTCCTGCCTGCTCAGTGTGGTTAAATTGTTGCCTTTGCACCCTCCTACCTGCCTTCATTTTTCAGAGTCCGTGCCCCTGGCCTCTGCCTCTCAACAGTATCCTAATGAACAACTAGATTGCTAACATTCTATATTTATTACAAAAGTGTGGAACGCCTGACATCATCTTGATGTAATCAAAACTGTAATACCTAGAGCATTTCCTTTAGAAATTACATATATGAGAGGGTCTTATTGGCATCAAAATTATGGTTAGTGCTCTAAAAGACTAAAATAAGGACATATTTTCTGAGTTTTCAAATAGCGACAAAGCACTTTTAAATTATTTGTTATCTTTATGTTTTTTTATCCAGTTGACCACTTGATTAAATGTTGCACTTAGGGGAGAGGATGTGGTGTTACTTCCAGAACTGCAGACTTTGCAACTGGGGAACCAGGTTGAAGTTTCTGCTTCAGCTCGACATTCTGTGATTCTGGTCAAATCACTTAGTCTCCCCATGTCTACAACCAAAATGAATTTGTTCTTGTGTGATGTAACCAATGCTCATGTAAAGCACTCCAATACCTGACAAGTCTGCACTATATAACACTGCAAAAACACAAAATAATAAGTGTTTTGCACACTTCTGTCATTGGGCTATATTTGGGCTACATCTGGTTGATTTTGGGCTACATTTGGGCTCTTTTGTCTCCGGTGGCCATCTTGGGAGATTTATTTGTTATGAAGTTTCCTAATTTCCTCATGTACTGCAGTCTCCTCAGTAGGAAATGCTTTCAGTTTTTTACTTTGATTCAATCATGAAGGTATTCAGATATGTCACACATTTGCCATAAATTCTGAATGTTAGCACTCTAGTTGCTCATTAGATCACTGTAGTAAAACTACTCCACCATGGAAGTCTGCTCCTGGTATTAAAAGTGCATGTTTCAGTCTGCATGTCAGAATTTTTTAATGAAATAGAAAAGGATTTGAGAAGTCACTCAAAATGTGCCCTCATTTTCTTTCTTCAGTATTAATCATAATTTCTATGGCAAAATGAACCTCCTCATTGTGTTCCTTTTTAAATTAAATGTTTTAAGTGTTACCAGTTTATTCCAATCAAGATGGCTTCAGGTGTGCCATACTTTTGTCATAATGAAGACAGTAAGCGCTCTAGTTGTTTTTAAGAACATTCTGGGACATTCTGTCATTGGGCTATACTTGGGCTACATCTGGGTGATATTTGGGCTACATTTGGGCTCTTTTGTCTCTGGTGGCCATCTTGGGAGACTTATTTGTTATGAAGTTTCCTAATTTCCTCATTTACTGCAGTCTCCTCAGTAGGAAATACTTTCAGTTTTTTACTTTGATTCCATCAAGAAGGCATTCAGATGTGTCACACATTTGCCATAAATTCAGAATGTTAGCACTCTTTTTGCTCATTAGATCACTGTAGTAAAGCTACTGCTCACCAGGGAAAACTGCTGCTGGTATGTATTGAAAGGGCATGTTTCAGTCTGCATGTCAGAATTGTTTAATGAAATAGAAGAGGATTTGAGAAGTCACTCAAAATGTGCCCTAATTTTTCTTTCTGCAGCACTAATCATACTTTTTATGGAAAAATGAACCCCCTCATTTTGTTCCTTTTTAAATTAAATGTTTTAAGAGTTACCACTTTAATCCAAGCAAGATGGCTTCAGCTGTGCCATACGTTTATCATAAGTAGGACTGTTAGCGCTCTAGTAGTTCTTTGGAACACTCTGGGAAGCTGCAGTAGAACACAAAGGAATCAACTGACAGTCTCTGCCCTTGTTGGATGTACATGTTTTACTGAGAATATCAGACTTCATTCTCACATGACTGAGAAAGATAATGTGAATTTACAGAAAATAAGCTCTCAGTTTAGCCTATAGATCACCTTCCAAACCTCTGTGGTAAAAGCATGAGAAAATATTTTTCTCTCAATCATGATATCCCAGCAGAAGGCTTTTTCACATGGTGAAATCACCTTAGAACATACCACAATTCCTAAAATGAGTATGGTACCATCAACAAATGATTTATAATGTAACTAAAGTCTTAAAACCTTCTATTAACTGCAATGCTTTTTAATGAGGTGCTATCATGTATATTTGTCCCAAGATGGCTGCCAACACTTCTTGGATGAAGTGCTGACAGCCAATCAGATCTCAGGATGAGATGTGTGGTTAGGCTCCGCCCACATATATATATGCTTTTAAATGCTATTTACTCAGGAAATACTGAACAGATTTACACCAGACCTGCAAAAGGCACTTCCTTGACCTTATGGCTACCTCTCTGCCAAATTTCTAGTAATTCTGTTCAGCCGTTCGGGCTGTAGCTCGTTCTAAAGGTCCTATGGAAAAATGCATGGGAAAAACGCGTTTTGGGACCCCCCTTTTATCTCAGCCCCCGCTTGACGAATCCCCCCGAGACTTTCAGGGTAGGAGCGGAGCGTAGCGCCCCACCTATTTTGAGACATTCGCGAGGATTCATCGACCGGCGCCAAAGTTATTCAAAATAGAATGTTGCGGATTTCCTATGGAAAAGGGGTCCTAACTATAACTACCTACTGGCGACCGCCAGTAGGTAATTACCTACTGGCGGTCGCCAGTAGGTAGATATAGTTAGGACCCTGTTTCCATAGGAAATCCGCAACATTCTATTTGGAATAACTTTGGCGCCGGTCGACGAATCCTTGCGAAATTTTCAAAATAGGTGGGGCGCTACGCTCTGCTCCTACCCTGAAAGTCTTGGGGGGATTCGTCAAGCAGGGGCCGAGAAAAAAGGGGGGTCCCAAAACACGTTTTCCCCATGCATTTTTCCATAGGACCTTTAGACACAGCTACAGCCCGAACGGCTGAACAGAATTACTTGAAATTTGGCAGAGAGGTAGCCATAAGGTCAAGGAAGTGCCTTTTGCAGGTCTGGTGTAAATCTGTTCAGTATTTCCTGAGAAAATAGCATTTAAAAGCATATATATATGTGGGCGGAGCCTAACCACACATCTCATCCTGAGATCTGATTGGCTGTCAGCACTTCATCCAAGAAGTGTTGGCAGCCATCTTGAGACCAATATACATGATAGCACCTCATTAAAAAGCATTGCAGTTAATAGAAGGTTTTAAGACTTTAGTTACATTATAATTCATTTGTTGATGGTACCATACTCATTTTAGGAATTGTGGTATGTTCTAAGGTGATTTCACCATGTGAAAAAGCCTTCTGCTGGGATATCATGATTGAGAGAAAAATATTTTCTCATGCTTTTACCACAGAGGTTTGGAAGGTGATCTATAGGCTAAACTGAGAGCTTATTTTCTGTAAATTCACATTATCTTTCTCAGTCATGTGAGAATGAAGTCTGACATTCTCAGTAAAACATGTACATCCAACAAGGGCAGAGACTGTCAGTTGATTCCTTTGTGTTCTACTGCAGCTTCCCAGAGTGTTCCAAAGAACTACTAGAGCGCTAACAGTCCTACTTATGATAAACGTATGGCACACCTGAAGCCATCTTGCTTGGATTAAAGTGGTAACTCTTAAAACATTTAATTTAAAAAGGAACAAAATGAGGGGGTTCATTTTTCCATAAAAAGTATGATTAGTGCTGCAGAAAGAAAAATTAGGGCACATTTTGAGTGACTTCTCAAATCCTCTTCTATTTCATTAAAAAATTCTGACATGCAGACTGAAACATGCACTTTCAATACCAGCAGCAGTTTTCCCTGGTGAGCAGTAGCTTTACTACAGTGATCTAATGAGCAAAAAGAGTGCTAACATTCTGAATTTATGGCAAATGTGTGACACATCTGAATGCCTTCTTGATGGAATCAAAGTAAAAAACTGAAAGTATTTCCTACTGAGGAGACTGCAGTAAATGAGGAAATTAGGAAACTTCATAACAAATAAGTCTCCCAAGATGGCCACCAGAGACAAAAGAGCCCAAATGTAGCCCAAATATCACCCAGATGTAGCCCAAGTATAGCCCAATGACAGAATGTCCCAGAATGTTCTTAAAAACAACTAGAGCGCTTACTGTCTTCATTATGACAAAAGTAAGGCACACCTGCAGCCATCTTGATTGGAATAAACTGGTAACACTTAAAACATTTAATTTAAAAAGGAACACAATGAGGAGGTTCATTTTGCCATAGAAATTATGATTAATGCTGAAGAAAGAAAATGAGGGCACATTTTGAGTGACTTCTCAAATCCTCTTCTATTTCATTAAAAAATTCTGACATGCAGACTGAAACATGCACTTTTAATACCAGGAGCAGACTTCCATGGTGCAGTAGTTTTACTACAGTGATCTAATGAGCAACTAGAGTGCTAACATTCAGAATTTATGGCAAATGTGTGACATATCTGAATACCTTCATGATGGAATCAAAGTAAAAAACTGAAAGCATTTCCTACTGAGGAGACTGCAGTACATGAGGAAATTAGGAAACTTCATAACAAATAAATCTCCCAAGATGGCCACCGGAGACAAAAGAGCCCAAATGTAGCCCAAAATCACCCAGATGTAGCCCAAATATAGCCCAATGACAGAAGTGTGCAAAACACTTACTATTTTGTGTTTTTGCAGTGTTATATAGTGCAGACTTGTCAGGTATTGGAGTGCTTTACATGAGCATTGGTTACATCACACAAGAACACATTCATATTGGTTGTAGACATGGGGAGACTAAGTGATTTGACCAGAATCACAGAATGTCGAGCTGAAGCAGAAACTTCAACCTGGTTCCCCAGTTGCAAAGTCTGCAGTTCTGGAAGTAACACCACATCCTCTCCCCTAAGTGCAACATTTAATCAAGTGGTCAACTGGATAAAAAAACATAAAGATAACAAATAATTTAAAAGTGCTTTGTCGCTATTTGAAAACTCAGAAAATATGTCCTTATTTTAGCCTTTTAGAGCACTAACCATAATTTTGATGCCAATAAGACCCTCTCATATATGTAATTTCTAAAGGAAATGCTCTAGGTATTACAGTTTTGATTACATCAAGATGATGTCAGGCGTTCCACACTTTTGTAATAAATATAGAATGTTAGCAATCTAGTTGTTCATTAGGATACTGTTGAGAGGCAGAGGCCAGGGGCACGGACTCTGAAAATTGAAGGCAGGTAGGAGGGTGCAAAGGCAACAATTTAACCACACTGAGCAGGCAGGAAGGGCCGTGGAAGCACAACAGACTATGGAGGGCAGTGGAAAGGGGGGCAGGGGCAACAAACCAACAATACAGGACTTGCAAGAGAGGCTGTTGGAGGCAAGATCTATTACGGGTCAAGGAAGCTAGGGGTGGTCCCCAGATCCCCGGGAGCCACCACAGAACTGAGCAGGAGAGTGAGTCAGGGACAAAAGGGGCACCTTAATTTGAGCCGGGGTGCCTAGGAACGCTTGCTCCAAAAATGAAGAAAACAGACATATGAGACATGGAATTGGAGGCAGAATACAATGGCAGTTTAATGAGAAGATGCAACTTCAAAGAAACCGCAGAATAGAGACATAAAGTACAAAATACAGAATCCAGATAATCATACAGCTGTCATGATATTCTCTGTATCTCAATTAATGTACTGACAGAGAGAGAGAGAAAACACATCTATAAATGCATCATGAGAAACAAGTTACACCAAGGAAAATGTTACCTAGGAACACTCATGTTTACTCTTAGAGCAAGCATTCCTGCAATTACAATACAAAATCTTTTAAATGCAAAAGTAAAGAGAACAATGGTTAAACATAACATGACATTTCATATAGGTAAAATAGAATAAGATACTTCAAGCAAAGCAGAGCAAGACATTTTAAGCAAAGGAAGACAAGAGCTCCCAGCTCTTGGGGAAAACCTGCACTGCCTGTTAACCTACATACAGACGGCGAGGTAGTCCGTCGATATCTGTGGGTGCTCCCTTTATATATCATTTTGTGGGCTCCTTTGCACGCTACATCTACCTACGTATGCTACCCAAAAGCTTCGTCTGCAGATTTTACCAGACATTTCGTCATTTACCCACTTAATGCTGACAATGGACTGGGTGAAAAGGTCAGTCTCTCAGGCCAATCGCTTATCGTAAGTTCCATAGAGCAAGCAGAAAATAATGGGTATTGTACGGGAATTCAATATATTCATGTATAAAATCTCCTCAGTTCTCCTAACTTGACGCTCTGCGGTTGCCACTTCCTTAAAAGCGGGAAACCTGCCCAGGAAGCAAGTACCAGTCCAGGATGCAGCCTACTGTATGTCGACAGCTTCAGGGGGATGTTGAACTTTGATACCGAGCACGGAGCACTCGGGTAGGGTGGGGGCTACTAGTTTGGATCAGAAGGCCTCGCAGACCTGCCTTCAGACTGCTATACACTAAAATTGCAGAGCTATGGTCAATTTAACAAAGAGGCCTACATATTGAACAGAAGGGCCTACACAGGGGTTTTATGCTGGCTGAGTGGTAAAGATGTCTCAGGATAATTATATAGCAACACAGGACCCGCTGGTCAATTTAATACGGCCTACAAATGCAGCTGGCAGGGCAAGGACAAGGGTCTCATACTTCAGGTGTGGACAGAACGGGTCAGGGGCCCCCTGTGATACAAAATCTACCCTCCTTCAAGGCTGTGGCAATGTAATAGACCATTGTGGGCAGAAGGAAGAGGCAATGGTAGTACAACCATACATGCCAACAGACCCGATTCAGCCAGGAAACGTCCAATGGTTTTAAGCTCAAATGGGCTTTATTTGATCTGTCTCCTGTCTACAATATCCTCTTTTTCAATGTAACTCAAAGGGGAAAATTAATACCCCAGTTTTTTTTCAAAATCTCCCTCTTACCAAGTTCAAAATGTTCGCAAGTACGGTACATTGGATCATGGAAGGAAATGGGATAGGGACATGGACTTGGATAACAGAGGACAGGAGGGACATGGAGAGGTGCACCAAACTGACCCTGCAGGGCAGGCATCAGGGTTTGCAGCAGCACAATACACCACACAGGGCATGCAGGACGGGAGTGCAGCACAACAATCCATAGAAAGCAAGAGGGAGGGGACAGGGCCATGCACATGGACAACAGAGAACAGAGGGGCAAGAGGCAATGGTAGCTAGCTGACCATAATGGACAGACAGGAGAGAAAGCTGCAGCATAACAGACCATAAAGGGCAGGATGGACGGATCAGGGGCATTACAATGGAACAGACAAGCCAGGAGGGAGGGAGTAGGGCTGGGGGCAAGGGGGCAGGGCAGGAGCAGCAAGATAGCCATGGAGGTCAGGCAGGACGGGCACTAGAAGCAAGACACACCATGAAGAGCAACAGTGAGACTGAGATGGCATACACACAGACCATGGAGGGAAGGTGGGAGGGGGTCAGGGGCAGCTAACTGACCACACAGGGAAGGTGGGAGGGGCCATGGCAGCACAGAAGACCATGCATGGCAAGTGGGAGGGTTAGTGGCAGCACAATGGCTATGATGGGCAAGAAGGAGGGTGGAGGGGCATGCACAAAGGACGATGGAGGATAGAACGGAGGGTCAGGACCCGTGCACAGACAAAGTTCAGGGGAAGGGACCTCACAACAGACCACACGGGGCAGGCAGGAGGAGCAGTTCCAGCACAACAGACCAGGGAGGGCAGAAGGGTGTGGCAGTACAATGGACCATGTAGGACAGGAGGAAGAGGATAGGGGCATGGCATGTGGACAGGCAGGGTGGAGGTGGCAGGGACAGGTTACAGTCATCTGACAATGCTAGGCAGGTGGGAGGGGAGTGGCAGCTCAACAGAACACTCAGACTAGATAGGAGTGGCAGGTCCATGGGACATGGTGGGCAAAAAAGGATGGAGCAGGGGCATGCACAAAGACATCGGAGGGCAGGGGGAAGGAGAATAGGGGCAGCAAGCTAAGCACAGAGTTTAAGCAGGAGGTCAATGATGGGGCATAGAATTGGGCAATGGAGGGCAGGAGGAGTGGACTGGTACATCATACTAAATTGAGGGCAGTGGCAGCACATCAGACCCTGCATGGCAGGAGGGAGGAGGCTAGTCCATGGATTCACACAACAGAGGATAGGGAGGAAGGGGATGGGGCAGCAAGCTAACTGTTCAGAGAAGGCGGGTATTAGGAACTTTATTGTTTTTAAAACATTGTGTCTGTGCGAACTACTTAAAATATGAACAAGTATGCAGCATAATCTCACTTTTATTCTGGAAGAAGAGGACGTTTGTGACTGTGACTCCGGGCTCACTTGGCAGAAACACCCCCTGACCCTCCACCCCCTATCGCAAAATGTAATGCCCGTGAAAAGGGTAGGTGAACACAGTGTTGTATAGAACAAAGTCCTGAGAGCACGATTGAAAATGAAAACTAGATATAGTGTATGGTATAAACTATGCACCAAAAAGTGTGATATAAGATGATCCGGGCGTGAAATATAATATGCAATACATTGTGCGCAATGACAGATTCATGGGAGAGCGCGAGATAGCACAGGCACTAGCGCGTGCTATGCGATATGCGCCTTGGAGTGTAATATGCACAGGGCAGTGTTGTGTAACCTAACTAGTCTCTAAAGTTGTAATATAAAATATGTGCTGGGGAGTGTAACGTTGCATATGCACTGTGACAAAGATATGGATCCCAGATTGTAATATGTATGGCATAGCACTGTGCGTTATAACATAGGCATCGAGAAAGGCACGTTAGATGGGGCAATATAACCCGAGCGAAGACAAGTGTGGCATGACATATTCACGGGGTGGTGTTACAGTGCACATGGGCTAGAGAGTGTCATAGCATATGCACTAGCTAGTGGAATACAACACAGAGGTGTGTGGCACTCGGCAGGCAATGGTGGGTGTAACACAGCATTGGGCTCTGTCAGGAGCACGCTGTGACTCTCAAGTGATGTTCGTCCCCTTTCCAGAGAGTAAAATAAAAAGTATTACACATCCGGCAGTGGATGTGTGTTTTATTAACCATGAGGGGGGTTTCTTGCATAGTTTTGGTCGAATTTTTGTCGAATCCCCTTTGAATGGCTTGGTGTGCATGTGTATTAAATGTGCCCGTCAATAGCTACCCATGTTTGTATAAATAAACGACAAGGGTGTCTACCAGGATTAGGCATGGTAGGGTATCAGACATGTCAGAGCTTCACTAGTGGTGTAAATACATTCCACGTGGATTCATTGCATGCATAGTCGCCTTTTAATGAATATCACGCAAATCGTCATGGTGATAATTACGTACGGTTTGTCCAGCATGTCCTAGGTGTGTCTATAAATATATATTTTTTAAAAATAATAAAAAACAGTGGCCGGCCCTGGGGACTGGGGTCAAAAAAATATAATTAGGAGACTGGCCCTGGGGGATGGGGTCATCAGGGCCAATAAATTAGAATAAGAAGGGGAACCAAACAGCCCCCCTTCTTAAAAAACTAAAATAAATAAAAGACTGGCATCGTGCCGGAGGCCATGCCCCCTCCGTGCAGCACTCTGCAAACGCGCCCCCAACAGGCATCTCCAGTATGCGCCAGGGAGCTGCGCTGCAGCCAGGTGTTCTGAGGCCAAGCCCCTTTTTACACCTCTCTGCAACGCAGCTCTGTGGCGCTTACTGGAGGTACCTAGTGGTCTAGTTTGACCCTAGGGACCCTTAGAATTCAGGGGGACTTAATCTCTCAACTTAGAACAGCCACAGGGCGCGTTTACTCAGTGGTGAAGGGAGGGGACGGGGCCTGAGGTGACGTGTGCAAACACGCACTATGGCACGTTTTAAATTGGGGATATAATTTCCCTTCAATACTGAGGGCCCCTGGGGGCTAACTAGCCCACCAAGTGCTTCCAGTAAGCGCCACTGAGCTGCATTGCAGAGAGGTGGTCCAGGCCGTGCCGCTTTTTACACCTCTCTGCAACGCAGCTCTGTGGCACTTACTGGAGGTACCTAGTGGGCTAGTTGGACCCTAGGGACCCTCAGGATTCAAATGAAATTAATCTTCCAACTAAAAATGGACACAGGGCGTGTTTACACAGTGGTGAAGGGAGGGGACGGGGCCTGAGTTAACGTGTGCAAAAACGCCCTGTGGCCTGTTTTAAGAGGTAGTTTTAATCCCCATGCCCTATTATACACTAGGGGCTTACAGAGGAGGTCATGCTAATCACAGGGGGACCCCAACGCATAATGTTCCCTAGTGTATGTAGGTGTTTTTACTGTATTCTAAGTGTCTTTTAACATAGCACTGGCTCTAGGACTGGTTAGTCAGGCTCAGTTACCACCAGTATCCGTCTGAAAAAGTTGAGGGTACAGGATGATTTTGCAACAAGGCTTCTTTCTGCTCTTCTTTTTGTTCTTTCTGCACGTTATCCTTCTTCCTGCACTTATCTTCGTATTTGAGGACTTCTGTTGCTTCTTTCTGCACTTCTTTTGTTTCTTTCTGTGCATTTTTTCTTCTTTCTTCACATGTCCTATCTCTGTAGGCATAGTTAGAAATTAGCATTTAAAAAACCTTTGAAATTCACAGAAAAAACCATAGGTTTCAGGCACGTTATAGTTAGGAATTAGCATTTAAAAAACCTCAGAAATTCACTGAAAAAACCATAGGTTTCAGGGGTGTTATAGTTAGCTGGACTTTTCACTTGTACAAAACCATTGAAATTCCCCCGTTATAGTTAGTTCAGCTAACTATAACTCGGGCGCCCGCAATGCACTGCTGATGACGTCACATATTACATCACTCATGACATGGTCAGTGACATCACTCATGACATCACTGATGACATCTCAAATGACATCACTCATGACATCACTGATGACATCATCCTTGTGATAGAGTGGCAGACCTCCTCTCACCCTAATATAACCTTTGATACACACATTCAAAAATAGAGACTAAAATTTTCAAAACAATGGACATACCAATACCAGTTACAACAACCTCTTCAGTAATTCTAAGATCCACATACACATCCACTCATTCACCAACAGTCCTATACAGTCACTCATACATGTACTCACTCATCATATGTACTCATACACCTATACATCCTGTTACACAATGCCACTCATCCATAGAGTTACTCACACACATAGTCACTCATGCTAATAAAGAATCAAACATACATTTACTTGCATATACAGTTATACACACACCACCATACTTACTTCTACGGAAACTTACACATACTTAGTCTTTTAAACAATCACTTATAGAAACACATACTTATTCATACAGGAACTCTTTCAATCTCTCACTCTCACATATACTCACATATATACACCAATAGTCACATATACTAGTTTAAAACATATGTAGTTACTCATAAAGACACTATTGAGACAGTCATTCACTCACTAACACACCCATACACACACTCATCCACCCATACAGTCCAGCACACATGCTGTGTTCAACACATACAAACAGTGAGTCACTCATTCATGCACCTATGCACTACGTAATACCCCCCACCGAACCATGCAGACACTCAGACTGATACTCAAAAAACCAACTAATAACCTATATAGACACCCATGTAGCTACTCACCAACCCATGCAGCCACTTGTACACAAAGTGAGAGACTGATACAGATATTTACATATTCAAACATTACTCACTAAGCCATGTATTCACTATGATACACTTAATCAGTCAGTTACACAATCAATTTTTCAAAAACAAATCATCCATTTAGACACTTATATACCCATTTATTCTTCAATCGACCTTGAGATATACATATATAAAACATATTTAATTTTCAGAAAAACACACATTCACTGGATGATGTCATCAGTGATGTCATCAGTGATGTCATTTGAGATGTCATCAGTGATGTCATGAGTGATGTCACTGACCATGTCATGAGTGATGTAATATGTGACGTCATCAGCAGTGCATTGCGGGCGCCCGAGTTATAGTTAGCTGAACTAACTATAACGGGGGAATTTCAATGGTTTTGTACAAGTGAAAAGTCCAGCTAACTATAACACCCCTGAAACCTATGGTTTTTTCAGTGAATATATATATATATATATATATATATATATATATATATATATATATATATATATATATATATATATATATATATATATATATATATATATATATATATATATATATATATATATATATATCCAACGTAAAAGTTTCCTTAAAGAAGGAGCCCACACGGAGAGTAGAATCACCTCTTTATTGCAGACTGCAGCAGAGTAACAGTTCCATCATTGGCCCCACATATAAAGCCAAACGCGTTTCAGAATTTTCATTCCTTGTTCACTGGCAAGCGGCAGGAGAACAACTGCATCAATGAGGAACTCTTTTTAATGTTTGTTAAGTCCCGCCCAATGGGCGTGTGCAAAACTGCCTCTTGGTACTCGTAGTTCTTCTGAATTCAATCCCAAGTGGGTGTTTCTTTGCTTGTTGTATCCAAAGTTAATGCAAGTAAAAACCCCAGTGGGTTCCTTACTTGCATTAACTTTGGATACAACAAGCAAAGAAACACCCACTTGGGATTGATTTCAGAGGAACTATGAGTACCAAGAGGCAGTTTTGCACACGCCCATTGGGCGGGACTTAACAAACATTAAAAAGAGTTCCTCATTGATGCAGTTGTTCTCCTGCCGCTTGCCAGTGAACAAGGAATGAAAATTCTGAAACGCGTTTGGCTTTATATGTGGGGCCAATGATGGAACTGTTACTCTGCTGCAGTCTGCAATAAAGAGGTGATTCTACTCTCCGTGTGGGCTCCTTCTTTAAGGAAACTTTTACGTTGGATGTTTAGCGGCTTTTCCAGCCGCGGAGAAGCCCTGCTGCACGTTGTGCAAATCTGCATCTCGTAACCACGAGATGTGACAAGAACGGTGAGCCAGACATTGTTGGGGATTCAAAGGCGGCAGACGCAAGTTTTTCTTATTGGCACCCACCCACTGGGGTTTTTACTTGCATTAACTTTGGATACAACAAGCAAAGAAACACCCACTTGGGATTGAATTCAGAGGAACTACGAGTACCAAGAGGCAGTTTTGCACACGCCCATTGGGCGGGACTTAACAAACATTAAAAAGAGTTCCTCATTGATGCAGTTGTTCTCCTGCCGCTTGCCAGTGAACAAGGAATGAAAATTCTGAAACGCGTTTGGCTTTATATGCGGGGCCAATGATGGAACTGTTACTCTGCTGCAGTCTGCAATAAAGAGGTGATTCTACTCTCCGTGTGGGCTCCTTCTTTAAGGAAACTTTTACGTTGGATATATATATATATATATATATATATATCACCCGTGAGCAAGGCGGTTCCCGTCGAAACGCGTAGGGTGTTTTTTTCTTGGCTTTATGCTAATTAAATAAATCTTTTCGATTATTCCCGGAGTTGGTGTATATTTTGGACAGAGTGCACGCGTGCAGCACTGCATGGTGAAAATTATATATATATTCACTGAAAAAACCATAGGTTTCACACACGTTATAGTTAGGAATTAGCATTTAAGAAACCTTGCAAATTCACTTAAAAAACCATAGGTTTCACACATGTTATAGTTAGGTGGATATTTCACTCGTAAAAAACCAATGAAATTCCCCAGTTATAGTTAGTTCAGATAACTATAACTCGCGCGACCGCAATCCACTGCTGATGACGTCACATATTACATCACTCATGACATGGTCAGTGGCATCACTCATGACATCACTGATGACATCATCCTTGTGATAGAGTGGCGGCCGCGCGAGTTATAGTTATCTGAACTAACTATAACGGGGGAATTTCATTGGTTTTTTACGAGTGAAATATCCACCTAACTATAACATGTGTGAAACCTATGGTTTTTTAAGTGAATATATATATACATATATCATTTTTTCTCATACCAATGCAGTCCCCAAATAGGAGTCTAAACAATGCAATAATATGATAGATACTTGTGCAAACACATCATGAATATATGAACCACAGTAGGGCAAGTATTACTTGAACTCCTTTTAATGAGTACAACTCATGAAAACTGCAAAAAGAGCAGGCATTGTTAGCCTACAGGCTGCATTGTAAGCCAATAGCATAGAAAATAAAAGCAATTGTAAAAACTGGCACCATGCCTTTAAGGCAGCCATGACCCCAAGCTTCCCATCATGCCTCAGGGGTGACAGTTAGGTCACTTGTTCTTTCCGGCTCCTTCTGTCAGGACCCTGGATTCCACAGATCTGTCCTTTTTGACTTTTTTGTCATAATTATCTAAACTTTTTGTGTTTTTTTACTTTTCACTCAACGTCTTTTTGTCTTTGGAGTGAAGTGTGACCTTTTCTTTGGCAGAAAGTGTTTTTATTTCTGTCAGAATACCTTCACTTTTCGACCCTTGCCCCTCCTGTGGCAAGAAGAAGGCCAAGACTGATACACATTCTGTGTGTATCCTCTGCCTCCCTGACTCTCACTCTCCAATGAACTGTCTACATTGTAAAAAATTGTCCAGAAGAACTCTCAAGGATAGAGAGAGAATTCAGTTATATGGGCTCTCTGAAAGTGGTAGGTCTCCTGTGAGGCAAAAGAAAAAGAGACCACGATCGGCATCGAGGAGTAAGATACTAATCTGTTCATCTTCGGCGTCGGTATCGGCGTTGAATCATCCGCCGGCGAAGAAGCAGATGTCATCTTTGAAGTTTTCAGCGGTGCACTTGCATCGTTCATCTCCAAGGTCGAAGACGGCGGCTTCAACTTTGAGTCAGGTAAAAGACCCTCTGTTGGCGTCAACCAGGCGACGATCAATGTCCAGGAACAGGTTTCTGATGGCGTTGGCCAAACGTTCGACGTCGAGATAGGACACACATTCTTGAGCGGTTGATGTCGTGGCACAGGTCTCTGTCGACGTCAGCGCAGAGAAACTCGTTATCGAGACAGAAGACTCCGACGACGACAAAACGGAATTCGTCGAGGCAGAAGTCTCTGTCGAGGGCATCTCAAAGATGGTCGACTTCGAGGAAGAGGATTCCGTCGACAATACCACAAAGGCATTCAACGTCGAGACAGCGGCCTCCATCGACGTCGAAGCAGCGACATTCACCATCAAGACAAAGGACTCCATCGACGTCCAGGCTCGGACGTTCGACGTCGAAGCACAGATCTGTTACAACTCACACTCAGTGGGTTGTTCTCCGTCGCCATCACCGACGTCGAGAGCAGAATCTCACCGCACATTGTCAAGCCGGTCTTCTTTCTCTTCCTCAAGATCACCGGTGGTCATTTCAACGTCGCATAGCCTGGCTTCTTCACCTTTACAAACCCATCCAGCTGAGGATCCTGCAAGAAAGGAGAAGCAAAAATCTCCATCTGCACACCGCTCACGCTTGCAGGAAGCTCCTGCGCGGGAAGAGAGACAAAAATCTCCATCAGTACATCTCTCGCCCAGATGGTTGTTACCTCTACATAACTGGCGCAAAGCTGATGCTCCACAAACGGGAGGTGCTCAGGACTATTCCAGTCCTTTAAACGGGTCTCCTCTTGCCCGTTCGTGCAAGCAGCGGATCTCTCCCGTACTGGTCTATCGAGGGGTAGGGATCGCGCACATACTCCTGCTCGCTCTTCAAGAAGAAGATCCAGGTCTCGAGAGCAAAGGAGAAGGCACAGGTCTCCAAAAGTTCACCCTCTTCCACACATTCTTCGAAGAGGGACTACTCCCCGACTCTCACAGACAGCCCACTGTCGAGCATCTCTCCAGTGGACGATTTTCTCTCCAGAGGGGCAAACAAGTTAAACATCTCTATGCCTACTCAGCAAAGCTTGCCCTCAGTCATATTCGAGACTTTGCATCAGAGATCAGCAGCAAAGTAATTGCTACCTCTGGTCCTGGGTCTGCTCTAGCCTGTAATGGACATATTTCTAACACCAGCGACTCTCAAGCCCCCGCCAGCGAGAATCATGAAAAAATGCAGGCTACCTGAAGAAGACCCTTTGTTCCTCAGATCTCATCCCCTACCAGATTCCGTTATTATAGCTGCAGCCAAAAAGACACATGAAGTAACCTCCTCATCTACAGTTGCACCAAATAAGGAGAGAAGAGCATAGGATGCATGGGGGAGAAAGGTCTGTGGCACGTCAGCCTCCATGATGAAAGTCTCCAGCGCTTCGGCCCTGTTGGGACTCTCTGCAGAGGTTCACAGAGAAGCTACCAAGGGAAGACCTCAGACATTTTGAGGAAATTGTGCAAGAAGGCAGCTTGGTGGCAAACCAAGTGATCAGTGCCGCAGCTGATGGAGCGACACTGTCTGCACATGACTATGCTCATGGAATCAGATCCAGAAGATCATCATTGCTCCATCTTACTGCACTTAAACCGGAAGCGCAGTCCCGGATTCTCAATCACCCTTTCAGAGGCTCATCCTTGTTTGGCATTAACACTGATGAGGAAATGTCGAGGATGAAGTCAGAACTCGATACCCTAAAGGCGGTTGTGCTTGAGAAGAAGAAGGAATTCCGGCGCCGTTACAGGCCCTACGATCGATGACCCTTCCGTCAGAGGGTTGAAAGCCCTTATTGGCAGAGGCAACAGCAGCAGCAGGGTCGATCGAAGTCCTAGTACCAGGGTCGTCGTACCCCCAGAGGAAGAGGAACCCCTTGTCAGTCGACTACCTCAGCAAAAACGCCAACTAAACAATGAGTGTGCGCTTCTGTTCTGCTTGGGTTTTCAGATCAGATAGAACCCGCTCATCAGAGCCTCTCTAACCCAGCCAGAACGTTACCCCCTCCCTAGGGCCTATCCACAATAAGTAACCACATGCATATATACCACCTAAGGACAGGGAATTCCTACTATATATACCAAGACCTTTTATAATCGGCGGCCTCGCGATCCCATACGGACCCAGGACTTCCTACCCAGACGGCAGCCTTAGTCTCGCGGTCCCAGACGGACCCAGGACTTCCTACCCAGATGGCAGCCTTAGCCTCGCGGTCCCAGACGGACCCAGGGCTTCCTACCCAGACGGCAGCCTTAGCCTCGCGGTCCCAGACGGACCCAGGACTTCCTACCCAGACGGCAGCCTTAGCCTCGCGGTCCCAGACGGACCCAGGGCTTCCTACCCAGACGGCAGCCTTAGCCTCGCGGTCCCAGACGGACACAGGACTTCCTACCCAGACGGCAGCCTTAGCCTCGCGGTCCCAGACGGACCCAGGGCTTCCTACCCAGACGGCAGCCTTAGCCTCGCGGTCCCAGACGGACCCAGGACTTCCTACCCAGACGGCAGCCTTAGCCTCGCGGTCCCAGACGGACCCAGGACTTCCTACCCAGATGGCAGCCTTAGCCTCGCGATCCCAGACGGACCCAGGACTTCCTACCCAGACGGCAGCCTTAGCCTCGCGGTCCCAGACGGACCCAGGACTTCCTACCCAGACGGCAGCCTTAGCCTCGCGGTCCCAGACGGACCCAGGACTTCCTACCCAGACGGCAGCCTTAGCCCCGCGGTCCCAGACGGACCCAGGACTTCCTACCCTGACGGCAGCCTTAGCACAAGTTCATCCTATGATTACCATAACATACAACAAGGGAATCAGTGTTACTATTTATCAGATCACACAAGAACTGCCAGTTCGAACACAACTTGTCCTCTGGTTCGAGGGGCTCCTTCCTCCCTTATTCAGTTACCACTTACCTGATCAGGGTTAACATCTGTTCATATCAAGTCACAGCTGACTAGAAGAATAGGCTACCCTCTCATGCAAGAACACATAGCACATGTTGGTTCACTACAAACTGGATACTTTATTTATTCATTACATACGCGATCACATAACATTACAATATAACATATAACCTGCAAAGAAAAGTGAAAGATTAGGTTGTACACTCTAATAAAAAGGGGTCGACATCACCTTAGTCGTATGTAGCCTGCACTCAATGGTCATCTAGGTTCCCTTCTCGTCTGTGCCTCGGCTCGCCTGGAAGTTACACCTCCGCAGTCACGGATCTACTCCCTTCTCTCTTCTCCGAGTCACTGGGACCTCTTCCTCATCGGCTACTCTCTTCTCTTTGGCTATTCTGCTAGAAGAGTATCTGTCTCTCGGTTTTTCTCCACCTTCAAGTTTGTCATCTGTCTTCCCTGGAATAAGTAGTAGCTTTACTGCTAACGGCCAGATGCCGCCTACGGACTGAAGCAAGTGCCAGTATCTGCCTCAGACTTTCACTAATATAGAGGTGCATTTTCTCATGGAAAATTCCAGCCCGTAACCTGCCGCCCACCAAATTCTTGTTCCTCCCCGTACCAAGGACACGTTCCCAGCCGGCCGGCCTGATGTAGTGTCTTCGGCATGAAGAAAAATACAATCCTTCGATAAGGGCCGGCCTGAACCGGTTCTCTCCAAGCGAATAACACCTCATAACTAAAACACTGCATTTGACCTAGAAGCATCCCAAGCTGCCGGAGCAGAAAGAAAGATGGAGTCTCTCCCGTTTGAGGCCTACCAGGCCTGAATTCAGCACGGCTCCATGAAATACTCTCACTACAGAACAGGTTACCCCTAATACTAACGAATCTATCCCCTAGGATATGTGTGCAAACCCTGATCTATGGGGAAGAACACAGGATCATGTCGAAGTGCCTAGTAAATAGGCTCTATTCACTACTCTAACCCTTAGACTTGGATGGAAAGAGACTGAAGTCACACTAGTTACTCTTTAACACAAAAAGGCCGGGAAAATCGAGCAGTACATTTCACCCTTGACTTCAGTCTATTATACATTCATTAAACAGAACTAACATCGGTGGAAGAATAATATGAAACAAAGCTAACTGATCTATGTCCAGTACCAAGTGTACAGAATTGAAGTAGTGAAGGAATACACTGAATAAAGCAACAGATAGAAATCAAAATGCCGATAGTAATCAGAATACCTCCTAATATTTGACATAACATATGTAAATCAGGCAACCAATTAAAGAGCCAGTCAAACCAGCCCTGATCAATGTGTTTTCTAACTTCTTCCGTCAAGTCATGTAACTTATTAATATGAGCGCGAATGGATTGTGTATGATCAGACAAGTTAAAACAACAAAGACCCTCAAAATCAGAACAATCGTGTCCATGTTTAAGCAAAAGATAATCAATGGCCGCTCGATTTTGCAAAATGGCCCTGCGTTCACCCTGGGCGTCCAATAGCATGTCAGACAGGACTGTAGAAGTATGATTAATGGATTTCACCATCCAGCAGGCCATTTTCCCAATAGATTTGGCATTATAAACTGCCAAAGCAGGAACACCAATAATTGAAATAGCCAGGCTAAGATATTCAGACTTGGAGCAAACTGAGTCTCGTAATGGCACAAGAGCCTCCAGAAATATTTGCGGGGACATATGGCCAGGAAGTATTACCACATGAGAAAAGCCATCCGGCAGGTAGTAACATCGTGCGATAATGACTGGGGGTAACTACCAAACTCTTGCAAGTCATGTTATTTTGAACAGAAGTACATGTTTTCGGTGTCCTTTGAAAGCACAAAGTTCGCTCATGAAGGGTAAATGAAGTAGCACCTTTCAGTTTTAAACGTAAACATTCAGAAATCGCACTAGGATTACACGTAAGGAAAAAACACAAATTTCCTTGTGTGATATTATAGGTAACTATTTGGGACTGGATGGGGGGTGTCTGGTCTGGCATTTCAGTACACAGGGGGCAATACACATGGGTAGCGAAATCACCCAGAAGAACATTGGGGCGAGCCTTTGAAACATTGAAAATATGAGTCAGAGTTTCCAGCGAAGCAGGGACAGCAACCAGACAGGTTGCCAAGATGTCGTGTACAGATCTCATCGGTGTCAAACAGAAGTGAGGGGCATCAGTCACCCTCTTAGCCAGTGATGTCCAAAAGTTCGATGACGAATCCCACGCAGCGAAGGAACGCGACACTCTGGTGCGAAAGTCATCCCGGGTTGATGGGATCCCTCCTCTCTCGTCGAACCATCCCAAATACAGTACGACGCCGACACATCCTGCAGCAACAGTCCAAAGAATGATCTGAAAGAGAATCAAATACAGGCATTATTCATTCTCGTAAGTAACATTTGTCAGCCGGGACCGCTTCCCAGCTATCTTTCCCTGGTCTCATAACTAAAACGGTATTATCGTGACCGGTGGCAATGACCTCTGCTTGTTCAGGGGGATTCTTAGGCGACTGCACCCAAACCCTGGCCCCAGGGTTATCTGTGGAGCCAAAACCTTTCTGGCCTCGTACAGTTAGCAAAGTTGGGGCTGTGCCTTTCGTTAGTGTACCACTGAAAACAGGCATTATGAGTAATTGAGCCACTCGGTCAGTTTCGTGTATCAGTAGGTCAACCTCACTGCTATTCAGCAGGAGCACCTTAATCTCTCCCTGATAATCACTGTCAATTATTCCTCCAAGCACCTGAATGCCTTTTACAGCCAGCCCCGATCTAGGGGCGATTAATCCGAAATTCCCAGGTGGTATATGAACACCAACACCGGTAGCAATGATGACCCGATCCTTACTTTTTATAACGGTGTCATCCATGGCATGCAAGTCTAAACCTGCCGACCCTGGGGTCGCTCTACATGGAGCCAAAGCTCCGGGAGTAATTTCCCAGTACATCACAGTCTCTCTGATTTCATTTGGTTTAGCATCAACATTCGGAGGAAACAAACGCATAAGTGGAGATTCAGCATTTAGAAAAGGACGATTATTCAAAATCAATAGTGCATGGGGCAAAAAGTCTCGCCAATTCTTATACTTGTCATCAGTCAGTTTGCGCAGTTGCTCCTTCAGCAGGCCATTCAACCTCTCCACAAGACCCGAGGCCTGTGGATAGTAGGGGATCTGGAATACCCATTCAATATTGTTTTCCACACAGAATTCCTGTACCAATCTTCCACGAAAATGGGATGCATTATCAGATTGAATTTGGAATGGCACACCATAATACATCATAATCAATTCCAATGTTTTGATAGTATTCAATTGGGTAGCTTGCTTACAGGGAAGGGCTACCAACAGGCCACTGTATGTATCAACAATAGTGCAAATATATTGACAATTCCGACTCATGGGAAGTGGACCAATGTAATCAATCTGCCAAATTTGGACGGGCAGTTTCCCGCGATGTAAATGACCTTTAACAATTTGGGGCACTTTGCGCTGTCTGATATGCTGACAAACGGGACAATGTAAAATAACATTTTTGATTAAATCTAGGGGAATATAAATTCCTCGATCAGCAGCCCACCTGCTAGTGGCCTTCTCTCCAAAATGTCCTGCCTTCTGGTGGGCCCATTTCGCCAATCCCGAAATATCAGAATCTTGCCTGTCCACCACTGCCTCAGCAATTTTAGATTTCTCATCTGCAATGTTATGAAAAAATGTGTCAAGAGAATCTATCGGGGTGTGAGCATCCACATGGAAGATTGTAACAGTACTCTGTGGGAGCATCTCCCAAATCTCCTGCCATAATTCTTTTCCCCACAATTCTTTTGAATGCAATTTCCAATTATGGGAATGCCAAGTCGGTAACCAAACTGCCAGTCCATTGGCAGTAGACCAAGAATCGGTGAAAATATGACATGTGCCAGGTAACTCTTGTTTCAGAACTTGATAAACAGCATAAAGTTCAGCAAATTGACTGCTTTTACCTTCACCAGTTGTGCTAAGTAGTTTTTGTGTGATCGGATTATAGGACACCGCCTTCCAGTGCCGTTTCGTTCCTATGAACCTTGCTGAACCATCCGTAAACCAAACATGGTTTCTATCCTCTGCGGACAAATCGTCAAAAGGTCTACCCCACTTGACAGGAGACTCCTGTACTAAAGGTACGGAACATTCACTCTCAGTCTCAGTCGATGGTGCTCGCGCCACCTGCTCATGTAAAGATGCAACTCCTTTCTGTCCCACACGTGCCCTGTCTTGTATATACCATTTCCATTTAATCACACTCGCCTCTTGAGCATGTCCAATTCGGTGAGTTTTCGGCGAACTCATAACCCACTGCATGATAGGAATTTCAGGTCGCAAAACTATATCATGTCCCAAAGTCAATTGCTCGGTATCCACCAGAGCCCAATAACATGCAAGTAACTGTTTTTCAAAAGGTGTATAACGCTCACCAGCATCAGGTAACTTTTTGGTCCAGAAACCCAACGGCACCCTACTCCTGCCTTGCTTCTGCCACAAACTCCAATTTGCATAAAGACCTTGTACAGACACATTCAAATCCACCTCACCATCACGTACGGGCCATAAATCCAAAGCATGCTGAATGGCCTCCTTTGCCATGTTGAACGCATCTTGCTGTGGTTTATCCCATTCAAATGCATTCTTTTTACGAGTGACACGGTACAAGGGGGCCAATATTTGACTCAAATGAGGAATATGCTGACGCCAAAAACCAAACAAACCAATGAAGCTTTGGGCTTCTTTCCTATTCCTCGGAACTGCAAAATCAAGAATTTTCTGTTTAACTTGAGGGATCACTTCTCGGTGCCCTTCATGCCAATTAATACCCAAAAATTTTACAGCCTGAGACGGGCCTTGTAATTTATCCGGGTTGATTTCCCAACCTTTCTCACGCAGGCACTCAATGACTCTGTCCAATTGGGTCTGAACTTCCTCTTGTGTTTCGCCTTGGATCAAAACATCATCAATATAATGACACATCTGAATTTGTGGATGAACCGGTACCTCAGCCAAATGCTCTGCCACCAGCCGGTGACATATCGTAGGACTATGCACATAGCCCTGAGGAAGACTTCTAAATGTCATCTGACGCCCATTCCACGTAAAACTGAACTGTTCCTGACACTCAGGGGCAATCGGAATTGAAAAGAAAGCATTAGCAATATCAATGGACGCATACCATGTACCTGGATGTTTTTGGATTCTTTCAATTAAAGTAATGACATCCGGTACTGCAACAGTCAAAGAGGGTGTGTGTTTGTTCAATTCTCGATAATCAACAGTCATGCGCCAAGAATTATCACTCTTACGTACAGGCCAAACAGGATTATTCCAAGCAGAAGTAACTGGGGTTATAACTCCTGCATCCACCAACTCCTGAATAGTGGTATTAATCTCTTCATGACCACCTGGAATACGATACTGCTTCTGACAAACCACTTTTGTCGCCTGGGGAACTTTTATGGGGGGCATTCTTAAACGACCAACCCGTATAGGCCTAGACGATATATAATGCGTAGTTCCAAATTGGTAACATCCATCATCTAAATGCAAAGTCATTCCTTTCAAAATATCAATTCCAATTATGAATTCTAAGAGTGGCACCACTAGTACAGAGTATTCTTTTCTAGGGATTCTACCTATTCTCATTTCAAGTAAAGTTTGAACTGCGGGAGTTTCCTTTCCACCCAATCCGGTAATTGTAAAAGGCTGACCTTTAAACTTCTTTGATTTTCCATGAATAAGAGTGGCCTCCGCTCCTGTATCTATCAATGCTCGGGCCCTTTGGATATTACGATGTCTCCAATAAATATCAATATCTACATAGGGTCTATTATCTCTGTGAGCCCATCTGTGTACTGGAGCTTGACCTATTTCCTAGTCATGCTTACTGCATTCTGTGTACCAGGATATATCAGGATAATGACTCTCACGTTTCTTAGGTATCGGTACCTCCTGTTCATATCCATTCCCAGTACGAAATGGATTCGTGTCCTCTGCATTGTACTGCGGGTTTCGATCGGCCAAACTATGACGATCCTCTCTCCTCCTCAACTCAGGGGATTGATCCCTATCATCTCTACGTCTGCTGTAAACATAATCATTGTTCCCCCTTTCTTTTTCCTCCTCTCTCTCTCTGTCCCTCACACGACGGGGGGACATATCACGTACATAACGTCGATCATCACGACGATCAGAGCGCCCACGGCGGTCGTCATCACCGCTACCGTCAGAACAACCACGATCACACTCAGTCGTCCGAACACGCCGGGCACCCTCCTTTCGATCCAAGCCACGTTTGCGAAACAACTCCCACAAACGAGCAGTAGTCTCACCGTCAATGTCCTCCCTCCGCACACCATCGGCCAGAAGACCAGAAAAGATATCACGTCTAGTAAGTTTATTGTCACCAGGAGTACGAGTGTCAGGTTGGGACTGACGTTCAGGTTTAAACCACTCACCCAACTCACCGAGTTGGCGTACCGATTCCAGTACCGTAGATAACACGTTACCAGTCTGATTAATCAATAAAGTCATCATGACCTGCTTATAGGCAACAGGGGAAGAACGAATAATACGATTCCGCACAGAAGATGTCAACAAACCATCAAGCAACCTGTCAGCCGTACCCAGAAAAATTGCCGTTTTCATCACCTCCTCTTTGAGACGTTAAGCAGCATCGCGCAAAGTATACCACGGCTTGTCATTCACAGGCCAGTCAGATTCAGTAGGATATTTTTGATTACAACCCTCAGTCGCCAATTGGAGTAAAGAAATTTGACCACCACCATTATAGTTACGAAAATGATCCTGCACAGTAGAATCCAAACTCAAGGAACAGAACTTCAAACAATCGCCAGTATCCAACATAATACCAGCAGCGCCCAGTTCATAAAGGCGCACCATCCATGTGAGCAAGGACTCACCAGCTCGCTGTCGAAATCGCTGCAAAATATCACTAATTTCTTGTTGAGTAAAGTCTTCTAAAGAGTCTAAAGAAACACCCTGCGGAGCATTGGGAGACTGCTGCAACTTCCGACGAAAAACTGGATGCGCAGAGACCGCGGGTCGAGCATCACAAGGAGCCCGATCAGTACTCGTAGAGGGACAATCAGTGTAAGAGGCATCGATCCCACTCGAAGAACGAGCGTAATCACGGGGTGCACCATCAGAGGTGCGAGAAGCAGACTTACAAGCATGGCCGGAGCGAGAGGACTCGCGCTTGGCAGACTCCTCACCCGAGGAACAAGAATCACTCGAGTTCCAGATATTACCATCCCATTCATCAGGATTCCAATCTAGTCCGGCTTTCGCCACGACCAGACGTACCTTTCGCGTCGAAACCCGACCACGCCGATTCTTGTATTTATAACGAGCAATTCGCACAGCCGCCCTTTCGGCAATAGTTTGGTAAGTCTCAAGTTTGTCAGCAAGCAACTTATTTTGACACCGCAACAGAGTATGAGAATTCTGAATCCCAACAAAGTGCGCTTCCACATCCTTAAGAGATATCTGTAACTTCAACAACCTCTCATGCAGAATCCTGTACGCAGACAGAACAATCCAACCTCTGCGCCCCAAAACGGGAACCTCCTCACCCTTCGATACGGGTGCCTTCTGCAAACAAGTAATCACATTAGCCGGCTCCGCCAGCTCCAAAGAAGAATTCCAATTCTCACTCAAACCAGTAGAATCAGCCCACTCACGGGCTAAGGTTTCATAAGGCGTTGAATCCCATCCGGGAATATCAACGGGCAACTTAAAAGTAGATTTAGATTTTCTAGAAAACATCGTGAAAAAGAAAGGAGAAAAGAAAGAAAAAGAAAAGAAAGAAGAAGAAAAACTATACACACAATTATACCACAAAGAATATAAAAAAAAAAAAAAAAAAAAACACGCACGCGCCGAAAGCAAACACGATACAACACAACGCACACAGGTTTCGAAAACGGTTCGTGACGCCAAATGTTCTGCTTGGGTTTTCAGATCAGATAGAACCCGCTCATCAGAGCCTCTCTAACCCAGCCAGAACGTTACCCCCTCCCTAGGGCCTATCCACAATAAGTAACCACATGCATATATACCACCTAAGGACAGGGAATTCCTACTATATATACCAAGACCTTTTATAATCGGCGGCCTCGCGATCCCATACGGACCCAGGACTTCCTACCCAGACGGCAGCCTTAGCCTCGCGGTCCCAGACGGACCCAGGACTTCCTACCCAGACGGCAGCCTTAGCCTCGCGGTCCCAGACGGACCCAGGGCTTCCTACCCAGACGGCAGCCTTAGCCTCGCGGTCCCAGACGGACCCAGGACTTCCTACCCAGACGGCAGCCTTAGCCTCGCGGTCCCAGACGGACCCAGGGCTTCCTACCCAGACGGCAGCCTTAGCCTCGCGGTCCCAGACGGACCCAGGACTTCCTACCCAGACGGCAGCCTTAGCCTCGCGGTCCCAGACGGACCCAGGGCTTCCTACCCAGACGGCAGCCTTAGCCTCGCGGTCCCAGACGGACCCAGGACTTCCTACCCAGACGGCAGCCTTAGCCTCGCGGTCCCAGACGGACCCAGGACTTCCTACCCAGACGGCAGCCTTAGCCTCGCGATCCCAGACGGACCCAGGACTTCCTACCCAGACGGCAGCCTTAGCCTCGCGGTCCCAGACGGACCCAGGACTTCCTACCCAGACGGCAGCCTTAGCCTCGCGGTCCCAGACGGACCCAGGACTTCCTACCCAGACGGCAGCCTTAGCCTCGCGGTCCCAGACGGACCCAGGGCTTCCTACCCAGACGGCAGCCTTTGCACAAGTTCATCCTATGATTACCATAACATACAACAAGGGAATCAGTGTTACTATTTATCAGATCACACAAGAACTGCCAGTTCGAACACAACTTGTCCTCTGGTTCGAGGGGCTCCTTCCTCCCTTATTCAGTTACCACTTACCTGATCAGGGTTAACATCTGTTCATATCAAGTCACAGCTGACTAGAAGAATAGGCTACCCTCTCATGCAAGAACACATAGCACATGTTGGTTCACTACAAACTGGATACTTTATTTATTCATTACATACGCGATCACATAACATTACAATATAACATATAACCTGCAAAGAAAAGTGAAAGATTAGGTTGTACACTCTAATAAAAAGGGGTCGACATCACCTTAGTCGTATGTAGCCTGCACTCAATGGTCATCTAGGTTCCCTTCTCGTCTGTGCCTCGGCTCGCCTGGAAGTTACACCTCCGCAGTCACGGATCTACTCCCTTCTCTCTTCTCCGAGTCACTGGGACCTCTTCCTCATCGGCTACTCTCTTCTCTTTGGCTATTCTGCTAGAAGAGTATCTGTCTCTCGGTTTTTCTCCACCTTCAAGTTTGTCATCTGTCTTCCCTGGAATAAGTAGTAGCTTTACTGCTAACGGCCAGATGCCGCCTATGGACTGAAGCAAGTGCCAGTATCTGCCTCAGACTTTCACTAATATAGAGGTGCCTTTTCTCATGGAAAATTCCAGCCCGTAACCTGCCGCCCACCAAATTCTTGTACCTCCCCGTACCAAGGACACGTTCCCAGCCGGCCGGCCTGATGTAGTGTCTTCGGCATGAAGAAAAATACAATCCTTCGATAAGGGCCGGCCTGAACCGGTTCTCTCCAAGCGAATAACACCTCATAACTAAAACACTGCATTTGACCTAGAAGCATCCCAAGCTGCCGGAGCAGAAAGAAAGATGGAGTCTCTCCCGTTTGAGGCCTACCAGGCCTGAATTCAGCACGGCTCCATGAAATACTCTCACTACAGAACAGGTTACCCCTAATACTACCGAATCTATCCCCTAGGATATGTGTGCAAACCCTGATCTATGGGGAAGAACACAGGATCATGTCGAAGTGCCTAGTAAATAGGCTCTATTCACTACTCTAACCCTTAGACTTGGATGGAAAGAGACTGAAGTCATACTAGTTACTCTTTAACACAAGAAGGCCGGGAAAATCGAGCAGTACAGCTTCCTCCATCACTGTTTTTCACTCCAGTGGGGAGAAGTATTGCCAATCATCTGGAGGAGTGGCAGAGTATTACGAAAGACCAATGGGTGTTGACTACGCTGCAAAATGGGTACTCTCTACGTTTTTGGCATCGGCCTCCCCCGATCCGCCAGCGAAAACAACATGCCACCAGATAAAACTTCTGCAGCGGGAGGTGTCTATCCTTCTAAGAAAGTCAGCCATCGATAAAGTCCCTGCATCACAACGAGGTCAAGGAGTATACTCAAGATAATTCCTAGTAAAGAGAAAGGGTCGAAAGTCAGATTTCAGACCTATTCTAGACCTTCGAGCATTCATCAAGTCCATCAGAAAAGAAATGTTTCGCATGTTGGCTCGTCATCAAATATATCCACATCTACAACAGAGAGATTGGATGTGTTCACTGGATCTGCAAGATGCGTACTTTCATGTCCCGATAAATCCTCATCACAGGAAGTTCCTGCATTTCCTGGTGGGGTCCTCCCATTATCAGTTCAAGGTACTGCCCTTTGGGCTGAAGTAAGCTCCCCGAGTGCTCACGAAGTGCATGGCAGTAGTAGCAGCCGCTCTATGACGAAGGGGCATCTTTGTGTACCCCTATTTCGGCGACTTGCTTCTGGAAGGTCCCTCTCCCCAGAGTGTGAGAAACAATTTTCAACAATGTCTAGACCTTTGCCAGCAACTGGGTCTCCACGTAAACTTCGAAAAATCGACTCAGAATCCCACGCAGAAAATGTATTATCTGGGGGCAACAATAGACACCGCTATAGGAAAATTGTTTCCTTCAGAGGAGAGACTGTTTTCAATTTCTCTGAAGAGCAAGCAGATCCTACACAATAACCTACCTTCAGTCCACCAGGTGGCATCTCTTCTAGGATCAATGGCATCCTGCGTCTTTCTGGTACCCAATGCCAGATTGAGAATGCGTCCCTTACAATAGGATCTGGAGGACAAGTGGGATCATTGAACGGCTCGGTGGGAAGACAGGATACAACTGTCGCACGCAGCCAGAGCATCAATAACATGGTGGATGAGACAAGAAAATCTCCTGGTAGGCGTTCCATTCCATCAGGCTCCTCTCTCCCAACCTTTGTTCAGGGACGCAACCCTACAGGGTTGGGGAGCTCACATGGGGTCTCTCCAGACACAAGGTCAATGGTCAACAAAAGAACAGTTGCACCACATCAACATGCTGGAGTTGAGAGCGATGCATCTGGCTCTCAAGGCTTTCCTCCCTTCGATTCAGACCAATTCCATTCTAGTATAGACGGACAATACTACCACCATGTATTACCTGAACAAACAGGGAGGGACTCAACCGAGGACTCTATCACTGGAAGCTCAGGCCCTCTGGCATTGGCTCTTAGTGAGAAATCTATCGATTACAGCAGTGCACCTACTGGGAGAGCAGAATTCATGGGCAGACGCTCTCAGTCGACACTTCGAGGACCAGCAGGACTGGGTTCTAAATGACAAAGTTGTCCAGGACATTTTCCAAGAATGGGGTCGTCCAAGCATCGATCTGTTTGCGTACGACACAAACATGAAATGCCGAGACTTTGCCTCAAGGTACTACCGACCAGGGTCAAAGGGGAATGCCCTTTTGATCCAATTGGCCCAGGCAATGGTGGTACCTGGACCTTCTGCATCTGTCAGAATGCCCACACAGGAGACTGCCATGCAAACCAGACTTGCTGTCCAAGATGAATGGGAGGATTCATCACCCCAACCTTCCCTCACTAAACTTGGCAGCATGGCTCCTGAGGTCCTCCAGTATGGTCATTTAGGACTTCCCCAAGACTGCATGACCATCTTAAAAGAAGCTAGGAGACCCTCCACAAGGCACTTCTATGCTTGTAAATGGAAACGTTTTTTCTTATGGTGTGTACAAAATAATTGTAATTCTACCAAAGGGCAGGAGGAAGTAATTTTACCACACCTGCTTCATTTAGCTGAAGGATTTTTTACAAGGTCTAAAGAAGGTCTATCCTCCTGTTCAGCCTCCTTCTTCCCCCTGGTAATTGAATTTAGTTCTGTCTAAATTGATGGAACCCACATTTGAGCCTATCCACAAAGCAACCCTTCAACAACTTACGTGGAAGGTAGCTTACCTAGTGGCTATTACCTCAGCTTGCAGGGTGAGTGAGATTCAAACTCTCTGCTCAAAAGAACCTTATACAGTGTTCCACTTAAATAGAGTGGTTTTAAGAGTTCACCCCTCCTTCCTTCCGAAGGTGGTGTCAGATTTTCATGTCAATCAAATCATTTCATTACCTACCTTTTTTCCTAACCCCTCTACTCCAGCTGAAAGGTCACTCCACTCGTTGGACCTGAAGAGAGTTTTAAAATTCTATTAGGACAAGGTTGAAAATAATAAGAAAATCTGATCAACTATTAATTAATTACGGTTCGATCAGAACAGGTTTTCCAGCCTCCAAACGTTCCATCTCCAGGTGGATAATTTCATGTATCAAATTGCCTTACCAGTTAGCACAGAAGCCTCTTGGGGCTACCCCCAAGGCTCATTCCACTAGAGGAAAAGCGGCTACAATGGCTTTCCTCAATAATGTTCTGATCTCTGAATTCTGAAAAGCAGCTACTTGGAGATCTGTGCACACATTTACAAGACATTATTGTCTTGATTCAGATACCAGAACCGACACCCAAGTAGGCCAGGCCTCCTTGAGGACTCTGGTCAATCACTAATGATTATGGTTGACTGTTGGGTCATTCCATCTCATTTACCCGCAGGTGGAAGATGGGCTTGCTATTCTAGTCAGTGCTCATGACTATTGATGAGGATCCCCTGGAAGAGAAGGATGAGTTACTTGCCTGTAATCCTAGTTCTCTTCCAGGGGTATCCTCATCACAGTCATAAGCAACCCACCCACATCCCCAGGCAAATAAGACTGTTTTTTCCTTGTTTGGTTAAGCTTTATCTTTGTGTCCAAATCTCTGGGCTCTGCAAAGAACAACTGGCTTAAAAGGGCCCAAAAGGGGAAAGGTGTTGGCCTAACGGTTAGGGCACTCGACCTCGGACATGGGGGAACTGGGTTCGAGTCTCGGTAACGACGCTAAACATCCTGTGATTCTGGGCAAATCACTTAATCTCCCCGTGCCTAACAAAAAAATTAATGCGTGTCCTCATGTAACGTAACTGGTGCTATGTAAAGCGCTCTGATACCTGATTGGATTCGGTCAAGTTTGCGCTATATAAAACTCTGCAAAAAAAACAAAACTGACCTAACTGTCACCCCTGAGGCATGATGGGAAGCTAGGGGTCATGGATGCCTTAAAGGCACGGTGCCAGTTTTGACAATTGCTTTCATTTTCTATGCTATTGGCTTACAAAGCAGCCTGTAGGCTAACAATGCCTGCTCTTTTTGCAGTTTTCATGAGTTGTACTCATTAAAAGTAATACTTCTCCTACTGAGGTTCATATATTCATGATGTGTTTGCACAAGTATTTATCATATTATTCCATTGTTTAGCCTCTTATATGGTTGCTGCATCGGTATGAGAAAAAATGATACATATGTGTATATACATATATATATATATATATATTTTCACTGAAAAAACCATAGGTTTCAGGGGCGTTATAGTTAGCTGTACTTTTCACTCGTACAAAGCCATTGAAATTCCCCCGTTACAGTTAGTTCAGCTAACTATAACTCGCGCGCCTGCAATGCACTGCTGATGACGTCATATATTACATCACTTATGACATGGTCAGTGACATCACTCATGACATCACTCATAACATCTCCAATGACATCACTGATGACATCACTGATGACATCATCCAGTGAATGTGTGTTTTTCTGAAAATTAAATATGTTTTATATATGCATATCTCAAGGTCGATGGAAGAATAAATGGGTATATAAGTGTCTAAATGGATGATTTAAAAAAAAAAATTGATTGTATAACTGACTGATTAAGTGTATCTTAGTGAATACATGGGTTAGTGAGTAATGTTTAAATATGTAAATATCTGTATCAGTCTCTCACTTTGTGTATAAGTGGCTGCATGGGTTGGTGTGTAGCTACATAAGTGTCTATATAGGTTATTAGTTGGTTTTTTGAGTATCAGTATGAGTGTCTGTATGATTCGGTGGGGGGTATTACGTAGTGCCTTCCTCGATGCCTATGTTATAACGCACAGCGCTATGCCATACATATATCTGGGATCCATATCTTTGTCACAGTGCATATGCAACGTTACACTCCCCAGCACATATCTTATATTACAACTTTAGAGACTAGTTAGGTTACACAACACTGCCCTGTGCATATTACACTCCAAGGTGCATATCGCATAGCACGTGCTAGTGCCTGTGCTATCTCGTGCTCTCCAATGAATCTGTAATTGCGCACAATGTATTGCATATTATATTTCACGCCCCGGTTCATCATATATCACACTTTTTGGTGCATAGTTTGTACCATACACTATATCTAGTTTTCATTTTCAATCCTGCTCTCAGGACTATATTCTATAAAACACTGCGTCACCTACCCTTTGCACGGGCATTACATTTTGCGATGGGGGTGGATGGTCAGGGGGTGTTTCTGCCAAGTGAGACCGGAGTCACAGTCACAAACGTCCTCTTCTTCCTGAATAAAAGTGAGATTATGCTGCATACTTGTTCATATTTTAAGTAGTTCGCACAGACACACATTTTAAAAAGAATAAAGTTCCTAATACCCACCTTCTCTGAACAGTTAGCTTGCTGTCCCATCCACCTCCTCCCTATCCTCTGTTGTCTGAATCCATGGACTAGCCTCCTCCCTCCTGCGATGCATGGTCTGATGTGCTGCCACTGCCCTCCATTTAGCATGATGTACCAGTACACTCCTCCTGCCCTCCATTGCCCAATTCTATGCCCCATCATTGACCTCCTGCTTAGCCTCTGTGCTTAGCTTGCTGCCCCTATTCTCGTTCCCCCTGCCCTCTGATGTCTTTGTGCATGCCCCTGCTCCATCCTTTTTGCCCACCATGTTCCATGGACTTGCCACTCCTATCTACTCTGAGTGTTCTGTTGAGTTGGCACTCCCTTCCCACCTGCCTAGCATTGTCACATGACTGTAACCTGTCCCTGCCACCTCCACCCTGCCTGTCCACATTCCATGCCCCTATCCCCGTCCTCCTGTCCTCCATGGTCCATTTTACTGCCACACCCTTCTGCCCTCCCTGGTCTGTTTTGCTGCAACTGCTCCTCCTGCCTGCCCCGCGTGGTCTGTTGTGAGGCCCCTTCCCCTGAACTCACTTGTCTGTGCCCAGGTCCTGACCCTCCCTTCTATCCTTCATGGTCCTTTGTGCATGCCCCTGCACCCTCCTTCTTGCCCATCATAGCCATTATGCTGCCACCAACCCTCCCGCTTGCCATGCATGGTCTTCTGTGCTGCCACGGCCCCTCCCACCTTCCCTGTGTGGTCAGCTTAGTCCCCCTGACCCCCTCCCACCTTCCCTCCATGGTCTGTGTGTATGCCATCATAGTCTCACTGTTGCTCTCCATGGTGTGTCTTGCTTCTAGTGCCCATCCTGCCTGACCTCCATGGTCATATTGCTGCTCCTGCCCTGCCCCCTTGCCCCCAGCCCTCTGTTTCCATGTGCAAACCTCTATTCCCTCCCTCCTGGCTTGTCTGTTCCATTGTAATGCCCCTGATCCGTCCCTCTATGGTCTATTATGCTGCAGCTTTCTCTCCTGTCTGTCCATTATGGTCAGCTAGCTACCCCTGCCTCTTCACCTCTGTTCTCTGTTGTCCATGTGCATGGTCCTTCCCCTCCCTATTGCTTTCTATGGATTGTTGTGCTGCACTCCCATCCCACAAGCCCTGTGTGGTGTATTGTGCTGCTGCCAACCCTGATGCCAGCCCTGTAGGGTCAGTTTGGTGCACCTCTCCATGTCCCTCCTGTCCTCTGTTATCCGAGTCCATGTCCCTACCCCAATTCCTCCTGCCTTCCATGATCCAATGTACCATACTTGTGAACATTTTGAACTTGGTAAGAGTGAGATTTTGAAAACAAAGCTGGGCTATTGATTTTCCCCTTTGAGTTACATTGAAAAAGAGGAGTTGTAGACAGGAGACAGATCAAATAAAGCCCATTTGATCTTAAAAACATTGGACGTTTCCTGGCTGAATCGGGTCTGTTGGCATGTATGTTTGTACTACCACTGCCTCTTCCTTCTGCCCACAATGGTCTGTTATATTGCCACAGCCTCTCTTGCCAGTCCTGTATTGTTGGTTTGTTGCCCCTGCCCCCCTTTCCACTGCCCTTCATAGTCTTTTGAGCTGCCACTGCCCTTCCTGCCTGCCCAGTGTGGTCAAATTGTTGCCTCTGCACCCTCCTGCCTGCCTTCAATTTTCAGAGTCCGTGCCCCTGGCCTCTGCCTCTCAACAGTATATGAACAACTAGATTGCTAACATTCTATATTTATTACAAAAGTGTGGAACGCCTGACATCATCTTGATGTAATCAAAACTGTAATACCTAGAGCATTTCCTTTAGAAATTACATATATGAGAGGGTCTTATTTGCATCAAAATTCTGGTCAGTGCTCTAATAAGCTAAAATGAGGACATATTTTTGGAGTTTTCAAATAGCGACAAAGCACTTTTAAATTATTTGTTATCTTTATGTTTTTTTATCCAGTTGACCACTTGATTAAATGTTTCACTTAGGGGAGAGGATGTGGTGTTACTTCCGGAGCTGCAGAATTTGGAACTGGGGAACCAGGTTGGAGTTTCTGCTTCAGCTCGACATTCTGTGATTCTGGTCAAATCACTTAATCTTCCCATGTCTACAACCAAAATGAATTTGTTCTTGTGTGATGTAACCAATGCTCTTGTAAAGCACTCCAATACCTGACAAGTCTGTACTATATAAAACTGCAATAACACAAAAAATAAAAAGTGTTTTGCACACTTCTGTCATTGGGCTACATGTGGGCTACATCTGGGTGATATTTGTGCTGCATTTGGGCTCTTTTGTCTCTGGTGGCCATCTTGGGAGATTTATTTGTTATGAAGTTTCCTAATTTCCTCATTTACTGCAGTCTCCTCAGTAGGAAATGCTTTCAGTTTTTTACTTTGATTCCATCAAGAAGGTACTCAGATATGTCACACATTTGCCATAAATTGTGAATGTTAGCACTCTAGTTGCTCATTAGATCACTGTAGTAAAGCTACTGCTCACCAGGGAAGTCTGCTCCTGGTATTCAAAGTGCATGTTTCAGTCTGCATGTCAGAATATTTTAATGAAATAGAAGAGGATTTGAGAAGTCACTCAAAATGTGCCCTAATTTTTCCTTCGCAGCACTAATCATAATTTCTATGGCAAAATGAACCCCCTCATTGTGTTCCTTTTTAAATTAAATGTGTTAAGTGTTACCAGTTTATTCCAATCAAGATGGCTTCAGGTGTGCCATACGTTTGTCATAAGTAAGACAGTAAGCGCTCTAGTTGTTCTTAAGAACACTCTGGGACATTCTGTCATTGGGCTATACTTGGTCTACATCTGGGTGATATGTGTGCTACATCTGGGTTTTTTTGTCTCTGGTGGCCATCTTGGGAGACTTATTTGTTATGAAGTTTCCTAATTTCCTCATTTACTGCAGTCTACTCAGTAGGAAATACTTTCAGTGTTTTACTTTGGTTCCATCAAGAAGGCATTCAGATATGTCACACATTTGCCATAAATTCTGAATGTTAGCACTTTAGTGGCTCATTAGATCACTGTAGCAAAGCTACTGCTCACCAGGGAAGTCTGATGTTGGTATTTAAAGTGCATGTTTCAGTCTGCATGTCAGAATATTTTAATGAAATAGAAGAGGATTTGAGAAGTCACTCAAAATGTGCCCTAATTTTTCTTTCTGCAGCACTAATCATACTTTCTATGGCAAAATGACCCCCTCATTTTGTTCCTTTTAAAATTAAATGTTTTAAGAGTTACCACTTTATTCCAATTAAGATGGCTTCAGGTGTGCAATACATTTGTCATAAGTCGGACTGTTAGCGCTCTAGTTGTTCTTTAGAACACTCTGGGAAGCTGCAGTAGAACACAAAGGAATCAGCTCACAGTCTCTGCCCTTGTTGGATGTACATGTTCATTCTCACATGACTGAGAAAGATAATGTGAATTTACAGAAAATATGCTCTCAGTTTAGCTTATAGATCACCTTCCAAACCTCTGTGGGAAAAGCATGCGAAAATAGTTTTCTCTCAAACATGACTCATGATATCCCAGCAGAAGGCTTTTTCACATGGTAAAATCACCTTAGAACATATTACAATTCCTAAAATGAGTATGGTACCATCAACAAATGATTTATAATGTAACTAAAGTCTTAAAACCTTCTATTAACTGCAATGCTTTTTAATGAGGTGCTATCATGTATATTGGTCCCAAGATGGCTGCCAACACTTCTTGGATGAAGTGCTGACAGCCAATCAGATCTCACGATGAGATGTGTGGTTAGGCTCCGCCCAGATAAATATGTGATTTTACTTTTGATTTTCTCAGGAACTACTGAACAGATGTACACCATTTAACCAAAAGGCATGACTCTGAACCAAGGGCTACCTTTTTGCCAAATTTGGTGTAATTCCGTTCATCAGTTCGGGCTGTAGCTGCGATTAAAGGTTCCTATGGAAAATTGCATGGGGAAAACACATTTTGGGACCCCCTTTTTTCTCGGCCCCCGCTTGACGAATCACCCCGAGACTTTCAGGATAGGAGCGGACCGGAGTGCCTCATCAGTTTTGAAAATTTCGCGAAGATTTGTCAACCGGTGCCAAAGATATTCCAAATAGAATGTTGCGGATTTCCTATGGATAATAGGTCTTAACTATAACTACCTACTGGCGACCGCCAGTAGGTAATATATAGATATAGAAATATAAAGATATATATAGATATATATATATGTATATTCATCTAACAGCTTTGCTACTCTGCCGCCGCTGGCCTTGCAGTGCCGGTGCCTTCGATGGAAGCAACCACCATCAAATTACAAAAATCAATGCTCCTTCAATATATAGAATGAAAAAGAAGACGGCACACCAAGTGGCTTTGCACAGAGTTTATATGGAACGACGCGTTTCAGGAGTTAGCCTTTGTCAAGTTAGTTTCATGTGCTCAACCCACCACAGAAATATGTGTGGAACCGAAAGATATAGAAAAAAGACTATCATCAGTCATGGAAGTTCCATGTTGAAATTAATACAATTCTAAATAACATTTCCCAATTGTTGTACAAAATTGAAATGTCAGTTACATATCTATGAAGTCCTTTCATTATTGAAGACAATCATCGATACCGTATAATTTTATATACATATTTTCGGTTTCAACACGACAAGTGCAAGATCACCTAAAAGTGAATGTTTATAAAAAGGCACTTACACGATACAGCAAACTTTCATGTCTACAATGAGCAAAAGACTCCAAAAGAATTGAGATCGGTTGTAAACACATAAACTGTTTATGCAAGCTACCCCAAACTTCCAATATTAGCTTGGATAATAGCCCAAAGCTAAAGAAAGTAGTTTTGGAGAATTCCCAAAATTGCAGGCAAATGCCCATAAGTAACAGACCGGTAATAGTAATAATATCACCAGTTATAACCTCATAGTCACAGTCATGAACTGAGGATGCAAAAAAAGAGAAGAAGGGATAAGTCAGATGGTTCTCCATAATGGAACAGGGGCAATTTTTCAACAATCAAGGGCAAGTGCCCATGTTTGGAGATCCAAAGTGTATGCATATTAAAAAGTGCCTAAAAAATGTAACATAAGTGAGATGCAAACACACAATAATAATACGAAAAAGAAAAAAGGGCAATTACTATAAAGTTAGGATTATAAAATTATGTCAGTTCTAAATCTAACATTGGTGTAAAGGCCATGTTTAGCCAATGTGAGTGGTCAATTCCTCACTGCTGTTCATTCCGAATAGAATTCTAGTAAGTAAGTCAATGATGTATCTTGATTCCAAGATTCTCAACTGTTTCTTTCTGTCCCCACCTCTGGCGTGTTTTGTGATACAGTCAATCCCCAAACTTTTTAGAAAACTGTTATCACTGCTGTGTTCCACCCTGAAGTGGCGGGCTACAGGGTAGCACTGGTCATTGTTTGTGATCACATGAAAGTACTGTAATAGTCTCAGTTTCAAAGGCAGATTTTCTGCTACCAATATAATGTAGCCCACAGGGACATTCTAATAGGTATATTGTAAACTCCGTACTGCATGTGATAAACTTACAGATGTTTCTGAGTTGACCATTCTCAGTGGTATAACTTTGATAGATTTTACTGTTTCTACAAGCTTTACATGATCCGCAAGGATAGAAACCTTCACATTTTTTATTTAACCAATTTGAAGATGATTTGTGTTCCTGGTAACTGTGTACCAAGGAATCCCTCAGTGACTTGGATCGTCTGTATGTCACCTGTGGGACAGCCCCTATGGTGTTGCCAATGATGGGATCGGTAACTAGAAGGTTCCAATTTTTCCTAAGTAAGCCTCTGAAAAGTTGAGATCTTTTATTATATGTGGTAATGAGTCTAGGCCTATTGTCGTCACTCTTATTTTATTTTTGGTCTTGTTCTTAAATAAAATATCACTTTGCTTGACCCCTTCCAGTTCACCGTAAGGTATACTATGCACAAGTGGTGTTGGATGAGGACTTGTAGCATGCAACTTACTGTTGCCTGCTGTCTTCTTTCTAAAGAGTGATATTTGTAATTTGTTTTCTTCGATCTCAACTACCACATCCAAAAATTCACAATGAGTGCTACTAATGGTGTAGGTAAAACTGAGATTCAGGTCATTGGTTTCCAAGATGTGAATGAATTCCCTGGCACTCTTCTCATACCCATCCCAAATAAGGAACAGGTTGTCTCTGTACCTGATCCAAATTGGGATGTGTTCGGTGAATCTGTCATGTTGTTCAGTCCACACCACTTGCTCCTCCCACCAGCCCAGAAAAAGATTAGCTAGCCTGGGGCAAAGCAAGTGCCCGTGGCTGTGCCTGACTTCTGTCTGTACACTTCTCTTTTAAACATGAAGGTGTTCTGTTCCAGACAAAAAAGCATCATAGCTCCTAGCATATTTATATGCTCTAATAGTGATAACGATCTGCCTTCCCAAAAATACATACACGCTGCCACTCCCTTTCTTTGTTCAATACATGTGTACAGAGAGCACACATCCAGTGAAATCATAAGAAATGTACTCTCCCACTTGACATCATGTATCCTCTTTAGAAAATCCGTACTGTCACGGCAATATGACCTTAAATTAATCACAAAAGGGGCCAAAAAGGAATCCAAAAAGATCGAAGTATTCTCAAGGAGACCTCCATTAGATGACACAATGGGTCTCCCTGGTGGTCTAGTAGGATGTTTGTGTATTTTTGGGAGTAGATACAGGCAGGGTATACGGGGATGGTCATTCTTTAAGAATAAGAATTCATCATAACTCAAAAGACATTTGACCCACCAATTTTTCAACATCTCATGATAAACAGCAATACTGTCCCTGTAGATGTCCCAAGTAATTTGTTCATGGCAGGAAATATCACTGAGTTGATTAAGAGCTTCCCTTCTGTAGTCCTATATGTCCATCAGTGATGCAGCGGAGTTTACCAGCTCTACACGTACATACACAGAACACTCATTTGGGCCCATAAACATTCATACACTCAGTGAGCTAGCAAATATCCGCTGGGCATCAATTTTGATTTAGGGAACCTTTACACCAGTATTCTTACCAATCCTGTCTCCTAAGTAAAAGTACGTTGTCAAAAGATCTAGTAGTAGATTAGAATAGGGAGGAAATGATAATGGTAATAACAATACATTTTACTTTTATTCAAAGAACCACAGACTCAGAAGGAGTTTCAAAGATTTATCAGAATTAATAATTGTGTGAGTCAAATCAAGATACAAGTAGATACACCACAATCCTCCATCAGGTAAAAGTAGTACAGTTAGCTTATAATTCAATTCACATTAATTAAATTCATGTGATGACAGTACCTGAGGAGAGAAAGAATAGAGAGCAAATATGTAACACAACCCCACAGAGCTATATTTACCTAGAATAGTGTGAGGACCTAGACATCAGAGTATCAAGGATTCGGGACAGGTTCAGGACCGGGAAGGGGATCTCTTCTAGTGTAACACCAGCGTTACACCTCTCTCTGATGCTACTCTCTCCGGCTCGGGCTCGTCCGGACCCCTTCCTAGATGTGCCTCCTCGGTTGTTCCGCGATCTTTCCCTAGTGTTGGAATATTCAATCAGATTGTAGCAAAATCAGGCAGCATCTCAGCATAGCATTGGCATCAAGTGGGTCAAGTGTGTCTAACTAACTAGAACTTACGTCAGTTATATCAATTCAAATGTATGATCCACCCCCAAATGTTTCAATTACCCTCAATTTGACTGGGTCAGGCAATGGGGTGAGGACATCACACCATACTAAGTGCAATAACTTTCTTTATTTCTATTGTCTAATTCTCCGCCCCTTAATTTTAATACCCACAAGCTTTATTCCCACAAGCATTTCATATGTGGATCGATAAATCTGTAATACAATGTTTCATCTTCTTCCTCTCGTAGGGTCAGAAGTTGATCTTCCCCTGTCCTTGCTGGGCACATGGGTTGGCAGCCATTCAATGTCTCTATTGGTCTCCGAACAAGGAGGTATCACGCATGCGTAGTTGCTGCAAGGGGACGGGAACGTTGGTCACCCTCCAAGGCCCAAAAACGAACTATTAATAAAGTCAGAGAAGAACATGTTAGAATACAAAATTAAATGAATTCACTGTATACCGCTTACTTCTACACTAACCCCATTTACTTAATATATCTTTTGCATTAATAGCTTAGTAAAACTCGCATAGGTTAGTCTCAGCACAGCATGTGCGTTAATGCGGGGTTTTCGAGCAGCCATGTTAAAAGCTATTGCGCAGCTGCAAAGATTTCCCACCAAGCGACAGGAGACGTCATACTACGTAGATGCAGTAGACGCATGCGCAGAAGAGTTCCCGCGTTTTGGCAGCCATTTTAAAAGACACTCGGATTATTCATTAGTAAAGCACATACAAAAGCTTCCCCTAGATACAATATGTAAAATGTGATGCAAAATTAGCACTCACAAACATGTTGATTATAATGTTACAGGTTATTCGAGAGGATTGCATACGAGCAAGTTTCTTTTTATATGAAACCTTGCTCCATCAATCCACTCTCTGATGGCATTTTATGCCATCACTAGCTTCCATTAAATCAGATGCCAACTTTAGCACTCTACCAATTCCATTTCTTCAAATCTTTTATTTCCTCCTTTATCTTTCATAAATTGTGATCCTTTCATTCTTTTGTAGATATTCCCCTTCAATTCTTCAAGTCGTATTTTATCTAATTTTCTTTTCCTACTCTTCTCATTCACTTCGTATCTCTTTCTTTTTCCACTGCATTTGTGGCAACACATTATCATCAGAACTAACGAAGTTTTGCCCATGATTGGCAATAATATTTAACCTAAGATACTCTTACCTATGTTAGAAAACCAACTACTAATAGTGGAAAAACTACTTGTTATTTTCTTCCATACACTGTCAACCTCCAGTGGTTTTAATTTGTCTTCCAAATGCGTAATATTTTCAATATACTTTCCAATTTCTACACCTTTGTCAGGTATATATGTACAACAATGTTGCGCTTTCAACATTTTACAGACTCCACCCTCTCTTGCTAATAAGATATCAAGGGCAAGTCGATTTTGCAAAACCACAGATCTAACAGCAACTAATTCTGTATTGATCAGTAAAAATCCTCAATCAGTGTCAGTAGATATCCGATCTACTACTGTTGACAATTGATAGATTTTTCGAGAATTCAGCAGAACCCCCACTGAAGGTATCAATGCACCAAATATATCACCTACTATTTCCGAAAAACGAACTCTTTTATATGGGGTTAGTCCATTTCTGTCATTATTACTTCCAGTGATTCTTTTAACATGATAAACTTTAATGAATACTATTCCAAAATAGCAACTCCCATACCAGTGATCAGGCAACCTAAAATAGGCTTTGTTTCCACAAAAATAATACATTCCAGGAAATACTGGATCAGTTCCTCCTTTTAGTCCCCAGCCCCCAATTACTAAGAAGTTATGGTCACATTCACTGGAACCAATACATGCATTGTTATATTCTGTTTTAAGTCTATGGAGACAGATTTTCCCTTTCTTTTCAAAATCCAGTGACATAGCAGCATGAGTCTTGCCAGCTACCAAAAGATCTTCCCTTTCAGCCCATTTATGTATCTGAGGTTTCGGTTCTGAGGCCCTTCTTTGGAAATCCTGTCTCCTTTGTTCTACCAAGTTCAAAAATATATTTTCTTCTTCATGCAATTTACATGTTAGGTTGCGTTTGTGTGTATCAGCTATATCTATTGTCTTCATTGTTAGGAAATATTCACCTATGAATTGTGAGTCTCTAGTACTAAGGACAGGGTTCATGCTCTTTCGGATAGGGACTTCTGAAAATATTACATCTACATTTAAATAATAATACTGCAGTTTTCCAGTTCTATAAAATAAACTAGCTAATACACTACATGAAATACCATATGTCAAAGGTGAGTGATAAGTTACCCGTTCAGCTACTGAGTTTGGCAATTTCATGCAGACATAACAATCACTAACTTTCATTGTTTCTACATATTGTACTAATGGATTTGCAAATACATTTAAATCAGTTTTGTTTTTATCTACAGTGTGGTGTAAATCTAACTCGTCTGGTGTTTCTAAGTGTACTCTATCTCTTTTAATGTTTGCTACTTCCGTATGTGCATTAGTACTATTCTGTTTGTTTCTATCCATTAAATAAGGAATAGCTATTGCTAATATTACCCATATTATGAGGACTACTATTAAGCTACGTATACAGATTCTACAACATTTCTTTTTATAGCTTTGTTTTGGTTTTCCAATAACTTTATCATCAGACATTTTGGACGAGAGGATTTGTCTCGTCTTTAATTCAGAACTTGGTATGAGATTACACCTAAAGCGTCTTCTCTCCCTTTAAAGTCGGTCTCACTTCTTCATCAATTCGTTCGACATTAGGCTCTTCATCACTTTCTTCGTTTAAGTCGAGATTTTCAAAATCTTCAAAAATGACATCTGTCCATTCAGGACCCTTGAACTTGTTATTCAATCTCTTCAACCTTTGACTCCTTCGTTTTGGTGTTACTGTGGAAGGTCCATATTGACTGGATACTTCATTTACTTGATCAGGTTCTTCACTGATTGTCTTAAGATGGTATTTCAATCTTTTGATAATTCTTGGCCAATTATCACCTTTTCGACTTTTCTTAAATTTTACTGCACTGCTACGTTCTTCAAGGCTTCTTTTATTTTCCATTATTTCCAGCACAATTTGATTATCTTCGTCTTCAGATTTCCTCTCTATCTGACCTTATCCAGGGCTTATTGTTCTGGCCTGTTCTGTCTGGATATGTTAGTCTACCTCAATCTGACCCTGTTCAGGATTGGTAATGTCTGTTTTTTCTTCTGTATCCTGAACTTGTGTTTCTATACCTATCTGGTCCTGTCCAGGTCTTTTAACCTCTTTACCTTCTTCTGCCTGAACGTTTTCTCTAAACCCTATTTGTCCCTCCTCAGACTCATAAATGGGGCTTTGGTTTTCTTCTGTCTGAGTATATTGTCTCTCCTTAACTGTTCCTGCTCAGGTTCCCTAATAGACGTTTCCCTACTCTCCTGAGCGAGTTCTTCTACACCTGACTGATCCTCACTCTTTTCCTGTCTGTCTATCTGTGTTTGGCTTCTAGTTCTTATAAATACTTCAGGTATGTCCATCACTGGGATCCAGTCATCCTGATAAGTGCCTGGTTGTTCTTGGGCAGCTACCTCAGAATCTTCTATAGGACGTTCTGCAGCTGCACAACCTTCAGCAACTTCAAATTCTCGTTTAAATTGAAACTCTTCTTCTTCAGGAGCTGGTACCCTTTTGGCATGACTTGCATGGATCCAATTAGGCAATCCTGCACACTTTACAGCTGTTGAAGTAATCAGTATAACTTGATGCGGTTTGTCCCACCTTGGTGCTAGGCACGATTCTCGAGTGTGAGTCTTCACAACTACCCAGTCACCGGGATTCAGATCATGCGCTGGGTTCAGCTGTCTGTTAACTGCGTCTTCCCCAACCTGATGAGAGATAGAATGCACTCTGTCAGCCAACTCTTTGCAATATTCCAAAACCAAGTCATCAGTTATATTCAACAGCTTGTGTCCTGGTGCACATGCCTGTCTCATGGCTCTTCCCATGAGTATTTCATGGGGACTCAATCCAGTATTTTTGTCTGGAATACCTCTGAGTCCCATCAGAACCAGAGGTAAAGCATCAGGCCATTCCAGTGGGGTGGATGCACTCTCCTTTCCGAGTCTTGACTTGATTGTGCCATTTAATTGTTCTACCACCCCAGAAGCCTCTGGACGGTAAGCGCAGTGCATTTTTTGTTCGATTTTGAATGCTTAGCAAATTAGTCGAATTATTTCATTATTAAAATGAGACCTTCTGTCTGATTCAATCATTACTGGAAAACCAAATCTAGGGATGAGTTCTCTTAATAAGAGTTTGGCCACTGTCAAGCTGTCATTTCTTTAGGTCAGGTATGCTTCCACCCATTTTGAAAATTATCAAACTATGACAAGTACATACTTCAACCCTCGACAAGCAGGCAGTTGAATGAAGTCTAATTGAAGTCTTACAAAGGGACCTTCTGTATTTCCAATCTTTCCCATACTAACCAAAGTTTTCCTGCCAGGATTCATTTGTTGACATGTTAAACACCTTTGGCAAAGACTCTCTGCTACATTCCTGAACCTTGCGTTAAACCAATATTGTCTGAAAAGTTGAATCATAGCATCTCTGCCCACATGTGTGTCTGCATGATACATTCTAGGGATCGGTGCAAGCATACTGTCTGGCATTATTGGTCTGCCATCATAACAAACCCACACACCATCTTCTGCGCTTCTTTGACATCCTATTTTCACCCACCCTTCCTTTTCTCTCATGTCTACTGCATCCTGCAGTTCTTTCACCTCTTCCCAGGTTCTCACTCCTGAAAGTAGCATAAGTTGACAGCTGGTTCCACAAGTTTTGATTTTCTTGTTTATGGCAATTTTTTTGTCTCGCACAGTGTTGGGCAACCTGGTCAGCATATCGGTTACCGGCTGTCACATAGTCATCTCCTGATTGGTGAGCAGCACACTTAACCACCTCTTTTGGTAATTGAATTGCCTCAATTAATTCTCTCACAAAATGTCAATTTTTAATAGGAGTTCCTGAGGAAGTCAAGAAATCCCTTTGCATCCATAGCTGGCCAAAATCATGCACAACCCCATAACCATATTGGCTGTCAGTAAATATGGTTATTCTCCAATTTTTCCCAATTTTGCATGCTTTAATTAAAGCAATCAATTTGGCTACTTGTGCAGATCTGACTTCTGGTAAATAGGATGCTTCGACTATTCCAGTTAATGTACATACAGCCTAAGCAGCACTCAATCCTCCCTCTTCGTGTCTCATGCATGAGCCATCTATAAATAGCTCATGATCTGCATTTTTCAAGGGTTCCTCTTGTATGTCAGGACGTGGTTTGGTGCTAAGTTCTGTCACGTCAAGACATTCATGTTCAACCTCATCTTTTACTTCTTCTTGGTAGGGATCAGGTAGTAAAGTGGCTGGATTAAGAACAGAACACCTCAGTATAGTCACGTTTTCAGCCCCCAGTATTATTCTCTCATATTTTGTTAGCCCACTGGGAGTAAGGTACAGCGTTCGGGTTCTGGTCAGCAAGATCACCACTGCATGGGGAACGTACACCTTGACAGAGTGTCCCATCACAATTGACTCACTCTGTTCTATGCTCACACAGGTTGCAGCTACAGCTTTCAGGCAACCTGGTAATGCACATGCCACAGGATCTAGGGTAGCAGAAAAATATGCCACTGGTCTTCTCATTAATCCACGTCTCTGTGTCAGAACTGAAAGTGCGCAATTACCCCGCTCATAGCAAAATAATGCAAATTCTTTTGAATAGTCCGGCAATCCTAAAGCAGGTGCTCCACACAAACAATCTCACAACTTTCTAAAAGATCCCATGCTTTCATCATCCCAATCTATGGGGTTCTTCGCTCTCTTTCTGGTCATCTGTATCAGGGGTTTAGCTAGTAAAGCAAACCGTACAATCCACTGCCTACAATATCCTACAACCCCAAGAAACATTCTTATTTCTTTTTGGGTTTTAGGCAACTGCATTTGTCTTATTATTCTGATTCTTTCAGAGGTCACTCTTCTAATTCCTCTTTCTTTTTGATGTCCTAAATATTTGACTGAGTTCTTACAAAAATGAAGTTTCTCATGGGACACTTTGTGTCCACCCTTTGCCAAATGATTTAGCAATGCAATTGAATCAGTGATACAGTCATCTCGAGTGTTTGACGCCACCAATAGGTCGACAATATACTGCACCAGGAGTGACTCTCTGGGCAACACAAGAGATTCAAGGCTTCTTTTGAGAATCTGATTTAAGATTGAAGGACTTTCAGTGTACCCTTGAGGAACGCGATGCCACACGTCAACATGCTCTTCAAATTTAAATGTAAACAAAATATGGCTATCTGGATGCAATGGAACAGAAAAGAATGCATGACATAAATCGATTACTGTGAACCAACCTGCTTTCCATGGTATCTGATAAAGAATCACAGCTGAGTTGGGCACTGCTGGACAGCATGGTACAACAATTTTATTAATTTTCCTAAGATCTTGAACCGCCCTATACTTCTCGTTAGGTTTCCTAATGCCAATTATAGGTGAGTTACAAGGGCTACTCATTATTTCTTTCAAAATGCCTTGTTCGACTAATCGCTCAATGTCTGCTGCAACACCTGCCTTTATTTCTGGACTCATTTTGTATTGTTGAGTATTCGGATAAACAGCACCTTCTTTCACTGTCACCTTTACGGGATTTACATTTGCCATCAATCCTATTTCTTTTCCAGTAAAATCCCATATCTCGGCATTTACAGTCAGTTTGACTTCAGCAGGTAATTAATGTTTGGTTATCCTTTAAAATATTTCATTTACTTCTGTTCCTTGTTTAGCTAACATGAACTTGTAAACTCCATCATCATCTGGGGTTTGTATTGCGACACCATCGAGTGTGCAAAATATAGTCCAAATCATTTTGCACAACAAGTCTCTTCCAAGCAAGTTTAGAGTACTTGAGTCACAGACCACGAATTTATGCATTTCTTAAAAATTTCCGATTCGCACCTCCATTGGTTCTGTGATCGGGGTTCTAATCTGTTTGTTCGAAACGCCTACTACTTGGATGGCTTCACCAGAGAGGGGCAGATTAGGAATGTCTGCTGTTCTCACAGTAGACCTGGTAGCACCAGTCTCCAACAAGAAAGTGATATCATTTCCTTCCGCTTTACCTTCTATGTATGGACCTGACTGATCTACTGGTAGGGATGCGCCAAGTACGCACTCCCCTTCCTCCCCCCTCAGGCACCGTCATTCCTGCTCATAATCAATTAGTGGGTCCTGCAAAAGAAACTACGATGTTACAAAAATGTTCTTACCACTTCCTTCTGGAAATCCGGCGTCCACACTGTACTTGGCTTGACTCACAAAATTTGACTTAGGGGCAGGTGGCAATTGACTCTGAAGAGCTATACCCTGTTGCGGATGACTCATTAACACCTCATTCTGCGTCTGTGGATTTAAATTTTGATTCGGGCCATTATTAACTTGTACTAACTTACACTCGTTTTCCAATGCTCCACCTTCCCGCACCCGTGACAGGGAATCCTTTTCTTTGCTTCCTCCCTGTTCATTCTTCCCCGTGGCTCATCCCTATTATTTTCACCTTGACCTTGCACTTTTCCTTGACTTTCTGACTGTTTATTCAATTGAAGCTCTTGCTGTTCAGCTAACTTTACTTGAGCCCACATTACCTTTTCTTCTAAGGCTTTTCGTTTGTTATCAATCCAATCCCCACAATATTTGGCATATGTTAGAATCTCGTCAATGGGCTTTGATTGCCAGCACAACATGTGCTGCTTAATCATTTGTGATATATCCAGTCTTAACTCTGTCACAAATCGATGCACAAAATGAGTCATGTCCTTGTTCTCTAAACTTTCAAACCCACTGTACTGTTTGAACAACTGTAACAGATGTTCGTAATAGGCATGTACAGACTCATTCTTTTCTTGGGTTGTTCTGTCTATTTTTACCCAATCAGTTTCTTTCGGGGGAATTTTACTCTTTAGGAAAGTGATCACTTGATGATATTTTTTCATTACATCTTCCGACGGGGCTTCTGACTTTGAATCTCTTGGATATTCCTCACTGGGCCAATCTATAGTAATTTTACACTCTGTCCACAAATCTGCAGGAATTACTATGTCTACCAGACCATCCAGATCTTTTAGCAAAACCTTTCAAACTTTCACAAACCTCTCAACTTGTCTGCACCACTCCACTGGTTTCTCTCTCAATTTTGGGAAATCATTCGTAAACAACAAAATATCCTGTCTAGTCCATGGTACATGTACGTACCCCTCCAGGTACTTCCCTCATCGGGTACAACCTCTCAGCCTTTCCTGTTTCCCTAATGGCATATTCAGATGTCGTTCGATTTACCTGTGCTTCTTCCTTTTTCTTTGCCCACCTAACTTTCCATCTTTCAAGATCCCCCCATTTTTGTAACATAAATAACAACTCCCTGATCTGTAATTTTCTTCCAGACACATTCATGTTTTCCAAATCCTTATCAGAATATTCTGCTCTGTATTGTTTCTGCAACACCTTTGACTTCCCTATGTCAATTCCCATCTCAGAGGCTAGATTTGTGAATTTCTCACGAAATATTTTTGTGTTTCGTGTGATGCTTCTACAAACAAACAATAACTCTTCCTCACTGTATGTGTTTAATCTGTCTAGACCCACATTTCCACCAACCATTTCTTCCAATTCTACTCTCAATTTGAAAATATCTAATAATTTTGGCTGTGATTTTGGCTTTTCTATTTCTTGAGACCATCTCTCTATACCTTCTGGGGTTACTATTGTGGTACTTCTAGTTTCTGTTGAGGTTTCCAGTCTAACTTCCTTTGAACAACTGGGCAAATTTCTCTTCGGGGTTACCATTATCGGCCCTCTTATGGGCAAATCCATTAATGATATTACTGATTCACATTCACTTACTTGGTCATTTACTATCATCTTTTCTTTTCTAGGTTCTATGCTTGGCTTAGGCATTACAGGAACTTTAGAACAGTTTGACTTCTCACCATACAATGGGACTACTAGACCTATGGTTACTGGTATGGTCAATGCATCAGGATGTATAATCATCTGAGTTATTTTCTGGATCATTTCATCTTTATTCTTATTTATTGCTTCCCTTTCTTTTTCTTGAAGTACCCTGTTGGCGGTGTCATGTACTATTTGTGGAACCTAAGGTGTTCTTACCATTGGGGCACTAGGGGTCATTCTATCAAATCCTTCCTTATAAGGTGGAGGAATTTTCATCAATGCATCTTCTAAATACCCTTCTTCTGCTTCCCCGCTATCTATCATGGTTAAGTGCTTGTTTTTTTCTGTACATTTACCTCCCGTCTGCTCTTCTGGTGTTAACACAGGATATAAACCTTCTGCCACCATGGCCTGTCTCCATTGTTTCATTTGACGATCTCTAGTCTCTCGGGGAAATTTCGTATAATATTTGCTTAAGGTCCTGTTACTTCGTCGTCTATCATTATCAAAAGCTTCCATTTCCCATTCTTCTAAAGCCTCATACTGAGTCAATCAAGGTCTGGGTTTTAATTCATTCATCCGTGTTCTTAAATTGTACAATATTCTTCCATTAAAGCTTCCGTACTCAGGAAATGCTAATATTCCATCATCTTTTCTGTATTCTACCCAATTTTCTAACCATACACAGGTATGATAGCCTCTTTCCACCATCATGTATGATGAAGGCGTATTAGGAGGAGGAATGTGAATCCCTTCTCTACTCTTAATGGGTTTGTCCTTTTAAAAATAATTCTTATCCTTTTGCATAAATTACATTTTTCTCTTTTCTCCGTACATTGAGTGCTTGTGCTTGTTAATGTATTGTTCATAAGCAAACCCTATAAATCTTCTATCTGGACAAGTCCCTATTAATGTTGGATCGTACATGCAAACTCCACTATCTATTATTATTCTTGGGACTTTTATTTTGATGACCAATCAGACGCTCACTTTAATTCTAATAATTCTCCAATAGCAGCGCGGTTTCAAATCTGAGGACCAATCAACTTCTACTATGCTCGCTCCTTCAGCCAATGCTTGCACAGCTTTTCTGTGATATCAGTATTACTCCTTATTACTGACCCCTCCTTTACAATTTCGCATCAACTACACGCCCGCTGTGTCAACCAATCCCAGCGCGGCTCTCAGTGACATCAGTGCAGCACCTGCAACTGACCCCTCCTTCACAAGGTAATGCGAAAACTTGTTTTCTCACAATTTTCCATTAATTAACAACGTATAAACATTTGCTATTGTGTCTGACCCACTAATTCAAAGAATAGCAAGATTTCTTTCACTACGAGTAAAACCCTTCCGCTTACTCTTCACACTACGAGTAAAAGTTTTCCGCTTACTCTTCACACAAGCATCACAGAACCTGCTACTCCTTCAGTATTACCCTTTCTACGTGATATAATACCAACATTTCACCAGCGAACTTCTCGCCACCAATTATTCTCTTTAACATACAAGAAATAAATCCCTAACTCAGTGCTTCTAGTCCTGCGTAACTTTCAGCACTTTCTCGATCTAGACCAATAACCTCACTGCAGTGTGGCTTCCATTTACCACCCGCTATTCAATATTCCCGGGAATTTCCAGACAACATAAAACAATACATAATGGGTTTTGGTTAAAACATAAATCAATAATTCAAAATTTCAAATACAATCCTCACCTAACTAACTATACTAACCATGCCTCTGCTACCAAGAAAAACTGATGCAGCGGAGTTTAGCAGCTCTACACGTACATACACACAACACTCATTTGGGCCCATATACATTTATACACTCAATGAGCTAGCAAATATCCACTGGGCATCAATTTTGATTTACCTTAGGGAACCTTTACACCAGTATTCTTACCAATCCTGTCTCCTAAGTAAATGTACGTTGTCGAAAGATCTAGTAGTAGATTAGAATAGGAAGGAAATGATAATGCTAATAACAATACATTTAACTTTTATTCAAAGAACCACAGATTCAGAAGGAGTTTCAAAGATTTATCTGAATTAATAATTTTGTGAGTCAAATCAAGATACAAGTAGAAACACCACAATACTTCATCGGGTAAATGTAGCACAGTTAGCTTATAATTCAATTCACATTAATTAAATTCTTGTGATGACAGTACCTGAGGAGAGAAAGAATAGAGAGCAAATACGTAACACAACCCCACAGAGCTCTATTTACCTAGAATGGTGTGAGGACCTAGCCATCAGAGTATCAAGGAATCAGGACAGGTTCAGGACCGGGAAGGTGATCTCTTCTTGTGTAACACCAGCGTTACACCCCTCTCTGGTGCTACACTATCCGGCTCGAGCTTGTCCGGACCCCTTCCTAGATGTGCCTCCTCGGTTGTTCTGCGATCTTTCCCTAGTGTTGGAATCTTCAATCAGATTGTAGCAAAATCGGGCAGCATCTCAGCATAGCATCAGCATCAAGTGGGTCAAGTGTGTCTAACTAACTAGAACTTACCTCTGTTATACCAATTCAAATGTATGATCCACGTCCAAATGTTTCAATTCCATGTACACCCCTCAGTTTGATTTGTCCAGGCAATGGGGTGAGAACATCACACCATACTAAGTACAATAACTTTCTTTAGTTCTACTGTCTAATTCTCCGCCCCTTCATTTTAATACCCACAAGCTTTATTCCCACAAGCATTTCATATGTGGATCGATAAATCTGTAAAACAATGTTTCTTCTTCTTCCTCTCGTAGGGTCAGAAGTTGTTCTTCCCAAGTCCTTGCTGGGCACATGGGTTGGCAGCCATTCAATATCTCTATTGGTCTCCGAACAACGAGGTATCACGCATGCGTAGTTGCTGCAGGGGGACGGGAACGTTGGTCACCCTCCAAGGCCCAAAAACAAACTATTAATAAAGTCAGAGAAGAACACGGTAGAATACAAAATTAAATGAATTCACTGTATACCGCTTATTTCTACACTAACCCCATTTACTTAATATATCTTTTGCATTAATAGCTTAGTAAAACTCGCATAGGTTAGTCTCAGCACAGCATGTGTGTTAATGCGGGGTTTTCAAGCAGCCATGTTAAAAGCTATTGCGCAGCTTCAAAGATTTCCCACCAAGCGTCAAGAGACGTCATACTACGAAGATGCAGTAGACGCATGCGCAGAAGAGTTCCCGCATTTTGGCAGCCATTTTAAAAGACACTCTGATTATTTATTAGTAAAGCACATAGAAAAGCTTCCCCTAGATACAATATGTAAAATGTGATGCAAAATTAGTACTCACAAACATGTTGATTATAATGTTACAGGTTATTCGAGAGGGTTGCATATGAGCAAGTTTCTTTTTATATGAAACCTTGCTCCATCATCAGGACAATGTTTCCCCCCTTATCGGATGGCTTTATCACTATGTTTGAATCCTTGGTGAGCTGTTTGAGGACAATACGTTGTCCTTTGGTAACATTATCATTGTCATTAATCTTACATTCATTTTGTATTTGAGATAGTTCATGGATCATGACAGAGTTACAAGCCTCGATGTTATCATAAGGAACATTAGGATTGAGCCTCGATTTAGGTTTGAAACCAGTAGTGAGAGAGTCATCTAAAACAAAATCCATTTGTTTCAAAATGTCACTACTTTCCTGTCCTTGTGTCTCATCCATTGAGTTTTCATCCAAAGAATGCATGGTTAGGATAGAGTCAATATCTTTTAGTGTGAAGGAAGGCGATTTTTCAGAACTGGTGGTCAAATGTCCATCTCTCCTTTCGGGTTTATTGGCAGTGGTGCTTAGCATTTTGTGTAATTTCATTAGCTTTAATTGTCTTATATACAGAAATAGGTCAATCCTGGTATCCACATAGTTCATATCTCGTGTGGGACAATATGACAGACCCAGTGTGAGCAGGGACTCTTCTTCATTACTTAATTTCCTTGATGATAAATTGACGATAGTTTTTTCATCCATCATATCTCGATTTTTTACTAGACACATCATGCGATTTCTAGTACGCCCACCGTGTCTTTGTTTTATTCTATTTGTTTGTTTGATCCCTTTGCTTTTCCTTTGCCTCACCCTCTTCATCGTCCTCTTCCTCGCACCTTCTTCTTGGTTGATCCCTGTGTCCCCGATTCCTTCTTCTTTTGTTTCAGTATCTGAAATTCGTGTAGGAACTTGGGGTAGAGCTTGAACTCTACCCCACATGGAAAGATTAAAAATGTTCCACTTATCAAAGTCACGTTGCATTTGAACAATCAGTGGGTTCAGGTTATCTGTAATCATACCTTCCATACCCTTATTCACTAAGATACCCAAATAATTAAGACGTGAGGGTTGCCATTGAAAGGGGAAGTTGTGTATAGCCGCTTTAGTGGTTCCATCAGAAATAGGTAAAGCTTCACTCTTGTCCCAATTTATTTTATAACCTGAGAATGAAGAAAAGGTGTCTATAATTTAAAGCAAAGATGGCAATGAATTAGGGAGGTCTGTTAAGGTGAGTAATATGTCATCTGCGTATAGATAAAGATTTGATTCACTTATAGGGAGGGATATGCCTGTAACTGCTTCTGATTGATGAATCGTGGCTGCTAAAGGCTCCATTGCTAAAAGAAAAAGAAGTGGGGATAGAGGACATCCCTGACGTGTTCCTCTTTGGATCGGAAATGATTCTGATTTGAAGCCTCCACAATTAACTTGTACGGAAGGATTATCTTATAGTAGTCGTACTTTCTGAATAAACTGGTTTGCAAGTCCAAAACATTCGAGCACTTTAAAAAGATAGTCCCATTCTATGCGGTCGAAGGCCTTTTCAGCATCTAGTGATAAAGCAAAGGCGTCTTGTGGGAGGTTTTTAGCATAACATAGAGTATGTGCCAGTGTACGTAAGTGATTCCTAGATGAAAGTCCTGGAATGAATCCTACTTGAGTTGAGTGAATTAAGGAAGGTAATACCTGTTGAAGAAGAGAAGCCAAAATGCTAGCAAATATTTTGATATTGCAATTCAAGAGAGAAATGGGACGGTAACTGGTGCAAAGCAAAGGGTCCTTTTCAGGTTTAGGGAGTACTACAATTATTGCCTTGTTAGAAAGAGGTTCCTGTTATATTCCAACAGGAGCAGCCTGTCAGTTGATTCCTTTGTGTTCTACTGCAGCTTCCCAGAGTGTTCTAAAGAACAACTTGAGCGCTAACAGTCTTAATTATGACAAAATTATGGCACACCTGAAGCCATCTTGATTGGAATAAACTGGTAACACTTAAAACATTTAATTTAAAAAGGAACAACATGAGGGGGTTCATTTTGCCATAGAAAGTATGGTTAGTGTTGCAGAAAGAAAAATTAGGGCACGTTTTAAGTGAGATCTCAAATCCTCTTCTATTTCATTAGAAAGTTCTGACATGCAGACTGAAACAATCACTTTCAATGCCAGCAGTAGACTTCCAGTTGACTCCCTGGTGAGCTGTAGCTTTACTACAGTGATCTAATGAGCAACTACAGTGCTAACATTCTGAATTTATGGTAAATGTGTGACACATCTGAATGCCTTCTTAATGGAATCAAAATAAAAAACTGAATGCATTTCCTACTGAGGAGACTGCAGTAAATGAGGAAATTAGGAAACTTCATAATAAATATGTCTCCCAAGATGGCTTCAAGAGGAAAAAAGAGCCCAAATGTAGCACAAATATTACCCAGATGTAACCCACATATAGCCCAGTCCCAGAAGTGTGCAAAACACTTTTTATTTTTGTTTTTTTTTGCAGTTTTATATAGTACCGACTGGTCAGGTATTGGAGCGTTGCATCATACTTGGACCCCTTATTGCGTATTTTGCACGAAGTACATGAGAATGACCTAGCGAAACATTGAACTTTACTATACTGTTAACCTGAAGTTGCTCTGCACCAGGCTTTGTAACACCGGATTTTACCTACTGGTTTTAATTAAGTCTCACTGTATTGTATTATGAAAGAGGATTTACTGTTTTTATGTCCACTTTTATGAACTATGTTTCTAAATCAGATCGAATAAAGTTTAATGAATTTAATGAAGTCTCCCAAGTTGGCCACCAGTGAAAAAGAAGCCCAAATGTAGCACAGATATCACCCAGATGTAGCCCAAGTATAGCCCAATGACAGACGTGTGGAAAACACTTTTTATCCTTTGTTGTCTTGCAGTTTTAAATAGTGCAAGCTAGTAAGATATTGGAGTGCTTTACATGAGCATTGGTTACATCATACAAGGACAAACTCATTTTGGTTGTAGGCATGGGGAGATTATGTGATTTGACCAGAATCACAGAATGTTGAGCTGAAGCAGAAACTCCAGCTTGGTTCCCCAGTTGCAAAGGCTGCAGCTCTGGAAGTAACACCACATTCTCTCCCCCAAGCATAACATTTAATCAAGTGGTCAACTGGATAAAAAAACATAAAGATAACAAATAATTTAAAAGTACTTTGTTGCTATTTGAGAACTCAGAAAATATGTCCTCATTTTAGTTTTTTAGAGCACTAACCATAATTTCTATGCAAATAAGACCCTTTCATTTCTATAATTTCTAAAGGAGATACGTTAGGTATTACAGTTTTGATTACATCAAGATAACGTGAGGCGTGCCACACTTTTGTAATAAATATTGATTGTTAGCAACCTAGTTGTCACTTGTCTCTTTCTGCACGTCTCTTGCCTCTTCCTGCAGCTCACTCTCTTCCTTCTGCACCTCTCTTCCCTCATTCTGCAGCTCACTCTCTTCTATCTGCACCTCACTCACTTCTTTCTGCACATCTCTTGCCTCTTTCTGCACAACTCTTGCCTCTTTCTACACCTCTCGTGCATCTTTCTGCGCCTCTCTTGCCTCTTTCTGTAACTCTCTTGCCTCTTTCTGCACCTCTCTTCTTTCTGCACCTCTCTTGCCTCTTTCTGTACCTCTGTTGCCTCTTTATGCACCTCTCTTGCCTGTCTGGACTTCTCTTTCTTATTTCTGCAGCTCACTCTCTTCTTACTGCACCTCTCTTGCCTCTTTCTGCACCTCTCTTGCCTCTTTCTGTAGCTCACTCTCTCCTTTCTGCCCCTCTATTGCCTCTTTCTGCACCTTTCTTGCCTCTTTCAGCACCTCTTTTGCCTCTTTCTACACCTCTCTTGCATCTTTCTGAACCTCTTTTGCCTCTTTCTTAACCTATTTGGCCTCTTTCTGCACCTCTCTTGCCTCTTTATGCACCTCTCTTCTTTCTGCACCTCTCTTGCCTCTTTCTGCAACTCTCTTGCCTCTTTCTGTTGCTCACTCTCTTATTTCTGCACCTCTCTTGCCTCTTTCTACACCTCTCTTCCATCTTTCTGCACCTCTCTTGCCTCTTTCTGTACCTCTCTTTCCTCTTTCTGGACCTCTCTTGCATCTTTCTGTACCTCTCTTTCCTCTTTCTGTACCTCTCTTGCCTCTTTCTGCACCTCTCTTCTTTCTGCACTTCTCTTGCCTCTTTCTGGACTTCTCTTGCTTATTTCTGCAGCTCACTCTCTTCTTTCTGGACCTCTCTTGCCTCTTTCTGCACCTCTCTTCCCTCTTTCTGCAGCACACTCTCTTCATTCTGCACCTTTCTTGCCTTTTTCTGCACCTCTCTTGCCCCTTTCTTCAGCTCCTTTGCCTCTTTCTGTACCTTTCTTGCCTCTTTCTGCACCTCTCTTGCCTCTTTCTGCACATCTCTTGCCTCTTTCTGTACCACTTTTGCCTCTTTCTTCACCTCTCTTGCTTTTTTGTGCACCTCTCTCTTTTATGTACCTCTCTTGCCTCTGTCTGGACTTCTCTTGCTTATTTCCGGAGCTCACTCCCTTCTTTCAGCACCTCTCTTGCCTCTTTCTGCAGCTCACTCTCTTCTTTCTGTACCTTTCTTGCCTCTTTCTGTACCTCTCTTGCCTCTTTCTGCACATCTCTTGCCTCTTTCTGTACCACTCTTGCCTCTTTCTATACTTTTCTTGCATCTTTCTGCACATCTCTTGCCTCTTTCTGCACTGCTCTTCTTTCTGCCTCTCTCTTACCTCTTTCTGCCCCTCTGTTACCTCTTTATGCACCTCTCTTGCCTCTATCTGGACTTCTCTTGCTAATTTCTGCACCTCATTTTCTTATGTGTTGTCTCTTTCTGCACTCGTCTTCCCTCTTTCTGTACCTTTCTCTTGCTTCTTTCTGCACCCCTGTGGCTTCATTCTGCAATTCCCATGCTTCGTTCTGCACCTGTCTTTCTTCTTTCTGCACCTCTGTTGTCTCTTTATGTACCTCTTTTGCCTCTTTCAGCAGTTTTCTTGCCTTTTTCTGCTGTTCTCTTCCCTCTTTATGTACCTTTCTTGCCTGTTTTTGCATCTCACTTGCCTCTTTCTGCACTTTTCTTGCTTCTTTCTATACCTCTGTTACTTCTTTCAGCAATTCTCTTGCCTCTTTGTGCACTTCTGCTGGCTCTTTCTGCACCTCACTTGCTCATTTCTGCACATCTCTTGCCTCTTTCTGCACAACTCTTGCCTCTTTCTGCACCTCTCTTGCCTCTTTTTGTACCTCTCTTCTTTCTGCACCTCTCTTGCCTCTTTCTGCCCCTTGTTGCCTCCTTATGCACTTCTCTTGCCTCTGTCTGGACTTCTCTTGCTTATTTCTGCAGCTCACTCTCTTCTTACTGCACCTCTCTTGCCTCTTTCTGCACCTCTCTTGCCCCTTTCTGTGGCTCACTCTCTACTTTCTGCACCTCTCTTGCATCTTTCTGCACCTCTCTTCCCTCTTTCTGCACCTTTCTTGCCTCTTTCTGTACCTCTCTTGCCTCTTTCTACACCTCTCTTACATCTTTCTGAACCTCTTTTGTCTCTTTCTAAACCTCTTTTGCCTCTTTCTGCACCTCTCTTGCCTCTTTATGCGCCTCTCTTATTTTTGCACATCTCTTGCCTCCTTCTGGACTACTTTTGCTTATTTCTGCAGCTCACTCTCTTCTTTCTGTAGCTCTCTTGCCTCTTTCTACACCTCTCTTGCCTCTTTCTGTAGCTCACTCTCTTCTTTCTGCACCTCTCTTGCCTCTTTCTACACCTCTCTTGCCTCTTTCTGTATCTCTCTTGCCTCTTTTTGGACCTCTCTTGCATCTTTTTGTACCTCTCTTGCCTCTTTCTGTACCTCTCTTGCCTCTTTCTGTACCTCTCTTCTTTCTGCACCTCTCTTGCCTCTTTCTGGACTTCTCTTGCTTATTTCTGCAGCTCACTCTCTTCTTTCTGCACCTCTCTCTTTTATGCACCTCTCTTGCCTCTGTCTGGACTTCACTTGCTTATTTCCGCAGCTCACTCCCTTCTTTCTGCACCTCTCTTGCGTCTTTCTGCACCTCTCTTGCGTCTTTCTGCACCTCTCTTCCCTCTTTCTGCAGCTCACTCTCTTCTTTCTTTACCTTTGTTGCATCTTTCTGCACCTCTCTTGCCTCTTTCTGCACTGCTCTTTGTTCTGCACCTATCTTACCTCTTTCTGCCCCTCTGTTACCTCTTTCTGCACCTCTCTTGTCTCTGTCTAGACTTCTCTTGCTTATTTCTGCAGCTCACTCTCTTCTTTCTACACCTCTCTTGCCTCTTTCTGCATCTCTCTTGCCTGTTTTTGTCGCTCACTCTCTTCTTTCTGCACCTCTCTTGCCTCTTTCTGCACCTCTTATCCCTCTTTCTGTAGCCTCTCTTTTTTCTGCACCTTTCTTGCCTCTTTCTGCACTTCTGTTACCTCTTTCTGCACCTCATTTGCTTATTTCTGCACCCTTGTCTCTTTCTGTGGTACTTTAAAACATGGAACCACATTGGAGGCAGGCCCCTACCCTGCCGACTTTGGTATTTAACAAACCGCAAATGACAAATGCGGTATGTACAAGTGTTTTTGTCATGTTTAACCAAAGAATTCACCGTATATATCTATATATATATATAATACTACATATTGAACCCTCGGGTTCAATGTTAAAACAGTAGCCATTTTTGTGATTGCCCTCACATAGGCCATGCTTAGGCCTAAAGGACACGTACACCTTCTGTGACTTCTCTGTGACCTGGGCAGCTTGGCTCCGCCACCCCAGGTGATGTGGGATCTGAGCCTTGCTGGGTAAATAATTACGGGCTGGCTTAACTGGAATGTGGGATGGTCATCATGACTCTGCCTTTTCGTTTGCAATGTATACATGTGAATGACCAACTGCAAGAGATGGGCGGTGTTGCCCAGAGCGTAACATTCTCCATAAAAGAGGAGACTGGTTTCTGTTCTGGAGACTGCCTCATTCAATTGCTAAGGCTTCTGTGCGACGTAGTCTCACTCATTTAATGTTTAATAAAGATGTCTTTTTCATATTTCAGCTTCTTCTGCCACTTTCTTTGTTACATTACCATGAGAGCGTCTTTTATAATACTACAGCAACAGGATAACCCGAAGTCATAGGGTGCTATCCCTGGCACCGCTGGGGTCCCAAAATCCCCGGTACTTCAGTTGGCGCCCGACAGCGTGGCATCAATACAAGTGACTGTCTGGAGGAGCGATCTTGTCAGAGGACAGAAATCTACTGGGGAGAACAGGACAGAAATCCACTAAGCAGGTACCGAGGTTCTGGGGGATTCTTTGTATCTGCAGCCCAGTATATCTCTGATCTTTCTGACTTTGACTCTCCAAAAGATGTCACTCTCGATTAGAACCCTTTTTTGGCGTGAGTATTATAAAAGACGTTTTGTTATGAAGAACTTGACAGTTAGAATTTGGATAACCTTTTGATTAATAAAAGTAAGAGTTAAGTATAAATGGGTCGCTCCCACTCCTTTGGTTCTTTGGGTCTTTGATTTGGTTATCGCAATTACCAAAGCCGAGGGGTTGGTTTCTTGGTTTTTAATTTGGTCATTGCAATTACCATAGCCAAGGGTCTCGTATATTTGCGAGTGTATTGATAGAGATAACCCCTTGAAGTTTGAAGTTAGATTAGTGAGCTATAAGATGCCTGATCTTAGCAAGTTTGAAATGTAGAAATTTGTGTTGGCCAACTTTTGGTTTGTATAGGTTTGGATATGCGAATTGCAATTTGTGTAGGCAGGTAATGAGGAGATATTTCTCCATTTGGTTTAGATTATAATACTTGCGTTTTCCGCAGTATTTTTGGCATGCTTGTTTTTAAGCTCACATGGAAAAATGTGTTGCTTTTTTGGAAGGTACCATAGTTAAAATCGGTTAGATTTGAAAACATATTTCTTCCTTGGTGATTTTGTATCCCCAGGGAATTAAAATATGACATAATACAAAACAAGGATCCTTCGTTCTGTGCAGTTTCATGAATAAAGATATGCAGAACGATTTTGTGTGGTGTTCTGCTAGGCAAAGCTAGTGAATTGAGCGCACTCACTACTTCTTGGACATACATCTGTCTGTTGGGCTGTTTATGCAGCCTTTTGGAACACTATTGAGAAGCGTTTCTTGTAAATATGACTTACAACTAGTTTTTGCAAATGGTTTGGTTCAAGTATAGTCTGTGAGCTGTTCTTTCTTTCTGTCATCCGTATTGATTTGTAAGTCAACTGTGTGTTTAAATGTCTATGTGGTTTTCTCATTAGTGCAACTTCTGTAAGTAAATTGCGACGGCGCTATTTATGAAAAATGGCTAAAGCGCGCTGTATTGTCTGTTTGACCCCCTTTCCGTTTATGTCTGAAATGAGCTCAATGTGTGTTTGTGGGTCTTCTGATGTTTTCAGTCTGTTAAGTAAATTGCTGGTTAATTAATATCAAGTAGAAACTTAGAAAAGAAATGCAGAAATGAACGATGAGGTTGTGCTAAAATAGCTATAGTTGCTCTTTAATTTATAGAATGAGCGTTTGTTAATATATACAAAACTGCCGTTAAATGCTTAAAGTATAAAATTAGAAACACATTCAGTAGATATAAATAAGGCCCCAAAAACGAAATTATCTATTTTTGCAAAACCAAGTAAATTTACAGCATTTTCCTTAGATGCATTGTATTAGATGTTCACAGGCAAACTTTTCAGCTGCAGTATATTTGATAGGAATGTTCATTCAGCCAGCACTTTCCCAGTTAAACACGGGTGGAATTTTGCATAACCGTCCTTTTAAATGAAAGTGGCGCAAAAATGTGAAGCGTTTCAAATTGGGCTCATGCGCTTAGGCTTGTGAGTTAAATGTGTCCAAAATGATAGGCAAGGGATGCAGCTTGTTTTTTATACATGGAATTATCACAAAAACGAATAATTGGGATTTTTTTAAAGAAAATTATTAATCATGGGAAAAATTATTTTAAACAAAATAAGTGCTTTTCAAAATCGTTTTTTGATATTTATAAAGCTTAATACTCATACTATGACCTCCTAGCATTAAAATTTGATTTGAGTTGTGTTGCATCACTAAAATGGCAAGCATTCGTGTGTGCAATTTTCCCTTGGCGCAGGCGCAAACAAGCTCATTTCTATAAAGTATAAGTTATTATTTCCAATGCCTGACTCATGGGTTATGTAATAAACATTCTGGTAATGCATATTATGCAAGAAAATTGTAGGATACTCATTTTTTAATGCCAAAAACATCAAAGTCGAATTTGGGTAAAAGGGCTGTTTAAAGTGCATTTTCTTTCATTCAGAGTACTTTTTAAAGTGTCTCAGGCTTCAGTAAATACATACATTTAGGTTTGATATATATTTACAGGTTGTGCCTTCTTATGATTCAATGAGTTAATATGCCAGTACAACGGCTTGTTTACCTACTGAGAAGTTCATTAATTTAAAGTTGATGAAATGTGTACCATTGCATAGGATTGCAACAAGCATTTATTCTAAAAACTGGTATATGTGTTATTAAGTTTTGTGAATTATTCACAGTACATGTAGTTTAACAATCTGGGAATAGGGATAATTTTTTAGCGCCTAAAAAGGAGAAATTATTTTTCAAAATAGAGCGAATTATTGCAAGTTAGGAGGAATTAGGAAGGCCTTCTGGCTTTGACGAATTCAGAGTGTCAGAAGCTGGGGGTTGGGAGAGCTGTAGAGGCTGGCTCGGTCACGCTGCTGAGATGCTATCTTTCCCGTAAACAATGGAGTTGACATTTATGACCTTTTAAATTAGGGCCTTGCCTCTGTGGAATGCAGAATGCCCTTGCTACACGGGCCTCTAAAGGTGGGGTTTCTGGTTTCTCCATAGCATCACTAAAACTAAAGAACTCAATTCCAAAGGGAAAATATAGCAAAGGGGTTTTCTTTGAAAGTCCAAACATCATGTTAAATGCTTTGCAGATACATTGGTGCTCTAAAAAAAAAAAAAATAGAATGATGCCTGACAGTTAATAATGGCAATTTATTTTTGTGTATTTGGTTCTCTCATGAATTGTTCTTGCTGGTCCTGTATGTTAGAAGAGAAACAGTAAAGTTATATTTGACAGCAGATTTCCATTGCCTGGTGATCTACTGTCAAAAAGGAGGGTAAGTATTTTAAACCTGACAAATTAAACAGGCCCAAATATTGGGTTTTGGGCTGCAGTTTTACAGTGCATAAAGTACATGACATGGTGTTTGTGTGTCACCGCTTATTACATATGCATTGTTTTGTCTATGCTTTTTGTGCTTGATATACAGCAAGTATATCTGATGGCTTGACGTTTTGTGCGTTTTTATTATTTTTTGCATGTTTTCGTTGTTTTTGTTGCTGCTTTTTGATACTATTACAAGTTTACCTGTGTTGTGAGGGGATGGTCATGACGATGCCCATCGCTACGCAACAGTTGGTTGAACTTGTTCTGGTTACTAAATTACACAGCTAATGATATTTCATGCTGTGAGCATGAGAGACAACACTTCACCAGTGCATGTCTAAATTGGCTATAATGGTATTACAGAAAACTAAAAGAGATCTACAGGATCGAAGTGTGTCACCTGTAGTTAGTCACGTTACTGCCCTTCCCTTAAAGGAACAGGCAGCCCTACATTTATGTATCCTTGATTGGACCTAAGGATGAAATTATAGATCTGTGACTCAAGGTGGCCTAATCTCTATATTACATTAGTTAATGATGTTTTGCTTCCTAAGTAGCCTATGGCTTTTGTTCCTTAAAAGAAAACTAGGTTTTCATTTTTCCCTGAAGAAGGAACTGGAACATTACCTAAGATTACCGTATATGGTGTAGTCGCCAGCGGTAGAGTTAAAACGTATGTGACTTTGGCCTTTTGTGTATCACCCGTACTCTTGGTGTTGTCACATGCCTGACTACCACCCAAGTAAATTCTTGTCCTTCCTATAGATTTTTATTTTTTATTGCTTTTGTTTCTTCCCTGCCCAATGTCGCATTATGCTTAGTGATTGGGGATTTTAGTTGTGTCCTAGTTCCAATTCCCTTTTCCGTATTCCTTTCACCAGTCAGCCCATTTATTATTGTAGGTGTATTGTTCAGGTACACACTTCCAGACTGCAGTGATGCACCAGGAACCCCCATATTATGTAGAATTCCCTTTTGCATGACCAGACTGGTTTCCAAGAATTTTCCTTAGGCCTGCTTCAATGTTTTCCAGCCTGACTGTCAGGATAGCGATAGACTGGCTAACTGACTCAATATTATAGTAAGACAAGTTTTCCATCCCAAAAGGAGATATCTTACGTTTACTTTTTGAACATGACAAATTTTCAATGTCTATTTTTAATGTGGTTTTTACCCTTTTTGTTCCTGCTGCTTTAATTTCCGGTGGGATCAGAAGTTTCTAATCATGCAAATATCAGGACCCTCTAGTTCTTGTCTTTTGTTTTCATATCTGACTATTAGCCTGTGTATTGCCTAGTGCACCTGATGTGAAAGGTTTCTACATGCCTATGATAATCTGTACCATGTGATTTCTCTATTGAGATGTCCTAGATAAGGAATTTAGAAACACTTATATGTAATCATTGAAAAAAAAAATGTGTTTGCCCAATTAGACAATGCCACCATATGTGAAGACATCTATTTAGATAGAATTCTCGTGTAGTTATCTACCCTTAGATGATGGAGGCTCTCACACGGAAACCCAATTGAAAAGCTTAGAGGCACTGTTTTGCCTACTGCCTTTTTATTTGTATTGCTTCCTGAGAAAGACAGTGTATTCTAGACGAAAATTGTCCCATGGCGTGTGGCCACTCTTTTGAAAATCACAGGCCACCTGTTTACAGTCCCCTTGTTATACAACGAAGTGTTTAAAGCATCACACTTGCTTCATCAGAAGGCGTTCAATATCAGAAAAGAAGGAGGAGCTGGTTTTGCCACAGAACCAGAATTCCAGTGCAAAAGAGCACCTGTCATGTGCTGGTAACCTCTGACAGTGTGCAGTCCCTTGAGCCCCTTGGCCTGAGTTTTTGGCCACACACCCCCCCTCTTTTCCTTTGCTTCAATGGAAGTGCAGTGCACCGGCGGATCCAAGATTGACAGAAGGCCCTACATTCCAGTGCCCATAGAAGAGCAGTCTGAGCGTCCTCTGACACTGAATGACGAGTGTTGGAGTATGAGAATGGTCCCGAATCTGCACGAGATCACCTGTGCCCTTGATCAATGGAGAGCACACTACCTGTAGTGCCCGCCACAAAGGAAAAATACTGGCGCACTGCCTTGAGACATTGAGACTTTTTTTACGAGTGAGCTGTGGGTGTTTGCCAGGAGGGCACTCCAACTAAGCAGTACTTTTCCCATGAAGGGCTTGAATGAAGAGGCCCAGGCAAAAGAAAACAGCAGAAGAAGATTTGATGGACAATAGAAGCCTGCCAGAGAGGCTTTTTGAACGGACTCTGGGCATAGGTGGTTTCACAAGAGGTTTCCGTGTGATTGTATAGAGTAGGTGTTAAGGAGACAGATTGTTTTGCTGGCATTGTTTTAAAGTACTATTCTGTTTAGTAAAAGCAGAATAGAGTCAATTGTCTGTGGAAAGAGTATTTTCACCTCAGAGCATTGATGAGGGTCGCCACTGTTTCACCTGAACATAAAAATTATTATTTCATTTGTAATAGTGGTCACTACTTTCTCCCGTTGTCTATATGTTTTTAATAACGAGTCTTCTAGTGTCTTTTTAAACATGACGTTGTCATTTATGGGTGGGATCGTTTTTCTCTACTCAATTGACTTCTGCACCCGCTTCCCAACCTATGTCCTTTCCTACTACTGTTTCTTTGCACTCTTTTCACCCTTTTCCTGAACATGAGCAGGTTAGAAGATCAGAATTCGTAAGCAATTCTTTTGTACAGCTTCTGCATCAACACTAGTTAGTAATGACCATCACTAATTATTGGGTGTGTGATCTTATGCCGCCTACTACAGATAGAGGTATTCCTTATTTTGTCCTGCCATATGTGGCCTTTGTGCTACTACATGTGTAAGGAGACGTGTCCCGTGAGAGTCGCTAAGTAATAGGATGATGCTACAGCAACATCTCCATGACTTCATGTCTGTAGACCTGGACTCGGATTGATGAGAGAATAGTTATTGCCTATGTAAGGGCAAAAGGAGGGTCTGTGGTACTTTAAAACATGGAACCACATTGGAGGCAGGCCCCTACCCTGCCGACTTTGGTATTTAACAAACCGCAAATGACAAATGCGGTATGTACAAGTGTTTTTGTCATGTTTAACCAAAGAATTCACCGTATATATATATATATATATATATATATATATATATATATATATATATATATATATATATATATATATATATATATATATATATATATAATACTACATATTGAACCCTCTGGTTCAATGTTAAAACAGTAGCCATTTTTGTGATTGCCCTCACATAGGCCATGCTTAGGCCTAAAGGACACGTACACCTTCTGTGACTTCTCTGTGACCTGGGCAGCTTGGCTCCGCCGCCCCAGGTCAAACTGGTCTCACGAGTTCCCCGTCCTCTGGCCACCTGTGATTAGCATCAGGGCTTGACACACCATAAAGTCTTTTCATCCTACACAAGCCTCCGGCTAATCTCTTTCACACCTGACTGTTCCTGCTTTATGGCTTGTTTCCCAAAACAGGAGATGCTCATGTTTATTGGGGCCTATCGATATCTGATGTGGGATCTGAGCCTTGCTGGGTAAATAATTACGGGCTGGCTTAACTGGAATGTGGGATGGTCATCATGACTCTGCCTTTTCGTTTGCAATGTATACATGTGAATGACCAACTGCAAGAGAAGGGCGGTGTTGCCCAGAGCGTAACATTCTCCATAAAAGAGGAGACTGGTTTCTGTTCTGGAGACTGCCTCATTCAGTTGCTAAGGCTTCTGTGCGACGTAGTCTCACTCATTTAATGTTTAATAAAGATGTCTTTTTCATATTTCAGCTTCTTCTGCCAGTTTCTTTGTTACAGTACCATGAGAGCGTCTTTTATAATACTACAGCAACAGGATAACCCGAAGTCATAGGGTGCTATCCCTGGCACCGCTGGGGTCCTAAAATCCCCGGTACTTCAGTTCTGCACTCATCTTCCCTCTTTCTGTACCTTTCCTGCCTGTTTTTGCTCCTCACTAGCCTCTTTCTGCACTTTTCTTGCTTCTTTCTACATCTCTGTTGCTTCTTTCAGCAATTCTCTTGCCTCTTTGTGCACTTCCCTTGCCTGTTTCTGCACTTCTCTTGCTTCTTTCTGCACCCCTGTTGCTTCATTCTGCAATTTCCATGCTTCTTTCTGCACCTGTCTTGCTTCTTTCTGCACCTCTATTGTCTCTTTATGTATCTCTTTTGCCTCGTTCATCACTTTTCTTGCCTTTTTCTGCTGTTCTCTTCCCTCTTTCTGCACCTCTGTTGCCTCTTTCTGCACCTCATTTGCTTCTTTCTGCACCCCTGTTGTCTTTTTCTGTACTTGTCTTCCCTCTTTATGTACCTTTCCTGCCTGTTTTTGCATCTCACTTGCCTCTTTGTGCACTTTTCTTGCTTCTTTCTATACCTCTGTTGCTTCTTTCAGCAATTCTCTTGCCTCTTTGTGCACTTCTGCTGGCTCTTTCTGCACCTCACTTGCTCCTTTCTGTACTTATTTTGCCTCTTTCTGCACCTCTGTTGCTTCATTCTGCACTTTCCATGCTTCTTTCTGCACCTGTCTTGTTTCTTTCTGCACCCCTGTTGTCTCTTTATGTACCTCTTTTGCCTCGTTCAGCACTTTTCTTGCCTTTTTCTGCTGTTCTCTTCCCTCTTTCTGCACCTCTGTTGCCTCTTTCTGCACCTCATTTGATTCTTTCTGCACCCCTGTTGTCTTTTTCTGCACTTGTCTCCCCTCTTTATGTACCTTTCCTGCCTGTTTTTGCATCTCACTTGCCTCTTTCTGTACTTTTCTTGCTTCTTTCTATACCTCTGTTGCTTCTCTCAGCAATTCTCTTGCTCTTTGTGCACTTCTGCTGGCTCTTTCTGCACCTCACTTGCTCCTTTCTACACTTCTTTTGCCTCTTTCTGCACCCCTGTTGCTTCATTCTGCACTTTCCTTGCTTCTTTCTGAACCTGTCTTGTTTCTTTCTGCACCCCTGTTGTCTCTTTATGTACCTCTTTTGCCTCTTTCTGCACTTTTCTTGCCTTCTTCCACACCTGTCTTCCCTCTTTCTGTACCTCATTTGCTTCTTTCTGCACCCCTGTTGTCTCTTTCTGCACTCCTCTTCCCTCTTTCTGTACATTTCCTGCCTGTTTTTGCATCTCACTTGCCTCTTTCTGCACTTTTCTTGCTTCTTTCTACACCCCTGTTGCTTCTTACAGCAATTCTCTCTACTCTTTGTGCACTTCTCTTGCCTGTTTCTGTACCTCTCTTGCCTCTTTTTGCACCTCTGTTGGCTCTTTCTGCACCTCAATTGCTCCTTTCTACACTTCTCTTGCCTCTTTCTGCACCCCTGTTGCTTCATTCTGCACTTCCCATGCTTCTTTCTGCACCTGTCTTGCATCTTTCTGCACCCCTGTTGTCTCTTTATGTACCTCTTTTGCCTCTTTCTGCACTTTTCTTGCCTTTTTCTGCACCTCTCTTCCCTCTTTCTGCACATCTGTTGCCTCTTTCTGCACCTCATTTGCTTCTTTCTGCATCCTTGTTGTCTCTTTCTGCACTCGTCTTCCCTCTTTCTGTACCTTTCCTGCATGTGTTTGTATCTCACTTGCGTCTTTCTTCACTTTTCTTGCTTCTTTCTACACTTCTGTTGCTTCTTTCAGCAATTCTCTTGCCTTATTGTGCGCTTCTCTTGCCTGTTTCTGCACCTCTCTTGCCTCTTGTTGCACCTCTGTTGGCTCTTTCTACACCTCACTTGCTCCTTTCTGCAGCTGCCTTGCTTCTTTCTGTGCCCCTGTTGTCTCTTTATGTACCTCTTTTGCCTCTTTCTGTACTTTTCTTGGCTTTTTCTGCACTTCTCTTCCTTCTTTCTGCACCCCTCCTGCCTTTTTCTGTACCTATCTTGCCTCTTGGTGCACCCATCCTACCTTTTTCTGCACCCCTCTTGCCTCTCTCTCTACCCCTCTTCCCTCTTTCTGTACCTCTGATGGTCCTTTATGCACTGCTCTTGCTTCTATCTTTACCTTACTTGCCTTTCTGCACCTCTCTTGCTTCTTTCTACACCTGTTGCTTCTTTCAGTAATTCTCTTACCTCTTTCTGCACTTGTCTTCCTTCTTTCTGCACCCCTCCTGCCTCTTTCTGCCTTCTCTTACCTCTTTGTGCACCTCTCCTATCCCTTTCTGCACCCCCTTTGCCTCTTTTTTACACCTCTGTTGGTTCTTTCTGCACTGCTCTTGCTTCTTTCTGCAACTCACTTGCCTCTTTCTGCACTTCACTTGCTTTTTTCTGCACCTCTCTTGCCTCTTTTGGCACCTGTGTTGCTTCTCTCTGTACTTCTCTTGCCTCCTTCTGCACCTCTTAGAGGTAGTTTTAAACCCCTCTGCCCTATTATGTACTAGGGCCATACAGGGGAGGTCATGCCAATCACAGGGGTACCCCAACCCATAGTGTACTCTAGTGTATGTAGGTGTTTTCACTGTATTCTAAGTGCCTTTCAGCATAGCACTGACTCCTGGCCTGGTTAGTCAGATTCAGTTACCACCAGTACCCGTCAGCAAAAGGTTGGGGGCACAGGATGACTTTGCAACAAGGCCTCGTTCTGCTCCTCTGTTGGTTCTTTGTGCATATCTCTTGCTTCGTTCTGTACCTTTCTTTGACTTGCTGGACTTCTGTTTCCTCTTTCTGCATTTCTCTGGCTTCTTTCTGTGCCTTCTTCCTCTTTCTGCACATATCCTACCTTTGCAGGCATAGTTAGAAATTAGCATTTAAAAAACCTTTGAAATTCACTGAAAAAACCACAGGTTTCAGGGACGTTATAGTTAGAAATTAGCATTTAAAAAACCTTTGAAATTCACTGAAGAAACCATAGGTTTCAGAGACGTTATAGTTAGAAATTAGCATTTAAACAACCTTAGAAATTCATTGAAAAAACCACAGGTTTCAGGGATGTTATAGTTATTTGGACCTTTCACTTGTACAAAACCAGAGAAATTCAGCCATTATAGTTAGTTTAGCTAACTATAACTCGCGCCCCACAATGCACTGCTGATGATGTCACATATTACATCATTCATGACATATTGTTTCCAAAGACTGTGGGTATGCTCTATGATCTGTACATCTATATATATCAGTAATTCATCTCAATCATGTCCTCATTACTACAGTTTTTTAGGGTGTTCCCATGGTGTCAGAATACCAACCTACAAGGGTGACATGGTCAGTGACATCACTGATGACATTACTGATGACATCTCAAATGACATCCCTGATGACATCACTGATGACATCATCCATGTGATAATCTGATGTACTTCCTCATACCCTAATATAACCCTAATATAACCTTTGATACACCCACTCTAAAATACAGACCACCATTTTCGAAACCATAGACACACCAATACCAGTTAGTACATACCCACTCACTAATTCCTAGGTCTACACCTACATCCACTCATTAACCCATACAGTCACTCACACATGCAGTCAACCATCAATACGGCACTATCATATGTACTCACATATCTATACAGACACTCACACAGTGCCACTCATCCATAGAGTTACTCACAAACCTAGTCAATCATGCAAAAAATTAATCACACTCCCATTTACTCACCTATTCAGTTATACACACACCACCTCACTTATTCAAACATATGCTAACATATACATACACTCATACAATAACTAATACAGGCACACACTCATCCATAAAGCCACTCTCACAATCACTCACTCTCACATATAACCATTTATATACTCCTACACTCACATATACTGCCTTTCAAATATGCAGTTACTCACACATGTACCACTGAGGCAACCATTCACTCCAACACACCCATACACACACTCACCCACCCATACAGCCCTTCACAGATGTACTCTTGAACCCAGACACCCAGTGAATCACCCACTCACACATCTATGCACAGAGTCACCTCCCACCCTCCCACAAAGACACTCATATCAGTGGTGGTTGAAGACAGAGTTTAATCAAGGAATTTACCCATAAGGAAGGTTTTGGGCATCCTTTTTGAAGGGATTCTTCTGATGGCTGGCAGGAGATAGTTCCATATTCTTGGTGCAGCCCCATAGAAAGCCTGGTTGTAGGTTTTTTGTTTTTGAAAACGTGCAGGTTGGAGCCAGAGGTCTTTGGGGGACCGGGAGTTTCTGGTTCCTCCGAAAACCACAAGTTTCTCAGCAAGATATGCAGGCGAGTTCGAGTATAAAGCCTTTTGTGTGATGCATACTAGCTTAAGCTGTATTCTTGCCTCAAGGGGAAGCCAGTTCAAAGCTTTCAGGTGTGGAGAAATGTGGTCGAATTTCCTTGTGCCGGTAAGTAGTCTAGTTGCCGCGTTGAGGCAGGCTTTTAAAGGAGCCAGGGAGATCTTGGGTAAACCGAGAGGGTAGAACAGCCATATTCCAGTCTCGAGATGACTAGAGCTTGGACTGCCATTTTTCGGTCAGGAGCCTCGAGGAAGGGTTTCAGTTTCTTTAGGTAGCTGAGATGGAATCTGGCTGATTAAGCCATCGAGTTGATGTTGTCATGCATGTTCAAGTTACTGTCAAGGGTAATTCCCAGGGATTTGGCCGAGTCCACGATGGTCGGTGGGCAATTTAAGGCTGTGTTAGCCTTAATCCATATTTGAATCTCAGGGTTGGTTTTTAGAGGGAAAAGTAGGAGAAATTCAGTTTTCTTTGCGTTGAGTTTGAGTTGATTGGAGGCAAGCCATTGGACAGTCAATTTCAAGGCCTCATTCAGGGAGAGAATCTCCTCAAGAGATTAAGTTTTTATGTAGATCTGAGTGTCGTCAGCATACATATGGTAGGAGATATTCGCAGTGCGTAGTACTTTGGCCAGTGGTTCTAGGTAAAGGTTAAAGAGGGTGGGGTACAGGGTTGATCCTTGAAGGACTCCAACCGTGACCGGAGAGGGAGTAGATAGAGTGCCATTAATTAGGAATCTCTGTGAACGGTTTTGGAGGAAGGACCTGAACCATTCAAGAACTGGGCCATCCTATCCCATCCTGAGTTTGAGGCATTTGAGTAATTTTTCATAGTTGACCGTGTTGAAGGCCGAGGATAGGTCTAGGAGGATTAGAAGACAGGTTTTTCCTTGGTCAAGGGCTTGGAGGGCATCGTTGATGATGTGGAGCATGGTGGTTTCAGTGCTGTGCCCAGGTCTGAATCCGGATTGGAAGTCGTCGAGTAGGTGGAAGTTGTTGATGTGTGGACTTAGCTGTTGATGCATACACTTCTCCAGCACTTTGGCTAACAGAGGGATGTTGAAGATAGTTCTGAAGTTGTCTGGGGAAGCTGGATCAAGCTACGGCTTTTTCAGAATTGGGAGGACTTGACCGGCTTTCAGAGAGTCGGGAATCGCTCCCTGCCGGAGAGAGGTGTTAATTATTGCAGTTCAGCTAGGAATAATGGAATGGGGGACAGCAGTAAGGCAGTTGGAGGGGAGCGGGTCATTAAAATGGTTATTCAGGTTTAGGATGGATAGTATCTTAGAGACGGAGGCTTCATCATAGAATTTGAAGTCGGTCCAGTGAGCAGGATTTTTAGGTGAATCCGGTGGGGGCGGCGCGGAAGGAGGAGACAGGTCAAGCAGGGGTTGAGAGTATATGGCGGAACTGAGATCGTTTCCTAAGGATGTGATTTTGTCCGCAAAGAAAGAGGAGAATTCCTCGGATGATATTACTGACTTTGGGGTTTCTTTCGGTGTTTTGGCCAGTTTATTAGATTGGTGCTTGACCAGTTCGAAGAGCTTGCGGGGTCTGTTCTTGGCGTTCCCCAGTTCAGCTCTGAAGAATTCCTTTTTTGAGTTGAGGATGTTTCTGTTGTAGTTATTTCTGGCCTGGCGTAGAAGTTTTAGATGTGCGGCTGAGGGCTGCTGTCTCCATGTTCTTTCAGATTGCCGGAGGGATCTCCTCTCATTGTTAAGGGATCCCGTGAACCAGAGGTTTCTGTCTTTGAATTGGGTTCTTTTCCATTTTAGTGGAGCTAGGTCATCTAGAATGTTCGATATGGTCACAGAGTAGTGATCGTTGAGGTCACTGACCACTGTGATATTCGAGGGGGGGAGATCAGATTTGCAGCGAGCCTCCAGCTCCCTATGGTACAGGTTCTTGGTGTCTCTGACCCAGTGTTTAGGAATAACTGGTTGAGGTGCCCTAGTCTTGTGGGTGCCAGGTAGTAGGAAGGCAATGGCGTAGTGGTCAGACCAGTCACACGGGTCTATAGAGATAAGCTTGACTGTTGTTTCCTTAGAGATGATCCAGTCTAGAGTGGCCCCTTTTGAGTGTGTTGGGAGTGAACAGGCTTGTGTCAGGGCTTGATCGACCAGGATGTCTTTGATGGCGTTGACATGGGGATCCTTGGGATCGTTCCAGTGTAGGTTGAAATCACCAAGGAAAATGTTTTTAGCGTTGGAGGAAATCCTAGTTTTGATGATTTCCATGATGTGGTCAGGGAAGGAGTCGTTCATGCCTGGGGGGTGGTAAAATATGTGCAAAGTTGGGTGGAATTGCTGGATATGGAGAGGTATTCGCAGGAGTTGGAGGTATCCGTCCGAAGTTCAGTGACAAGAAGGTTAGAGCGGTAGATGCAGGCGATGCCTCCACCTTTCTTGCTTGATTGCCTGTCCAGCCTTGTGATGTTATAATTGGGAGGAACTAGGAGGTCCACGTATCGAGATGAGGATTTATTGAGCCATGATTCTGTTAGGATTGCTAAGTCGATATTTTTGTTCAGGATGAGATAGGCAATGCTCAGCTGCCGATCAGCAGTTGATTAAGAGACCAGACAGAGAGGGGTCTGTGAGAGTGTCGGGAGTCGGGGCAGTCAGGTGAATAGTCGCTAGATTGCTTTTGACCACACTTCTTTTTAAGTTGGACTTGATAGAGACCATGCCGATGGTTTGTTCGGCACTCACATCAGGTAGGCAGGGGGTAGCTATAAATATAGTATTTATATAGGTAGTTAGAAATGTTAATAAAATAAAAAGTTGCAATTGGCTTTTCAGATGTTTAACTTTCTTTATTAGGAGCTCAGAGTGTTTGGTATAGCTTCCCCATCTCGATCCTACAATGCACACCCATAAATAAAAATAAAAAAAACCTCAAGGTCCACTCACCATCCCCCTTAGTGTATTGCATAGCATGACGACTCAGAATAGCTCATTCTACCCACATCATGCCATCCTTCTAGTAAACATTAATATGCAATTACAGAGCTATATAGATGGTGAGCATTTATTATGGCTCATTGCAGAGCTCTGTGGTAAGTGCCTGTGAGGAGGACGAGGGTTCAGTCCGGCGGAAGTCGGAAAAAACAGACTTGGACACAAAGGGGGAACTGGAAGCAGCCAGCGGGCTAGTCACGCTAGGGACGCGTGACGTCAGGACGTCGGCGAAAACGGAGGACAAGAAGGGCGGAGTATGGCAAGGAGGTGGACGGAACAGCGCGGATGCAGAGAGCAGCGGAGAAGACCGGACAACGGAGCCAGGAATACGAGGAGGAGAAGTCGAGGCATGTGAGGAGCAGGACGGAGGAGCCCCGGAGGACCCGAGGAAACCAGAGACAGCAGAGGCAAGCAGAAAGCCAAGAGGAAGGACCCCCGAAATCCCGAAGACACCGCAGAAGGAGCACAACGCTGACAAATCCGGAGGCCCAAAGGAGGGAGATGACGCCCGGGTCCCGCCGCCACGGCCCTGCTCACGGGTCGTGGCCCCAGGCAAGAGCCTCTTAGGGGATCATTTTGGTGGGGTTGGTGGGGTTGGTGGGGTACCACAGGGTGTTAATCCACCGCCACATCCTACCAGGTTTTTCCCTCACACACTCCCCTCACTCCCCAAAATGGTCCCTTCTGGTTCCCTCACTGCGTTTGGTGATGGTAGCACAAAATACTTAGTCAGAAGCAGACATAACCTAATCCCTGTGCTATTTTTGTTCTCCTTTCCCCCCCTTCTTGGAGCCCACGGGAAGAAAGCAAGTCTCAGAGAGAAGCGGGAAGGCAAAGACGCCCCGGAGTGAGGAGCGGACCGCTAGCAGAACCCATCTCTCACAGTCCGGACACTATTGTGTTTCTTTTTGGAGGCAACTCCTGTCTAGCTATTTTTGTTGTTTTCTTTTTCCAGTCCATTACATGGACTTGTTCCTTCACACTGGGACTGCAGAGGATCCTGACAAATAAAGAGAATCTATTTGAAGCCCACCTACTGGCCACGTCCCAGTCATACCCCTGGTCTGGCCCTTGAGCCCCCTACTAAAGTGGTGTCAGAAGTGGGATTTGACCCCAGTCCCTGTGTGTCGAGCCATGACACAGCCCGTGCCTCTGGAAGATATGGTTACACAGTTGGCCGAAGGACAAAGACACTTACAGTTAGTGTTTGAGCAACAGTTACAGGCGGCTAGAATGGAGAGGGAAGCCTTACAGGGAGCCCTAAAGGACCAGGCGACCCTAGTCACTTCTAACCAACAAGTGCAGGACACAGCCATCTTAAGACTCACTGACGCTATAGTAAACACCCGAGTACATCCCAATGTCCCAAGAACGGTCCTACAAAAGTATCAGGAAGGGGAAGACCCTGATTATTTCTTCCTGAACTTTGAACTAGTAGCGTCCACAGCCGCCTGGCCACAAGAGAGATGGGGCCAATACATCGCCCCACTTCTCTCTGGAGACTTACAAGCGGCGTACCAAGCCACCAATCTGGCTGGGACTACGGCCTATGTGGATGTAAAGAAGGCGATTCTGGAGAGACTAGGGTTCGATCAAGAGCATTATCGGAACAAATTCAGAAAAGAAAAATGGTCTGCTGGGGATAATCCTCGTGCTTTGTATTATAGGATAAGGGACTTGGGCAATAGATGGCTAACTCCCCATACATCCACGATAGAAGAGGTAGTCAAAAAGGTTTACCTAGAACAATTCCTGGACGCCCTACCACCCACTACAAGATCATGGGTGAAGCAACACCCAAATCTCAGCCCCTCCTCCGCGGTGGAAATTGCATGCGCCTTCCATAGGGCCCCTGACTTTGGAGCAGGCACTACACGACCCCAGTTTCCACTTTCCCCCTCACGACCCCTAACTGAACTCCTGTCCAAAGCCCATCCTACACACATACACACATGGACCTCAGCACAAGAGGAGAGTTTTAAGGCCCTCAAACAAGCTATCTGTACCGCCCCAGTGCTAAAGTGCCCCGATTTCGACCGTACCTTTGTCCTTCAAACAGATGCCTCTGGCCACGGGTTGGGGGCTGTATTGTTCCAAACTGACTTCTGTGAAGAACTGAAACCTCTGTTATATATCAGCAGAAAACTGTTCCCCCGGGAAACAAACTACTCAACGATAGAGAAGGAATGTTTAGCCATTAAGTGTGCCATAGAATCCTTGCAGTACTATCTGTTAGGTAGACAGTTCCTTGTCCTTACCGATCATGCTCCCCTAACGTGGCGAGCACAGAACAAAGACACCAATGCCTGCATACTCAGATGGTTTCTTGCCTTACAACCTTTTTTATTTCAGACCCTCCTCCTCGGAATGTGAGGAGGACGAGGGTTCAGCCCGGCGGAAGTCGGAAAAAACAGACTGGGACACAAAAGGGGACCTGGAAGCAGCCAGCGGTCTAGTCGCGCTAGGGACGCGTGACGTCAGGACGTCGGCAAAAACGGAGGACAAGAAGGGCAGAGTATGGCAAGGAGGCGGCCGGAACAGCGCAGATGCAGAGAGCAGCGGAGAAGACCGGACAACGGAGCCAGGAATACGAGGAGGAGAAGTCGAGGCACGCGAGGAGCAGGACGGAGGAGCCCCGGAGGACCCGAGGAAACCATATACAGCAGAGGCAAGCAGAGAGCTGAGCGGAAGGACCCCCAAAATACTGAAGGCACCGGAGAAGGACCACAACGCTGACAAACCCGGCGGCCCAAAGGAGGGAGAGGACGCCCGGGTCCCGCCACCACGGCCCTGCTCACGGGTTGTGGCCCCAGGCAAGTGCCTCTAAGGGGATCATTTTGGTGGGGTTGGTGGGGTACCACAGGGTGTTAATCCACCGCCACATCCTACCGGGTTTTTCCCTCACACATTCCCCTCACTCCCCAAAACGGTCCCCCCCTGGTTCCCTCACAGCGTTTGGTGATGGTAGCACAAAATACTTAGTCAGAAGCAGACATAACCTAATCCCGGTGCTCTTTTTGTTCTCCTTTCCCCCCCTTCTTGGAGCCCACGGGAAGAAAGCAAGTCTCAGAGAGAAGCGGGAAGGCAAAGATGCCCCGGAGTGAGGAGCGGACCGCTAGCAGAACCCATCTCTCACAGTCCGGACACTATTTTGTTTCTTTTTGGAGGCAACTCCTTTCTAGCTATTTTTGTTGTTTTCTTTTTCCAGTCCATTACATGGACTTGTTCCTTCACACTGTGACTGCAGAGGACCCTGCCAAATAAAGAGAATCTATTTGAAGCCCACCTACTGGCCACGTCCCATTCATACCCCTGGTCTGGCCCTCGAGCCCCCTACATCTCCCACCTTCCCTCCAGAAGTGAAATTGGACTTTCTCAGTCTAAACATGTGTATCTAAAATGTCTGTTGCAGATTCAGGTGTTGGGAAGAAAGGAGCTTTCCTTTTGTAATCCGCGCAAAGCTGGCCAGATAAATCATGGCATATTTCAATTCCATTTTATGCAGCTACTTATTCACTTCTGAAAAGGATTGCCTCACTTCCTGCACTGTTGCCTTAAAATCAGTGGTGACTGCTTGCACTGCTTAGTGGTGTGACCGAAGGGGGGGGTAGGAGGGAGGGGATAATCAAAATGGAATACATAATTAAAATTGCACCTACCTGCAACTCAGGCGGCACCCGCCTTGCTCCTCTCTCCCGATCCTCGACCCCGGCTGCACATTGCGCAGGCTCCCAGATACCAATCCTGGGGCTTCTCTCATGCTGGGATTACTATTCCCAGCATGAGAGAAGTGCTGGGATTGGTTTGAGCTGCTTGGTTTGCCGCTCAGACAGTGCTTGGGAGCCTGTGGCGTTTTTCCAACCTGGCTGTGTAACACAGCTGGGTTGGAGAAACCTAAGTGCTCATGTCTATTTAGCTGGCCTAAGACAACCAGCCAACCAGCCAAACTGTCATGCACACTTAAAAGTACCTACCACTTCTCCCCCTGCCATGCCTCCCTCACAGGATTGTCTGACCCCGTCCCGCTGAAGGCTCGCGTAATCGGCTGTCAGACAGGCAAAAATAAAATCATAATAAAATGCTTTTATTATCATTTAATTTTTCATCTTTTAGCAGGGGGGCAGCACTCCTCAACCATTACGAAGGAGCCACCCCTGCTTAAAATCAGGGAAAGAAGAAATAGATGAGTCTTCATATTGTAAATTCTGCTTTCATTGGAGGCCAGATTAAATGTAATCTCTCACGGCATGACTTTGATTTCTAGGTCACCACTTTTACTTGCCTCTGGACTGGCATCTGATGGACCAATGTTACATTGCAACGATAGGGCAACTTGACTGACCAGGAAGCAGTCTAGACATGAGTAGTTTGTCTTTGTTAGACTATATACACGACTGTTAGTGGCCAGGCTAAATGTAATCTTCCTTAGTATTACTCTCACTTCTGGTTCACAACTTTCACTTGTCTCAGGATTGGCATCCAGTGGGCCCATACAATGGCCTTTCTGTTGAAACACTAAGGTCTTCTATTTAGGATTTACTTTCCCCTTTATCTCTTTAGCAGTTGGGGGTTGTCAGATTGATTGCACTCATTTATTCATGCAGCTTTACAAGGGGCCGTATTACGCATTTTCATTGTTTGTGCCTTGCGCACCTTTTAAAAGGTGTGCCGGTCTCAAACTATGAAAATGCGCCCTATTATGTTGAATGTGCTGCCCCGGGGCAGCCGCGAACTCGCACTGCCTTGGGAGCAGCTCATTCATGATTAGACACGGACCGGCTGCTCGCAGCCGCTCTGTGTTTTCACAGTGCAGGAGACACCCCCCTGCACTTTTACAGCAGATTAGAGACCCCCTTGCAGGCGGGTGCTGTCATTGACTGCACCCGCCTGCAGGGGGAAGTCTGTGGGGTTGATAGGAACCCCATTTTACCCGACCAGAGGGCTGCTCTCAGGGAGCACACTCAGGGCTACTTTGCCTTACTGTAATACAGCCCCAGATCTTCCAAGAACCTTTTGTAAGTAATGCCAACCTGGGCAGCAAGGAGATTTAATTATGCCACCTATCTGTGAGCACCACCTCTGCCCCAGTTTTGGGAAGAAATGTAAGAGTGTATGTCCTTATTCAGTCTGTGCAGTACTGTGTAGCCTAAACGAATATATCATCATCTTAAGAGAATGGGAACTCAACTCCTTCATTCACAGTGCGAACTCAAGAGAACATGGCCGCCAGCATCACAAACTCCCTAAGGATAAGGGACTGTTCTTCCTCAGTAGTAAGCCTCTAGTCTAAGCTTCGCATCCCCTCCACATCAGTGTGTGTATCACAGGGCCCCTGCTCTAAGAGTAGATTAGGTTAACCCACCAAAGAGCAGATTATGTTAACCCACCAGAGAGCAGTGCAATACCCCTAGTCACCTGTGTCATCATACTTTGTCTCTGCAGCTCAAGGCAGCCACCAATAGGGGTGTTAATCAGTATGCTCAACAACTCCACCTGCCGCAAAGAACTTCTCATGGTATGGTCAAGGAGCTCTCCGAAGCTCTACGGACTCCCTGATCACCCCTCAGTGATTCAGTACCCAGGATGTGAAGGTAACTTGTGTTATGCCGAGCCGGCAAGCCGTTCTTGCTGCTCCACCAGCTGCAGGGTGTGCCTCTTCTGAGACAAAAAATCGCACCACTACCAACTTTCACATGTGATGATCCTATGGGATTTGGGGTCTCCAATCCTTGGTCACCCCGTCGGTGCATGCAAACTCCTCTTTTGTTCATTTATGGCATCACATATAATAACAGGATTATATTGATTTGTAGCCGAGGCAGCCATAGCTCAAGTTGCAGAGCAGTCTTGCACCCCCTCTGAAATATATTTTGTGCATCTACGTAGGAGCTGTAGACCTTGAGATTGATTCCTTTTTTGGGTGCATTCTTACTTTTAATTAGTTCCATTTAAATGTTTTTAATTTTAGAGTTTCAATTTCGATAGGATTTAATTATACATAGCAATCGTGGTTTTGAGTATTTTTTTTTGTTATGTTTTATTATTTCAAGTAGGCAGTAAACTGTGGTTATTAACAGCTTCACCTATCTGATTCACTCTCAGGCAAGTCTCTAACTATTTACCCAATCATTTACAATAACAAAAATTATATAACCAGCTTGCCTACTAAACCAAAAGATCCTTGAAAAAAAGTTATTGTATTACAACGGTGTGCTCTTCTTGGCAGTGACAGTCTCATTGTTCTCCTCAAAATATGTGATAATGCCCTCAGAGCAGGGACAGTTGTAAAGTAAGGCAAGGATTAGCAGAAGGAAGTACATTTCAGAGAAGCACCAAAATGTGTACTGTAATCTGCAGATGTTACTGCCATGCATGTTCCAAGAAGATTGTTGTCCTTTAACAGTTGTCTGGGGCAGCAGTAATATTTTGCCGGGCATGGCCCAAAGCTACCAGTAACGGTGGGGCTTGCCTTTTGTGCAATTAGAACTTAGCACAGCATTCAACGCTGAAGAGCAAGTGACACCCTTTCAATGGCTTTCCAAACAGCTGGTGACATGGACTCTGCCATGCCATGCCATGGTACCTTTCTTATAAGGATCTGACACAGTGTCTCACGTTAGGCCCTTTCCGTTCCTGCTTCAATATTAGTGTGCCTGTCAGCAATTGTATTTTAAAACTGAGGCTTGCATCAATCTTAAGACTGATGAAGTAATGTATTCAGTTGGAATCTCTATCAATTTTGTCTTCCTAATGTGTGAAATTATAGGTGGCCCACACCGCCCACACCTTACATGGCCTCCAGGTCTCTCAAGGAGTCATGGGTGTCATGTTGTCGATGTGTGTAGTGGAGAGACAGTGTAGGTTTAAACGTTTCTCCGGAGAAGAAGAAGGCCTCTTTCTGCATGCATTTCAAATTCTCCTTTGGTGTCTCTACTTCAGTGTCTACCAGAGTTACAATGGAACAGTTAGGGATGTCCAGATGCAAAGCCTCCCTCCTAACTAGTCTGATGCACCTATCGCTCAAGGGCTCTCCCCCGGCATGCCCTTCTTCATGTCATAGCCCACAATGCTGTGCAGCAGATGACCCAGGCATGGCCAGGGGGTGTTGTATTCCCCTACTCTGGTAATCCATGAAGGGCCAACAGAAATGGAATGCAGGCCATCATCCTTGTGGGCGATAAGGAATGGAGGAGGAGATGAAGGAAGCTTTTGGGCTGCATGACACACTCATTGGCATATCTGTAGAGCACGCCTCTATATGTTGACCATGATAAATGCATCTAGAATACCCCCCACCCCTTAAGGGTGTTTTGCATTCTGTCTTGGTGGTTCATTTAGAGGTGGTCTGGCCATGATAGCATCAGTAGTGGTGATCTGGTGGGAAGCTGTCGCCATCTTGGATCTTGTACCTTTTTGGAGTGTTTGTGCTGGGAAAAGGGACATGCAGGTAATTCATTACCTTTGTCCTGCACCAGCTATGGAGTAAGAAATTAAATGAAAGTCAAAGTCCCTCATACTCTACACTGTGTGTGTGTGTGTGTGTGTGCGCGTGTGTGTGTGTGCGTGCATGCGTGTGTGTGTGTGTATATATATATATATACCCCTTGAAAGAAGTGCGTACTGCCTACGTGCTCCCAATCGCTGGTGGTGCCTGTGGTGCAGTGCTACCCAAAGAAACAACTATCCAGCAATATAAGAAAGACATGGCACTCCAAGGAGGTAGTTGTTTGTAAGCTTTTAATCCATAGGAGGAGAAAAACACATCAACTCATTTCAGCATGTAAGTGCCAAATTGCTTTGATATATTTTTTTTATAGTTGAAGTATATATTTTCCCTTTATCAAACTGACAAGGGGTCTCATTGTGAACTTCCTGGTAGGGGTCTGTAACAGGGTTATCATTCCCGTTGAGAATTACAAGGTCCTCGGAAACACTGCAGGTGTGACATTATCCTTTCCTCTCTCGTGGTTTTTGGCTCTTTATGTAAAAATAATATTTAAGATTTAGTGGTCCAAAAAAGAGGAATAACAATATTAATTTCAAACTAACTTACTCTCTATTAATTCGTTCAAATAGCAAGCCCTTGTTGTATTCCACTAAAGTCCGCAGTCTTTAGAGAAAGTGTTTGAGACATGTCCTTTATGTCTCACGACATCTCTTTCCCCTTTGGAAGCTCTGGGCAACCTTAATCCAAATTTAGAAGGGAGACATAAAAAAAAAATTGTGTTGCTCCTCCTCATACATTTTATAGTGTTACATTAGGAATTCACTATGATGAAGTGTAACTTAGAATAGAGTAGATGCATTAGTGAAGGGGATATGATGTATTAGTTTCATGTATATGTCTTTATTAACTTCTTGACATTATGAGTACTTACCTAGTGCTAGATGGGGAGATGTTTGATGAAGCATGCTACACTATGCGGGGAAGGATTTGGGCCACTATGGTGAGTTGCCATATTGACTCTAGCATTATTTTTCTCATAATACAATCTATAGCACATTTGGTGAGATACTAATTCCTCTTGAGTGTGTGTGTCTATAGAGTTGGGAGGGTAAAATGTATACAGTACTTTTCCTCGTATAATAAAATAAACATGGATGGGATCAAGTCAAACATCAGGGGCACATTAAGTGTTTAAACAAGCCCAGGAATACTATATTCAAATTGTACATTACCACTTTACTTTCTTTGGGATACTAGGGAGAATGGCCTAAGTTGGCAATCAACTGGGGTAAAATACTGTTCTCTCATAAGACAAATTTGGTAACCTTTGTCTTACCAACAGCTGGGATAGAACATATCACTCTGAAAATATCTGATGCATTTGATCTTTTTCTCAAAATAGCGTCCAATATTTAAAAAAGAGATTCAAAATGATTCTTTGATATGTGTGGGCAATTCTACTCCTCTGGGCATTTATTTAAACAAAGTTTTTTCTTCTAGCTTGCCTTTTACCCAAGAGGTTCTTAACTTGTGGTTTGGGGACTCCTGGGGTCTACAATGATTACTCAGGGGCCCACGACTGCTTAGAATATTAACTAATATAAACATATTAAAAACATGTATATAAATAAAGATACAAAATGTAAAACTGAAAATATTAAAATGTTCCTTAGATATGAAGGAATTTGAAATCCTAGTCTAAAAATTAAGTTGGTATCCTCAGATTGATCAGTGTAAGCAGTGAAAGTGCATCAAACAGAATATAGTATGGACGATGAGTGAACTCAATTGAATTTAGAAAAGCACCAACCTTTTCATTATAATTTGTTTTTTTAAATATTTGTTTGACAATAAAATAAAATATTTCATCATGTTTGCTTTTCTTTGATGAAAGCTTTTTTTGAAATTTCTGTGATTTGTTTTGTGGTTCAAGTAATCAAAATGTTTTAGGCTGGGCTCAATGCTTCCAGTAATGACTCAGTGGGGGTCCCCAGATTCCAGTAATGATTCAGTGGGGGTCCTTGGATTCCATTAATGATTAACTAGGGGGCCACAGAAGTCAAAAGGTTAAGATTTAATGTATTTAATATCAAATGCAGATTTGTTTAATACTTATAGGATGAAAGCATATAAAGTGTATGAGGATCTTACTTGGTTTGGACTGATTAGGATGTTTCCTAAAAGGGTCTCTGTAGATCCTCTGTATATCCTTTCTCAAGTCCTCCTCTGTTTCTTCTATCTGTAGCGACTCTTTTATAAGGGTCACTATGAAGGACTTGATGTCATCCCCTTCTCTGCCTTCCGGGACATTCAAGAGACGGAGATTGTTCCTCTGTGAGTTGTTTTCTAGCATCTCAAGCCTGTTCCGGAGTGATAACTCATCTTTCTTAAGTTGTACAATGTCTGATCTGGCCACTCCCAGATCATCTCTTGTTTCTCCCACTGAATTCTCTAGGGCCACTGTCCTGGAATTTCGGAGGTCGATTTTCTTCTCCATTGATTCACAAAACAGCCCAATCTCCCCTTGATTTGCTTCAGAAACAGAGAACCCCTTCCTGATATCCACAGATAGAGAAGAAAAGAGAGCCTCCATTGAGGCTGCTGAAGGTCCTGCATTTGCCTACTCCTCAGAGACTTTAACTTGACCTATACTATCATTGTCCACTCTAGCTTGGTTTTCCGGTTGCCGATCTACATTATTTATATCAGGAGCCCTACTTTGGACAGATCCTACAACTGTCAAAGCCATTTCTGGAGAAAGCTGTGACACAGAGGGGGGACTATTCAGTGCTTCCATTCTTTCTTGAGAGGGTACTAACTCCTTTGTGCACTTTCTAAGAGTTGCCCCCTGTTCATCCACGTCTAACACCAGTGGCTGCACTTTAAAATAAGACCGTAAAGACTGCGTGATTTTAATCCTTGAATCCAGGGAAAGCTTTTTAGCTCTGACTGACTTGATATTTCTACCTTTTACCTCACAGTGCTGTGGTAAATAATTTAATTACCGGTACTTAATTTGATGCGGAAAATTATTAAAAAATAGCTCAGTAAAATAAGAGGCAGAATCCGTGGTATTAGAGGTTCGGAAAGGGCTTTATTCCAATGACAATTCGAATTGTGGTCTTCATATTCCATCACCACGGAGGTTCAGGAAGTGAAGGGCAATACATTATTGACAAGTAATCATTTTTATAGAAGAGGCATTACAGTGAAACAGATGCAGGAGGCGTAACAATTGATAACAAAGATAAAGACATACATGCGTAACTAAAATAGGCGTAACTGGGCGTAACTAAAAAACGTCATTAGGTATGATGTCACAATGGGTGGTTCAATGAGAGGATTTCGCAATGTCAGCAGAAATACTTGGCAGAGATGCGCGCGCAGCAGCATGACGTGTGATTGACGTACAACTAGGGGGTGAAGGGGACCTGACATTTAGCTCTACATGTGGAGACAAAAAGTCTGGGGGGTCAAGTCAACCTAATCCCAAATCATATCTAACATCCTATGTTTAAAGAACTATGTTATCCAAGAGGAAAGGTCTCTCGAACAAAATCTATTCTATACTGACTGTGAGTGCGTGTACAAGCGTCTAAGTGTCTACATGAGATGCGAGGGGCAGAAATCTTCCATGGTAACAGGGCCATGAATTACTTGCATGAAGACAGAGAAGCCGGGCCCTTAGCTCGGTAGCTGGAAGGATGTTTACTTAAACTACTAGACAGGAATGCATTGGATGAGGAGCGGAGCAGATAATCTTGAAGGTGAAATACAGTTTTTGGCAGGCAGACAGACCGAGTCAGGCACCGTTAGCCGCGCAGGGAGCAGGACAAAGTTCATGGATACAGATGCGAGCTCAGACTGGAGCTGTCAGAGGTAGAAAGCAGGGAAAGGCTTGATGGTAGCATTCAGGGCCTACTCGCCTGAACTGCAAAATGGAGTGACTGAGCCATATAAAGTCAGTGGCCTTTCGTACTTAGGAATCGAATATCCGGCCCATTCATGGCGGATCTGAAAGAGGACATGTTGACGGTGGACGCACATGTGTTTGCGTCTTCATAACTGGAACTGGAGGGAACATACATGTACTTGTAACATATACATGGAACCGTTGGGGTCTAAGATAGGGGACATAACTGATCAGGAAAATCCACATTTCCACATTCCCTCCTTGTCCCCTACTGGCCCTTAGGAGATATCAATCTTCATTAATCCATTGATCTGTTCATATAGCATCATTTGTTCTTCTTTCTTCTTTCGGGATCTTGAGTGAAAACCTTGATGTGGAATACACGATGTGGCACACAGACCACAAATCGCTGGTCCACATTGCAGGCATAAGCAGCAACTGAATAGTATGAGAAAGCCAATACCTAGGAAGGATAGGATCCTCCATCCCCAGGCTGACAACACGCTCCAGAACCACCCGGACCAAGTCCAGGTGCCTGGATTCTGGTGTATCTGGCTTACGATCTTATGAAGGCGAGTTATAGCTTTATATACAGATGGCGAATTTTCTGGGATGAATACGCAGCAACTTGATCCGATGACCCTACAAGCTCCGCCCCTATCGGCCAGGATGACGTCAAGGACAAGACGATTTTGAAGAACGACAATCCTCATCGCGGACTGCTCCTCTGTCAAGTTGCCTAAGGCGGAAATAGTTTCATTCACTACGGCTTCAAGAGTCCTAGTTAATCTACGTATCAGCTTACTATTGGTAACTGTACCTATATAGGGAAAGAGACCTTTATTAAAATCTGTATACTTTTCCCATGCCGTCTCAGTGTAATCGACAATTGGGAGATCTCTCCGTTCTCTACTGTGTACTAAATGAGTATTTCTGTGATAATCAGGAGGGGCTAGAAAAACAGGTGGCAAGAGGAATGCGATGTAACAGGTACCATCCCAATCTAAAGGCAGACGTATATATGCAGTCTGACCACATACGAAGTAGGAATGGCGAGAAGCTCTAAATGTAGATTTGCCTTGATCATTAAATTCTATCACAGTGGTGCATTTACTATGGCCCATATGTATTGAACCATTCTTTCTTACGCATAATTCACCTTTAACTGGAAATACTGACATAGCGGGCAAGCTTGGTGCAGCTTCGGATTCAACATTCAGGATCATGAGATTAAGCGTAAAATTACCTAATCCATATACTTCATTTTCTAGATCAGTTCCTGTTCTTTTGGGATGACCCTCCTTGTCAGGGTAGCAGACTTTGAGTAAAACTAGGTTCAGGTTTCCCCATACCCAATTGTCTTGATAAACTACTGAGTTTGAATCTAAGGAATTGATTAAACTAAACCATGCTCCACAGGAGCCATTGTGTGTAAACGGATATGGAAAGAGAGGCAGAATTCCCTTATAGTTCTGATAGGGAGGGAGTCGGCCACATATCCAACAATTTGTAGCATTACTAGTCTGATGGGAATGATGTAACATACTAATAAAAGTGTTATTGCGCAGCGCAAATCTATAGGACAACTCATGCGGGGGTAATTCACTAAAAGAATGTTCAGCAGTAACATTGTAAACATGTTTAGAAATAGGATAATATATGTGCAACAATATACTTGCAGCGATTATTATAAGACTTAAGGAAAACAAAATTAATAACGTCACTGTGCAATGACTACGCAGTGATTTACAGTACGCATGCTTTTTCAACTGCATCTTTCGGTTTCTTTCTCTATTCAGGTCTAGGGGATACATGTCAGAGACAAATTCAACCGATTCACCTTGGAGAGGACTTAAACAATCAAATTGTCTGACTTACTAGACCTTAATTTTAATTTGTATAGTTCCTTATCACTTTGTTCAACCAAAGGGAGCTTTGAGTCAATCGGTGAAGACACGCAAGGTGTGACGTTTACATCTGACGGTAGTCCATGAAATTTCTTGATATGACTTGAATGTAACCAGCCTTTGCGACCTTCGATCTTCACGGCTGTCCTCGTGGTGAGCAGTACAAGTTGAGGCGATTTCCACCTAGGATCCAGCTGAGTCTTCCGGTCACAATTTCGCACTAACACCAGGTCCCCGGGAACTACGTCATGGGGTTTCACCTCGGTGTTGTCAGGAAAGGCTGCAGCTACCTGTGAACGACAAGATTGTAGTGCAGACATCAAGGAAGCCAGGTAATCTGTCAGCATATTACAGTCAACATCAGTTATTTTACGGGGTATAGGCGTCCCCCACATATTTGGTGGTCTGCCAAAGATCACCTCATAAGGGGATAGCCCTGTTCGAGAGTGCGCTACCATTCTCATGTAAAAGAGTGCAACTGGTAAGGCTACTACCCAATCAACACCTTTCTCTCTACATATTTTTGACAATCTAATTTTCAGAGTTTGATTATGTCGTTCCACGAGACCTGCTGCCTCGGGGTGTCGGACACAGTGAAACTTCCATTGATAGCCTAACAAAAGTGAAACGTGTTTCATTAGTTCGGATGAGAACGGCTGGCCGTTATCTGAGTAGACAACACGTGGTAAACCGTACCGTGGGAAGAATTCTCGAACTAACTGTTTGGCAGTAGTCGGGGCAGTGTAATCTGAAACTGGGTAGGCTTCGGTCCAACGGGAAAGAGCACAGACAACTACGAGAACATATTTGAATCCTCGACATCGTTCCATCTGGATGTAATCCATCTGGAGGACTTCAAAAGGGTGATCAGGAGGCTGAAATCCACCCTGTTCTACGGGAATGCTTTTACCTGGGTTAAACTGACAACATATCATACAGGTACGAACTTTTTGTTTAGCTGCTGCTCGTAAATGTTTGTTGAACCAGATGTGCTGAATGCTGTCTAGCATAGCTTTTTCTCCTAGGTGCGCTGGACTATGTATTGTATTAATGATAACTTGAACCATAGAATCAGGAAGAAACCATACAGATTTTTCCTTCGTCATCCATCCTTGATCCGTTTGGATCCCTCCTAATTCAGTCCATTTCTTTATTTCATCTGGTGTAGCATGTGTCTGTATGTCAACTACGTCAAGAGCGGGATCCTTAACCGTCATGCAATGTGTTGGTGTTGGAACTATTGTCTTTGTCATGTCAGATGTGTGAGTTTGAGCAGTCTGTTTAGCTGTTCTGTCAGCTAGATCATTGCCTTGAGAAATGATATCAGTAACTTTCGTATGAGCTTTGCATTTCATAATCGATATAGCAGTGGGTAGATGAATTGCGTCTAATAGAGCATGAATGAGGGATCCGTGCTGAATGTGGGCACCGTGATAAGTTAAATAACCTCTTTCTCGCCACAGCACGCCGAAATCATGTACAACTCCGAATGCATAACGTGAGTCAGTGTATATGTTGACTTTCTTATTTGTGGCTTGAATACAGGCTTGTGTCAGAGCAGTGAGCTCTGCTGCTTGAGCTGACAAGGTGTTTATACAGTTTGTTTCGATAACTTCAGTGTCTGTTGTGACTGCATACGCGGCCACTAACTCTCCTGTACTTGTTCTCATACATGAACCGTCTACATACAACGTCAGGTCTGGATCTGACAATGGGACATCGGTCAAGTCTTGTCTGGGTTTCGTCGTGATAGTAATAACTTCAATACAATCATGTGCTAGTGGGTCTGTTCCGTTTACTGGCAAAAGTGTGGCAGGATTCAATGTATTACAGCGTCTGATTTCTATATGTGGCTGAAACAATGTCAATTCATAACCGGTAAGTCTTGCTATGGTCAAGTGTTGTGTTTGCGTTCGGTTCACAAGAACCTCTACTGCATGTGGTACTTGTACTGTCAATGGATGTCCTAACACTATGGCATCGCTTTGTCTGATTGCTAAAGCTGTCGCTGCCACTGATTTCAGGCACGCAGGCAAAGCCTGAGCTACGGGATCTAATGTACTAGAGAAATAGGCACACGGTTTGTGTGATCCTGCTTGTTCCTGAGTGAGTACTGACAAGGCAGTACCTTCGCGTTCTGTAACAAAGAGTGTAAAATGTTTATTGTAACATGGTGTCGCTAAAACAGGTGCTTGACATAAGGCTTTCTTTAAGTCTTCAAAAGCTTGTGTGTGTTCCTGAGTCCAAGGGAGGACAGTCGATGTGGCCGCCTCCTGTGTTGTCAACTGAATGAGTTGTTTTGCTAAAAATGCATGTTGAGGGATCCACTGCCTACAATATGAAGTGAGGCCTATAAAAGCCCGCACCTCCTTTTGTGTCTTGGGTATTGGCATGTTAGCAATTGACTGAATGCGATCAGGTGTAAGCTGTCTTCCCTCCTTGGACAGCGAGTGCCCAAGGTAAACAACTCGCTGGACACAGAATTGCAGCTTAGAAGGGGACACCTTGTGCCCCTTTTCGGCCAAAAATTGTAAAACCGTCAGTGATGCTTTTTCACATTCAGGTTCGCTTCGGGCGGTGATCAACAGATCATCGACATATTGAAGCAGTGCAGTGTTGACTGGCATGTGTATACTGTCAAGTTCTCGTTTCAGTGCTTGGCTATAGATGCTGGGGCTTTCTGTAAATCCTGGAGGTGCGCGTGTGAATTTAAAACTTCGTCCATTTAAACTGAATCCGAACAAGTATTGGCTTTCCGGATCTATTGGGACGCTGAAAAAGGCATTCTTGAGATCAATTGCAGTAAAGAACGTTGCTTTGGAATCAATGGCTTTCAGTAATGACGAGATGTCTGGGACCACAGGGAATTGTGGCACAATGCATTTGTTTAGTTCGCGCAGATCAATAACTAATCGATATACTGGCGGGGCCTTTGGATCAGTTCGTTTAAGAATCGGAATTATCGGGGAATTACATACATTGGAGTCGGTTTCCACAACCACTCCTTGGGCAATAAGCTCGTCAATGATTTGCAGTAAAGCCACTACAGCATCTGGCGGTAACTTGTATTGTCGCATTCGTGGTAGTACCACTCCTGTCTTTAGTGTGACTCGATATGGTGTAATGTTCATGCAACCAACATCTGTAGGGCCTTGTGCCCATAAATGTATAGGTAAATTCTGCAGTCGGTGATCCATGTCTCGAGACACATAGTGCCCTTTGAAATCACGTAAAAACAATCGTACTCCTTCCGGAGAGCAACATATTATAGCTCCTAGAGCTTTCAATGTTTTTAAACCTAACAAGTTTTCTGGACATGATTTAGTAAGCAATAAATCTGTAGTTCGTGTCAAGGGACCAATCGTAAGTGGAAGAGGCTGTGATACTTCGTTAATGATAGGTTTTCCTGAAAAACCAAGGGAAATATTCTGTGAGCCTGAGAGGGGTGCCCCTGGAACTTCACTACGTTTTATGGTTGTTCGGCTTGCCCCTGTATCAAGTAAAAATTTTCTATCTTGGCCTAATAGTTCACTATGTACATAAGGTCCTCCTTGATCTACAGGGACCTCGATAAGGGGTAAGCCAACTTCCCTCTCTAGGCTGTTTCATGAGTATCGTTGATAATCAGGATAGTCATACTGTGCGGTCTGGTACATCTGTCGTGTCGTTGTTTGTGTGGCAGCAATAGGCTGCGGTGGTGGAGCTGGCATAGACTGTTGCGGAGCTGGCATGGACTGTGCATGCTGCGGGGCTCCTTGTTGGTTCTGATCCTGTCTAAGCGGCCGTGGTCTTTCTTTTGTAATACCTGTGGCGATATTATGTTTTAAGACTGGACAATCGTGTATATAATGACCTGGCTGTTTACAATAGTTGCATGTCCCTTTTACAGAACCTGCTGAATCACTGGACTGTGTCATACCCTTTTTATGACCGTCAGCTGGAACTGTCTGGGAGACTAGCATTTTCATTTTCGTGTCTTTCATGCGTCTTTGTTCATGTTCTTGTTCCTCCCTAATTCTATTGTGATGGTACTGTAGCATTTGTAACATTTGTGACGGAGTGTTACCTTGCCAGGTACTCTCAAATTTCAATACTCTATTCTTCACTTGGGGCAGGGAATTTTCAACTAATTTTGTCACAAACAGATGTGGATACGATTCGCTACTTGCTTTTATTCCACTATTTATACCAAAACATTTTTCGAATCGGGCATAGAAATCACTAGTGTCTTCATCTTGCTTTTGTTTACAGGCTGAGATTGCACCCCAGTCTTCCTTTTTCGTAGTTAATAAACGTGGCAGTACCTGTACTAGTAAACCTGGTAGTATTTTAGTCTTTTCCCCAAGCCCTGAACCTGGACCTCGAGCTCTTTCTTCGTTTTCTAATGCTGTCCAATCTATCTTTTGGTCTCCCACCTCCCAATCTTTTTCTTTGAGTTTTTCGTAAATGCCCGCAGGCATTAATACCTTTAATATTTTCATAATGTCGGGATAGGTATACTCTCCCATGAGCAACATGTCTTTAATTTCCCGGTGGAAACCCGCTGGGTCTTTGTCATGACTGGGTACCACTTTCTTCATTTCTAATAATTCTATTTTAGATATGGGTGTGTATACAAATACACGTTTAAACTCATTGTCATCACCTTTTATTGGGTGCACTTCGCGTAAGGGATTCTGTCTATCCATGTAATACGTCGTTCTTTCCTTGATGGGCAGTGAGACATGTTCTGGGCATACAAAAAGAATGTACTGCTTTCTGGATTCTAGTATTTCTCTAATTAACTCAGTACCTGAACCTCTCCATTTATTCGTGAGTAATTCAGTCAATATATCAGGTAAGGAACCAGGATCGGAGTGTTGGCTTTTATATAATATAAGGAGTTGTTGAATCATGTAGATCCCAGCTAAACGCTGTTCATCTGGGGTGAGGTTCAAAAACGTGTGTGCTAGTGTATCATCACTATATTTTCCGGGACTGTCAACCCAGTGAACGGCTGACCTGGCTAATTCTTGTTCGTCCATAGAATCGAGTATATGATAACCCCTTCGTTCTCGGAGTAACTTGTCAGCGGCTTGGAACGAATGTTCGGGGGACCTTATATTTATTATAGGTGTTTGGAAATTTCTATTATTATCTGGACGTATCGGACGTATCGGATCAGTAAAGCACCTAGTATTATTACAAGATCTTCCTCTACCTACATAGGCCATGGTTTCTAACTGTCCTGTGGGCAGTTCTAATTCTTCCTCCTCCTCGTTTTGTTCAGGCTGGTCTACCGCTAATCTTTCTTCGTGTATTCGTTCTACTTCTTTGCGGATCTTTCGGCACATAGCTACTATACTTAATAGTCTATCATGTTTCCCCTCTGATATATTCCGGCTCCATGTGGTAAGAATTCGCATTGCTTCCGGATTTACCCCAGGCCGGTCTTGATTTCTGATCACACAATTTATGAGGAAACGTAACAGTTCCCCCTGTATCTCCACTTTCTGGTACTCCATGGCTCTGTTAATACTTTCAGAATCTCGCCCTGACTGGACAAAGTGATATATATTTTCTAAATGTGAAGTCATTCCTGGTAGCTTCCCTAAATATATTGCAGCTCGTCGGATACGTAATGATGCCAGGAGCATTTCGTCCTCTTTGCCGGGCACAGGGTCATATCTACAATCTACAAGAAGTTCCTTAAGCATGTTGGGAGTTACTAGTTTGGGCGTACGTTGATGTGCTAATTCTTGAAAGGAAAGTTTATTTATTCTGGGCGGCGTGGAAAAAATGTTTGTTGTACCTCCGGTAGCACCGTCTGGGGTGCTGGGCGTGAAAGGATTCGTTGAACGTGATATAGCAACCATAGGTGTGGGTACAGCTGTAGAAACAGATGTGCTTGCCGGAACTTGTGTCGGATGTTGTTGTTGCGGAGGTACAGACGGAGGGTCTTGGCGTTGAACCCCCTCGGCAGGCCGTCTATGTGGTGCGGTGTTAGCATACTCGGGAGCTGCGTCGTCTAAATAAGAGGAAAGGAAAACATCTTCTGCGGTTCTGGGATGCCCTTTTGGGTGTACTTTGATTGGAAACAATGGAGGTGGCAAGTCTTTTGGTATTTCCGGGGTAGCCTTAGGTAACCCTTCGGCCAGAAGTGGATACATACCATTCATAAGGGCATTTCTTTGTCTGTCTACTTGTTCTGATTTTACTCGTGTACCTTCTTCAATTAATAGATTTTCTCGGACTTTATTTGAATTCTCCTTACTTTTCTCTTCCTGTCTGAATGCTTTTTCTGTACGTCTATGGGATTCTTTACGCCATAACTCAACGGCATCTTTCTGTGACTGTCTAGCTTTCCTTTTCCATAACTCTTCCTCTACTTTCATGATGCAATCTGCATCCCAGGTCCCAGCTGCGGGCCACCTCTGACTTTCTGGTAATTCCTTGGTGTAGTCCACCCATAAATCAAGAAATAATACGGCGTCTAAGCCATGTTTATGATACATGAAGTACCCTGGAATGGGAACAGCTTCTTCGAGTACCCCTTTTCTAGTTTTGATCTGTCTTAATTTCGAAAAGAGCGGCATGTTTGAGAACTGATCTGATACTTAATCTTAAACACACTTAATACAACTAAACAAAATAATGAACAATAATGAACAGTCATTCACCCCACAATATGTAGAACGTATCTAAAACATTTAACATTTAACATTTAACATTTAACAGTTAACGAACAATAACGATGGCCATTAGGGAACTAGTCACTTAGCATACTCGACATACTAGATATACTGCTAAACAGTACAGATACACTGCTGAAACAGTGCAGACCGGATTTGTGTACCCAAACCCGTCTTGACCGGCACAACCTATGTGCACGTCAGAACGCCTCCCCGGTAATGGTACTCACCGGGTAGCTCGGAACGGAAGGCCTCGGAACGGAACTGAACTGAACTGGACCGGACTGTACTCGACTCGGAACTTCGGAACTTCGGGACTTCGGAACCTGGTGGGCCTCTGTATACCTCGGATCTTGCTCTCTCAGCTAGGCTCTGGTCGGGATACTTCGCACTTCTCACCGCCTCGTCTGGGTGTTGATCGCAGCCTCAGTCGCCCCCGCTTGACCGGAGGGAGATACAGGAAATCCTGCTGGTACGCGTTGTTGTCCGTCCAGCTGTGGCAGGAGACCGGGCCTGCAACGCACCTCCGGCGCGTGAGATGAGAAAGTGTCCCTGTTCGGGCGCCAATCATGTGGTAAATAATTTAATTACCGGTACTTAATTTGATGCGGAAAATTATTAAAAAATAGCTCAGTAAAATAAGAGGCAGAATCCGTGGTATTAGAGGTTCGGAAAGGGCTTTATTCCAATGACAATTCGAATTGTGGTCTTCATATTCCATCACCACGGAGGTTCAGGAAGTGAAGGGCAATACATTATTGACAAGTAATCATTTTTATAGAAGAGGCATTACAGTGAAACAGATGCAGGAGGCGTAACAATTGATAACAAAGAAAAAGACATACATGCGTAACTAAAATAGGCGTAACTGGGCGTAACTAAAAAACGTCATTAGGTATGATGTCACAATGGGTGGTTCAATGAGAGGATTTCGCAATGTCAGCAGAAATACTTGGCAGAGATGCGCGCGCAGCAGCATGACGTGTGATTGACGTACAACTAGGGGGTGAAGGGGACCTGACATTTAGCTCTACATGTGGAGACAAAAAGTCTGGGGGGTCAAGTCAACCTAATCCCAAATCATATCTAACATCCTATGTTTAAAGAACTATGTTATCCAAGAGGAAAGGTCTCTCGAACAAAATCTATTCTATACTGACTGTGAGTGCGTGTACAAGCGTCTAAGTGTCTACATGAGATGCGAGGGGCAGAAATCTTCCATGGTAACAGGGCCATGAATTACTTGCATGAAGACAGAGAAGCCGGGCCCTTAGCTCGGTAGCTGGAAGGATGTTTACTTAAACTACTAGACAGGAATGCATTGGATGAGGAGCGGAGCAGATAATCTTGAAGGTGAAATACAGTTTTTGGCAGGCAGACAGACCGAGTCAGGCACCGTTAGCCGCGCAGGGAGCAGGACAAAGTTCATGGATACAGATGCGAGCTCAGACTGGAGCTGTCAGAGGTAGAAAGCAGGGAAAGGCTTGATGGTAGCATTCAGGGCCTACTCGCCTGAACTGCAAAATGGAGTGACTGAGCCATATAAAGTCAGTGGCCTTTCGTACTTAGGAATCGAATATCCGGCCCATTCATGGCGGATCTGAAAGAGGACATGTTGACGGTGGACGCACATGTGTTTGCGTCTTCATAACTGGAACTGGAGGGAACATACATGTACTTGTAACATATACATGGAACCGTTGGGGTCTAAGATAGGGGACATAACTGATCAGGAAAATCCACATTTCCACATTCCCTCCTTGTCCCCTACTGGCCCTTAGGAGATATCAATCTTCATTAATCCATTGATCTGTTCATATAGCATCATTTGTTCTTCTTTCTTCTTTCGGGATCTTGAGTGAAAACCTTGATGTGGAATACACGATGTGGCACACAGACCACAAATCGCTGGTCCACATTGCAGGCATAAGCAGCAACTGAATAGTATGAGAAAGCCAATACCTAGGAAGGATAGGATCCTCCATCCCCAGGCTGACAACACGCTCCAGAACCACCCGGACCAAGTCCAGGTGCCTGGATTCTGGTGTATCTGGCTTACGATCTTATGAAGGCGAGTTATAGCTTTATATACAGATGGCGAATTTTCTGGGATGAATACGCAGCAACTTGATCCGATGACCCTACAAGCTCCGCCCCTATCGGCCAGGATGACGTCAAGGACAAGACGATTTTGAAGAACGACAATCCTCATCGCGGACTGATCCTCTGTCAAGTTGCCTAAGGCGGAAATAGTTTCATTCACTACGGCTTCAAGAGTCCTAGTTAATCTACGTATCAGCTTACTATTGGTAACTGTACCTATATAGGGAAAGAGACCTTTATTAAAATCTGTATACTTTTCCCATGCCGTCTCAGTGTAATCGACAATTGGGAGATCTCTCCGTTCTCTACTGTGTACTAAATGAGTATTTCTGTGATAATCAGGAGGGGCTAGAAAAACAGGTGGCAAGAGGAATGCGATGTAACAGGTACCATCCCAATCTAAAGGCAGACGTATATATGCAGTCTGACCACATACGAAGTAGGAATGGCGAGAAGCTCTAAATGTAGATTTGCCTTGATCATTAAATTCTATCACAGTGGTGCATTTACTATGGCCCATATGTATTGAACCATTCTTTCTTACGCATAATTCACCTTTAACTGGAAATACTGACATAGCGGGCAAGCTTGGTGCAGCTTCGGATTCAACATTCAGGATCATGAGATTAAGCGTAAAATTACCTAATCCATATACTTCATTTTCTAGATCAGTTCCTGTTCTTTTGGGATGACCCTCCTTGTCAGGGTAGCAGACTTTGAGTAAAACTAGGTTCAGGTTTCCCCATACCCAATTGTCTTGATAAACTACTGAGTTTGAATCTAAGGAATTGATTAAACTAAACCATGCTCCACAGGAGCCATTGTGTGTAAACGGATATGGAAAGAGAGGCAGAATTCCCTTATAGTTCTGATAGGGAGGGAGTCGGCCACATATCCAACAATTTGTAGCATTACTAGTCTGATGGGAATGATGTAACATACTAATAAAAGTGTTATTGCGCAGCGCAAATCTATAGGACAACTCATGCGGGGGTAATTCACTAAAAGAATGTTCAGCAGTAACATTGTAAACATGTTTAGAAATAGGATAATATATGTGCAACAATATACTTGCAGCGATTATTATAAGACTTAAGGAAAACAAAATTAATAACGTCACTGTGCAATGACTACGCAGTGATTTACAGTACGCATGCTTTTTCAACTGCATCTTTCGGTTTCTTTCTCTATTCAGGTCTAGGGGATACATGTCAGAGACAAATTCAACCGATTCACCTTGGAGAGGACTTAAACAATCAAATTGTCTGACTTACTAGACCTTAATTTTAATTTGTATAGTTCCTTATCACTTTGTTCAACCAAAGGGAGCTTTGAGTCAATCGGTGAAGACACGCAAGGTGTGACGTTTACATCTGACGGTAGTCCATGAAATTTCTTGATATGACTTGAATGTAACCAGCCTTTGCGACCTTCGATCTTCACGGCTGTCCTCGTGGTGAGCAGTACAAGTTGAGGCGATTTCCACCTAGGATCCAGCTGAGTCTTCCGGTCACAATTTCGCACTAACACCAGGTCCCCGGGAACTACGTCATGGGGTTTCACCTCGGTGTTGTCAGGAAAGGCTGCAGCTACCTGTGAACGACAAGATTGTAGTGCAGACATCAAGGAAGCCAGGTAATCTGTCAGCATATTACAGTCAACATCAGTTATTTTACGGGGTATAGGCGTCCCCCACATATTTGGTGGTCTGCCAAAGATCACCTCATAAGGGGATAGCCCTGTTCGAGAGTGCGCTACCATTCTCATGTAAAAGAGTGCAACTGGTAAGGCTACTACCCAATCAACACCTTTCTCTCTACATATTTTTGACAATCTAATTTTCAGAGTTTGATTATGTCGTTCCACGAGACCTGCTGCCTCGGGGTGTCGGACACAGTGAAACTTCCATTGATAGCCTAACAAAAGTGAAACGTGTTTCATTAGTTCGGATGAGAACGGCTGGCCGTTATCTGAGTAGACAACACGTGGTAAACCGTACCGTGGGAAGAATTCTCGAACTAACTGTTTGGCAGTAGTCGGGGCAGTGTAATCTGAAACTGGGTAGGCTTCGGTCCAACGGGAAAGAGCACAGACAACTACGAGAACATATTTGAATCCTCGACATCGTTCCATCTGGATGTAATCCATCTGGAGGACTTCAAAAGGGTGATCAGGAGGCTGAAATCCACCCTGTTCTACGGGAATGCTTTTACCTGGGTTAAACTGACAACATATCATACAGGTACGAACTTTTTGTTTAGCTGCTGCTCGTAAATGTTTGTTGAACCAGATGTGCTGAATGCTGTCTAGCATAGCTTTTTCTCCTAGGTGCGCTGGACTATGTATTGTATTAATGATAACTTGAACCATAGAATCAGGAAGAAACCATACAGATTTTTCCTTCGTCATCCATCCTTGATCCGTTTGGATCCCTCCTAATTCAGTCCATTTCTTTATTTCATCTGGTGTAGCATGTGTCTGTATGTCAACTACGTCAAGAGCGGGATCCTTAACCGTCATGCAATGTGTTGGTGTTGGAACTATTGTCTTTGTCATGTCAGATGTGTGAGTTTGAGCAGTCTGTTTAGCTGTTCTGTCAGCTAGATCATTGCCTTGAGAAATGATATCAGTAACTTTCGTATGAGCTTTGCATTTCATAATCGATATAGCAGTGGGTAGATGAATTGCGTCTAATAGAGCATGAATGAGGGATCCGTGCTGAATGTGGGCACCGTGATAAGTTAAATAACCTCTTTCTCGCCACAGCACGCCGAAATCATGTACAACTCCGAATGCATAACGTGAGTCAGTGTATATGTTGACTTTCTTATTTGTGGCTTGAATACAGGCTTGTGTCAGAGCAGTGAGCTCTGCTGCTTGAGCTGACAAGGTGTTTATACAGTTTGTTTCGATAACTTCAGTGTCTGTTGTGACTGCATACGCGGCCACTAACTCTCCTGTACTTGTTCTCATACATGAACCGTCTACATACAACGTCAGGTCTGGATCTGACAATGGGACATCGGTCAAGTCTTGTCTGGGTTTCGTCGTGATAGTAATAACTTCAATACAATCATGTGCTAGTGGGTCTGTTCCGTTTACTGGCAAAAGTGTGGCAGGATTCAATGTATTACAGCGTCTGATTTCTATATGTGGCTGAAACAATGTCAATTCATAACCGGTAAGTCTTGCTATGGTCAAGTGTTGTGTTTGCGTTCGGTTCACAAGAACCTCTACTGCATGTGGTACTTGTACTGTCAATGGATGTCCTAACACTATGGCATCGCTTTGTCTGATTGCTAAAGCTGTCGCTGCCACTGATTTCAGGCACGCAGGCAAAGCCTGAGCTACGGGATCTAATGTACTAGAGAAATAGGCACACGGTTTGTGTGATCCTGCTTGTTCCTGAGTGAGTACTGACAAGGCAGTACCTTCGCGTTCTGTAACAAAGAGTGTAAAATGTTTATTGTAACATGGTGTCGCTAAAACAGGTGCTTGACATAAGGCTTTCTTTAAGTCTTCAAAAGCTTGTGTGTGTTCCTGAGTCCAAGGGAGGACAGTCGATGTGGCCGCCTCCTGTGTTGTCAACTGAATGAGTTGTTTTGCTAAAAATGCATGTTGAGGGATCCACTGCCTACAATATGAAGTGAGGCCTATAAAAGCCCGCACCTCCTTTTGTGTCTTGGGTATTGGCATGTTAGCAATTGACTGAATGCGATCAGGTGTAAGCTGTCTTCCCTCCTTGGACAGCGAGTGCCCAAGGTAAACAACTCGCTGGACACAGAATTGCAGCTTAGAAGGGGACACCTTGTGCCCCTTTTCGGCCAGAAATTGTAAAACCGTCAGTGATGCTTTTTCACATTCAGGTTCGCTTCGGGCGGTGATCAACAGATCATCGACATATTGAAGCAGTGCAGTGTTGACTGGCATGTGTATACTGTCAAGTTCTCGTTTCAGTGCTTGGCTATAGATGCTGGGGCTTTCTGTAAATCCTGGAGGTGCGCGTGTGAATTTAAAACTTCGTCCATTTAAACTGAATCCGAACAAGTATTGGCTTTCCGGATCTATTGGGACGCTGAAAAAGGCATTCTTGAGATCAATTGCAGTAAAGAACGTTGCTTTGGAATCAATGGCTTTCAGTAATGACGAGATGTCTGGGACCACAGGGAATTGTGGCACAATGCATTTGTTTAGTTCGCGCAGATCAATAACTAATCGATATACTGGCGGGGCCTTTGGATCAGTTCGTTTAAGAATCGGAATTATCGGGGAATTACATACATTGGAGTCGGTTTCCACAACCACTCCTTGGGCAATAAGCTCGTCAATGATTTGCAGTAAAGCCACTACAGCATCTGGCGGTAACTTGTATTGTCGCATTCGTGGTAGTACCACTCCTGTCTTTAGTGTGACTCGATATGGTGTAATGTTCATGCAACCAACATCTGTAGGGCCTTGTGCCCATAAATGTATAGGTAAATTCTGCAGTCGGTGATCCATGTCTCGAGACACATAGTGCCCTTTGAAATCACGTAAAAACAATCGTACTCCTTCCGGAGAGCAACATATTATAGCTCCTAGAGCTTTCAATGTTTTTAAACCTAACAAGTTTTCTGGACATGATTTAGTAAGCAATAAATCTGTAGTTCGTGTCAAGGGACCAATCGTAAGTGGAAGAGGCTGTGATACTTCGTTAATGATAGGTTTTCCTGAAAAACCAAGGGAAATATTCTGTGAGCCTGAGAGGGGTGCCCCTGGAACTTCACTACGTTTTATGGTTGTTCGGCTTGCCCCTGTATCAAGTAAAAATTTTCTATCTTGGCCTAATAGTTCACTATGTACATAAGGTCCTCCTTGATCTACAGGGACCTCGATAAGGGGTAAGCCAACTTCCCTCTCTAGGCTGTTTCATGAGTATCGTTGATAATCAGGATAGTCATACTGTGCGGTCTGGTACATCTGTCGTGTCGTTGTTTGTGTGGCAGCAATAGGCTGCGGTGGTGGAGCTGGCATAGACTGTTGCGGAGCTGGCATGGACTGTGCATGCTGCGGGGCTCCTTGTTGGTTCTGATCCTGTCTAAGCGGCCGTGGTCTTTCTTTTGTAATACCTGTGGCGATATTATGTTTTAAGACTGGACAATCGTGTATATAATGACCTGGCTGTTTACAATAGTTGCATGTCCCTTTTACAGAACCTGCTGAATCACTGGACTGTGTCATACCCTTTTTATGACCGTCAGCTGGAACTGTCTGGGAGACTAGCATTTTCATTTTCGTGTCTTTCATGCGTCTTTGTTCATGTTCTTGTTCCTCCCTAATTCTATTGTGATGGTACTGTAGCATTTGTAACATTTGTGACGGAGTGTTACCTTGCCAGGTACTCTCAAATTTCAATACTCTATTCTTCACTTGGGGCAGGGAATTTTCAACTAATTTTGTCACAAACAGATGTGGATACGATTCGCTACTTGCTTTTATTCCACTATTTATACCAAAACATTTTTCGAATCGGGCATAGAAATCACTAGTGTCTTCATCTTGCTTTTGTTTACAGGCTGAGATTGCACCCCAGTCTTCCTTTTTCGTAGTTAATAAACGTGGCAGTACCTGTACTAGTAAACCTGGTAGTATTTTAGTCTTTTCCCCAAGCCCTGAACCTGGACCTCGAGCTCTTTCTTCGTTTTCTAATGCTGTCCAATCTATCTTTTGGTCTCCCACCTCCCAATCTTTTTCTTTGAGTTTTTCGTAAATGCCCGCAGGCATTAATACCTTTAATATTTTCATAATGTCGGGATAGGTATACTCTCCCATGAGCAACATGTCTTTAATTTCCCGGTGGAAACCCGCTGGGTCTTTGTCATGACTGGGTACCACTTTCTTCATTTCTAATAATTCTATTTTAGATATGGGTGTGTATACAAATACACGTTTAAACTCATTGTCATCACCTTTTATTGGGTGCACTTCGCGTAAGGGATTCTGTCTATCCATGTAATACGTCGTTCTTTCCTTGATGGGCAGTGAGACATGTTCTGGGCATACAAAAAGAATGTACTGCTTTCTGGATTCTAGTATTTCTCTAATTAACTCAGTACCTGAACCTCTCCATTTATTCGTGAGTAATTCAGTCAATATATCAGGTAAGGAACCAGGATCGGAGTGTTGGCTTTTATATAATATAAGGAGTTGTTGAATCATGTAGATCCCAGCTAAACGCTGTTCATCTGGGGTGAGGTTCAAAAACGTGTGTGCTAGTGTATCATCACTATATTTTCCGGGACTGTCAACCCAGTGAACGGCTGACCTGGCTAATTCTTGTTCGTCCATAGAATCGAGTATATGATAACCCCTTCGTTCTCGGAGTAACTTGTCAGCGGCTTGGAACGAATGTTCGGGGGACCTTATATTTATTATAGGTGTTTGGAAATTTCTATTATTATCTGGACGTATCGGACGTATCGGATCAGTAAAGCACCTAGTATTATTACAAGATCTTCCTCTACCTACATAGGCCATGGTTTCTAACTGTCCTGTGGGCAGTTCTAATTCTTCCTCCTCCTCGTTTTGTTCAGGCTGGTCTACCGCTAATCTTTCTTCGTGTATTCGTTCTACTTCTTTGCGGATCTTTCGGCACATAGCTACTATACTTAATAGTCTATCATGTTTCCCCTCTGATATATTCCGGCTCCATGTGGTAAGAATTCGCATTGCTTCCGGATTTACCCCAGGCCGGTCTTGATTTCTGATCACACAATTTATGAGGAAACGTAACAGTTCCCCCTGTATCTCCACTTTCTGGTACTCCATGGCTCTGTTAATACTTTCAGAATCTCGCCCTGACTGGACAAAGTGATATATATTTTCTAAATGTGAAGTCATTCCTGGTAGCTTCCCTAAATATATTGCAGCTCGTCGGATACGTAATGATGCCAGGAGCATTTCGTCCTCTTTGCCGGGCACAGGGTCATATCTACAATCTACAAGAAGTTCCTTAAGCATGTTGGGAGTTACTAGTTTGGGCGTACGTTGATGTGCTAATTCTTGAAAGGAAAGTTTATTTATTCTGGGCGGCGTGGAAAAAATGTTTGTTGTACCTCCGGTAGCACCGTCTGGGGTGCTGGGCGTGAAAGGATTCGTTGAACGTGATATAGCAACCATAGGTGTGGGTACAGCTGTAGAAACAGATGTGCTTGCCGGAACTTGTGTCGGATGTTGTTGTTGCGGAGGTACAGACGGAGGGTCTTGGCGTTGAACCCCCTCGGCAGGCCGTCTATGTGGTGCGGTGTTAGCATACTCGGGAGCTGCGTCGTCTAAATAAGAGGAAAGGAAAACATCTTCTGCGGTTCTGGGATGCCCTTTTGGGTGTACTTTGATTGGAAACAATGGAGGTGGCAAGTCTTTTGGTATTTCCGGGGTAGCCTTAGGTAACCCTTCGGCCAGAAGTGGATACATACCATTCATAAGGGCATTTCTTTGTCTGTCTACTTGTTCTGATTTTACTCGTGTACCTTCTTCAATTAATAGATTTTCTCGGACTTTATTTGAATTCTCCTTACTTTTCTCTTCCTGTCTGAATGCTTTTTCTGTACGTCTATGGGATTCTTTACGCCATAACTCAACGGCATCTTTCTGTGACTGTCTAGCTTTCCTTTTCCATAACTCTTCCTCTACTTTCATGATGCAATCTGCATCTCAGGTCCCAGCTGCGGGCCACCTCTGACTTTCTGGTAATTCCTTGGTGTAGTCCACCCATAAATCAAGAAATAATACGGCGTCTAAGCCATGTTTATGATACATGAAGTACCCTGGAATGGGAACAGCTTCTTCGAGTACCCCTTTTCTAGTTTTGATCTGTCTTAATTTCGAAAAGAGCGGCATGTTTGAGAACTGATCTGATACTTAATCTTAAACACACTTAATACAACTAAACAAAATAATGAACAATAATGAACAGTCATTCACCCCACAATATGTAGAACGTATCTAAAACATTTAACATTTAACATTTAACATTTAACAGTTAACGAACAATAACGATGGCCATTAGGGAACTAGTCACTTAGCATACTCGACATACTAGATATACTGCTAAACAGTACAGATACACTGCTGAAACAGTGCAGACCGGATTTGTGTACCCAAACCCGTCTTGACCGGCACAACCTATGTGCACGTCAGAACGCCTCCCCGGTAATGGTACTCACCGGGTAGCTCGGAACGGAAGGCCTCGGAACGGAACTGAACTGAACTGGACCGGACTGTACTCGACTCGGAACTTCGGAACTTCGGGACTTCGGAACCTGGTGGGCCTCTGTATACCTCGGATCTTGCTCTCTCAGCTAGGCTCTGGTCGGGATACTTCGCACTTCTCACCGCCTCGTCTGGGTGTTGATCGCAGCCTCAGTCGCCCCCGCTTGACCGGAGGGAGATACAGGAAATCCTGCTGGTACGCGTTGTTGTCCGTCCAGCTGTGGCAGGAGACCGGGCCTGCAACGCACCTCCGGCGCGTGAGATGAGAAAGTGTCCCTGTTCGGGCGCCAATCATGTGGTAAATAATTTAATTACCGGTACTTAATTTGATGCGGAAAATTATTAAAAAATAGCTCAGTAAAATAAGAGGCAGAATCCGTGGTATTAGAGGTTCGGAAAGGGCTTTATTCCAATGACAATTCGAATTGTGGTCTTCATATTCCATCACCACGGAGGTTCAGGAAGTGAAGGGCAATACATTATTGACAAGTAATCATTTTTATAGAAGAGGCATTACAGTGAAACAGATGCAGGAGGCGTAACAATTGATAACAAAGAAAAAGACATACATGCGTAACTAAAATAGGCGTAACTGGGCGTAACTAAAAAACGTCATTAGGTATGATGTCACAATGGGTGGTTCAATGAGAGGATTTCGCAATGTCAGCAGAAATACTTGGCAGAGATGCGCGCGCAGCAGCATGACGTGTGATTGACGTACAACTAGGGGGTGAAGGGGACCTGACATTTAGCTCTACATGTGGAGACAAAAAGTCTGGGGGGTCAAGTCAACCTAATCCCAAATCATATCTAACATCCTATGTTTAAAGAACTATGTTATCCAAGAGGAAAGGTCTCTCGAACAAAATCTATTCTATACTGACTGTGAGTGCGTGTACAAGCGTCTAAGTGTCTACATGAGATGCGAGGGGCAGAAATCTTCCATGGTAACAGGGCCATGAATTACTTGCATGAAGACAGAGAAGCCGGGCCCTTAGCTCGGTAGCTGGAAGGATGTTTACTTAAACTACTAGACAGGAATGCATTGGATGAGGAGCGGAGCAGATAATCTTGAAGGTGAAATACAGTTTTTGGCAGGCAGACAGACCGAGTCAGGCACCGTTAGCCGCGCAGGGAGTAGGACAAAGTTCATGGATACAGATGCGAGCTCAGACTGGAGCTGTCAGAGGTAGAAAGCAGGGAAAGGCTTGATGGTAGCATTCAGGGCCTACTCGCCTGAACTGCAAAATGGAGTGACTGAGCCATATAAAGTCGGTGGCCTTTCGTACTTAGGAATCGAATATCCGGCCCATTCATGGCGGATCTGAAAGAGGACATGTTGACGGTGGACGCACATGTGTTTGCGTCTTCATAACTGGAACTGGAGGGAACATACATGTACTTGTAACATATACATGGAACCGTTGGGGTCTAAGATAGGGGACATAACTGATCAGGAAAATCCACATTTCCACAGTGCTGAAAAGTAGAGTGGCTATTGGCAGTCCCTATCTCAGGGGTCACGCCGTCTATTTTCTCCTCCCCCTGAGTTTGGCTGTTGCTTGTACCTGAATTTACTAGCCTGTTTTGCCTTCATCACCCCACCACCTCGCCTCTGTCCTCTTTTACCGCCTGTTATGGGAGGCACTGTGGGGGCAGTTTTTTTACTGGAAATGCTGGTACTATTACCCCCCTCTGTGTCTCCTGTTCCAATTGTTTGAACACCCTCTGTGACTGTAATCGTGTGGGCGTAAGTACAAGCTTGCCCCCCTCCGCCGACAACGTAGCACTTACCGAGCCTGCAGCCCCCCCGCTTGCCCTTCCAGCACCTGATTTTGTTGGTCCTGTGGTGTTAATGGTCGCTGTTCAGGCGGTTGAGATTGTCGCTGCGGCGGTAGTAACTGCGATAACTGAGGTCCTTCCTCCTCTGGGAGCAGAAGTGCACACAATCGCTTTGGAGAAACTCTTCGTGGTGCCGATGAAAACCGCCCTGTGCTGCCTCTTCCAGTGTTGACCCCTCCTTAGCTCCAGGGCAGTGGCAGTCCTGGGACACACCAACACACATCCCACGGCGCAAACGGGAGAGAAACACCAGCCCAAAGAAAAACACCCAAAACACTAAAAAGTTAAAGGCTCGAGAGGCTCGCGGAGGTGAAGGCATCATGGTTCACGGCTTCGCCTATATCAAGATGCTGGATGTGAGTACTTCCGGTAGCTAGCAGCTGCCATGTTTTTCCCCCTCCAGATCTTAAACTGTGCCCTAAAGCAAAATCATTGAAACCCAGGGATTTTTCCTATGAAATTCGTTCTGACTTGGCTCGTGCTACGTAAACAATAAGATGTATAATTTAAAATCAGTTCAAAAGGCAGATGAACTCCTGGAAAGTCTAGGCAAGACCACAAAATAGCTTAGTAATGGAGCTTCACATTGTAGTTGCATAAGTTTTGTGGTTTTCTCTTTTTTTTTGTTGCTTGCTCTTAATAGTATTCCTAATCTCTTTTCTGGTGTGGAGGCTTTGGAGGGATTGGACCTTAGAGAAATGGGTAGGATATACTGACTTATTAGCCATAGTTAAGTCTAAGTATGTGCGGATGCATTTAGAACCCTAATCTGAGTCTAAGCCTTAAAACCAAAGAAAACTGGAGACAGGGTCTTTCTAGGGGGATCTCGGTGCATCACCCCTTTTTGTGTATAACATTTTGAATATAGAGGGACTCCATGGGTGCCCCGTTAGCACAATCTGGACTATCAGTCCAGGTAAATGGGGGCTGGGTTCCCCAGGGAGGGAGTAGGGGTGGGGGCTCCTGTGGGGCAAGAGAGGGAGAACAGGGTGGGGAGCATAGGGTTAAAAAGAGAAAAGAAATCCTCATCTGCCTTCTAGTCTGATTAAATTATATCTATTATCGTGGCCAGGCTTGTTGTGTTTATCCTGTGATCAGTATGGCGGGAGATGTAGCATCCTAAAGGTTCTATCTTTCAAATTGCCATGAACAGCATACAGTGTTTATCCTGGAATGTAAATGGCCTGCGAGTAAAATCCAGAAGGCTAAAGATCTTACAATATCTTAAAGATTCTCCTGCTCAGGTCATTATTCTGCAATAGACTCATCTCTTGAAGGAGGAACTGTCTGAAATTTTCAGTAGGGCAAAATGGGCTGAACATCTTATCAGCTCAAATCAGCGTGCCAACATCAGAGGTGTAGCTATCCTGGTTAAAAAGCAAGCTAGGGCTAGAGTATTAAATTCTATGGTAGACCCAGGTGGCAGGTGGGTCATCGTTAGACTCTCTATTCGAGGCTCTTTGATGACAGTGGTGGGCGGTTATGGCCCCAACCAAGATGACCCTTCCGTGCTAAAAAACTTTTTCTCAAATCTTTTGGAATTCCCAGAGCCCATTATCATGGCAGGTGATTTTAACATTGTTTTAAATCCCTCACTAGATAAATCTCCTAGCAGTAGAGTGAATACTTCACCTTAATCCCGCACATATCTCCAAAAGATGATGGCACAGATGGGACTGTGCGACGTGTGGAGAGAGAAATTCGGTTCTCAACTAAGTGTTTCCTTTTATAATAATACGTATCGCTACAAGTCCAGAATAGACTACATATTGGTTAGTCATGGCTTGAGGGGTAAAATCAAGGATTTGGGTTACTTGACTCCACACTTGTCTGACCATGCGGCCGTATGTTTGGATTTAGTTTTGGAAGGGAAAAAACATCGTAGGATATGGACATTTGATCGCTCATTACTTCTAGATGAACCTGAAGTTAAGTATTTATCCCGGGAATCAGAATTCTTTTTTAATACGAATGTAGGCTCAGTCGAGATTTCTGTGGTTTGGGATGCTTGGAAGGCGTTTTTAAGGGGGAACAACCTTTACAACGCAACTTTTACAACGCACTACACTTACAACGCATTTTTTACAACGCACAATCCATTACAACGCATGACATTACAACGCAGGACACTACAACGCATTTTTAAAAACTACCTTTACAACGCATTCCATTACAACGCATACTACCATTACAACGCATACCATTACAACGCATAATATAGTAATATACTATCCAACACTTACCCTACTGTTGCACCCCCTGGAGTTAAAATAGTAATTTTTACCCCTATACTATCCAACACTTACCCTACTGTTGCACCCCCTGGAGTTAGAATAGTAATTTTTACCCCTATACTATCCAACACTTTCCCTACTGTTGCACCCCCTGGAGTTAGAATAGTAATTTTTACCCCTATACTATCCAACACTTACCCTACTGTTGCACCCCCTGGAGTTAGAATAGTAATTTTTACCCCTATACTATCCAACACTTACCCTACTGTTGCACCCCCTGGAGTTAGAATAGTAATTTTTACCCCTATACTATCCAACACTTACCCTACTGTTGCACCCCCTGGAGTTAGAATAGTAATTTTTACCCCTATACTATCCAACACTTTCCCTACTGTTGCACCCCCTGGAGTTAGAATAGTAATTTTTACCCCTATACTATCCAACACTTACCCTACTGTTGCACCCCCTGGAGTTAGAATAGTAATTTTTACCCCTATACTATCCAACACTTACCCTACTGTTGCACCCCCTGGAGTTAGAATAGTAATTTTTACCCCTATAATATCCAACACTTACCCTACTGTTGCACCCCCTGGAGTTAGAATAGTAATTTTTACCCCTATACTATCCAACACTTACCCTACTGTTGCACCCCCTGGAGTTAGAATAGTAATTTTTACCCCTATACTATCCAACATTTACCCTACTGTTGCACCCCCTGGAGTTAGAATAGTAATTTTTAACCCTATACTATCCAACACTTACCCTACTGTTGCACCCCCTGGAGTTAGAATAGTAATTTTTAACCCTATACTATCTAATACTTACCTTAAATGCAATTTAATATTATGCGTTGTAATGGTATGCGTTGTAAAGGTAGTATGCGTTGTAATGGATATGCGTTGTAAAGGTAGTTTTTAAAAATGCGTTGTAGTGTCCTGCGTTGTAATGTCATGCGTTGTAATGGATTGTGCGTTGTAAAAAATGCGTTGTAAAGGTATGCGTTGTAATAGTATGCCTTGTAACGTCATACATCCGTTTTTAAGAGGCATAGTCATGAGCAGTTAGCCATAAGAATAAAAAGTATAGGGAAGAAGTGACGCAAACAGAGTCTGAGATGAAGGCAGTGGAGATGAGCTTGAACCAGGAAACTGTCGCCGCAAACCGCAAAGAACATCTGGCGAAACTATGGAGTTTGAAGGATCAGCTAGATAGTATTATCCACTATCCAGTAAAGGATTACTAAAAAATGGGAGGCTAGCAAGCTGGCCCATTTTGAATATGGGTAGGGGGCCAGTAAACTGTTGGTATGGAAGGTTAAGGCCGATAGAATGCGAAACATAATAAAGCAAATAGATAGTGAGGATCACAGGACTTCGGTATCGACGGATGAAGAGATTTCTCCAAGATCTTTATGAAGAAGATGATACAGTTGATACTACCAGTGCTAGTGAGTGGTTAATGGGAAGCAGACTTGCCTCCTTAAACTATTCTCAGCAAGAAAACCTGGAGTGAGATATATCACAGCAAGAGGTTAGAAAGTCAATCTCAGCATGTAAAAGAGGAAAGGCTGCAGGGCCTGATGGGCTGCCAGCCGAAATGTATAGATCTTTGACTACACTTTGACTACACTTTTTAATAAGATTCTATCTAAAGGCGTAAAGCTTCCCGTCTCATGAAGAGAAGCCACTATCTCATTGATCCTGAAGCCGGGGAAAAATCCAGCGGAATGTGGGTCTTATAGGCCTATTTCACTTTTAAATACAAATTATAAAATCTTTACTCCACAATGATCAGAAGGGCTTTGTGAGGGGTAGGAATCTATCTAATCTTAACTACGATTTTATAGGCGCTATCGATCTGGCCTCATCCTTCTCACTACCTCTTGCAGCCATAACACTTGACGCTACCAAAGCCTTTGATAGGGTCAACTAGGTATATCTTTCGGCAGTAATGGATAGGATTGGTTTTTGAGCAAAATTTAGTCGAGCCATTCAGCTCATCTATCACAATCCTTCGGCTAGACTCTTAGTCAATGGTAAACTGACTAACCCTTTTAAAATCTCCAGGGGAACCAGACAGGGCTGCCCCCTCTCCCCGCTCCTTTTTGACTTGTACATAGAGCCCTTTGCCCAACGTTTGAGAGGTGAGCCAGGTATTCCATCTTTCAGATTTGGGGCATGGGAGAGAAGGGTAGATCTCTATGCGGATGATGTTTTGATTCTTTCTTCCGACTTGAAGACATCTTAAGCTGGCACAAGACTTTGGGCAGGTTTCTGGCTATGAGGTTAATGCGGGAAAGACAGATATTATGGCGTGGAACCTGCCAGATTGTCAGCTTCATTCCAAACGTGAAATAAGATATTTGGGGGTCGGGATTGTCCAGAATATTGATAAGATCGCAGGGACCAACCTAGCCAATGTATCTAAAGAATGCCAGAGGTTCATGAAATCCTGGGCTCATCTCCCACTGACCATTCTGGGTAGGATCAATCTGATTAAGATGGCCATACTTCCGAAAATTACTTTTCTTCTTGACACTACCCTTACATTTTGATAAACGGGAGCTCAATAAACTTCAGCAAGCAATTAACTCATTGGCATGGGCTTACAAGGCCACAAGGATAGCTTAGAGGAAGCTCAGGCGCAGGAGGGAGAAGGGAGCTTAACACTACCAGATTTACAATAATATGCCTGGGCATTTCAGTTATCACATGCAAGAATGCTGCTAAAAACACCAGATCATACAGGGACAGGGGCTATGTTCTCTGCTATGTTAAAAGGAGGCGACCAGAAATTTTTCAAGAAGATCAGGCTGAAAGTCTTGCTAGGGATGGCTCGTATGTGGGCTAGAATTTAACAATGCACAGGCCTTAATTACTTCTCAAGTATGGCCCCTCTGTGGGATTCTCCAGGGACTCCAGATTGTCTAAAAGCAAGCTGGCCACACCATTCAGGACTGCGGGATTTAAGGTGTGGAGGGACTTGGCTTCTGATGGCTCCTTAAAACCATGGTTATCATTCCATAATAGACTAGAGGGAGGTATGTCCAGGTTTAAATATCTACAGTTGCAGAGTTGGTCCCAGAGTCTTAAAAAACCAATAGGCATAGGAAACACTTTAGAGGAGCAACTAGTATCTAGGCCGACGGGGAGGAAGGAGGTTTCCTTATTGTACTGGGCTATAGAAGACGCCATTGATGGAGACTTCAAACTTCCTGAAGAACAGTGGGTAACCTCCTTGCCAAATGAACAACTGGAAGATCTGTGGCAAACTTCCTTCAATACCTTGTACATGACTGTAAAACCAGCCTGGCTTAGAAGGAATCACTATTTTACAACCCACAGGGCCTTTCTATCTCCGGCACGACTAGCCAAAATAGCTAAGGGTCCCCCGGTTATCTGCAAGAAGTGTGGTCTGGTAAATGCCTCGGACATTCATATGTTCAAGGATTGTCCAGAGATAACTGAATATTGGGGGAAAGTGAGTGCAACTATTTCAGACATCCTGGGATTCCCCGTACATATTTCTCTCCCCTTGGTCATATTTGGTATAGATAGCGAAGTAACAGGGCCTGCTAGGGGATTTCTTTTCTATGCTATATTGCTGGGTAGGAGAGAAATTTGTAAGAAATAGGTAGAGGCTACACCCCCTACACATACAGAATGGCTAGATTGCAAAGTAGCAGAACAAAAGTAATATGGGATTGTTTGGTAAAGTGGTCTCAGTCGCATTAATTAATTGTTTATTCTTTATCCTTTTTATGGCAACTGTTTGGATCCTATGATTAAGCCTCTTGGATGCTCTTTGACTGTGTTGGGCCCTCCCCGAAAAAGCTTCATCCAGCTGGCCAACATAAACAGTCTTCGGTCACAGATTATCAGAAGAGAGCGAGACCAGCCCCTTCCACTTAAAAGTGGGGATAGTGAATCTAGGTGGGATTGTTGTTTACCGGTAGGCGGGTGTTATTCCCCCGGTTCAATCTTGACGCCTACGACTCCTTAAAGCCGAGTAACGGTAATAGACATCCTACTCTTTTATTAACTAAGGTCTGAGGCAGATGAGGATAAAAAAAAAAGATGAAAGCAGATATGGTGAGTGTCTGGGGTATCTTTCCCAACCAAGATGGCAGTCAACTAGTGAAAATCACATCCCACATGAGAATAAATGCGAACTAGAATGTGGCAGTCATCTCTAAGTGAACAAGGGGGAGACATGCTAACACCCCTCCAGTCCACTCCATCCACATTTCTATGGAACCAAATGTACAGGATTATCATCGTGGAACTAGTATGGTGGAATAAAGTTGCAGATCGCTGAGAAATAGAATAAATGTACTGCTTACCACCCGTATGTGGCAGTCCCATAGGATGAGAAGGAAGCAGACTTCGCTCTATGGACTTTAAGTGCATGTAAGGAGGACTTTTTGTGCATATTTCCTTACATATCCCGAGCAGATTGGTGGTGTGTAAGTATTATTGGACAAGTTTGAAGGTACCTACAGCTTAACTGTTTATGTAATGTACAAGGATTACAGTGCAAGTGAGTCTAACAAACCCCATGTATATTTTATAAGAAAAAGGACATTTGGATGTAGGTCCTGAAGAATTTGGTCACCAGTTATTTATGCAACCGAAATGTCTGCTGAGTCCCCCGACTAAGACACAGCGATGGAAGAATAAAACACTGGTCTCCATATTGGGTTTTTAAGAAGATTTCTGGGGGAGAAGGGATGGGTGTTTTGAAAGTGTGTGATATTGTCTGCTTGGTATGGATGTGAAAAAAGTGTGTGGTTTGTTATGATGAAATTATGTGGTTTTACTGAAAAAATATAATAATTAATAATGTATGCACAGATTAATGATGTTTTTTATAATACAAAAAAATATCAAAAGAAAAATGACAGCAAATGAATAAAAATGTATTGTAGATATCAGTGAGACAGTGGTCAATGAGGATTAATTCCCTGTAAGAGTCATACAGGCTAGTGGGAATTTATTGTGATATTTGATGTGTTATGTCCTCTGTTCTTGAGCCTATAATTTATATTGGGGGAGCTCTTTTTAAGATCTTCTAGGGAGAAAAACACAAACCTCAGATAAATGCATAGATCTTGGCTGGACCAGGGACACCTTATTCTATGCAAATATTTAGGATTATGGCTGTGAGGATGAGGATACTAAGGAAACCCTTTGTGGTCAAAGGAATAAGGAATACAAGGTACTAGATCAGTGTTTTTTCTATGAGATCTCTCATTCACTTTTTTGGACAATAGCAGTGCAATTGAGACAACCAGTGATGAACAGTTTTTTGAGGGAGCCAAAGACCCAGGTGGACAGTGCACAAAAAGTGGAAGCAATGTAATAGCTATCCGGGTTCTTTCAGAGCTCAGTGATGTGGCCTCACTGAGAAGGGACTATTCTTCAATTTGGCTGACACAGGGATTTTGTTCAACCTCAAATGCACAAGGGGACTGTACTGCTCAATAAGAGTCACCAACACTGAAAATGATATATAAGTTAATCATGGCACACAGGGAAGAATCTCAGTGTGATAAAGGAGCTCCAACAGCAACTAGAAAATTGCAAGGCATAGTGACAAAATAGAAAAAGTCTGTACAGATGTAGATGAGCATATGAAATAGTTGGGAAAAAGAGCTCATGAGCTGGAGACCTGCGCTAAACATACAAATGAAAAACTCACAGAACAAGAAGAACACATCATGGACATTCAATGGAAATTGGAAGATGACGAAAATAGACAAAGACTTAACAGTTTGCGAATCCTTGGTATTCCTGAGGGACTAGAGGGCAATGAAACAGAGGCATTTGCTATGCACATACTAAATCCAGCATTCACTGAGCAAGTAATTGGAATTGAGAACTATAAGTGCAACAGGTGCATTACTTTCCGTTTAGGGCATTACAACAAAGCACTGAGTAATTACTAAAATATAGAGCAATTCTAGTTTATTTTGGTCATTTTTTTCTGAGACAGCAAATATTCGCGAAAGCTCACCTAGATAATCAAGTTAAAGTGGATAAGTATATCTTTTTTGCAAGTTTGCAAAGCCAGGGTTTTGCCACATGACAGTGGAAAGTGGATGGTGCCTTGCCAGATGACTAATCCATTTCATTCTAAGAACTGGCAGGCTTTCCAGCAAGCTCCTGCTAAGTTGAAAGTTGTAAAGGACTCTAAAACACATGTATTGACCTCTGAGGTAAAAGCACAAGCCTTCTTAGACCCACTTGTTTGAGGGGACAAAAACACTAGAAGAATAAAAAAAGATATAAAGGAAAGAAAAAAAGAAAGGTGAGTGTGTATATAATTACACAGATTGAAGAGCACATCATTTATATAGAAAACAGTGACAGGATGGTATGAGGGGAATATTCTCAGGGTCTAGGTAACACAGATGGAACAGGCAACATAACATAGACAATTCATCCTTGTCCTGCAGTCTTATGCAGGACTTTCCTCCCTTTGCGGTAGGGACCCTCCGTGGTAGCTCATGGAGAGAAATGTTGGGTGAAGTGTATGGGGAAGGTCTGTGGGAGGGGAGAGGTCAGTGGGTGTTTGAGGTGAGGTGGGGACATGGGTGGTAGGGCAGGCAATGGGCTGTATCATTGCATAGTTGAAAAAACAAAATGCAAAGTTTAATTTAAAACTTTATGAATAAGGCAGTACAAGACAAGACAGTGTACACAATTGTAGGGGGGATGGATGAGATTCTATCACACGGAGTGACATAATTGTATTGAAGAGAAACTTCCAGTTAATTGTATGTGGGGATTTGAATATTAATATTGAAATGCAAAATGCAAAACAACAGTATACAGGAAGAAGACTAAAGTAATATTGATGGAAACGCCTGCCGTGGATGACACTTAGGGCCTCATGTAGGTAGCATACCAGTTACCACTTCTTAAATACGAACGTTACCGAATCGGTATTTAAGAAGTGGTAACTCGTATGTAGGTAATGAGTCGGTAATTTTTACCGATTCGTTACAATTCGGTAACGTTACCGATTCGGTAATTTTACCGATTCGGTAATTTTACCGATTCGGTAAATTCCGAATCCAGAAATTGTCCCCCTACATACCAATAGCCAAAATACCGGTCGGTAACGGTATAATTACCGAAAATCGGCCGTTACCGACCGGTATTTGGCTACCTACATGAGGCCCTTGGGGCCTCATGTAGGTAGCATACCAGTTACCACTTCTTAAATACCGAACGTTACCGAATCGGTATTTAAGAAGTGGTAACTCGTATGTAGGTAATGAGTCGGTAATTTTTACCGATTCGTTACAATTCGGTAATTACCGAATTGGTATTTACCGATTCGGTAATGAGGCATACCTTCCCATTGAGGGGAAGGTATGCCTCATTACTAAATCGGTAAATACCGATTCAGTAATGGTGGAAAACATGCAAGGGTGGCAGGGTGTCACATTGACACCCTGTTGCACCCCTGATGCGGCCATGTGTGCACATGTGGCACACATACATGCCCTTAGGGCATGTATGTCTGCCACATTGCACACTGCTAAGCGCTTAAAAATGCATACACACATCCATTAATTATTTACCACCAACTATAAGTTGGTGGTAAATACCGACTCCTAAACACACCCACACACTCCCCCTACATATCATTTCTGGATTCGGAATTTACCGAATCGGTAAAATTACCGAATCGGTAAAATTACCAAATCGGTAACGTTACCGATTCGGTAATTTTACCGATTCGGTAATTTTACCGATTCGGTAAATTCCGAATCCAGAAATTGTCCCCCTACATACCAATAGCCAAAATACCGGTCGGTAACGGTATAATTACCGAAAATCGGCCGTTACCGACCGGTATTTGGCTACCTACATGAGGCCCTTGGTTCTTTATCCTGAGGACCCAGGTTATAGGTTGTGTTCATATGCACACATGAAATACAAAAGAATGTATTTCTTCTTGATAGTATCGAAGCTTCTCTCATGTGTGAAGTTATATAAATACCCACAAAGTCTGCCAGATTTTGACCCTATTGTAGTTGGAAAATTCAATAGAAAACCACCTAGATGGACTTTCGAAGAAGCATTGATTATTTATCCTGACTATATCAGTCTAGTGGAACAATGGATACCGGACTTCTTGAGTATTCATTTTGATTCTACCAATTTTCACATTGTGTGGGATGCTGTTAAACCTTTGGCTCAAGGAACCACACTCAGCTACACAATAAGTAAATCAGGAGGATCAAAATTTTATATGGACAAGCTTTACCATCAATTAGCCAAAGTAGAGGCTAAACATATGCGCACAATTTTAAATGAAGCTATTAATGAGCAGCAATTACTAAATTGCATCATTGAAGGCTGAGATCAGGTGACACTATATTAAAGAACAAGTACGATAACATGCAGGTGAGAAAATCCAGAACTATGCATACAGTGATGCTATAAGTAAAGTTCTTGCCTTCAAATTAGGCCAAAAATAGCTAGAAAAAGGATAGAAGCTATATATATTAAGCAAAGAAATGTGGTTACTGATACGATAGAGATTATACAAGTCTTTCAATGCTATTATCAAGACTTATATCACGGGATCAGCATCCAACGCAAAATATGATTGAGGTGTTTAATTCCCCAGGTCTAACCGTTAGTGACAAAGGAATTCTTGAATCTACAAATACATTTAGAGAACTTAAGGAGTCAATAGATAGTCTTCCATGTGAAAAGACAGTAGGCACCGATGTTTTTTTGCAAATATTATAAGTAGATTACTCTTTCTCTCTTTTTGAATTGCGCAAGAGGCTGAAGACGTGGCTTTTCAATTAACCAACCTACCACAGGCAGCGCTAGGCACACACCTGCTCAGCACCAGGATACCCTCAAGGGTGAAGGTGCGCTTTACAAATGCACATAACATAACATTATTTCCTCTGATGCAAAGTGTTCAATAGGCTCTGAATATATCTATATCATGGACAAATACGTTTATCTTTTTAAACAAAGATAAAAACCCTTACAAACCCATATCACTAATAAATAGTGATTCAAAGATTTACTCAAAGATCATGGCCCATCGACGGAGCAGGAGCATCGCCAAGGTGGTCTCTCCCTGGCAGCATGAGTTTGTTCCAGGTAAGAGCACAATAGATAATATTAATCATGCAATATTATTGATTCACATCACAGCCTGCAATAGCTCCCCTTTGGCAATGATCCTGTTAGATGCAGAAAACTCTTTTGGTCGGGTCACCTGGAGATATCTATGGAGAGTTATGGAAGGGATAGGATTTTGGCCTTCGTTTATCAAGTCAACATAAGTACTGTACAAAGATCCTGTTTCCAAGCTTCATATAATGGGTGACCAATCAGGCTATATATATGTATCTCAGGGTACCAGACAAGGTTGTCCATGTTCACCACTCTTATTGCTATATTTCTGAAGTCTCTACTTAAAAAAGCTTTTAAGTAGTCCACAGTGCACCTGTTGTCATTCAAGCGAAGTTTTATGCACATGCCAATGATATTGCTATAATGACAAAATCACTTAAACCAGCAATCAAAGCTGTTGAAACCGAGGCAAGCAGATTTGGGGCCAGATGTACGACCAAGGAATTTGCATCTCGCAAATTGCTTCGCAATAGCAATTTGCGAGTCACAAATTGGTATGTAGAACAGTGTCTGCGCCACTTTTTGCGATTCCCAATGGGGTCGCAAATTGCATGCCTCATGCATAATAACGAGGCACTTGCAATCTGCGACCCCAATGGGAATGGCTGGTCCTCCCAGGTATGGTGGCCTGCTGGGCTCAGCAGACCTACCTGCCTGGGACTGCTTTTAAATAAAGCAGTTTTTTTCTGCAGCCCGTTTTCCTTAAAGGAAAATGGGATGCATTTAAAAAAAGAAAAATTAAACGTTTCCGTTTCATTTTTTAAGGGCAGGTAGTGGTCTCGGGACCACTGCCTGCCCCTGAAAAATATTTCCCCTGCATTTGCAAAGGGGAAAGGCCCTTCCCATTTGCGACTGCATTACCACCCTTGTGAAGAGGGCGGTAAATTGTGAGCATTTTGCGACCGCAATTGCGGTCACAAAACATTCTTACATAGGGTAGCGAGTCGCAATTAGGAATGGACGCCCTTGGAATGCCCCTTTCTAATTGCGGGTCGCAAATGGTATTTAGCGAGTCGCAAATAAATTGCGACTAGCTAAATAGGGTTTGTACATGGCACTAACAGTTTTTGCATGCGCAAACAGGTCGCTAACCCATTTCCGCATGCAAAAATGGGTTGTACATCTGGCCGAAAGTCCTAACATCCCCACAGTGGAACTGTAGGGTACTTGTTCATGAATTGTTTCCTTTATTCAATCCATATGCATTTTCACCACTTTTCTTAGTTGTTTGTGTCAGTGGGATTCTCTTGCAGTGACTATGATTGTTCAGTGGAAGTTGATCACCAGATTGTCTAGTTATATGTGAAATACATTAGGAAACATTAACTGAAACACTATCCACCCATCATCAAACACAGCGCAAATGCACTTTCTAGGTGGGTATCTCCAGGCTGGTAACATCACCCTCCTCCAGCAATAACAATCAAACAGACAATACTATACACAAGACAATACCATGCACACATCGATGAACATAAGATAGTACCCTGCACACCCACACAGCACAGCTTCGATATTCTATAAAACTATGATTTCTAAGACAAATTTGTAACAAAGTCACATTGCAAAACCTCTTCCTAACTACAGCACTATTTACTCCTTCACTAGTCTCATAAATAAAAAGAAACATCACACAAACATGCTCAAATATTAAGAAACTTCACACAGATGTACCTTTTTTTGACAGTTACCACAGGAACTTCAAATTATGTCCCACAACAAAGCAAAACTAAAGAAAGAAAAATCATTATGTCCACGTTCTCATACATTATCAGGGCTGATGCAAGAAACTGGATTATTAGTTGAGAGGGATGAGAGCCCTACTCAAATAGTAAACACAGTCCCTGTCAGGGTGAACCGCAAAAGTCACTAAATAAACCTGTGCTTTACCTTCTAGTAGGATGGCTCAAAAGCAGTCACACCTAACTTACAGGCACTGTGTAAACTAGTTATGCATCACTCAAACAGCAATAAAGTGAAAACACAACGCAAGAAAAATTCCAAACCTGTTTCGAAAAATAGAATAAAATGTAATAAATAAAATGCCACCAAAATGAAAAAATCCAAAGAGTAGAACTGGAGTTATGGATTTATAAAGTTTTAGGTGAACCTAGAGCTAAAAATCACAAAGCGCCACTCGTGGGTATCTGGTTGCACTGGACCTGTTCAAATTCACAAGTTCAGGCCTAAATACAGGGACCATGCTCATCCCCGTAAAGAGTTTACCTTCTCAGTGTCAAAGTACACGTGAGGAGCCTCAGCTGGATCTTCACGTTGGCCGTGAGGAGATCGTTGTTGGTGTGAAGAGTAGTCGTCACTAGAGCTTTGAGTTGGAAGGCTATGTGGTAACTATTGTTGACGCAAAAAGCCCCCTCACGAAGAGCCCCAAAGCTCTGCATTTTCACCGGTAGCTTGAATTCGAGGCAGGAGGAGTGTACTCTGATGCCAGCCAAGGGTCCAGGAGCTGGAGGGCCCCTCTTAGGGATCAGGACTCCAGCAGAGGCCAGTAGCAGGGCTCATGCAGGTCCAGGTGATGCTGGTCAGGTGGGCAGTTTCAGAGAAGCCTCTGGAAGCTTGTTGTGTCCATGGATCTCAAACAGGAGGTCAGCCTACTGAACCTTGGAGCTCCTTCTGGAGATCCTGGGCTAAAGGCAAGCAGGTCCAGTTTTCCTTCTTCAGACAGCAGTGCAGTCCTCCTCATTAATCTTTTACAGGTCCAGGATTCTTCTGATGAAAGGCTCTGAAGGTGCAACATTTATACCTATTACCTGCCCTTGTGTGGGGGGGCGATCCCTATCCTATTTCCAAACTGGTTCTGGTCACTTCTTCCCCATCTCCTGGGTTCGGCTTCAAACCATCTAGGGTGATGTAGGCAAGGGCAGGCCTAGTGTCAGATTCCTTGGTGTGTGCTGCAGCAGGGTTCTTTGAGTTGTTATCAGAGCAGGGCACAACTCTACACAATCCATCTTGTCAGGAAGACCACTCCCTCTACAACCAGGCCCCTTTTGTTCCTATGTCTGGAAGGAATACACAACACACAATAGGAGAGCCATTCACAGTCATGTGACTCTGGACACCAGCAGAAAGGCACATTTGGTTGAGGCAGGAAAATGCCAACAGTCTAAAAGGTGCATTTTCAGTTAGTAACTTAAAATCCAACCTTACAATTAAAGAGGGTTTTTCATTACAATTCAAATGTGTGCAAGAAAGTATTTCTCTATCTGTTCCCAAACTAAAGTTATCACTTAATAAGTGTAATTAGGTAACTCCGTGTTAGTCTATGGGAGAGATAGCCTTACTACAGTGAAAATTGACTTTAGGAGTTTTTCACCGTCAGGACATGTAACACCTAAGCACACTTTTCCTACTTTTTACATAGCATGCACTCTGCCCTTTGAGACTTCAGGGACTAACTTAGGGGTGCAAAGGCAGTGGGTATGCAGTTCCTCAAGGGGAGGAAGGAACAGGGAGGGAACAAGTCTCTTATTGAATGCCCTCACACACCTAGCAAGGTATCATGCTTCATCATTGGGCTGTGCTCCTCGTCGGGCCGGCGCTGCAATCCTAACTAACTTAGGGGTGACTTATAAGTACTAAAAGAAAGGTTGAAGCCTGGAAGGAGGTTTATTTTACAAGGTAAAAATGGCAGTTTAAAACTGCTGTACAGGCTGCAGTGGCATGCCCGAGACATGTTTTACAAGCTACTTTAGTGGGTGGCACAGTGAGTATTACAGCAGACTTGCAGCTTTTAATTTACAGGCCCTGGGTACAGGCAGTACCACATACTAGCGACTTACAAGTAAATTAAATGTGCCATTTGGGGGTAAAGTACACATAATCGTAAAGCCAACAAAAATGAATTCAGCAAAAACAGGAGAGTAAAGGCAAAAAGCCTGGCGGACTATCACACCAAGGATTACAGGTTGATAACCTCAGACCCAAAAACTTGCATGGGACATGCCTTTTAAAATTTCTTTCATGCACGTTCTATATCAAAGAAAAAAGCTCCAATAGATGGAAAAGACCTTCGCACTCTCAAGTGTATTCAGAGTGGGTAACCGCATGTATGTTGTTTGGTGTGGATGGGTATTAATCTCCTGAGTGTGAGATTTATGAACAATACTAACATAAGCGTTTTCCTCAATCGATGGAAAGAGTTACCAATCCACACTCTTATCGATAAAGTTTCAATAATTCAAATGTGTACTCCAATATGTTCTTCTGAAACTTTCTTTTATTTTGTTTTTCTAATATTCTTTTTGATTCCTTTTAACGTTATCTTTACGTTACAACCTTTCCGTTCTCATTTCATGATTCATACACTAATGTGCCCAATGCATTTCGGGCCATGCCCTTCATCAGGGGACATTCCTCTTTCTATCTGTGTTTGCCGAACCGCGGCTTCAAAATCATCTATCTGACCTGTGTCGAATTTACGGATTGAACCATATTAAATAAAGGTCCTGTGAACTTTGCAATGCTAATGTTAGATGATGCTCTGTCTATGGCATTCTCCTTGCCTTCTTCAGGTGGGTTTGGGCGATTTTAAAACTGTTATGTTGTATTAAACTTTGCATGTTATTCTGTTTTCTACAGGGTGGGCTCTTTCCCATCTGAAAGCCCTTCCTTATATCACACCTACACATACACAAGCTCTGGTTTACTAAATAGTTAGCTGTAGTCAGGAACATTCCCTTACACCAAGAAGCACTACACATGCTCAGACTCGGGATTATAAACAATGTTTACCACACAAGCCTAACGCATGTCTGATAAACCTTAATCAGGCTTATTGCATTCTCTACTGCACTATGCAAACAACAGTACTGTCACACACTCCTTTAAATGTTCATAGTAGAAATAATACTTAGACCCTGGTGCGCACATGGTACCAAAGCCTTAGAGGTGGTAAAACCCTGCCAAACCAATAGCATTGCCATGCACAAAACTGAAATACACGTTATGTCAGACCATTACCCTCTAACCTCTTCTTCTGAACACAGAAGCAATAGGGATTCGTACTGTCCCCTATCTCACTCTTACCCACACCCATAAGTTATACACAAGTATTGCTGACAAGAAATGGAAGAACAGGAAGGGGGCATCTTCAGTTGGAGAGATGCAGATCATGGGCCTCATTGCAGTGCCGTAGTGTTTTTGCTGTGCTGCCATATGCCACATTGAAAGGGAAGGAATGCACCATATTTACGAGATACGGTGCATTTCTGTCCTTTCAGCCAGCACTGGTGCAAAATATGGCACCTAGTGCCAACGCATGCACCATGGTGCAAGGGTGTCTGCATTGATGGCAGGATTGCTTATGTTCAGTAAGAGACAACTTCCTGCACAAAAACAATCCATTTTGTTTTTATAGAAAAGGTAAAAAACGAGGAGAAGTAAACATATTTCTGCTTGTTGTGCCTGCCCTGGGGAGGTGTACAGTTTTGACACATTCCCAGGTTTACATATCTTTGTAAATCTGGAAATGCGTCAAAACTCATGGGTGTTACGTGGGAACACCCACTACATCGCCCATGAAATGCCTTCCTGATGCAGTGTAAGGCAATGTAGTGACTTGAGCTGTCTAGCCTTACACCATGCTTTACACTTATGCCTTACGAGCCCATGAAAAGCCATGCAAAATTGCTTGGCCTCATAGATATGGGTCTGCACTCTGTGCCGCTTAAGCCTCATAAAAAGTGATGCACCGACAGTGCAAGGGGCTTGCAAATAAGCCCCCATGATTCTAATGGCTATTGGTACTCCAAATATGTGGGTCTGAGAAAGTCCAGGGTGAAATGTATATTATACAAGAGTAATTTTGTGTAAATCCTGAATATTTTGTTTGACATATTTCACCTAATTTTTCTTTTCTTAAACACACCTTTTTCATGTGATTTTTACCAGTAGGATGCGGGCTGAGGAAGAAAATGTCTTAGGTAAACTGTGAAACAGCATGTTCTGTGCGAGTTTATGAAGGTGTTTCACATAATACACATAATTTTCTGTTCTGGGCTTCGGTATATAATAAGCATTACACTCTTACAGAAAAGACGACAGAGATAAAATATGAGCGTGTGTTTATATATTGCAGACATGTAATCACCTTCCTTCTCTAGTACCTTTTATTTTACAAGGGCCGTTTATTAACTGGTGGGAGCGGGTGGGTGGGTGTGTACAGAACCAGTTACGTCACCGGGGCACAGCGCTTTATGAAGAGAGAGTCTTTGAAGAACTTAAGTCCAGAGTGTTTTCTATTTAATCATACAATTTGTTTTGGAGCTGCTGATCACTGTTAGTCTCTCTATCTGCAGATTTGTATGGTGCACTAACTAATACTGTTATGTTAGTCTCATAATGTACGCTCCTTTGTTCTATTTTGGGCCTTAGAATGCTGCTTAGATGTGTCTTGCTGCTATGGGCAAATATTTATGCTCCACCGGGGCACTCCTTAGTCAGTTAGCGGGTTAAAATATTTGATACATTGCACACATGGACTCTCGATTTTCAAATGATGGTGTGCGAGCTAAAACGGGAGAGGACCCTGTTCGCCGAAGTTGGTCCTTCTGCATGTCATGGAAGAGGTGGGGGGCAACATCTACAAACGCCACATCATGCTCCTGGGGTTTACTCTGGCTAAAAAAGACATCGCCAAGGCATGGAAGACACTGGCAGCTCCTTTCCTGACTGCATGGAAGAATGGCCTGGACTTTTGCATGGGTTTGGAGGTTCCAATTTTCACAGCAAGAGGGTTCCGGTAAAAACATTTTAAAATTTGGAAGCGATGGGCGGACTATCGAGGCCTACAACTAGAGCCCGTCTCAACGGCAGGAACAACTGACTATATGTGCTACATATATTGATGTGGCTTTCTTTTCTTATGGTGTGTTGTTTCAAGAAAGACTTTAGTGCCACAGGAGGGGATTGTTATGTTTAATTTTTTTTCTCTTCCTTTTCGTTCCTTCATTTGTATTGCTCTCCATTTATCCTTGGTTATGTTTCTTTAAAAGTCAAAGTCATGATGATGTGAACTTATTATGCAGAAGTTCTGGGGTAGAGAGCTCTCTCTGCCTCATATGTGCTATTTGACAAATAAAATCTGTTAAAAAAAAAAAAGAAAAATGGGCGAGGGCCCTCCAGAAATAGCAGGGCTCGAAGCGAACAAAACTGCAGAGGAGGCCTACGACAATAGTTTAGAGAGGAGGCCTACGACAATAGTTTAGAAATCAAAGCAAAGGGCAGGGGACAACATTTATAGAACTTCCTCCAACATGGCTGCTGATCTCACACCAGTTCAGAGTGTTCCTCACATCTCGTCAGTGGCCTACATCCTTCTTGACGTTGCAGCAAGCCTGAACTGGTGTGCAAGTCCTGTGAGGACTGGAAATTCTTGTGAGACCCATCGAAGGAGGTATTGTAAGGTTTTCTTTGTGCAAGGTACTGATCTTCCTTTTATAGTGTTAGCAAGGGTTAACAGAGGGTTAAAAGCCTTCCCTCAGGAGAAATATCCATGTTCCATGTGCAAAGTGTTTTGTGCACACCTGGCTCATGTTTTCAACCCTGGGGGGTCTTTTGTGGTTCTTAGGATCCTTGTGGAAAGCTACAGCTTCTGAGGATTTGGTTTTGATCTTTCTATGAGGGCATTGCCTGCAGGCAGTAACAGTGTAGTATCCTTTTGATAAATTAAAAATCAACACACCAACCCTTAAGTGCACAATATCACATTGTAATTACCTACCTGAACAATGATGTACAGATATACTTTACTCCATCTAAATAGTGTACAACTGACCAACCAATGAAGAAAAATGTGAATGAATTCAGGCGTTGAAAAATAGGGCATCAAATCTACCCTTAACCAGGGCTGAGAAAGATCCCAGCATACGTCTTCCTGAAATTGAAATGTCAAATTCTTGAAATTGAAATCCAGGCAAGAATACAGCTACAAAGTAGAGCCAAAAAGAGGTGCAAAAATGGTAGGAAATGTTTGATGAATACCACGTAAGATAAGGACACAATGTGGTGACTCACACCCATCTCTTATCCATCCCTCCTCATATGTAATCTAAAAAGAAAATGCCATTGAAGGAAACTGCAATTGGGAATTGGCAAAAATCACTGGAAAAGCCATTACCATGGAAGGGGTTATAGATAAGCCTTGCAAAGCCTATATTATCAGAGAATTGGCATCTTTAAGGTATGAGATGAACTTCAGCTCATCTTCATCATGTCTGATAATACGTTTTCTCCTAGGATATTTCTTACCCCTAACACGGTGCCATCCCAGCCATGGAATATACCTCTGGACAACTGTGACAGCAGAAATGCAGACTGGTTTGAGCCGTGACTGAAGAGATGCCTCTTAGCACGGACACCAAAGATGCTCTGCCTCACCATATGCCAAGGCAGAAAAGAGGAATGCACTTCTTCCTCATAACTACACACCTCTGGCAAAGTCCTGCCACAGATGTAACACATGGTGACATTCACCACACATCTGCCATCTTCAGTCCATTGAGAGTGTGATGAAACAGACAAATAAGTTAAACATTCTTGGTTAACTTCAAGGTACACTAAAGTGCCTGTCTCCTCCTCAGTGAAGTTCCTCTTTCCTTAACCACAGCACCAAGACCGCTCTCTTCACCAGCACATATGACGTCCACAACCACCTCAGCTGAGGTGAAACTGCAAAACTGCAGCCTTCATCCTCCTGGACCTCTCGGCTGCCTTCAACACTGTCTGGAACACCCTGCCTCTCCACCTCAGGTAATCACCATCACTGCCTTAATTCAGGAAGGACCTCAAGTCCTGGCTCTTCGACTGAACCACAGTGCCTTCGACCGATCGGCAGCTTCACCCAGCTCTTTGAGACCCTTACGAGTAAGTAGTCATGCTTTACAAGTCACTTGATTGATTGATTTCCTTTCAGTGGCATGGTCAGCAGCTTGCGGGATTTTTTATGACTCTGTCTCCAAATAACACAGTATAAGGGGAAGAAGGCAGAGGTATGTATGTGCAGATTCCTGGATGTGTATATAAAATGCTTCTAAATATGATTAGCATCTGGCCTGAGAAATTGCAGCCAGGTGTAACCTGTTAGCTAATTCCTTCCGTTCAAATACATACATAGCCTAGTTGGATTAATACATCTACACATTTTTTAATGTTAATAGGCATAAAATACGAATGGAATGTTACTAATAATACAATTCTGATCGCTCTTTTAGGCATTTGTTCATACTTTCATCTGCATAGGTGCTGGGTGGTAAAAGACATGCACCTACTACTACTATATAGAAGAATGCAAACTTTGAGCAAGATTTACTAATTTCTTATGCAGTGCAGCAGCCGCAAATACTGTGCTGTGTGAGGAGGAGAGGGCAGGAGAGTGGCAAATTTAACGGAATATGTACTCTCCTCCCCTTTCCGTAGTGCTGGTGCTGAAATCAGCTGTCGTACACCAGAGTCACCTTTGCGCCATAGTGCAAAGGTGTCTCAATTTTTTTTTTGCATCTTTTATATAGCGCAAACTCGACTCGAAGGTATTGGAGCGCTGTACATGAGCACCGTATTTACATTACATATTCAGGCACGGGCAGATTAAGTGTTTTGCCCAGAATCACAGGATGTGGACGCGACCTCGAGGCTCGAACCCTGGTTTCCTGCACCAAAGTCGGCAGCGCAGCCGACGGACCACATCCCCTCCCTCAATGAGTCAAGCATAGATTTTGTACAGGAAGGATACCCTTCCAGTTCAAAATATTGTGCTTAGACTTCCTTTAAACATTTTCCCACTTTGTATGTGTGCTGTAAATTGCAGCACACATTTGAAGTCAGAAAATAAAGGAGAAAAATAGCATTTCTCCTTCATAGCGCCTGTCACTTTTGTGACACAAACACGCTTTGAAATCTTAGTAAATCTGCCCCTTCATTTGTGAATAGTTTATATTTGGCAAATTACACACAACAGTTGTGTACATAATAAGTAAGTGTGCATAATTTCATCCCCAGAGAGAGATGAAAAACCATGAATGGACAACTTTCAGGTTCAGGGAAGACCTGGCTTGGCAGTTCGGGCTACACTGTTCCCATGAGGCACAGGGTCAAGACTGATTTGCATATAGTTGGGTCTGAACTGAGGTGGCGAAGTGAGCTAAAGAATGATGAAGAATTCAACCCAGATCTGTGACTGGGGGTGAGTGTCTGAAAACTTTCAGCGCTCTGTCCATCATCTCTTTGTGTTTGCTTTGGTCGCCCTAAGTTGGCAGGGTATGCCCAGACGTGGGTCCCTTGCTCACTTTGCTACTGTATTCAAGCTAGCCTGGCTGATGAAGGGTGTTACCCAGAAACTGGTCCCAGGATGCTTGTTTCCGGTTCAGGGAAGGCCTGGCTTGACAGTTTGGGCTGAACTGTTCCCATGAGGCACAGGGTCAAGACTGATTTACATATAGCTGGGTCTGAACTGAGGTGGCGAAGTGAGCTAAAGAATGATGATGGATTCATCCCAGATCCGTGACTGGGGGTGAGTGTCTGAAACGTTTCAGCACTCCGTCCATCATCTCCTTGTGTTAACTTTCCAAGTTACACATTAGCTTCTCAAGCTTCAAGCAAACGCTAACTTGCTCAATTTTACCTACATATTTAAGAAACAATTTAGAACCTAAAGAAATAGCAGGCATTTCCATGCGCTTTCTATTGTTATATATGGCATGAACAGTTCATAATGTTCGTCTTTACCTTTACCATCCATAAATCTCAAGAATTTAGCTTAGGTATAAAATTAATTGCCATTGGCAACACAGTATTTAAAGAAGTAATGACTTATGTAGTCTCATCAAAAGTACACCATTAAGAGGATTATTTCTGATTGATTTTGAAGAAGAAGTAAATGCGGAGAACCCATATCTCCAATAATTTAGCAGAGTAAGAAAGCTTTATGCACTCCATTTACATCCTTATGGCATACCAAAAAAGGCAGGTAAAAAGAGAAAAGAATGCCACCAAGATACCACTGGAAAATAATCGTCCACTAAATGATGGAGCCTCAATCACAAAGAACTTTAGAAACAGAAGAAAAACCTGCCATTCTTTAGACAATAACACAGGTGTTGACTGTTATGCTAATGCTGTAATGCCATTACTGTTTGAAATAATCGGCAAATCCAAATTAACATGCAGGCTACTGTGTAAGTGTTCCCATCACTCACAACCATAAACACATTCTAATTATATCCACATCACCGGTCTGTGACTGTCTGGACGTAAAAATTAACAATATCCACTTTCACACAATACTCAAGAAGATCCACAAGAAATTATCATGTGGATATGTGTGTTTGGAGCAGGTGAACACTGATGTCAATGATATACTCAACAGATGCCACACTTGGACTCAACCATGCAACTAATGCCAAATTCCTGTGACCGAAAATCTAGAATGCATAAGATATACATTTGCTATGCACTATGTCCATATCAATTCCTTTTTGCAATTTTATATACACGATCAATGAAAATAACACAAATGAGATACTAACAGTAGCTTAACAAGTAAGTTGATGTGAAAGGTATATCATACCTATGCTAATAAACTATGTAAGTGATAGGGGGAAAACACACTCTTTTTACACACTTCAACTCTGGGCAAGTATCTGTGGGAAACAAAACTTGTACAATAAAATAGTTTGTTTTCATGTTGGTCTCACCACTACATAAGGATATTGGCATGTTTCAGTCAGTTGTATTCCACAACATCCACATCAAAAGTATTCTGATACACAAATATTGTTGCAAAAAACACAATCAACACAAATATCAACTTTTTTATTGTAGTTTTTTAAGCAATACAACAGAAGAAACATTAATGAAAGTATGACATCAATCCAAAGAAAAGAAAAAAATCCCAGCAAATAGTTTCCACACATATTATAAGAATACTTCTGCTATATATTGTTTTATAGACAAATCATTCAGAAGTTCCAAGAATTCAAAACCTACAAAACACTATAGAGGAGTGAGAAATGCAGGAAAGGATTTGGAGCTTTCTGTAAAGTAAGCAAGGATACAGTCTATGACTATGTTAGGTTGCTGCATCAATAGCAGAAAAAGACATGAGTAGAATGGATGGACCTTCTTGCCTTTATGTTTTACATTTTTGCTGCATTTTTCTGTCTCTTATTAGCTAATTGAAGAACTGACCTTAGAAAACTGCTTCACAGTAAGCAATTTCTATAATAAGATTTGATTTGGCCCAAGCGAAACATTACATTCCAACTAGAAACTGTAACCTAGCAACAGTAAAGAGTATAACTTGAAAGCAATCACAGAGAATTCTTATGAAAAACCTGCATAACTGGCTCCATTCCTCTCTGCTATAACATTAATTGATTTCCAACACGACAACATACTTTTGCCACACTTTTATTGAATGTACTGGAACTAGCTGTTTATTTCTTATGAATATACTTCAATTTTTTCTTTGTGCTATAAGAATATCTCATTCTATTGGTAAGGTCATCTTCTCCACTCCAGGTTAATGCCACTCACAGAGGTTTACAGGGCTAGAGGTTTTTCTGCTCATTAAAATATTTCTGTAATAGTCTTTTTTTCTGAATAACATTATTGTGTATCTTCTTCTCTGCAGTCCTCCGTATGCTGGCTCTTAATTGGCTCTGCTTTGTTAAAAGAAATTAGTATCAGAAATCACAAGCACAGTTACTAGGCCGCAGGTCCTGGTCCTGGGGGGCACTTATTGGGGATCAGGATCCAACTCCAGCAGAGGACAGCAGCAGGACTCAGGCAGGCCAGCCGGGCAGTTGCATTGAGGTCTCTGGAAGCTTGTTGTATCCCTGTAGCTTAAATAGAAGGTCAGCGAACTGGCTGTACGAGTCACTACTGGGGATCCTAGATTCAAGACAAGTAGCTCCAGCCTTCCTTCTTCAGACAGCAGAGCAGTCCTTCTTCTGAATGTTCCACAGGTCCAAGAGAGTTCTGATAAGAGGCCCTTAAGGTGCAACATTCATACCTAGTGCCAGCCTTTATGTGGGGAGGACAATCCTTGGCCTACTCTCAAACTGGTTTTGGTCAGTTCTTCCCCTTCCCTGGGATTGGCTCCAAATTGTCTATGGTAACAAAGGCAAGGGCAAGCCTGGTGTCAAGTTCCTTTGTGTGTGTTGCAGGCATGGTCCTTTGAAGCTTAATGAGGGCGGGGCTCAACTCCTCCCCAGCCATCCTGCGCGGAAGACTCACTCCCTCCACACCCAGGATCCTCTTGTTCCCATATCTAGAAGGAATACACAACAGACTAGAGGAGAGCCACAGTCATATAACACTAGACACTGGCAGAAAGGCACATTTCATTTAGGCAGGAAAATACCAACTTTCTAAAAGTGGCATTATCAGAATAATAAGTTAAAATCCAACCTTACCATTAAAGAGGATTTAAATTACAATTCAAATGAGGGGAAGAAGTATTTCTCTATATGTTCCCAAACTGAAGTTACCCCTTAATAAGGCAACTCAGTGTTAGCCTATGGAATAGATAGCCTTTCTACATGAAAAATAAACTTTAGATGTTTTTCACTGTCAGCACGTGTAAAACATATGCACATGTCATAGTTTTGAAATAACATGCACCCTGCCCTATGAGCCGTTAGGTCCTGTCCGAGGGGTGGCTTATAGGTTTTAAAAAGGAAGAGTTAGGCCTGTCAAAAGGTTTATTTTGTCAGAAATGGAATTTCAAACTGCTGTACAGGCTGCAGTTACACGCCTGAGGCATGATTTACGAGCTGATTTAGTGGGTGGCACATTGAGGTCTGTGGCCCAATAGCAGCATTTAATTTATAGTCCCTGTGTACATCCAGTACCGTATGCTTGGGTCATACAAGTAAATTAAATGTGCCAAATGGGTGTATGTAAATTTTACTATGTTTAAGGGAGAGAGCACAAGCACCATGCCACTGGTTAGCATCGGGGAAGTGCTCAAAGCCAACAAATACGAGGTCAGCAAAAACAGGGGAATGAGGGTAAAACGTCTGGGGAATACAATACCCAGGAGGTTAGTGAACCATATTAAATACATATCCCGTGAACTCAGCAATGTTATGTTGCATTCGTTTTGCATAAATGTCTCTTTCCTACAGGGTGGACTCTTCCCCTTCTGAATGCCCTTCCTATATCACACCTATATATTCACAAGCTCAGGTTCACAAAATAGGTAGTTGTAGAAAGGAACACTATTGTAGAGCAAGAAACACACGCTCAGACTCAATACTGTACAAACAATGTTTAGCATACAGACTTAACGTACGTGTGATAAACCTTCATCAGGCTTATTGGATTCTCATCATCACTATCCATTCAACAGTACTGCGACACACCATCATTCGAGAGACACCTTCAAATGGCCATGCTAGAAATAACACTTCCGCCCTTGTGTGCACAACATGAGACAGAAGCCATGGAGCTGGTGTAATCCTGCTAAGCCAACAGCACTGCCATGTGCCACACTAACATACACTTATGTCTGACCATCACCCTCTATCCTCTTCTGATTGCAAAAGCAATATGGATTTGTACTCTTCACTATCTAACTCTCACCCACACCCAGAGGTTACTTTCAGGGATTTTTTACAAGTAAAGGAGAAAGATGAAGGGGGCATCTACAGTTGTAGAGTTGCTCATCATAAGACCTATGGATATTATTAGTCCAGATTCACTTGGGTCTGAGACAGGTCCTGCAGGCCTCCGTTATCTGGATCTTAATTGGCTCTGCTTTGTTAAAGAAATTTGTGACAAATATCACAGGTACAGTCAATAGGCAATTTGAGTCAGCCATCAGGAGTTAGAACAGTTATTGTTTAACACATTTCTGAAGCATGCAGTGGGTGCCAATTACCAATGTCACATTTTCACCATTCAACTTCTGCAAATCCTCATGCATTACTTCTGATGCCTTATGTGTGTCTTACAACAAAGGATGCCTGGTAGCTAATGAATGTCCGGCTTCCAGCACATTCACCCTGATGCCTTGTTAGTGACTTCAAAGCCCTTGTGATGGAGTTTTGATACATGATGTTCACCCTACCTTATAAAAACAAGAGCTTCTTCACAAAGGTACATAAACTTCCGAAACAACAATCAGATTCAGAGGGCTGGTTCCTAATATCTGACATGAAACGTCTGACTCCTACAATCTGCAGCCAGTCTCCCAGCATGTGGTACCTATACCCTAACAAATTATTGACATTTGATTTCTAATTTCTGATGTCTGACTCCTGACACCTCTGGCCTGGCATCTCATTCATCATTACCTTCGAGGCCTTTAGGCACGCCAATGATGCAAACATTATTGTGACAGGCGCGGTCCTCCACATCTTCGATGCTTGCATTTGGGCAGTCAGTGATCGGTACTGTAGGGGGCCAAGTCTTCTGTGCATGGTTTGTTTAAGTTCTGTAATGGTGAGGGCATCAAGTTGGAATGATCACACCCTGGATTGCTAGATTACCACAACACGAAATACTCATATTGAAAATCAAACATTCTTACACAAGCCATTCATTCCTCTTATCAGTTACCATTTGTCTCTCTGCACTAAAATTCTAGGTGACTTCATCTTATTTAAGACTAGTCTATCTCTACTCTTCAAGCTCTATGCTAGGGGTTTGCTCAGCTTTCCGTTGTACAGGCAATGCCGTGGCTCAGCAATTACCCATCATGTCACTAGATAAGTGGGGCTTTGCCCTCATGAGTCTTGTTAGGATCACCACATAACTGTTTATGCAATGACTTCACGGTTCTTAATTTCACTGATAGTGCCACAGTCTAGTAGCCTTTAACCCTACTGGCCTAATTGCCCCTTGGCAACCTGCATTAAACACTTAAGAACTGGCCTCTGCCAATTTACTGTCAATTAAGTGTATATGACTACAACCCTTCTTAATAAACTCCTGCAACCCTCACTATAGGAAATAGACAAGTGAGTAAAGACAAATGTCTTGTTAAAGCTGAGTTGTGAAAGACACCTACCGTGCACCAGATTCTCTGTCCCACAGGCTCCTGTGTAAACAGATGCTGAGCACCTCATAGCCACCTCTACACTACTCATATTCACAGTGGCTAAAGGGGAACGGTGATATTGGAACATCCATGGCAAACAGAACCATAAATGCAGAAAGATATATTAATTCAGCAAAGGGCACTAAAGTCTTTATACTCTGTGCTAGACTGGGCACAGTGATATTCAGAGTGGCAGATGTGGCATAAGATTTGAACCTGGGTGACAGCCACATTCTACCTGGGCTGCTTGTGGCATCCCTATACATGCTGATGCTGCAGCTACTTGTGCAGTGTTGATCTCATGATCTGATAATCCTTCACAGTGATTGGCTCCTGTGGTGTATTTATACAGGGTGACTCATCTTTCTCCATTAAACATTACGGTGCTTGTGCTATTCGTGGCAAAATATTGCACACAAGATACAACCAGAATGACTTTGGTAGGCTGTTCTGAACTGTAGTAAGATTTTGGTCACACCAGGTGGATCCCTCTTGCCCTGCAAGGCCCACTTTTATATGACATGGATCCGCGTGGAGCTGAGCTATTGCACATGTGACCCACAGCCCTTTCATTAAATATACAGAAGGGTAATCTTATGTAGGGGCTAGGAATCACCCCTGCCAGATCCTAGCAGTTATTTGTAGGTGGGACCGACTGTGTCTGCCCACCGACTCAGCACACACACCTAGAGACTTGTTGTAAAAATCTTAACTAAACTAGCACAAAACAGAAAAACTCTAGCAACATCAAAATTACATTGGCAATAGCAAACATATAAAACAAATGTAGAATAAATGTACCCAGCATTATATTTGTCAATATTTGTCCTACAGGGATTATCTGGAGGTGAGTCATTACGATAAGCTTCTACCACCTGTGCTTAGCCTGCACACATTCATGTAGGGAGTGGCCATGGGTGCTATAGGGCTGCATGCGGCTAATGGACTAGATGTCCTGCAAGGCTCTGCGGCCTCCAGGGAGATGCTTCTCTCTGTTTGTTTTAGTGTTATGAAGAACAAGGGTACCCCTATATGCGAACCTGGGGTGATACAATGTAGAAGGGAACAACGGTTCTGGATGGCCTATGAAGGTCCAGAGCAGAGAGAAGCCCTTAAGAGGGCAGATGATTTAGTATAGGTACAAAGACTCATATGGGAGAATGATAATTAATATAGAGAAAGGGGACAAGAGAGGTCAATATATGACACTTATTTATTATACATAAGATGAATTCAAGTGCTCACATATTTAGTGACAACAAGCGTGACGTGCAGGTGAGGGTGAACTTTAAAAAAGAGCATCGCATTGGCAACAATAGTGAACCATTTTCTTTGTTAAATCAGTACAAAAGGTTCAAGTTGCGTAAGGTCGACGACGTTTCGAACTCAATTATTCGAGTTCATCTTCAGGACAAATGTGAGCATATGAACTCTAAATATGGGAAATGCAAATAAACAAGTATAAATAACTCATAAAATAGTCCCTGAACTGTAAATAGCATCACAATCAATTAAATGTGTGGTACATAATGTTCTCCAAATAGTGATGCAAATAGGAAGATCCATTGGTAATACTTAATTGTAAAAAAACTGTGAAAAGAATCACAAAGTAGAAAAAGTAAACTGTGTACTGCCCAATAAATGGACGCATTGATCATTTCCAAAAGTTATTCGCATTAGACCCTTATTGTCGCAAGGAAGAATTAATTAGCTATTAGAAAACAAGGTGCTAACAGAGTGAAGCGGGGACATGAGGCAGCGCGATAAAAATTGAATTGAACCACTTACTTAGCATATGGGAAGGTAAGTAATAGAAGGTGTCGACAATTGAGAGTGTTGCACCGGTGGTGTCACCACAGCGGTGAATGCCTCGAGGAAGAACGATGGCCTGGGGAAAGGGAGTGATTTGTGTTAGCGAGACGTACAGCGAGGTAGTTTACGAGGATACGGGGTTGTGCCGGACTAAGAAAAGACTTACTTGAAATCAAAACTGTATCCAACCTGATCAAGTTAGGAAGGAGGGGTTCCGGTGCCGGGAATTTAATCTGCAAGGGAGGGGGAGTGAGTGATTACGGTCAAGCGGACATTGCGGCCGCGGGGGAAAGGGAAAAGGGCGAAAATTGGGCAAATTCAGAGTTACTTACTCATTTCAGGCGGCACACGGTTCACTCAATGGGGGTCTCACGGAGGGGTGGCGCGGGTCCTGTGCGCGTGCAAGTACGCGCAGCGACTGGTAGTGTAGACAGAAGCGAATGGTATTTGATACAGCAGGTTGCTATTGGTTACGTAAAGAGAAAGCAGCTGCGTGCGTTGAAACGCGTGTGGACCCAACGCCGGTAGTTGGCTCAGGATATGCCTGTTTACAATAGGCAACGAGTGGGAAAGGGAGCATGCGTGTGGGTGCACGGTAATTAATTGGTAAGAGAGACGTGTGTAATGAATACACGTGAGTGAAAAGGGACTGACCGCGTGGACAGTGCATGCTTGCAAAAGGCAAGGCAGTGTGAAAGCTTGCTACATCTAGATGAAATCACATAAATTAATTAATATAAACACATATAAACAATCAAGGCCACTAGATTGGTTAATTTCTAGTAGTTGCGGGATCAGTCTTCAGTCAAGCATGAAAATAAAATACAATACATAACCAGTCTCATGGCTGGAAAATGGACAAGAATGCATACATGTAGCCATGGGGTGAGCAACCAATTGGACTGGATTTTCAAAAGTTATTAGCATATGGGGCCACGATATCTGGTTACAGAATAGTTCTGTATTCATCCAGAGTGTTAAGCCCATGTTCGATAGAGCGGCATTTGAAAATCCATTTGCATTCCATGCGATTAAGGATTTGTTGTTGGTTTCCTCCTCGATGGTTAGGGTGTAGACTGTCAGGGCCCGATTCACAGAACAAACTTAAGACAAAATCCTAAACTTAGTACCATTTTGGTATTCACAGAATGCACTTACTACTTCTGGTATTCACAGAATGAACTTACTACTTTTGCGATTCACAGAATAAACTTACTACTTTTGCTATTCACAGAATGGATTTAAGACTACTAACTTTACGTCCGCACTCGGGCCGGAGCTTCCGGCCCGGAGGCGGAGCTTCCGGGCCGGAGGCGGAGCTTCCGGGCCGGAGGCGGGGCTTCCGGGCCGGAGGTGGAGCTTCCGGGCCGGAGGCGGAGCTTGCAAAGAGGTGGGGATTCCGGCCAGTGGCGGAGATTTAAAATCTCCGCCTCCGGCCCGGAAGCTCCGCCTCCGGCCCGGAAGCCCCGCCTCCGTCCCAGAAGCTCCGCCTCCGGGCCGGAAGCTCCGCCTCCGGGCCGGAATTTCCGGCCCGAGTGCGGACGTAAAGTTAGTAGTCTTAAATCCATTCTGTGAATAGCAAAAGTAGTAAGTTTATTCTGTGAATCGCAAAAGTAGTAAGTTCATTCTGTGAATACCAGAAGTAGTAAGTGCATTCTGTGAATACCTAAATGGTACTAAGTTTAGGATTTTGTCTTAAGTTTGTTCTGTGAATCGGGCCCTCAATCACTTGCCATGTGAAATCAGTTTCAGAGTGTCCTTTGGCCAAAAAATGTTCCACCAGTGGTGCCGTTTGTATTTTGCAGCGGATCCTACTCCTATGTTGAGAGATCCTGGTCTTGATTTTCTGCGTAGTTTGTCCGCTATAGAGCAATTGGCAAGGACATTTAATACAGTAGACCACATTTTGTGAATTACAGTTAGAAAAAAACTGTAAAGTGTGTTTCATGCCATTATATTAAAAAAACTGGGTGTTACACGTAGAATCACATGACATACAATTGTTACATTTATAGTGGCCCTGTAGAGGAGGGAGGCCAAGGAAAGAGTGTAGAGTATTGTCCTTGTGTGTGGGTTTTTGGGCTCTAACTAGGTGGTCCTTAATATTACGTCCTCTTTTGAAAGCAAAGAGCGGGGTGCCTGTGTGAAGCTCCAAAGGGCCTAGTACTGACCAATGTTTTTTTATCATTTTGGTGAGTTTATTGCTGACTGGACAGAAAGTAGTCACGCATGTGATCTTGTTAAGGGGTGCTCTTTCTTTGGGTTGCAGCAGGAATTCATGATGTGAATATCAGGCTCGTTTCATTGAACGTTTTACTAACCGTCTAGGATAGCCCCGGTTAGTGAGTTTTTTGCACAGGATTTCAGCCTCCTGGAAGAAATCCTCTTTGAATTTACAATTTCTACAAATTCTGAGAAATTGTCCGTAGGGTAGGCCATCCCTCAGTGCTCTGGGATGACAGCTATCGTATTGCAAGAGGGTGTTATGCTCTGTTGGTTTTCTGAATAGGGTAGTGTAGAGTTCGCCATTGGAGTTCTTGACCGTGACGTCTAGGTAATCAATTTTGGTGTTGTCAAAATTATAGGTGAATTTGAGATCAGGCTGGATGTTATTAAGCCAAGCGCTGAATAGTTGGAGTTCGGTTTCAGTGCCAGACCAAATCATAAACACGTCATCTATGTACCTGCGCTAAACACGAATTTTGTCTAGAAATGGGTCAGTGTTATTGAGAATGAACTTGTTTTCAATGTCGTCAACAAAAAGTATGGCAAAATTGGGGGTAAAAATGGCCCCCATCGAAGTGCCTTTGCATTGTCTGTAGTACTGATCTTGGAACATAAAGTAATTTCTGGTAAGAGCTATTTCAAGGAGTGAAATGATAAACTCTGTCGGGACCTGATGTGGTGCTGGACGTAGATTGAGGTGTTTTTTGATGACTTCTATACCTTTGTCCTGGGGGATATTGGTGTATAGTGACTCGATGTCAAGAGTGACAAGGAGTTCAGTTTGGGGGTCAAATGGTTGGGATTCAATGAGATTGATAAAGTGTGTGGTGTCCTTAACATATGTGGTAGTGTCTTGTACCATATTCTTTATAAAAAAGTAAATATAGCTCCCTAAAGGTTCTAAAATTGAACCACAACCAGAGAGGATGGGTCTGCCTGGTGGAGTTTCCAGATTCTTGTGGATCTTGGGGAGAGTATATAGGACTGGGGTCCTAGGGCTTTTGGTATTAAGAAAGGTGAATTCGTGTTTGCTAATGTAGCCTTCTTCTAGAGCCGTTTTGGTAACCGTGAGGATGAGATCACTGATGTCTTGGAGGGGGTTGCGCATAAGGCGTTCATAGTGAGACGTGTTCTTGAGTTGGCAGTGAATTTCATTGTCGTAGGCGATTTTGTCCTGTAGGACGATACCACCTCCCTTTTCACAGGGTTTTATGACCACATCGTCCAAGTTTTTTAGAGTGTTAAGGCTGTGTCTTTCTTCAAGGCTAACATTAAAAGGAGTGAACCTGTAGTTGGTTTTTATGTCATTGAAGTCTTTTAGTACAAGATGTTCAAAAGCAATAACTTCCGGGGGCATCGAACCACTGGGTGGGTTGAATGTGGACTTGGGTCGCAGTCCTCTGATGTCAGTTTTGGTGATTGTCTCTTTATCCTGAAAGAATACATTCAGTCTTACTTTTCTGAAAAATTGAAGAATTTCAGCATGGATGTCAAACCAGTTGGGTTTTTCCGTGATGACAAAAGACAAACCTCTACTAAGTAGGGCAATATCAGTTGAGGCCAGTTGGTGTTTGGATAAGTTAAAGATAGGCATTTGGTCCATGTTGGACGTGGGAGGTGAGGGGGGAGGGGGTCAATCTTGAATTCATCTTATGTATAATAAATAAGTGTCATATATTGACCTCTCTTGTCCCCTTTCTCTATATTAAGTATCATTCTCCCATATGAGTCTTTGTACCTATACTAAATCATCTGCCCTCTTAAGGGCTTCTCTCTGCTCTGGACCTTCATAGGCCATCCAGAACCGTTGTTCCCTTCTACATCTCTCTGTTTGTTAGCAGAATAGCATGCCCTTGTTCTAATCTTTCTCAAAGTCTAAATAACAAGTGATATAAAGGTGTCTTTATTTCTCACGGCATATCTGATGATACTATACATGGCAGAAATTACACATCCATACTGCAGAATTGAGTTAATGCTGTTGCACTGACATACAGGCTATGTAGCAGCATTATGTTTGGATTTGAAATATAATATAAAAAAGCAGATATTAAACATGTTTTATATGATAAGTGCCTATATAACGTACAATATGCTTGGCATTTGATTATGAAACACAAGACATATTTTTTGGCTATAGCTCGTTAGTGGTAGCACAGCAAAGAGCAGGCCAGATAACATTTCTGCAGAAATACTCTATGATAGTTAAGAGAGAGAGAGGTGTGCAACTATCATTACTCAGGAATGGCGATTTGATTTCTTTTGTGTCAATTTATTAGTTGTGGTTTTCATTAATGCCCTCTGGTGCTGTTGAAAAAAGTGCATGTGCGCAGAGTACTCCTAAAGAGAGGTGTAAGAAATTAGGTTACTGGTTGACTGGGGTGTGAGCCCTGGACAAGCAGCTACCACAATTCTTGTCAGGGTAAGGCACAAGCAAACCCCAAATTAACCTGTGCTCAAACCCTGGTAGATTGGCACAGAGCAGTCAGGCTTAACGTAGAGGTAATGTGTGAAGTATTTGTGCAACTCTTCAAACAGTGAACAAATGAAAACACCGCACAATAAGGATCCCACACAAGGTTAGAAGAATAGAGTTTAATTTAGTTTTTTTAAAACACACAACCAAAATGAAAAGAATGCAATAAGTAGAACCGGAGATATTGAATTTTAAAGTTTCTAGAGAAAATAACACCAAAAGGCATAACGTTCCAATGGTGGATACGTGGTTGTACCGGGCCGAGACAAAGTCTCAAGTTCAGGCCACCACGATGGAGTGCAGGCTGGGTACAGGGATCCAGTTAGGCCCGCTGAAGAGAAGTACCTTTAATCCTGAGTTGCGGCTAGTTCGTGGATATGCATTGAAAATGCACCGTGCACCCGAAGCAATGCATTGGTTCCACGATGCAGTGAGGCTGTGGTGGGAAGGCCTGCATAGTCGTTGAGGATCCAGTCGACCGGGCTTGCAATGCAAAGCCCGGCGTCGTAGGTGTGGCGTGCAGTCAGGGCAAAGCTTTGGTTTCGAAGAGCTGCAAGGCTGTGATGCCGAGTCTGGTGTCGTCGGGAGGCTGTCGATGGGAGATGCGAGGGCCTGCACTGAGGATGAGTCAGGCAGTGATGGTTCCGAAGGTGTTGCAGCAGTGATGTGGGTCTTTGCAACAAGTCCAATTCAGCCAACAGTGGAGATGCATCCGTTTTGCTTGGAGATGCAGCATGCAGCAGAGAGATGCATCAGTTCTGCTGGATCCATAGCAGCTGATAAAGCACCTTAAGCCCACTTCCAAGATTCCAGGACGGGGGTGGCACCACTTGGCAGGGTAGACCCACAAGTGGCAGAGTCCAGGTACAGATGCAAGGTTGTTGGAAGTTGTTGATATCCCTGAGGCTGCAGATCAGGAGACCAGCCAACTAGCCCTTGGAGTCACTCTGGGTTCAAGAGATGCAGGTTGAGTCCTTCTCACCCAGGCAAGAGGGCAGCAGGCCAGCACAACACAGCAGGAGTCCAGTAGAATGCAGTCCAGCAGAGTAGCGGTCCTTCAGCAGCACTGCAGTCCTTCCTCCTGGCAGAGCATACACAGGTCCAAAAGTGTACTAAAGAGTTGGTGTCTGAGATCCTTCTTTTATTCAGTTGTGACTTTGAAGTGGGGAAAAGCTTCTAGAGGTATGCCTTTAAAGTGCACAGATGCCCTACCTTCCCTGCCATGGCTCCAGACTAGCTACAGGGGATATGCAGCCCTCTGTGTGGAGGCAGGACCGAACCTATTCAAGTGTAAATTAGGCTGTGCGCAGTTCCAACCTCTGAACCTACCAGTGATGGCCCATCCAGTCACACCTAAGCTCTAATTGTGTGTGGCTGCCTAGGAGGAATACACAAAACTCAACTGTCACTCACACCAGTGTTATCCAGAAACAGGCTGCAGGCACCAAATCAATCAGGATTTGTAAAGTGCGGCAAATCACCCATGAGGGTCTCCAGGCACTGGGGACACCAGCTGCTTTGTGGTGATCTTGTTCATTCGAACAACCAGGCCGTGAGTCCTTTCCTGAATTGCTGGAGCATTGGGGTTGTCCTGAGGTTCAGGGAAAGGTTTTTCCAGGCTTTGGCTGCCAGGTGTGAGAAGGAGCATTCTCTGCTGTTGCTTCGGTAGATTAGAAGGGTGTCTGTGAGGTGGAGGGAGGCAGATTGTAGGTGTCTGGTTGGTTGGTGGAAAGTCTTGCCCTTGCGGATGCACATTGGTCCCTCATTGTGCAGGGCCTTCAATGCATGGGTCAACATCTGGAACTGGCATCTCTTCTGGATCAGGAGCCAGTGTAGCTTCTTGTGGTGGGGTGTGATGTGGTTCCGTTGGGAAGGTAGAGGATGAGTCTTGCGGCTGGGTTTTGTATTGTAGGTAGTCTCTTTAGGAGGCGTGCAGTGATTCCTACATAGAGTGTGTTCTAGTTGTCTAGCCTGCTGGTAATGAGGGCCTGCATGACAGTCCTTTTGGTGTTGACTAGGAGCCACCTGAAGATCTTTCGGAGCATGTGTAAGGTGTGGAAGCAGGTGGATGAGAATTTGTTTACCTGTTTCTTCATAGGTAGCTTGCTGTCCTGGATGAAGCTGAGTTCAGCAGGCCACCATCCATCGTTCCATAGGGAGGTGATAAGGTATGAGCGCGTTTGAAAAACTTATACGGGAGGGTTAACGTATTTTAGAAGGGTTCTGTTGGATGAACCAATGTGCATTAATGGGTGATTTTTTGAATACACGTAAGAGCAGCATGTGGTACTGTGGCAGTTGGGGAGAGAGTGTTCCGAGGCAATGATTAATAATGAATTCAGAGGGCAGACGTTAAGTGCAGGGCGAGTTACTTGTGATGGGATGTACTTTTTAAACATTTGAAACCATATTCTTTGTTTTGGTAGATCACAGTTTAACAGGAATGTTTTAATTTGTAGATAACCCCTGATGAAGAGCCAAGTATGGCTCGAAATGCATTGGGTAAACATAGATTGACCTTTGAGGATGACTTACGCACACTCCATGCTCCAGAATAAGGCCTGGATGGGCATTTCGACAGCATTTAAGGAAAACGTGTATAAGTATCTCTCATGTGATCGGAGTAACTACAAAGATTTATAGAGCAGAAAAGGATTACATTTGAATAAAACTGTGAGAAACTAGAAAAATGTATGGTACTTTTGTGATAAAGCCAATAACGCTGTGCACCCGGATTGAGGCGTCTGTTCGCCTCATTTTCTTAATGTTTCTACAAGCACGTGTTTGGGCAGATCACGGAAAACTGGGCTTGCACGCACACGGATAAATTGTTAAAGAATACGAGGATGAAAAGTGGAAAAACAGGAGTGCACTCTCACCCCCCTTCTTTGAAGTAAAAATTGTATATTGCCAGATCGAAATGGCAGTTTTAATTGCACACACAGGCTCTGCAATGGCAGGTCTGAAACTTGTTTAAAGTGCTACTTAAGTGGGTGGTACAACCAGTGCTGCAGGTCCACTAGTATCCTTTGATTTATAGGCCCTAGGCACATGCAGTGCCACTTTACTGGGGACATAAACTTAAATATGCCAGCTGAGTATAAGCCAATGCTACCATGTTTTTGGTAAAGAGCACAAACACTTTTGCACTGTTTAGCAATGGTAAAGTGCACAGAATCCTAAAGCCAACAAAACGAATTCAACAAAAAAGTAGTAGGAGGATGGCAAAAGGGGGTGATCCTTTAATAAGGGCCAGGTTCAACAACAGGTGTTTCTTCTGAAACCCACATGACCTTTGTCAATACATGGTTAGATGAAGATTTAGATGAACTCAATTAAAAGGAAATATAATTAATGCATGTGGATAGCTGGGCACAGTAAAAGGATTTTAATGAAATTGTGTAGCAATCCTTTTTCTTGTTAAAGATAGCAAAACTATTTAATTTCAGTGAAAGCAAGAACTTGAAACTAAAACTTCATTGACAAAATGTATGTTCATCACAGCAAAGTAACTCATATAAATATGTAACGTGCTGTTTTTATTTTTTTGAAATGTGAAGTTGGATTTAATTTGTTTGAATGAGGAAATCGGGATACAGGTAAATTATTAGTTTGCTCCATTTATGCTGTGCACTGTGTTTTTGATCCTAGGCTTTCCTTTTACAAATCCTTACAGTCTAACAGTTGTGTTTTTCATTTATTTCAATAAAACAACTAATTTAATAACGATGATTTGAAAATTGGAACTCCAGGACGGCAAGGCAATATGATTATAAATATTGTTTACAAAAATATCACCTCAATTGATTTATTAACATAAAATCTACACCCAGTGGAACAATATTTTGTAAACAATGTTTAGGCCATGCTGTTTATCAAGTCCAGCCATCTCCAGGAGTGACTACACAACATACAACCTCCAGGACTGGGCACACAATGTTTGGTGTAGAATAGGGAAACCTTAATGTGTCATAAGTTAGTAATGATCAAAGAAAAATCTCTGAAGTAGTGTGCAGGTGTGCTACCTCAACCATGTTCTATGGCACTGAAGTTCCTAATTTAGTTTACTTTTTCGCAACAGTTTGAGAAGGCCTCTTATTCCTAGGGTCCATCTAAACTTCATATTATTTCTCCTCTGGGTCATCCTTTTTCTGGACTCACATGTTACCCTGAGTGTCCTGGATCCCTCTTGGAGTTATGTGTCCTTCGAAACTGGATAAGGTGGTCAGCAGCAATGAGCTGGGGTAGGAGAGAAGGGAGGAAACAAGGGTGAGAGAGAGAGATAAATCACCATGGTGTCCTGGCAAAGTTACAGTCTTTGTTTACATTCTGTAATACTGGTTTTAAACCAATTCACTGTTGTCAACCAGCACACATACGTTGTTGTCCACTAAGAAGTCCATGTTATCACACTCAAAAACCACTATCATCGATTGCCTACTTCCATGCACATTAATGGCTAATATACCAGTGTGAAAACACACCCGTCATAAGGTGTGAGCTTGGATAGTAGCAACATAACAGTTACCTCACTTTAGTGAAGGAAAGACGAACAAACACATTTACAAGCATGCAAGATGCCTCCTTAAGGAGGAAAGCTCTGCATCAGCCAAATTGACTGATTCTTTGATATTGTGAAATGCACTGAATGCTGACTGGCAACAGGCATCTAGCCAAAATAGCAGGCACTGGAAATAGAATCTGGAGCTGACATCACTGAACATAGTTTGGGCTAAGATCTCAGAGGATCCAATGCTATTGGTGTATACAAAAAGTAGAGCAATCCAGGGTGTCCGCTTCATCCTGGCTAGATAAAATCCTGAACACCATGCCGTAGGTCTTCTAAACCATCATCTTGCTGTTGTTTCTTGATTGCATGTCAACCCCCAACCAGCCCAAAGAAACCACGTAATCAAGGCAGTGACTTGAAGCCACCCATTCCTGCATCACAATGAGCTAGGTCAGCTGCTAAAGAATCAACCATGATAACAACAGATGTTTGTGAACATCCCAATCCTCTTGAAGGTCTCACCAGAGATGGGGGTGGGCTTCCTGGCAGCTTGGCTGATACATAAGCAGATGAGATTGGAAGTGTCTCTGGTAAACTCACCCATTCGTGCACTGACTTTTATCTTTTTTACCGTTTTCATCACTCCATTGAGCATGCTGAGTGTGGCGGTACTGCACCAAGCTCACTAGCCAGTCAGCTGAATCCAGCGAGCCCTTGTGTTCTATTGTGAGCCCTGTGAGCTCTTGGACTTAGAGTCTCTGTGCCCATCTCGACATCCCGGACTCGGAGTCACTCTGGTGTCCACCAGTCTACATAAATCAAAAACGTGACACTGCCCTGTTTTTGCACATACTATAGTTGCCATTGTGTCTGCCTTAGGTTTTGCTTTTTAGCAGTTTATTATTACCAGAGAGATACAAGGTAACCCATATTGGTGGTAGGATTGTCGCCCTCCATTTAGCTACAGGAATTGTTTAGTCAAAAGCTTAGCAAATATTAGGGGCTTATTTATGAGAGCCCTGGTTCACTTTTGCACCACATAAAGTGATACATGCTAGCTGCAGGGCTTGTATAAAGATTTATGAAGCCATGCAAAGACACCCTGCATGGCTTTAAGTGGTCTCATAAATCATGCGTAAGGCGACCCAGCACTAATCACGGTGTCGCTTTACCCTTGCCAGGGATGTGTTCCATGGTTGTTGCGGTGGGTTTTCCCACGTAACACCAAGGGAATCTGATGCTGCCGCAGATTTACCTAATCACTTAAACCTGGAGAAGTGCCAACATTTTACGCCTCACAAGAGCAGGTGTAACGAGGAGATTTTTTTTATTCCTCCTAGTTTTTTCCTCTTTCCATGTGTGCTGCATCCTGCAGCACACATGGAAAGAGGAAAATGTCTCTTGGGAAGGGACACCTTCCTCCACAAAAACAATCTTGCATACATCACAGACACCCTTGCACCATGGTAGACCACTGTGCACCAGCACTGGGGGAAACGACAGAAGTGCACTGTATTGCATGAATATGGTGCAGTCCTGCCCTTTTACATTGGCATAGGGCAGCAGGGCAAGAAGACTTGCGGTGCTGCCCTATGCCAATTCCCCATTAATAAGTCCCTAGCTGTTTTCAAAATGTGTTTTTCCATATCTGCACTTCATTACACTGGTTCCGTGTCTCTCTGTTACAATAGTTTTACAACTTCATAAACATTAGAGCTATATGAACATTGCTGAGATTGTTTAGTCAGGGGCTCGGGTTTCATTGCTGTTTGGTGTATTGCCATCCACTTTATTTGTTCACCAATTTCTGCTGCTGCGATTACCATTCTTATTGTGAGATTGCTGGTTCATTGAATTATTTCTGTGTTACATTTGTGAACTGCATTTTATGTGATTACTATTTTCTAGTTACTTTTTATACTATTTAATATATATATGAGATATTAGTAAGTGTTCATTGCCGCACAACCTTGGCTAGATATTCATCCTTTACCACAACTCTGATAATTATGTTTCTCTGTACTTAGGCTTGCCTCACACACCCCTTGAGTTAGGCCAAGAGAGTTGAAGAGGCATATTAGGAGAATTCTACCTTGTGTTCCAGACCTAGCCTTTGAGGGCTGGTCATCTGTCATACTCAGCTTTCTCCCTTGGAGTGATCCCAGCACTAGAACTTTCTACTTGTATTCCCTGTTCTTCTTCAGAAGACAGAAGGCTCTGCATCTATCATCAGCACCAGTTCTATCCTGTCAATTTTCTGCAGTAATGCAGTGGCCTTCTCTGGGGTTTTGTAGAAGAAAGAGAGTCAAGGGATTTGATGTGCACCTTCATTTTGACCAGGTAGGCAGAACTAAATGAAGTATCTCACAAACCACTGCTGGCTTCTTGTAATACCGTGAGTTCACTAAGGAACTGATTCACAAAACAATTGTAGAAAATCTCCACTTTGCATCAAAATCCAAACATAGATTTGCTAAATTAATTTTGGAATTCACAATACGTTCTAAGAATTTGCACAGACACTTCTGTTGGTTGCAGGTTTCCATGCTGATTCCTGAAAAGTCTAGTGATTTTCCAGTTGTGATCCAGTTCCCACATGATGGACTTCTCCACAGAGGAAAGCTCCGCGTGTGTGGTGGGGGGGCAGGAGTTGAATTGATTCCCTGTGCAAATGCACATTTTATATGTTCTTTATTCTTTATCTCCGCATGGAAATTATTTTTCTCCATGGAGAAACCTCTATCCCTTAACTTCTTTCCAAATTTGGGGGTGTGTCATTCACCTTCCCACTCTTGAAAGGGTAATTAGGTCAGTAGTGTGTTGGAGTAAAACGTCGAACCTTCCCAGGTTTGAAAGGGAAATCATAGGAGTCTGTGATTGATCACAAATGTAATTCCTTGTGGGTGTTTACAAACTTTGAAGCACGAGCAATATTCATATCCCCACCCCTTTAAATGTAAAGGTGAGGTGAAGAACACTGCACTCGGCTGAGATCCCCGCACTTGTAAATGAACTAATGCTTGCTAGGAATCCCCTTGTGAATTCCGGGCATGCGTAAGGAAGCTAAATTCGGTCATGAATGTATGTTTGTTTAAGACTGAGTCTACATCTGTGACTAGTCCTCTAACTATTTATGTATTAGGATTTTCTTTGCAAAGGTTGATCCCCACACACTCAAATTGTGGAGTGGCAACACTATGTAACACTTTATCATTGAGGTTACCAAAATATATGCTTCATTTCTAGGAAGAAATTAAGATATTGTGTTAACTTTCTTTAAAAACTGCCTAAGAAATTTAAATACCTTGATCATGTCAGAATAGTAAACTGCCATTTTTATTTAAGTGAACACATTTACTAGCAGTACATTACGTTTTTGGAAATGAAAAAGCATCAATGCCATTCAGAAAAGCATTTATGAGTACAGTAAGGTGCCGATCCCGATCGGGTAAAAAAAATTCCTGTACGACTCGTATCCGTATATTTTTACGTACAAATCGTACAAGTCCCATCCCACCGGTGAAGTACGATTTGTACGTGAACAATACATACGAATCGCTTCGGAAAAAGGTCTACGAGACGTACCCGGACAGTTTTATGTACAAATCATAAAACTGAAGTCCGAGCGCACAAGTACGATCCGTACTGCCCTTCCGATTACACAAGCGTACGTAAAACGTCCCGTACGGAGCAAACTCTGTACCACTCGTATCCCGGGTAAACTTGTGCCCGGGATACGAGTCGTACAGCCTCCCCCTCCCCCCGCGTATGTCCGCACGTACCCCCGTATGTCAGCACCGTACCCCCGTATGTCAGCACTGTACCCCCCATGTCTGCACCGTACCCCAGCCCCGTACTTGCACGCACCGTACCCCAGCACCGTACCCCAGCCCCGTAGTTGGACGCACCGTACCCCGGGCCCATAGTTGGACACACCTTACCCGAGCACCGTACCCCAGCCCCGTACTTGGACGCACCGTACCCCAGCCCCATACTTGGACACACCGTACCCCAGCACCGTACCCCATCCCCGTACTTGGACGCACCGTACCCCAGCACCGTACGCCAGCATCGCGTATGTACGGACCTTACAACAACATTGCGTATGCGAGCACGGTACAACAACATCGCGTGTGCACGCACCTTACATACGCGAAAACGACTCGTACTGAGCCAGGACAATGTAAAACAGCACAAGGAGGGTCAATTCGAGTCGCACAACACCACAAAACATCAAAATGACTGACCTGGCAGATCCAAACAGGCAAACAGAGGCCCAAACTCACAACCACCTCTTACAACACACCCACCAAAATTTCAAACTCAGGCACACTCACAAATGGACCAATAAAAAGGGCCCACACACACAAACCATGAGCCTTTGCAACAGACTCACTGCAGCTACAGAGCACACCCCAACAACTGCACCCATACACCTTAACATATACACCTTCATACAAACTCCTTCACACATACCCCCTCTTCACATTCCCACACACACCTTCACATTCACACCCACACACCCACAACCATCCACACCCTCACCCCACACCATGCCCACAGACAAGAATCCAAAGTTCACAAGGGAGGAGCTGGACATCCTTGTCAACGAAGTCATCAGAGTCGAGCCACAGCTCTTTGGAACATTGGTCAGAGAGACCAGCATAGCCGAAAAATCACACCTGTGGCAGAGGATCGTCGATAGGGTGAATGCTGTTGCACCCATCAGAAGGACCAGGAATGAATGCCAAGCAAGGTGGTACCATCTGCGGAGGGCAGTCAAGCGGAAAATGAACGAGGGCTACGCCCAGAGCAACATCACTGGAGGTGGGCTGCCCCGCAGACTGGTACATTACCATCCCTGGGAGGAGAAGGTGATGGCCCTGCTTCCGCCGGTGGGAGTACACAGACTCGAAGGAGTTGCAGAGCCTGATGAGTACACAAACAACTTACGTAACATGGGGGTAATGGCATTCACACCCCAACTACACAAAATGCACGCAACTACCCCCAAGCTCTCACCGGACACAACCACACTCAAAAACAACGCTCATGCCACTAACATGTGTATGCCCCATTCACAAAGCAATGCCATGCCATGTCCCAGTCTACACGAAACACTAACCCAAGACTGGATGTCCGGGATGCTGGGAGGGTGGGGCTCACAAAACACATTGTTCAACTCTGAATCAGACACCATTGCCCTCAGCCCATATGGCCCAGGGACATACCCATGTACCATGCTCAATGCACAGGGACTGGCAAAGTACTGACAAGGTAGCTGACATTTGGCCCTGCTGTAGGCAGCACAAGGCCCTCCTGTGACCACTGCAAACTCAAACACCAACACAACAAGCTCAAGGACAGGAACTCACACTCACTGTCATGGCAGCATGCACCATGTGGGGACAGATACATCACCTGGGAGACCCACTGCCAAATCACACTACACCCACCAGCAGGCCCTGTCACACACACCCCTTACACAAGCACACACCCCCGGGGCAGGCAATGGATTTACCCACTCTCACAATGGACATGTGACACAACAAGATCAATCCATAGCCAAAGAAGCATCCAAGCCAAAAATCTACATGTCAAACACTCAGGAGAACTTATCAATCTGTCCCCCACAACATACCCATCCACAAGTGAACATTGAGGAGAATGCTAGGCACATACAACTACCTGGAGGAACTGTGCCAACTTGAATATGTATGAAACATGGATGCCGCATGAAACAGCATTAACATTGTCTCTCTCTCACACACAAGGCAACCTCATGGATCTACCCCCAACAATGGGGGGAAGAATCACAGTCCCAGGCTCGGGAGGAACCTGAGCCCACCGGCAGCGATGCCTCTCAACACTCCGCGGATGACCCCAACCCACCTGGACCCTCTGGTGTCCAAGCCCCTGCAGCACCTGCTTCAGGAACATCTGTGCCAACCACCACCCCCATTCCTGCTACATCCCAGGAGACACCCAGGAGCCCTGCCCGCAGTGAACAACTGAACCAGTCTGACCTGGAGGGACAAGGTTCACCGGGCACCCAGGAGGAGGCAGACAACCCCGCAACTGCCACCCCTCAGGGGTCCCGTAGACCCGATGTGCCCACAACGGCAGGCCAGGCGCGTGTGGGCAGGGTTGGTGGGAGTGGAGGCAGGCGGAGGCGAGAACCTGACCAGCCAGCTGAAGGGACCGGTATGTCACATATACGCAACATCATGGAGGCATACCGGTGTGACACCAGGGCCATCAGCCAGGTAGTGGAGACCCTCACAGAGATTAAGAACCAGCAGGCCGAGCAACACGCCAGTCAACAAGAACACCAAGGACGGATGGAGGCAAGACTGGCTGAGCTCCTGGCGGTGGAAACGAACATAAGCTGTTCACTCCGTCGGATCGCCGACAACATGGGCAACCCTCCCTGTGCCACCAGGCGAAGACCACCACCAGCCACAGGGAGGGAGGAGGAGGAGGATTCGTCCGCGGGAGCCTCCCAAGCATCGTCAAGGCCTGCATCTGAGGGTCCCGCGAGGAAGGTGGGTCATCCACGGAAAAGACCGTGAGAGGCAGCGGACCATCCACATCTCCCAGGTCACCTGGCCTGGCACCTGGCCTTCATGCGCAACAGCATCACCTCATTCACTGACATTCTCTGCCACATGGACTTGCTGGTCACAGTCTGACCAATGATGACAAACACTGTGTTCTGGACTCTGATGACTTCAAATGCCAAGGATCCCATCTCCCCCTGGGAACTTTGGATTCTAGGCACACTGTATAGCACCTATTTTTCCCCACAAAACACGCCCCCCACCGAGAATAAAACTAAATTTCTTTAATTAGATGTTGCAGTCATTTTGCATGAGTCCACAACATACGTGTGGGGAAATGTCAAACGCTCTCAGAGCGTGTGTATGGTCCGTATCACTATAGTAGTGGTGCCGTAGGAGTACGCGTGGTCTGGACCGTACACACGTTGTGTGTACTGTCTGTATCACTATGGTAGTGGTGCCGTAGGAGTACGCATGGTACGGGCCGTACACACGCTCTCAGAGCGTATGTATGGTCCGTATCACTATAGTAGTGGTGCCGTAGGAGTACGCGTGGTACAGACCGTACACACGTCGTGTGTACGGTCCGTATCACTATAGTAGTGGTGCCGTAGGAGTACGTGTGGTACGGGCCATACACACGCTCTCAGAGCGTGTGTACGGTCCGTATCACTATTGTAGTGGTGTCGTTGGGGTACGCGTGGTACGGACCGTACACACCTCGTGTGTACGGTCTGTATCACTATAGTAGTGGTGCCGTAGGAGTACGCGTGGTACGGACCGTACACACATCGTGTGTACGGTCCGTATCACTATTGTAGTGGTGCCGTAGGGGTACGCGTGGTACGGACCGTACACACGTCGTCTGTACAGTCCGTATCACTATAGTAGTGGTGCCATAGGAGTATGCGTGGTACGGGCCGTACACACGCCCTCAGAGCGTGTGTACGGTCCGTATCACTATTGTAGTGGTGCCGTAGGGGTACGCGTGGTACGGGCCGTACACACGCTCTCAGAGCGGGTGTACGGCCCGTACCACGCGTACCCTTACGGCACCACTACAATAGTGATACGGACCGTGCACACGCTCTGAGGGCGTGTGTACGGCCCGTACCATGCGTACTCCTACGGCACCACTACTATAGTGATATGCACCGTACCCACGCTATGGATGTGTGAGTACGGTGCGTATCACTATTTTAGTGGTGCCGTACGTGTACGGGTATGTGTGGAACGCACCGTACATGTTTTTTGGAATCAAAAAATACATAGGGGACAAGTATTAGGCCCAAAATGCATGCTGGTTGTCATGGATACAGAGATTTCAGTTGCAATGTGGCCATCATGTGGGCTTGAAAAGTCAGTTGGCCCAAAAATTACAATGTTGCAAAGTGGTGTTTACCTTGCTATGATGCTCAAAATTTGAACCATGCAAATTTGTGTCATTGGTGTATGTTTAAAGGGATTGGAGGAAACGTAGGATGCAAATGAGTCTGACCAATCACTCTAAACTCCTGTAAATGAAAGCCCCCAGCAAGACAGATATAAGTCAGCCAGAACCCATGAGAGGGCACTTGCCTGCACTACTTTCCTGTCGACCACACTGCTGCTATCTGTGCTTCCTCTGGCACCATGTCGCGGACTGTGGAGAGGGCCCAGCCATTCACACTTGAGGAGAATGAGGCATTGCTGACTGTCCTCTTCCCACAGTACCCCAGCCTGTATGGGAGACCAGGGGAGCAGGTGAGTGCTGACTCCACTACCTTTGACTGTGCACCTTTTTTGTGACTGTCACTTCTGGCATTGTGTCCAGGTGGGACAGACATGCAATGTGGATTAGAGTGGGTCCCAGGGGGGGTAGAGGCTTATGTCTGTCATGCAGAGCATGATGTAGTTCCTGTGTGCACTCCTCACTTGCATTGTGCTTACTGTGACATTCACTGCATAGTGCATGACACATTCAGCCTGGCAAATCCTTGGTGGCATTTTTTGGCTATTGTCCTGAGGTGATTCAGTGGTCCCCCCGGTGTGACAGGTGACTGTACCCACAGATGTGTATGAGTTAAGTGCACCTGTGGTGAGAGTGTCCAAGTGATGTGTACGCCCTCCTGGACATTGATGTGTGTGAAGGTTCCTTGTCATGTGGGTGAGTGTCTATGTGAAGTGTTGCACCACAGCTGCATGGAGGAGGCAACAGCTCTACCCATCTGATGTGAGAAGTAAGCCGTGCTGTGTGTCTGACTTGTTGAGCTAGCCCAAAACCTGTGACACCCCACAGACAAGTGGCACATGTGCAGAGTGAGGTATGTATCCGCTGTTGGCAATGGCAGGTGATTGATCGGTGCCTGTGTGTGTCTGTGTACTCTGCTGAGGTTGCGTCAGTGGCCTGGGGCATGTAACTGCTTTGAGGTGCTGTCCATCAGCCTGGTGTTGCATGTGATGCACAGTGTGTGCCATGATCAGGGAGTGTGTCGCACCCCTCCTGCCACCTGTGTACTTTCAATGCCATGTAGTGCATTGGGGCTTCCACAGAGGCCAATGTCTATATGAGAAAGATGCTATTCCTTGGCAGCATCCTATGCCCTGTTCAACATATCATCGATGTTCAAATGTGTGTCTCTGTGACATGGAGCAGGTGTAGTGATGTTGTCTCACTTTGTCATCCTCACAGGTAACTGCCTACGAGAAGGGGGGGATCTGGAAGGAGATCGTCTGGTCTGTGAGATTGCCTGGGAGTCGCAGTCGGCGCCTAGCCCAAGTCCGAAAACGATGGCAGGACATCCGGTGCTGGACCCGGCGGATCGCCCGAGTCCTGCTGGGGCTCTTACCTCCACGCCCCCACGGCGGGCGCAGACGCCTGACCACCCACATGATGCGTGTCCTGGCGGTGGTCTTCCCTGACCTGGATAGGCAGTTACAGGAGAGACCGCAGCAAGGAGGGGGTAGGTACCTGTCTGTTTGTTGTGTTGTGTGTCCCCAGCTTTTGGAAGTGCTCTGTAGCCTGGATTCATTGCCAGGGTTTATATGTGCAGTGCATATTCTGTTCCCCAAAGTCAACCGGTGCTCTTATTCGTCCCTTCCCCTCCTTGACATGTGTCCCCTGGTCTGTGTGTAATCACAATTGCACATGGTCATCTAGGCTGCCAGTTAATCCAAGTGCACATTGCTTTCTGCATCATGTTGGACGGTGGTCTGTGACATGTGTTGGTACCTTGCCTGTGCCCTGTCCTGTTCACTCTGTTAGGGGTCCATATTTGTTGGCACTGATGATGAGTCTCACCATGGGAGTGTGAGGTTTCAAATGAACACACTTGCAGCATGCATGACCAATGTTGTGGCCTCAGACATGATGTGCATGAGTGGGAGATATGCATAGTGCCAGGACGGTTGCTCATGTTACAGTCAGATCATTCCAGGAACAAGGAGCAGTGTGCTCACTACAGTCCCCTGAGACACCCTTGCCTCGCAATCATGTGTGTCATCCAACACTGTGTCCATTCTCAGTGTGTTCAGCATATGTTTGCCTCTGTGGCATTGTTCCCTGGCCTCATTTGTATTTATCCAAAGTGTGCTACATGTGTCCACTGGACAGGGAGACCCCATTTGGCGTGTGCATACTCACACTGGGCAGTGCCTGTGTGTCTATTCACAACTATCTGTCGATGGTTGTTTGTCACAAATATGTGTTGACAGCCTCACGAGGTGATGTGGAGTACATTTGGGAATTCTTGCAGCACATTTTTGTAAACCCTGATTAAGAGTTGTCACTTCTTGATCTGTCTCAATCACATTGTCTCAGGTATGGGGGATTTGTGTGGGCGAGACCTACATGGCCAAACCTTATGTCTCCTTGCCAGGTCTGACCTGTGTGTGATAATTGGCTGGACAGAGACTCAACGTGCAGTGACCCAGTGATGTTGTGCAGGGTTTAATGTTTGTGCTTTGCAGCATGTGTCAATTGTTTAAATACATGATTCCTGCTCATACAATTTTTGCACCAGTGTGTGGTCCAGATGCTACGTAGTTTGGTCTTTGTGTGCTGACATCTGTGTGGACATTCTGGCTTGCCATGAGGGTGTCTCCTCAGTGCAGGTATGCCTTTTTACGACACAATTGCAGGCCCATTAGCTCATGCATTGTCCTGGGTTTGGACATGTGTGCCACTCCACATGACAGGCAGTGGGTCAGATGTGTTGCCAACTGTGTCATCAGGTAATGGATGGCCATGTGACAACTGACATAATTCAAGTTGTTAGTCACAAGGTATTGTACCTTGGCACTCACAACACTTGTCAACAGGTCTTCATGATTTAAATGCTTTAGTTTGATGTTTTGTTGTTAAGAACAATAATGTGCCTGCATGACAGATGTCTCCCAAGGAAGTGCACAACAAACCACCTTTACACTTTCAGGGAACACGCTGGCACATTTTAAAAGAAGGCACTGTTCTAATTAGACTGTTTTTCAGATTATACATATACATGTTCCCCCAGTGTTGTGGAAATTGGGTAAGTCCTTGGTTGTTGGCGATACCAACTTATGAGTGTCAAGTAATCAAGACCTCCGTGGGCCCATGTATATGTACTTTCGCCAACACCATTTCTTTCTAACAGTGGCTTCTTTAAAGAAGGCTGCCAGCTTCTTCAATGACTGGGTAAATGTAGTTTTGTGTGCACCTCCTCTTTTATGAAGGCACATGTGTGTTCGGTTCACTAAATGGCACCTTCCCACATTCTGACCATGTCGATTGTGTAAAGTATTGTGATTCCCAAGGGACCAACATTTTTTCGTTTTGTGTTCCAAAGTACTTACAGGTCTCTGAGTGTGGGGACACCTTTGGTATTGAGGTGTGTTACTTTGCCTTGGGTGCACCACTACTGTTTCTTTCAGGGTAAACAAGAGGTGGCATGACTTCATTGTATTGCTGTGCTCACCTGTTCCCAGACACTAGCTCCTCAGTGTATTTCTCATTCAAGTTTTGGGCTGGTGTGTCCTATCTTTCCTTGTGTCCAAGTGGCATGGTGGGTCTACCAACTGGGGAGTACAGGGCTTACATATGTGCGGAGTAATCTAGCTGTTACTCATGATGCATTGCCAGATATGCACTGTGACCTATTGGTTTTGTACTCATGTGTCAGATGTATACAGGTGACTGATGTATTTCTGTATCTTCACCTTGCCCACAGCATCATCATTGGATACCGAGGGAGACACCTGCACGGACCTGGATGAGGGACCCAGCACCAGTGCCACCAGTGCTGGCGAGTCTGTCGGAGGACCTGTCTGGTGGCGATTCCAACTACGATGCAGACGGGTCCGAGGCTGACCTCATCGAGGGGGCGGAGGCTGCTACGACACCTGGCAGCAGCCCAACATCTGTCCCTGCCTCCTCCATTCCCATCACCGCCCTCCCAGTTGCTCCGGTCCCTTCTGTCCGTACAGGGCCCCACCATGTCTCCTTCGGGACAGGCACCGCACCCCCTGCCCCTGTCACCCCTGCTGCCCTCAGTGCAGAGTCTGTGGACATACTGCGGCAGTTGCAGGTTGGGCAGGCATCGGTGCTGACTGTCCTCCATGGCCACACCACACTGCTGACACAGATGGTGTCGTTCATGGAGGGCATGTCAGCAACGATGTCTGAACAACGCAGGTTTCTGCGGTCCATGGACTCTTCCCTGACGGCAGCAGTGAGTCCCCTGCAGTGCTTCGTCCCCCCCTACCCCAGCCCCATCCACACTTCCCTCTCCCATACCTGTCTCATGCACACCCAGACATTCCCTGGCACGCACCCCACCAGACACAGGCAGCACACCACCAAGTAAGGGCAAGCGCACACCTCCTGGCACGCACACTCAGGGGGATGAAGGCACACCCACTGGGTCTGGGGCAAAAAGACATACACGCAGCCACAGTCTGAGTCCGCAGGCCTCACAACCCAGTCCCTCCAAAAGCACTCCCCTTGGCTCCCCTGCCAAACTGTCACCCAAAGAGCTCTGCATGGGTGGGCTGGCCCTCACCCCCACTGTGACACCACCCCGCAATTGGGCGAGGAAGTCCCCAGGCAGGGTAGTTGATTCCATCCCCTGTCCACCCCCTCCCCCAAGAGCACTGCACCCCATCCCTCGCCCACCCCCCCCTCTGTTGGCCCTGGGGTTTCTTCCGGTGCAGGGGTTACCCTGGATGCCCTGGCAGCAGTGTGCAGCGCCGAGCTCACCTCCACCTTTGGCACTACCCCACCACCTGTGGTGGAGATGTCCACCCCTGCACCCACCACACCTACCCTTCCCCCTCCTGTCCCTGCGGTGCCTGGTCCTTCCCCATATGATGCCTCCCCCGGTCGACAAACCTGAGGGTTCCACTGTGCAGGTAAGCTAGGGGAGACGCGTGCCCATGTGTCCCCCCAAGGACTTCTATTATGGACTGGCCATTGGCCTTTGTATATAGTGTGATTTAAAAATTAGTTTTTTATGCTGAATAAAGCATTTTTTTTTTACTTTGAACACTATTGCATTTCAGGTATTGATGTTGGTGCTGAGGCTCCAGGAGTTGGTGTTGTGGTAATGTGTTATGGTTCTGAGAAATGTTCTAGTCTGATGCTCATGAGGTGGACCATGGTATCTGCGTGCCATCACAAGGTCTCTGCAAAGAATCATTGGTAGTGTGTGTTATTTTGGTTTTGAGACATTGGCCCAAGGAGTGTTCCTTCCTCTGTGGCACCTGACATCTTCCCTGCAAAGAGTTGCACAATTGTTGTGCTGACCTATGTCTACATTTCCTTTGTTGGTGACGGATCCCTTCAACTATGGCCATGCCTGCTCAGCAATGTCTCCGGCTGCATCGTCTGTGCCATCCTTGCTAGTCACTGTACTTGTGTATTGAGTATGTTGAAATGCCTTCATGGAGAAATTCTCCCTTTTCAGCACTATGCATGTGTGTACTGCCGGCCTAGCACATATGGTACTTGTTCTGCAGGGTATTTGGGCACCTGACTCACAATTGTGGGCATTGTATCTGTGGGAACTCCACCCTATTCCTTCCATGAGAGACAACGTCTTGGTGGCTGGCCCAGCACCTGTACATTCCTATCAGTCCTGGGATGTGCGTGACAGTGTGTGTTCCCTTTGGCTCTCTTAGTTTAGTAGACAGTGACATGACTATACAGTCTTGTGGCATGATCTCAGTGTGTGTATTGTGCTGCATCTGCCAGGGGTGGGTGTGCATGTGTTATTTGTCCTCACACCCACATGTGGTGTGTCATGCAGTGGGGGAAAGACATCCATCCTCCTGGGAGTGGGACACTGCTGTCAGTGATGTGTTGTTATGGCACTATCACCATTGTCCAAAGTTAGGGATGCGTACATACACCCATGGAGTTGTGGTCATCTGATAATGATGTACACCCCCCCATGTCTCTGTCTACTGCTGGGAGTCCTCTGCACCCACCCCCATGTCTCTGTCCACTGCTGGGAGTCCTCTGCACCCACCCCTGACATGTCTGTCCACGGCTGGTAGTGATATGCACCCACCCCCATGTCTCTGTCCACTGCTGGGAGCCCTCTGCACCCACCCCCATGTCTCTGTCTACTGCTGGTGTTGATATGCACCCACCCCCATGTCTCTGTCCACTGCTGGGAGTCCTCTGCACCCACCCCTCACATGTCTGTCCACTGCTGAGAGTGATATGCACCCACCCCTCATATTGCAGGCCACTGCTGGTAGTCATTTACACCCACCCCTGACATGTCTGTCCGCTGCTGGTGGTGATATGCACACACCCCCATGTCTCTGTCCACTGCTGGGAGTCCTCTGCACCCACCCATATATGTCTGTCCACTGCTGGCAGTCATATACACCCACCCCTCACATGTCTGTCCACTGCTGGTAGTGATATGCACCCACCCCCATGTCTCTGTCCACTGCTGGGAGTCCTCTGCACCCACCCCCATGTCTCTGTCCACTGCTGGTAGGGATATGCACCCACCCCCATGTCTCTGTCCACCGCTGGGAGTCCTCTGCACCCACCCCTGACATGTCTGTCCACTGCTGGTAGTGATATGCACCCACCCCCATATCTCTGTCCACTACTGGGAGTCCTCTGCACCCACCCATATATGTCTGTCCACTGCTGGGAGTGATATGCACCCACCCCTCATATTGCAGGCCACTGCTGGTAGTCATTTACACCCACCCCTCACATGTCTGTCCACTGCTGGGAATCCTATGCAGCCAACCCACCCCCTTGGTGCAGTACACTGCTGTTCTGGGCCTACAAGCGTAATAGTATGCCCTAAAGTCGGGGACCCCCAGGTCCCCCTTATGGGATTCTAATTGCAATTTCTGAAGGCTCACTCTCCTGCTGCCCGTACCCCAGATGATCTCCACTAATAGAGTGTTCAGGGTGCGTAATATTGATTGCGGATCATTATAGGTAAGTTCACGAAAAAGTATAGTAGCCGGGGGAGCACCACCAACTTGGAGATTGCGATTCGGCCCATCACCGACAGGGGCAAGAAGATCCAAAAGGCCACGCTAGAACGCAATGCCATGATGGCCTTCAAGAGATTACCATCCAATTAATCCGACTGTGACCTATACACATGTATTATCGAGGTATTTAAATGTGGTGTGGGCTACTGGTAAAGTATGGGTACCAAATTGCAACTCATCGGGGTGAGGTCCATCTTGGAAGAAAAAGGCATGTGATTTCCTTTGGTTAATTGCGAGGCCTGAGATTCTTTCGAAAGTGGAGAGAATAGTGGGGAGGGGTGCTATCTCGGCAGTTAAGTCTCGAAGGTATAAAATAATATCGTCAGCGTGTATGGAGGTGAGGTGGGCAGTGCCATCGATGGGTGTTCCCAACTGTTCTGAAGACCGCCTTAGAGCTATTGCTAGGGGTTCTAACGCCAGCACAAATAGCAGGGGGGATAGGGGGCATCCCATCCCTGTACCCCTGTGGATCGTGTACTCGCATGAGATATGCTGTCCTGTGTGGGCCCTAGCCGTGGGGGAGGTGTAGAGTAGGCGCACCCATTTTAGATATGCATCCGGGAAGCCAAAGCGGTGCAGGGCCTCAAACATGTAGTCCCAAGTAATGGAGTCGAAGGCCTGGCGTAGATCTAGGGCCAAGCAACCTGCGGCCTGATAATCCGCTGAGGCAGCTTTCATAACATAGTGTAGCCGTCTTGTGTTAAGGTACGTGCTGCGATTCGGTAGGAACCCGCATTGGTCACTATGGATAAGGGTGTTTAGATATGGCTGTATCCGATTAACAAGTGCTTTACTTAGGATTTTATATTCAGTTGCTAATAAGGATAACGGCCTGTAGTTGGAAATATCAGTACTGTCCTGGCCCGACTTAAGTATGGACATAACCAGTGCTTGCATGGTGGATTGTGGCAGGTGGCCGGCTTCCAGGGCTGCCTTATATACTTCTTCCAATTTGGGGACCAGGGTATTCGAATAGGTTTGATAAAATTCTATAGGTAGACCGTCTATGCCAGGTGCTTTATTACTGTTAAGACCTTTGATAGCAATTCTGATTTCCTGCTGGGTTATGGGACCCACTAATTCTTCCTGTATATCTGCAGGTAGGGAGGGAATTGTGAGGTCTCTTAGAAAGTCATCTATGTGCCCGTCTGTGCTGTATGTCGGGGCCGCGTAGAGATTACTGAAATAAGTGCAGAAGGCTTCATTTATGTCTTGTGGTGTGTGGACTGATCCGCCTGTCGGTGTAATAATATGTGTAATAATTGGTGGGTCAGGTCTGTCCCGCGCTATATGAGCTAATAAAGTCCCAGCCCTATCTGCCTCAGTGTATTCCTGTTGTATAAAGGCGCTATGGTCTATCCGGCATAGAGTCTGAAGAGTTTCAGCATGAGTAATGCGGGCATCCTGTAGAGCATCCCGTATGCTTGGGTCTGTCACTGCCTCTTGTTCTAATGAAGTCATTAAGTTTTCCACTCTGATCAGACTCTGGTGTGTTTCTTGCCTGGCCCCTACTATCTGTCCTATTGCAGCCCCCATCACGACCACTTTAAGTGCGTCCCAGTCTATTAGGTTTGATGAAGCCGTATTCCAGTTTTCAGACACATAATTAGTGATGGCAGTGGAGACAGCCGCCCGGAACCGGCCATCCTCTAGCAACTGTGGTCTCAGTTTCCAGGTGGGCATTGGGGTCGATATTTTATCCCAAAGAAGTGTGAGTTCTAGGGGGTTGTGATCCGAGAGGGTTTTGGCTAAGTAGGTGGAGTGCCGGTCCTGTGTGATAATGTTGATGGAGCACAGGAATCTATCTATTCTAGTGTGGAGTTGGTGGACTGGTGAATAAAAAGAGTACTCTTTGTGTGTAGGGTGCAAGCGTCTCCACACGTCCGACAAGCCCCATCCCTCCAGCCAGGAGTTTAGTAGTTCTGTCAACTTGCAGACACTAGCACCAGGTAATGGGGGGTGTGACCTGTCCAGAGCCATATCTAGCACCGCATTGCAATCTCCCCCCAGAATCCATGGGATTGTATCCCACCCGACCAAAGCCAAGCCCAACCGTTGAAAGAATTTGTCCTGGTCGACGTTTGGGGCGTATATACTTCCCAGGACCACGGCCCTGCCATCTAATGTGCCTTTCAACAAGACTTATCTTCCCTGGTAATCTATGCGACATTCCATTTCCGTGAATGGGACCCCGTGTCGAATCCAGATGGCCGCACCTCTAGCAAATGCAGAGTAGTTAGTGGAAAATATCTGGCCTCGCCATTTCCTGCGGGTTTTACGAGCTTCTGAGTCGCTAAGGTGTGATTCTTGAAGGAAACTATGTGGGCTTGGCGCCTAAGGAGGGACGCATTTACCCGGTGCCTTTTCTGGACAGCCTCTAGGCCTCGCACATTCCAGGTCAACATGTTGAAGGAGCCTACAGCAGTGTGATCTCTAGGCATAAGACATGATAAAAGGTAAAGCTCCCTGAGTTTCGGAGCTATTGCAGACCAGGAGTTCCCTTTCCCCGTAAAACTGAGAATACTTGGCTGAGCCTGCAAACTATGCTGGGCCCAACAACAGATGCAAACATACAATTTAAACATAACGGTGCATACGCTGAGTAAGGTATCGCTGCCACCGCCCATATTGTGAATATTGCAAATATGAAGTCTTGGCTGCTCAACGGAGCCGGGGAGGGGGGAAGCTGAACACATCATAACAGCCATTTTTATCATTAGTGCCACGGACCATATTAGACTAGAGCAAATTAAGCTGTGTATGACCTTAGACATGTATACAGCAGCAAAGGAACAGAGGGAATATATACCATGTGTAGATTGTGGAAAAAAGTGACATATTGTTGTAATCGAGATAGGAATGTTATATGTAGAATCCTAATATGTCATGGAATGTTTAGTGCTGGGAATGGTTTCGTAGCTGGGAGCTGAGGGAGAGAGCGGACTGTTGATGCTGTTCCTCTGTGTTTCTTGAATAAACCTTTCATCACACCTCTTTGTTGTGAGAAGATCTTATTTTTAACACTGGCGACGATGGACCAACTAGCTTGATTGGGGACAAGCGAATTTCAGCATCAACTCCCCTGAAGACTGGATTAACCCACGAGCCTTGGGATCGTTTATTTTATTATTTATTTCAAGAACTAGACTCTGGACTCTGGACTCTAGACTCACATTTGAATTAATGACTGGCTATAGCAAGATCAGATGATATTACCGAATCGAGCGATATACTGTGGTCACGGATTTGCTATTAATGCTGTGAGTACGATCTTTGTATGCTTTAATGCTGGATACTGAATACATTATTGACTTTGATTGTTGGATCGCCTAGATTGCCTAAATTGCCGGGTTGAAAGGATACGCTGTTGTATTGATAACTTATTACGTACGTACTCACAGTTATTCGGACAGTAACCGCACTTGGCATCATTTGAATGCGGCATTGTTTGTTTCTTCGGAGTGACTTGCGGAACCCCAGAGCGCTCTCTTGCCTCCACGAAGGAATTCCTTACGACGTCATCACGCCTGGGGGACGCAACGTAGTGTAACCCTGCCTACGAGAGGATCCCTCCCAAGCTGTCATCACGCTCCGGGGCACGCAGCGTGACTCTACGTGACTGCCATTTTTTTGTTTGAACTTTCAAGTATTTCGGCGGATAACAAGGTTTTACGAGCGTTTAGATGGGCAACACGATCTTCAACCAGTGGTTTGTCGAATAACACAATCTCAGCAACTATTTAAACGTTTTTCAACACAATTTCTAGAAGCAACCAACCTCTACTGGTATTTATTTATTTTATGTATATTTTTTTTAGACACTGACTTTGATTCTTCCAAGACTCCGGTGACTACATTATTTATGTTAGTTTGTTATGTTAACCTACCTACCTTAGTTATTCTACTGTTAAACAACATTTCCAGACAACGGTGATTACTTTATTGTATATGTTTTTTTTTGTTTTTTTTCTTGCATCTTGTATGGACACTAAAATAGGGTTATTTGCAAACTAATTTTACATTGAACAGGGTAATTTACAATGGCTTCTGCGACTAGTATGTCCCAACCTCCAGCATTTCTTTCAGAAAAAGGTGATCCTATACTACCTTGGAAAAGCTGGAGAAACTTATTTGATTCTTACATTGTAGCAATTGGTGGGGAGAAATTTTCGGCAATAAGGAAACAAGCCATCCTGTTGCATAATTTAGGAGTAGGAGGACGTAATTTTTATGATAGTATGGACCTTATTCCTGTAGGTACGGGTGAGGGTGAGTCTAGTGATGTGTACGAGATGTCCATGACAATGCTTGAGAGATATTTTGGTCCCCGTATAAATGTTGTTCTTGAGAGACACAAATTCTTCACCAGGACTCAAGGTAGCAATGAACGTGTGAAGAGTTATGTAGCTTCTCTCAAGACTCTAGCGAGAACTTGTGAGTTTGGTGATCTTTCTGATTCTCTAGTCAGGGATCAATTGGTGAGATGTACAAATAGTACTCGTGTACAAGAAAAATTACTATCCAAAAACCCCACTCTGGTTGAAGCAGTTGCAATTGTTGAGGGAATGGAGAACACCTCCTCTTGGGTGAAAGAAATGAAAAAAGGAGGTGATGAGAAGAAAGAAAATTCAAACGAAGTTCGCGCTCTGATCTGTGAAGAAAGTGCAGTGAGCTCAGAGAATGTAGCCAAAATTAATTCGTCTGAAAGGTTTAGAGTTCCTCACAAGGATCCTAAAGCTGGTAGTTCTCCAAAGAATGTTCCCGTCAAATCTGATAATGAAGTTCGCTTGAACTCTCATACTTCCAGTAGGGGTGAACTAGAGAAAGACAGCAAAGAGTTGCCCAAAATAAAGTGTTACAGGTGTGGAAGCACAGCTCATTTTTCAAATTATCCTCATTGCGATGAAAAGGATTCAATCTGCATGAAGTGCGGGGTTAAAGGTCACTACGCTCGTGTGTGCAAATCAAATCGGAATGTAAAAACAAAAAAACAGAGGTTGTACGTACTATAATCTTGAGCATTGATGAGGATAATGGAGGAGTGGTTACTGGAAAATGATCTATGCCAGAGTGTAAGATCTCTGTAGATAATTATGATTTTCTGGTATTGGCTGATCCGGGTTCCCCGTTCACGATGATTGGGAACAAACAATGGGACGAAGTTGTGGGGTTGAACAATGATACACTCTTCCCTCCCGACATCAATCCTGTTAGCTATGGGGGTGCTAGAATTAATGTTTTAGGATACACTGAAGCTCGCATCCAGTTCAAGGATAGAAATACGGTAGGGAAGGTTTACGTGGCTGATTCAATTTGCTGGGATGGAGACATCAGAGGGATCTAGGGATCATGCTTAACCCCAATGCCAAAGATTCCAAGGACCAAGTAATGTTGATCGAGGGTAGAAATGAATGTGCAGTAATGAATTAACAGAATGGTGAGTATTTTGTAAGATTTCCTGAAGTTTTTACTGATGAATTGGGATGTCTTAAGGGTTTCGAACATCAAATCATTCTGAAAGACAAAGCAACGCCTTGTGTTCATAAGGTGAGGAAGGTACCCAACATGATGGTGGAGCCCCTCAAGTCTGAGCTTTACAGACTGTTGAAATTGGGTATCATTTAAGAGATAGAAGCCTCAGAGTGGTTGGCGCCCATTGTTTTAGCCCCAAAGGATGGTGGTGTTGGGGTCAGGATGTGTGTTGACTTGAGGAGTCTGAATGAGTGGATTTGGGTGGACCGACAACCATTACCCAACATCTCGGAGTCATTAGGTATGCTCAAGGGGACGCGTATTTTCAGTGTACTAGATTTGTCATCTGCTTATCACTAAATTCCCTTGCATAAGGACTCGAGACATCTTACTTCGTTCGTGACACCGCTTGGAGCTTTTCGGTTCCTGAGGATGCCATTTGGGATGGCCTCTGCTGCGGTGTGCTTTCAGAGAGTTATGAAAAAAGTATTAGATGGCATAAACAATAAAATGTTTTTCCAAGATGACATTTTGATTTATGGAAGGAGTAAGGGAGAACATGACAAAACCTTGGTTGAAGTTTTAGAGAGATTAAGGGAGAAGGGATTAACTGTAAAAGAAGAAGAATGTTGTGTTGGAGTTGAGACTGTTTCATATTTGGGTCATGTGATTTCAGGTGAGGGAATTCAGCCTAAACTTGAACTTGCACAATGTGTTGTCAAGGCCCCTATGTCACGGGATCTTGCTGAATTTTATTCTAAATTTATTAAAGGATTTGCCTGTGTAACGGAACCTATCAGAGCTCTGTTGAAGAAGGGCTCAACTTTTGTGTGGTCTGAAGAGTGTCAGAAAGCTTTTGAAATGATTAAAGAGGAGATTGGCAGGATGCCTACTCTTGGGCATTTTGATGTTAATAATAAAACGGTTCTGACTACTGATGCCAGTCTTAAGGGATTGGGGGCTGTACTCTCCCAAGTAGTGGATGGTGAGCAGAAGACTGTGGCCTTTGCTTCTAGAGCTCTTAGAGATGCTGAGATCAACTATTCGTGTATAGAAAGAGAAGCTTTGAGTCTTTTGCGCTGTGCAACACTTTAGGTTTTATTTGTGGGGAAAACATTTCCGAGTCAGGACTGATCATCGTCTGCTTGTGCAAATTTTCTCTTGCAGGCACAGTGAACACATTACCCCCAGAATTAAGCATTGGAGTGAAGGGCTACAAGAATACAATTTTGTAGTGCAGTATATACCAGGATCCAGCAATAAGACTGTAGATTGCCTCTCTAGATTGCCTGTCAGTATGGTGAGTAGTGAAAATGATGATGATGTTGTATGTTGGGTGGCTGAACCTTCTTTGTCTTTTGAATCTTGTGTTGAAGGAGTTAACAGGGATAAAGTCTTGGAGTCACTGAAGGCTTGGATTACTCATGGTTGGCCTGAGTACAAAACTTTGGATCACGAAATGAAGGCCTATTGGTCAGTAAGAGATGATTTATTTTTTATTGGAGGTAATCTTATGAGGGGTGAGAGGGTAATTCCCCCGGTAGAGTTCAGAGGTAAATTCGTCAACACCGGTCATGAAGGTCATCTAGGGCGGAGTCTTACCAAGGCTAGAGTGCGGGAAAGGTATTGGTGGCCAGGTATGGATTGAGGAAGTAGTAAAGGACTGTTTGTCATGTGCCACCAGTGACAAATCACATGTTGTTAGTAAGGTTCCGTTGTCTCCATTTGTAGTCCCTGATGTGGTCTGGTCTAAACTGGGTTTGGATATTTTGGGCCCCTTTGATTTGTTACCATCTTACGAACGTTTTGTTATTTTGGTGGTGGATTACACTTCCAAATGGGTGGTTACAAGGTGTGTGTCCTCTGTAAATACTAGAATTGTTATTGAGTTTCTCAAGGATGTTTTTGTTTCTGAAGGGATACCAAAGTTTCTAGTAACGGATAATGGTGTGCAGTTTGTGTCCCATGAAATGGTGGAGTTTCTCAGAGACTACGGTATAGTACATCAGAAGACAGCGTTGTATGCCCCACAAGCTAATGGGTTATCTGAGAGAATGAATCGAGTTGTGAAGGACTGTGCCCAACGAGCACTTAGCTCTGGGGTTTCATTCAGTGGGGTTTTGAGAGATATGTGGTGGGCACATCGCACTACACCTAATGCAATCACTCAGATCTCAAAATTTGAGGCTTTGAGAGGTAGGAAGGCAACGTCAAAACTCCATCCTTCTTGGTTGCCTGTGTCTGCTGGTCCCGCAGTGAGCAGGGATGTGTGTCGAGAGAGAATTTCAGAATATCAGCTTAAGTATAAGGCAGACTATGAATCTAGGATGAGAGTAAGAGCCAAAAAGTGGAATATAGGGGACAAAGTCTTGGTGAGGAATCCAAAACATACTTTGAAGGGGAGGTCCTCTTTCATTGGTCCTTTCACAATTGTTGCTATCAGGAAAAATGTGGTGAGTGTTGATTCTGGTTCTGTGTGGAGTATGTCAAGGTTGGTGAAATATCTTGGGAAATCTTCTACTATCCATCTGGGCAATGGTAATTGTGAGGTGGGTGTTCAATCTCACAGTAGGAATCTTGATGATGGGGGTGTTTTGCAAGAGGATTTATATCCTAGAAGATGTCCTCTGAGACGCAGACTTCTTCCGGGGAAATTTAAGGATTATGTATTGCATTAATTGATATGTCATTGCAGAGCTTTCTTTAGTGGAAGTAGAGTATAAGTTGTACTCTTGTTATATTAAATTTTTAATTATTCTGATTTTATTGCTGTAAAATTGTATTGTCGTTAACTCTGTTTTTTTTACATCAAGTTTTTTTTTGTATATTATTTTCTTCCAAGTAAGGAGGATGTGTTGTAATCTAGATAGGAATGTTATATGTAGAATCCTAATATGTCATGGAATGTTTAGTGCTGGGAATGGTTTCTTAGATGGGAGCTGAGGGAGAGAGCGGGCTGTTGATGCTGTTCATCTGTGTTTCTTGAATAAACCTTTCATCACACCTCTTTGTTGTGAGAAGATCTTATTTGTAACACATATGTACTCAGTTCTGGGCGGCCTAACAGTTGCTGATCCAGTGTGGCAAAAAGGATACAGTTTTGACTAGTAGGTCAGTTGTATTTGCCATATCCTTGGTGCACCCTGCTCATAAAGTCCTTAGAGTGAGCGTGCTCACCAGGTATCGGTGCATAGCTTCAGATGTCCACTAATTCGTCTACGGACTGCGCTGTTACATAGGGGAACAGGGTAAGACTGTGCTCGGAGTCCGAATGCAGGTTGCTGTCCTCAGAGTCAGTGGGAATCTTAGCATTGATATCTCTAAACGATCCAGCTATGGCCAGAGCACCCTCTCTGTCCCTTCGCTGCTGTTCCGGAGTTGGGCCGGTGTTGACTTTACCTGGGGTGCTTTTCTGTGTCCGGCGGTGCACATGTCTCTGTGGTATGCTGGGAGCCTGAGTTAGCGACTCTGACCGGCCACTCTAACTTAAATCAAGATTCATGACTTACAGCCACTCTTCGGCGTCGTTTGGGCTGTCGAAAAAGTAGGTTTTTCTGTCATGGATGATCTTGAGTCGGGCTGGGAACAGCAAAGCGTATTTGAGTTGAGCCGCCCGCAGTTTTTTCTTGATGGCTTGATAAGAGGATCGTTGTTGTTGTACTAAAACTGTGTAGTCCGGGTACAACGAGATACGATGATTTTCGTACTGGATCAGTGTTTTTTCCCTTGCCTTTTGTAAGATGACATCACGGTCCCTATAGTTCAATATTTGAACAATTAGTGGTTGTGGGCGTGCCCCTGGCTTCGCTGCTCCTGTTGGTGTCCGATGAGCTCTTTCTACACAAAAGTATGGCGAGAGACCGTCGTGAGCTACGTGTTCTTTGAACCATTCCTCCATAAAATCCTCCGCTTTGGCCCCTTCACTGCTTTCAGGAAGGCCAATTACCCGTATATCATTGCACCTATTGCGGCCCTCGGCATCTTCCACCCGATCTTGAAGGCTAGAGACTTGTTGTTGGAGGTGTTGTAGTTGTGTGGCATTTCCAGTAACTTGGGGTGCAAGATCTTTGAGGGTTCTATCGTGCTCCTGGATAGTCCCCGACAGTTTTCCATGATCTGCTTTGAGCAATGTAAAGCCAGATGTTAGAGTTCCAATTTGTTGTTCGAGTACTGACCTAGATCCGCAAATTTCTTTCAGGATTAGGTCCAGTTTGTTGGGGGTACTCTCTGTAGTCTCAGAGGTCGGGGCTCCAGGTGACGGGGGCCTACTAGAGGTCTCCGGCACAGTAGTGTGTCCACTGACATTAGGGTGACCATCCATTGTTTTCCCTTTAACTCTCCCCATGCTGCTCACTTAGTTTGGAGGGGAGTGTCGCCCACTCACCGGAGTACGTCGTCCTCGTGGAGCCGTCTGCCCAGGGTGAGCCTCAAGAAGCGAGTGAGGTTCTGGCCCCCTCTTGTGGTAAGGTGGAAGTGACAATGGTGGCTGTACTGCACTAGGAGAGGTAGTAAGTAATCGAGGTGAGCGCGCATAGTGGGCAGCAAGCTTGTGTCCTAGAAAAGGTGGGGATATAACTGTCAGACCTAGATCTGGTCCGCACCAACCCAGCATAAAACCAGAGCAGCCCACCCCAGGCCCCCAAGTCCCAACTGTGCCGGCACTGTGCTAGGGGTGGACCCCGTGCTCCCACCGGCCCATACTTCAGTCTGTGCTGCACTATGGCACTGGGTATCTCTCCGGTCCTGATCAGGCTGAGTGCGAGTTCTTGCCCTAGTGCCGTGGTATCTGTCCAGTTGTAATGGCTGCTGGGCGTGTGGCCTGTAACCGGGTGAGTTCAGGCGAGTAGTGTCTCCTCCGGTCTCATGACCGCTGGAGTGAAGTCTCTGTGAGTGGGGAAGGGGGGAGTTGAGGAGAAGAGAGGCCGGCGTTCTTGGTTGGGTCCCGTGGTGGCCCCCACTCCCCGCAGGGTGCAGATCCAGAGTCGGGTATGTGCGCAGGAACTCCGCAGCGCAGGGGGGAGGAGGCCAGTCTATGTTGATCTAGGCCCTGGCCCGCACCATCGCACTCACTGGCTGCTTGTGTCACTGAGCCACGCAGGGACGCCTCAGGATCTCCGTCAGCAGAGTAGGGGTTAATCCAGATGCCACCGTGTGCGGGGGTTAGTGCGGGGCTGCCAAGCCGAGGGACCTCCAAACCATCCTGAAGTATCCAGTGTGTCGCGCCTCATTCGGCCGACGGAGAAATCGACCTCCCGGTCTCATCAGCACCTCGCGGGTAGGCCGCCACCGACAGCTGTCTCCCGGAGCTCCGGGCTGCCGCTGATCTCAGTGATCGGACTCCGTTCTTATCCGCACCGGGTCTTCCCACCGGCACACAGCAATGTCTATGGCAAGTGCAGGTCTGTTTTGGGCATTTCAGACAAATTTCCCCCCCACCGAGGGTCCGGAGCCTCACCAAGACACGTCCACCATCTTAGGCGGCTAGCCACGCCCTCCTCAATATTGTGTCTCATATAGAGTATATTACAAAGTCTTGGCAAACAAACTACCCAAATATTTAAATTTATTGGGATACCAAATATGATTATATTGTTAAATCATATCTGGTGTGCAATACACAATTAAAGAAAAGAATACAGTTTTGTTGATGTTTAATGTGTAACCTGAAATAGAAGGGTATTTGCGGATTATATCTAGAATAACCAGAATCGATGATTCCGGGCCAGCGATAAATATTTGCACATCATCTGCATAGGCTGTCCTTTTAATAGTGGTGTTGGTAATATGTATACCTTTCTTTGTGTATGGAGTTCTGAATAGAGTTAAGGAGAGGTTCGATTGCAAAAAGAAAAAGAAAGGGAAAAAGTGGACACCCTTGACTAATACCTCTAAAGGCAAAACGAGGAGGAGGTATAGCCACAAACTAACAGTTTAGCAGTAGGAGATACATAACAGAATTTAATCATATTAATAAAGGGCTGACCAAAATGGCATATTTCCATAACTTTGAATAAAAACTACCAATTGACTTTATCAAATGCTTTTTTTGCATCTGGTGCTAATAATGTTGTAGGTAAATTCACACTGGATAGTGACAACATAAAATGACAGCTTAACCTAGTAATATAAGTAGAGAATCAATTTTTCATCAAGCCAACTTGATCAGCATGGATCAACTTCTCAAGAACTGTAGATAATCTAGTAGCAAGAACGTTGGCATCGATTTTGAATTCCTTATTAAGTAGTGTTATTGGTCTATAAGTGGAAATAATTGTAGGATCTTTGTCTGGTTTAGGGAAAAGTATAGTAAGTACCTTAAAAAAGACCCAGCAACAAAAAAATGTTCACAATGGCTGTACATTGAGTCAAAAAATAGGGTGTTAATTGCTCATTAAGAGGTCCATTAGGATGGCAGGTGGAAAAGCACCCCGCCCTCCATGGAAGCGGAAAACAGCCGCTCGCCGGCACCGTGGGAAAACCGGCGGCCAAATTAGGATCAACCGCCCAAAAAATCAGACCGCGGCGGAACGAGGCCAAGAAAAACCTCCCGTAGCGGGCGGGGATGGCCAAAATCCGTCCGCGGCAGTCAGATTTGTGGCGGAAAAACACCAACCCGTTTCAAGTATAGCAGAGACACCGCACCGGAAATTAGGATATCCCTGATGGTCCCGCGGGAGAGCCAGCTGAAGAGCTGAAGCACAGCCGCCGCAGCGGACGATCCGTAAAAAATATGGCAGACGAAGCAAAAAACCCACAAGAAGGCCAAAAAGTGCACACAGAAAACTAGCCATGCCCCCCAAATACACAAAACACACCCCAATGATACAACCACATGGCAAAAAGAAAAATAAGAAAAATACAAATCCCAGGACAACACACCTGTCAGCAACCCCCCAATTGGACACACCCACATAGCTGAGTATAAAACCAGCCCATTCCCTGACCACAATCCCTTGCAATACTTCAGGAGAGAAGGGACACATACCCCAGCTGACAGGAGAGGCAAAGGACACAACATCACTAGCCACACCACACACAGCACAACTAACCCCCTGCACAACACACACCATACACGGCACAACCACAACCACCACTCACACTCATGCACCCACAACCACTTTGCACACCACACACCATGGCCACACAGAAAATGCCCAAATTCACTGAGAGTGAGTTGAAGGTCATGGTAGATGAGGTAGTCAGAGTGGAACCACAGCTTTTTGTTACCCTGGTCCAACAGACACCATTAGCCACAAAGACACAAATGTGGGTAAGGAGAGTCCAAAGGGTCAATGCAGTAGGGACCACCCCAAGATCAAAAAAGGAGATCATGAAGCGTTGGCATGATCTGAAGATGGTGGTCAAGGAGAGGAGGAGCAAGAATCGTGAGCTGGCTCAGAGGACTGGTGGTGGCCCTCTCATTCCACCAAAACTATTCACACAATGGGAGGAGAAGGTGTTCGCCATACTGCATCCAGAGAGTCTCACAGGAGTAGCCGGGGGAGTGGAGGATGGTAAGTACAAACAAATGACTACCGCCACTCTGCTATGTACTGTCTTGCACAACTACAAAGCTACACCACCTAGGACACCTACCATCCATCTGCACCACACACTCACAAAAACATGGCTCACAGTGTGATGCTGTGGCATGTAAGTGGCTTCTGGAGTTGGTGCTGGTGGCATGCATTTGCCCTACCTGTACTTACAAAGGTGATTTGGATGCTGTGCCTTCACATTACATTCTGAGTTGTGCTCTTCAGGTATCTTCTGCATTGGGGTAGTCTTGGGAATCCCATGGGAGGGAAAGGCAGTGTACCCGATCTGACTGTGCGTACATAAATGCGTCCATTGCATGCACCCATATTGTGGAGGCCTACATATCTTACTGCAATGTGCAGCATTATATTGTCCCCAAGGTACGACATGGTGGGTGGCATGGGCTAATGTCCATTGTGGACTGTCATGTTGTAGTGTGAGTCTGTGTTGTCCCCTCCTGTTCCATCCAGTTCTGTCATTGGCAACAGGTAGTGTGCCCCCATCATGTCCCTAGGTGTGCTCAGACCTAGTTGTGTGTCTGTTTGAGCAGAGCCACAAGCATGGTGTTGTGCTGTGTGGTCATCACATGGCTCACTCATGCCTGAGTTTCCAGTTTCCACGCACTGCTTGAGTCTATATAGTGAGTTGGCACGATGTGATTGCCCAGGGTGGTGTGCAACATGTAGATTTGGTCAACTTTTGTCATGCATTGCTTGCATATGTTTGTTCTGTTGCTGCCACTGACCTGACCCTACATCTCTCTCTCTCTCATGCTGCATCACCTGTGGTTACGGAGGGACAGAGACGGACACCAGTGGGGGTGAAACTACCACAACAGCTGCCCAGGAGCCCAGTGACACAGATGTCACCAGCGCCTCAGAGGGGGACAGGAGTCTGCTGGAGGAGTCCCAGCCTGAGACGCAAAGCCCCACATCATCCGATGCCAGTGGAGATGCATCCATGTTGGAGGGCACAGGGAACGGGGACTCTGCATCGACTTCCACCACACAGCGGCCATTGCCCACCCTTCCAGCCACTTCCTCTGGTGCTGCCTGTGTCTGCCTCAGTAAGAGGGGAAGAGTGTCCGTCACCCCTGGCACCGCTGCCCCTGCCCCTGTGCCCCTTGCTGCCATCAGTGCTGAGTCTGTGGACCTTTTGCGCCAGCTGTGTGTAGGCCAGACAGCTCTCCTCAATGCCTTCATTGACCACGACAAGAAATTGGCCCAGGTGGTTGCTTTCATGGAGGGCATACATTCCGACGTGGGTGGGCTGCACCAGACAGTCCAGGCTTTGTCATCAACAGTGACGTCCGCCCTGCAACAGGCACAGACTCACAGTCCAGCTCTGGTCCCTTTGTCCACCCCCCTGGCAATGGCCACGTCTGATGATAGTAACCACGGTCCACATACATCAAAGTCACGATACAGCACACGAAGCACACAGCATCAGCAACTCAAGTGGTCCCGGGCGCAGACCCCATCCCCACAGAAGACCAAAGCCACCCCAGAGCGCAGGGAGAAAAGCCTGTCAGGCAACACCAGTGGACAAAAAGCAAAGCAGCAGACCTCAGGCACACATGCCTCAGTGGCATCCCCATCCAGAGACTCTCCTGCCCCTAAAGCATCGTGCAAAGATAATCGTACAGTGTCTGTGCCCACCAAGGAGGTGGTGCATGCCAAGCGTACACCTAGGAAGGGCTCCAAGGCAGAATCACTAACCACCTCGACTCCCATTCCAAGCCCAGTGAAGCAGGGGCCGGAGGGCATAGTACGAGTAACACCTAGTAAACAGGGGAAGGGGGGCAGAGGCGAAGCCAGGCAAAGCATTCCGCTGGATCCAGCGCATCACCAGAGGGGCTGCCAGTGCCTGCACCTGCTGCAGCTGTGGTGGTGAGTGTGCCTGTTGTGCCCACACCACTTCCCATTGATTCAAAGTCAGGCAAGCCATTTAGGATCCCCAAGAAGTGGAGGGCACCCCTCCACAATCTCCCAGCCACACCGTGTCTCCTGTCTGCATGACTCCACCTCCACGTACCACTACACCACCTGGTCCAAGCAGCCCTCCGGCTTGCCAAGCCACTGATAGCTCTACCTCAGCTGTTCCGCTCTCTCCCCCGTCAAGTGCCCTGACAGTCCCCGAAACACAGCCAGCTCCCAGTCCGCCTGACAGCCAAGTCTGAGTGGTAGTCACCCTCACACACCTGTCGCACACAGGTGGGCCTGTACTGCACATTGTTGCCCCCTGACTGTGTTGCTGACCATGGAAAGGTACAGTCGCACACATTCCCTGTGCAGCTTCTCATGGACATACTCTGCACCCTGAACTGGCCACTGGCCTTGTGTTTTGCCCCCAGCCTGTGCAGCTTCTCATGGACTCAGTCTGCACTTTGTCCTGACCACTGACCTTGTCGTTCACTGCTGTGTGCCCCCTGACTGTGCAGCTTCTCATGGACTCAGTCTGCACTTTGTCCTGCCCACTGGCCTTGTCGTTCACTGCTGTGTGCCCCCAGCCTGTGCAGCTTCTCATGGACTCAGTCTGCACTTTGTCCTACCCACTGGACTTGTCATTCACTGCTGTGTGCCCCCTGCCTGTGCAGCTTCTCATGGACTCAGTCTGCACTTTGTCCTGCCCACTGGCCTTGTTGCTCTTTGCTGTGTTGAACTCTTCCCTGTGCAGCTTCTCATGGACTCAGTCTGCACCCTGAACTGGCCAATGGCCTTGTCGTTCACTGCTATGTGCCCCCTGCCTGTGCAGCTTCTCATGGACTCCGTCTGCACTTTGTCCTGACCACTGGCCTTGTCGTTCACTGCTGTGTGCCCCCTGCCTGTGCAGCTTCTCATGGACTCAGTCTGCACCCTGAACTGGCCACTGGCCTTGTTGCTCTTTGCTGTGTTGAACTCTTCCCTGTGCAGCTTCTCATGGACTCAGTCTGCACTTTGTCCTACCCACTGGACTTGTCATTCACTGCTGTGTGCCCCCTGCCTGTGCAGCTTCTCATGGACTCAGTTTGCACTTTGTCCTGCCCACTGGCCTTGTTGCTCTTTGCTGTGTTGAACTCTTCCCTGTGCAGCTTCTCATGGACTACGTCTGCACCCTGAACTGGCCAATGGCCTTGTCGTTCACTGCTGTGTGCCCCCTGCCTGTGCAGCTTCTCATGGACTCAGTCTGCACTTTGTCTTGCCCACTGGCCTTGGTAGTTCACTGTTGTGTGCCCCCTGCCTGTGCAGCTTCTCATGGACTCAGTCTGCACTTTGTCCTGCCCACTGGCCTTGTTGCTCTTTGCTGTGTTGAACTCTTCCCTGTGCAGCTTCTCATGGACTCAGTCTGCACCCTGAATGGGCCAATGGCCTTGTCATTCACTGCTGTGTGCCCCCTGCCTGTGCAGCTTCTCATGGACTCAGTCTGCACTTTGTCCTGCCCACTGGCCTTGTCGTTCACTGCTGTGTGCCCCCTGCCTGTGCAGCTTCTCATGGACTCAGTCTGCACCCTGAACTGGCCACTGGCCTTGTTTCTCTTTGCTGTGTTGAACTCTTTCCTGTGCAGCTTCTCATGGACTCAGTCTGCACTTTGTCCTGCCCACTTGCCTTGTCGTTCACTGCTGTGTGCCCCCAGCCTGTGCAGCTTCTCATGGACTCAGTCTGCCCTTTGTCCTGCCCACTGGCCTTGTCTTTCACTGCTGTGTGCCCCCTGCCTGTGCAGCTTCTCATGGACATGTTCTGCATCTTGTGCCTTGCTCTTCTCTTCTCATGGTACCTATCTGTGCAATATTTAAATAAAGACAGTTGCTCCTGTTGTTTATTTTGTCTGTGTCCTTACTGAATAAAGTTCTTTTGCTGTGTGTAAATGGTTTACTGTGCCACATGGTCTGTGTGGCACTTCAACATAGTCAATGTTTGGGCTCACGTATTCTCTTTTTTTCAGGGGGTGACTGGGTCTTCAGTTTTTCTTGACCCAGATACTTGTGGTGGCAAAGGTGTCAATTTCGAATGGTTAGCCATAGTCATTTACTTACTTGATTAGGTCATGTTGGCTATATTGTACACATGTCAGGTGGGGGGCACTGCCAGCACAGAGTGGGTTTCTGCACACAGTATTGCAGGCAGGCTGTCCAGGGTCATCATGGGTGTGTGTTCTTCCTATATGTGTGCCCAGTGGTGTATGTGTGTGGTCATCTTGTGATGGCCAGTCATCCTAGTCCCATGGCTTACTTTCCATGTGTGCTCTTGGATGGCCAGGTAGTGTGCAGTGTTAAGGGGGTGAGTTTGTGGGGAGTGTTGATGTGTACATGCCTCTGCAATGTCAACTACACACATGTGTCACCCAGGAGTTGTGTGCCTGTTGTTTTGATTGTTCATCCCTGTGGATGTGGTTGTACGCCCATGTGTGAGTTGTATGTTGTGCACTGTGCAGTGTGTTGGTGTGTCCTTGCAGTTCTGTCTGACTCCTACTTGTTGTTTTTGTCACTTGTGAGTATGCAGAGAGTGTTACTGGCAAGTCAGTGTTGTGTTCTGTTTCACATCCATGTGTCTGGTGGCTGTTTGTGGGGACTGTGCAGACCTGCTGCTCCACACTGCCATTGTGGTTGTGTTTTCTCATGCCTTGCTGTCACATAGTGCCTTCTTGCCTCCAGTGTGGCATGTTGTGCGTGTTGTCATGCCATCCCCGATCTGTGCTTCAGCTGCCTACCCATTGTGGGTCTGCACTCCCTCTTTTTGTGTATGGTACACTCCTGCCATGTCCCCTACTGACATGCAGTACACTTCACTTTGGTGTGAGCTGTCCCCTTGTTTGTATGTGTGTGTGCCTCCCCATGACTTTATTTGAGACACTGTGCTTTGTAGTGCAGTTCTTTGGCCAGGGTCAATGTGTCACTCAGGGCATTTCCCCAATGGGTCGTGTGTGATGTTCTGGTGCTGTTTGTCAGTCATATTTGCTCCTATGCAGTTCAACTGTGTGTGCTGCCCAGTCCTGTGGTCAAGTTGTTTCCACCTTTGTGTCCCAGACTTGTGCATCTATTGGGTGTTGTGTTGGATGTATGTGTGTTGTTTGTGTTTTTGCTTCACTTCCTGGGTGTGCTGTTGTCTTTGTGCTGTGCTGTACGGTGTTGTGTGGGTTGCTGTTCTATCACTGATGTCTGTGTGTGTCTGGTATGCTTGGTGTGCACATGCAGCTTGTTGTGCATGCAGTGCTGTGTGTGTATGTTGCCTTGTGATTACCTAGTGTGCATCCCCTGATGTCCTGCTGTGTTTGCTATGCGATTGTTCTGCCCGTGCATCTGTTGTTTGTTTGCTGTGGCTGTGTTGTTCTGTGATGGTGCACTTCTTGTGTGTGTTGTGGGATGTTGTCTGTGCATTGTTCCTGAGTGAGGAGGTTGTGCACTCCTGTTGTGTCTGTGCTCCCATTGCCTTTCCCCAGTTTAGCTGCACAGGGCATGTCTATTGTTGTTGTTGTGGCTCTGTGTGTGTTTCTGTTGGGCTATGTGTTTGTCTATTGTATTTGTTTCCACATTTGTGGTGGCATCCTTATGTGTGTGTGTGATGTTTGTGGCTGAGCCCAGGGTGTGTGGTTGTTTGTGTGTGTATTGACTGTCAAGTATTGCCAGCCTTCACTGTGTTTGGCACTGGTGTTGTGTGCTTCTGGTGTCAGAGGGGTATGTGTGTAGATTCTTACTGGTGTTTGTCAGTCCTGAGGTGTGTAGATGGGCCCTGTGTGTAGTGCTGCTGGTGTACTCCTGTGAAGTAGTTGTATGAATGTGTGGCTGTTCACAGTTTGACTTCAGGGCTTTCCTTTCATCCTTGTGCCTATACGTGATTTGCCTTGCTGTCTCCCTGTGTTGTTCCACTGAGCTGTCTTTGGTTTGAGTTCACTGACTGTGCCAGCCATGTGTGCTTTGATGGGGTGAGGGTGTTGTGCTCTGTTCTTTGTGTTGATGTGATGTACACATGCTTGTTGTGTGTCTCCATGGCCTTCCATTTGTGTGCAGCTCACCTTGGTTTCCATATTTGTTGTGCTCCATTGCTGTTGGCATGTGGGGTGTGTATGTGTGTGTGTCAGTCTGTGGTATGTATGCGTGACTGTGCAGGCTGTGTGTCCATTTGGATGTTAATTCCTTGTATGTGTTCATTTGTTGCTTGTCCTCATTTATATTTCCCTGAGTGTGGTGGTGTGGTGGTGTGTGTGTTTCCCTGGCCCTGTCCTACTGTGCTGTGTGTTGTGTGTTCCTGTGCAGCCACTCCTGCAGTGTGTGTCTCCATGATTGTTTGTTGTGTGGTGCAGGGTGTGTATTGCCCTGGCTTGTTGTTGTGCATGGGGTGCACAGGAGGGGCACAAGGCATGTCCCTTCATGGGGTGTGCTAGTGCATGGTGGGAGGGGGTGTGGCCCTGGGGTCTTTGTGCCCTGGCCATGCCTGGCACTGGCCCTGCCTTCTGCATTGTGCGCATGTAATTGCTTGTGTTCGCCGCTGTGGTGACGTGACCGGGACATTGCTGCATGGTGGCAGTAGCTGTGTGTCCAGGATCCAGCGGGGTGAATTTGTGGCAGGTGGGTGATGTGTGGGTGCCCTTGTGGATGTGTCCCCGTCCCCCCTAGGGTGTCTGATGTGGATTTGGACCCTGTGTCAGCCCGTGTGTTATGTTTGTGTTGTTGCGTACCTGCGGCGGCATCCGCGGCACTCCATGAGTTCCTGGTGATGTAGCAGGTACAGCACCGGAAAGACATGTAGAGCTGGGTCCATGGGGGTTGTGACCGGGACTCTGGTTTCGCGCTCCGCTGTCGAGCTTCCGCGTCTCTGGTTGGGCAGTGTCTCCGCTGCGGCGCATCTGCTTGCTTGAGTCATCCTAATTTGTGAAGCGGGCGGACGTCATTCCGCACGGCGGCGAGTCTCCTTTGGCTCACATCGCCGCGGTGGCAGGCGTACTTTGATGGCAGTGCGCGTCGCACCGCGGCGGTCGGGAAATGGCCTATGTTTGACCATACTAATATTGTGGGCGTGAGATCCGCTGCTCGCGGGCGTAAAAAGGCATTTTTACGCACCGCCAGCGCTGCGGTGGTGCCGCCGCCCAACATCCTAATTGACCGCTAAATGTTTTATAAAATTGGGAAGGAATGCCATGAGGACTAGGGGACTTACCAGAATTACGGTTTGCAATGGCGGATTGCATTTCAGATAATGAATTTGGAGTATATAGAAAATCTTTAATATCTTAAGTGAGTGTAGGCATATAACATGAGTATCAAAATTCTGCAAGTATTTTAGAGTCCATTATCTCTGGATTACAATATAAACTAGAATAATTTTTGGGAAATTCATTTGATATATCCTTGGAGAATGTTAAGAGTTGTTCAATAAGTGAATGGATAGCATGTGTACGTAATTTATAATTTGTGATACTTAAATATTTGGCAAGTAATATATTGGATCTATTTCCTTGAATGTAAAGTTTTGCTTTAGTGTTGGAGACTTGTATACTTGCACATTTACAGACAATGGATTTATAATCATATCTCAATTTTGGTAACCGTTTATTTTAGTCTAAGTTACTAAAGGAAATAAACAATCTTTCATATTTAGAAATGTTTTGCACTAGCTTTGTGAGTTTGCAATGAAATGAGCTGTTCTCATGGGCCATAATGAAAATAGCAATACCTCTGATATGGGCTTTGAACAAAGGTAAAGATAAAGTTAGACTTTTGGTCTAAGTTTAGACCAAAAGTCTAACCCTATTACTTTTTGGTATTCACAAAGGTAAGTTACAAGTAGTATCTTTACATCCTCACTTGGGGCGGAATCTCCGCACGCGGGGAGGGGATCCACCCCGAGTGCAGAGATTCCCCTTGAGTATGGAGATTCCATTCCGGTTGCAGAGTGGAATCTCTGCACTCGGGTGGAGATTCCACCATAGGTGTAGAAACTTCCCCCGAGTGCAGACGTAAAGATACTACTCACAACTTACATTTGTGAATATCGTAAGTCGTAAACGTAGACTTTTGGTCTAAGCTCAATTTTGTGAATCGGGCCAGAGTGTCTAAGCTAAAGGTGACAAATTGAATAATAGCATTTAACAACTTGGTATTATGTTCATCTTGAAGAAGAATTTCAGCATTCATTCTACAGCGCGGTCTAAAGAGCATAAGGGTTTCAAGGCTAATGAGAAATTATGTCAAGGCATGGTCAGAAATGTCAATTGTATGTCTCTGGGGTGAGGAAATTCATTGACATAAACTTATTGAAGTCAGTAGGTAATCAATTCTGGAGTATGATGAATGAGGATTAGAAAAAAAGGTGAATTCCTTACCAGTTGCAAAATGAAGTCTCCAAATATCCAGTAACTTAGTAGTCTTGATAAATGATTTGAAACTATGAGACATTTTAAGGGGTTTAAAGTTAGAGGTAGAATGTCTATCTAGTAAAGGATCTGCTCCAACAATTAAAAGAACATTCCTAATTTAACAATTTCAGTACTAATAGTTTTCCAATAAAGCAGGTCATCTACTAAAGGACCATAAACATTAACCAAATCCAATATAACTTTCTGAATTTGTAAATGAACAAGTAAAAAGCTACCATTGCTATTGCTATGTTTCTGTAGAACCCGCAAGGAAAGTCCTGTTGAAAAAAGGTTAACAACCACATTCTTCTTAACTGCTAGAGACAAAATATAACTTCACAACCATCCTTTAACCATTAAGGATAGAATCATATCATTCACATGAGTTTCTTAAGTTATACAAATATCTACCTTGTGTCTAGAAAGATATTGATTTTTCTGTTTAAGTTTGACTAGGTGTCTAAGCCCTTTAACATTTACGGCGATAACTTAAATTTGGTGAACTAGAGGTATATACATAACAAAAAGAACAAAAAGAGATGTACAGACACATGTAGGAAAAAAGAATAAAGAAGTAGCTTAAAACATAAAACAAATAAAAAATCTATAAAAGACTGAGAAAAGGACTATTCAGTAACATTAAGGCCCAGCAGTTGAAAATCAGATGGAGAGCTTCCCTGAAATTATAGGTATGTGATGAAGCACTTAATAAGTCAAGACAAAAAACATAGGAAGTATTTGTTACTTTTTCATCCATAGTACAAGGGTGATAGTGATCAAGAAAGTTATTTAAGTCTAGCAGAGTACTGTAGGACTTGGGTGCACCATCTTTCCAGATTCTCATAGCTGAAGGATCCTATAAACCATATATTTACCTCATTTGCTTGAGACAAGGTCGAAGTGAAGCAAATTGTTTGTGGGTGGCAACAGTCTCTTTAGCAAAATCTTGATGGATGGAGATTTTGTTGCCTTTCACTATTAATGTAAGTATGTTAGAAATAGATTTCCGATTCAGACAAGATGATAATTATGAAGTACCTTAAAAATAACTTGTCATGGATTAGCATCAATCAATCAATCAATCAAAGCATTTATATAGAGCACTACTCACCCGGAGGGTCTCAAGGCGCTGGGGAGGGGGGGTCCGCTACTGCTCGAACAGCCAGATCTTGAGCTGCTTCCTGAAGGCGAGGTGGTCTTGGGTCAGGCGGAGGTGGGTCGGGAGGGAGTTCCAAGTCTTGGCGGCCAGGTAGGAGAAGGACCTTCCTCCTGTTGTGGCTCTTCGGATGCGGGGGACGGCGGCGAGGGCGTGGCTGGTCGATCGAAGCTGGCGGGTGGGAGTGTAGAAGTTGAGGCGGCTGTTGAGGTATCTTGTGCCTTGGTTGTGTAGGGCTTTGTGAGCGTGGGTGAGGAGACGGAAGGTGATTCTCTTGTTGACCGGGAGCCAGTGCAGGTCTCTCAGGTGTCCGGAGATGTGGCTGTGTCGGGGGATGTCGAGGATGAGTCTTGCTGAGGCGTTCTGGATCTGCTGGAGTCTCTTCTGGAGCTTGGCGGTGGTTCCGGCGTAGAGGGCGTTGCCGTAGTCCAGTCGGCTGGTGACAAGGGCCTGGGTGACCGTCTTCCTGGTCTCGGTGGGGATCCACCGGAAGATCTTGCGTAGCATGCGCAGGATATTGAAGCAAGACGAGGAGACGGCGTTGACTTGTCTGGTCATGGAGAGGGAGGAATCCAAGATGAAGCCCAGGTTGCGTGCGTGGTCTGTCGGTTTGGGTGCGCTGCCCAGGGCGGGGGGCCACCAGGAGTCGTCCCAGGCGGAGGGAGAGGAGCCCAGGATGAGAACTTCCGTCTTGTCTGTGTTCAGTTTCAGGCGGCTGGTCGTCATCCACTCGGCTACGTCTTTCATCTCTTCGTGTAGGTTGGCTCTGGCGGTGGCGGGGTCGTTGGTGAGGGAGAGGATCAGCTGAGTGTCGTCGGCGTAGGAGATGATGTTGAGGTTGTGTTGGCATGCGATGGCCGCAAGGGGGCTCATGTAGACATTGAAGAGGGTGGGGCTGAGCGAGGAGCCCTGAGGGACGCCACAGATGACTTCGGTGGCTTCTGATCTGAACGGTGGAAGGCGGACTCTCTGTGTCCTTCCGGCGAGGAAGGAGATGATCCATCCAGTGCCTTCTCCTGGATTCCGACGTTGCTGAGGCGCTGCACTAGGGTGCGGTGGCAGACAGAGTCGAATGCCGCGGAGAGGTCCATGAGCATTACTCATTTTCAAATGGGGTGGACTACGATGTACTTGCCAACTTCACATTTTTTGGGGAAATTGATTTCAAGAATTGGGGTATGAGAGTTTCAATATAGCTACAACAATTGTGGCCCTCAAAGTGATCTGGGAGATTGACAATGCGGAGGTTATATTGTCTGTTACGATTTTCAAGGTCAAGGACTGTTTAGTTAGTGGAGGAATTTGAGAAACCAAAGGGGTGAATTGACTAACTTTTGTTTGATAATCTCTGACTTTGATCTCGTTGCCAGAAATTTTCATGGATAACGCATCAATGTCCCCTTGAATATGTTTAATATCTAGACTTATGGGATCAATATTAGTACTCGTCTTCTGAATTTCGCCCAATATTTTGTTACCAGAGATTTTATTGATGGGGTTGAGGAAACATGCTTAGAGGACATATATGATTTGCTATTGTGTTCCATATTAAATTAAATTCACTGAAAAAACCATAGGCTTCAGGGGCGTTATAGTTAGTTGGACATTTCACTCGTACAAAACCATAGAAATTCCCCCATTATAGTTAGTTCAGCTAACTATAACTTGCGCGCCCACAATGCACTGCTGATGACGTCACATATTACATCACTCATGACATGGTCAGTGACATCACTCATGACATCACTGATGACATCTCAAATGACATTTTTGCTTCAGTTTTCTCTCAAACATGATTCATGATATCCCAGGAGAAGGTTTTTCACATGGTAAAATCACCTTAGAACACACCACAATTCCTGAAATTAGTATGATACCACCAACAAATGAATTCTAATGTAACTAAAGTATGTTATCACCCTTTATAGTTCTCCTTTTGGTAACCCTCAAAATCTTCAATTCACTACAATGCATTTCAATGGGGTACTATCATGTATATTGGTCCCAAGATGGCTGCCAGCAATTCCAGGATGAAGTGCTGACAGCCAATCAGATCTCACGATGTGTCGTTAGGCTCCGCCCAGATATTGAAACTTTTTCTTTTTCTAATTTCTCATGAACTACTGAACGGATTTACACCATTTAACAAAAAGTGATCTTTCTGAACCAAGAGCTACCTTTTCGCCAAATTTGGTGTAATTCTTTTCAGCAGTTCGGGCTGTAGCCGTGTCTAAAGTTTCCTATGGGAATTAACATGGAGAAAACACGTTTTGGGACCCCCTTTTTTCTCGGCCCCATTTGCTGAATCACCCCGAAACTTTTAAGATAGGAGCTGACCGGAGCGTCCCACGAGTTTTGAAAATTTCACAAAGATTCGATAACCGACGCCAAAGTTATTGGGAAAAGAATGTTACGATTTTCCTATGGATAATAGGTCCTAACTATAACTACCTACTGGCGACCGCCAGTAGGTAATATTCAGTAGTAACCAACAGTAATCGGAAAATATTGAAATCACCGTATATGTCCCATTTAGGCCAGAAATGTGAACAGGTGAGCAAAATTGTAGATTTGCAGAAAATTCACATTAAATGAAAAAGTAAAGCTGCAGAATAAAATACATGTCTATTTTGATGAGCCTTTGTACTGGCTTTAGTAAGGAGAAGAAGGGGGTCGCTCTAGATACAGCTGCACCCTTTCCTGAAAGGTTGCCGCCTTTCTGACAGGGATTACGGAGCAGAGAGTGGCACATTTTCAGGAAGAGAGTCTTCTGAAAGTGCAGTTCTACAGAATTCCAGGACATTGTCCTTGCGACTCTCACAAGTGGATGAAAGAATGGTAAACATCAATAAGGTAGGTGAATTGTCAAGGTGTTTTTCTGGGTAGTAAAATGTTTCATCATTTAGATTAAACCAGAAGAGCTCATCACGCTGTGGCCATGCTTGAAATTCCACATTCCAACATCGGTCTAAGAACAGCCACCCACTGTTGGACTAAGGCAACTGCATCTGAACTGATGCATACAGGACACAACCATATTCTATGATAGAAGAAGGCCAGTGAAGTACCCACAGCTCCACAGATGCTTGTGGGAATCCACCTGTTAAAATGAGTGATCATATCATTCAAATATGAGAACACATTCAACGTTCACTCAATGACCTGATAGTGAAAATACCTCCAAACAGACCTTTGACTTAGGACACAGCAGCACTTGATCATTCATCCTGTCCCAATCCCCCCAATCTCTAAGCTAGGACACTATTGAGCAAGCACTGACCATAAAACTTAGAATGAGAAGGGAAACTCGGTCAGAGCATTGATAGCCCACAGTACACAGTAGTCCAAATTCATTAGCAGCAGTGCGGTAAATATTAATGCACTGTTGGGGCTTTTCCTTCCCCCCTGTAAGTCTTAGCTTGCCGGGCACCAGTTCAGCCTCAGGGAACAGACACTGGACTGAGGGGCCAGTCTCAGGCTACCACCCCTCAAGTAGTGAGAAGGAGAGTGGAAGTAGAATGCCTAACATCTGGGGCTGTTATCCTCCACACTGAGAAACCTCAAAGGTCCGAGAACCGTGGATGGCCTGGAGCCTGGCTTTTGACACTGACAGCTGTCAGTGGTCTTTGCTGGCTGTTGTCCTTATGGGCAGAATTTTCCTTGGGTTGGGGACATAAGTCTGATCCAAAGGGCGGAATGGGCCACATCACTTTATTGGCAATGGGGGTACTGTCTGCCTGCCTGCTGGGATGCATCTGTGAGAAAGTTAAGGTTAGGAGCTGCACAAATGGTGTCCACGGATGAGGAGAAGTGTTCCCCAAGGGTCAATATAGTGGGTCAGGAGAGTGTAGACAGAGGGATGCAACTGTGTTAAGAAAGGCATTAAACTAACAATTTCCGTTGCATGACAGGTTCTTCATCCACATTCAATTTCCTAAGCAGGGAAGCACATCAAGGTATTCGTTAGTCTACCTTGGGTTTTGGCTGAGTTGGGTCGTGTTGGACTTGGCTCTGTCTGCAGGGCAATCCCCAAACTTTTGGCATTCACCCTCCTATTTTCTGAACCAGTTTTTGTTGGCTTTTAGGAGTCTGTACACTTTACCACTGCTAGCCAGTGCTAAAGTACTTGTGCTCGCACTCCTTGAATCATTAATGAATTGGCTTATACCCAATTGGCATTTTTAATTTACATGTAAGTCCCTAGTAAAGTTGCACTACTTGTGCCCAGTGCCTGTAAATTAAATGTTACTAGTGGGCCTGCAGCACCGATTGTGCCACCCACTTAAGTGGACCTTTAAACACGTCTCAGGTCTGCTGTTGAAGCCTGTGTGTGCAGTTTTAAACTGCCATGTCGACCTGACAAAATAAAACTTTTGCCGGGCCCTTTTGAATAAATATTAGTCACCCCTAGGGTAGGTCCTGGGCAGGGTGCAGTGTATTCAAAACATTGGACACGTTTGAAGTTTTACATGTCCTAGTAGTGAAAAACTCTTACATTTGTTTATCACTATTGCAGGGCCTACCTCTCCCATAGGCTAATATTGGAGTTACCTTTCTACATGTAATAAGCTGTAACTTCTAAATTGAAACAGATGATCTGTTCATGTTTGGTATATTTTGAATTGTAAAGAAAAAACCTCTCTTATGTTAAAGTCAGATTTTAAATTACAGTTTTGAAAATTTCACTTTTAGAAAGTTGGTATTTTCCTGACTTAGCAATTTAGTGCCTGCAACCAATCTCTGGGTCACATGACAGTGAGAAATTGGCAGTTGGACTTCGTGTATTCCTCCTAGATAGGCACACACAATGGGAGCTTGGGTTTGACTGGATGGGCCATGACTGGCAGAATGGGAGAGAGGAGCTGGGCCTAGCCCCACTTACACTGAATATACTTTGTCTTGCCTCCACACAAAGGGCTTCATAACCCCTGTAGTTAGTCTTGAGCCAGGACAGAGGAGGCAGGGAACCTATGCACTCCAAAGGAAAAGCTCTAGAAACTTCTCACATTTCAAAGGAGGCATCTAGGGTAAATATTGGACCTCAGAACACCAACACTTCAGAATACTTCTGGACTTGTGGGGACTGTTCCATGAAGAAGGGCTGCTGAACTGCTGAAAGGACTACCACTCTGCTGGACTGCTGACCTGCTGAACTACTGCCTTGCTGGGCTGCTGCCTTGGTGGATTGCTGCCCTTCTGACCTGCTGCCCTTCTACCTGAGTCAGATGGATTGGACCTGTTCCTGAACCCATGACTCCCAGAGTGACTCCAAGGTCTAGTCTGCTGGCCTCTGTTCAGAGGAACAGGGACATAACAGGCTCCCAACCACCTGAACCAGCACACAGATCCAGCTGGAGTATCCCCTAACCCCCAAGTGGTTCTCCTCAAGTTTTGGACCCTTAGAGGCCCATTAGGATGTAGGGCGGATCGCCACCGCCCGCATGGCGGTGGCGATCTGCCCTACATCCTTCCCCGCCCGCCACCTATTTCCCCCTCACCATATTAGTATGGCGGTGGGACCGTGGTGGACGGGAAGACTGTCCGCTGCTTTGCCGCCCAGTCGACAAGTCGACCGGGCGGAAACGGGTTGAATATGGTGGCAGTGTCTTCTAGACACCGCCATCCATATCAGGATGCAGGCGGGAGCGCCGCCACGGAAAGGCAAGCAGATTTTCAAGTTGGGGGCCCGTTGTGGGCCCCCGGGATGTTGGGGGGGTGGGGGAGGCAAAAGGGGGGTACCTATGGTACCCCCTGCATGTGCATGAACAACATGGCAGGCACCGCTCGGTGCCTGCCACGTTGTGCATGCATATGCACAACATGCACTTTTGGCATTGCGGCGGGTGCTGCTGAAACACCGCCCGCCGCAATGTCAGGAATGCGGGATGCGCTCGCCAGTATGGCGGGGGCATCCTAATGCCCAATGCGGGACTGCCACATGCATAGCGCGCGGTCCCATTTCCCGGGCCTATGGCGGGCGGCATACTAATGAGCCCCTTAAAGTGGCCTCAGTTGAGCTGAACTGAATTTTTTCTGGTTGGATTTCTGTCATTTTGATCTTGACTTATTTATTAACGTTTGCTCTATTTTCCTAAATTTCTGTGGGATTTTTCTTTTGTTGTGTTTTCACTGTATTAGTGTTTGAAGTGCTGCATAAATACTTTACACATTGCCTCTAAGTTTAGCCTAACTGTTCTGTGCCAAGCTACCAGAGAGTTGAGCACAAGTTAAATTGACTTTTGCTTGTGCCTCACCTTGATGACCTTTGACCCTGCCACCAGGTAGGTCGCTCCCCTCACCGCCACACAGCCCCCTGTGTGTCCTGCATCTCACCGCCTCTGCCGCTCGTGTCAACCGCTAAGTACTGTTTCCTCATTGCTGTTTCTCTGCCTGTGTCACCTCTTGCCTTTTGTACCCCTGTGCCCGTTTTTTTCCTCATTGGACCCCATTTTTCTCTGTGTCCCCGCTGCCTGTGCCACCTTTTGCCTTTTGTACCCCTGTGCCCGTATTTTCCTCATTGTACCCCATTTTTCTCTGTGTCCCTGCTGCCTGTGCCACCTTTTGCCTTTTGTACCCCTGTGCCCGTTTTTTTCCTCATTGTACCCCAGTTTCCTTTCTGTCTCGTTGCCTCCATGTCCCCCGCCGTTTCTTTCCCGCCGCTGCTTCCCTGCGGCCCCGCCCCCTTGATTCCCATTGGCCGCCACGCTCCCACCTCCCAGCTGCTCCTCCCTCCCTCTCCCCCTCATATGGAGGCCGCGCAGCAGTAGAAAGAGCGACCTTTGACCCTACCACCAGGTAGGTCGCTCCCCTCACCGCCACACAGCCCCCTGTGTGTCCTGCATCTTGCCGCCTCTGCCGCTCGTGTCAGCCGCTAAGTATTGTTTCCTCATTGCTGTTTCTCTGCCTGTGCCACCTCTTGCCTTTTGTACCCCTGTGCCGTTTTTTCCTCATTGGACCCCATTTTTCTCTTTGTCCCCGCTGCCTGTGCCACCTTTTGCCTTTTGTACCCCTGTGCCCGTATTTTCCTCATTGTACCCCATTTTTCTCTGTGTCCCCGCTGCCTGTGCTACCTTTTGCCTTTTGTACCCCTGCGCCCGTTTTTTTCCTCATTGTACCCCATTTTCCTTTCTGTCTCGTTGCCTCCGTGTCCCCCGCCGTTTCTTTCCCGCCGCTGCGTCCCTGCGGCCCCGCCCCCTTGATTCCCAATGGCCGTCCCGCTCCCACCTCCCAGCTGCTCCTCCCTCCCTCTCCCCCTCATAGGGAGGCCGCACAGCGGCCGCACAGCGGCCGCGAGCAGCGGGCGCACCGCTGGCGTGCCAAAGGCACGCCTAAGGCAAGCCCGTCTGCGCCCGTCCGCGCCTGGACTGCGCCCAGCGCCAGAACCACTGGACCCCGCCGGAGACAAGAAACCCAGCTGAGATACGACTCAGCTGCACTCAACGCACTCAACACCGGACGAACACTCGTCTGCTACCGAGCCACCCCGAAGCGAACCCACGGACCCTTCACCTGTCAAGCCTGCAAATACACCTGCCTCCGAACCGGCAAAACACCCACCGGACCTCGCAACAACAACAACCATCTCAAGTGCATCCTCCTCAATACCCGCTCCATCCACAAACACGCCGTCGAACTCTGGGACCTCCTCGACACAACAGCACCAGACATCACCTTCCTCACTGAAACCTGGATGAACGCCTCCTCGGCCCCCGACATCGCCATAGCCATCCCGAACGTCTACAAGATCACCGGGAAAGACCGCATCAACAGAACCGGAGGAGGAATCGCTATCGTCTACAAGAACACCATCAGCGTCACGACCAACACCGATGACACACTCTCCGCCGCCGAACACCTACACTTCCAGATTCACACCGACCCCAAGACCACCCTTAGAGGAACACTCATCTACAGACCCCCGGGGCCACGCACACAATTCAGCGAAACCATCGCCGACTTCATCAGCCCACACCCCCTTGCCTCACCAGAATACATCCTCCTAGGGGACCTGAACTTCCACCTGGAGAAAAACAGCAACAACGACACCACCACCCTGCTCGACAACCTCGCCAACCTCGGACTCAAACAGCTGGTGAACACCCCCACCCACACTGCTGGCCACATGCTCGACCCCATCTTCTCCGCCAGCAACCACGTCTCCTTCAACCACTCCACCGGACTACACTGGACCGACCACAGATGCATCCACTTCACCTTCAATAAGAACACATCCCACCACCGCACGCAACAGATCCCCCGCAGATGCTGGAGCTAAATATCCACAGACCAGCTCCTCTCATCACTGAGCCAGAACCCGCCAGCCAACACCTCCGACACCAACAACGCGGCCCACAACCTCGCACAGTGGATCACCAACTGCGCCGACGACCTTGCACCACTCAAGAACCCCCCAGGCATGACCAGCAACAGGAAAACTTCATGGTTCAAAGACGCCCTCAAAGAATCAAAGAAAACATGCCGATCCCTCGAAAAAACCTGGCGCCGCGACCAAACTACAGAAAACATGACAGCCCTCAAGAACGCCTCCCGCAAACACCACCAACTGATCCGCACCACCAAAAGGACATCATTCAAAGAACAACTAGACAACAACACCCATACCAGCAAGGAACTCTTCAACATCGTCAAGGAGCTCTCCAACCCCAACGCCAGCATCAACAACATCACACCCTCACAAGAACTCAGCAACTCCCTCGCCACGTTCTTCCACCGAAAAATCGCAGACATACACGACAGCTTCGGACCTCAGACTCCACCTCCAACCTCCGAATCAGCGACGCCCACCACCACCCTTAGCTCCTGGACCCCCATCAGCACTGAAGACACCACCAACATCATGAACTCCATCCACTCCGGCTCCCCCTCGGACCCATGCCCCCATCATATCTTCAACAAAGCCGACACAATCATCGCACCCCACCTGCGGAACATCATAACCAGCTCCTTCACGTCAGCCACCTTCCCGAAGAGCTGGAAGCACGCAGAAATCAAAGCCCTTCTGAAGAAACCTACAGCAGACCCCAACGACCTCAAGAACTTCCGCCTCATCTCTCTCCTGCCCTTCCCGGCCAAAGTCATAGAGAAGACCATCAACAAACAGCTGACTGCTTTCCTCGAAGCAAACAACTCGCTCGACCCATCCCAGTCCGGATTTCGAGCCAACCAAAGCACCGAGACCGCCCTCATCGCAGCCACTGACGAAATCAGGACCCTGATGGACAACGGAGAAACAACCGCCCTCATCCTCCTGGACCTCTCGGCAGCCTTCGATACCGTATGGCACCGCACCCTAATAACTCGCCTCGTCAACACTGGGATCCAAGGAAAGGCCCTGGACTGGATCACCTCGTTTCTCTCCGACAGAACACAGAGAGTCCGCCTCCCTCCCTTCCGCTCAGAGGCCTCCGAGATAATCTATGGCGTACCCCAAGGCTCCTCGCTCAGCCCTACCCTCTTCAACATCTACATGAGCCCCCTCGCCGCCATCGCATGCAAACACAACATCAACATCATCACCTATGCCACGATACCCAGCTGATACTCTCCCTCACCAAAGACCCAGCCCCCGCCAAAACCAACCTCCAAGAAGGAATGAAAGACGTCGCAGAATGGATGAAGCTCAGTCGCCTGAAGCTGAACTTAGACAAAACGGAGGTCCTCATCCTCGGACAATCCCCATCCGCCTGGGACGACTCCTGGTGGCCCTCAGCACTGGGCCCCGCGCCGACACCATCGGACCACGCACGCAACCTGGGATTCATCCTGGACTCCTCCCCCACGATGGCCAAGCAAGTCAACGCCATCTCGTCCTCGTGCTTCAACACCCTGCGCATGCTCCGGAAAATCTTCAGGTGGATCCCCACCGAAACCAGGAAGACAGGCCCTCGTCTGCAAAAACAACAATTGATGGACAGAATGCAGAACAATGTCATACATTCTCCCCAGTACAGAGATCTGGGCCTAAATCCATCGTTTTTTTGCTCACCATGCCGTTCCAGTTTGAACCAGGCCATATGCAAATCAGTCTTGATCCTGTGCCTCATGGGAACAGTCCAGCCCGAACTGCCAACCCAGGTCCTCCCTGGACTGGAAACAAGCATCCTAGGACCGGTTTCGGGGTTTCACCCCTCTTCAGCCAGGATAGCTTGATTCCAGTGGCATGGAGAGCAAGGGACCCACGTCTGGGCATACCCTTCCCACTCGGGGTGACAAATGCAAAAACAACAATTGATGGACAGAATGCAGAACAATGTCATACATTCTCCCCAGTACAGAGATCTGAGCCTAAATCCATCGTTTTTTTGCTCACCATGCCGTTCCAGTTTGAACCAGGCCATATGCAAATCAGTCTTGACCCTGTGCCTCATGGGAACAGTCCAGCCCGAACTGCCAAGCCAGGTCCTCCCTGGACTGGAAACAAGCATCCTAGGACCGGTTTCGGGGTTTCACCCCTCTTCAGCCAGGATAGCTTGATTCCAGTGGCATGGAGAGCAAGGGACCCACGTCTGGGCATACCCTTCCCACTCGGGGTGACAAATGCAAAAACAACAATTGATGGACAGAATGCAGAACAATGTCATACATTCTCCCCAGTACAGAGATCTGGGCCTAAATCCATCGTTTTTTTGCTCACCATGCCGTTCCAGTTTGAACCAGGCCATATGCAAATCAGTCTTGACCCTGTGCCTCATGGGAACAGTCCAGCCCGAACTGCCAAGCCAGGTCCTCCCTGGACTGGAAACAAGCATCCTAGGACCGGTTTCGGGGTTTCACCCCTCTTCAGCCAGGATAGCTTGATTCCAGTGGCATGGAGAGCAAGGGACCCACGTCTGGGCATACCCTTCCCACTCGGGGTGACAAATGCAAAAACAACAATTGATGGACAGAATGCAGAACAATGTCATACATTCTCCCCAGTACAGAGATCTGGGCCTAAATCCATCGTTTTTTTGCTCACCATGCCGTTCCAGTTTGAACCAGGCCATATGCAAATCAGTCTTGACCCTGTGCCTCATGGGAACAGTCCAGCCCGAACTGCCAAGCCAGTTCCTCCCTGGACTGGAAACAAGCATCCTAGGACCGGTTTCGGGGTTTCACCCCTCTTCAGCCAGGATAGCTTGATTCCAGTGGCATGGAGAGCAAGGGACCCACGTCTGGGCATATCCTTCCCACTCGGGGTGACAAATGCAAAAACAACAATTGATGGACAGAATGCAGAACAATGTCATACATTCTCCCCAGTACAGATATCTTAGCCTAAATCCATCGTTGTTTTGCTCACCATGCCGTTCCAGTTTGAACCAGGCCATATGCAAATCAGTCTTGACCCTGTGCCTCATGGGAACAGTCCAGCCCGAACTGCCAAGCCAGGTCCTCCCTGGACTGGAAACAAGCATCCTAGGACCGGTTTCGGGGTTTCACCCCTCTTCAGCCAGGATAGCTTGATTCTAGTGGCATGGAGAGCAAGGGACCCATGTCTGGGCATACCCTTCCCACTCGGGTGACAAATGCAAAAACAACAATTGATGGACAGAATGCAGAACAATGTCATACATTCTCCCCAGTACAGAGATCTGGGCCTAAATCCATCGTTTTTTTGCTCACCATGCCGTTCCAGTTTGAACCAGGCCATATGCAAATCAGTCTTGACCCTGTGCCTCATGGGAACAGTCCAGCCCGAACTGCCAAGCCAGGTCCTCCCTGGACTGGAAACAAGCATCCTAGGACCGGTTTCGGGGTTTCACCCCTCTTCAGCCAGGATAGCATGATTCCAGTGGCATGGAGAGCAAGGGACCCACGTCTGTAACCCAGGCCCTCGTCACCAGCCGACTGGACTACGGAAACGCCCTCTACGCGTGAACCACAGCCAAACTTCAAAAACGACTACAACGCATACAGAACGCCGCCGCACGACTCACCCTCGACATCCCTCGCCACAGCCACATATCCGCCCACCTGAGAAACCTGCACTGGCTCCCCGTCAGCAAGAGGATCACGTTCAGGCTCCTCACCCATGCACACAAAGCGCTCCACGACATGGGCCCCGAATACCTCAACAACCGCCTCTCGCTCTACACTCCCACCCGCCAGCTCCGCTCCGCCAGCCTCGCCCTCGCAACCGTCCCACGGATTCGCAGAACCACTGCCGGAGGAAGATCGTTCTCCTACCTGGCAGCCAAGACATGGAACTCCCTCCCCGCACACCTACGAATGACCCAGGACCATTTCACCTTCAGGAAACACCTCAAGACCTGGCTCTTCACACAGTAGCAGCTCCCCCCCCCCCTCAGCACCTTGAGACCCGCACGGGTGTGTAGCACGCTCTATAAATGCTCTGATTGATTGACAAGGATTGTTGTTGCTGCTTGAGTAGGGTTTTGCCCCCCCCTCAACCAGTACCCAATTTCTCACATGCACCAAGGCACCTGCGGAGCAGAGCTGGTGCTACCAAGCCCTGAAATACAGTGCAGGAGACAAATGGAACTAAAGCTAGCGAGAGGGGCAAGCAAACTCCTGGTCACCACCAAATGTCACCAGTGCTGGCAAAAAGGTGAAGGAATAGCCTACACCAAATGACGAAAAGCAGTAGCTCAGATAAGCACCCAAGGGTGGAGATGCAAGAGGGACTGCTGAAACAGGCTCGGGTAGGCCAGAGCTGTGCCCAAATACCCTCTCTATTAACTCCAACTCTCAGCTCCTGTTGTACGTGATGTAACGTACTAGTCGGCGGGTAAACCCCGTAGTCCTGTTTCTGCTTGCACGCCGCCTGACGTCACTGGCCAATCCGGTGTCGAGGGTGGCTGTGACGTCGGGGGGCGGGTAGGCAGAGCAGAAGAGCGCGAGGACGCGAGCCGGCGGTTTTCTCTCCCGCTGCTCCTCGTGGGCCGTAACTTTGGACATATATCATAATAAACGTTCTGAAGCACATAATCCTGTTTCGCCTCCCTCTTTGGTTCCACTACAAATGGCGACGAGGGTTAAAACGAACGTTGCGGCCCGCGAGTGATTTAACTGCTGCCTGATGTCCCCATGTGCTGATTCTACACGCTGGTCTCGCCTCGCTGATTCCCATGCTCATGATTCCTCGCTATTGATTTCTGCTGCCTGCCTTTGCCTCCTGCCTCGAGGCCCTGCTGGTGTGCTGCTGGGTGCTGCCTGCTGTCCTGTGGTGCTGTCTCGCCCCGACGACTCCGTGAGCTGCACTGGTGAGCTGCTGTGGAGGGAGCGCCTTCTCTGCTGGTATTGGTTGCTTCCATCTCCTGAGGCTGCGTTGATTGCGACGGCGCCTGACCTCTGCCTCCCTGCAATCGGGGTGTCCTTCCGAGCTTGGTGGGGATTGTCCAGGACCTGCGCCGCTGTCCCACGTGTACCTGCTCTCCTACTATGGCGCAACCCATCAACATATGTGTGCCGCCCCTCTTTCTGGACTCACCTGGTAAGCCGTGTATGAAGTGGAAGGGGTGGCTGCGCGCATTTGAGAATTACATCGTCTCCATTGACGGCGAGGGATATAGCGCTGCACGCAAGAAGTCGCTTCTGTTCGGACTGTTGGGGAAAGCAGGCCAGGAGGTTTTTGACAGCTTGCCCGTCTATACGGACCCTCCGGGGGCCCTTGCCCCTCTAGACGTGTACCAGGAGGCGGTTAAGCGGCTCGAACTACAATACTCTGAGGAGGGTAATATCATGGTGGGGCGCCATAAATTCGCTTTGCGGAAGCAGGAGGAAGGCGAGACTATCGAGGAGTATATTGCCTGTCTACGTGTGTTGGCACAAGACTGTGAATTCGGGGAGATGACTGATACTTACCTCAGGGACCAGGTGGTGTTCTACTGCCATTCCAAAAAGGTGCAGGAACGGTTGCTTTCTTGCAGGAATCCGTCGCTGAAGGATGTGGTGGCCATTGCGAAGGCCGTTGAACGTTCCATGGTGTCCACGAAAGAACTTGCGAGCACGAGCCCGGCTTCTAATGTGTTCTTTGTGCAGGACAAACATAGAGGTGCATCCAGAACCCCAGACAGGGTGGCGAGCGAGAAAGGGGGGGGCAGGAAGCCACTCGCTTGTTTTAGGTGTGGGTCAAGGGATCACCTGGCGGATAGCAGGACATGCCCAGCGCTGTCCAAAAGTTGTTCTAAGTGCAGGAAAGTGGGCCACTTCGCGGCAGTATGCAAAGCCAGGAGACCTGGTGGGAGCATGAAAGTGAGCTCGGTGAGCGACTGCGATGCTGATACTGATGCGGACATTGTATTGTCCATTGATGCTGAAGATGGGAGAGTGAAGGGGCCGATTGGCTCCGTTCTGATTGGTGCAGTTGAGCTGCCATTTACGGCCGATTCTGGTTCCCCCATTACCCTGATTTCTGACACCACGTATGAGTTGAAGTGGCAAGGTGTGAAATTGCATGAGACGGATGTGAACCCGAAGGCTTTTGGGGAGAAAGACATAGAGATGATGGGGTACTTCTGGGACTTCCTCACCTTCAGGGGGCGAACAGTGAGAACGAAGATCTATGTGGCTGAGAAAGGGAGGAGCCTGGTGGGGTGGAAGGATCTGGCCAAGCTGGGGGTGATGCTAGTCCCGGGGGCGGATGATCCCATAGTCCTGAGGGATGATTGGGTCGGCTACGTGCAGCCGGATGATTTACATGAGGGCTTAGCTGAGGTCATCGGCAAATTTGAGTCTGTGTTTGAAAACAAAGTAGGGCGTGTGAGAGGATTCGTGCACGCTATACGACTGAAGGAGGATGCCGTGCCGATAAAACACAAGGTCAGGTCTGTTCCCCTCTCTGTCAGGGGGCAGCTAAAGGCTGTTCTAGATAGGTTGAAGTCGGAGGGAGTGATAGAGGAAGCAGGCGCATCAGAGTGGGTGTCCGCAATCGTGGTGTCCAAGAAGAAGAGGACAGGGGACATTCGGCTATGTGTGGACCTGCGATCTTTGAACAGAAACATTCTGGTGAACTGCCACCCTCTACCCAACATCCAAGAGATCCTGTCTTCTACATCTGGGTCGCGATTTTTCACCTTGATAGATCTGAAGTCCGCATACCACCAGGTGTGCCTCACGGAGGAGTCCAAGGCACTTACCACCTTTGTTACCCCGTTCGGAGCCTACAGGTACGTCCGCCTTCCGTTCGGCCTCGCCTCAGCTTCCGGTGTCTTCCAAAGGTTGATGGATTTGCTCTTCGGCGACATGAAGGGGGTTGAAGCCTTCCAGGACGACATTCTAGTCCACACGGCGGGTGAAGAGGAGCACCTGGAGCTGCTGGGAGAAGTGCTGGCGGTACTGCGCGACAAAGGGATGACAGTCTCCAAGGACAAGTGCAAGTTCATGGAGGGCAGGATCGACTACTTGGGACACGTGCTGACCGCGGAGGGCATTGCGCCTAAAGATGATATGGTGAGGGCCATACGTGATGCCCCGTGTCCCGGAGACAAAGACGCCCTACGATCGTTCCTGGGGCTCAGCGAATACTACTCCAAATTCATGCAGGGATATGCGACCATCGTGGAGCCCCTACGGAAGCTACTGAGGAAGAACGAAAAATTCACGTGGGCGCATGCCCAACAAGCTGCTTTTGATGCCGTCAAGCAGGCCATCGTGGCTGCTCCCGTGCTACAGCCATACAACAGGGCATTCCAGAATGTGATCACAGTCGACGCAAGCGCCAAGGGTATCGGTGCGGTGTTTTGCCAGTTCCATGGGAAGACGGAGAACACGGTCGCTTTCATTTCCCGGTCACTGAGTGACGCTGAGAAGCATTACAGCACCATTGAGAGGGAGACGCTTGCATGCGTATGGGCCGTGGAGAAACTGAGGAACTATTTGTGGGGCATGGAGTTCGAACTGGTCACGGACCACAAGCCTTTAATCTACATGATGGACGGCGAAGGCCGCGGCAACGGGAAGGCCAGCTCAAGGCTTTTGCGGCTGATGTCCAGGCTGCAGGAGTATCATTTCACCATTAGACACATCAAGGGCGGCCTCAATTGCAGGGCGGATTGCTTGTCGCGCTTGCCAGTCAGCGGCGAGGGGGACGGATCCATGGATGACACGGAGTGCGTAGTGGCGCTGATGGACGCTACGGCCATCTGCGAAGGATCCATTTCGGAGGAGGAATGGATGGCGGCCCAAGAGAAAGACACGACTATGCATAGGGTGATGGATCACATAATGGCTCGCTGGCCCCCGATCCGGAACTTGAACGGTGCGCTCAGAAGTTTCCAGCAGGTTAGCCCCGAACTCTCCATCGAGGGCGGCTTCGTGAAAAGACATGAGCTGTTTGTGCCGCCGGAAGGGTTGAGAGATAAACTAATCCGGTTAGCTCACAAAGGTCACCCGGGCGCTACCGCCACAAGGAACTTACTCAAACAATACTACTGGTGGCCAGGGATGTGCGGCGATGTCAGCAGTTTTATCGACCGATGCGGACCATGCTTGAGGGCCGACGAGCACTGGAAGACGGCGAAAAGTGTGCTGCAGCTGGTGGACATTCCGGCTGGTCCATGGATCAAAGTCGCTATTGATTTCGCGGGCCCGTTTACCCTGCTGCCTGACGATTGCAGACATCTCATTGTCCTTACGGATTACTTTTCCAAATGGATCCACTACAAGTTCGTCAGGGAGGTTACCACTGAACGAGTGATCAGAGAGCTGAAGAGGGTCTTCGCTAGTGAAGGACAGCCGAAGATTTTGATGTCCGACAACGGCACACAGCTGGTCTCCAGGCAGATGAAAGACTTCCTGTCCAGATTGGGGATCAAGCAGGAGAAAACCCCGCTCTACAGCCCTAAGAGCAATGGGCAGGTCGAGCGCATGAATAGGTTCCTGAAGGAGGGTGTGCAGCAGGCAATTGCCTCCAATTTGGATGTAAAGGCATTTCTGGCGGACAAGGTACACACATTTCACAACACGCCCAATGCTGTCACGGGGCACACTCCGTTCTACCTGATGAGAGGGAGAAGGTGTATGAGCGAGCTTACTCCCAAACTTGATAGGTGGTATGACATGAGGGAGGAACCTGAAGATGTATCCGATGAGAGGCTGAGGGTCAAAGAAAGGATTGTGGCCAAACAGGAAAGCAACAAGCGGTACGCTGATGGGGTGAATAGAGCCAAAGTCAAAGAGGTAGCGCAGGGGGATTGGGTGTTGGTAAAGAAACCAACCAAAGTGTTGAAGGGAGAGTCTGTTTTCCAGACCCCTGCACGAGTGCAAGGAGTGACTAAGGGAGCTGTCTGTTTGGAAGGTGGGGGATGGCGGAGCAAGGACGACATTGTCAGGCTCAAGGCAGGTCAAGAGAAGATTATCATGAGAGACAGCCAGGTGCATGAGAATGAGGTCGATGATAGTATGTACGAGTGGCAGGTGCAAGAAGACATTGATGGGACCACTGAGGACGGTACGAGTGCGTGCCATGGCCTAGCGGATGCTGAAAGCCATAGCGACAGCAGTCCCATGTCAGTGAGGAATGACAGTCGCAATGTGATGAGTGCAAGCCAAGGTGGTACGGGCAACCGCAGCGCGGGGGCCAATCTGCAAATCACTCCCCGCAGACCTACAAGGCATATCAGGGCACCAAAAAGGTTCGAAGATTCTGTCATGAGATGATTGTTATGTATAGTTCTCTATTTTGTTAAGAAAGGGAGATGTTGTACGTGATGTAACGTACTAGTCGGCGGGTAAACCCCGTAGTCCTGTTTCTGCTTGCACGCCGCCTGACGTCACTGGCCAATCCGGTGTCGAGGATGGCTGTGACGTCGGGGGGCGGGTAGGCAGAGCAGAAGAGCGCGAGGACGCGAGCCGGCGGTTTTCTCTCCCGCTGCTCCTCGTGGGCCGTAACTTTGGACATATATCATAATAAACGTTCTGAAGCACATAATCCTGTTTCACCTCCCTCTTTGGTTCCACTACAGCTCCCTACTACAAACTGACCGGTCGCCTCATTTTTAGACATTTCCTTATAAACCAGTGCCTGCAAAATGCTTGCTGTCTGTTCCATCAGAACATACGGCCGGCTTCTCATTTTGCACGTTAATTTCTGTAATCATCTCTAGTATCCCCAGACAGGCGCTGTGCGAATGTCTTCATTATTTTTGCAGTTTGATATAGAGCAAGCTCGACCCAAAGGTCACCGTCATGTTCATTTTTACTTTTTTTTAGGCACGGGAAGATACAGTGATTTGCATAAAATCATAAGATCTTGAGACTCACACCTGGTTCATTATCTTCCATTAGCAGTTTATTTTTGGTTTTATCGCTTACGTTTTTCCTAAGTTGTATCATCTTCAGATGTATTTCCAGAAATACTCCTGTCAAAAGCAGACTTTATTTGCCTGGAGACTGTGCAGCAAATGCGTCTCCGGAGGACCCAGAAACTATGTTTGTCTGGGGCCACCTCACTTCCTCTGTTGGTTGCCGAGATTGATGAAAACATTTTCCATTACAAACACTCATACATTCATGAAGTGAGAAGGTGTTGGTTGTGCTAGGCCTCAAAGGTTATACAAGAATAACTTTAAAAAGGCGTTAATATTTTATTAATGTCCACCAGGAACTGCTTTCCAACATCAGGGAACTGCATTGTTAGATTCCAGCTAATAAGAAAGACGTCTGGAGCCCAGGACTGAGCATGAACATAATAGGTTTATGTAGTAAGGTCAGGAATGGGCACAATGATAATGCACAAAATGTAACGCGCATCTGCACGTACTTCTTGACAGATTGTGCATTTTCGCTTTGGCTCTGATTCAAAAAGGTTCTTTCAAAATGTAGAAACTACCTTTGTAAGTATGCTCATGTGGGTGGTAAACCCCTGAAGGTGCTTCATTGAACGGCATTTCAGCATCTTTTGTCTTAGCCTTTTTTCCCTAACCAAAGGCTTATGGACTGTGTGCTGGACGGATATTACACAATGCACCAATTCGAATTGAAAACCAAACGTTTTCTCTAACATGCTAACACTGTATACTTATAAAATGTTTTACAATTATTGTTTAGAAATCGTTCAGAGTTTTTGCCTGAAAAGCTAAGGAGATGAACGTAGGCCTGATAGGGACCAGTTTCAATGTCAGTTTTCTATTGATGGCGGATCTGAGATCCGAAGGCACCTGCCCCACTTAAAGCCCTCGGTGCCCACCATCTGCAACAGCCAACACAAAGTCAGCAAAGTGCATCTGTGGACAAGTGTAATCCAAACCTTTCTGAAAACTCAAAGGTACTCCTTGGCGAGTGTCTACTTTACTTTGGATGTCCATGGTCACAGCTCTAGCAATCTCTGGTGTATGCCCACTTTTACACACACATTTCAAAGCACATGTGCCAAATTCCTGCATGCATGAATGTGGAGTGGGTTCTAGAATTCTGTTACATAAGTGTATTCATATGAATGTTTTCATACGGATTACAGTATGTTACCTTTGAATTGGTGTCCAGTTCCTGGATGATGAAGAAGGTGTTAGCTTTCATCAGGGCTGGTTCTTAACAATAAAGTGCATTGGACGCACAGATCACATGAATAATCATACTTTTGTGAATTCCATCCAGTTTACATGGGCTGCCATGTTACGTTCCAGTCATGTGTATGTCACCATCTGGAATTAGTGTAGACTCGCAGCTCGGAGTACTAGCAATTCCCCAACCAGTGCTTAATTTGTAAAAATACAAAAAAGGCGCTGCGGCCCTTGTCAGGAGGCCAATGCAGCTAGCACCTCCCATTGCTCCCATTAACGCTGCCAATGACAGTACTATCAGTACTAGCCACCACTCCCCTACAAGTGTGACAATTCGGGCCTTAAGTGTGCATTAAAATGACGAATTCATGCCACACAAGCTATTCCTATAGCTTTGGGTGGCAGGTATTAGTGATGTTAATGTATATCTAATTATTAAACAACAGCTGTTGTGCTCCTCAAAAAATAAGACAAACAGCGCCACCGTGTGGCATGCTGTTTATAAGAGCCGGTGTTGACTATAAAGTGTGGGTGCTGAGCACGGGAAATTACCGGCTCAAATTAGCTATCAGTACAAGCCACCACTCTCCTACAAGTGTGACAATTCACATTAGTCACCACTCTCCTACAAGTGTGACAATTCGGGCCTTAAATGTGCATTAAAATGACAAATACGTGCCATGCAAGTTATTCCTATAGCTTTGGGTGGCAGGTATTAGTGAAGTTAATCAGGGCTTTAAGTTGGATGAAAAAACTGAGGGGTCTCTCAAAGGTGGGTGGCCAATGTAATTAAGGGCGTGGCTTAAAAACACATTAGCTAAAAATCTGTGTTTAGCAGGCGCGCAACGCCCATTGGGCTCAAAGGGCTTCAGCCCCCCCGTCGTGTGAGACAGCTTCCCAGGCACACACAGAGCCGCACCCGAGTACTTCACAGGTCCACTCCACAGGTGTGGAGAGGTGTGGTGCAGCGGCCAGGGCAGCTGACTTCAGAGCACAGGGTTCACGGTTAGATCCCCGACTCCGGCGGCAACTCAGCTCAGCACCATGTGACTCTGGGCAATATTTACTTAATTTCCACGACAATCCCCAGCGCCTTGAGACCTGTAAGGGTGAGTAGTTTGCACTTTACAAGTACGGATTAACATTTACATTACAGGTCTTTAAAAGACCATTTACTTGCATTACAAAGCTTTGTTGTGTTTTCACGCATTCTTAGAGTCCCTGCATCTCCACTCTGCATATTTCTGAAAAGAAGCAGCCCCCCCCGAAATTTTAAGTAGCCCCCCTCCCCCCCCGACATTTGGCTCTAGTTACATCTCAAGTGCTTAGCATACTGTGCCGCCCAACTTGAATTTTGCTGTTTCTGTCATTGCATCCATATATCTGATACAACAAGTAACTAGGGGGCATATCAACAAGGGCTTTATCTCTGCTTTTTTGGCTTTAAAAGCCAAAAAAGCAGAGATAAAACTAGCACCCTATCAACAACAGGGTGCTAACATGCAAATTTGCATGTTAGCACCCATTTACTCTACGCTTCCCCTTGCATCTCTAATGAGATGCAAAGGGGGCGTTCCAGAGTAAAATAATAGGAGAAATGTCGCTAAGCGACATTTCTCCTATTATCAAGAATATCGCAAACCCTGTTAGAGACAAAAAAAGCAGCGCTAACCGCGGTTAACGCTGCTTTTTTACGTCTGGTATTTTTCTGACTTAGCCATGATATCCTATGGAAGGAGGATATCATGGCTAAGTTTGTCTGTCCCTATCAACAAGCTAACGTGAGATTATCGCTGGGTTTCCAGCGATACTCTCACGTTAGCCACTTAGCGTGAGGATTTTTATCACTATTGAGATAAGCGTTGCTAATAGCATGCTATCTCAGCGATAAAAATCAACGCTAGCCGGCGATAATTATCCTAGCGCTAAGTGCGCTTAGCGTTAATTATATCCGGTTGTTGTTGATATGCCCCATCATACCTACAGCTAGGCAGCACTATTGGCTTTGTCAATGGTTGTTAGTTGCATAAGCTAAATAAGCAGCAACTATAGCTTGTTGTATATAATATTGAAAAAGCATCCACCTAAAGCCCTGCTGAAACCACGAGGATGTTGCTGCTCCTGAGTTTCAAAGAGAAAAGGGAAATCCAGAGAGAAAATGACTCTCTTTAAAGGATTTTCCTTCTCCTACAACATGCCGTAACTTCTCCACTAGTGAGAAGTGAGCAGTGTGAGCAGGCGCACATCGATTTGCCTGCGGTCACTGCAGGGCATAAAACAGAGCCTGATAGAGACCCGTTTCGAGGCCCCCTATAAAAACTGTCGGTTCTCAGATCCGGTGAGACCCGGCCCACTAAAGCCCTGATGTTAATGTATATTTAATTATTAAACAACAGCTGTTGTGCTCCACAACAAATAACACAAACAGCGCCACCATGTGGCAGGCTGTTCATAAGAGAGGTGTTGACAATAAAGTGCTGGGGCTGAGCACGGGAACGCAATAAAAAGAGGAAGGATCCCTGGAAGGTTCACATTCATTTATCACTCTGCACACAGTCGCTCAATAGGTTCCATGTAAGTGGTTTTTGCAAAATTTTGGCACACAAAATCAACCTCAGACTGAAATATAATTCTATTTTTTTATTTAAAAAGGAGTTTTAACTCTCTTTTTTGTATTTAAAAAAACCACCAGGGTCTAATTCATGGATATCAGTGCATTGAAAAAGAAAATGTGTTTGTTTCATTCAAATACCATATCACAATTCAAACAATATAATATCTTCATACTAAATCATTAAAAACATTAAAAAAACAAGGACCCAAGAAAAGAACAGAAACAGTCAAGAATATCTGAGGTACAATTTCTTCGAAGGCGAAGAAATTCCCCGAAAGGCATTTCGGGTGATAACTATTGTAGTGTAACAAGGTGTTACGATTTGTTTCTTTCGAAAATAATTCTACCTCTAGACGTCCTTTCTCATGTTTTATACTAATGTCTAAAAAATCTACTTTATTTTTACTATATTGGGCTGAGAATTTTAGGTTCCTATCTCCTAAGTTTATCCATTCTAGGAATTCAGCAAGTCCTTCCTCTTGTCCCGTCCAGATGAAAAAAACATCGTCTATAAACCGGACCCAATTACGTACATTTTCGAAAAAGGGGCACATCTCATTATATATATGCTTTTCCTCAAATGCACTAACATAAACAGGCCAGGCTTGGCGCACATGTTGCGCCCATGCTGGGAAGCCACCGGTTATAATTAACCACTGGTTTCACCCCACATGATCAAAGGACAAAATGTAAAGAACAGGAAACAATTTTTTCAGTGCAACCCATTTTCCTTAAAGGAAGCAAAGCTGCGTTTAAAAAAGGTCATTTCTAAAATTGTTTTTGGAGAGCTAGAAGAGACCTCCCAGACCATTGCCCACTCTCCAATACACATTTTTGTACATTCACAGAAGGGAAGGGGTCCACAGGGAGACTGCTTTCCTTTTGAGAATGGGTTTCCATCCCAATTTGGAGTAGGTAGCTGTTTAATGTTTTACATTCAGATTATGATACATCATATACACATTCGTTCTTTAGAAGGGACGTCCACAACTCTCCCTTCCAAATGCTGAATCGTTATGGGGTCACAATTGCATTTTAGGAGTCAGTAAAAGTTTACTGATTTCTAAAATTGGAAAAAGCATTTTTGCAGTCGCAAAATTCGAATTGAAGTGCTGGCAACCATAAAAATACTTTTCACATCTGGCCCTTAATTCTGTCAGTTATGAGCATTTGTATCCTGTGCTGGCTCTGGTAGTATGGAATATTTTTTTGACTGAGCGAAGTGTTCCCTCTTTTATAGCGGGTGGTATTTACCTATTTACCTCCGGTGTTAACAAATTACCACAAGCTGCAATCCTAGCGCCCATTTCGTCAAGTGACATTTGATGCATCTAGCAAGTTTTATTTCCAACTCATTGACTCGACATGTACTAAAAGATTGACCAGGAAAAAACACCATTAACCTAAACTACTAAAAAAACAGAGACAGTTTCAGAATATTTAGCAACCTTTTCTTCCACAAGCTCCAGAAGCCAAACTATGAGAAGGACAGTAAAATTAACTTTGTGTACTGAATATGTACGATTCTAAATGACTTTCATTATAGTGATAACTCCATGACTTGGCCAAAAGGATATCACTGCAGACTGAAAAGCTATTGCCCTTCTTGCCAAAGCCTTACCTCAGAGTATGTTCCATTATCTAGCTGGCGGTGGAATTATATAAATCATCGTTTGCTTCAACATTGAACTTTGGCTGATTTCTTTGGACACTGAAATGTGGCTCACTAAAACTTTACAAGACGTATTAAGTCCTCATGAAAGCCTCAGTCCGTTACATCTCGAATCAATCGTAGAAAAGTGGCTTAACGATAATTGAGGGGGCCCCCCTGCAAGGTACGTGGAGGGGCCCCCTCCGGAGCTCTCTGGCTGAAGTGCAGTGCTGAGGGGGCCCCCTGGAGCTTGGGGGACCCCCCGCACTGCTGGGAATGCGGGGGCCTGTGTTACGCCTTAAACATATTTATTATAATGGCACACACTGCACGTGATTTGTACTCAAGCCATCACACAGCAGCACAAAATCACGTGAGGGAAACTAAACAAATCATTAACCCTTCCAACACCGACGTGTTGTCTACAGATGTTCCCAACTGACCAGTGCTTAATTTGCAAAAAAACACAAGTGCCAGTGCTCTCGTCAGGAGGCCACTGAAGCTTGCACCACACATTTTCCCCTGATATGCTGTCAATGATAGTAACAAGACAACTATTAACCATCACACTCTTACAAGTGTGACAGTTCAGACTGTTTCAGGCCCCCAAAACTATTAGAATGGCTTGGGCGGCAGGTAATAGTAATTTTTAATGTGTACTGAATTAATAATTATCTGATGATGTGGTAATCTCTAAATTAACTAGACAGCGCCACCTTGCGCCAGACTGTTACAAGCACTGGTGTTGACGATTAAGTGCAGGTGCCGAGCACCGGAAACCACCCACTGAAATTAAGCACTGTAACTAACACAACCCGCTCCACCTTTCCGAACCTCGTTATTGTGCAATAAGTACTGTTTAATATGGGTTTGTCTCAACCTCCCAGGTAGCGAACAGCTTAGGGGTGTGTGGAGAACACATTCTTTAGTGCTTTTAAAAAAAAATAATTACAGCAGCTGCTGTAAGTACCAGCATTCATTAGCATCCTCGTCTGGTGGACCAGCTCACTTTTATACATATGTGCTACAAGGGCTGTGTGATCGGACATTCCATTGCAGTGCATAAGGTACAGTGTCACTAATCTTGGTCTGTCTCAGAGTGTGGGAAGGCAAGAGTATGATGGGAGTTGCAGTCACAGACAATCCCCAGCCACCCACATGGCCCAGCAAGCTCACACTGAACCATGCTCACCTCACAGGGAGTGGGAAGGGACTGTCAAGATGTCTGACACTGGGCTCTGTTGTGGGGAGCACAAGGCCATGCTGGGAACTGAGGTTCCGTGAAAACTGAACCCATGTTTCTGAGCTAATGGTACCATGATGATCCTGGTATTAGCGAATTGCAAATAATGAGTCTAATATAAAGCGAGCGTTTTCGCAACGCTGCACTGAAGGATTCGTCATGTATTGCTGATTCTTGTGTTCGAACCTACGGGTTCCATTTCGTGCACGACGTCCATTTTGTATCATTGCCCTCACATAGTCAGTGAATGGGCGATGTCCGAACAATGACCCTGATTAGGTAACCTCGAGGGCACGTAGTCCCTAGTGCGCGTTCTGCCAAATTCTGCATGACTTGGCGAAAGCTGACCCTGTCGCCTGAGGTGGACCCTGCCGTACTGGTTTTCTGTCCTGTCCTGCCTGAGCAAGCTTACTGACCCTGACACAATAGACCACGCTTCTTTTATTAGCCTACGAATATGTCTTATCTGACTCTCCTATTTTTTGCATCTGTTCCTGCATTTCCCTTTAGCCTTTTATGATGAGGAGGTGACCAATTTTATTATGGGGCGGTCCGGCCTTTCAATAGAGGGATGTCAGAAACATGTGATTGAAGGCCGGACACCTGGAGATGGGAATGTGATATTGTGAGATCTTATTGCCTGGAATACAGAAACGGGAATTATTGTAAGTCTGCAGGAATGTTTGCCCGAAGCAGAATATTCAGTATTTAAGGAGCGACCTGCTTTGTACAAATTGAGCAGTCTCCTTAGAATCTATCTTGTATGATACTTCTGTGACTTCTGTTCCTGACTGCAGTCATTAAAGATGATCTTTTGACGCCAGAGGAAGAGTCCCGTGTCTCTGTTTGTTAAGTACGCCAAAACAGGTGAACCCCGAAGGTTTCGGGTGTTGTCCCCTGGCACCGCTGGGTCTTAGAAATTGCCCAGTCCTTCAGTTGGCGCCCTAGCGTGGTGCGACATCGAGCGGTTCCGGTCCTAGCCTGAAGATTGTGAGGAGCTTCGTGTGAAATTTCCGAGGGAGGTGCACCCCACTTCATCGATCCATGTATGTCGCATAAGTGGTCCGAAGGTCTTTCCCCGCGAAGGTTCCCGCTTCCAGACGGCTGCACAGGACTGGCGCCCTGACTGTCGACCTGTTTTGGAGCCTGGCGTAGTCCTTAGTACGGCGAGACGATAGACGGGTCTTCCTGGTGACGTCATTGATCTTTCAGTTAAGTATAAGTGGGTCGCTCCCAGTCCTTAGGTTTAACTCGAGTTCTTTGGTCCATAGTTTTGGTTTGCATGGTTCCATTGCATTTGGTTTAGTTTGGTCCTTAGGATTATTTGGTAGCTGCAGTTCCCAAAAACCGAGGGTCTCGTACATTTACGAGTGTATCGGTAGAGATAGCCCCTTGAAGTTTGAAACTCGGTTAGTGAGCGAAAAATGCCTAACCGTAGTCTTTGTTTCTTGTCTTGTCTTGGATGTTGCAATAAGGATTCCAGATTGGAGGACTCTTGTCCGATACCTCCGGTTGGAACTCCGACTTATCAGCTCTATTCGAAGCATGGTGTGGGCCCTATCACGTATAATGAGGTATGGGTCCGCTATACGAGGAAAGATGGTGTTCTCAGATGGCCACTACATGGTAGTTTTGAAACTGCAATTTTGGATAATTTGGAGGCGAAGTTATTTAAGAAGAAAGCCCGGCCGGCGATGTTTGACTCCTTTCGTCTATGGCGCAAAGAAGCCAAGCAGAAAGAAATCAAAGAGGCTAAAAAGGATAAACGATACAAAGGTGTCTCGATTATGCAAGCTGCTAGGCAGTTTAAGGAAGATGAAGAAGAGAAAGCGACCGAGATTTTCACTAGACAACATAGCATGGCAATTGATAAGTGCTACCCTGTTTTGCCATCATGTCCCGCTAAGCCGAAAGAGGACCCCGAAAAGGATCCTCTGATGTCTTATTTATTGAAGTCGCCACCTCCTTATGTACAAAGCGCTACAGCCCTTTTGGTTCCCCCTGCTGTACAACCGGCTGCTGGTCAGCCCGTGGTAGTTCCTCCCCCACCACCTGTTCCTCAGCAGGGTTATGTTCCTCCGGCACCCCCTCTTCCTGGGTTGCCTCCTTCGTCTTTAACTACTACACATCACCTTACTACGTCTGTCACTCCTGTTTCTGTTACCCCTTTTGCTCCTTTGCTTTCGCTGAATGCTGTCTCTCCTGCTCTTATGTCTACTTCACCTTCCGCTCGTCGGCGAGTAACCGACACCGTCCCTAGTTTTCTGACTTCTCTTTTTGGGTCGCTAATTGCGCCCATCGTTTCTGATTCTATGCAGAGACGTAGCCAGCTCCCTGAGTCTGGGGAACGAGCATTATTAGATTCGATGGCTCATAGGTGGATTTTGAAACCCGATAGGTTTAGTTGTCGTATAGTTTACGATACATTTTCTCAGTGGAATGAACCGACTCAGAGATATGTGTTTGAGGAGATGTGTAAGTTGTTGCGAGACGAATGGGACAACGACGAATTAGACTCAGCCCCTGCTGAAATGCTCGAACTCCAGAGTCAATTTGCGAAAGGTATGATTGTGGGCTCTGATGCTAGACATGCGTTAGAACGGCTTCTTGCCTATAGGTCTGTATTACCGTCTAGAGTTTTGTTTGCGAAGGATTCCTCCGCAACGAAGACGTTAGGACAGTATCCTATGAGAGAGGTTCCGCCAGTATGGCGTGATGCAGTACAGGCTGATGCAGGGAGAGGTATTGCGGCCGCTCTGGCACATTTTCAGAGAGTTTGGATACATGTCCCATGGAAAAGGTCTGAAGTATTAGCATTAAAACAGACTTTGCCAGACCCACGTAAGAATCCCGCTGGTTACTATAAGGAATTGTCCCAGACAGTGGACGCCTGTATTATGAACATTGCAGATATTGAGATGTTGTTTGGCAATGTAGTGCCACAACCGATATGGGCAAAAATGCGCCATGAGGATCATCCGAACGAGTTAGGTGGTACCTGGACTGCTATTTTAGCTGCGGATGCTCTCCAAGTAGGAGGTGCAAAGCCTGAACCCCTAGTAGCGGAGTTACCAAATAGGATAGTTAATCTAATGATGACGCTGATGCCAGCGTTGAGAGTAAACTGGGATAAATTGTCGGCTTGTAAGCAGAAGAAGGATGAAAGTGTGTCCGACTTTTTCACGCGATTTGAGGAGACTTTTGTGGACCACAGCGGTCAAGATATGAGTTCAGAGGGAGGCCAGAGACTATTTGTTGATAAGTTCGTGTTTAACTTGCTGCCTGACTTGTGCAACAAATTGAAAGACTCAGAAAGTGCTTGGGCTGTCTCTTCGGCGGCTCAGATTCTAGCCACAGCCCAATATTACGAGAACAGAGATAAGGAAGAAAAAGAACGTGTAGAGAGGAAAACGAAGGACCTGAAGACTAAGGTGTTGTTGCAGCAGGCGTATCCGCCTCGCTCGAATCAGAACGATTCGCAGCAACGTAAGCAATTCCAGCAACAGACACCGTTTCCGAAAGTACAACTGAGACCGGAGTATCTCGCTTCCAGGCCCTTGTTAGGATTGAATCAATGTGCATACTGCAAGGAAGAGGGTCATTATAAGAACGAGTGCCCTGCTTTGCGACAGCGTATGAGTGGTGTGCCAGTTCAGAGAGGTCGTGGTTTTCAACAAGTCTCTAGAGGTAGAGGACGTGGTGTCACGCCTTCTCAGAATGAGCGTTCTCTTCCATCACAAAGTTCTCTTAATTGTTTTGACCAATCGAAGGTGCAATCTGATAGATCTCCGCAGTACCATGTAGATGATTACTATGTCGAGGGCGAGAGTACTGCGTATAATGATTGCTAGGATAGCCATGGACAAAGAGAGGGAGTGGTGTCAGTTCCAGTTGATCAGAGTGGGCCTTACGTTTCAGTAGCTTTATCAAGTGTGGTTGAGCCTTTTCTGTTGGATACTGGTGCGGCAAAAAGTTCAATCATACATTCTAAACTCCCTGGCGCACCCTTGTCTGGCTTAACAAATGTCTCAGTAGGATTCTCTGGCGCCCCTGTTCGTAATCCAGTCTCTAGTCCTTTGTCCCTTTCAATTGGACCATGTAAGTTAGAAGCACCGTTGATTTTGACTACTGGTTGTGGTGAGAACTTGCTGGGTTTGGACCTGTTGAAACGATTGTATGCGACATTGCATTGTTCCCCATCGGGAGTACAACTTACATTGGGCAGGAAAGTGATCTCTCCTATGTATGTGGCGACAGATAGGCTTCCACAAGAATTGCGTTCGCTCCCCGAATCTCTTTGGGCTACGGGTCCTAATGATGTGGGTCTTCTGGAAATTCCCCCATATGTTGTTCAGCTCAGACCGAATGTTAGGTTACCGCGAATTCCGCAGTATAGAATTTCGAGCGATGGTGAACGAGCACTCTTAGCGATCATCCATGATTTGATCCAGAAGGGTGTGATCGAAGAAACACGAGGTAACGTGTGTAATAGTCCTGTTTTGCCGATTTTGAAGTGTACCGATTCTTCCCAACCTCCTGTGTATCGTTTCGTAATTGATCTTAGAGAAGTGAACAAGATTGTGGTTCCGCAGTTTCCTGTGGTTCCCGATATCACAGCTTTATTGACATTGATTCCTGCTTCAGCTACCTGGTTCTCGGTGATTGACTTGAAGAATGCCTTCTTCAGCATCCCGATAGCAGAAGAAAGTAGGGACATTTTTGGTTTCTCCTTGGGTGGTCGTAGCTTCAGATTCAAGCGCGCACCTCAAGGTTATTGTGAAAGTCCTTCGAGATATAGTCAGGCTCTGAAAAGCCAGCTTGATACCTTTGTATTGCCTGTCAGGGCTGCTTTGATCCAGTACGTAGATGATCTTTTAGTGGCTGCTGATGACAAAACAACTTGCAAAGCAGCTACGATTTCTTTGCGACAGCATTTGTCCGATTGACATCACAAGGTGTCACCTTCTAAGCTGCAATATTGTTGCCAAGAGGTAACCTACTTAGCTCATCTCTTGTCAAAGGAGGGAAGAAGGTTGACCCCAGAACGAATTAGAGCAATTGCTCAAATGACGGTGCCAAACACTCAAAGAGAAGTACGTGCCTTTTTGGGTATCACATACTGCAGACAATGGATCCCAAATTTTTCGTTGTTAGCAAAGCCTTTGTTAGCTCTCATGTGCAAAGATGTTTCGAATCCTCTGCCATGGTCTGATGACTGCCAGAAGAGTTTTTCTGAGCTACGTGATGCGTTGTGTTCAGCTCCTGTGTTGGGTACCCCCGACTACAATAAACCATTTACACTATACATTCATGAATGAGAGGGTTGCGCGTTGAGCGTGTTGACGCAACAATTTGGTGATAAACAGCATCCGTGTGCGTATTTTTCTTCAACCTTAGATCCAGTAGCAAGAGCATTGCCGAGTTGTCTTAGAGCGACAGCGGCAGCTGCTGTGTCTATTCGACAGTCTGCTGGTCTGGTCATGAATAATATGTTAGTGGTAATGGTTCCACATGCAGTAGATACTTTATTGAACAGAACGAAAACTCAACATCTCATGAGTGCTAGGTTGTCCGGCTATGAGCTGACACTCTTGGCAAGTCATATTCAGATTAAGAGATGTAGTGTGTTGAATCCAGCCACATTGTTGCCGACTACTGTAGAGTCGAGTGATTCAGAACCACATGATTGTTGTTTGCGAACTGAAGAAGAAACGAAGGGTCAGATCGATTTGAAAGATACCCCGTTGTCAGATCCGGATGGTACTTTGTATGTGGATGGTTCGTGCTTTAAGTTGTCAAATGGTGATGTGACTGCCGCGTATGCTGTGACGACATTGAGTACGATTGTTGAGACTGCGAGAGTAAGTTAGAATTCTGCACAAGCTGCAGAGTTAATTGCGCTGACGAGAGCGTACGTTTTGGCCGAGGGAAAGAGAGTGAACGTGTTTACCGATAGCCAGTATGCGTTTGGTGTTGCACATAGTTTTGGACGATTATGGAGAGAGAGAGGATTTTTGACGTCCCACGGGACAAAAATACAGCATGGACAATTGGTGAATGAGCTTCTGGAATCACTTACTTTGCCAAAGCAAGTTGCGATTGTGAAGTGTAGTGCTCATCGGAAGGTCACGGATGATGTTGGTCGTGGTAATGCATTTGCAGATGAGATTGCGAAAAAGATGGAAAAGAACATGACGAGTCGAATGTATGTTGCAAGTTCTGCAAGATGGGTTACGGATGCTGGAATGTGTGAAGACACGATTGAGAGTGTGAAGTCAATTCAGAATGAGGCTACTGAGAGTGAGAAGAATGTGTGGAAAGACAGTACGGGTAAATTGGATTCGACTGGTTGTTGGATCGATCTGTCTGAACATCAAAGATGGATGTTACCTGATGCGTATGTGCTTGCAGTAGTTACAATGGCGCATGGAATTGCACACAGTGCGAAAGGAATTTGCAAGTTGTTGGCCCCGGTATGGAAGAGTGATGGAATTTCTAAGTGTGCGGAGAGGGTGGTTAAGAATTGCATGGTGTGCCTGATGCATAATCCTGGCAAGGGAACTCCAACTCCAGCTGGTCATTTTGCTCCCCCGACTTGTCCCTTTGAGATCATCCAATTAGACTTCATTCATATGGAAAGGTGTAACAACCTTAAGTATGTCCTTGTTGTAGTTTGTGCATTTTCACGATGGATTGAAGGCTACCCCTTGAAGGATAATACAGCCCTGTCCACAGCCAAAGTCCTTCTCAAAGAGTTTTTCCCTAGGTTTGGCATGCCACGGATTGTATGGTCGGATAATGGAAGTGAGTTTGTGGGAAAGGTTATGAAGAGCGTGTGTGTGGGTTTGGGGATTAGACAGAAGTTCCATAGTGCAAATCACCCACAGTCCGCAGGTCTTGTTGAGGGTTATAACGGGACTCTGAAATTGAAGTTAGCCAAGATCCAAACGACTACTGGATTGTCATGGCCAGATGCATTGCCTTTGGCTCTTCTATCCACTAGGGCGACTGTTCACTCTCGAGTAGGGCTTAGCCTGTATGAAATTGTGTTTGGTCGTCCTGCGAACGTTTGGGGAGTCCCTAGACCTAAGGAATTCACCCAGCTCGAATATCCCATGTTGATCGATTACCTTTATAACTTGACTGCTAAACTAAGTGCCATTCATCAGCAGGTTTTTGAGGCTCTGCCAAAACCAACAGAAGGACCAGGACACAAGTTACAGCCTGGCGATTTCGTGGTCGTAAAGAACTTTGGGAAATCAAGAAACTTGGAGCCAAGATATATCGGACTGTTCCAGGTCCTGTTGTCAACACGAACTGCTGTTCGATTGGCTGGAAGAAAGCATTGGGTACACGCTGCCCATACGAAACGTGTACCGCTTCCTTTTCCGTATGACAAGTGGATTAGACAGGGAATTGGCAGTTTTGAGACAGAGTGTGTTCCTAGGCTTGTCCCGTTCAGCGATGCACAATTTAGAGGTCTCGAGTCTGCTAAACTGAAGAACACTGCTGCTTCACCTGGAACTGTGCCTCCTCCCCTGGATTCGAACATTACTCCGTTCAAACATTCACCTGAACAATTGAACACTGTTTCGCCATCTGGTCCCTTGTTCGAAGAACAGACACAACCTGGAAGACATCGTTACTCTTTACGCTCCCATTCCAAGGACTAATAAAGTGAATACCCTTGCTTGTTTTCCTTTGCCCCCTCTGCCCTGACAACTCGTCTTTGGACAATTGTATTCTCCTCAGCCAGGAAGTTTGCTGTGTGCGTTTTTTTGAACCGGCCATCCGGGTTCGCCGTAGGGCCGTGACGTGTGCCTAGTTTTGATTTGCAGATTTCCAGACGCTAGGTCGGTTCCCCCGGTTGGTCTTTGGGAACTCCCAAGGCTAACGGACGCGTTTCCGAACAGGTACAAACCAACCGCCACGGACGGCTCGAGTAGAGGATGGAGCTTCCTGCGCTGCGAGGTGTTAATACTGTCATTGAGCGTAAAGTGAAAATGCATGAAATATTGCACAACAAATGTTTCCTGATCCAGTGTGCCCTAATGTTTTTGATTGTCTTGGTAACTCTGATGGGTGGAATTGTCTTTGGTGCCAGTTAATTTTTGTACCTGCTATGTCTACGGTGCCTCCTCACGTTTCCCTTCCTGTTACCACTGCTTCTTCGCACTCTTTCCACCCTTTACCTGAACACGAACAAGCTAGACGTTCTGAGTTCATGAACAATTCATTTATTCAACTCCTGCACCAACACCAACTAGTGATGAATATGACTAATTGCTGGGTGTGTGGTTTGATGCCGCATACCGTCGATAAAGGTATCCCATATCTAGTTCTGCCTTTTAGCTATAGTGGGCATTCCAGACTATGTTCCTCTTTGCGCTTGAGACCTATCCCCCGCGACCACCGCGCTCCACAAGATATAGCTCTAGCAATAAAGCCTTGGTAAGAGGAGTTGCCGATATGAGTAGAGATATCGATGCATATTCATCCATTCCTAATGATGAGTTGCGAGCTTATGTGGGTTGGAATGCGACTGGGTATAGCATTAGTCTGGGTGAGAAACAGCGCAAGAGCTCGTCTCCGATTTGGGTCGTACCACACTTAGGTCATTTTTGTTTGCAAGGCAATGGTCAGAATACGAGAGCTCAGCTAGGGAAGAGTGACTGTACTGAAACGTACGTTTTTCCATCACAGTCTTCTCCTGCGTTTTTAGCTGCCAAGGGTACATACTTTGTCTGTTATGACCGAGCATACACATGGTTGCCCCCAGATTTTTCGGGAACATGTTATGTTGCTAACTTGCTGCCGCCGACATTTACGGCTGCCTCTGATTATCACAAGGAGGGGCGTTGTTAGTCAGGGAGACACTGCTGGTCAGGAAGTGGGAGATTTCCTCAAGGGTTTCCTGCCATTTTGGGGACCTATGGTTAATAGTAGGAACCTGAGACAACTAACTCGTGTAGATGAATCCATTGTTAATGTAACGGCCGGTGCCCTTGGTAACTTGACGGCTGAGCTTCAAGCGGATCGCCTTATGACGTTGCAGAACCGTATGGTTCTAGATGTGGTACTTGCAGATCGAGGTGGAGTGTGTAAAGTGATCCGATCGAGTTGCTGTGTTTTCATTCCGGATAATGCTCCGACAGTTTATGAGGCCATTTCCAAGTTGCATAAGATCTCTGATTCTATACATATGGATGAAGGGGAGTGGTCGCTAACTGGATGGTTTTGGAACCTATTATCTGCGTGGGGATGGAAGATTCTGATGGTCATTGGGGCTGCTTTAGTTCTCCTGTTTTCGTGCTGTCTCTGTGTCCAGTGTGGTCCTGCCTTATGTGGCCTCTGTGCCACAACGTGTATAAGAAGGCCACCTGTTACTAGAGAGGTATTGATGGAAAGGATGATGCTTCAGCAACATCTCAGTGATTTGATGAAAATAGGTATCGACTCAGATATCGATTAGTGCTTGCCTATGTAAGGGCAAAAGGAGGGTCTGAGGTTCCGTGAAAACTGAACCCATGTTTCTGAGCTAATGGTACCATGACGATCCTGGTATTAGCGAATTGCAAATAATGAGTAATATAAAGCGAGCGTTTTCGCAACGCTGCACTGAAGGATTCGTCATGTATTGCTGATTCTTGTGTTCGAACCTACGGGTTCCATTTCGTGCACGACGTCCATTTTGTATGATTGCCCTCACATAGTCATTGAATGGGCGATGTCCGAACAATGACCCTGATTAGGTAACCTCGAGGGCACGTAGTCCCTAGTGCGCGTTCTGCCAAATTCTGCATGACTTGGCGAAAGCTGACCCTGTCGCCTGAGGCGGACCCTGCCGTACTGGTTTTCTGTCCTGTCCTGCCTGAGCAAGCTTACTGACCCTGACACAATAGACCACGCTTCATTTATTAGCCTACGAATATGTCTTATCTGACTCTTCTATTTTCTGCATCTGTTCCTGCATTTCCCTTTAGCCTTTTATGATGAGGAGGTGACCAATTTTATTATGGGGCGGTCCGGCCTTTCAATAGAGGGATGTCAGAAACATGTGATTGAAGGCCGGACACCTGGAGATGGGAATGTGATATTGTGAGATCTTATTGTCTGGAATACAGAAACGGGAATTATTGTAAGTCTGCAGGAATGTTTGCCCGAAGCAGAATATTCAGTATTTAAGGAGCGACCTGCTTTGTACAAATCGAGCAGTCTCCTTAGAATCTATCTTGTATGATACTTCTGTGACTTCTGTTCCTGACTGCAGTCATTAAAGACGATCTTTTGACGCCAGAGGAAGAGTCGCGTGTCTCTGTTTGTTAAGTACGCCAAAACAGGTGAACCCCGAAGGTTTCGGGTGTTGTCCCCTGGCACCGCTGGGTCTTAGAAATTGCCCAGTCCTTCAGAACTGGGCAACAACAAACACCAGGACTTCACAGTCAGCCATCTTGCCATTGCTGTCACACACCCTCACAGGGAAGCAGAGTCAAGCGGTAGGAAGTATGGGCATGCTGGGAAGGGGGGTGTAGCCAGGAGCATGATGGGAGTTGCAGTCACAGACAATCCCCAGCCACCCACATGGCCCAGCAAGCTCACACTGAACCATGCTCACCTCACAGGGAGTGGGAAGGGACTGTCAAGATGTCTGACACTGGGCTCTGTTGTGGGGAGCACAAGGCCATGCTGGGAACTGGGCAACAACAATATCAATCTCTGTCGGTGACAACCCGGAACAATGCAGTGTACAAGCAGGCATCCGTTTGTACAGTAGAAAATGTCATGTTTGTGAACCATTGATGCCTGTATAAACATAACTTACATTGTGTGTCTCTTCCAAACACAGGTGGTGCTGGGGACACAGCACCAAATGAAGAGGATTCCCAGTCCCAGACTCTGGTGGACACTCAGCTCTCTTTTTTGACTCTGTCTCTGTCCTCTTCGGATGACGGAGAACAACCTGGCACCTCAGGTGTGAGTCATCATGCAGCACCAGCAGCACCAACATCTGCACCCCCTATACCCACGCCTCCAGCATCTGGAAACAGACAGGGCACCCCCGCCAACACGGACAGTCCAAGGCCACAGAACACCCACAGCACAGAGACACAGGACACCCCAGACCCTGCAGCCAACACCACCAGCAACACCACCCAAGGGGTCCCAGTGTCACCTGTGCGTGCCGCCGCTGGTCCTGCCCATGTGGATAGGGGTTCTGGGGGGGGTGGGAGGCAGAGGGCGTGCCTTGAAGAGGGGTCTGGACTGCATGATGACCCCCAACTGGCAAGCATCATAGATGCGTACCAGGATAGCACCGGAGGATTTGGCCAGGTAGTGGGGATCCTCAAGGACATACAACAGGAGCAGGCTGCCCACCATGCCCGCATGGAGGCAAAGTGTGATGCCCTTACTGCGGTGCATCAGGACATACTCTAATGCCTCCGCCAGATCACCACAAACATGTCCACACCTCCCTGTGTGGCCACAACATCTGTTGCCACACCATCTGCCAGTGCCACAGGGAGGGAGGAGGACTCTGGCGGAGAGTCCCCTGCACCGCAGGGGCCTGCACCTGAGGATCCCCCACCCAAGAAGAAGAGGGGTCGTCCGAAGAAGGACATGTGAGATGCAGATGTCCCTGAACATCCCCCAGGGCCTCTAAACCTGTTCTGGACAATGTTCTTTGTGCGCAACCCGTTCACCTTGTCCAATTGCACACAACTCGCCCACATGACATAGAGGGTTCATGTTGGACCAATGTAGCAGATGACTGTGGACTTTAATCTGGACATTTCATCTACCAACACTCCCAATTCAACTGTGAACTTTGGATTCAAAACCCAATGTACAGCACCCACCATCCTGTGCACTTTCCTCACACATGTTCGAAAATAAACTCACCATTACACCATACTTGCCTCTGTTGTGATTCCAACTTGTCATGTGTCATGGAGATGTTCATCTACAAAACAACACAGTGCATGCCAAATACTGCAACAATGTGACCACCGTTAGGTGAGTCATGGTGATGTGACACATGTGAGGGAGACACACCACTATGGCAACACAACACATACTCACCATGGCCATGTTGCTCATCCCACACAATGATGTTGACCTGAAACACATTGGTATGCACAGACACAACACCTATCCACAGTCGGTGGTAACAAGTCCACAGGTGAGGTAAGCAAATGTCACTCAGATATGGGAAGACAGACAACGCACCTAACAAAGCATAGCACAGGTTCATTACACATCAGCAAAATGTTTATTCTAAAATACTTGCAAGGCAATTGTACGTTACGGTGGACACACGGTCACAGAGTGTCTGAGAATTGGAGTCCTGGGGTGTGTGGCACATCACTTGATGACAATTGACTACTCCCACACTGGTGTTGGATTCTGGGTGTTGGGGGTCAGTGTTGACCAAACAACAGGCAAAGTACCCTGGGAAGGACATACACAAGACACAGTCAAAAGCACAGCAGAACAGGAGAGAAATGCAATACACATGCACAAAACATGTCACAAGAAACCTACACAGAAACAAGTTAGCAGTACTACCCTATTGTGGAGTACAGACCACCTGAATGGACACATCACTGCACGCATCCAGTCAAGTGGCACACAGACACACTCAGACAGCAACCGAGCAGCCACAACACATTTCAGGCTAACTCCATACATTGACATAACAACCCTGTAAACTCACATTCAGGTGAAGAAGTTGTTGATGAGCTGTGTGCGGACGTCACCCTCATCTTCATCATCACTGGCATTGTGGCCCAGGCCGGGATCCTCCACAGGTGGTGGAGGTCGGTCATCGTCATCCTGGATGAGAAGCACCTTCTTCCGCACTGCCATGTTGTGTTGCATGCAGCATACAAGGATAATTTTGCACACCTTTGCAGGGTCATATGGGAGGGCCCCTCCAGTCTTGTCCAGGCAGTGAAGCGGCTTTTCAGGAGGCCAAATGTCCGCTCAATCACCCTCCTGCTCCTACCATGTGCCTCATTGTAGCGCATCTCGGCTGGTGTCACAGGGTTCCTGAGGGGTGTCAGCAACCTCGGCATGTTGGGGTATCCGGAGTCACCTACACACGGATAATTGAACAATTAGCTGAGTTTTGTAGGAGTGCGGAATACAACATTGCCAAACACACACAATGGTAAACAGTCAGTACACACCGACAAGCCAGGCACGCTGGTCTGGCATCTGTGACATCAGCATTGCAATGCGACTACTCCTCATCGGCATCGTGCACAGAACCGGGGAACTGTGCACACACATGTGTGATACACATTTCTGCAAAACATACCACCAGAGCATTGATCGAGTGGAAATGTTTCCTGTTCCGGTATGCCTGCTCATGTGCCTGAGGTGGTATCAGGGCCACATGTGTCCCATCAATAGATCGAATGACGTTCAGCATCCTCCCCAGTGTATAAAAGGCATCCTTCATTTCAGGGAGTTGAGCTGGGCTAGGGAACTTGATGTACAGGTAAAGGAAATGCAACATCTCCTCCAAGACATCGCATAGCACACAACTCAACATATTTTGCGACATACTACCAGCAGTAGCCACAGTATACTGGAAGATACCATTAGCAAAGAAGTGTAGGGCTGCTATCACCTTCACCTCTGGGGTCAGTGCTGTAGGGTATGTCCGCCCAGGTAGCAGATATGGCGCCAACTGCTCCGCCAACTCCTCAATCAGTGGCCTGGTGAAGTCGCGTTCCTGCATGGTTTCAAGGTCTGGGAACGGTCGATGGACAGCTGGTGCCCTACAGAACAGAGATGTACAAAGGAAGATTGTCAGTTCATCCACCCATGTGGCCATGACCAGGCTAAATATCACGATACATCATGACATTACACAATGTACTGAGGTGTGTGCTGTTGGGCATGGACACATATGTCACCTACATGACCATCACCTCACATCTCAATTCCACATATCCACATAAGTCCCATGTAGTGCAATGGCCAATCATTGGGCTATGTCACCCTACCTATGCACTGCTGTGACATTACAAACACACACCACAGTGACAAGTGAGGCCTGATGTCTCCCAGGCATCACAGAGCTTTCCCATGCAGACACCCAGGGTCCCTGTATTGCCACATCGACACTGGCATGAAATGGCGTATCACATACACGCCACAAGGCAAGCGTGAGTCCCACAGGTAGTGGCCACTGTTGTCTCAACAGGCCCTACATGTACATCTCTTAGACACACACACACCATCAAGGTTGCTGCACATACCACATGGATGTGGAGACTGTCTCCCATTGGGCACCTCATCCACATCTGAGACACAACATGCACACAGACTGTGGGTGCACATCAGAATTGTGGCTGCAGGTCTCACTGTGACATACATGCCATCACCCCCAGGACTCCTGGTGTATGTGACATGTCCTAAACATATTCAACCTGCAACTGTGTCCGTGACTCATGCCCATAACTGTACAGTTGCACATCACAGTGATAATGTGCACAACACACAAAGGATTCTGCCCCCATGAACACGTGCACAGCCTGGGAGTGGCTGAACAAAAGTGCCACACAACAAACCAAATGTTGCCCCCCCAACACACAGGGAATGCACTCTTACATGCCATGGGACACTGTGTGGCCAATGCTGTAGTGTGGTAGGTGTGCACATGTGTCCCTGGCAAGTAATTGTGTGTTGAAGCCATCAAATAGTCACACCAATGAGCTCCGACGCGGGTGACAATGCGTACGCATTGCATGATTCATGACCGAGCCATGCATACGCTTTGCCTTTGACTGCAATGAGGTCCGACGCGGGTGACAATGCGTACGCATTGCACTGTTCATGACCGAGCCGTGCGTACGCTTTGCCATTGACTGCAATGTGGTCCGACGCGGGTGACAATGCGTACGCATTGCACGGTTCATGACCGAGCCATGCGTACGCTTTGCCATTGACTGCAATGAGGTCTGACGCGGGTGACAATGCGTACGCATTGCACGGTTCATGACCGAGCCGTGCGTACGCTTTGCCATTGACTGCAGTGAGGTCCGACGCGGGTGACAATGCATACGCATTGCACGGTTCATGACAGAGCCGTGCGTACACTTTGCCATTGACTGCAATGAGGCCCGACGCGCGTGACCATGCGTACGAATTGCACATTTCATGACCGAGGCGTGCGTACGCTTTGCCATTGACTGCAATGAGGTCCGACGCGGGTGACAATGCGTACACATTGCACGGTTCATGACCGAGCTGTGCGTACGCTTTGCGATTGAATGCAATGAGGTCTGACGCGGGTGACTATCATGCATACGCGTCGGGCAGGCATGTTCCGAGATAGGCATATGCCTTGGCCATTGGATCGTATGGAGACGGGTGCATGTTTATTTTAAAAATTCGCGTTGTACAGTCTGTTGACCGAGCCGTGTGCACCCATTGGCTCTGGACTGTCATGGAGACGGATGCAGATTCAAAACTTGTATGAGTTGTGCGCTGGAAATTCAGTTGGATGCCTACAACAATGTTACAATTCCTAGACTTTTATGAAGGTGAAGATTTCAACGATGCGGAAGACATGTACGAGTCATACATTTCTATGCATAGTATGCAACCGTGTTGGACCTATCACTGGGGACACATGGCACAGAGTTTGCCTCTGCAGCACATATATAAGGCTGGCTGGACCCCAGGGAGCTCACTTGCCTGCACTACATGCTACTGGACCACATCCCTGCTACCACTGCTGTCCCTGCATCCTCTGGCTACTGCTATGGCACGTACTCTGGAGAGGGCCCCAGCCTTCACTGAGGAGGAGAACCAGGCCCTGCTGGACGGGCTCTTTCTACAGTACAGCACACTGTATGGGAAACCAGGGGAGCAGGTGAGTGTGCAGTCCACTGCCTTCCTAATTGTGCATATTGTCTGACTGGCAGTACTAGCAATGTGTACACCAGTGGCAAGCATACTCACTGAGTACTTTCATCCCCCAAAGTGTGTAGGTACATGTAATGAACAGGTATTTTGCAGCTAAAGTGCATTTGTGCAAGCTTAAACTTCCCAGGCATTGTTAACATGTCAGACATGCAGACATTTGTCCTTTTCCATGGGTGGACTACCTTTGTCACTCATTTCCCTTTGTGATGATGACAGGTATATCCAAATGTGTGCAGCACAAATATGGGGCATGTGTGTTAATGTACTTTTAACTTTGTCATCCTCACAGGTTGATGCCCACCAGAAGCAGGAGATATGGCTGACCATCGCCCGGGCAGTTCGTTCGGTGGGGGTCTACAAGCGCCGGATCCACAACTGCCAGAAGAGGTGGCAGGACCTTCGGCGCTGGACCCGGAGGATCGCAAGGGTCCAGCTGAAGCTGTCGCCTCCTCACAGGAGGGGCGGACACTGGACCCTGACCCCCCACATGCTCCGGATACTGGCGGTGGGCTTCCTGGACCTGGATAGGCAGCTGAAGGCCAGACAGCAGCAAGGAGGGGGTAAGTCCATGCCTAATCTGTGTACTATGTCTGACATGCTAATTGCAGTCTTTTGGCCTGGTCACACTTCCATATTATGTAGGTCTTGTAGTCCAATACTCAGGTCCCTCAATTGTGTGATGCCCCCTCCTCATCTGTTCCACAGGTGTGGCCCCTACAGACTGTTGCTTGTGTCACTAAGGCACTGTGTCCCTGCAGTCAGCTATGCTTCAGCTTCCGGACAGCATCTGTTCCCGTGACTCTGTTGTGTGTTTCATGGGTGGGTCAATTGTTTACCCAATGCCTGAGATCTGACATGTGATCTGTGTGTGCCCTTGATATGTGTTCCAATTGCTGGTCTGAGTCGCCACATGTGGCTGGGGTATTTTAAACAAACCCATGCAGCAGGGGACTCCAATTTGTGGTATGTCACACTTGCTTATCCACCTGACACTTGTCCAGGGCCACACACTATTTCACGTAGACCTGGGCAGTCATGCCTACTCAAGGGCATTTAGAAACACTCTGTAATCCCACTCGTGTATCAACGTACAGGTTGTGCTTAGTGACATGTGCCTTCATGTGTCTGCCTCTGTGTCATTATGGTGTGGCTTCCTATTACGTACAACTGGGGTGTTCATGAGTTTGAGGGTCAGCAGGACATCTGAGATGTGACTATGAGAGACAAGACCTGTGGGACATATAGGTGTGTGATCATTTGACAGCGCACAATGGTGTATGCAACTGTGCACTTCAGGCAGCTGGGTTACATGCACAGCAGACTGTGATGTGCTGATGTACAGGGAGTTGTGTTCGCAGAGACTCATATGTCTGATTTGTATGATGAGGGGTCTTCTGGGTCCGGGATATATTGTTTGCAGGGGATGGGCAAGTGCACTTGTCAGTTGCAGAGTTTGCTTTACCCCTGAGCTATGATTGTGACACAGTGCATACTGTTGTTGTCTGGATGCCCTGCCCCTGTGACAGGAGACAGTGTTGACTGACTTTCCAGGCAGGCCAGTGCCATGGCATTTAACTTGCTATGAGTGATCCTGCATTGTGTTCAAGTGTGCTCCATGCACCCCATTGTGGCATTGACTATCAGGACATGAGAACATCATAGTGTGTGTTGCTGGCATGCATCACAAGCATGTGAAATGAGTCTCTGGCCATCCCTTCATCCAGACACCTGTACTGAGTCAGTGGCAAGAGATGTGCTGTGTGTATAGTGACATACTCCTACAGGTTCACTTGCATGTCCAAAAAATGTGTGGGTGGTGCATGTCGGCACATTGGGGTATTAGCATCCAACATGCAACAGACATATGGGTGCAAGTCCAGGAGGGATATGTGTGCCATGGTTGATGGTGAAACTGACAATTGGTTGATTCTAAACAGTGTGAGCACTTTGAGCAGTGTTCAGCTGAAGATGCCAGGCCTTGCCCTGTGATGTGATGTACTCACTGTGGTGTGTGCAGTCATTGCAGGTGACTGATGTTGTTCTCTTTCTTCCTAATTCTATCCAGATACATCCACGGCCACAGGAGGGGACAGCTCCAGGGACCAGGAGGAGCCACAGAGCCTGACTGGGACAGAAGGAGAGGAGTCGGGGGGACCCAGTGGCACGGAGGGCAAGTGAAGCCACACCAAGGAGTCCTCAGCACCATCCACCCCAGCTGAGGGCCACAGCAGCTTGGAGGATGACTCCCTTGTGGAGGCGGGTGTCAGCAGCCACCAAACCCCAGCTAGTGAGGCTGTCCCCGCCACCGCCCCCCCCACCACCATCACCACCCTCCCATTGGCTCCCAACCCAGAGGTCCGTGGAGGCTCCCGTGTTCGGGAGCATGTCTCCTTTGTGCCAGGCACCGCACCCCCTGCCCCTGTGTCCCCTGCTGCCCTGAGTGAGGAATCTGTGGACTTACTTAGACAGATCCATCTAGGGCAGACATCAATGCTGAGTGTCCTCCATGCACACTCCAGTCTGTTAACGCAACTGGTGTCATTCATGGAGGGCATTTCATCCGGCATGTCTGCCCTACAGAGGACCAATCAGTCCGTGGCCTCCTCCTTGACGGCAGCAATGTCCCTCCTCCAACAGTCCTGCACCCCTCCTACCCCTGCTCCACCCACGATTCCTAGCACCCTCCCTGTCCCAAGCACACACACACCTACACATTCACACAAACCCACAGACACGGGCAGCACACAAACACCCAAACCAAGGGCTAGACATGCACACAAGCAAGCGCAGGGGACTGATACCACACTCACAGGGGATGGTTTGCAGACACACACACAGTCATCCACAATCACTCCGCAGTCCTCCGATACCTCTCCCTCCCAGCCCCCTACCTTACCTCACCTGCAACCCCATCTCCACAGAAGCTCTTCCTCTGTGACCTTGGCCTCTTCCCCACCAACCCAGCAGATCCATCTTACAAGGAGAAGAGGAAGTCCCCACACACAGAGGGGAGTGCCCCTCACACCCGGACACCCTCCCCCAGGCGCAGTCAAACTGAGGCCCCTACCCGCAAGTCCCCCCGGAGCCAGTAGAGCAAGACCCCAACCCTGCCCCGCAGCTCCACTGCGAAGTCTCTGTCCTCCATCCCCCAGGCCACCACTCCAGAGGTTCCCCCACCACACCCTGTACAGATACACCATCCCCAAAATGCTGAGGCGCTCCCCCCTACCACTTGCTCTTCCACCCCCGGTCAGACGGTTAGTGCCACTGATGTGGGGACCGTGTCCCCCCCTCTGTCCTGCCGACCTCACCTGAACCCCATTCCGCTCACATTGAGTTAGGCACTGCAGTGGAGTCCACAACCACCCCGTCTGACTTGGGCACTGCAGTGGGGACTCATTCCACTCCTTCTGACCTGCCCACTGAAGATGTGCTGGCACGCACCCCATCTGACTTGTGCCCCACAGTTGTGACTGCACCCACTACTTCAGTCAGCTCCACTGCAGTTGCCAGTGACTCTCATGCATCCACCACCCCTTCACTGCCTCCTTCTGCTGCACCCTGATCCTGTCCCTGCGGTGCCTGGCCTTACCCCATGTATGCCTCTCCGAGGGGATGTCCCCTGTCCTTAGCAGTGCAGGAAAGCAATGTGTGACAGTTGTCACTCAAGTTCACTTCTTGTCATTTGATAATGGACTGGCCATTGGCCTTTGTTTTGAACGGACGTTTAATTTTTCATCTGCTGAATAAAGCTTTTTTCTTTATCCTTGTGAATTTGATTTAGCTGTACATTATGTTGATGATGTTTACCATGACCTTGCAGTTGTAATGCTGGATTTCAAATGTTGAATACTGAGGTGTTGATGTGAGGTACTCCATGTGGTCCATGAGATATGTATCCTATTCTGGTCGGTATCCATGTCATCCTTTGCAGCTAACTGGGTGTGTCATGATCAACAATTTGTGAACATCTCTGTGAACATTTCATTTGCATGGTCACATCATCGGCTTGCACACAGGCACATATGATGTGCTTCTCATTGTCCAATTTGTCTATTTCCCTGACTTTGGGCGCATCTCCACTGGACCTACAGGTGTGGGCATCATTGGTGTAGGAGCAACTGGGTCCTGTGTGCAACTTGCTGGGCATATGTGTTGAGTATGTGCAGATGACTTAAGGGAGACTCCCGTACCCAGGCTGTTGTGACCAGAGGCTTCATTTTGTGGTAACTGATGGCTGACTGACCAAGTGTTCTGCTGACATGACTGAGACCTGCTGGGACTATGTTTGGCACAGCTGAGCTTCCACAGGAGTTGAGTCCCCTCAAGTAAGTGTGCTGTACCGTGACATTGCCTGGGCCCATGGTGCGTGTTGTGTGAGCATGTGTGTGTGTGTCCACATCACTTTTCATACACAGGCAGTGTTCCCTTGATATGTTCCTGTTGTTGATGTTTGCTGAGTGGAACTGTGTTCATCCCACAGCTTTGCTATGGGCTACCAGATGTGTGGGTGCATGACACACTACTGTTAATTGGTGTTTCATCATTGGGATTTGTCAGTTCTGAGTGGTGATGATGTTGTCAGACGCAGATGGGACACAGTCAGGGGTCCCCAAGGCAGTAGTTTGTTCGAAAAATTATGTAGTTGTCCCTAGGTGGTACCTTTCAGTGTTTGAGACATGTGTATGTGTGTGTGACTGCTCGCACTTGTCCGGTTCAGGTTTGCAATGTTTGCAGGTGTCAGCATGTGTGCCTTGTGGTTCTCCTTGGCTTCTGCATTGTCCTGGGACTGTGGCAGGTATTCCGCATTTTACGTGAGCTTTGACGTCATGGCCATGTACTGCATACTTTGCAGTATGTCTGTAATTCACCAGGGTTGTACACTGTCCTTGTGTGATGATTCTGTGCACCTTAGTTCCTCCCAACATTACTGTGTTTGTCATGGGTGCATGTGCAATGTCACCTGTCCATGTGGGCTTCACAGATGCACATTGGTGCAATTCAGGGTGTGTGGTGTTGAAGGTGGACTGATGTAAATGTCTGCATGGATGTGCCCCTAGCTCCCGTTTGTCCATTGATGACGGGCCATGCTGAGTGATATGCGTTTGTGTAGGTGTGATGTACGTTTGTGGCACGGGACATGTCTGGGTTTCTCAGTTTGTACGACATCTACCTTTGTCAGCGCAGTGGAGGTGTCATGCATGCTTGTGTCACCCCAATGTCTGGTCCCTGGTGGTAGTGCTGTTGTGTGTCAGTCTCTTGCTGTGTTAGTTTGTGTTCATTCCAGCTTGTGTCATATGTGTCTGTTGTGCTCCCTCTCATCTCACAATGCCTGATTGCCCACTAAGGGGGGCCCATTGATGGATTACTTTTGTATGGCACTGTGTCCACATCTGTCTCACTGTGTTTCAGCCCCCCTCATGTGTTGTGTTGTTGCCTGGGGATACTGAGACACACACACACATGTGTCAGATGTGCAGTATGAGGTTGCCTGTTTGTGTTTGTGCATCCGCACCAGTGCATTGGTATTGCTGTTGTGGGCCATTGTCTGGATGTTGTTTTTGTGATTTACCCTGCTGTCCCTGTGAGTCATATCACATCATTCTGCACATTCATCCTGCTTGTTAGCTGCCATTGCTGCCATGGAATGGGAGTTTGTGACCTGACACCTACAGTCTACACAGGTTGTTTTGATTAGTGTGTCTATTTTCGAGATGTGTGTATGCTTTGTGATGGTCACTTCTGCTTTTGTGTCATTGTACACTGTATGCATTGTCAGCCACCATGTGTGGTGCTTGTCTGCACATGGCCGGGAGTATGTTAGGTTATCACAGCACTGTTAGCCTCACCACATCTCTGTGGGAATGGGACACAACCACTACTTTGGTCTAAAAGTGTTTCATGTGTTGGGACAGGAATCATACATGCTGTTTGGCATTTGCAGCTTTTCCATGATGACACTTACCTTTTGGTCACTGTGATGAGGGGGGTTTTAGACCCCATCACCACAATGCTCAACATCTGCTGCAGTTTGGAACTCCACACTTAACTTTTGTTCTACACAGTGAGGGGGTGTTATTTTTACATTGCCACAGTGCTAGTGATGCTTGCCTTGTGTAGGCCACACTAATGTTTGGGTCACACATGTGATGGTAGTTACATTGTATGTTCAAAGTCATGATCACTGTTGTGGGCATTTGTCACAGACTACACACTGTTGTCATGATGTTAAGGGGGATGTATTTTGCTCACTTACATGTTGTTGGTGTATGATGGATGTGTGGCGCATCACACATCCTATGAGTGGGGGTGGCATTAGTGATGGGCAACATAGTCCCTGGGGTGGGGGGTGGCAGCAGTGCTGGGCAACATAGTCCCTAGGGTTGGGGGTGGCAGTAGTGCTGGGCAACAGGTCCCCAATGAGTGGGGGTGGCAGGAGTGATGGGCAACAGGTCCCCTATGGGTGGGGGTGGCAGGAGTGCTGGGCAACAGGTCCCCTATGAGTGGGGGTGGCAGTAGTGATGGGCAACAAAAGCCCTATGAGTGGGGGTGGCAGTAGTGATGGACAACATAGTCCCTAGGGGTGGGGGTGGCAGTAGTGCTGGGCAACATAGTCCCAAGGGTTGGGGGTGGCAGTAGTGCTGGGCAACAGGTCACCTATGAGTGGGGGTGGCAGGAGTGATGGGCAACAGGTCCCCTATGGGTGGGGGTGGCAGGAGTGCTGGGCAACAGGCCCCCTATGAGTGGGGGTGGCAGTAGTGATGGGCAACATAAGCCCTATGGGTGGGGGTGCAGTAGTGATGGGCAATATAATCCCTAGGGGTGGGGGTGGCAGTAGTGCTGGGCAGCAGGTCCCCTATGAGTGGGGTTGGCAGTAGTGATGGGCAACATAGGCCCTATGGGTGGGGGTGGCAGTAGTGATGGGCAACAGGTCCCCTATGGGTGGGGGTGGCAGTAGTGATGGGCAACAGGCCCCCTATGAGTGGGGGGGGCAGTAGTGATGGGCAACATAAGCCCTATGAGTGGGGGTGGCAGTAGTGATGGGCAATAGGTTCCCTAAGGGTGGGAGTGGCAGTAGTGCTGGGCAACAGGTCCCCTATGAGTGGGGGTGGCAGTAGTGATGGGCAATATAAACCCTATGAGTGGGGGTGGCAGTAGTGATGGGCAATAGATCCCCTATGGGTGGGGGTAGCAGGAGTGCTGGGCAACATAAGCCCTATGGGTGGGGGTGGCTGTAGTGATGGACAACATGAGCCCTATGGGTGGGGGTGGTTGTGGTGCTGGCCATACAACCACTATGATGGCCTGTTGTTAGTGGCCAGGTTATGGATCCCCTGTGTGTGGGCCATTTTGCGGGTACGTGTTGTTTGTTTGTGTGGTAGGTGTCTGACTTACCGTCTGCGCCTCCCGCGTCTGTTCCTGATCCGGTCATAGATGTAGAGTACTGGTATGACCTGCGCGATGGAATTCATGATGTGTTTGTCTCGTACACGCTACTTGTTCCTCCGTCTCGTACCCGTTGCAAGCTGGTCCGTCTCGTAGCCGTGTATTGAGTTCTGGCGCGAATCGTAGCTGATATGCTTCTTTTCCAGATGCTGTGACGTGCCGTATGTGGCGACCCGTCCGGATCATAGGAAGTACGCATCGTAGTTGTCAGGGCAGAAACTGCTATGGATATTGCGTCCGGGTGACTCGGTTAGGTGTTAGGAGTTACGGCTCAGACGGAGAATGAAGCTTGAATCACAGCCTACATGTCGGTCGGGTTTTTGGCAGATATGCGCATCGTAGTTCATCAACAGGACGGACCGGCTCCGGGTATGGGTCGGTCGCAAGGTAAGACTACGAACAGCACTCAGAGAGCTGTCTGACCCGGATCGGAATCGACCCCTTTGAGTTACAGCATTGACCACTCGTGGGGAGTGCCACAGTGAAACTCCGGTAAAAGGAAGAGTGGGCAACCCAATAGACCCATGGAGGCTTAGGTAATTAGTCTATCAACGGGTAAACGTGCCTACAAGGGATTCTTTTCTCTACTTATTCTCATGTTTTTTAGCAATCATTATTGCTGTAGTTATCACATTGTCACTAATGTGGTCACCTATTTCAAACAATATGTACAAAGGAAAATTGTAACTGATTATGCAGAAAACAAATCATTTAGTGAAAAAAACACAAAGAAAATAGTTGTAAATGTAGACATTTCGGTCTATGTAGTGAAGGCATCTGCTAGACCATCTTCAGGACGGTAATTTCACATGTTGAATCACCCTGGTAAGACTACATTGGTGGCTTATAATGGTTGATGTAGTCTAGTCTGTTAAGATTGTGGTTGAAGTTGAGATCACGGCTATTGGATAGCCGGTGATGACAAATTAATTGTCAAAAAAGTCTTGAGAATGTGAGGCTCACGAGGGCAATCACTCCTCCAACGGTCCACTAGGGCAAAGTATTACAAATATCAAAGTGGCCGGTCACTTCATTTAGTGTTAGAGATGGGCACTGCTCCGTATAAAGATCTGCTGCAGCCACGGTCAGCATCAAGGACTGTGAAGCTCCAGCTATGACTGCCCAGGATGCCAGCCATGCTCTTCTCGCTACATGGATGAACGACATGGTTGCATGACAGAGGCACGCATGGCTAAAACAAGCGTGCCTCTACAACGCTTCCCTAACAACAAATGCATCTCAACAATGCATTCCTTTACCATACATGCCTTTACCTCACATGCCTTTACCACGCAGTTTTGTGGCAAAGGCATGGCTGGTGAAGGGGTGAGTGGTAAAGATCACACCCCAGCTCCCCCCGCCCTGAGCAATAAAGACAACCCTGATTCCCAAAGGCTTAAAAACGACCCGACCCCGTGAGCCCTAAATACTCCTGTGACCTCCCCTTGAGCACTAAACAATACCCTGACCCCGTGCAGTAAACACTACCCTGAGCCGCCGGGCCCTAACCACTGCCCGAACCCTAAACATTACTCCAACCCCCCGGACCCTAAACACTACCTGACCCCCCAAGCCCTAAAATCTACCCTAACCCTTAAAAATGACCCCACCCCCTCCCCTCAAAACACCACTTACCAGACCACAGCCTCTCCCGCACCTTCCTCTTCATGTGCCCGCCATCCGGACATCTGGATCATGCACTGCCTTAACCACGTGTATGAGTGGTTAAGGCACGTGTGGTTAAGGCAATCGTGGTTCTGCGTTATAAAGGCTGTTTCCTGAAAAACACTTCCCTGTTCCTCGTGGCCTCCTCCGCGTGAATGTGACTCTTTGTGCTGGCCTGAGAAGAGAACTTCTCAGCTGGACTAACCTGGTCCCAGTACCCGCACGCCAATGCGGTTGGCCTGAACATGTGACTTTCTCTTAGTCTTGCATGAACCGATAGCCGTGAGTAGTGTTTTGGGCTTTTTGGTTCTATTTTCACTTAAATCTATAAACTTGCATTTCTCCAGTTCTACTGGTTGGATTTCTATCATTCTGATCTTGATTTATTTATTAATGTTTGCTCTATTTCCCTAAATTTCTGTGGGATTTTTCTTGTGTTGTGTTTTCACTTTATTACTGTTTGAAGTGCTACATAAATTCTTTACACATTGTCTCTAAGTTTAGCCTAACTGGTCTGTGCCATGGTACCAGAGGTTGAGCACAGGTTAAATTGAGTTTTGCTTGTACCTCACCTTGACAAGGATTGTGGTTGCTGCTTGAGTGAGGTTTGCCCCCTCTCAACCAGTATCCCAATTTCATACATGCACCAAGGCACCTTCGGAGCAGAGCTGGCGCTACCAAGCCCTGAAATACAGTCAGGAGTCAAATGGAAGTAAAGCTAACGAGAGGGGCAAGCAAACTCCTGGAAACCACGCAAATGTCAATAGTGCTGGCAAAAAGGTGTAGGAATAACCTGCACCCAAATGACGAAAAGCAGTAGCTCAGATAAGCACCCAAGGGTGGAGATGCAAGAGGGACTGCTGAAACAGGCTCGGGTAGGCCAGAGCTGTGCCCAAATACCCTCTCTATTAACTCCAACTCTCAGCTCCCTACTACAAACTGACCGGTCGCCTCATTTTTAGACATTTCCTTATAAACCAGTGCCTGCAAAATGCTTGCTGTCTGTTCCATCAGAACATACGGCCTGCTTCTCATTTTGCATGTTCATTTCTGTAATCATCTCTAGTATCCCCAGACAGACGCTGTGCGAATGTCTTCATTATTTTTGCAGTTTGATATGGAGCAAGCACGACCCAAAGGTCACCATCACGTTCATTTATACTTTTTTTTAGGCACGGGAAGATGCAGTGATTTGCATAAAATCATAAGATTTTGAGCTGACGCCGTGACTCACACCTGGTTTATTATCTTCCATTAGCAGTTTATTTTTGGTTTTATTGCTTATGTTTTTCCTAAGTTGTATCATCTTCAGATGTTTTTCCAGGAATACTCCTGTCAAAAGCAGACTTTATTTGCCTGGAGACTGTGCAGCAAATGCGTCTCCAGAGGACCCAGAAACTATGGGGCCGATTAGGATGTTCGCCCGCCACCCTAGCGGTGCTGGGACCAGCCGCCAGTGGTGCGGCGGATCCACACCTGCAATTAGGATACCACCGTCACCGTGGCAGTGGCATCCTCCATTCCCAGCATTGTGGCGGGCGGTGCTCCCCACTGCCTTCCTAATATGGATGGCCGTGTCTAGCAGACACCGCCACCATATCAGGCCCCTTTTCTGCCCGGTCACCTGTGTGACCGGCAGAAAACCGGCGGACGGTCTTTCTGTCCGCCGGGGTCCCCCTGCCATACTAATATGGCAGGGGAAAATGGGTGGTGGCGGGGTGTGTTGTAGGGTGGATCACCACCACCATGCGGGCTGTGGCGATCCGCCCTACATCCTAATCGACCCCTAGGTTTGTCTGGGGTCACCTCACTTCCTCTGTTGGTTGCCGAGATTGATGAAAACATTTTCCATTACAAACACTCATACATTCATGAAGTGAGAAGGTGCTGGTTGTGCTAGGCCTCAAAGGTTATACAAGAATAACTCTAACAAGGCGTTAATATTTCATTAATGTCCACCAGGAACTGCTTTCCAACATCAGGGAACTGCATTGATACATTCCAGCTAATAAGAAAGACATCTGGAGCCCAGGACTGAGCATGAACATAAAAGGTTATTGTAGTAAGGTCAGGAATGGGAAGAATGAAAATGGTGCACAAAATGTAACGCGCATCTGCACGTACTTCTTGACAGATTGTGCATTTTCGCTTTGGCTCTGATTCAAAAAGGTTCTTTCAAAATGTAGAAACTACCTTTGTAAGTATGCTCATGTGGGTGGTAAACCCCTGAAGGTGCTTCACTGAACGGCATTCCAGCTTCTTTTGTCTTAGCCTTTTTTCCCTAACCAAAGGCTTATGGGCTGTGTGCTGGACGGATATTACACAATGCACCAATTCGAATTGAAAACCAAACGTTTTCTCTAACATCCTAACACTGTATACCTATAAAATGTTTTACAATTATTGTTTAGAAATCGTTCAGAGTTTTTGCCTGAAAAGCTAAGGAGATGAACGTAGGCCTGATAGGGACCAGTTTCAATGTCAGTTTTCTATTGATGGCGGATCTGAGATCCGAAGGCACCTCTCGGTGCCCACCATCTGCAACAGCCAACACAAAGTAAGCAATGTGCGTCTGTGGACAAGTGTAATCCAAACCTTTCTGAAAACTCAAAAGGTACTCCTTGGTGAGTGTCTACTTTACTTTGGATGTCCATGGTCACAGCTCTAGCAATCTCTGGTGTATGCCCACTTTTGCACACACATTTCAAAGCACATGTGCCAAATTCCTGCATGCATGAATGTGGAGTGGGCTCTAGAATTCTGTTACATAAGTGTATTCATATGAATGTTTTCATACGGATTACAGTATGTTACCTTTGAATTGGTGTCCAGTTCCTGGATGATGAAGAAGAAGGTGTTAGCTTTCATCAGGGCTGGTTCTTAACAATAAAGTGCATTGGATACACAGATCACATGAATAGATCATACTTTCGTGAATTCCATCCAGTTTACATGGGATGCCATGCTACGTCCCAGTCATGCGTATGTCACCTTCTGGAATTCGCGTAGACTCGCAGCTCGGAGTCCAAGTAATTCCCCACCCAGTGCTTAATTTGTAAAAATAAAAAAAAAGCGATGGGGCCCTTGTCAGGAGGCCACTGCAGCTAGCACCTCCCATTGCTCCCACTAACACTGCCAATGACAGTACTATCAGTACTAGCCACCACTCTCCTACAAGGGTGACACATCGGGCCTTAAGTGTGCATTAAAATGACAAATACAGCCACGCAAGCTATTCCTATAGCTTTGGGTGGCAGGTATTAGTGATGTTAATGTATATTTAATTATTAAACAACAGCTGTTGTGCTCCTTAAAAAATAAGACAATCAGCGCCACCGTGTGGTAGGCTGTTTATAAGAGCCGGTGTTGACAATAAAGTGTGGGTGCCGAGCACGGGAAACCACCGGCGCAAATTAACTATCAGTACTAGCCACCACTCTCCTACAAGTGTGACAATTTGGGCCTTAAGTGTGCATTAAAATGACAAATACATGCCACAGCTTTGGGTGGCAGGTATTAGTGATGTTAATCAGGGCTTTAAGTTGGATGAAAAAACTGGGGGGTCTCTCAAAGGTGGGTGGCCAATGTAATTAAGGGCATGGCTTAAAAACACATAAACTAAAAATCTATGCTTAGCAGGCATGCAACGCCCATTGGGCTCAAAGGCTTCAGCCCCCCCCACCCCCCGTTGTGTGAGACAGCTTCCCAGGCATACACAGAGCCGCATCCGAGTACTTCACTGGTCTTTAAAAGACCATGCACTTGCATTACGAAGCTTTGTTGTGTTTTCACCCCTTCTTAGAGCCCCTGCATCTCCACTCTGCATATTTCTGGAAAAAGCAGTCCCCCCCCGAAATTGTTAGTGGCCCCCCTCCCGAAATTTGGCTCTAGTTGCACCTCTGGTGCTTAGCATAGTGTGCCGCCTGACTTGAATTTTGCTGTTTCTGTCATTATATCCAGATATATGATACAACAAGTACCATCATACCTACAGCAAGGCAGGACTATTGGCTTTGTCAATGGTTGTTAGTTTCATAAGCTAAATAAGCAGCAACTATGGCTTGTTGTATATAATATTGAAAAAGCTTTCACCTAAGGCCCTGCTGAAACCACGACCATGTTGCTGCTCCTGAGTTTCAAAAAGAGAAGGGAAATCCAGTGAGAAAATGACTCTCTTGAAAGGATTTCCCTTCTCCTACAACGCTCACCTGGCATGACGTCATGCCGTAAGTTCTCCACTAGCGAGAAGTGAGCAGTGTGAGGAGGCACACATCGATTTGCTTGCGGTCACTGCAGTCAGGAAAAAAACGGACTGCGTGTGCCAGGGCACAAAACAGAGCCCGACAGAGACCCGTTTTGAGGCCCCCTAAAAAAACACTGCCAGTGCTCAGATCCGGTGAGACCCGGCCCACTTAAAGCCCTGATGTTAATGTATATTTAATTATTAAACAACAGTTGTGCTCCACAAAAAATAAGACAAACAGCGCCACCATGTGGCAGGCTGTTCATAAGAGCGGTGTTGACAATCAAGTGCTGGTGCCGAGCACGGGAAGCAACCGGTTCAAATTAACTACTGGTTTCACCCTACATGATCAAAAGACAAAATGTAAAGAACAATTAACAATCTTTTTTTAGTGCAACCCATTTTCCTTAAGGGAAGCAAAGCTGCGTTTAAAAAAGGTCATTTTTAAAATTGTTTTCGGAGAGCTAGAAGTGACCTCCCAGACCATTGCCCACTCTCCAATACACATTTTTGTACATTCACAGAAGGGAAGGGGTCCACAGGGAGACTGCTTTCCTTTTGAGAATCCGAATTGAAGTGCTTTCAACCATAAAAATACTTTTCGCATCTGGCCCTCAATTCTGTCAGTTATGAGCATTTTTGTCCTGGACTATGGATGACTGGCAGTATGGAATATTTTTTTGACTGATTGAAGTGTTCCCTCTTTTATAGCGGGTGGTATTTACCTATTTACCACCGGTGTTAACAAATAACCACAAGCTCCAATCCTAGCGCCCATTTCGTAAAGTGACATTTGATGAATGTAGCAAGTTTTATTTCCAACTCATTGAATCGACATGTACTAAAAGATTGACCAGGAAAAAAAACTCCATTAACCTAAACTACTAAAAAACACAGAGACAGTTTCAGAATATTTAGCAACCTTTTCTCCCACAAGCTCAAGAAGCCAAACTGTGAGAAGGACAGTAAAATTAACTTTGTGTACTGAATATGTACGATTCTAAATGACTTTCATTATAGTGATAACTCCATGACTTGGCCAAAAGGATATCACTGCAGACTGAAAAGCTATTGCCCTTCTTGCCAAAGCCTTACCTAAGAGTATGATCCATTATCTAGCTGGCGGTGGAATTATATAAATCATCGTTTGCTTCAACATTGAACTTTGGCTGATTTCTTTGGACACTGAAATGTGGCTCACTAAAACTTTACAAGACGTATTAAGTCCTCATGAAAGCCTCAGTCCGTTACATCTCGAATCAATCGTAGAAAAGTGGCTTAACGATAATTGAGGGGGCCCCCCTGCAAGTACTTGGAGGGGCCCCCTCCGGAGCTCTCTGGCTGAAGTGCAGTGCTGAGGGGGCCCCCTGGAGCTTGGGGGACCCCCGCACTGCTGGGAATGCGGGGGCCTGTGTTACGCCTTAAACATATTTATTATAATGGCACACACTGCACGTGATTTGTACTCAAGCCATCACACATCAGCACAAAATCACGTGAGGGAAACTAAACAAATCATTAACCCTTTCAACACCGACGTGTTGTCTACAGATGTTCCCAACTGACCAGTGCTTAATTTGCAAAAAAACACAGAAGTGCCAGTGCTCTCGTCAGGAGGCCACTGAAGCTTGCACCACACATTTTCCCCTGCTATGCTGTCAATGATAGTAACAAGACAACTATTAACCATCACACTCTTACAAGTGTGACAGTTCAGACTGTTTCAGGCCCCCAAAACTATTAGAATGGCTTGGGCGCAGTTAATAATCATTTTTAATGAGTACTGAATTAATAATTAACTGATGATGTGGTAATCTCTAAATTAACCGGACAGCGGCACCTTGTGGCAGATTGTCACAAGCACCTGGTGTCGACAATTAAGTGCGGTGCCGAGCACCGGAAACCACCCACTCAAATTAAGCACTGCAACTAACACAACCCACTCGACCTTTCCGAACCTCTTTATTGTGCAATCAGTACTGTTTAATATGGGTTTGTCTCAACCTCCCAGGTAGCGAACAACTTAGGGGTGTGTGCACATTCTTTAGTGCTATTTTTAAAAATAATTACAGCAGCTGCTGTAAGTACCAGCAACATCCGTTAGCATCCTCGCCTGGTGGACCAGCTCACTTTTATACATATGTGTTAGAAGAGCTGTGTGATCGAACATTCCATTGCAGTGCATAAGGTACTGAGTTCCTAATCTTGGTCTCAGAGTGTGGGAAGGCATCTTCCACTATGCTGCTCATATCAGTGTCTGCCATTCTGGCCCCTAATGTGCCCATAGGGTTGGCCTGGGAAGGCAGCAGTCAAGGCATGGAAGCTTGAAGAAGTCAATCATGGGTTTCTTCTTCTTATACCTCAAAAATGCCATAAACCTGAAGATGTAGGCACGGCTAGCCTTAAGCCTTAAGTTTAGTTTGTACCAGTGTTTGCCAGTGCTTGGCACTGGCACCAGTTTCAAAACACTAGACGTACTCAGGACAGTCCATCACGTTGTGGTTCTGTTTTTTTTTTTATTAGAGCTTATCCACATATTGTTGAATATACTTTGAAAAATAATACAATCAGTGGGTCCAGGCCATCTTTACAGTTTGAGTTGACCTAATGTCACACCTCTATTGTATGATAGTTAGTATTTATTTGGCAGTGCTGGCAGGGATAGTGGGTAGTGTCAACTACGGTGGCCTTCTGAGACATACAAGTTGGGCCCTGACACATTTTTATAAATTGAGCACTCTATTAGCCTCTCTAATTAGGTTTCTTTTCCAGTGGTCATGGAAAAAACATCATCCTATGATTTTCCAAGTTAGCAAAGTAGCCTCATCTGTCTATTAAATTTAGACCATAGGTTGCCAAGGAATTATCTACTTCTATTTCTATTTAATTGGAGCTTTGGCATTCCAACCAAAAATTCAACACATTGCTAGGAAGGACACGATTAGCTGTGTGGGCAGGCGATGCAGATGAGTCGATGTTATAGAAGATGGTGAGTGAGGATAATGGACAAAAAGGTGTAAACATCGAAACGATACTATACATATATTAATGCTATACAGGCACCTGGGCAGACATGAGGCGGCCAGGGCTGCAGGGGGAAAGGCAGTGTTGAGTTAGGCAGGCCAGAGAATGCTTAATTCGTAAACCTGACTTGCCATAGCACATAATAATGTAAATCTAATATAGCAGTTAATGTAGTTAAGATAAGTACTCACAGATGTCCTTGCAAGTGTAACGGTCTCAAGACGGAGTTTGTCCAACTAGGGAAATATCAGAGGATACACAACAATTCTGTCAAAGTTTGGGTGTAAAAGTGGAGAATGCCAATCCAACTCAGATAAATAAATATTCCCAGGAATGGTCAGGGGGTTATTAAGTTAAAGGATATTAACTGGAAGTCTCTCAAATTTGAAACAGACGTTTTCGTAGTAATGCAAAACTGAAGAAAATTATAGAAAGACACTATCGCAACTAAGACGCTGTGAAAGCACTCAATATTGTCAGAAATGTTTATAGAATTCAATCACTGATTCAAAAATATTATAAAACTAGATTTTTTTTATGATAGATCGGACGATTTTGTTTGGTGCAGATTTAAAAAACGTTTCGACACAGAAATGTTGAATTACTTTCTCTGCAGTCAAAAGGTTTACAGAATTGTCGGTCGAAGGAAGCCTAGAGCTAAAGAAACTGAGAGTGATTTGGAAGAGTCCCAGCGACATTTGAATGTATTCTAAATATTGGACATGCAAACATGGAGTGGGCATAAAGGAATAATCAAATAAACAAATTCCCTTTTCTACTTCAGGTAACAGAGCATGCTGTTGGAAGGCCGTACAATACTAAAGGTTTTACATACCATGGAATATCCTCAACTGACCAACACAGCGTTGAAAACTGCAGATTGAATAAGCAGGACATAATCAGGCAACACCGTTTGGGTTGCCAGAGCCCTTCTTTTATAGTGAAGCTTTTAATTGAAATACATGACCCCATTTTCTGGAGCTGGCCTTACTAAATAAAAAAATAGGTGACAGAGAATTTAACCCATGAAAAACATCTGGTCCCTTATTTTGTTTTTTTGGGAGATTGAAAACCGGAGACAACAAAACTCTGTGTCTTAATATATACCATTAGATAAAATTGGAAAAATCTGTTTGTCCTGAAGAAGGTGAAGTGTCACCGAAACACCGTGTCAACAGTTTTTCAGAACCATTGAAAAAATTGGTTTATGAATTTTTATTGTTTTTTGTATTTGTTCTTTGTATATGTATACGTATGTATTAATACAATTTTTGTCTCTATGAGATTGTCATATGTTTGAAAATACATGCTATTTTTTTCTTTAACAAAATACTTTTTAATAGAAAAATGTTTTTAGAATAATACTACATAGTTGGATATTCCTTTTTTCCTCAATAAGCATTGTATTTGTGTCTAAAGTTGTGCAGCAGCCATAAATGTGGATATTTTGTCTCCTATTTTAAATGAGGTATTTTGTATGTAATGTTTCAAAGATGTTTGAATAATCCCATACAAGGTACCTATAGATTGTACTAGTTAAGAGTAAGTGATCTCTTTCTTTCTTTCTTTTTTTCTTATTAAGTAGAAAAGGGCATTTGTTTATTTGCTGCTTTGCATACCCGTCCCTTTTCCTAAAGATTAGGGTATCTCCCTCAGAGTTGCGCATAAAGGAATAATCTACCGGTAATGTACAAAAACAAAATGAAAAAAGCAGTGTTAGGGGTGTGTCCAAGATGGCGGCGCGGTAGGACGCTGGATCGTGTCCCTCCGGCACCGCCGACTTCTCGCTTTGTAATATCGCCTGTTTCCAGAGGACCTCGAGCCGTGTGAGTTGCGCTGACACCTTGCAGAGCTCCCCTGGGCTGCATAGCGCTCTTGATACTGCGGCAGCGGCGCCCCCGGAGCGCTGGGACAGAGAGGGCCTCGACAGACTCATGGGCGGCAATGGCGGTGCAACCGGCCTGAGCCGGGTGAGAAGATCGGAGAAGAAGCCCGCCGCGAGCCTTTGTGCGGCGCGGAGTCAGGGGCGGCCGCCGGAGGTAACCAGCCTGATTCTTGTGAGTGGCACTGAACTGTGGGTGGTGGGGTGCCCGGAGACGACCGGGGAGTGCCAGGCGGATTGCAGCTCCTGCTGGATGCCCCGATACGCTGCCTCTGGCTGCGGCCTGAGTCAGGGCCTTTGTCCCGCCAGTCGAGGTGATCAACTGGGAGCCCCTGGGCCCCGTTTGGTATAGTGTTGGCTGATCCCCTTCTGGGCTGTCCCGAGGATTGCGCAGCCTGACACGGCACGTGTCGGTGTGCGGGGCCTGAGGTGTGGCCTAGCGGTCCGCAGATCAGCGGACGGAGTTCTTACCCAGCAGACAAGGAGTGAATGGTGATGGCCGTGGCCCGGCAATTGCAGCAACTTCCTGGTAGCGTCGCCCTGCGGGGAGTGCCACGTTGACTGACCTGCCACCCGGTGTGTCACGGCACGGGCCTGTGTTCCCAGAGGAGCAGGAGCCTTCCGCCAACGCTTGTCTGGGGCGGCCCGGAGGCCTCTAGGGCTTTGGCGTGGTGGTGCAACCCCCCGGTGAGTAGGACTTTGCGGCCCCTGGACCTGCGGGGTGCCTTGCTCTGGTCCCCAGGGTTGGTCCCTGACAGAGTGCCCGGGGCCTGGCAGCTTACACGCGGGGGTGGCGTGTGGCCTCTGCCGGTCTGCAGTTCGGCGTATGGGGGCACACATAGCGTGCATGGTCCCCCTGGGCCCTGACCCCATTCTGAGGCAACAGAGGGGAACTCGCTGGTGTCGTGGGACCCCATTCTCCTGTACAGCTCTTCATAGCACATCCTGCGGCGTTTGCAGCTTGTGAGGACTGCGACGTGCCATGGCGGCGGCTCGAGCGTGGAGGGAGAAGTCCCTGAAGGACCTCCTACTGAAGCAGCCGGGTCAAGCCCCGCCTTCGGGTGAGAAAGCTCTCCGGGCGATGGAGGGGGATGAGTCCCCAGCAACCAAGGGGTTTATGGTGGAGCTTTTCGCAGCCATCAATAATGACATCCAGGACCTTCGGGACCAGATCGCGGCAGACCTGAGAGAAGTGCATCGTGATGTTGATGGCATCTGTGAGAGAGTGGCGACACTTGAAGAAAACAACGTTGGGTGGGAAGAAGAGCTCCACCAACTGCAGTAGGACATGCTGTGCCTGCGGGAACAGAACATTGATCTTCAGGCCCGCGCTGAAGATTTGGAAAACCGCTCCAGGCGGAACAACGTGTGGATTAGAGGTGTACCGTGGAAGGAAGAAGGGGACGACCTCCGAGCCTACATCAGGGCTCTGTTCAAGCACATCTTAGGCGACGATGGAGATGAGGACATCCAAATGGACAGAGTCCATAGAGTGGGGCTCCCCCGGGGCAACAAAGCACCACCTCCCGACATGCTCATGTGTGTACACGATTTTCAACTAAAGGAACGTATCATCCGGAAGGTGAGGAAGGCCCAGCCTATTCAGTTCCGTGACCACACTCCCGCCATATTCCAAGACTTGACGGCTTCTACGCTCCTCAAGCGTTGTGAGTTCAAGGTGGTGACAACCCATCTCCGTGAGTAGAATATCCCTTACTCATGGGGACATCCCTTCTGCCTCATTTTTAAGTATGGAGGGAAGCTACTTCAGATTTAGTCACTCACCGATGCGCTGGAGATCCTTGGTCTGGAGGGTGCAGGCCCTCCTGAGGGAGGAGATCAGTCCAAAACACCACGCGCCCGCCGCACTGGGGGTTGGCAGAGAGTGGGAAAGGCGTCCCCAGTCAAGAAGGCCGATTAGGCCTCGAGAAACAGGGAGCGAGAGGCGGTCCTTGTCACTCTCTCACAAGTGTCAGAGTGCCTGGCTACTCCATGAAACATGTCTATACTAGCCCTGGATTAGGCTCACAGGAAAGTGCCGGGGAGACGGAGTAGATTGACTGTGGACCTCTTGGACAGCCTTCCCACAGGTAGGCGGCCGCATCACGGGCCCTTACTGGGTTTGGACGTTGCTTCGACCTCATCCCATTGGTCTATCCTTACTCTGACAGACTTTCGCCATTATACCTTTTCGATAGTTCTCTTCATTTTGGGGCTCGGGTGGGTTCCCTCCTCACTGAGTTCTTTTATTGCTACCACGCACATTGCTCGCGCACATTGAGTCCTCCTATGCATTCATTGCTTTGTACGACACTGTGTCCCCCCATCCTCACATAGCTCTCCAAGCCCCTTACCTTCCCTCTGGATCTTAAAATAGTCTGTCTCAATGCTCGAGGCCTGAACAACCCAGTCAAACAGAGGGCAGTCTTGTCTTTATTAGAACACTCCAGGGGAGACATTTGCCTTATCCAGGAAACTCACCTTCTCCAAGCTGGCACCCACCGTATGCGGCATAGTCACTTTCCCCATCAATTTTGGTCTTCTGCCACCAGTAAGAGGGGAGGGGTAGCCGTCCTAGTGGCAAAACACTTTAGGGGTTCCATAGTGGGGACGGTCTCCGAAATCAAGGGGCGCCTCCTTGCGCTGCAACTCCGCGTGGGGCCATCATCTTGTACCGTGGCTTCCATATACTCTCCTAACGATCGCCCGGAGAAGTTCTTGCTGGAGGCCTGTACTGAAGTATTGCATTCCCCGGACCATGCGATTGTACTGGGAGGTGACCTTAATCTCGTGATGAATGGGGAGCGTGATCGTTCCGTCTCACACACATGCACCACCGGCGCTCTCACTGTGAAGGGGAGGGGTGGTTACAGGAGGTGAGGTTGAGGGATGCTTGGCGCTGCTTGCACCCCAACGATATTGACTTTTCATACTATTCAGCCGCACACAAAACATATGCTTGTCTTGATCACTTCCTCGTTACCCCAACTGCTTGGGCCTTGTTTACGGACTCTACCATTGAAGAATGGTCCCTCTCTGACCACGCACACATTACCCTGGCATTGCGCTTTCCCCCGGTAGCTTCAGTCTCCGCGCGGCGCTGGTGTCTGCGTGATTCCCTGCTTCGATCTCCTGGAGTGGTTGCTGACATCCAGAACTGCATCACGGACTATATAGCTACTAATGATGGGGTAGATATGCAGCTTGCTTCGGTATGGGAGGCACTGAAGCTGGTGGTGCGTGGTGCCCTCATTGCCAAAGCCGCCTACGAGAATAAGTCCCGGCGGGCCAAATGTGAGGAGCTTGAGGCCAACGACAAGGAACTGGAGGCCATACATAAGCGTACGGGTGCTCATCGCATTTGGCGGCAGCTAGAGAAGGCACGCCTGCAACTACGCCGCTTGGACCTCGATTGGGCGGAACACATGGTGATCTGCCTGAAGCATAAGCATTTTGTTGGCTCCAACAAAGGGGGTCGTATGCTGGCACACTGCTTACGCAGCCAGCAAGAAGCACAAGTGGTTAAATCGTTGCGTCTGTCTTCACACTGAGGACACCCACATAGTCTCATCCTTCCGTTCCTTTTATCACACACTCTATGCAGCTGACCACTCCTTGTTACCTGGCCCTACTGAGTATTTGGAGAATGCAGCTGTAACACCCTTGCCTGATGGCGAGGCACCGGCCCTGGACTTGCCCATTCGCACTGAGGAGGTTATCTCCGTGATTTCCCGGTTAAAGTTACAAAAGGCACCTGGGCTGGATCGCTTCGGTGCTCTCTTTTATAAAACCTTTTGCGCTGAACTCGCACCGCTACTCACTCGCCTATTCAACTCGTTCACGACCTCGGGTACACTCGCCCCCTCTATGCTACCGGTGACTATCTTGGTTATTCTCAAGCTGGGTAATGACCCAGAACTCTGTAGTTCCTATCGACCGATCTCCTTGTTAAATGTTGACGCGAAACTGTATTCTAGTATTCTAGCACATAGGATGAACTCCCACATGCCAGGCCTCATTGATCCGGACCAGTCCAGCTTCATTCCTTGGCGGCAATGCGGGGACAATACCAAACGCCTCTGTCAGCTCATTGACAAGGTCCACCGGTCCAAAGAGGAAGCCCTTCTGTTGGTGATCGACGCAGAAAAGGCTTTCGACCATGTGCATTGGCCGTATCTCTTTGTCGTGCTGGAGCGCTTCGGGCTGGGCCCCCTGTTTCGTCGATGGGTTGGGAGCATCTACAGTGCCCCTCGGGTGGCGGTTCGGGTCAACGGCTTACTCTCTGAGCACTTTGATGTGAGTCGGGGAACGCGGCAGGGGTGCCCACTCTCCCCCCTGATTTTCACCTTATACATTGAGCCTTTGGCTCAGCGACTCCGAGATAACCCCGTTGCACAGGGCATCCCCTTTGGGTTGGACCACCACCTCATTAGCTTATACCTGGATGATAATATTTTCTCAATCGCCCACCCCCTATCCTCACTGCCAGCCATCATGCAGGATCTTCAGACTTTCAGTCAGTTTTCCGCCTTTAAAATCAACACGCAGAAATCCCAGGTGCTTAATCTCACCACCAGCCAACACACGGAAGCGGCTCTCTGGCTCCATTTCCCCTTTGACTGGGTGCCTGAGGGGATCTCGTACCTGGGCTTGACTACATATACAAGACTCTGTGGAAAACTGCTGAGGGGAACTACTCTGCTCTGCAGCTCGGATCCGCACAGACCTCCAGCGTTGGCGCCGCCTACCGCTGACATGGTTCGGAGGTTATCCGCGATCAAAATGAATGTCTTACCACGAGCACTGTTCTTGTTCCAAAACCTGCCGCTGGAGCCTCCATCACATGTCCTCAGTCAGATACAGAGGGCAAGTGAGAGCTTTGTTTGGGGACCAATCTCGGCGCGTCTGTCAAGAACCCAGCTTCAACGTGCGAAGAGGCATGGGGGATTGGCCTTCCCTAACATCACTCGGTACTATCTTGCTTCCCTCAAACGTTACATTGTGGAGAGGAACCGTCCCGTGACAGAGAAGTATTGGGTCTTCATGGATCAGATGGTTGCAGGACACCACATCTGGAGGGACGCCTCGTTGCCCAAGGCCACACGCGCTTGGGGACTTTACTCCTCGCCAGTCACACGATCCACAATGCTTGCTTGGGATAGAGTCTCGTGGAGGGTAAACCTCACTTCCTTCCCTTCTCCCTTGACCCCACTTTTCGCTAACACCGCTTTCCCTCTGGGGATGACCGGCAAAGCACCAGCACGTTGTGTGGAGGGAGGGTGTAAGCGCATAGGCCACTTATATGACATCCAGGGCCTTATCCCCTTTAAGGAGCTACAGAGGGATTACACTTTACCTGACACAGACATTTATTTACATTCTCAGATGACCCATTGGATCTCGGCACCTGGGACACGTCCCCTGGCTTTTCGGCCCATGAAACCATCCGAGAAATGGGTACTCACTAAAAAAGACAATAGGAGCCTTATCTCCAAACTCTACTCCTTCCTTAACACAACATCTCTAAGAACCCGAACAGCTGGCCAGCAGCGCTGGGAGGTAGAGCTCGGGCGTGCACTGTCGGACAAGGAGTGAGAAGTCATTTTCTACCGTGCACACCACACCGCGTTGTCCTCGAGCCACGCCGAGACAGCTTTTAAAATTACCACTTATTGCTTTTACACCCCCAAAAGGCTCTTCAAGTGGCAATCCCAATGCAACGGCCTATTCTGGAGGGGTTGTGGTAACCCTGGGGCACTTATACACTTACTTTGGCACTGTCCCAAATTAACTCGTTACTGAGAACAAATTTTAGATGACATCGACCTGGCCTTCAGCACTTCCATACCCCGGTTCCCTGCTTACACACTCCTCGGCCTCCCTAATGCGCTGACCTTCCCCCTGTGCTCGACTAAGGGGTGGCAGATGGCTTTGGCACTGAACGCTGCGCACAGGGTGATATTGTCGCGGTGGAAAACTGACAAGATACCTACTCACACCAATTACGGAATCTGCTAGCGATGGAGAGACTTTCCATGGTTGCGGCGGGGAATGAGAAGGATTATGCTAAAATCTGGGCACCCTTTTTGTCTATCCTCTCCGCAGATTTTCGTGAGCTGACTTGTCCACAATACCTCCGTATCCTGAAATTAGTTCTGGATGCCACTGCGATCACCCCATGAGAGTGTGCCCTACCAGCCTTTTCTTTCCCTCCGAATACCACTGCTACCCCGAGGCCTTTGTGGCCGCGCATGCATCCTTCTACTTTATAACTCACTGAGGAGTGGGGTTGGGGATGGGATGGGGTTTTTTGAGGTTTTTATTGTCTTTACTTTTCGGTTTGTTGTTTAAATATGAGGCACCTCATAGAGCAGGCAGACCTTAGCGGGCTACTTCTCCAGGGACTTGGACTTATTGGACCTATAGTGTTTTGCTCGCCTGCTCATGATCTCCTTTGATAGTTAATGTCCCTTACCCCACTCTTTTGATGCGGCCGGCCCAGTTGGGTTGTAGGCGGCATGCTGTGTTTAATTTGGAATGTCTGATTTGATTTTGCTCCGCTTTCTCCTGCTGGTGTGTCCGTGCCGCAGCTCGCCGGCCCGCTGGGTTGTAGGCGCTACGCTTTTGTGTCACTGATGGTGCTCTTTCAATAAATCTGATTTAATACTAAAAAAGCTGTGTCATCACCTGCCTAACAGCATTTGTAGAATCCTCTTACAATAAAATGTATTTTGTCGTTTTCAGAAAAGTGCTGTAAAAAACCTGTAACAGAATATTTAAGAACAGTTAACACTGGGTACCATTCGACTGCATTACATAGGAAATAACCGTACATTATAAAGGTAATGCAGAATACCAAAGAATTAACAGAAGAATGACTCTGAAGGCAGTTGTTATTTTATAGTGCAATTTAATATAACATATAGTGGTGTTTTATTCATTGTAATAGACGGTAATAGCATAACTTTCTCCAACCCCCCCTATTAAATTATCTTTTGTTGTGTGAGAAACTTTACACAGGTGGAAAAAAGGGTTCATTCATGGGCAAAGTTTTTGGCTGTTATTTGCTGTTTTTGTAATTTTGAATGTGGAAAACAAACTTTGGCCCTGGTAATTTGACGTCGGGGCAAAATATGAGAAAAATGGACTGCTAAACACATAAAACACACTTGTTTGCTCATAAAACTTTCTACGTTGGTAAATGAAATGCGAACAAAGACATTTTAGCCTCTTGTTAACATTTTTGGAATAAATGAGGGGAGTTTTTTTGCACTATTTTATTTCCTTGTACAGCTTTGATTCAGGCTTTGTCCCATTTTTCACATTTGAAAGGTTTAGCCACTGTATGTTATCAATTACCTATTCTAAAAACACAACAGAAACAGATGCGTTTGTTTTTAATACATTTGCCCTGGTGGAAATAGAAATTCCTCCGATTGCAGAAGCAGCAAACACGGTTGAAATGGATTTGTCCTATTTTCTTTTTTTGCACCCCTGAGGTTGGGTCATGGATTTTCCGAGGGAGCAGAGAGGGTGCTTGTATCACACTCCTGGGTGGGCTTCTTTATTACAGGAGGGGCCACAGATCCTTGTGTGGCCCCTACTGTAATAGGAATTGTATGCGTGCACATTTGACACCTGGATGATGAGAAACGAGGGTTCCCTCATTTGAATGAGAGCGCTTAGAGGGCAGGGAGAGGGTGAGAGACCGACTTGCACCACTCAGGACATGTAGAGAGTCAGTGCTCCTGTTACCCGAGTCTGTCCTGCGAAGGGGGCAAACAGGGTGAAAAGAACCCCCAGGAATCCCACCATAGGGGGCGCCCCATTGAGGAAGGTTCACAGCTCACTTACAAAAGTAGACTGATCCACCTACAGTAAATCACGAAGGAGCAGCTTGAACTGGTGTTCTACATTTCACTGCTTCTCTCTGCCCAGCAACTCAGCTAACTAGAGTTAGCACAGGTGCTAGGGTGAGTACTATATTGTGTAATCGACACATGAGCCCGGTCTGCGACTGGCAGGCCCGGCTTTAGCACTGATGGTGCCCGGCGACTCCCTTACCCCATTACTTCCTTCTCCACAAATTCCCTCACTGCCACACTCCAACAGTGCCCCTCATCTCTCCATTCACCTCTCTGACATACATTTCATTTTGTTATAGTGCTACTCATGGGTCACTCACATTCAGTTATGTGCTCTGCATGGTACACTTTTGTTGCAGCTGGCACATTAAGCCTCTGCGCTAATTTAAGTTGAGTTAAAACTGCCCCTAGACAAAACTCCCATATCTCTCCACATTAATCACCAGAGTTATCTTGACATTTTTATTGTTGCCTGAAAACTATTGGACACACAAGGAACTCTACAGCATGTGATTTTAAACCCATAAGTTATTTTTAAACACAGTGTCCCCTGAGGTCAGTGCCAGGTGAGGTTGAGCACTGTCTTAAAGCCAGCCCTGGTGACTGGCAGCCAAATGAGGGTGTGTCTTGCCACAAAGGGGGGAGGGAGCTGTGCACAGTTTGTAACCTTGTGCAGGTCTCTTGTTCCTTATCAAAAATGTATTCTAGTTGGCTATGTCTAAAATAAATGTAAAATCTTTAGTGTAAAATAAGCAAATCTCTACAGTCGTAATTTATTACAAAAATATTGTAAGCATTTCCATGTAAGCTTATAATAAAGGGCACTTTGTTGTTTAAAATGTATGGTTATATTGAAAAATGTTTCCTTCCTCTTGTAGTTAACTCTAGCAGTGAAATAAACATAAATGCCTCCTTAAGAGTCAATGACTATATTTTCAAGAAAAGAAAACATTAAATTGAGCTGGAATGTCTTTTTCCTTTTAATTAGGTCTGGGAGTTCGTTGCCTGCTGCCTGCTGAAAGCAGGCACTGCAACATCACAAGTCAATTGTAGTAGACTTATATGCACAGAGCCTGTTGTTTCGTACTACACATTGTTAAATCATTACTGTTCTCACAAAAAGCTAAAATTCTGGTCCCCTACACTTTTACATGAAAGGATATAGTTGTAGATATGTTGAATAAATGAGGACTCTAAGGTATGGAATTAAACACATCATAAAGCCCGCTAAAAAGTTGCTGCCTAAAACACTATAACATTTTTTATGTACTGTAACTCATGTAAAAAAATGGCTAAAGTTCAAAATGCATTGTCACATAACAAGCAATTCACACCTTGATGTGATGAATTCTAGTAACATGAAAAAAAGCCTTATTTCATAAAGTGCCCTGGAGGCGCAATGGGAGTTTGTGCCCAATTGGAGTGCCCCCGGGGCACTTTAGTATTTCAGAAGGAGCCACAGACGCTTGTGCGGCCCCTTCTGTAATACCAACAGTGCTGGTGCACATAAAGCGCCAACGCTATCTTCAGGGGGCATTCCATCATTTGCATGGGGGCGTGCACCATGCAAATCAGGGAATCCCTTTGCCTCTGGCCCACGCTGCATTACCGATGCGGCTGCAGATGTAAAAATGTTCTCAGGAGGTGCACTGACAGTGCGCCAGCTAAAAGGCTGTCCCTGTACCTCCTGAGAGCAGCCCTCTGCAGGGGGCATAGGGGGTACTATGCACACCCCAGAAATCCCCTTGCAGGGCAGCTGCACCCACCTGCAAGGGGATCTCTGAAGTACCGGGTTTTTAGAACCCGGCGGTGCAGGGGAACACACCCGAAGACTTCGAGTTCTTCCTGTTTCAGACCCACAGAAACACAGAGTCTTCTAGGTGAAGTCAAAGATCGTATTTATTTGCTGCAGACCAATCACAGGTATCCGAGAAGTACAACACAATGTATGTTCTCAGGAGACTGCTCCCAAACCAAAAACCAGTCTTTACTTATATACAAAATATTACGCTTCTGGGCAACACCGCCCCAATTTTACAAATGGTCATTCACATATTTTCATTTTCAGAGGAACAGCAGTGCCATAATGACAATCCCAAATTTCAATTCGTTAAGCACACAATCATTTCACCCCGCAAGTCTCAGAACCCTCATCAGATAACAGCTGACCCCAATAAAACGGGCACCTCCTGCTCGTAAAACAAGCCATTAAGTAGGAACAGAAACAGGTGTGAAAATAGCTAAGTCAGAGATCGTGTGTGAACAAGGGTTTTATGATGGGTCGAGCCCTGATGCTAATCACATTAGGCCGCGAGGAAAGGAACTGGCCGGACAGGATTGACCCCGGGCAGTGGAGTCAGTTTGCACAGGTCACAGAGAAGTCATCAGAAGGTGTACGTGTCCTTTTGGCCTAGGCATGGTCTTAGCGCAGCCTATGTGAGGGCAACCGTAAAATGGATACTGTTCTAAAATGGAAGCCGAGGGTCCAATGTGTAGTATCGCATACACTGTGAATCCGTCGATGGAACATGACGAAAACACTCATGCATACCGCTTTAGTCATTTGCGGTTTGCTGATACCAAAATCGGCATGGTGGGGCCATGCCTCCAATGTGGTTCCGAATTTTACAGTACCACAGACCCTCCTTTTGCCCTTACATAGGCAAGAACTATACTAATCTGAATCCAGATCTATATTCCTGAAATCATGGAGATGTTGCTGTAGCATCATCCTGTTGCTTAGCTTGTCCCTCGATACAGGCCTCCTTACGCATGGTGTAACACAGAGGCTACACATTACAGGAGCGCACTGTATACATAGACAAAACGTGAAAAGGATGGCTAAGATCATCCCAACGACTATCAGAATCTTCCATCCCCAGGCTGATATCAGTCCCCAGAACCCCCCCATTATTGACCAATCTCCTTTATCCACGTGAATGGATTCGGAAATCTTATGTAGTTTGGAAATGGCCTGGTAGACTGTTGGAGCGTTATCTGGTATGAAAATACAACAGCTCGATTGGATGACCTTGCATACCCCACCACGGTCTGCGAGTATAACATCTAGAACCATGCGGTTCTGCAACGTCATGAGGCGATCCGCTTGGAGCTCAGCTGTCAAGTTACCAAGGGCACCAGCCGTTACATTAACAGTGGTTTCCACCACACGGGTCAGTTGTCTCAGGTTCCTACTATTGACCATTGGTTCCCAAAACTTCAGGAAACCCAAGAAAAAGTCTCCTGCTTCCTGACCGGCAGTATCCTCCTCACTGACCACGCCTCTCACAACTCTGGTCTTGTGATAATCAGAGGCGGCAGTAAATGTCGGCGGTAGCAAATTTGCAATATAACACGTGCCCGAGAAATCAGGGGGCAACCATGGATATACTCGATCACTACAAACAAAGTATGTACCCTTGGCAGCCAAAAACGCTGGGGAAAACTGTGATGGAAAAGTGTATGTTTCCGTACAGTCACTCTTCCCTAGTTGAGTTCTTGGATTCTGACCATTGCCTTGTAGACAGAACCGACCTATGTGGGGTACGACCCAAATCGGGGATGAACTTTTACGCTGTTTCTCCCCCAAACTAATGCTATAGCCCGTCGCGTTCCATCCTACATAAGCTCGCAACTCATCCTTGGGAATTGATGTATATGCATCGATATCTCTGCTCATATCTGCAACTCCTCTCATCAAGGCTTTATTGTTCGAGTTAGGTCTAGTGGAACGCGGGGGTCGCGGGGAGTAGGTTTCAAGTGCAAAAAGAAACATAGTCTGGAATGCCCATGATGACCCATTATAACTAAACGGCAGTACTAGATATGGGATACCCTTATTAATGGTATGCGGCATCAAACCACACACCCAGCAATTTGTTGTATTCATAACTAGTTGGTGCTGGTGCAGGAGTTGGATGAACGAATTGTTCACGAACTCAGAACGTCTAGCTTGTTCGTGTTCTGGCAGAGGGTGAAAAGAGTGTGGGAAAACAGTAAGAGGAGGTGTGGGCTGTACAGTGGGTGCAAATGACACTTGGAAAGATAATAATACACAACCTACAGAAAATATCATTATGCTAAATAGTACAAACAGACATAATAACACAAAACGTTTGCTCTTCATTATTTTACATATTTTCGTCTTAAAGTTAATTTCCTCAGCGGGTCTCTCCATCTTGAAAAACTCCATCCTCTAATCGTGCTGCTCGCGGCGGATGAGTATCTTCTGCTAAGGAGTACACCTGTCAGTTCAGGGAACGCCCTAGACCAACCAGAACCGTTGACCTAACGTCCTCGGCTTGTACCCCAAAGTCTTGGCACCGCGACCCTGCAGCTGAACCCGGATGGTGGTTCGAAAAACAAAAATCAAAAAGTCCTTCAGATGGGAGAGCTGTAATATCAAAAAGAAAATAGCAAGGGAAGGGAATTTTTATTTGTCCATAGGCCTTGGTCTCAAGTTAAAGCGGTTTCTGCCAGGTACTGTCTGATCTTGAAACAAGAGTTCAGGCTCTGCGGTGTCCAATCGAATTGACGGTGGCACAGCTTCCTGCAAAATTTCGTCGTTTTCTCGTTCTGAAGTTGTGCCTTTTATGTGTGCAACACTAAATGGCGCAAAACGAGGGACAGTGTCAGTTTCAGAATCAGCGATACCCTCCTGGACCCACCGGTCATATGGTAGAGGCAAAGGGATCCTTTTGCAGTGAGCGCCGTGTATCCAATTCTTTTTCCCTTTCACTCGAACCGCTGATCTTGTCGATAGAAGTACGAGGTGAGGGCCGATCCAACGGGGCTCATCATTCTTCATACGCTGAAAAGTTTTAATAAGCACCCACGAGCTAGGGTCGATAGGGTGTCGTGGAGCTTCAGAGGCCTGGGGCAGAGTATCGTGAACCTGTTGGTGTAAGATACGCAATTTAGCCGTCAATTCATACAGATAATCAAGCAGTACTGGATGTTCGATTTCACTGAATTTTGTCGGTCTTGGCACACCCCATACATTGGCCGGGCGGCCAAATATAATTTCATATGGACTAAGTCCCACTCGTGAATGCACAGTCATTCTTGTTGATAGGAGTGCTAAGGGCAGAGCGTCAGGCCATTTAAGACCAGAACTCGCTGAATCTTGGCCAACTTAAGTTTCAGAGTGCCATTGTAGCACTCTACTAATCCAGCTGATTGGGGGTGATTTGCAGCGTGGAACTTCTGCTTAATGCCTAGTCCCTCACACACATTCTTCATCACTCGACCTACAAATTCACTTCCATTATCACTCCATACCATTCTTGGCATTCCAAACCTAGGAAAAAATTATTTCACAAGGGCTTTGGATGTTGTCTTTTAGGGGATATGCTTCCAACCATCTTGAAAAAGCGCAAACAACAACCAGTACATATTTCAAATAGTTGCACTTTTTCATGTGGATGAAATCTAGCTGCAAAACCTCAAATGGATATGATGGAGGCGCAAAATGACCAGCTGGAGTTGGGGTTCCCCTACCAGGATTGTATTTCAAACATACCATGCAATTTTTGACCACATTCTCTGCACACTTGGGAATTCCAGCATTCTGCCATACTGGAGCCAACAACTTACAAATTCCTCTCACACTGATATGTGCCATTCCATGCGCCATCGTAACCACTGGAAGCACATATGCATCAGGTAACAACCATCGCCGATGTTCTGACAAATCAACCCAACAACCACTCTCATCCAATTTACCCTTACTTTCTCTCCACATACTTAATTCTTTCTCTGTGGCTTCAGCTTGAAGGGACTTCACACTCTCTATCGTGTCTTCACACATTCCAACATCACCAACCCATCTTCCAGGGCCTGCAACATACATTCGAGTCTTCACATCTTTCGCTGTTTCTTTCGCGATTTCGTCAGCAAATGCATTACCACGACCAACATCATCGGTAACCTTCTTGTGTGCACTGCATTTCACAATCGCAACTTGTAACGGTAAGGTCAGTGACTCAAGGAGATCATTCACCAACTGACCATTCTGAATTTTAGCTCCATGCGAAGTCAGGAACCCACGTTCTTTCCACAAGCGCCCGAAACTATGGGCCACGCCAAAGGCATACTGACTGTCAGTATATATGTTCACTTTCATTCCTTCAGACAACACGCATGCTCTTGTAAGGGCGATTAATTCTGCTGCTTGAGCCGAATTATGTGGTATGCGTGCAGTTTCGACAATCGTGTGCAAAGTCGTGATAGCATATGTAGCAGTCGTATCACCATTCGGAAGCTTGAAGCACGAACCATCCACCCATAAGGTACCATCACACTCAGTTAGGGGAGTATCTTTAAGATCCACTCTCCCTTTTGTCTCTTCATCTGTTCTGAACAGACAATCATGCTGCTCAATCTCATCTATGTCTGCTGGAATCGGCAATAATGTAGCTGGATTCAACGTGTTGCACCTCTTTATGTGTATGTGGTTTGCCAACAGTGTCAATTCATACCCTGACAATCGAGCACTAGTTAAGTGCTGTGTCTTGGTCCTGTTTAACAATGTGTCCACAGCATGTGGAACCATTACAATCAATGTGTTATTCATCACTAGTCCAGCAGACTGTCGAATAGACACAGCTGCTGCAGCTGTAGCTCTTAAGCAACTTGGCAATGCCCTCGCTACCGGGTCCAAAGTTGACGAAAAATACACGCATGGGCGCGGTCTGTCTCCAAAAGGCTGTGTTAACACTGATAATGCGCAACCTTCCTTTTCATGAACATACAATGTAAAAGGATTGCTGTAGTCGGGGGTACCCAACACAGGAGCTGAACACAATGCATTACGCAATTCCCAAAAACTTTTTTGACATTCTTCAGACCATGGGACAGGATTCGGTGTATTTTTACAGGTTAATGCTAACAAAGGTTTTGCCAGCAAAGAAAAACTCGGGATCCAGTGCCTACAGTATGAAGTAATGCCCAAGAAAGCACGCACTTCTCTCTGTGTTCTTGGCACTCTCAATTGCAATGGCCTGAATTCTTTCTGGGGTCAGTTTCCTTCACTCCTTCGATAAGAGATGACCTAAGTAGGTCACTTCTTGTCGACAATATTGCAGTTTTGGGAGAGACACTTTGTGATGAAAGGCAGACAAATGATGCATCAATGACAATGTAGCTTCTTTACAAATCTTTTCAGTATCCGCGGCGATTAGCAAATCGTCAACGTACCGAATAAAGGTAGCACCACTAGGTAAAACAAGTGCATCAAGCTGCGCCTTTAAAGCCTGACTGTATATTGATGGACTTTCACAGTAGCCCTGTGGAGCGCGTTTAAAACGGAAGCTTCGACCTCCTCAACTGAAGCCAAAAATGTCCCTGCTCTCCTCTGCAATTGGGATGCTAAAGAAAGCATTCTTTAAATCGATCACTGAGAACCATGCAGCGGAAGCTGGAATCATGGTTAACAAGGCAGTTATATCAGGGACAACTGGAAACTGTGGCACAACTATTTTATTGACCTCTCTAAGATCAATCACGAACCTGTAAACAGGTGGCCGGGAAGGGTCCGTACGTTTCAAAACAGGTAAAACAGGACTATTGCAAACGTTGCCTCTTGTCTCTTCAATTACACCCTTTTCAATCAAATCACTGATAATTGCTAACAACGCTTTCTGACCTTCATTGGAGATCTTGTACTGGGGAATGCGTGGCAATCTGACATTGGCTTTTAAAGTGACCACATATGGCGGTATTTCCAAGAGACCCACATCATTGGGACCAGTAGCCCAAAGGACATCCGGAAGGGATGACAATTCAGCTGGCAATTTATTCTTCGACAAATACATTGGGGAAATCACTTCCTTACCCAATATAAGTTGAACTCCTGAGGGAGAACAATATAATGTTGCATTCAATCTTTTTAACAAATCCAGCCCTAACAGGTTTTCACCACAACCTGTCGTTAGGATGAGGGGTGCTTTCAGCTCGCAAGGTCCAACAGAAAGGGGCATAGGACTAGAAATCGGGTTCCTAACCGTGGCGCCAGAAAAACCTACTGAAACATTCATTTCGCCAGACAAAGGCGCGCCAGGGAGTTTTTAATGCATAATTGAACTCTTTGCAGCACCAGTGTCCAGTAGAAAGGGCTCTGTTACGCCCGCTGTAGTCACCTTAACATACGGTCCACTCTGATCCACTGGCACTGAAACAACTCCCTCTCTCTGTCTATGGCTGTCCTAGTAATCATTACCTTCCACATTGTCGTCTTCTGTATAATAGTCATTATTATAGTACTGAGCTGTATTACCAGTTGCATTGGCTTGCTGATCAAAGCTATTTATCGTATTTTGAGGCGGAAGAGGACGCGCGTTCTGGGGAACATTTCCACGCCCTCTACCTCTAGGAGCTTGCTGACCACCTCTACCTCTTGCGCCATAAGCATTATTATTACACTGCAACAATTTAGGACAACTATACTTAAAATGACCTTCTTCTTTACAATACGAACATTGATTGGGACCTACAGGAACATGCGGTTGGGAATACTCAAACCTTTGCATGCTTCTCTGAAACGGTTGAGGTTGCTGATAGTTACTCTGACTACCACCCGGTGGGTAGGCCTGCTGTAACAGAACCTTCGTCTTTAATTCTTTCGTTTTCTTGTCTGCTCTATCCTTCCCATCTTTATCCCTATTTTCGTAATACTGTGCAGTAGCCAGTATTTGCGCTGAAGAGGAAACAGCCCAAGAACTCTCTGAATCTTTTAATTTCTTACACAACTCGGGAATCAAATTATGCACAAATTTATCAACAAATAACCGTTGGCCACCTTCAGTACTCATGTTTTGACCGCTGTGGTCGATAAATGTTTCTTCAAACCTGGTGAAGAAATCAGACACCGTTTCATCTTTCTTCTGTTTGCATGCCGATAGTTTATCCCAATTCACACGCATCGCGGGCATTAAAGTTTTCATGTAGGTAATAATTCTACCAGGCAGTTCTGCTACTAGAGTCTCAGGTTTCGCACCACCAACTTGTCTAGTGTCTGCGGCAATGATATTAGCCCATGTGTTACCGAATTCTGCAACGTGATCTACATTACGAATGGATCCCCATAAAGGCTGTGGAACAACATTCCCGAACAACATATCTATGTCAGCGAGATTCATGACAGACGATTCTGCAGTCTGTGATAACTCCTTATAATATCCTGCAGGGTTTTTACGGGGGTCAGGCAATGTCTGCTTAAGCGCTAAAACCTCAGAACGCTTCCATGGGACATGTACCCAAACACGCTGAAAATGAGGCAGAACAGGTGGAACAGCATTAGCATCACCAGGCCTCCAAACTGGAGGAACCTCACGCATCGGATATTGGCGCGCTTTTACCTTTTTCCCCACAGGGAATCCCTGTTCGAACAATGACTGATGACAATCATCATTCCTGAAGGACAGTAAAGTCGCAACTGCTTTATCTACATCGGGACCCACAGTTGTACCTTTTCCAAAATCAAATCGCACTTGACACAACTCCTGCGGGTTTGAGTCTAAACCATGATCTTCCAATTCCTCACAGAGGAATTCACACATTTTCCCAAACACATACCTCTGTTTTGGGGCTTCCCATTGCTGAAAAACATTAACAACTGATTCTACATCATAGTTTGAAGGGAAAACAATCCATCTACGTGCCATATGGTTTAATACCTCCTTCTCTCCAGAATCAGGCAGCTGACTACGCAACTGCTTACGTTGTGAACCAGGGGTCATACTGGATGACCCAAAGAGAGGCGATATTAAGCTAGTGACCGCACTAGCTATTCGTTGTCGCGCAGAAGGAGAAGTTGAGGCGAAAACGGGGGTAAAGACAGAGGGAAGAAAGACGGGTGCAGATACAGGTACAGGGGCAGTATCAGGAAGAGCGCCAAGGGAGGCAGCTGATGTACTAGGCAAAGTCGCAGGAAGCGCAGAGGAGACAGGTAGCGAAATTGGCGGCCCTTGAGAGGGCTGCGCTGTAGGGATAGGAGCCGGTTGAGGAGGAGCTGGCGGCTGAGGGAAAGCTTGCGGCAAATTAACTGGAGGCTGTATATTTAGAGGTTGTGGAGGTGCTGTAGCATTTTGCGCATACGGGGGTGGCGAACTTAGCAAGTGTGACATTAGGGAGTCTTTCTCTTTTTCTTTTGACTCATCTTGCTGAAGGGGTGGCAAAACATTTATCAATAACTAGTTTGCGTTGCCTGTGCAACTGCTCATTCATTTGGTCCTCTTCATTATCTTTAAACTGCACAGCGGCTTGCATTATCGACATACCTCTCTCTCTTTTATTTTTCTTTGCCAATTTAATTTCTTTCTGTTTGGCTTCCTTTCGCCATAGGCGAAAAGAATCAAACATCGCCGGCCGAGCTTTCTTCTGAAATAGTTAAACTTCTAAGTTATCTAGGATTTCTGTGTCGAAACTACCATTTTGGGGCCATTTTAAGACACCATCCTTCCTGGTGTATTGGACCGATACTTCATTATACGTAATGGGGCCCACGCCATGTTTCACATAAAGCTCATAAGTTGGAGTTCCAATTGGAGGAACTGGACACGAATCCTCCAATCGGGAGTCCTTTCTACAACCCAAACAAAACAAATTTCCAAATATACTAGAACCAGGCATCTTCACTCACTAATCTAGTTTCCAACTTCAAAGGATTATCGAATACGATAGTCTCGTGAATACACGAGTCCTCTGGCTTTGGCACTTGCAAGTTCCAAATCAAAGCGATCCCGAAGGATACCAAAATCCCGAAGGATACCAAACAAACTGGGAGACGCTCCACTTATACTTAACTGAGGTATCGATGATCGATGACATCACCAGAAGACTCTCTCAATTGTTTCGCTCTACCAAATCGTCAAGGGTCCAAAACAGGGCGATTAATCAGGGCAGCAGTCCTTCGTAGCCGTCAGGACGCGGAGAACCTTGCAGAAAACACTTTCGGACCACGTCGACATACAGGGGTCGATGAAGTGGCGGCCTTCCTCCGGAATTTCCACACGAAGCTCCTCACGAACCTCTGGCTGGACCGGTACCGCTGAAATCGCCCCGAGTTGGGCGCCAACTGAAGTACCGGGTTTTTAGAACCCGGCGGTGCAGGGGAACACACCCGAAGACTTCGAGTTCTTCCTGTTTCAGACCCACAGAAACACAGAGTCTTCTAGGTGAAGTCAAAGATCGTATTTATTGGCTGCAGACCAATCACAGGTATCCGAGAAGTACAACACAATGTATGTTCTCAGGAGACTGCTCCCGAACCAAAAACCAGTCTTTACTTATATACAAAATATTATGCTTCTGGGCAACACCGCCCCTATTTTACAAGTGGTCATTCACATATTTTCGTTTTCAAAGGAACAGCAGAGCCATAATGACAATCCCAAATTTCAATTCGTTAAGCACACAATCATTTCACCCCGCAAGTCTCAGAACCCTCATCAGATAACAGAGGACCCCAATAAAACGGGCACCTCCTGCTCGTAAAACAAGCCATTAAGTAGGAACAGAAACAGGTGTGAAAATAGCTAAGTCAGAGATCGTGTGTGAACAAGGGTTTTATGATGGGTCGAGCCCTGATGCTAATCACATTAGGCCGCGAGGAAAATAACTGGCCGGACAGGATTGACCCCGGGCAGTGGAGTCAGTTTGCACAGGTCACAGAGAAGTCATCAGAAGGTGTACGTGTCCTTTTGGCCTAGGCATGGCCATAGCGCAGCCTATGTGAGGGCAACCGTAAAATGGCTACTGTTCTAAAATGGAAGCCGAGGGTCTAATGTGTAGTATCGCATACACTGTGAATCCGTCGATGGAACATGACAAAAACACTCATGCATACCGCTTTAGTCATTTGCGGTTTGCTGATACCAAAATCGGCATGGTGGGGCCATTCCTCCAATGTGGTTCCGAATTTTACAGTACCACATCTCTATTCCCCTTTAAAAGTGCAAGCTGGTTTCCTCCTGCACAGTGAAACACAGAGCAGCTTTAAAGCTGCCGCTCCGTATTTCACGTGAATGCGCTTTCCCCAGGGGCAGCACGAGTGCACGGCTGACCTGGGGGCAGCGTATTCCACATAATGTGGTGCTTTTCTCCTTCATTGCCCCGGGTGCACTTTCTTAAAGGTGCGCCCTGCCCAATGAAGGAAAATGCGCCGCATGTGTGATGTGGCCCCTGAAGACTTGTGAATCTAGCTCTCAACTTAATTGTGTAGGTACCAGTTGTAACTTTGTTCAATAACCTGACTTACAGTGGCTGCTGATTATGGCAATAGGCATTGTGACATCATAACTCAGCTATAGTAAGTTATTACAGTGGACTAGCTATTTAATTTTCTTGTTGTAGGTGACTGATAACATCACAACTAGGCTGTAGTAAGAATAATACAGACAGGTTTTTATAGATATATTGCAGGCTTCATGTGCTATATATGTTTATTCATTGAAACAATATTACAAGCCTCCGAGGAGTACTTTGGACATTCAAAGGCATGAGACTATGGACTGAATACCTCTATAAAATGACAAAACTAGAACGCGATTTGATATAATCTGTTTAAAATGCTGCTGGGATACATTCTTTCCAAATAGTAAGAGGGTCTTTCAACCTTTTGTCTTTAAGAGAAGTCCCAAGTTGTCCCAGGTCGAATGTGGCTATTTACTATCGGTAGGCTGCTCTAGACAGGCTATGGGCCATGTAGGAGCTAATTGGCCACAGCCATGGGGGCTGGGGTGGTTAACCTCTGCTGCTGCAGTGTCTGTACTACTGAGGCTCTACAAAGTGGGCCAAGTACAACCGTTTCCACACTTGATTCTCAGTGGTGAGTAGTCACAGGCTTTTCAGGGAGGTTTGTTTGGGGATACGTTGACTCAACACCACCCTCAGCAGCACAATAGGATAAATGAGCAGCTCAGTGCTTCTCTTTATAAAAGACAAGTAACAAACAGAATGCAAAATACTACACATTACAATACTGCTAGAATACCTGACTTGCAGGCGTGACTCTCTTATGCTTTAAAGTGAGATCCCCCTTCTAGGAACTCTACTCACCCCTTTCTCCCATTATCATTATCTGCGGGTTGTCAGTATTAATGTGGCATAACTTCCATTATTGATGCTGTACTCTTTCCTCACTTCTCTCAGCATAGACAGTCAAGAACTCTAGGCCAGTTTCAGTTTCAGACCCATCAGTGGTGCTATATTTCAAGGGCTGAGTTTAACATTCAAGCAGCAGTGGGTTCACCTGCAGTGGATGGCACCTTCCTGCATGCCGTGTGGTAGTCCGCTGAGAGGTGAGTAGCTGTCATCTACAGAGCAAGTCTCTGAGACGCAGTGGTTGTTGTGAGTACTTCTGGCATGGGCCCTCTTCTGGGCTCTGACAACTGTCCAGTGTGGGTGGGCATCGAGGATTTGGCAGGTCTGATCCTGTTTCTTTGGTGAGTCTTTGCTCGGTCATACTTGGGCTTGTCAGGGTGGAGGCAGTTGGCAGTCCTCTTCTCCAGGTGCGGGATGACAACACACTTCCTGGGGCCATCTTGGTCATTTTGGCAGACCCATGATTGGATGCTGAGAACTGTGGCATCATGGCTACCAAGCTCTATCTTTGGCATACAGAGTAACCCTTTTTCCTTAGCAAGTCTGGGGCAGTGCTGGGTTCTCTACCCACGAAGGGGTATTATGGATGGGCCCCTCTGGATGGCAGTGTTTACTTCCTTGAGATGGAAAGAACTGCATGGTATGTACTGGTGGTGCTGAGGTAACAAGTCTACGTTCAAAGGTGCACGGTGGTTGCCATAGGTAGATACCTTACCCTGCTTCAGCTAGCCAGTCAATTTGGCACATGAACCTGAGTGCCTTGGCAGCAATAATGGGGATAGTACACTATGACTGTGGGGCACAGTGCCGAAGTGCTGTTATGTTATGTTATGTTATTTGTTTATTTCTATAGCGCACGGCTACTCAAAAAGAGTGTCCCGGCGCTTTAATGGAGAAAGAGACAATACTGCACCATAACAAACATAACACCAGATAAAACCAACAGAAAAAAAGGGCCAAAGATTCACGGAGGACCGACTACTGAGTGAACAGCCACGTTTTAAGGCCTTTCCTAAAAGCCAGTAGGCTGGTGACTCCCCGCAGGGCCAGTGGTAAAGAGTTCCACAGCTGAGAAGCCAGCAGTCCAAAAGAGCGGCCTCCGAGGCGCGCTTTCTTTACCCGGGGGACAACAGCAAGATGCAGGGCTTCCGACCTCAGAGACCTGGTTGGATGGTAAAAAACCAGTCTCTTATGGAGATACTTGGCTCCCTCCTGGTGAAGAGCTTTGTAGGCCAAGGTCAGCGCCTTAAAGGCGATCCTCTTGCGGATAGGAAGCCAGTGTAAAGTTGCCAGCAGGCCCGAGGCCCTGGAGCGCCTGCTAAGGCCAAAGATTGCCCTTGCAGCGGCATTCTGTACCACTTGAAGCCGCTGCAACAGATACTCTGGGAGGCCCAGGTAGAGAACGTTAGAGTAATCCAACCTGGACCCAATCAGAGCCTGGACAGTCAGCGCCCTGTGATCCACGGATAGCAGAGGAAGAAACCTCCGCAGCATCCTGAGGATGCCAAAGCAGATGCCCGACACCCCCAGGATCTGGGATTTCAAGGTAAGCCTGTTATCCATCTTCACCCCCAGATTCTTAGCAACCTGAGAGGAGCAGGACGGAGGGAACATATCCCGCGGCCACCAGGTCTGCCAATCTGGTTCTGTGTCGCACCCAAAGAAAAGTACTTCGGACTTGTCGGAATTGCACTTAAGGCTGTTTAGATGGAACCAGTGAAAAACAGCCCCAAGGCAATCCCGAATGCTCTCCCCATCGAAGTCACCTCCTCTCTTACAAGAGAAGAGGAGCTGGGTGTCGTCCGCATAGGATACGATCTGGGCACCATGCGACTCCACCAACGCCGCCAAAGGGCTGTAGTTCCTTCAATAATAATAAGATCAATTAGTGATCCTGACTGAGTCAATCAGTCACTTTGTGAATAATGTTTGGATGGACCCTTGCACCAAGGTCAATTCCCTAAGCTCCTAAACCATTTAATCAGTACTTTATTTGTAAAGAAAGAGTTCAGGTGCCCAAAGTACTGCTCAGAAGCCAGCGTCGTTGCAGCTAAATATCGACATGCTGAATACCAAGGCTGGCAGTCTTAACTTCACCTCATGCCTCTTTAATCCACTACCAGACGCTCCCTGCCCCTTCATCTCACTCTTGCAGGTTTCTGCTTTCTCACTTTGAGAAGAATTTCTGTCTTTCTCTTCTTCCATCTTTCGGATTTTTGTGCTTTACCATACATGCTCTTGATAGATATCTAATATGGACAAATAAGTGTCGCCTCCCATAATGAGTACTAGTGGCCTCCACTGGCAACAACGAGCTCAAATTAAGCACTGCAGTTAAAACGCGAACATCCATCAAACAGCAAAAACCGTACCGGACCTTTAGGTAATTCTATAGCATAATAGGAAGAGATGAGACAATTCGAGCATAATATGCCATTTTGATGTATGTACTTCATACAAGTGTTCTAAATTCTTTTCTTTGGGGAATGATATTAGTCAGGGGCACTAAGGAAATTTTCAAGCATCTCTTAGCGGCAATGTTGCCTCTAAGATCTCGAAGTAGTTTGTCTCTGTTTTCCGCTCTAGAGGTCCATTGGCACATGATTTTATTGAATGCTTCAATGATCTTACTCCCAGTCCACCAATTCTTCTAATCACTGTTCCAAAGGAGCAAGTCTTCTTTCTGTCATAGAGAGAGTGTTATTGAAGTCTATTATTTCTGTCTGTACCGGTGTGCTCTCATCTGCTGGTTTTGTGGTAATGTCTTCAAAAGAACTGATGGATAGTCTGATTGCCGTTAACTTGTTCATGGTCACCTCTAGCGTAGTTTTGGTCATTAGGGCTGTTTGGATTCTATAGGGGTCTTAGAGTGCTCTCCTAAAACAGGTTCCACAAAGGGAAGTTGAGATGCAAGCTTTGGGTTGGGCAGTAAGACACTCTAATGCCAAAAGGATTTGAGCTTCTAATACGGGTCTTGGTGGCAGTTACCCATTACAAATGGTGATTTCAAAGTTTGATTCCATGGTGCAGAGAATACTCCTTTCACTTTGACGTTTTCATGTGATCGCCTCTTTGTAACTTTGGGCCTCATGTAGGTAGCCAAATACCGGTCGGTAACGGCCGATTTTCGGTAAATATGCCGTTACCGACCGGTATTCAGACAAGTGAGATGTAGGAGTCCAAAAACCACTTTTCGGTAAATATGAGGCGGTAAATACCGAATCATATTTACCGAATTCTAAAATACCGAATCAGATTTACCGAATACATACTTAACGAATCGGTAATTATGAAGTGGTAAATATGAAGTGGTAAAAATTAAAATGACATGTAGGAGCACTCGGTAATTAAGAAATCCAAGAAAATCGGTAAATAAGAGTCGGTAATTAACACGGATTGAAAGCAGGTGGTAACCATCAACAGTGCATATTAGCAATCCCAAAATGCAACAGCGTGGACAACATGGCCGCTATGTATGTCATTGCAAGGCGCCTACGTCTACAGGCAGCAGGACTGAGGGTTTGGCGACGGGAGGAACGCATCTACAGACAGCGCATCACACTATTCCAGCTGACTGATGCAGAGATACATGAGAGGTACAGGCTACACCCCGAAACCATCATGGACTTAATCAGGGACCTTCACCCACTCCTAGACCAGCCAATAAGAAGGGCGCACGCCATACCCCCACATGTGCAGGTGCTCTGCAGCCTACATCTGCTGGCATCCGGCAGTTATCAGGTGGTGATAGCTGCGGTGGGTGGGGTATCCCAGAGTTGCCTGTCACGTTTCTTCAGGAAGTTCCTGGATGCCATGATGCAGAGAATGCACCACTACATCAGCTTCCCCAACACACAGGCTGCACTGCAGAAAACAAAAACAGACTTTTATCACATGGCACAGTTCCCCCATGTCATCGGCTGTATTGATGGTACACACATCCCAATCTGTCCACCAGCTGACACAGAGCACATCTACAGGAACAGGAAGTCCACCCACTCCATCAATGTGCAGGTGATCTGTGATGCAGGGAACATCATCACAGATATTGTTGCAAAGTTTCCTGGAAGCACCCACGACTCTTACATCTTCCAGAATAGTGGGATCTACACACGACTGAGTGCCGGAGAATTCGGAGAGGGATACCTGCTAGGTAAGTAACAGTGACGCCCCTTGCAACATGCAAATCATAGTGTATAGAGGCATGTTACTGATGTTACCCTTTTACTCATCTAGGCGACAGTGCATATGCATGCCGGTCATTCATCCTCACTCCCTACCTACACCCAGCAACCCAGAGTGAGAGACGATACAACGTGGCACACAAAACAACACGCAATGTGGTGGAGCGCACGTTTGGACTACTGAAGAGCAGGTTCCGCTGCCTCCACAAGAGCGGAGGCGCACGCCAGTACAAACCCATCACCTGCTGCAAGATTATTGCCACTTGTGCAATGCTGCACAACCTTGCCACGAAAAAAGGGACAGATGTGGAACTAACATATTTTGAGGACAACGAGGATGAGTCAGGCCAGCCACAGGGCAACGCAGCTAGAGTGCCAACTGCAATCGATGGGAGAGAGAGACGGGCAGAGATCACATGCAACTATTTCTGAGTAAGTAAGGGGACACAGCCAGTTGTGAGAAGTCATGACGTAGTTTTAATGTGGCACCACGCCATGAACACATGAACGAGCCAATCTGGCAATATCCCATCTATACAAGGAGTAAGTCCAGGGTTACGTCACCCAATGGGAAGTGGCTAAGCAGGGCTACATCAATGTTTGCGCATACGCGCTGCAGTGGTGGATGGCACGGCCTGTGCATCCTCACTAGAGCCAACCCCAAGCCGCCTGCTGCTCCTGCGTCCTTCTGGGACGGGGGGTGTGATGCTGCTCCTGCTGCTGGTGTCGATGCTCTCCGCAGCATCCCCTGCCGCAGTTGTCGACGCCTGACTAGTTAATAGCACCCCTAGTGCACTTGTCACCTGCACCATCCCCCGAGACAGGTCGCTGCAGCACTGTGTTAGGCCCTCCTGCATCGTCACAGAGCGCCGGCACAGTAGAGAAGTCGCAGTTGCCAGACGGTTGAGTGCCCTGTTGGTAGTGTCCCTTCTCTGGCGTTCCCGGCGCCGTGCTTCGATGTCAGCATCTAATTTGCTGCACAACTGCTGGATTGACTGGGACATGTCCCGAATGCCCGCAGCCATGCCGCTGATGTTATTGTCCATGGTGACTAATGTGGTTTTCATCACCCGCATGTGCCTCTGGACTGACATGACTGCCTTTGTTTGCAGGCGCTGTTGCTTCAACATTTGGCCCTCGAGACCCAAGAACACACCATGGCCGTCAATGGGTGCTGGTGGACTCTGGACACGCGACCTGCGGTGCCCTCTTGCTCCCCTCTGTGCTGCCTGTGAGGTGTGGGGCACAGTGGCATGGCTCCCTTCCTGGGACATGGTGAGTTCGTCAGGGCCCATGCTGTCGTCTGACGAGGTGTCTAAGGCTCGTAGCCTGGCTGCTGGACGCCTCCTCATTCTCACACCTGCAAGCGGAGATGTGGCCGGTGACTCAAACATGAGTGGCGATGCTGGCTCTTGGTGAGGTGATGCTGGCTCTGGGCGAGGTGATGCTGGCTCTGGCTGCGGCGAGGCTGCCTGTGTTGGTGGTGCGGGTGCCAGTGGGCCTGCTCCCTGGTCTGAACTTGTGCTGGCTAGAGGTGATATTTGTGGCCGGTGTGCCGTCTCTCCTGCAGCATGCCCTGTCTTGCATGATGTCACATCTGTGGACAGAAATACAACATTGGCTCAGTGTCCCCGAAGGGCTGCATTGAAAGCGTCACAATAAATCATTTCACATTCCAAAATGTCCTCTGTCTCCTTGTGCCTCGAGTGCGTGACATGCCTTGTTGCCCTGTAACATTTACGTCATGGTTAGTGTTTCCCTGACTACATCTCCTGGAATGCATTGCCTGTCTGCACTGACACGTGTGGACTGCAGTGTGATTCTCGTTTCACAATGGGGGATGTGGGATAGGGATAGGGGGTGCTACATTGCTGTGCTTTCGTCTTACCTTGTTGTGTGGCGGCTCTGGCAGAGCTGTCGGCGTCCCCAAGACCCACGACGCTCTCTTGCTCGATTGTGGCCCCCACCAGCTCCTCCAGTTCGGTGAGGGCAGGTGCCCTGTTGGTTCCACCTCCAGTCTGGCTGGCCTCCTTCTGGATGTCGCCCATCTTCCTCTTGGTTACAATCCTCAGGTCATACCAGCGCTTCTTTAGGACCTCTATGTCCCTGTGGGTCACCCCCACAGCATTCACCTGGGCCTGGATGGCCAGCCATATGTTGCGCTTTTCAGCCTCAGGCACTTGCAGGGATTGCCTTCCGAACAGCTTCTGGTGCTGCTTCACCACCTCCTCCACCAGCACCTGGAGTTCCTTGGGGCTAAATTTCAGCTTCCTCCTCCTTTCCCCTCCGTCTCTCTGTGTTCTCTGGCTGGACATGATGTTTGTTTTCCCGCTCGCACAGGCACCGGCTCCCTGCCTCTCCTCTGCACTCCAAGCCTCTCCAGGGTCGGCTAATTATGTACACCTGCCTGGGTGTGGCCACTTCCTGGTTGGGTGGGCTGTGGTTGCACAGGATTAGCTGTTTCGTCAAGTCATGTGATTTTATTTACCGAATCCGTACATACCGATTCGGTATTTTCCGATTCGGTAAATACCACCTCGGTATTTTCCGATTCGGTAAATACCACCTCGGTATTTTCCGATTCGGTAAATACCACCTCGGTATTTACCGATTCGGTGAATTCCGATTCGTGATTACCGAATGTTACCGAATCGGTAACTGTTACCGAATTTTTACCTACATATAACTTACCGATTCTAATTTACCGATTCGGTACGGCTCGGTATTTAAGAAACGGTAAAATTTATTTACCTACATGAGGCCCTTTTTGTTTGTTAAGTATGTTTTTATCAGTGGATATTTTTACCCTGTGGGGGATGTAAATTTAAAGAATTTGCCGGCTATAATGCATTTGTAAGCTGTTTATCACTGCACTGAGCTAAAGGGCTAAAATGTATTTGATTGATATATTTTCAAGATTCAGGTGCTTTAAAATGTATGTGTTACTTTCCTTGTTTGATTGATTTTCATGTCGAACTTCTATGTACTGCCATTTTATCCCTTGAAGGATTTTGTGTGATTAACTAGCTACATCCTGGTAGAACCACACACTTTGAGTATGTCTCTCACTTGTCTCAGGGATGGGATGGTTGTGTATGAGTGAAGGTCAGCGATCTTCATGTTGTGAGAGCCCGTGGGCTGGTATACTCTGTACATAGCAGAGGATCGCCATTAGTTGCAATATGGGCAGGAGCTGGAGAGAAGACACCAGCAGCCGAGTTCCCGCAAGTAGGTGATGCCATCCGAATGCGCCGAGACGGGCTTAAAAGCACAGTGAGATAGGTGTGTGGGTTCTTTTTTCCTTGACTTCCCAACAGTGAAACTCTCTGGAGGAATCAAACATCCACCCACCTACACTAGGTGCAAAGTCGATGGAAACATGAGCAGAAAATAGTGGCGCTACCTGGAAAACTTGGGCTAATTGACTGGTTTTGTCCACCAGACGAGCTAATGATCTCAGTGGATATGGGGCTAGAAGGAGGGGGGATTGACCCGCTGGTGGTCCTGGACCTTTCAGCCCTACCCTGGGTTGCCTGAAATTGATTATGGGTGGAGGGCTTCGCCCTGGAGGCTGGTCAGTCCACAGGTATCCCAGTAGGGATAGTGCGTTATGTGGTTACCTTCCTTTTTTTCATTGATTCTCATGTCTAACTTCTACGTAACTGCCATTTTATCCCTTAAACTACTTTGTGTAATTAAACAGCTACATCCTAGTAGAGTATGTCTTTCACCCATCTCAGGGACGGGGGAATTGTGTATGAGTGAAGGTCAGCGATTTGCACGTTATACAGTATGGCACTGGTCAGGTTAGCAATGTAGAGAATTAGGGGGCAACTTAGACAATATACCCGAAGTCCTCTTCCTACTTCCATTTTGTAATCCTGCCATTCTGCTCCTTACTTGTGAGATACAGTTTCCTTTCTATGTCTAGCGGTCTTGTAGCTATTGGGTATATTTGGGACATTCACTCCTCGCAAGCACATCAGATTTCTTGACTCATGTAGAGTTCTCACCTCCACCATCAGCGTTCAGGCTTCTTGATCCTCACTCCATTTCGACACGGGCTTCGCACTGTGTTCCGGGTGCCTGGTGCTCTTGCAGTCACCGTCAAGGCGTCCTCCTCATTCTGTCAAACCATCTAAGATATTCATGCTATCCTCAAAGGTCTGTCATCTTTCAGGGTATCAGGAGGTCACAGCTACTTCTCCGAAGCACCTGTGCGTCTGTTAGTGGCTAAGCCTTGGGTTAGGTCTCATATCCCCCACACTGTCCTCCCCCACCACCCGGTCTGTCTCTTCATATGCACAAACAGTGTTCTCCATCAGGATACCACATTGTTGCCCATTAGGTTTGCTTAGTCGTCTGTGCCTGGTAATTCTCACCCCCATGTAGGGTATAAGGGAACGCATCGCTTTCAATGGAGTTACAGAGCTAAGCCACCATTTTCCACAGTGCCAAACCTAACTGTTCTTTTTTTTTTTAAAATAGAGCGCTTTTGGAGACACTGTCAAAGAAATCTAAAACATGATTTTATTTTCAAGAATATAGACTATTGTGATTTTCAGTAAGTTTCTAAATGAATTCGTATGTTGACGCAAATTCTGCAATGACAGACAGAAAGGTATGGAAATAATTAGTGAATCAGGCCTATCCTTTCCAGTAACCTGCGTGTTTTGCTTCTAAGTTCCACTGCAAAGCCAGGAACCTGCGCAAATGCTTAAGCTCTTTTAGACCACAGTGTGGAACAGAGATAGACCATCTGGTTCTACGTTAACTGTCTTGGAGGCCTTTCAAATGCCTTATAACATATATTTTACTCTTCATGGGTCCCTTTGAGAGTTCCATAGGCAGAGTAAGAGGCCCTGGGTGATACATAAGCAGAGATAATTGTTAAGAAGAATGCGTTAGTCATTCAAAATAAGTGTTGTAAGTCTCTAAAAAAAATCTATAGAAATAAAATATCTATTCATGAAATATTAGTAGAATTGACTAGGTTTAATAAAACCGAATAACACGCGAGAGGTATATGTGGACCACTATGTGGCACTGATATACTGTTTGCAAAATGTGTCGCACTCAGAATGGGATCACTTAAATACCCAGGTCAGTAATTTGACAGCAGCAGTTGCGTGTGTCGCCACTAGGCTGACAGAGACGGCACTGCCACAATCAGTGCTTAATTTGTCAAAAAATAAAATGGTGCAAGTACCCCAAATCTTTCTAAGGAGGATGCAACCCGCTATAACTGGCAGTACCCACTGTCTACATAGAGAATGCTAAAGCTAGATTGCAGCAAATATGTGCAGTGAGTCATACACTTTCCCTCAAGGGCGGGTGGTTTCGGTGGGATGTTCTCCCTCCTAGGATTTTTTTCCCCTGGCACTTTTTAAATTTCAAAATCTGTGTATTTTCTTTAAACACGTTTCCACAGAATCATAAATACAATTGCCTCATTTATGACCTTCTCTCCGTGCACTGTGGAGAGACGCCAAAGATTGAATGACAATGTAGTAAGAAAACCTTCATGACACAGTGACTGCCATTATGAGAAACTTGCATTGCCTTCATCCTCAACTCCAGAGCTCTCAGATGTGGATCTTATGAACACCCATCTCTTCTTGAAATCAATCCAACTCCTAGAGGCGTCTCAGATCGTAGTCTATGGTATACAAGCTTCATATATCACATGGCACTCAAAACTGCAGAAATACAATGGGGCATATTCACAAGAACATGTGATAATCACCGCAAAACTAGCTTAACGCAACTTTGCACCCCGCAGTCTATTGCGGCAAAACAACGCCTTGTTAATGAAGTATTCTCAACCCGGTGGCACCATGTGATAGTCCCACGATAACGCGTCAAATGACCGCGTTAAAATCAATGCGACGCCGCAAAAATGAGAAACACGAATGCGAAAAATGGAGCGATGAGGCAAACCGCGATACAAAAATCATTGATAACCAGCGACAGGCCTACAATTCCCACGCGTCATGCAGGAAAATGCACTATAAAAGCAGAACAAAAAAAAAAGGCAAAAAAAATAAACTGCGTAGCACCATGGATGCACCCGGACCGAGTACCCAGGTCAACTCGAACCCCACAAGCCCCACAGACCACCAGCAAGGAACCTCGGAGAAGAGGAAGAGGAAGACGGGGTACAGTCCACATGACATCCGGATCGTCGTCACGGAGGTGACAGCACACTAACAAAAACTGTTCGCCACCTCCACTGTGTCATTGGCAACACAGATGGAAAAATGGCATTCCATCGTGAATTCAGTCGGAGTGTTGAGGAGGTCAAGTTGCGCTGGCATGATGTGAAAAGCCAAACCAAGCAGAAATCTGCTGCCAACAGGAAGGCAGCAACGGCGACTGGAGGTGGGAGTCCTGCTCCACAGGTGGAGCCGGAGCAAATGGTGGCCACAGTCATCAGTGTGGAGACAGTGCAAAGAGTCGGGAGTCCGGACACAGCTCAACATGACCTAACACAACATCAACAGGGTGTGTAACGACCAGGGACTGGGGGACGGAGGGAGATGGGCACAATGGCACACATGCACAATGATGTGTAGCACACCGCACACCCAAAATGACCCTGGATCATGTCCCTGATCCCCGTGGCACACTGCAGCACACATACAAACATCAAGTAGGCCTCCGTCCACCATGTGCCCAAAGGGGTCCCACGCCACACATCACCAATTCCACAACACACACATGCACCCGTGTGAAATACAGCAAAGATGCGTATTTGTGAGCCACACTGACAATGCAAGTGACACTACATGGCGATCAGCATGGTTGGAGTACAATCACCATGACATTGTGCACGCCACGAGACTGAGGTGGCTGAGTGTGGGCCACATCCGTAAAGCAGCAGGTCACACTCGGACACATCCACGTGCACCAACAACCACTGACGTCAACAATACATCTGCAGACAAACAAAGCACAAGAGTACCAAACCATCCAAGAGCACAAATGACCCAAGTCGCCAACATCACAGCACCTTAAAAGCACAAAATTCAAAGGCACACCGCATCCAAGGGATAAGGGGCAGCAAAATCACAGCTGCAGGGGTGACTCTCCCACAATGCAGCACACACACATAGCAATAACAGCACATCAGCACATCCGTATAGACGACAATGTGGTACACAGTGCAACACTTACACTGCAGAACAGAGGACACAACTGGTTCCGCTTGTGCGTAGAAACTGGTGAATCACATCTGGCATAGCAGGAAACTGTGAGATGAGAGTGTACGTGTACAACCTTACATCCCTGATGTAGTTCAAATGTCCACTATCCAACATGAAATAGTCAGCTCCTCCCAAACAGTCACAATGTACATTGTCATGCAGTCTGTATGTAAACATGTACAATGTGTCAACATACATGGAACACACTGTCAACCAGCATCTCCCCTTTACATTGCAGAGGGACAATCAACACCTCCAGCAGAGCAGACCAGACAAATCTACAGTGAGGCTGAAGAGGACCTCCACACTTTCGACACCGATGCCCAACAACAGTTCATGGACATCTCAGACAATCGACCTCCAGGAGCAGGGCAGCCCAGCTGCATCGAGGATACCCCACCCCCTGCACACACCACACAGCTGGACGCACCCACCACCACGGCTGCCTCCCAGCAGCCCACACGAAGCACACATCGCATTCCAAGGCCAGGTGTCAGACTGTCAGAAGGGGGTGGCCGAACAGGTGCAGGTAGGGTTCGACCTCATGGAAGCCGAAACTAGACCACATACATGGGTGTCTAAGTCCCATCAGGGACCACTTACACTCCCCAACGGAGACCCAAACTGCGACAGAGACACATGCCTTTGCACATTTCCAGTACTGAACCACGCCCAGAGCCACGGGATAATCATCCACACACCCACGCTGGACCTGCGTATGCCAGCCCAATTCACTCCTCTTACGTATTGAGTGGGTGATGACAAAGCTACATGTGCAAGGTCTCACCCACTGCCTGCGGTGACATGGCTGCATCCACTGTACACGGCATAATGTAATGTTGTAGGGCCCGGGGCCCTAATGCATACATCATGAGCACACAGACACACTCAGATAGTTTGTTGAACTGGCTACGGGCATGTGCGCTCGACACCCTTATTGCCAGGGTCACATGTACAGTGACACCTGTGCTGGATGTGTGTGGGGTGAGTGTAAGCCGGGCATTTCCGTAGGTGTCATGCTGAAGCGCTGGTTCATCATGCACATTCAGAAGATGTATGAATCATGCACACTGCCTGGGTAGTTGGCGACGACATTGGTGAAAATTCCCCGGTGGTTCACTATTGCCTGCACATTGATGGAATGCTTTCTGTTGCGGTAATTGTGTGCAGTGTCAGCAGGGGGCACAATTAGGACATGTTTGCAGTCGATTGCCCCCAACACGTGGGGAATACAGCGATGGCATAGAAGCCTTGCTTGGTCTCCAGCTGTTCCTGCGCAGTGTCGGGGACGTATAGGTACTGGGGTACCAAGCTGATGATGGCATCCAGGACAGGTGTGAGGAACTTGGATAGGGCTGGCTGTGAGACTCCTCCGACTCTGGCGGTTGTTGGTTTGGAGGTACCAGAGGCCAACAGGTGCAGCACAGCCAGCAGCTATGTCTGAGGTGGGGTGTTGGTTGTCCGCTGTGTTGGTACCATCAGCCTGTGGGCAATGATGCTCAGGATGTGGAGGATGGTTGTCCTTTTGAGCCTGTAGTGGGCGATGACATTGTCTGGTGTTAGGTCAGTGAGGCTGGTGCGTTTTCTGAAGGTCCGCTGTCTTTGTCTGCGCTGCCTCTGTGGTGGTCTGGGGGGGAGGGGGAGGTCCCGGGGGGGTGGCGGTCCTGGGGGTGGTGGCGGTGGGTGTTGTGGCCCTCTTGGGTGTCCGAGCTGCATGATCGTTGGCTCCATGGCATCGGTTGGTCCTCAGGTGTCGCTCTGGGCTGGGCTCCCTTTTCTGGTGCAGGTTGTCGTCCGACTTTGAACCAGGTCAGGGCAGATGTTAGTTTCCTGCTGCTAATGCGCCTTATCGCCTGTTTTGTGGTCTTATCGCCGATCTGGCTGGTCGTTGAGAATGTTGAGGTGTGGTGTTGTTGCGGCTCTTTGCTCGGGAACGCCTACTCTGCATCTCATTAGCGATAGTTGCCGGGGTCATCTGTGGCGATGTTTTTTGCAGATGCTATCACAAGTAAACTGGTGATATGGGCTGTTAGCACCATCTTGTGAATGGGGCGATAAATATATTGTGACTTTGGCTGGGATAAAGTGCCGATAACTCAGCGATAACTCCTTGAGAATATGCCCCAATGTTTTGGAAAATAAATCACTCAAAGGGAGTATCAACACATGTTTCGTGTAACTTGAAGTAAAACGTGAAAAATGTGACAGTGAATGCATCACTGATATAAATTACGTTAAGGGTTCTTGCAAAAAGAAAATAACTCATTGTGTTTGCTTGTAAAGTTAAGGACTTGAAAGCCGGGCTTAGTAGGGACTGCCAGTACTGCCAGTGTTGAGCACCCCACCCACATAAAGCATGCACATGCACTCATGCTCACATATGTTCTCTCTCTCACTCACATGCACACTCTCTCTGCCTCTGTCTCTCTCTCTCTCAGGCTGCAATGGCAGATAGACCATTAGTGTTGATGAAACAGGCAGCATCAGTGCCACACTATTTACACAAAACTAACCGGCTGTCAAAAAGGTGTTTTTTCAGCAGGCCTCTAGACTTCCAACAGGGAAGGATAAAAAGAGTCCCACGCCCTCAAAATGATTGCCTGTGGGACCCACCAGCACCAATTTACCAATGGCCACAAGGAACAAGCAGATGACTTAAAAGTGCAGGAAGTGCATGTTGACTTTTCACATGAGACTTCATTAGTCTCCAGGTCGGTGTCACAACCTTCTCCTCTTATGTATAATAAGATTGCCATTTAACAGCTTATTTTCATATTCACTATTTGTATTGCTAAAGGCCAACGAAATAATCTTAAAAGCAGTGGCAGCTGGCATGTACCGAGGGTCGTGGGGAACAAAACAAAAATACACTTACCTTCCTGCACAACGCAACGTCCTCCTCCTTTGGTCTTCTCTGAAGGCAGGCTCCAACACGGGACCCAGCCAACTTCCCTAACCAATCCTGCTGCTGCTCTTACCAGAATGAGAGCAGTTCCAGGATTGGAGGGAGCGGCCTCACTCAGTGCTCTGAAGAGCACTGGACGCCTGTGCTTTCTCTAACCCAGCTGTCCTAGACAGGTAGGTTAGAGAAGTTTAAAATGCGCATCTCTGTGGCCGGCCCTGGCTGCCCATCGCAAGATGGCCAGCCAAAGAGACATGCTCATTTTAAAGCGCACAGCTCCCTGCTGCCACTCGGCAGCATTGGCCCTCCCCATCTTGTCACTCAGTTCGGGATGGGTGGGTAGATGAAAAATAAAATGGTAAAAAATACCCTTTATTACTGTTTTATTTTTCAGCTCTGGCCTGGGGCTTTTCTTTGTGGGGCGATGCTCCTCCGCTTAAACAGAGGAGCCACCACTGCTTAATAGGCACTTCAAATAACCTCATACAGATTAGCTGAGGAGTCTACAAGAGTATTTCATAATGTTTTACACACAGCACCAGAACCATTATGGTCAAATTAGGGTTAGAACAAAGTGCATCAAATGTTGAATTATCTTTTCTGGCATTATTATGATATAAAACCTGGGAACCTGCAATCAATGTATAAAAGCTCATCTTTAATTTCCTTGTCACAGTGAAGTTGTAACACCTTGAGTCAAGTTTATTAAAGAAAGTATGCACTTGCTCACATGGGGGCATATCAACAAGGGCTTTATCTCTGCTTTTTTGGCTTTAAAAGCCAAAAAAGCAGAGATAAAACTAGCACCCTATCAACAACAGGGTGCTAACACGCAAATTTGCATGTTAGCACCCTTTTACTCTACGCTTCCCCTTGCATCTCTAATGAGATGCAAAGGGGGCGTTCCAGAGTAAAATATTAGGAGAAATGTCGCTAAGCGACATTTCTCCTATTATCAAGAATGTCGCTAGCCCTGTTAGAGACAAAAAAAGCAGCGCTAACCGCGGTTAACGCTGCTTTTTTACGTCTGCTAATTTTCAGACTTAGCCATGATATCCTATGGAAGGAGGATATCATGGCTAAGTTTGCCTGTCCCTATCAACAAGGTAACGTGTGATTATCGCTGGGTTTCCAGCGATAATCTCACGTTAGCCTGTTAGCGTGTAGATTTTTATCGCTATTGAGATAAGCGTTGCTAATAGTACGCTATCTCAGCGATAAAAATTCACGCTAGCCGGCGATAATTATCCTCACGCTAAGAGCGCTGAGCGATAATTATCGCCGGTTGTTGTTGATATGCCCCTAAGTGATTTACAGTTGAGTTCAGACATCATAATTCATGCTGCCAGAGCCAGCAACCAAGGGGAAAGGTAAGACATGGAGAATCATTACAGCTGCAGTCTAAACAAGGAAAAAAGAGAACTAGCATTTTCTTCTTCTGATACGTTTGTCTACAAAGAAAAAAGTGTTCAGTAGAAAGGAGATATTTGTGGTAACATGTTTTGTTATGTTACTTGCTATAGGCCAATATCTGAAAGATAGAATCTTTGTATGTTTCTACACAATGTGAGCCACAACATTTTAATGTGATTTACATAAACTGATTGGAATACATTTTTGCAAAAAAGGCAAATTGCTTTTGGGTGTTTTGCTGTACATATTCTGATGTTATTCATCTCTGCAATGTAGATGAAAGAGAATGGTACCAAGGAGTTAAGTAGTTTGTGGTAAAAGGGTTATGTTGTGTCCATGTATTTTAAGGAATAACATTCCCTCGGCTATAATTTAAAAGGATATTGCATGTCACTTTGGAGTTCAGTGACTATGTAGTCATAGAATTCTTAAGTCACTTGTAATACCCTTAGACTATAAGGCAGTGTGTAATTTGTCCCATGTATGCCACTATCATTTGTGACAAAACCTTTATTTACAGACTGATTATCTCTTGCCAAATGCCTACTGCAGATTGTGTTCTACAATTTAGCAGCTAGCTGTTCTAGGAATTTTAACAGGCATTGGAAAAGCCAATAGGCTTCCCCTATGCAAAATCTCTTGCCTTTGTCAATGTTTTTGTACATGTTGCACAGCAATTGACCTGCTGTACAACATGTCTTAAAGTAAAAAACAAATGCTATGACGTGACCAGCTCCGACCACGTCATAGAGTTTTGTTTTTATTACTGTAAGCCATATGTTCCGATCGTGAGAGGATACCTATAGGAGTACATTTCTGATCTTGTCTGTGTATGAATGGAACTTGTTTGCGACCGAGACTCCTAATCTGGAAATCAAAAGTTTTTGCACAGTATGAGTATAGTCTGACCTAGGTCACCTGACTGAGTGTAACTAACAGACTTTGTGAATTCTTCCCAGACAGTCACACAATAGAGGGTTTAGGTGTGCCTGAATGGGCCATCTGCTGGCAGGATGGGGGCACAGAGCTGAGAACAGCCCCACTTTCAACTGAATAGCCTGTACTCTGCCTTCACACAAAGGGCCTAATGACCCCATATTGTCACTGCATCCAGCTTGGAGCCAGGGGAGGAGAGTCCGGAAATTCCATGCATGTTAAAGTCACTATCTAGAAGCTTATCCCACCTTCCATAACCAGGCAGCCAGGGTATAAAAGTAGGACATCAGAGACCAAATCTTCAATACACTTCTGGACTTGAGTGCTGCTCTAAAGGACTTCTGATCTGCTGGATTGATGCCCTGTTTATCCTGCTTCTATGCTACCTTTTGCCTGTCCCAGGACCTCCAGAGTGACTCACATGGAGTAGTTTGCTGGCCTCCTGATCAGAGCTGATCAGAGCTGCAGGGGCACAAACGGCTTCCTGTATCTTGAACCAGCACCTGGACCCAGCCTGAGGGAGTCCTGATCCTCCAAATGGTGCCTCTCCAGTCCTGGACCCTTAGAAGGGGTGCCAAAGGTGCCCAGATAGTCAGAATCCAACAGTAGAGACTTGGAAAATGTTTGGATAAATGTTCTGAGAGCCTGCTGCCTCACCCCGATAAACGTTACCTTTTCAGAGCATTTTTCTCAAGAAATGTTCTAAGTCTGAATATAAGCGTTGACAGGGCCCAATCCACTTCTTGTATCCAAACTACTCTCCCTCGCGGTTGGCCATATTTTTTGACTTTGACACAGTCTCACGTGACTAAATGTCTGCGGTTGGTGCTTTGATGTTTTAGGTGCTAGGTTTTTACTAAAAACTTAAAAAAATTATAAATCTGGTTCTACTGATTGGGTTTTTGTTGTTTTGATGTTAAATAATTTATTAAAATTTACTCTATTTTATAAATTGGTTTGGGAATTTTCTTGAGTTTTGTTTTCACTCTATTACCGTTCATGTGCTGCATAAATGCTTTACACATAGCCTCTAAGTTACGTCTGACTGCATTTTGTGCTAAGCTACCCAGGGCTAAGCACAGGTTAATTTCATGACTTTTTGTGGTTCACCCTGCAAGAGATTGTGGCTGTTCCTTGACAAAGGCTCACACCCCAGTCAACCAACAACCCAATTTCTAACAGGGAGCTACTCTGAGAGCTGACTGAGGTTGCATATTATCCTTGCACTAATGTTGTAGCAAAGCTGAAAACATGTTGTCTTCTGTAAAATATCACAACATACCTGTCACTTTTTGTACCCATAGGTCCCCTGCAGACAATAAGTGAGAAGGCTTATCTTCTTCCCACTTTATCCTAATAACTGTAGGAACACACAGAGTGGTGCACCACTTCCCCGAAAGTGCTGCAATATAGCAACAGAGCACTGTGAAGCTTTCCCTGTACTGTAATGTGTCTGATATGAAAACAAGTCCCATTCAGAGTTAAAGTGTGTCCAACACATCACAAGGTTCAACAGCAAAATAGTTTGGTTTAAAAAACTGAAAACAGAAAAATTCATATAGTTGTATATCATAAGTAATTAGGATGGTAAATAAAACACAGCAAATATAACTTGCGAGGTCACGAAAAAAGCACGGATTACAAAAGATGGAAATGTTATTCCACATGATCTACTTTAACATCAGTAGGACATAGGAGGAGGTCGGGGGAATAAACAATGACACAGGAGGAGGTCGGACAAGCAACCATGGGAAGACAATGGGTAGCGCATGGGGAGGGAGCAGGGGTGAAGAAGAGGAAAAAGTTAAAAAAAATATACCTTGTGAGGATCCAAAATGGGAGGAGGTCAGGTAAACAACCGTGGAAAGACAATGGATAGTGGACATGGGGTTGAAGAAGAGGGAAAAGTAAAAAAAATAAAGAGTACCTGCAGAAGTCTGTGGCTAGTGGAAGGACACCGGCCGCCGAAAGCAGTCCTTGGCCCATAAACCACGGCACTACGACAGAGGTGAGGAGGAAGCGCTGACCACCTAGGAAGCAGGAGTCACGTGGGAGCCAGCCAATGGTAAGTAAAGTGATGTGGGAGCCACATAGGAGCCAGCCAATGGTAAGTAAAGGTAATTAATGGGCGCGTTACAAGCCTCTTTTGAGAGGTTTTAAAAAAATACAAGTGGCGAAACCTAAAGATCAAGCGGCTGCAATTAAAGATCAGCTATTGCTTCGGGACATAAAATGTGATACACTAAGAATTTACAGGTTTCAATTACATTAAGGATGGTTTCTTTGAAACATTATTTATTTGTTTTTAATTTGATTGAGTGTTTTACTGCGTTGTCATTTTTCTGCAACCACTCAGCATTAAAGAGCTCTTTGAAGTCAGACCTTGTGAGAATTCTGTTTGGCACGGTGGAGGGTGACAGTCTTTCTGATCTTTAGGCGAGGAATCTAGTGGGGCTCACGGATAACAAGGTCTAAGATTCCCGAAGGGGAAGCACAGTCTTGGTATCTAGCAAAGGCCTCTGTGAAAAGAATTGTTTTGAGATCTCTTTCGATAAAAGGTAGACTATTTTGAATCTTCAAACCTATGCTCAAAAACTTCCAGAATTTTAACTCCAGCACTCTTATCTGTCTTCATCTTATGCTTAGTTGAAACTGGTCTGGTTTTCAGATTTTAGTGATCTGGTCTCAGATTCTGAAATGGGCCTACTGTATTTGTGGGTATTTAGGACAGTGATCGCCACATACTTTAAACACACCTCAAAGGAATTTGAACTTTATTCTCTCAGCCAATTGGAGCCAATGCAAACCTCCCAGCCCAAGCGTTATATGTGCAAATTTCGTAAGGTGCAGGTAGAGCCCAGCCACCATATTTTGAGCGCTCCCTTCTTTGGTATATGTTCTATTTTTAGTAATACAGCCAGGATGGCACCACAATGTTGGTAAGCTTGATATGATGTGATACCTCATGTACAGGAAATGGAGGATCTTCTCAGTAACTTCATTTGTGTGTATTTTTGTGACTGATTGAATTTAATGTGAAAACTATGGAGAAATTCGGATTGAGAGACTCTGAAATGTTTCATAGCTTGGACCATTTTTCTTGCAACACTTCAGTGTGTTTTCTCCTCACATATTACCCGATAGTCTATATATCTGATTCTGAGTTGTTCAAGCATGTTCAAAGCATTCATTGATGGATGAGCTGCCTGTAGTACTTATGTGCTTAGGCAGCTAACGATTGTCAATCATGAAGGATAATGTTTGACTTGATAAACATTAAGAGCTGACACAAGGTAGTGCTGTTCTTAATATTACTGACTAAAGGGAGGTTTGACATGGGCATGTAGTATGCTTCTCCAAGGTTTCATCTCCTTAATGCACAACGCAGAGCTTGCCCTGGGAGGAATGCATGGATTGTAGATTAATATTTGAAGAATTGTTTGATTTGTTTATTATCAGTGCGTTGATTTAACTAAGCAGATATAAAAAATAACATGCACATTTCTATACTCAACCACATACCGAACATCATGATTTTTAATATTTATTAATCATAATTATTATGAGGTAGACACGCACTGAGGAGTAGTGGTCCTCAAAGTACTTCCATAGCAGCAGAACTCAGCTGTTGAATGAGGTAGATGAACAAAAGTCTACTGAAAGGACCAGTTTTCCTTATCTTGGCCGTTTTAGAAACCTACCTTTGCAGGAGATGATCACCGAAGAAAGAAGCAATCTACACAATTTAAAGCAGGTCAAGAGATAACATCATATGTCAGGCCCCATTTGGGGCCATGAGGCAAAGGGGGGCAACTAGGCCGCAAATGTGGGCGTTGTCTCGGGTCCATCGAACTATGGCTCTGCAAAACGGACTAAGTACAACCCCTTCAGCCCTTGACTTTCAGTGACAGTGATGGCAAACATTCAGAGTCTTCTCAGAGAGGTACGGTCTGTGACCTCTAGTTCAGGACTTAAGAATCACACAGCTGCGTAATAACTGTGGGGCAGATTTATCAATCTTTCATGCAGAGCAACACAGCAAGCCATGTGTGTGCACTGTGCTGCTTGTAAGGGAAAGGGCAGGAAGGTGCCAAATTTATCATTCTACGCATATTCCTGTCCTTTCCTTTCCTAGTGCTGGCGACTTTTGGCTGCCTAGTACCAATGCACTGGGTAATGTTGCCACGCACATGTCCATTTGTACTCAGATCATAAGCCCTACTGGGCTTCAGTGATCTCAGGGTGAGTCGTCAACATTCCCACCAGGAGCCTCTTCTGGAATGATGGAAAGCCTGCATGGACCAGTTTATACAGATCCTTTTCAGCAGTCCTCCTGTTCTGGAAGTCCACTGGGGGTCCCCTGCACTTCACTACTCCTGGACAGTCACTCTTGCTGCAAGGTTGGCAACGTCATTCCCTGTCTCAGCAAGCATGCTAGCTTCTAGGCACTCCAAGACAAGTATGCAGCTCTTGGAGCAAGGGGCTAGACTTAGGCAATGCCCTCTCACCTCTGGGAAGCTGGCTGACTGGCAGACATTAGCTTTAGATGGTCACCAGCCATCTGAATACTCTGCAGAGCACTTCTTTCTTAGGCCATAGAGGGCTTGGGACTGGAATAACATGCAGGGCAGGCAGTTTTATAGCGCAAAAGCAGACATGAACTCTGTATCCACTATCTGCACTTTCAGAACTGAGGTAGGGTGATTATCCTTTCATTTGTCCTTTTTTAGGTTGCTCTCCAGATGGCCACTGTGTAGAATGGTGCTTCTCACAGTAAGGCTATCTCAAGCCTGAAGTAAAAACAACAGAGCCACAAAAGAGTGTGATGGTGTTGCACCTGGCTATCAACAGCCAACTAGAAGTGTAATCAGGAAAGAAGGATGGGCCTCACCTAAATGGTGCCAATCACCTTGCACAACAGAGTCTGCACTGCAACCCCACCTTTCACCGCTACCATCTTTCAAATTGCAGTTCAGGAAGACAAATAAGCAGCCTTTTGCTCAGTCAAAAGCATCATTGAATTTTTGCTGGAGCCTTGTCTCCTTTTCCTTCACTTTAGTACCCAGATCTTCTCTCTCTAGGTTCAGGGATATCAGCAGTACACTACAACTGCCTTGGAAACAACTTCAGCTCTATCTTGTGGAAAAGGCTAGGCAAGCAGTATCCAAAATAGATCCAATGGGCCTCTATAATATGGCTCACTCACACAGCATGCATGTATCATGGAGAGTACATACACAAATATGCACCACAAACACTTGGGATATTAGCACAAGGATTTCTGTAAGTGCATAGAAGCAGAAATGTTCATGAGGGAACCAGTAGGCCTTCACTCCAGTGACACAAATCAAAAGGTCTAGTCACAACTGAAGGAAATGGCCCAAATAGGGTCACCCGGGTCACTCATGACCACCTCTCAGCCTTCCATACCAAAGAGTTGGTTAGACAGTAGAGAATACAAACCAATACTTGTTTATTCAAACACACTCAGAGTGGAGCCCGGTCTACCCAGTCGCTTAGGACTGCTGCAGAGGGACTGGCATAAGGAAGCATAACAATACATTATGTACACTTCGAAACCAGTGAAAGCTCGCCCACCATGGAATTTTACAAGTAGATGCAGCTGAACAGTAAATTACAAAGGAGTACGTTTCGATTGTGGAGCCAGCCACACACTATCTACCAGTCAGGGTCATTCTGCCTGTGCCCACTGCTAGACAAGTGGGAGAAGGCCTACATCTAACAAGAAAGGTATGCGCTAATAGGAAAAGTGTATTCATTAGTGTAGCAGAACTCAGCTTGAAGAAACATAACCTAGGGAAGGCCGTTTCTCAGAAATGGCAAAGGATTAGTTTCGATTATGACTTAAAATGGCGGCCATACATAAAATGGTGCTGCAAATGCTAATTTTACATGAACAAGAGAAAATATATATATATATTTTTTATTCTGTCAGACCATCCTTTTAGCATAAGCTAAATCATTTTACTAGTAATATCAAAGACAGTATATAAGGAAATAAAACATGGAATCATATATAAAACCCTTTTAGGAGCCCTCCATGTTTTCAGCTTCAGGAAGGGAAACAGTAAGGAGGGAAGAAGTCTAACAAATACCTTCATCTATGTTCACAAGGTTTCCCACCTCCTTCTGTATCATTATTGTTGCATTGGTATCATGAATTGATTGCTTCTTAGGGGCAAGAAGTGTGGTGTAGTAAGAGCAACAGAAGGGGAGACACTGGACTAGAACACAACAAGAAACTAGAAATACAATGAAATAAATAACCTTTTCAAGATTCCAACCCCAACTACCAAAGAGTGACCAACTCCAATTTCTCTCTCCATTCCTTTAACATTTTCCAGAATGTCTAAAATATGTTGGGTAATATTTTTTTCCAAATTAGTGATCCCGACTACACACTGGTCGCCTACTACTGCGCACACACCACCGCCCTTAGCTAAGATGAAGTCAACAGCATATCTAGTCTGCTGGGAATATATCTGCATACTTTTCAATTGGGTGGTGATGCCAAGCACGGCAGCTATTGTAGAGTTAGACAGTATCTTCAGCTTACATCCAAAATATTCTCTAGCTCTTTCACCCCTGGCCATAGCAGTACCACCAAAGGTAATGATGGAGGAAAGAATATACCCAAAAGGTATGCCATTACTATAATTATTAACTTCGAGGTCTGTCACTCCCTCACAAAACTCCTTTGTGAGTGTTCTTTTAACCCATCTTATCTTGGGCTTTGCAGTTTTACAAGGCGCACCTAAAGGTAACACCATCCCAAGGGCCACTTCATGTGCACCATTATGCATATTAGAATAAGTCCCATTAGACGGAAAGAAAAACCCTGGGTGTGCATAAATTGACCTATTATAATCTACAGCAGCATATCTAGAATTCCACCCTATTGTTCTAGGGTCCTTTGGATCTACCATAAAATATGTACCCTTTGACAATATTATTCCTGAACAATTGACAAATAACATAAGGTTGGTAAAATGGACAATTGGACAACATAAGGGATAATAACCAGCCTCCCGGGGAACTGTCAGCTCCTTGTAATGCCAACCCACCGATGTTACATTCTGTTTTTCCATATAGAAATTGTCACAGTAAGTGTTATTGTTACACCCTAGATAAGCCGTGCCTCGAGGCTTTCTGTGATACAGAAAAGGACCTGGATAACCAAACCCAAAAACTCCTTGGACTTCTACAAAATGAGAGGGCCGAGTGTAAGTGTAATTAACAATTGACGGATTATAGCAAGAGTATTTTCAGATAATTTTACTATTTTAATAAGTTCCTATTTTTGGATAAACCAGAAATTTTAACTACTCACTATTTGTTCTTATCCGTCTGTGTGATGTTCAGAAGAGCCCTTAATCCATGGACTGCATTACATAAGTCCGGGGAGTCGTATAATTGTTCTATAAGCTTTAAATATTAATGAGTATATATTAACAACTAACTCAATTATTTAGTACTAAATTCTTTTATTTTATAATATTCCCTGGTACCTGATATAATTCCTTCATACCTGTAAGAGTTATTCCTGTTTTTCGATATTTCAATGTCTCTTGAACTGGCTCATTCAGAATAAAATTCTTGTGTGATGAGTATATGCTGATTAAAGCTGCAAAAAGTATGATACATTTCTAATTACTCATTATATATGTAGCTCTTTATTTACATTTATTTAGATTTCCACACGAATATCCCTTGCTACTTTTCGCTACACTGTAACACTATGGTCTCCTGAATTTTTGCCAATTTCAATTTGAGAGTACCATTGTACTTCTCAACCAAATCTGATGACTGTGTATGATTGGCAGCATGACATTTCTGTTTAATACACAACCCATCACAAATCATCTGAATCATTTTGGCAAGTAGGGAATAGTTAGGTATCCACTGGTGACAGTAGGAAGTGATACCTATGAAAGCGTGCACATCTTTCTGAGTCTGTGGGATGGGCATTTTAACAATGGTACTGATGCGCTCAGGGGTCAATCTCCTACCCTCCTTCGACAGTAGTTGACCTAAGTAGGTGACCTCCTGTTGACAATACTGGAACTTGTAAAGAGAACCTTTATGTCCATGTTTGGCCAAATGCAGTAACAGCTGACTAGTGCTATCTATACAACCCTGCTCACTATCAGAAGCAATGAGAAGGTCATCAACGTACTGCACTTATACATTACCTGCAGGAAGCAAAAGAGAATCCAATTCAGACTTTAAAACCTGACTATAAATACTAGGACTTTCAGTATACCCCTGAGGAGCTCGACAGAATCTAAAGCTCCTACCAGCTAGTGTAACCCCAAACAGATACTTGCTATCTGGATGAATAGGAATACTAAAGAATGCATTTTTCAAATCAATGGCAGGAAATAATTTAGCAGTGGAAGTAATCATAGTGAAAAGGGCAGTAATGTCAGGAACTACTGGAAACTGGGGAACCACTATCTTATTAACTTTGCGTAAATCAATCACAAAACAGCAAACATATTCATGATCATAAGAGGAACCCAGAGGTGTCCGTTTAAGAATGGGGCTATTGCAAATGTTAGCAGACGTTTCCTCAGCCATTCCCTTCTTAATTAAATCCTGAATAATTTACAATAAGGCTCGCTCCCCAGCCTGTGGTATCTTATACTGAGGAATACAAGGCAAAATAGCACCATCCTAAACCTGGATCGAAACTGGTGGTATATGCAACAGTCCTACATCTGTATCACCTGTCTCCCACAAAGTGGGTGGAACGTCTACAAATTCAACAGGAAGAGGCACATCCTTAGACAAACACTGTTCAGCATGTCCAATGTCTGGGCCCATTGTCATATAGACACCTGCCGGGGAACAATAAATTGTAGTATACAATTTCTTCAACAAATCCAAACCCACCAATTCTCACCACAATTAGAGGTCAATAAAAATGTTGAGTCCACAGTTAAAGGACCAATAGTCAATGCAAGAGGTTTTGAAATGGGGCTTACAACCGGTACGCCAGAATAAACCTACCGAAATATTATTATGGCCAGACAGAGCCACCCCAGGGAGCATATTACAAGAAACAGAGCTTTTTGTCGCACCTGTGTCCACCAAAAATTCCTTAGTCGAACTATGTAGTTCCACTGTTACATAAGGGGCATGCTGATCTACAGGTATCAGAACTGACCCCTTACTCTGTCCCTGGCTGTAAGACATTCCTGTCACTTCCTCCATGTCATAATCATCATGATAGTACTGTCCGTCCTGAGGGTCATCAAAGTAAATATTATCAGAATGACCCTATGAGGCTGCAAAATTCTGAACTCTATCAACTCTTCCAGCTCCACAAACCCCGGCCACGAGACCCTCATCCTCTAGGGACCGCCACCTTCTGCAAAAGCACGGGACACTCGCTACGCCAGTGTCCCGCCTCTTTACAATATGCACACTGATTTGGCCCCAGAGGCGTCACATTTGGCTGCCTACTAGTACGTGGATGCTGTTGGGCAGGACCACCACGTCCTCTACCATTCCCTCTAAAAGCCTGCTGCAACAACACCTTCATCTTCAAATCCTTATGCTTTTCTGTCCTCTCCTTTTCCTCATTATCCCTGTGCTTGTAATACTGTGCCATATTCAAAATAACAGAAGGGGAAGATGTGGACCAGGTGCTCTCGGACGCCTGCAATCGAGTTGCTATTTCGGGAAGCAAATTGGAAACAAATCTATTAACACACAACCGAACACCTCCCTCAATGAACAAATCCTGCCCACTGTAATCCAAAAAAATGTGTCTTCAATCCGAGTATAGAAATCTCATCTTTCTTTTGTCTACAAGCCAACAATTTATCCCAATCTACCTTTCTCAGCGGAATAAGAGAATGCATATATGTAATACTGCGACCGGGCAAAGCAAGTATTTCATCTCGAGGTGTATCTCCTGGCTTCCTTTCCTGATCCCATGTCTTAATTTGGTCCCATGTACCTCCCAACTCCGCAACATGATCCTGAGTGTGCACCTGTCTCCAAACATCAACTGGAACCAACAGACCAAAGAACATCTCAATATCAGCAAGAGTCATTACGGTAGAAGAGGCAGCTTCAGTCAACTCCTTACAATATGGAATAGGATTTTTCCTAGGATCAGGCAAATGAGTCTTAAGAGACAAATTTTCCACGGAATATAAATCCATTGTTCCTGAAAACGGGCCACTTCTCTTGCCCTAGTAACGTTACTCCGGCCATCCGTTAATTTCGGTATTTCTGGATGATATATGGGATGAACCTCCCGCATCAGAAACGCAGATCTGGGACTTTTCTCATGTAATCTTCCCCTATAACCTATTATTGTTGCAATATTAGAAAAAACTGGTCCTGGCCCCAATTCACTTGTTTAACCTGATTCAAAGCACTGTTGCCAAAGACCATTTAATGTTGTGCACATGTGTTGAAGAGCATGCTGCTGTATAAAGAGTTCAAAATCTCTCATAGTTGCCAAGACATCCTCCACACTATAAATAGGATTACGGGCCCACTGTGCTGCCTGGTTAGCTATTACATTCTTCTCTTCATTTCCCACATCAGATCGCACTAGCGATCCCATACGCTCCTTAAATTTCTCCCAATCCCTAGCCTCAAATCCATGTGCTGGTGTCCTGTTACTTACTAATGTCAGAGGATGAAAATCCATAGTGGGAGAAGCAACGGAAGTAACAGGCACCAATGTTGCTAATTGTTGCGTTGCAGAGGAAAGAGCTGGTGAGAGAGACGCTCAAACAATAGGTGTGGCAGGGGTGCTAACAGTCACAGTTGCCACAGAAGGCAAAGACACAGAAGGAAGAGAAGGAGGAGGAGCCAAAGCCACAGCCATTGAAACAACAGCAGTGGATACAGGGACAGAAACAGTAGACACAACTGTAACAGACGAATGTGAAGGCACCGGAACAGAAGGATATATTCTTTGTGGGGCATATGGAGGTGGGGGTCGAGTATCTAGCAACTCTTCCACAAAAATATCAGCTTCCTCCTGAACCACATATGATTTATCAATTTGTAATCGAAACCTTCTATCTTCACATTCAACACCTTTTTCCTGTTTCTCCCTATCGTAGGCAACTGCTTTCAGTGTCAGTGTCTGCATTCTCCCCTTCTGAGCTTCCTTCTCTGTCTTCAATCACTTCTGTCTAGCTGCTTTCTGCCATGCCCTGAGAGAATCAAACATAGACTGCCTACTTCGTCTCTCAAACAACTGTTCTTGTAAATACTCAATCTTTTGCTCATCGAAAGTACCTGTCAGTGGCCACTGCAACTCTGCATTGTCCCTCGTATATTTGTGTCATGATGTACTAAACATAATAGGGCCAAGTCCATGCTTCACATACATATCAAAACTTGGCATGCCTTCTATTGGCGTCAGCTGACTTTCTTCTAATCTGGCATCAGTAGAACAACAACGACAGCACAAAGAAAACAGTTTACTAATTCCAGGCATTCTCAAAGGAAAACAAGTTCACTATTTTATGGCTGGCAACAAAATTGCAATTGTTTTTATCCAAAAGACAGTCCTTAGACCGTACCAAATACAAACCAAAATGGTACCATATCCACAAAGAACCAAAACAAACTCACCTGGTATATGCAGGTCAAACAAATTAATTCTCCACTGCCGACTCTTCAGACCAAATGGTCAGAACCAAGGGTTTTGCCATTCAGGACTCCAGTCGGGATGACCACTGGGCGAGGCACCGTCCGGCGGGACAAAAGGGGCAGCTGCGAGTGTCAGGCATTCTTCGAGCAGAGATCCCTGATCCGTCCGTCCGACCTGACGATGGCCACGACCTCCCCCTGTCCGTGGAAGGGGATGGGTCACCCAAAGGAGTCCCTGTTTGGGTACCAACTGAAGGAAATGGCCCAAATAGGGTCACCTGGGTCACTCATAAGCACCTCTCAACCTTCCATACCAAATGAAGAGTCGGTCAGACAGTAGAGAATACAAACCAATACTTGTTTATTCAAACACACTCAGAGTGGAGCCCGGTCTGCCCAGTCCCTTAGGAGTGCTGCAGAGGGACTGACAAAAGCAAGCATAACGATACATTATGTACACTTCGAAACTAGTGAAAGCACGCCCACCATGGAATTTTACAAGTAGATGCAGCTGAACAATAAATTACAAAGGTGTAAGTTTCGATTCTGGACCCGGGCACACACTATCTACCAGTCAAGGTCATTCTGCCTGTGCCCACCGCTAGACAAGTGGGAGAAGGCCTACATCTAACAAGAAAGGTATGCGCTAATAAGAACAGTTTATTCATTAGTGTAGCTGAACTCAGCTTGAAGAAAAATAACCTAGGGAAGGCCATTTCCCGGAAATGGCAAAGGATTAGTTTCGATTATGACTTAAAATGAAACCGTACACAAAATGGTGCAGCGAATGTTAATTTTACATGAACAAGAGTAAAGACATATATATTTTTTTTATTCTAACACAATTATGGATTAATTAAACACAGTACACTGCCACCTCCACTCAATGTGCTAAACCCATGACAGGGACAGTCTGTCAATGAGTTGACATTAGGGGTGGGCGGAATTTGCGTAATCGCGTTACGCAAATCTCCGCGAAACGGTCAAAAATCTCCGCGAACACGCAGAAATTCCGCGAACACGCGGAATTGCTTGTTCGCGATACTTTTTTCCTGTTCGCGATCGCTGTTTGCGTGCTCGGGGTGAAATAGCTCGCGAACACGCATATTGAGAACGCGAACAAGCAAAAAATTTCGCGAAGTCGCGGAACGCAGATTTTTGGGCAATTTCGCGTTCTCCGCGGAACGCGAAATTACCCAAATTCCGCAAATTCCGCGAACGGAACGGAATTTACCGCCCAGGCCTAGTTGACATGCGTGATACACCCTTCCAGGTCACGGTACCGGACCAGAACCTTACTCGTGTCAATGGAAAGTTCTAAGCCTCTGCACACTGATTAGCATGAAGTCAGAGCGTAACTCAAAAAACAGGAGGCCATCTACACATATTTGGGCTCTCTGGGCAGAAGACCACTACTACATTATGCAGGGGCCATTCTTGTCACAGCCTCATCATAGCAAGTCAACAGAAATTCCCAAAACAACCCAGGTGTATTATTCATGATCAACTATTGTTAATAATACCCCAATCAGATCAAAATAAAAGTAATGTTAAATTAGAGTTACAATCTCAATGTAAGGTTTAAAATCTTAGCAACATGCTATCATGTTTATGTGAGATCTAGACCATACACACACACACACACACACACCCACACACACGCGCGCGCGCGCACACACACACACATTGTACAAAATCTTTGAGGTGGACGGTGGCTAGAAACACATACATATGCTCTAGATAAATTTCCACAACACCCAAAACAGAAGGCTCTAGAGTGGCAAACCAAATATCTCCATAAGTATCCAGGTGTATGTCATAGGTAGCAAGGGTTGAACTCAAAACGTGTTCAAAGGGAGATGATGGGGGTGCAAGAGGTCACAAGAATTCAACAACCCTAAAATAACTACAGTAAACGTATAATTAATGCTAAGCCCAACTCACATTCATGTTATGTAAAAGTGTATCTGTTTACCACTTTATAAAGTTATAATTAGCACAGGGAAAATGGAAAATACCCTTTTTGAGGAGTGCAGATGCAGCACTGATCTTTGAGGTGGCATAATAAAATAATTCCATCTGATCAGTTGAGTTAAGGGGGAGTTCACTCTGTAGTATATTTGTGGGTTAAAAAACCTTTAGAAAGTGTTGACACATTTGTGAAGGCTATTAAAATATCATCTTTTTGGACTGGAGCTAAGACTTCTAATAAATATTTTGGAAGTAATCATAATCTTAGAGTATATTTTCTCTGTCATTTTCGACCTTGGTCTGAGTGTGACAATTCAGGTAGCATATTCCAAGGTGAATAGCATTTAGATTAACATTTTCAGCAGTGCATGAGCTACAAAATTGCAAAAATAGAATTTCACACCCGCCAGGCACATCCTTGACTCCGTCTTTCCCACCTTCAACAGCAACAAAGTCACTGCAATCACTTTTCTCACCTCAACCGACCATGCCATCATCTACTTACTGATCGGTATCGACCACCCGCCACTTCCAGCCCAGCCAGTCACAGCTGGAACAGCATCACGGAACTGGACTGGCCCCACAGCATACCCAACCAACAACTTAAACAGTGACATTAAACACCTTGACAAGTGGATAGCAGACTGCCCTGACTCCCTGACACTCCACAATCAAAACCACCAGAAAAGAACCTGAAAGCAGGTTAACTAGTACACAGAGAAAAAATATCAACCAAATAATACTGCAAACAGCTGGAAAGAAGAAGGAGAACCAACCACAAAGAAACTGACAAGGACACCTGCTAAGCAGCACTAAGAAGTTACCACCATCAGATCAGAGAAACCAAGAAGGTCACAGTCGAATGCATATAAAGCAGCTCCGAAAGCTGAAAAGAAACCTTTCTGAACCAGATGTACAACCCGTTTTTGCATGCGCAGACGGGTTTACGAACCCGTTTGCGCATGCAAAAACATCATGGGCCATGTCCAAAGCCTATTTAGCGGGTCGCAATTTATTTGCGACTCACTAAATAGGTTTTGCGACTCGCTCTTTGGGAGGGGCGTTCCCTTCCAAATAACGAGTCTCAAAAAAATGTACTAATGTTTTGCGACCGCAATTGCGGTCACAAAACACTTGCAATTACCACCTACTTCAAGTAGGTGATAATGCATTCGCAAATGGAAAGGGGTCCACAGGGGACCCCTTCCCATTTGCAAATACATGCAAAAATATTTTTTAAGGGCAGGCAGTGGTCCCAGGGACTGTTGCCTGCCCTTAAAAAATGTAACAAAAACGTTTCATCTTAATTTTCTTAAAATGCATCCCGTTTTCCTTTAAGGAAAACGGGCTGCATTTAAAAAAAAAAATAACCTCTTTATTTCCAAGCAGTCCCAGACATGGTGGTCTTCTGAGCCCAGCAGCCCACCATTCTTGGGAGGGCCTGTCATTCCCAATGGGCTCGCAAACAGAGAGAGGCTCATTAATATTAATGAGCCTCGCAATTTGCGACCCCATTGGGAACCGCAAACAGTATTAAACACACTGTTGTACATTTTATTCTGCGCCTCGCAGTTGGCGACTCGCAATTAGTTGCAAATTGCTAGGCGCAAAATAAAATGTCCCTGTGTTCCTAAAAGATGTCACCTCACCAACTTTCACCACCAACAGCATCATCGCCCCCCAAGACCTATGAGACAATCTATCGGAATTCTACAGCAACAAAATTAAAACTATTTACAACAATTTAAACCCACAACCAAACCCCAACAACCTTGCCTCCAGCCTACCCACAAAAAACCTCAGAAGCACCCTGAGTACATAGAATACACTCTCCATGGAAGAGACAGCTAACATCATGGGAACCATCCACTCCGTGGCTCGGACAGACCCCAGCCAACACCACATCTACAACAACGGGGCCTCCCTGATCAGCAAAGCACTCACCTACATCCTGAAAGCCTCCATGACCACTGCTGCATTCCCAGAGACCAGGAAACATTCAGCGGTCAATACACTACTAAAGAAACCTTTGGCAGATCCCACCCAGTTAGCAAACTACCGCCTAATCTGCCTACTACCATACCTAGCCATGGTCATGGATAAAGCAATCAGCAAGCAACTCGCTGACCACCTCGATCTTCACCAGCTCCTGGACACCACTCAATCAGGCTTCAGGTCCAATTGCAGTACGGAGACCGCCCTCATCACAGCAACCGACTGCATCAGGATGATCATTGACCAACGAGAAACAGCGGTCCTTATCTTGCTCAATCTCCAGGAAACCTTTGACAGATTCTCCCACTCCACGCTGATCAGAAGTCTTCACAAGACAGGCATCCAAGGACCTGCTCTCACATGGATGAGTTCTTTCCTCATGGTAAGAACACAGAAAGTCACCATCCCACTCTACATGTTGAAAGCCAGGATCCTTAACTGTGGACTCCTCTAAGGATCATCCCTCGGCTCATCCTTGTTCAACATCTACATGATCCCAATGGCCAACATCATCAGACCGCACAGCATCAGCATTCTCTCCTACACAGACAACACTCTCACGGATAAGACTCCAGCAACAAAAAACAACTTTGCCACCTGCTAGTCCACAGTAGCCATCTGGATTAGATCCAACTGCCTCAAGCTCAAATCAGACAAGACCTAAGTTTAATTTTTGGAAGAGAGACTCCTTTGTTGGGAGTCTGGTGGCCGGCAAACCTCGGACACACAATAATCCCCACTGCCCACGCCAGAAACTTGGGAATCATCCTTGAGGACAAGCTCAACATGACAGCCCAGGTTAATGCTGTGACCTTCACCTGCTTCTACATCCTGAGGAGGCAACAACAAATATATACAAGTGGCTACCAGAGATCAGCAGGATCAGTCTTACAGGCCCTCATAACCAGCAGTCTTAACTAAGGCAACACACTCTACACAGGAATCACCAATCAGCTCCTGAACAGGCTCCAAACCATCCAAAATGCTGTAGCAAGACTCGACCTCAACCTACCATGCCACACCCACATCATATCACACCTCAAGGAGCTTAACTGGCTCCCCATACACAACCACACTCATTTCAAACTCCTCACATACAGACACAAAAAAGCACTACACAAAATAGGCAACGTGTACCTCAGCAGCTACATACTGTTCCACCAACTCTCCAGGCACCTCTGGTCAGCCAATCTCTCACTAGCACAAGTACCCTGCATACACAAAAACAGTGCACAGGTCACACCTTCTCATACATCTCCCCCGAAGCATGAAGTGACCTATCACAACATATCAGAGCCTCCTCATCATTTCTTGGGGTCCGCTAGAAGCTGAAGACCTGAACTTTGAATAAATCTCCTGGGAGACTATGCTGGAGCAGAGTTTTCTGATGAAAATCTATTGGGTTTTTAAGCTCTGGTTTGTCTATTTGTCATAATTAAAATGATTAATTATTAATTACTAATTATTTGTTTTGTGTAAATGTTTAAACTTACCAACACGTACTAATGAGAAGAAAAACGACACGTGGGAATGCTTTCGTTTGCTTATTGATAATGTGCATGTTTTATTAAATAAACGTTGCTGAGTGCTGTTTATTTTAAAGCACAAAACGCTTTCGAATTAATGCTTTTCTGTGTTGCAAAGGCTAGATAATTACATACACATAAGGGTATTAGTGGGGTTAACACTGTTTAATCACTATGCTGTGGTAACGTTGTTTTTGTCTCTTTTAATTAAGATGGTCTATTTTGGCCTAGAATAAAATGGCCGCCGTTTGCAGCCTGGCCTCGAGTGAGAGATTTGTGATGAGAAGGCCTTGCTGAATATGGTCGAGAGTCATCTGACCACAGTCTTCGCCTGGTTAAAATTTTCCGTGAGGACAGCAGCAGTTCTGGGCAAGTCTCCAGATGCATCCGAATAGCCTTGGAGGACAAAGGAGCCATAATGAATGAACTCTGAGATCACCATGTTAGTTCCGAGGAAATGTGGATGTCGAAAGATACTTTTTAATTTTTAGTTCCTGTTCTGTCTTTTTATTTTTGTGATTTTTCTGAGCAGAGATTTTCCAAATGTAGCGATGCTACATCCTTTCCTGCTCGCTCTGCTCAGCGGTTCAGCGGACGTTTAGAACATTTTATGTTGCTTTCTTTTGTTTAAAATACTATAAATATTGTTAGCCTAGAGAGGGTCTAAGGCCACTTCTTCCCAAACCTGCGTTGGTGAGGATCTATGCTGTGAGTACGGCGACTCGGGAGACTTCTACTGAGAGACCTGTCCTGACCCATTCTGACATTTAGCTAGAATAGGTAATTATGAGAAAAATGATTTATTCTGATTGATTTTCTTTGACTAATTTTAGATAAAGCATCATAATTTCTTGGGGTCCGCTAGAAGCTGAAGACCTGAACTTTGAATAAATCTCCTGGGAGACTATGCTGGAGCAGAGTTTTCTGATGAAAATCTATTGGGTTTTTAAGCTCTGGTTTGTCTATTTGTCATAATTAAAATTATTAATTATTAATTACTAATTATTTGTTTTGTGTAAATGTTTAAACTTACCAACACGTACTAATGAGAAGAAAAACGACACGTGGGAATGCTTTCGTTTGCTTATTGATAATGTGCATGTTTTATTAAATAAACGTTGCTGAGTGTTGTTTATTTTAAAGCACAAAACGCTTTCGAATTAATGCTTTTCTGTGTTGCAAAGGCTAGATAATTACATACACATAAGGGTATTAGTGGGGTTAACACTGTTTAATCACTATGCTGTGGTAACGTTGTTTTTGTCTCTTTTAATTAAGATGGTCTATTTTGGCCTAGAATAAAATGGCCGCCGTTTGCAGCCTGGCCTCGAGTGAGAGATTTGTGATGAGAAGGCCTTGCTGAATATGGTCGAGAGTCATCTGACCACAGTCCTCGCCTGGTTAAAATTTTCCGTGAGGACAGCAGCAGTTCTGGGCAAGTCTCCAGATGCATCCGAATAGCCTTGGAGGACAAAGGAGCCATAATGAATGAACTCTGAGATCACCATGTTAGTTCCGAGGAAATGTGGATGTCGAAAGATACTTTTTAATTTTTAGTTCCTGTTCTGTCTTTTTATTTTTGTGATTTTTCTGAGCGGAGATTTTCCAAATGTAGCGATGCTACATCCTTTCCTGCTCGCTCTGCTCAGCGGTTCAGCGGACGTTTAGAACATTTTATGTTGCTTTCTTTTGTTTAAAATACTATAAATATTGTTAGCCTAGAGAGGGTCTAAGGCCACTTCTTCCCAAACCTGCGTTGGTGAGGATCTATGCTGTGAGGACGGCGACTCGGGAGACTTCTACTGAGAGACCTGTCCTGACCCATTCTGACATTTAGCTAGAATAGGTAATTATGAGAAAAATGATTTATTCTGATTGATTTTCTTTGACTAATTTTAGATAAAGCATCATAATTTTAAATACGGTGTTGGTGATTATTTCTTGTCAATTATTGAGTACTCTATTTTGATTATTGTTGTAAAGATTGTTTAGATCATGATTCAGGACAGTTACAATAACTAGGGCTTATCGACCTCAGTGGAGATGCAGGGTGTTTAGGAGTTTTCTTTCCACAGGTTCAGTGCTGGTAGAGTATTTGAGCGTATGTTAGTGAAATGGGCCCTAGTGTATGATGAGTGTATGTGCGTGTAACTGTGAAATTACTCTATCCGTGGAAGTAGGGAGATTTTGTACACCCTGATCTGCATCCATTTCCTGGTAGCAGAGGATGGTTATTGATGATTGTCTTGATCTGATTAGATTGCTTGTACATTAGCTTATTGATTATTGATTATTGATTGATGTTGATATATGTACTAATACTATATGTTGGAGTCGTCATGTTGAGTTTTATGTAGTGCTTCTGGAACTTGGGAGCTAGTGGCAGTTCCGTAGTAGGGCAGAGGGAAGTATATGCTGCTCTCGGGCAAGACGGGATTGTAGGAAAAACGTGTGACAATTGAAGTTGCGCGTCACATTGTCTGGGTTCGGAATCAGTGACATTGTCGTATGTTACTATTAGAAATATTTCTGGTATATAAGGAGTGCGTATGGTAGTGAAGGTTATCTGTGAAACTCTGGTCTTAAGTCCCAGGGATCCGCAAGGTTCACCGTTAAAGCTTATTGCGGGAGAAGTAATAGGTATTCTCTGAGCTTGTTTGAGGAACTGAGCAGAGGTAAGCTGCTTGGTTGACGTGTGTTATAATTCTGTAGTGGGACAGATTGTTCGCTGTTCTCAGGAAGCAGGATTCTGTGTGTATGTACTAAATTTTCTTGTATGAATGTGCGTGAATGTATGAGCATTTAGTTGATTGTTAGACTCTTTGGACAAGTCCTAGAGGAAACAGTTAATGAATGCATGTTAGAAGGGCAGAGTAGAGGGATGTGCTACTGTGTCAACGGGATTCTTATGAAATAGATTTTCTTTACTATTCTGTGGTTAGCGAAGCAGACAATGGAGATGTTTATATGTTGTAACTAATAGATTTTGTAGAAATTTGACACAAAGTCTACTGAAGAGTTTTGTAAAGGAGGGGTAGACGAGTGACAGGAGACAGGAGACAGAAGCGACTGCAGCGACTGCTGACGTCAAACAGACCGCGCTCTGATTGGATATTGGATCAAAATAGTGTTCGCGCTGGGATTGGTGCGTTGGTGTGAGCCGCGCAAGGATTGGAAGAGCTATTCTAGTGACGTAGACGCTCCAGGATTGGTGCGTTAGTGTGAGTCGCGCTGTTATTGGTTGAAAAATCGTATTGTATATTTGTAATACGGAAGGGATTAGAAAGTTTTGGTAAACGCTAAAATGTATTACCAAGAAGAGAAAAAGAAAAAAACATTGTTCGGAAAGATAAAACGCTGGTTCGACAAGGATAAAGATGTTAAAACAAGATAGGGTGAATTGTTACCTCCAGCGAAAACACCTGCATCCTTCATGGCTGCGAGATATGGGTATCATACCTGTATATGGTTGGAGAATTGGGTTAGGTATACCAAGGAAGATGGTGTTCTAGCATTTCCAGAACATGGTTCATTTAATTTGGCCGTGTTGAGAAATTTACGGGAAAAGATGTTATGTCTTGACCCAAGACCAAGGCCGACACAGTTTGAGGCTTTAGTGGAATGGGAAGAGGAAGTACATGAGCGAGAAAAACAGAGGTCTGGAGGAAGTTACAGGTACATGTTTGGGAGGAGACATGATCGTGAAACTCATCATGATCGAATGAAAAGATGGCGAGATGCTAGCATGTCAGAGGGATTATATCCTATGAGAACAGTTGAAGAGGGAGCAGAAAGGGTTCCTGAGGCAGAAGTGAGAAGATATGGAGTTAATGAATATGAGGATGAGGTCTTGAATGACATGATTTACAAAAGACCACCTCCATATAGACCAGAACCAGACGAGAGTACACCAGTTGTTTCTCCGATAAGAGATACAGTGCGTATCATTGAAACAGAAAATGTGACACCTGAATTGAGAAGTGGTAATCCTTTCAGGGAGAGAGAGAATCGATGTGGTGACGAGAATACAAGAGAATTAGCCAGGACTACAACAGAGCTGACTGAAAAGATTAGAGAGCTAACAAAGAATCTGGAAGCAGTTACGGTGCCTGAAACCATAGGTCCGGTTATGCCTGTGTTTGACAAGCAGAGGACAGGTGAAAATGGTTTGGTGATTCCATATCTTGGGAATAAGATAACAAATTTAACTGGTCCCTCAGGAGATTCAGGAAGAAGGACAGAAAGTAGTGATCTGAGACAATCCAGACATGACACATGTAGTGAAGGATTAGAGGTACAGTCTAATTCAAGACTGGATGCTAGTGAAGCTAGTTGTTCAGGGATGCCGATTTTAGAACCGCAGAAGAAAGTGGTTCCAGTGAGAAAAACTACTGAAATAACAGCTGAAGATTTGAATGATTGGATGAAAGTTCTTCAAAAGAGGGATAAAGATTCACAAGCAATTGATGTGGCTAGGTTACGTGTGGAATTGGAAGAGCTTGTTGCAGGGACAGTTCCAACAGAAATTCTTAAAAATCATCATGATGGTGAACTGTTGTTTATGTGCAAAAATATCACCTGGAGAGCGAGAAATACACATGACAGGTTAAGAGCAATAGCGAATGAACAGGGAGTTGACATTGATAAGGTGAAAGCTTTGCAGAAGTCTTACAGGATGGATTTCACAGATAAAGACATTGAAAATCTGAATGGTACTGGTAGAACAGGACAGATTAAAGAAATGGTCGCATTGTTGCGAAGATGGGGTGATGTAGAGAAGTGGAAGGATAGGTGGTACAAGAAAAGAGAAGAATCAGGAGATAGAACTTATTCAGCATTTCCTGTGAGAGAAAAGGAGAAACCAGTGGATACTTATCCTATGAGAGAAATACCTGGAGGAGGATATGTACATGTTCCATGGACCAGACAGGATATTTTATCATTTACGAATGATTTCCCTCGATTGAGAGAAAAGCCCGTCGAGTGGTATAGGCAGGTAGACAGGTTTGTGAAATTGTCAAAAGTGCTGTGGATTGACCTGAATAGTCAGTTTGATATAATTGTTCCAGCAGACTTGTGGACTGAGTGTAAAATAGTTGTGAGTTGGCCTACTGAGGAATATCCAAGAGATCAGAGAACAGGAGCACCAGATCCAGAGGTAATGAGAAAGTATGATCAGGTGATGGTATACCTGAAAAGTAAAGTACCTGCAAAAGAGACAGACTGGGTTAAAATAGATCGAACACAACAGGAAGCAAAAGAATCAGTTCATGCTTTTTACGAGAGGCTGATACTGGCTTTTAAACAATTCAGTGGAGATGAGCACCTGGGTGACAAAGATTTGAGTCATTTTGTATACAGATTTGTATATGGCCTGAGACCTGAGATTAGTGAGAGAATTCGTGAGCACACAGTGGACTGGCAGAGTAAGAAAATAGATGAGATTCTAAGACATGCAAAATACTTCAGTGATGAAATTGAAGCAAAACAGAGAAAGCTGAAAGAAAAAGCAATGTGGGCACAAGTGAAAGTTGCAGAAAGACAGGAAGCACAGTTAGTGGAACAGGCGAATAATGCAGGGAATAGACCTAGGTATGCAGGGAAAGGAAAGGAGAATCTTGAGGAAGCCAAAAAGAAGTTCCCATGTCACAACTGTGGCCAACTGGGACATTGGAGATCTGAGTGTACCAATCCACCATTGGTGAATAATGAGGGTAAATCCTTAAATCAACAGGTGCAGAACGAGGGAAATAATCAACAGCAGCAACAACAGAAAGTTGTGAGACAGCAGAGTCAAGAGCCAAAACTGCCCTTGCCGCAGAATAGAGGGTCACAAAAGTACAATCAGGATTCAGGATTCTACAATGATGAACAGGTAAGCAAACAAAGGCGTTCTAACCAGGTACAACAGTACTTGTTAAAGAATGAAGGGAGTGAGTCTGAGGGTGATTATTGACGGTGCCGAAGAGAGGAGGAAGAGTGCATACTTGGTGCAACTCTAGAAATAGACCAGGCAGGACCATTTGTAGATGGGAAAATAAATGAAGAAAGTGTTACTTTTTTAGTAGACACAGGTGCAACGAGATCAACTGTCAGGTCAACAGATATTAGAAATCTTCCTCTCTCGGATGAAGCAATCCAAGTAGTTGGTGTAGCCAATACACAAATCAGGACACGTCTTACTGAACCAGTAAGAGTACAAATAGGGAAATTTTCAGACATGCACAGATTTATCGTCTGTGACACAAGTCCAGTGAACCTGTTAGGTAGGGATTTGTTATGTAAAATGAATTGTACAATTTTCTGTACACCGGATGGAATAGCTTTTGAGACACCAGATGAGGATGTTTTGTACCGAATGACTCTAGGAAATAGAGAGAGTGAAATGGTTGGTGCATTTGCTGTGTTTGATCCGGAGGATTTGCCTCGAGAGCTGAGAGACACAGTGAAAAGGACAGTTTGGGATTTTACTGGAGAGGATGTGGGATTGATGAATAATTTAGATCCTGTGAAAATTTCAGTGAAAGAGGGAATTACGTATCCTAACATTCCTCAGTACAAAATGACACCAGAAATAATTGAAGGAATAACTCCTATAATTGAGAAAGTGATTCAGCAGGGAGTTCTGAGAGAACTACTGAGTAGCCCGTGTAATTCACCGATAATGGGGCTAAAGAAGCCTAATGGGAAGTTCAGGATTGTACAAGATTTGAGAAAGGTTAACCAAATTGTGGTGGCATGTTGTCCCATTGTGCCAAATCCGTCAGTGATTTTGTATCAGATTCCACATAAATGTAAATGTAAATTTGATACTTGTATAGCGCACTACTCACCCGCAAGGGTCTCAAGGCGCTTGTACGAATACCGCTGTGGAACCCATCCTGGCTTTCCCTGTGAGGCGTTCACTCCTGGGCACCCCCAAGGTGGAGGCCAGGCATCCTTAGCGTTGTGGGGGCCTTTGTGGAGATTAAGCAAGCTATTGCCCAGAGTTGCAGAGTGGGACTCCATGATTGGAATAGGCACCGAGGCGAGAATTATCAGGTCCGTGGAATTTTTGAGCCCAAGACCCGCCGAGGCGGGGAATTGAACCCTGGTCCCGGGCTAGACCTCTGCATCAGGGTCTGCCGCTCTAATCATTGAGCCACACTTCTCCACATGATGCTGAGTGGTATACAGTGATTGATTTGTGTCATGCTTTCTTTTCAATTCCATTGCATCATGACAGCCAGCCGATTTTTGCATTTAGGTTTGGCCAGCGTATTTTAGCATGGTGTCGTATCCCACAGGGGTATACAGAGAGTCCTTCGATATTCAATCAGTTATTGAAAAAATCATTGGAGAGTTTAATCATGCCTGAAAACTCAGTACTAGTACAGTATATTGATGACCTACTTGTGGCATCAAAGACACGTGAAGCTTGTGAAGTAGATACTATAGCTTTACTGAATCATCTGGCAGATGGAGGGTTAAAAGTATCTCCAGCCAAATTGCAATTCTGCAAGAAAGAGGTGCATTATCTTGGACACAATATTGAAAAAGGTCTGAGAAAGGTGACTGATGACAGGATCAAAATCATCAGGGGAATGAAAGCCCCAAAGACCCAGAGGGAAGTGAGAATGTTCCTGGGTATGGTGGGTTATTGTCGTCAGTGGATAATTAATTTTTCTCTGATAGCAAAGCCACTGATTAAGCTGACAGAAAGTGAGATGACAGACCCATTGGAACTAGATGGAGAACAAATGGCAGCATTTGAAGAGCTGAAAAGCAGAATGTGTGAAGCCCCTGCTTTGGGTATGCCAGACTATGAAAAGGAGTTTGAGTTGTACTGCAGTGAGAGAAATGGATGTGCACTTTCAGTGTTAATTCAGAAGCATGGACAGTTGAGGAGGCCTATTGCGTACATCTCATCGACACTTGACCCTGTAGCTGTAGGTTTACCAGGTTGTTTGAAATCTGTGGCTGCAACATGCAGAAGCCTGGAACAGAGTGAGGGAATCATAATGGGATATCCTGTAAGGGTATTCGTACCTCATAATGTGGCAATTCTTTTGACAAGAAGCAGAACCCAGTACATGTCACATAGTCGGCTGACTAAATATGAGAAAGTCATTCTGGGAGCATCAAATGTGACTCTTGAGAGATGTGTGAATGTGAATCCAGCGACATTGTTGCCGGATATTGAAAATGTGGGTGTGAAAACAGAAGATGATCACAATTGTTTGGATGTGCTTGAAAACTGTACAAAACCGAGACCAGACATAAGGGATCTTCCCTTGCATGAGAGTGATCATGTGTTGTTTGTGGATGGATCATGCCTGAGGAATGATGAGGGTGTGCTATGTGCAGCATATGCAGTGTGCAAGGTTTCAGAGGTTATGGAAGCATCACCATTGAAAGGAGTGAAATCTGCGCAAGTTGCTGAATTAGTGGCATTGACAAAAGCTTGTGAAATTGGGAAAGATTTGAGAACGACTGTGATGACTGATAGTCAGTATGGATTTGGAGTTGTGCATGATTTTGGCCAGCTTTGGCTACAAAGAGGTTTCTTGACGTCGAGTGGGACTCCAATAAAGAATGCTGAAGTGATTGGAAAATTACTTGAGGCGATACAGTTGCCTAAAGAGTTAGCAGTTGTGAAGTGTGCTGCTCATGGACAAGGAGATGATTTTCTGACAGTTGGCAATCGATACGCAAATGACATTGCTCAATATTGCGCTAAAAATAACCAGTCAATTAATCGGGAACGAGAAGGTGAAATGTCTTTTTGTTCTGTGATGTTTACTAATGTCTTAGAGACGTGGGATTAAGTGAAACAGTTGCAGGATGAGGCAGGAAAGGAAGAAAAGAAAGACTGGATCAAGGCAGGTTGTGCCCCAAGAGAGACAGACCATGTTTGGGTCTATAGAGATGGCAGACCAGTAATGCCGAACTCCATACTGTCGACAATGGCAAGGATGTATCATGGCCAGGGACATTTGGGAAGGGATGCGATGATCAGGTCTTTTAAGCAAACCTGGTACAATGCAAAGTTCAGGACCATTGCAGAAAGCATCTGTCAAAGATGTTTGATTTGCCAGCAATTTAACACTGGGAAAAAGACAGTGGTGAGTCTGGGAACAATAGGCAGAGAAGGAGGTCCTTTTACAAGACTGCAGATTGATTTCATTGAAATGCCCCAAGTGAACAGACTGAGGTATGTTCTAGTGGTAGTCTGTTTGTTTTCAAGATGGGTGGAGGCCTATCCGACTAGGAGAAATGATGGAGTAACAGTGGCAAAGTTACTGTTAAGAGAGTTGATTCCTAGGTACGGGTTTCCAGTAACGATTGAGTCTGATAGAGGTGGACACTTCTATAATGAACTCATGAGTTTGATTTGTGAAGCATTGAGCATACAGCAGAAGCTACATTGTGCATACAGACCAGAGGCTTCTGGTGTTGTTGAGCAGATAAACGGCACGATCAAGAACAGGATTGGTAAGATGTGTTTAGCCACTGGTATGAAATGGCCCGATGTCTTGCCTCTAGTGCTAATGACTATTAGATCTACTCCAGATAGAACTACTGGTTTAAGTCCGCACGAAATCATAATGGGACGTGCAATGCGACATGCATATGTACCTGTCAATAAGTTGATGACAATAACTGATGACATGATTTTGGATTACTGTAAAGGCCTGGCTGACGCAGTTCATTCTGTGTGTCACCAGGTTGGAGAAGAAGCTACCACACTTGAGAAGAAGCAAGCTCATGATCTGAGTCCAGGGGACTGGGTGAGGATTAAGGTGCACAGAAGAAGAAATTGCTTGGTTCCAAGGTGGGGAAGGCCGAGACAAGTCATTCTAACTACGACAACTGCAGTAAAGTGTGCTGGTGTGAAAAATTGGGTACATGCGAGTCATACTCTGAGAGTTCCAAACCCAAAGGATGGGACTGGTAAGGAGTACTTTGAAGAATCAGATTCCAGTGATGATGAAGATACAGAACCAGTAAGAAAAGAAGCAGAAAAGGCTTCAAGAGAACCATTGAGAGTCTCAGAAAAGAGATCAGATTCTGTAAGAGAGCCTGAAGTTCCGAAAAGCAGTGAAGGAAAAAGAAGAGAAAAGAGCAATTCCACAGAGACTACTCCTGAATCAGAAGAGGAGGAGATCGAAGAACCACTTGAGATTGTACCTGAAGAAGCAGGGTTAGAAGAAGATAGAGAGGGACAGATTGCGGAAGACCCCCGAGGAGGTGTAGGGAACATTCTTGACAAGCTAGGTGAAGGGACAAGTAGACAGCAAGAAGATTGCGTGTCGGAGACCCGAGGAGGGATAGAAGTAGGGAAGTCTCAAACAGTGGTGAAAAAGACTGTGGAGCAAAAGAAAACTGCTGAAGAACCAGAGGCATTTGAAACAGAATCGGATGAAAGTGAAAATGAGAAATCAGAAGGTCGAATTCTGAGAAAGAGAACTTGGATTGGAGAGAGAAATAATACAGAAACAAGACCGAAAAAGGTTATAAGAGGAGATCTTTGGCCTAACAACAGAATAAAGAGGCTGAGATATAGACTGATAAGAGCAAATACCTCGAAAGCTGAACAAGTGAATGAGGTGTCGAGTCAAAATCCAGCAAGAGGTGAAAAGAGAAAAGAGTCAAAAGAACCAGAGGAGATCAAGAGGATAAGAAAACCTAACCAGAAGTATAGGTCGCCGGAATGGACGTACGTGGCACTGTCTGAAGGTGAAGAGGCAGAAAGTCAAGGAAATCCAGAGGAGACCGTACGAGAAGTGGTTGAGGAAGATACTGGTGAAATTGTGAAAGTAATCTTGACTGACATTGATGAAAAGTCGGATACTGAGGATATTGTTGGAGATCTAATACAGTTTGTGGTTGAAGAAAATGAAGTAAAGAGTGATGAATATCCAAATTGAGTGAACAGAAGAAATCACTTGGAGAAAGTGAAAAGAAGAAGAAACTGAAATTAATTGTTTGAAGTAATCCAGAATTTTAGAGTCTCAAGTAGTGGAGTAGTAGAGGCTAAGTCAAAAGACACGGTCAAAGTAGTAAAATGGCTAACATAGAGAATAACCAAAGTAGATGTGCCTTCTTAAGAAGATGGTGTAAAATGTGCTGCTGCTGTACTGGATTATTAATGCTACTATGGGGTGTTTTAGCTTTATTAGTTACTTTTAAAGTTACAATAGGCACATTTGAGATGCATACAGAGAATGTGACAAATGCAAAGAAGAGTTCACAAAAAGTAGTTCCAACTAGAATTAGTAATACTTACATACATAAAGATAGGTCAATTAATGATTTTTCTAGTAATGTTTTTTCAAAGTTGTTATACGAATATGTGAAGAAAAATGGAAGTTAGGGATTGCTACGTTTGTATGCAATTACCTGCATCCGTTTCAGAGGGTGTTACTTATCACCATTTACCAGCTACGTATGGAATTTCTTGTAGTATATTGAGTAGTGTTTTTTATTTGTTAGGGAAAATAGATTATAAGATGTCTAACAAAGATAGTATTTTTGGGCAATTGCCAATGAACAAAGAGCTGAATCCAGCTAAAGAAGCTAACATTTTTGGTGAGATTTTTATTGAGAAAGAAGAATTAACATTAGATTACATTTTTAAGAATAATTTAACTTGAAGTCTGAAAGAAGAGGAGAAAGCTTTCCTAAATATGGTGGAGGAAAGGAGATTGAACATGCATGAGAAAGCAGGGAAATATAAAGTGAGTGAGACAATTTGGGACATTGAGATGGGAAAAGAATTGAGAAATGGGGCTAGTCCAACTTTAGCTCTAGATGCACCACAGAAGGGTAAGCTGTGCATTACAAGAAGGAAATCCCAATATGATACATATTTTGTTGGGACTAGTGAATGTCATGATACATACTTCATTGCAACAGGATGGGGTTTCAGAGGTGGAGAAGATACAATTTTCCCAGGAGTGTATTATGTTTGTGGGAACAAGTCTTATTACAAGTTGCCTGACCATTGGTATGGCACGTGTTATGTGGGCCTGGTCTTTCCAAAGATTTTTCATATAGATAGAATAGAAGATGTAGAACATATTAATTTACTAACGCGTTTCAAGAGAGAAACTTGGTCTGAAATAGTGGGTGACATTTTTGGAGCTTTAATTCCAGCAGTGGGAATTTCTTTGAATGCTTATGGAATTCGGAAACTGTCAACAGTGGTGGATCGCTTATCGACAAATACCGCTGGAGGGTTTCTTTTGGTAAATACGGAGTTGATTGCCGTATGTGCCATGTCTATGCAAAATCGACTTGCCCTTGATATTCCATTAGCTAAGGAAGGTGGAGTTTGTGGAATGCTGAAAGTTCAACAATGTTGCACTTACATTCCAGATGAAAGCAAAGACCTGAAGGTCTATATCAAAAATATTACTGATTTGCATGAAGAATTAGTACCACTTGAAGCTGAAAGTATCTGGACTAAATTAGCTAATAAGGTGATAGCTGTTAAGAGTTTTATTGCAAAAATAGGTAGTACTATTATAGGTAAGATATTGTTTCCTTTAACTTGTATAATTGTTGCTTTATTGATACTTAGATTGGTGTGTTTGTGTTGTAAAAACAGGGGAGGGAAAAATAAATTAATCAAAAGAAATAATGAAAAGAGAAATAAAAGGTTGAAAAGAGAACCACAAGAAATTGAATTAGAAGAATTGAATGAGAGTGTTTACTTAGAAACAAAGAGGAATGATGAAAGAGTGTCTGGTGTGTAGTGTTGTGTAAGGAGAAAAAGACATTTCCAATTTCTCCTAAAATGGGACTAAATTTCACTACATTTTTTTTTTTGGGTTGTTTATTTGGTGATAATATCACCAAAGGGGGGATTGCTGGAGCAGAGTTTTCTGATGAAAATCTATTGGGTTTGTAAGCTCTGGTTTGTCTATTTGTCATAATTAAAATTATTAATTATTAATTACTAATTATTTGTTTTGTGTAAATGTTTAAACTTACCAACACGTACTAATGAGAAGAAAAACGACACGTGGGAATGCTTTCGTTTGCTTATTGATAATGTGCATGTTTTATTAAATAAACGTTGCTGAGTGCTGTTTATTTTAAAGCACAAAACGCTTTCGAATTAATGCTTTTCTGTGTTGCAAAGGCTAGATAATTACATACACATAAGGGTATTAGTGGGGTTAACACTGTTTAATCACTATGCTGTGGTAACGTTGTTTTTGTCTCTTTTAATTAAGATTGTCTATTTTGGCCTAGAATAAAATGGCCGCCGTTTGCAGCCTGGCCTCGAGTGAGAGATTTGTGATGAGAAGGCCTTGCTGAATATGGTCGAGAGTCATCTGACCACAGTCTTCGCCTGGTTAAAATTTTCTGTGAGGACAGCAGCAGTTCTGGGCAAGTCTCCAGATGCATCCGAATAGCCTTGGAGGACAAAGGAGCCATAATGAATGAACTCTGAGATCACCATGTTAGTTCCGAGGAAATGTGGATGTCGAAAGATACTTTTTAATTTTTAGTTCCTGTTCTGTCTTTTTATTTTTGTGATTTTTCTGAGCGGAGATTTTCCAAATGTAGCGATGCTACATCCTTTCCTGCTCGCTCTGCTCAGCGGTTCAGCGGACGTTTAGAACATTTTATGTTGCTTTCTTTTGTTTAAAATACTATAAATATTGTTAGCCTAGAGAGGGTCTAAGGCCACTACTTCCCAAACCTGCGTTGGTGAGGATCTATGCTGTGAGGACGGCGACTCGGGAGACTTCTACTGAGAGACCTGTCCTGACCCATTCTGACATTTAGCTAGAATAGGTAATTATGAGAAAAATGATTTATTCTGATTGATTTTCTTTGACTAATTTTAGATAAATCATCATAATTTTAAATACGGTGTTGGTGATTATTTCTTGTCAATTATTGAGTACTCTATTTTGATTATTGTTGTATAGATTGTTTAGATCATGATTCAGGACAGTTACAATAACTAGGTCTTATCGACCTCAGTGTAGATGCAGGGTGTTTAGGAGTTTTCTTTCCACAGGTTCAGTGCTGGTAGAGTATTTGAGCGTATGTTAGTGAAATGGGCCCTAGTGTATGATGAGTGTATGTGCGTGTAACTGTGAAATTACTCTATCCGTGGAAGTAGGGAGATTTTGTACACCCTGATCTGCATCAACTATTCACCTGTGAAGCACCTATATGCCCTCACGTATGAATAATATGCTATACAAATGTGATTAGCATAACATAACATGACGTACTGGCTTTAGGCATTGTGTGCTAGATGCTGCATCCCAGCTCAGAGGCAGTTGATACTCTTGAAAAGAAATATACATTTTTCCCTGGGTTTTTAGCAGAATCTTCTGCTACATGCACAGAAAACATTTACGTGTGTACTTACCCACAGGCACAACCTCCATTAAGTTTCATTAATTTTGCTAAAGTTGTCTGTATTTGTGAAAAGCACTGATTTATTTATTCTGGGGTAGGTGTTGGCAGATGCAAAAATACAGACCTGAGTTATCATTGGTGGTCAAAGACGGGCAGATATAGCTACAAATCTGAGGAGTCATATTAGTCTCTTGGGATCCTTTCTTATTCTGCAGTATCATTACCTTATCCAACTTCATTGAAGGAGTTGTAACGTGCTATTATGATGAGCCCTGTATTGAAGGGCATAGTGACACTTAAGCCGTAGAAAGAGATATAGGCCATCTGAGAGACTCTGGATGTTCCCTTCATCTGCATAATTCATAACATACATTTACGGTCAGTTTGGAGAGTGAAATGATTATCGAAATAACACTGGCTCAAACTTTCTACAAAAGATTAAATCACAGAAAAGCACCTCCTTTCATATATTGGCCAATGTTTTTGGAAACTAATAAAAGCAACATTTTAATTCACATCGGGCTACGCTGTGCTAATATTTCTTGTTAGAGGAAGCTTGTTTCCGGTCCAGGGAAGACATGGCTTGGCAGTTCGGGCTGGACTGTTCCCATGAGGTCAGACTGATTTGCATATGGCCATGTCTGAACTGGGGTGGCAGAGTGGGCTAAAGAACGGTGATGGATTAAACCCAGATCAGTTGACTGGGGGTGAGTGCTTGCAATGTTCAACACTCCGTCCATCATTTCCTTTGGTTTTTGCTTTGTTCGCCATAAGTTGGCAGGGTATGCTCAGACGTGAGTCCCTTGCTCACTTTGCCTCTGGATTCAAGCAAGCCTGGCTGAAGACGGCTGAAATGCCAGAAACCGGTCCTAGGAAGCTTGTTTCCGGTCCAGGGAAGACATGGCTTGGCAGTTCGGGCTGGACTGTTCCCATGAGGCACAGGGTCAGACTGATTTGCATATGGCCATGTCTGAACTGGGGTGGCAGAGTGGGCTAAAGAACGGTGATGGATTAAACCCAGATCAGTTGACTGGGGGTGAGTGCTTGCAATGTTCAACACTCCGTCCATCATTTCCTTTGGTTTTTGCTTTGTTCGCCATAAGTTGGCAGGGTATGCTCAGACGTGAGTCCCTTGCTCACTTTGCCTCTGGATTCAAGCAAGCCTGGCTGAAGACGGCTGAAATGCCAGAAACCGGTCCTAGGAAGCTTGTTTCCGGTCCAGGGAAGACATGGCTTGGCAGTTCGGGCTGGACTGTTCCCATGAGGCACAGGGTCAGACTGATTTGCATATGGCCATGTCTGAACTGGGGTGGCAGAGTGGGCTAAAGAACGGTGATGGATTAAACCCAGATCAATTGACTGGGGGTGAGTGCTTGCAATGTTCAACACTCCGTCCATCATTTCCTTTGGTTTTTGCTTTGTTCGCCATAAGTTGGCAGGGTATGCTCAGACGTGAGTCCCTTGCTCACATTGCCTCTGGATTCAAGCAAGCCTGGCTGAAGACGGCTGAAATGCCAGAAACCGGTCCTAGGAAGCTTGTTTCCGGTCCAGGGAAGACATGGCTTGGCAGTTCGGGCTGGACTGTTCCCATGAGGCACAGGGTCAGACTGATTTACATATGGCCATGTCTGAACTGGGGTGGCAGAGTGGGCTAAAGAACGGTGATGGATTAAACCCAGATCAGTTGACTGGGGGTGAGTGCTTGCAATGTTCAACACTCCGTCCATCATTTCCTTTGGTTTTTGCAGAGATAAATATATACCTGATAAATTGCTTGCTGTGGTCTTGAGCCTTCATTATTTCAGCTGAAGAGGAATTGTTTTTCAAGGTCTCGCTCACCTCCTTACGACTGCCAGCGTTCCAAATTACGATTGTTGCTTGTTTCCTGGAAAGCAATTCTTTTGATCATATCAAACTACTCCCATAAACTTAGAAATTGCTCAAAGAGGGTTCCAGTTCACAATGACCTTTATATTTGCTTGTCGAGGCTGTATCTTCTCAAAACTCATACAAAAAGGGACTGCATAAAAAGTCCAGCAATATTTCCTTTCGAACGTTCAAAATTCAATTTGGTGTCAAGTCTTTTTAAAATTATTATCACACAAGAACGGCCCTCTTATATATCCAAAAATGCGGGAGCCATCGTACAGTTTTTCAAACAGGATTCTCTTTATTCTTTACAAAATCCAACAGCAGCCCAGCCAACATGTTTCGTCCCCAACATGGGACTTCATCGGGCTACCAAAATGATGTAGAAGGACGCAACATCCCATCCATGCGAGGCCTTCTTTTCAAGACGAGACCATGGCTCCTCCATTGTTGGATACATAAGAAGACCATTTTTGTGTGATAATAATTAAGTTTTCTTTCTTGGTCTTCTGGTCTGTGAGCAGTAGGACCGTTATAATGTTGATTGCTGCACACAAGCCTGTGCGGCTAAATTTGAGCAACACTGCTCTTTTTGGTGGTATATATATGACATGTTGTACTAGTTAAGCATATAGATTCGTTTCCCGTATACCCCGTCTGATATTGATATTTATTTGGTTCTATGAGATGCAACACGTTGTCCTCACAGGTGAAATGGAAAACACCAATGTTGCCTAGGCAAGTGAATATGGTTTTCTAACCTCTGGAATATACCAGAGACATTATTTAACCCTAAGGGGTTCACTTTGAACTGAAAATGACCCACTGGTGTAGATAATTAATACCACTCACTGACCCCTCCAGTTTCAGAAATATACTGTTTCCCTGATGTCAAATCATAAGGACACAGCAAATGAGCACATTTAACTGGAACATGAGCACCTTTCCTCTGCATATGTTTGAGCCTCTATCATCAAAATACAATGTAGTTCTCTGTAATCCCCACACAACCTTGGCTTCTAGTACCACCTACAGCAATGAGAATGCCTGGACTTGAGGCCTTATTTGCTCCAAAGTCAAACATCTTGGCTTCCTCTCCTAATTCCATACAGAACAACCAGTCAGTGCAATAGTCGTGGCAAACAATTTAGAAATCTATTTTTAATAATATCCTACAATTGCATTTATATTCTATTGCAAGATTGAAAGAGAGATTACCGTCTCCCACTCTGTACCCTTCCCATGTAGTAGACATGGAACAGGAACACATCCGACCTATTCTGCTGCCACTAGAAGCAGTACCACAAAAGTGTGTGACTTAAGCCTGTGTACAAGAATGACCATGTGTAGATATCTTGGGTTGATAAAATCTCTGAAGTAGTTTGATTTACTAATAGTTGTAGACAGGTTGATCACCAAAATGACTTTATGCAAAGGGGCATAGCAATCAGTTTACTAAACCAAATTTTGCATTTGAATGTGAGGGGGGGGGGGTAATATCACATCACTTCTGATCCCATTGATGGTCAAAACTCCAGTTTTTAGCCAAAATGGGAATACTGTGCCACTCATAACGCAGGCCAGAGTGTAGGGGAATGAAAGATAACCATCCAAACACCTCCAGATATCTTTTGTGCCAGGTGGTGAGAAAAGAAGGAATTTTTCTTTGAAACATTTTTTTTCCTCCCACTTAAACAAAAAATTAACCATGCTCATTCTGTGGTGTCAGAAACAGCAACCAGAAATCCCTGTCCGTTTGCAAAAATAAAAGATACATAATTGATGGACGGAATGCAGAACAAATCAAAACATTCACCCCCAGTCAAGAGATCCGGGTTAAATGCATCATTTGTTTGCTCACCATGCCACCCCAGTTTAGACCTGGCCATATGCAAATCAGTCTTGACCCTGTGCTTCATGGGAACAGTCCAGCCCAAACTGCCAAGCCAGGTCCTCCCTGGACCGGAAACAAGCATCCTAGGACTGGTTTTGGAGTTTCACCCCTTTTCAGCCAGGATAGCTTGATTCCATTAGCACTGTGAGCCCAGGACCCACGTCTGGGCATACCTGGCGCACTTAGGGCGAGAAAGCAAAAGACACACAATTGATGGACAGAATACAGAACAAATCAAAACATTCACCCCCAGTCAAGAGATCTGGGTTAAATCCATCATTCTTTTGCTCACCATGCCTCCCCAGTTTAGACCTGGCCATATGCAAATCAGTCTTTACCCTGTGCCTCATGGGAACAGTCCAGCCCAAACTGCCAAGCCAGGTCCTCCCTGGACCAGAAACAAGCATCCTAGGACCGGTTTCGGGGTTTCACCCCTCTTCAGCCAGGCTAGCTTGATTCCAGTGGCACAGTGAGCCCAGGACCCACGTCTGGGCATACCTGGCGCACTTAGGGCGAGAAAGCAAAATACACACAGTTGATGGATGGAATGCAGAACAAATCAAAACATTCACCCCCAGTCAAGAGATCTGGGTTAAATCCATTATTCTTTTGATCACCATGCCACCTCAGTTTAGACCTGGCCATATGCAAATCAGTCTTGCCCCTGTGCCTCATGGGAACAGTCCAGCCCGAACTGCCAAGCCAGGTCCTCCCTGGACCGGAAACAAGCGTCCTAGGAACGGTTTCGGGGTTTCACCCCTCTTCAACCAGGATAGCTTGATTCCAGTGGCACAGTGTGCCCAGAAAACCGAATTTCAATGCGCGCGCTACAATGTAGCGATGCAATGCAGCACACGCAATGAAATTCGTTTTATTTATTAACTGAACTCCGTTCGGCCTTATGCTGGAGCTTACTACCCCCCACCCTGCCCCTACCCCGTCCCACCGTCCAGCAGCACTCTCACGAGGAGCTGCGACTGCAATAAACCAGTATTCATATGCTTTTTTTTTTTTTAAGTTTGACAATGCGCAAAGGCAACCCGAAGGTATTGGAGAGCTTTACTCGAGCACCAGTTACATTAAACAAGAGCACATTCTTTTATTTTTTTAGGCAGGAGAAAATTTAGCGCCATATTTATGACTTTAGTGGCGCAGGGCAGCACAGCAAGTCACCTTGCTGCGTTGATCTGCTTCATAGAGAAAGTACAGGAATGTGCAGTATTTATCCACTACGGCACAATCCTGTCCTTTTCGCTTATGCTGGCGGTGTTTTGGCAGCTGTACACCAGCGCAGGCACCCTTGCACCATGGTGAAAGTGTGCCTGTGTTGTAGGCAGGATTGTTTTAGTGCAGGAAGGGGAACCTTCCTGCACAAAAACAATTCTTAGAGGATTTTTCCTCTTTCCTTGTGCGCTGCAGAATGCCGTACATAGAAAGAGGTAAAAATAAGGAGAATTAAAGATATTTCTCCTCGTTTACGCCTCCACTGGCAAGGCGTATCTTTTATGGCTCTTTCCCAGGTTTACAATGTCTTGCAAATATGGGAATGCTTGAAAAACCATGGGAGTTGCGTGAGAACACCCACCCAATGCCCAAGGAATGCCTACCCAGGGCAGAGTAAAGCAACGCAGTGATTTATGCTGCGTTTCTCCATATTTTGGAGCCACTCAAAGCCATGCAAATTGGCTTTGCGTGGCTTCAAAAATCTGAGTTATGGTTTGCATCACTCTTGCACCATGTTGCATGGTGCAAGTGCAATGCAAACCAGGTCATAAATATGGCCCTAAGTGATTTGCCCAGAATCTCGGTGTGGTCATCTGATGTAAAGACTCGAACCTCATTCGGAAGCTCTGGCTGTTACGGTACATCCTCTCACGTCTGTGTTTTGAAATATGTTTATTTTCTTAACACAGTCTGTCATATTTAATGTTGCAATTTTGGTTACTGCTTTTCTTTTGGGGTGGCATCCATTTATAATTGGGATAATTTCCTCGTGTTTTAATGTGCAGCTGTGTTATTTTCACAGCTGACTCCGGACTTTTCTCTAGGGTATAGAAAGCACATCCTCAGCATCAGTGTGCTTCCCTCAAAGGTAGACTAAAATTTCACTCTCATAGATGACATTGCTTCAATTTCTGTGGCCAAAAATGATGGACATAACTAGTGCTTACTTTGTAGTGAAATACGTGCCAGGGCTCTCGTCAGGAGGCCACTCCAGCATGCACCACCCATTGCCCCTGCCAATGACATTACTGACAATACTAACCATTAGACTCCTTACAAGTGTGGCAATTCAGACTATTTCGGGCCCCCTAGATTTAAGAATGTTTTGGGAGGTAGTTATTAATTAATTTTGATCTATATTGAGTTAATAAACAACTGTTGTTGTGCCCATCTCTACAATAGACAGAAAGAGGCACCATGTGGCAGACTGCCATAAGTTTCAGTGTTGACAATTAAGTGTCGGTGCCGAGCACAGAACCCACCGGCTCAAATTAAGCACTGGATAAGTATTCTCTTTTACACTTTTTTGTGAATCCTGCAATTATGACGCTAAACACGGTCTACTTTTTGGGTTTAGCATCAGAACCCTTAACTGGTTGCATGGGAACACCCATGGACCACCCATGGTACCCCCTTGGCGCTAAGTAATGCAAAGCATCGCTAGCCAGTGCACTGGAAAGTAAATTGGAAAAGAAGAATTTGCACCAATTTGAGTCACTATTGCGATGCCAACAAGGTGTAAAATCTTGGTATATATGCCCCCAAGTATTCTAGCTACTGCACATAGAAACATCCAGCCCTGGTGAAGTACTGTAGAGCTTAGACATTGTTGCCTACATGGGCCCATATGAAAAGTGTCGGGAGTAACTCTAGTCCTGATCCCACAACTGCGCTGAAGTCAAGCTTCCTTTGCCAGCGATCTGAACTAGCATCAGAAGCTCTATATTACATGCAGCATGGAAGTGGAGAAAGTAGTCCCTCTGCTCCCCAGGGTATAGTTAAGGGGCGCAATCTCCTAAAGATAACTTTTCAAACCCATTTGCAAAAGTCAGTAGGTATGTAAGAAAATGCTTTCAAAATGTCAATACGTCCAGATCTGAAACTGTGCTAAGGAGCATTATGTCTTTGCAGCAGCAAATCAAGAGATTGCCTCTAAGGTAAATGTGCACACGATAGAAACCCTGACTCAATGCACTACTGAAGCAGTGTATCTCTACTTAATCCACCAGAAAAAAACATAATATTCACCATTTACCTTTACCTTGCTATTTACCGATCATATTAATTCAGCCTGAATCGGATCTCATTCATCTGGGGCAAACTTTTTATTTTGAGGAGAAATGCTGATTTCCAGCATTTAAAAATTACAAAGCTTTGGTGGCAAACGACCTTTACTAATTTAACATGTCAGTATTACTTTGTTTCAAGGTTTAGAAAAATAATCATGATGATGATGTTATAGGAGGTGTCACCATGAGGCCTTTGTTCCTTTAGTTTTCCCACAATGTAATTGGGCTGGAAGTGATATCATTCATCTCTCACTTTGCATAGTAAGTGCCTGATTGTGACTTTGGTGCGCCAGAATAGGCGTTTCCTTCTGTCTGGTGGACTTTGTCTTTGATGTTCCCCTGGCGGTGCCCTGAAAATGGTTAAGCCAAAAACAATTCCAGCATGTCATGGACTATACAGTCCATGCCGTGCAGGAACTGGCGTGCATGCACACAGGGGGGCAAATGTTGTGTTCCCCTGTGTGCATCCACTTGGCACAGAGGCACAATGGTACCCTGTAGGGTCCCCTTTGTTTCCTCTCTGCCACGGTTTTCATGGCGGTGGAACTGCCATGAAAACCATAGCGGACAGGAAACTTGTAATATACTTGGTGGGACCGCCGCATATTACTGCCTCTACACCGCTGCAACACTGCCAGGGAACTGTGGTTCCCTGGTGGCTGCAGTGGGGCTTCGGCGGTCCAACCACCTGAATCATAATATTGCGGTTGGGAGACCACCACCGCCGCACTCCCTTAGTCTGGCATTTCGTGGACCGCCAGACTCGAAATAGAGCCCTATTATATATCATTATTAAATGTTTTAAATTGATTTACATTTATATTCTATATATATATATCCTCGCGAAATTTTCAAAACTAATGGGGCGCTATGCTCCGCTCCTACCCTGAAAGTCTCGGGGGGATTCGTCAAGCGGGGGCTGAGAAAAAGGGGGGGTCCCAAAACGCGTTTTCCCCATGCAATTTTCCATAGGGACCTTTAGTCCAAGGTACAGCCCGAACGGCTGAACAGAATTACTTGAAATTTGGCAGAGAGGTAGTCCTCAGGTCTGGTGTCAATCTGTTCAGTAGTTCCTGAGAAAATCAAAAGTAAAATCATATATATATGTGGGCGGAGCCTAACCACACATCTCATCCTGTGATCTGATTGGCTGTCAGCACTTCATCCAAGAAGTGTTAGCAGCCATCTTGGGACCAATATACATGATAGCACCTTATTAAAAAGCATTGCAGTTAATAGAAGGTTTTAAGACTTTAGTTACATTATAAATCATTTGTTGATACCATACTCATTTTAGGGATTGTGGTATGTTCTAAGGTGATTTCACCATGTGAAAAAGCCTTCTGCTGGGATATCATGATTGAGAGAAAAATATTTTCTCATGCGTTTCCCACAGAGGTTTGGAAGGTGATCTAGAAGCTAAACTGAGAGCTTATTTTCTGTAAATTCACATTATCTTTCTCAGTCATGTGAGAATGAAGTCTGACATTCTCAGTAAAACATGTACATCCAACAAGGGCAGAGACTGTCAGTTGATTCCTTTGTGTTCTACTGCAGCTTCCCAGAGTGTTCCAAAGAACAACTAGAGCGCTAACAGTCCTACTTATGATAAACGTATGGCACACCTGAAGCCATCTTGCTTGGATTAAAGTGGTAACTCTTAAAATATTTAATTTAAAAAGGAACAACATGAGGGGGTTCATTTTTCCATAAAAAGTATGATTAGTGCTGCAGAAAGAAAAATTAGGGCACATTTTGAGTGACTTCTCAAATCCTCTTCTATTTCATAAAACAATTCTGACATGCAGACTGAAACATGCACTTTCAATACCAGCAGCAGTTTTCCCTGGTGAGCAGTAGCTTTACTACAGTGATCTAATGAGCAAAAAGAGTGCTAACATTCTGAGTTTATGGCAAATGTGTGACACATCTGAATGCCTTTGGAATCAAAGTAAAAAACTGAAAGTATTTCCTACTGAGGAGACTGCAGTAAATGAGGAAATTAGGAAACTTCATAACAAATAAGTCTGCCAAGATGGCCACCAGAGACAAAAGAGCCCAAATGTAGCCCAAATATCACCCAGATGTAGCCCAAGTATAGCCCAATGACAGAATATCCCAGATTGTTCTTAAAAACAACTAGAGCGCTTCCTGTCTTCATTATGACAAAAGTATGGCACACCTGAAGCCATCTTGATGGAATCAACTGGTAACACTTAAAACATTTAATTTAAAAAGGAACACAATGAGGGGGTTCATTTTGCCATAGAAATTATGATTAGGGCTCCCGGTTTTCCGTATTTACGGATTTATACATATAAATACAGACGGAAATCGATATTTTCTTTGTCTGTATTTATATTTATAAACGGTAAAATACGAGTAAATGTTGCTGCGCTGCCGTGCCGTTTCTTTGCCACGCCCCCTGCTTCCTGGAAATTCCTTCCAGTCCCTTCCCATCTTCCAATCAGGGTCCTTTTGGTGCACTCGTGGGGGCCTCATGGGGGCCTATGGGCTCAGGATCTTGCAGTGACGACCGGCCTCTCCAGCCAATCCTGGCCTGATGTAAGCGTCACTGTGTGGGCGTGTCAGTAAGTGTATCGCGACGACGGCGGAATTGTTTTTTTGCGGGTAGTCTTGCCCCAGCGGGTAGTGTTATTTGTTGGTGTGGGTGCATACATGCCAACATTTCAGAAGAGCAAAGTGGGAAATTCTTTAAAAAAGCGTTTACTCGTGAACCATCAACTAAGTGCTTCTGGCCTACAAGCATTGTTTACGAATGACTGAAATATGACATGCACTGCAGTGCATTGCAAATGGGTGAAATCAAAGAATCCTTTTGGAACTTTCTGGTGAAATAATATGCTTATTGTGCGAGATTGTGTATGTTAATTGGCCCACATAAAACATACGCAGTTTTCCAGGACACTGATCATGGAAGAGATTTCATTGTAATGAGTAATTGTTATGGATATCAGAGCACAAACAGTGTACTTACTCGGCATCAGTAAATGTTTACATAACCTGTCCTTCCCCAGACAGCGGTTACACTACAGCATGTCACCCTACGGAGAGCACGGCACTGCAGAGGGATCACAGTTCCACCCCCAGCAGGGGTAGTGTGGGGGCAGATTCTCAAACAGCCACAGAGTGACTTAGGGGGAGTGATGTCCGTGTGTGCGTACCTATATAAATTGTGTTTGTGTGCATAAGTACGTGTGCGTCCATAGTTCTGTATATGTGCGCACGTGTGTGATTGTGTGCAAGTGCGTGCAAGCATTTCAGATTACATAAGTGTGACCGGGTCTGTGTTTTTTTTTTTTAATCATTTACTGCCGTACAAACACATTGAAGTACGAACAAGTCTTAAAACATGTGAATAAATATGTATGCAACAAATACAATTGTATTATTGTCACAAACAGGTATAGCCTTTGTTTACGACTGGAAGCAGCAGCATAAACACACGCATCCGCGGGCAGTGGAATAATACATGTGTTTGTCTGCTGGGGCTAGGGGCGATGCCCCACCTCTCACGGGCCAAAGATATCAGTGGGATATCACACAGTGCCCTGGTGGTCACGCTGCTGGGCCCGTGGATCGCCCTCCTTTCCTTCTATTTCGAGTCTTCTGAATGAAAACAATCGTCGACTGACTGAGGCAGGACATTCATTAGTAGCACTTGTTAGGTGGGGCCTTGTTTCTTCTCTTGAAGACGCGCATCCCTTCTCGGGTGGGTGGTCACCACACCTGCATTTTTGTTGGTGTCATTGAAGAAGGTACCAGGTCCTTGTTCTATGTACATGGCAGCCACGTAAGGGAATGCAGGAGGAGCAGCGGGGGAATCCGGGATAAGGCAACTCGAATCGTGCCAATGATTCAAGAACAATTATGCTCGTCTTTGGTTTAGTAACTTGAAATGAAGTGTGCAGCGTTCTTTAAATCTATATAATAACATGGGGCATATGACGGACAGGTTATCCAGAACTCACGTGCCTGCATCAAACCGTTTCCTTTCCATGTCCCAATGAACCGCACGTCGATGTTGATTCGGTGTAAAGGCGTCAAACTGCAGCCTGAAGCCCTTAATGCTCACTTTGATGCTCAGGCGCAAACTGAAAACTTAGTCGACAATCTCGATTGTCGAAGCGGCCTTAACATTTGCACATTAAATGTCCACGGACCGCAACAGCTTCCATCGCATGGCCGACTGCTTGGCGTTCTCAGAAGCAAGAATGGCCAACACTGTGTAATCTTTCTTTGAATCTTTTGGCCATTCCGGTATCATCAGCAAATATTGAACGGGGTTTCAGTGGTCTTCACTTCATTAACAAACCAGAAAGAGCCTCAATGTCCTCAAAGTCTCTTGAAATGCACATGTGCTTGTACTACAATGGCAAAGTTTTCAGCTGAATGTATTGTGTTGACCAATAACAACCGGGCGCAGGTGTGCCTTGTCAATGTAAATAAATGTGGAAAAATACTAGCTGTAGCGTCGCCTTTTGCTTGTGGCAAAAATAAATACGGATAAATACAGAAAAAAAGCCCAAAAAATAAATATGGATAAATACAGACCGAAATGGCAAAAAAATAAATACCATAAAACCGGGAGCCCTAATTATGATTAATGCTGCAGAAAGAAAATAAGGGCACATTTTGAGTGACTTCTCAAATCCTCTTCTATTTCATTAAAAAATTCTGACATGCAGACTGAAACATGCACTTTTAATACCAGGAGCAGACTTCCATGGTGGACAGTAGTTTTACTACAGTGATCTAATGAGCAACTAGAGTGCTAACATTCAGAATTTATGGCAAATGTGTGACATATCTGAATACCTTCATGATGGAATCAAAGTAAAAAAATGAAAGCATTTCCTACTGAGGAGACTGCAGTACATGAGGAAATTAGGAAACTTCATAACAAATAAATCTCCCAAGATGGCCACCGGAGACAAAAGAGCCCAAATGTAGCCCAAAATCACCCAGATGTAGCCCACATATAGCCCAATGACAGAAGTGTGCAAAACACTTATTATTTTGTGTTTTTGCAGTGTTATATAGTGCAGACTTGTCAGGTATTGGAGTGCTTTACATGAACATTGGTTACATCACACAAGAACAAATTCATTTTGGTTGTAGACATGGGGAGACTAAGTGATTTGACCAGAATCACAGAATGTCGAGCTGAAGCAGAAACTCCAACCTGGTTCCCCAGTTGCAAAGTCTGCAGTTCTGGAAGTAACACCACATCCTCTCCCCTAAGTGCAACATTTAATCAAGTGGTCAACTGGATAAAAAACATAAAGGTAACAAATAATTTAAAAGTGCTTTCTCGCTATTTGAAAACTCAGAAAATATGTCCTTATTTTAGTCTTTTAGAGCACTAACCATAATTTTGATGCCAATAAGATCCTCTCATATATGTAATTTCTAAAGGAAATGCTCTAGGTATTACAGTTTTGATTACATCAAGATGACGTCAGGCGTTCCACACTTTTGTAATAAATATAGAATGTTAGCAATCTAGTTGTTCATTAGGATACTGTTGAGAGGCTGAGGCCAGGGGTACGGACTCTGAAAATTGAAGGCAGGTAGGAAGGTGCAAAGGCAACAATTTAACCACACTGAGCAGGCAGGAAGGGCCGTGGCAGCACAACAGACTATGGAGGGCAGTGGAAAGGGGGGGCAGGGGCAACAAACCAACAATACAGGACTTGCAAGAGAGGCTGTGGCAATGCAATAGACCATTGTGGGCAGAAGGAAGAGGCAATGGTAGTACAACCATACATGCCAACAGACCCGATTCAGCCAGGAAACGTCCAATGTTTTTAAGCTCAAATGGGCTTTATTTTATCTGTCTCCTGTCTACAATCTCCTCTTTTTCAATGTAACTCAAAGGGGAAAATCAATACCCCAGTTTTTTTTCAAAATCTCCCTCTTATCAAGTTCAAAATGTTCGCAAGTATGGTACATTGGATCATGGAAGGAAATGGGGTAGGGACATGGACTTGGATAACAGAGGACAGGAGGGACATGGAGAGGTGCACCAAACTGACCCTGCAGGGCAGGCATCAGGGTTTGCAGCCGTACAATACACCACACAGGGCATGTGGGACGGGAGTGCAGCACAACAATCCATAGAAAGCAAGAGGGAGGGGATAGGACGATGCACATGGACAACAGAGAACAGAGGGGCAAGAGGCAGGACCATAATGGACAGACAGGAGAGAAACCTTCAGCATAACAGACCATAAAGGGCAGGAGGGATGGATCAGGGGCATTACAATGGAACAGACAAGCCAGGAGGGAGGGAGTAGGGGTCTGCACATGTAAACAGAGGGCTGGGGGCAAGGGGGCAGGGCAGGAGCAGCAAGATAGCCATGGAGGTCAGGCAGGATGGGCACTAGAAGCAAGACACACCATGAAGAGCAACAGTGAGACTGTGATGGCATACACACAGACCGTGGAGGGAAGGTGGGAGGGGTTCAGGGGCAGCTAACTGACCACACAGGGAAGGTGGGAGGGGCCATGGCAGCACCGAATACCATGCAAGGCAAGTGGGAGGGTTAGTGGTAGCACAATGGCTATGATGGGCAAGAAGGAGGGTGCAGGGGCATGCACAAAGGACGATGGAGGATAGAAGGGAGGGTCAGGACCTGTGCACAGACAAGAAAGTTCAGGGGAAGGGGCCTCACAACAGACCGCACGGGGCAGGCAAGAGGAACAGTTGCAGCACAACAGACCAGGGAGGGCAGAAGGGTGTGGCAGTACAATGGACCATGTAGGACAGGAGGAAGAGGATAGGGGCATGGCATGTGGACAGGCAGGGTGGAGGTAGCAGGGACAGGTTACAGTCATCTGAAAATGCTAGGCAGGTAGGAGGGGAGTGGCAGCTCAACAGAACACTCAGAGTAGATAGGAGTGGCAGGTCCATGGAACATGGTGGGCAAAAAGGATGGAGCAGGGGCATACACAAAGACATCGGAGGGCAGGGGAAGGAGAATAGGGGCAGCAAGCTAAGCACAGAGTTTAAGCAGGAGGTCAATGATGGGGCATAGAATTGGGCAATGGAGGGCAGGAGAAGTGGACTGGTACATCATACTAAATTGAGGGCAGTGGCAGCACATCAGACCATGCATGGCAGGAGGGAGAAGGCTAGTCCATGGATTCACACAACAGAGGATAGGGAGGAGGGGGATGGGGCAGCAAGCTAACTGTTCAGAGAAGGCGGGTATTAGGAACTTTATTGTTTTTAAAACGTGTGTCTGTGCAAACTACTTAAAATATGAACAAGTATGCAGAATAATCTCACTTTTATTCAGGAAGAAGAGGACGTTTGTGACTGTGACTCCGGGCTCACTTGGCAGAAACACCCCCTGACCCTCCACCCCCTATCGCAAAATGTAATGCCCGTGAAAAGGGTAGGTGAACACTGTGTTATATAGAACATAGTCCTGAGAGCACGATTGAAAATGAAAACTAGATATAGTGTATGGTATAAACTATGCACCAAAAAGTGTGATATAAGATGAACCTTGGCGAGAAATATAATATGCAATACATTGTGTGCAATGACAGATTCATTGGAGAGCGCGAGATAGCACAGGCACTAGCTCGTGCTATGCGATATGCGCCTTGGAGTGTAATATGCACAGGGCAGTGTTGTGTAACCTAACTAGTCTCTAAAGTTGTAATATAAAATATGTGCTGGGGAGTGTAACGTTGCATATGCACTGTGACAAAGATATGGATCCCAGATTGTAATATGTATGGCATAGCACTGTGCGTTATATCATAGGCATCGAGGAAGGCACGTTAGATGGGGCAATATAACCCGTGCGAAGACAAGTGTGGCATGACATATTCACGGGGTGGTGTTACAGTGCACATGGGCTAGAGAGTGTCATAGCATATGCACTAGCTAGTGGAATACAACACAGAGGTGTGTGGCACTCAGCAGGCAATGGTGGGTGTAACACAGCATTGGGCTCAGCCAGGAGCGCGCTGTGACTCTCAAGTGATGTTCGTCCCCTTTCCAGAGTGTAAAATAAAAAGTATTACACATCCGGCAGTGGATGTGTGTTTTATTAACCGTGAGGGGGGTTTCTTGCATAGTTTTGGTCGAATTTTTGTCGACAAGGGTGTCTACCGGGATTAGGCACAGTAGGGCATCAGACATGTCAGAGCTTCACTAGTGGTGTAAATACATTCCACGTGGGTTCATTGTATGCATAGTCGCCTTTTAATGAATATCACGCAAATCGTCATGGTGATAGGTACGTACGGTTTGTCCAGCATGTCCTAGGTGTGTCTATAAATATATATTTTTTAAAAATAATAAAAAACAGTGGCCGGCCCTGGGGATTGGGGTCAAAAAAATATAATTAGGAGACAGGCCCTGGGGGATGGGGTCATCAGGGCCAATAAATTAGAATAAGAAGGGGAACCACACAGCCCCCCTTCTTAAAAAATTAAAATAAATAAAAGACTGGCATCGTGCCGGAGGCCACGCCCCCTCCTTGCAGCACTCTGCAAACGCGCCCCCTGGCGAGTTGTAAGTTGGGGAATTAATTCCTCTTCAATACTGAGGGTCCCTGAGGGCCAACTAGCCCAACAGGCATCTCCAGTATGCACCAGGGAGCTGCGCTGCAGACAGGTGTTCTGAGGCCAAGGCCCTTTTTACACCTCTCTGCAACGCAGCTCTGTGGCACTTACTGGAGGTACCTAGTGGTCCAGTTTGACCCTAGGGACGCTTAGGATTCAAGGGGACTTAATCTCTTAACTTAGAACAGCCACAGGGCGCGTTTACACAGTGGTGAAGGGAGGGGACGGGGCCTGAGGTGACGTGTGCAAACACGCACTATGGCACGTTTTAAATTGGGGATATAACTTTCCTTCAATACTGAGGGCCCCTGGGGCTAACTAGCCCACCAAGTGCTTCCAGTAAGCACCACTGAGCTGCATTGCAGAGAGGTGGTCCAGGCCGTGCCACTTTTTACACCTCTCTGCAACGCAGCTCTGTGGCACTTACTGGAGGTACCTAGTGGGCTAGTTGGACCCTAGGGATCCTCAGGATTCAAATGAACTTAATCTCCCAACTAAAAACGGACACAGGGCGTGTTTACACAGTGGTGAAGGGAGGGGACGGGGCCTGAGTTAACGTGTGCAAAAATGCCCTGTGGCCTGTTTTAAGAGGTAGTTTTTATCCCCCTGCCGTATTATATACTAGGGGCTTACAGAGGAGGTCATGCTAATCACAGGGGGACCCCAACGCATAATGTTCCCTAGTGTATGTAGGTGTTTTCACTGTATTCTAAGTGTCTTTTAACATAGCAGTGGCTCTAGGACTGGTTAGTCAGACTCAGTTACCACCAGTATCCGTCTGAAAAAGTTGAGGGTACAGGATGATTTTGCAACAACGCTTCTTTCTGCTCTTCTTTTTGTTCTTTCTGCACGTTATCCTTCTTCCTGCACTTTTCTTCGTCTTTGAGGACTTCTGTTGCTTCTTTCTGCACTTCTTTTTTTTCTTTCTGTGCATTTTTTCTGCTTTCTTCACATGTCCTATCTCTGTAGGCATAGTTAGAAATTAGCATTTAAAAAACCTTTGAAATTCACAGAAAAAAACATAGGTTTCAGGCACGTTATAGTTAGGAATTAGCATTTAAAAAACCTCAGAAATTAACTGAAAAAACCATAGGTTTCAGGGGTGTTATAGTTAGCTGGACTTTTCACTTGTACAAAACCATTGAAATTCCCCCGTTATAGTTAGTTCAGCTAACTATAACTCACGCGCCCGCAATGCACTGCTGATGACGTCACATATTACATCACTCATGACATGGTCAGTGACATCACTCATGACATCACTGATGACATCTCAAATGACATCACCGATGACAAGTGAAAAGTCCAGCTAACTATAACACCCCTGAAACCTATGTTTTTTTCAGTGAATTTCTGAGGTTTTTTAAATGCTAATTCCTAACTATAACGTGCCTGAAACCTATGGTTTGTTCTGTGAATATATATATATATATACATATATATATATATATATATATATATATATATATATATATATATATATATATATATATATATATATATATATATATATATATATATATATATATATATATATATATGTATATATTATCTACTGGCGGTCGCCAGTAGATAGTTATAGTTAGGACCGAGTTTCCATAGGAAATCTGAAAATTCTATTTTGAATAACTTTGGCGCCGGTTGACGAATCCTCGTGAAATTTTCAAAACTAATGGGGCGCTCCGCTCAGCTCCTACCCTGAAAATCTCGGGGTGATTCGTCAAGCGGGGGCAGAGAAAAAAGGGGGGTCCCAAAATGCGCTTTCCCCATGCATTTTCCCGTAGGACCTTTAGTCGAAGGTACAGCCTGAACGGCTGAACAGAATTACTTGAAATTTGGCAAAGAGGTAGTCCTCAGGTCAGGGATGTGCCCTTTGCATATATGGAGTCAATCTGTTCAGTAGTTCCTGAGAAAATTGCAGTTAAAAGTACATAAATATCTTTAGGCGCGCACCGTGCGCGAGCGTAATTTTTATTGGTGGTTACATGTCAGTCAACGTTCGAATTGGTCGAAATCAGGAAGTGTCGCCTTCCATTTTGTGTGTTTTGTGTCTGACAGTGAAAAAGAAAGTTGGAGAACGTGAAAAGGGGGCAGGGCAGAGAGTTCCTGACCCTCTAGTCTTTGTCAGGGGGTCCCTGAAGGACCCCGAAGGGTGAAAAAAATATTTTATTTATTTTTCAAAAAATCGCGGGGTGCGCGCACGGTGCGCGCACGGTGCGCGCACGGTGAAAAACTTTAAAAAAATATATATATAAATAATATAATAAAACATACATAACTTAGCATTTAAAAAACCTTACAAATTCACTTAAAAACCATAGGTTTCACATACGTTATAGTTAGGAATTAGCATTTAAAAAACCTTGCAAATTCACTTAAAAAACCATAGGTTTCACACATGTTATAGTTAGCTGGACATTTCACTCGTAAAAAACCATTGAAATTCCCCCGTTATAGTTAGTTCAGATAACTATAACTCGCGCAACCGCCACTCTATCACAAGGATGATGTCATGAGTGATGCCACTGACCATGTCATGAGTGATGTAATATGTGACGTCATGAGCAGTGGATTGCGGGCGCGCGAGTTATAGTTATCTGAACTTACTATAACGGGGGAATTTCAATGGTTTTTTACGAGTGAAATGTCCAGCTAACTATAACATGTGTGATACCTATGGTTTTTTAAGTGAATTTGCAAGGTTTTTTAAATGCTAATTCCTAACTATAACGTGTGTGAAACCTATGGTTTTTAAAGTGAATATATATATATATATATATATATATATATATATATATATATATATATATATATATATATATATATATATATATATATATATATATATATATATTGCAAGATTCGTCTCCAACTCCCACGTCACCTCGGAAAGACGAACACAGACCCAAAGTCAGTGCAGAAGTTTTTGTTTATTTCATTTCACCCAGCACTGCCGCCATTACGCGTTTCGGCCTGCAAAGAGGCCTTGATCACATGTATATATATATATTAATATAGAATATAAATGTAAATCAATTCAAAATATATTCATTTATTTATATATTATATATTAATATATAATATATATGCAAATCAATTTAAAACATTTATTAATTAATTTGAAATGAATAAAGTGCAATTGAAGGAATATTACCTCATCAAATTAAATGTGTATTACATAATAAAATATGTAAAATTCTTTAATTTAATGTATACGTATTATTTTGTGAACAATTATTAAAAAATATTACTCATATTTTTATTTATATTTAATATTTAGTAAACTGGGCTAAAAGTTATACATTTGAATAATTTAAACAACCTTATACATATTGTTGAAAAGTTTAAAAGTTTAACTTATTTTTTAAGTTAAGTTTATTATTAATTATGTTTTTTAAAATAATCAATAATTAAATGTATTTTTTATCTCACACAAATATATACACACACACACACGCAACCACCCCCACACACACATATATTGTCACATTTCTTATGTCTAGTATTTGCTCTCAGCACTCAACCTTCTCCTAAGACAGTGTGTCCTGTTCGCCTTGACCAATTGCACACTATGTCCTAACCACCCTTCCTCTGTGTTACCACAGCAAGAACGCAGGATTCAATCACATCAGAGTGTTTTGACAACTGCTAGTCTTGCTCCGAGTTAAATGTGAGTTTGTTTGCCATGTTTTTTAGCTCTGTGACCGAGTCATGTGGTCAGTTGTGTAAAGTTTATTACTCCCTCAGTATTCTATGAGTAGTAGTTCATGTTCATGCTGTGAAACTAATTTCATACACAATGTCATCCAAAAAAGGTCAATTTTAACAGAGTTATTTTTTTTAATACTACCGCTCAGGTTAAACACTCATTTAGCGTCTACAGTGTACATCTTCTTGAATTCATATATCTCTGCTGTGAGTGCTACACAGTCTTGTTGAGTCATTTTATCTATTTACATCTTGTAATTTATTTGCAGTATATTATGTCCACTGAGTCTTGCCGTCTGGTGGGTTTTTAAAGATAGACCTCACCTATTTTTCTGTGATTAATCGAGGAACAAGCACATACAAGTTTTCATCCTGATTTAGCCCCCTTGGGGATATGGTTCCAATGTACCAAAATTTCAGCTTTCCTAAGGTTAGTTCTCTATTGCCACCTCTCTCACTCTTCTCACTAAGGTCTGTACCTCAGACTATAATTTTTTTCCAATTGCTCTCATGATGTTGCTTAAAAAGTCTTGCTACTGGATATGTTCTGACCTTATTTGTTATCACACATGAGTGCTCCAAATTTTTCTTTTTCAGTTAACATGTTGTGCTCCCAATCTAAACAAGATTGCAAGGGCATTTCAATATGTTGATAACATTTAATTTTGCAAGTTATTCTTTTATTGATCTTTCTTTTGTTTCCATTTCTCATGGAAAGTTCATTGCAATTGTCAGTGATCTGGCATATCTTATACTGGTTACCAGAAACCTTGCTGGGTGTTCCACTAATTTACTTTCTTTTAAAGTGACTGTGAACCAAGGTTTCTTTCAGGCTTCTTGTACTCCAGTTTGTTTACCCACCACAATATTGCTAGTGTAGGGTCACTTTTAGGATTCTGACAATCTAATTTGAGTTGATTCCTTTGTTACCATACGGATAATTTCTAAAGCACTATTTTCTATGTTCCAATTTTCATTATTTTGTATTCCCTTTTTCCTGCCTATTGCATGCTTTTGCTATTTTCATGCTGTCTGCTATTGTGGATCTGGCATGGCCCCTATTTAGATATCTTACCATTGTTCTCATGTTTTATTTACTTAGTTATACCATTTTAATCGTTAAAAGCTCACTGCACTCTATAGGGGTTGTTGATTTAAATATTTTAGCTTGCAATATACTGGTCATCCAGGTGCTTTTCTGATGCAAAGTGGTTTGGATCCTTCCCTTCTCAATTAATATTTCTGTTGAATGGTGCTCTGTTGTTGCTTATCTTATAATTGAATTTGAGATTTAAGTTGTTATTATCCAGTGTTTGATTGCATTTGTGTAACTCCTTCATTCCTTCCCAATTAATCAGAAAGTCATCAATAAACCTTAACTAGATTATGATGTAATACATATGTATATCCATGTGGTCATGAACCTCAGTAAAAGAGCAGGTGTAGCCCCTTTGTCCACCTGGTCCACACATCTCGCTCATGTGGACTCCAGTTGGACCTTGGCAGTCTTGGCGTGGAGAAGGCAAACAGATTTTACTCTTTAAGTAATACAGTGACACAGTGCAGTTTAGGGGCCCACCTGTCGAGCAGAAGTGGGTTAACGTACAACAAGTTAGAAGATGCCAGCACATAAGCATTTACTAGGCACACCCAGTAAGATATCACACTCAGTCTTCCAAGTGCCTTGCCACACATCTCAGAACATTCTGGACAATCAACAACCTTCAAACCAAGTAACACAAGATGCAGAAATCTCAGTGGCCTTTTTGTAGCCGTGCCTATAAAAGGATATGCCCAGTGCCCTGCCTTGCTCAGCATTCAAGATTCAGCGAAGATGGCATCTGTTCCTCTTTGAAGGAAAGAACTTACCTGAGGCAGCGATCTGGCTCAGCAACCACAGTCTCCTAGGGGGAAGCTTACTCTCCTATAATTCATCAAAGCTGCCCTCAGTCTCCTGCATCTCCAGGATAAAGCAACACTGCAAAAAAACAGAGAAAGGACAGATAGTTAAGTGCTAACAGCTAGTGCACATGTAAGTAAACTCAAAACATGCACGGAAATGAGCTTTAAGTGAAGGTCATGCACCACAAGCTATTATGGTGAAAGATATTGAAAGCTGAGATTGTAAGGTAAAAGGAAACAGTCATTTGAGCCAAATCGATCAGCAAAGCCATAGATAAGTTTCCCTATTCTGCCCTGGGAAGGCGTTCCATGGGTGTTCTGTAGGTGTGTCCACGCAACTCCCATGTTTTTTTATGCATTCCCAGATTTACCAGAACTGGTAAACCTGGGAATGCTCAAAAAAGATACGCCATCTCAGGAGTGGTGGAACGAGGAGAAATATCTTTATTTCTCCTAGTTACTTCCTCATTCTATTTCTCCTGCATTGTGCAGCACACACAGGAATAGGGATATACTTTTCAGGATTGCTTTTGTGCAGGAAGGTGTCCCTTTCTGCACAAAAAAAATCCTGCATGCAATGCAAGCATCCTTGCACCATGGTGCAAGGCTGCCTGCATTGGCACTAGGCAATATAAAGGGCGTCAGCTCGGAGGAAAAGACAGGAATGCATCGTGTTACCTTAAATATGGTTTATTCCTGCCCTTTTCCTGTCATGCAGTGCAGTGCAGCATAGTGACTTGTTGCTCTGTATGACTTTTTCATAAATAAGCCCCTGAGACTTCTGAGAGAGTTTAGTCTTGGTGACAAAAACTAGGCATGTGCATGCAAGCAAACTACTTAAGAAAAAGCAGCTGGCATATCTCTTGTGGGTCAACAAGGGACTCTGCGATAGCCCATGTTTTTGAGACAAACCTCACAGTAGAATTATCAGGTAACAAAAACACGTTATATATGGAGAGAATAGAACCAGTCCAGTACAAAGCATTGCTGAGAGAGTCTTGTTCATATCAGTTATATTTAACATTTGAGTCTGTTTACCCATCAATTACCCCATTAGGGTGAGATAACAAGGAGTGGGGTATCTTACAGGATTGACCAGAGCCACAGCCAGAGGGTGACAGTGACACAGAGGCAGCTGTTGGCAGTCATGTGCACGCTAGCTCATTTTCTGTTGATCCCCACTTCTCCTTGGCGCTCTTTTTAAGTGATTTGGCTAAGAGCTCACAGGGGACAGCACAGTTGGGCATTGATGGTCTACACAGCTGGACATTACTCCTGCTAGGTTTGTTAACATTAGGTTTGCACATCTGTTGTCTCTATATTGAGAGTTTGCTCTTACAGATTGCCAAGCTCAGGTTTTCAAAACAGCCTGAGCGATGAAGACCACTAAGGTTATAGTCTGTATTCTGGACACAATCACAGAACTTTAGGGGGAGATCCATGCCATGAGATTAGAGAATCAGGAGCTATGTAAGGACTTGGGCGCCATCCGTTGGGGGGCACGATTAGCCTATAACGGGAAAGGCAATTCAAGAAAAGAGATTGCACTAAAACCATGGACCTTGCCACCACCAGTTCCTGGGTCGGGAAGTTCAGTGAATCATTTTCCAATGGCAGGAGATTCCTCTGTCCTGGGTGGCGCTGCAACCCCAATACACCAAAGACACTCTTCCCATCAGCCACCAACCTCCATTCATGTCATTTAACCACCTCAAATTGCTTTTGCTCCACCAGAGCGCATTTACAGTAACCCAAAGAAATACAACATCTTCATAAGTCAATGTAAGCTCTGTAAGTTGACATTATTTCCATATGAGCAATCTAAAATGGCCTTTGTGTTGTCCTACTTGGGAGGCAATGATGCCCATTCCTTGATAGACAAAAATGACCCCATATTGTATAACTGTGGAACCTTTTGCACAGAGAAGCAGAAGCTCTTTGCTAGGAAGGTGCATTCATTATCACTGGATAAAGTGTTATCGACCTTCTGACATGGATCACAGGATTTACTTACATTACTACTTTCAATAGATTAGTGGTGGAGACCGAATGGCCAGAGAAAAAGAGAGCATCTTTGTTTTATCAGGGTATTGGGGGGCATTGAAAGATATTTTAGCCCAAGTAGTGAGTCTCCCCACTGGTTGTGAGGGACTAATCTAGCTAACCATGCAGTTAGATCATCAACTTTCAGAGAGAAGAAATAGTAAACCAAAGAACGAATAGAAGGTTATCATAGTAAGGCCATGCAAATCTACTACAGAGGATACAAGCAAAATGCATGGGTTGAACCAATGCAGGTTGGTGGCATTTGGGGACCATTAAATTCTGAATACAGAGAAATGAGGCGAAAGTTCAAGTTCTGTATGGATTGAGGCCACAGTGGTCATTTTATGAATGACTGTAAAACTAGAGGTAAAGGACCAGAGCAAAATCAGTGAATACAAATCAGGAATTAGCGATTACAAATCGTCTTGAGGAAGAGACAGAGTCAGAAAACTGTAACTCTCGGAAATGTCCTTATCCAATAATAGAGCCCCCTGTGACCTCTGCCAATTTGGCAAGTACTTTCCAAAACTCTGTGGCACATCTCAATGCAGTTGTAGTTCAAGTATTGCCTAATGGCAGACAAGTGCAGGTACCCACTTTACTAGATTCTGGGGCCACAAGGAATTTTATTGACCAAGACTATCCAGAGAATTAGAACTCCAGTCTATCAAGAAAACCATTCCAGATTTGTGAAGTCAGTTGATGCTTCCTCCTTAACCTCAGGTCCGATAAGTTGGGACTACGCATGTTGAACAGATCCAATTTGAATTCATTGATGCTTCTCAATTTAAGCTAATTTTCGGAATGCCATGGCTAACCCGTCATTACCCCTGGTACACTGGGCCATGCGTTCAATAGAATTAAACTTAGACTATTGTACACAACATTGTCCTTCTAGGGAAACCCATCAGTTCCACAAAGACTAGGGACCCACAAACTACTTACATATTGCAGTGCGAAGGCACAAATATGTTACATAACCATTTTACCTGAATGTTATGCAGCCTATAAAGCATTTTTTTATAAAGAAAATGTAAGTGTTCTCCCACCACACAGGGATTTAGACTGCTGTATAGATCTGGTGCCCGGGCCATAATTCTTTGCCGTCAAATTTATGCCTTAAGCAAACCAGAGCCACATCAGCTAAAAGCATACATTGAGGAGAACCTAGCCTCTAAGTCTCCAATATTTTCCCCACTCTTTTTTGTCCACCAAAAAAGGGGAGATATATGAATGTGTATTGCTTTTCGAGCAATCAACAGGACAACTATAAAAAATTGATATCCCCTACCACCGAAACCAGTTCAACTGGATCAAATAAAAAATGAAATAATATTTACCAAACTGGACCTCCAGGGCACGTACTATTTCATCAGAGTCTGAAAAGGCGACCAGTGGAAGACCTCATTTAGAGCCACGTTTGTTCTCTACGAGTACCAGGTCATGCCCGTCAGACTCTGTAACGCTCTGGAAGACTTCCAGTATTTTATGGACGATGTGTTAAGGGAATAGCTGGACGTGTTTTGCATCGTCTACATATACGCTATCCTTATTTACTCAGATACACCACAAGAACACTTAGAACATGTTAAGGCACTTCTGGAATAGTTGCAACAATATTGTATTTTTGCAAAACTGGAGAAGTGCTTATTTTATGTATCCCAAACTGATTTTTTTAGTTAGATCATCAGCCCAGAAGGGAATTCAAATAGATGAACGTAAAGTTGAGGCAATTCTTCAATGGCCTTCACCCTCCAGTGAGAAGAGTTTAAAGAGATTTATAGGACTCACCAATTTTTACAGGTGGTTTATCATAGAATTTTCCTCATAGGTCCAAACACTAACCAGTTCACTTAAAAGGTTAAAGTGGACATCAGAAGCTGAAACAGCTGTTTCTCAGGTCAAAAAAGCAAATTGTACATGCACCGATATTATATCATCCTGACATAAATTTGGCTGTCATGCTAGAAGCAGATGCTTCTCATCATGCCATGGGAACGTCTCTGTCACAAAGACATCCATTCACAGGCCAGGGACACCATTTGGTGTTCTATTCTTGTAAGTTTTCTACCTTCGAACTGAACTACAGCATCTCTTATAAGGAACTATTAGCAAAAAAAGGGCTTTCAAGAATTAGCGCCATGTTTTAATGAGAGCTGGACACATGATTGAGATGTATTCACAATTTAGGAACTAACAATTTCTAAAATCAGTGCAAGTGTTAACACCACGTCAGCTACGCTGGTCCATATTCCTCTCCGATTTTGACTTCACTATTTGTTACCATCCAGGGGCCCAAAATGGTAAAGCCGATGGATTATCCGGAGCTCACGATCCTCTAGAAGAGACTTTCAAACTTGATCCTCTCTTCATTCTACAGGAAAAAGTAAACAACTACTTTAGCAGTGAACCACAGACTTCCTAACGGAACTCAGAACATAAGTTAATAATGTCCAAACACATAAATGGTTGCATGGAGGGCCTAACACATATGAAAAGAAGGAACTTTTATAGCAAGGTCACACTCTTTATATACCATTTCTAACCTCCAAGAACAAGTCATTCAATGGACGCATGATGCAGATTTGACAGGTCATTTAGAAACACAAAAAAAATGGGGTTTATTTACAAGCCCCTTGCACAGCTGATGTGTCACTTTTAATATGGCAAAAAGTGACATGCCTGCTGTACAAGGGGCTTTAAAATAAGCCCCCATGTCCTTTATTTTATGTTATTTTTGGTGGCCTGCCATTAGTGCAGAAAGTGAATGATACATTTCAACGTATTCCATCGAATGCACAAATTAAAGCCAGTCATCAAAACCCATCTGGTCTGTTATGTTCAATCCATATACCTATGGCACACCATTTCAATGGACTTTGTGGTTGAATTACCGATAAGCAAAGATCATACTGTAATACTAGTGGTCATAAATCGCTTGGCTAAAATGGGACATTTCATATCTCTACCAAAGCTCCCCAGTACCCCAGAATTACACAAGACGTTGCCAAAAACATCATCAAGCTACATGGTATCCCTAGAACAATCCTTTCAGATCAAGGAACAATTTATCTCTCATTTGTGGCAATAGCTATGCAAATATCTAACATCAACGCATGTCTATCCACATGTTATCACCCAGAAACTGATGGGATGACAGAGCACCTAAATCAAACCTTAGGACAGTACCTACTATGTCTAGCCTTACAACATGGAGACATTTTGTGCACAATAACACTAAACACACCACACTGGATTATTCCCCTTTCTCCTGTCCCATGGCTTTCCATCCTAACATATTGCATTTCGAAATGCCAGTACAGTCTTGGTTATCCTCGGTGGAAGACCACCATAAGTATATACTCAACGTCATGTAGCTAGCAAAGAAACATTAGGGAGAGGCGCAGAAAACCACAAAAAAATTGCTGAAGGAGGTCGACAGATCCCAATACAAATTAGAAGATCGAATTTGGTCAACAACCAAACATTTAGACCTTCCTGCAAACCATCAACTGAAACCTATTCATGTGGGGCCTTTTACCATTAGCAAAGTCCTTATTCCAGTCACAGCAAAATTGACACTATGCGCGTTCACCCTTTGTCTCCATATATCCCTACTGAAAATCAGCCATTCACGTGCTAGGGTACTCACACCACGTGCACCAGTGATAGTCATGGGGCACTAGAATATCGTCACACAAATCCTAGATTCTTGACTAAGAGGAGGACATTTATAATATTTAGTGTATTGGAAGGAATTTAGACCAGAAGAAAGGCCTTGGAAACCCACTGCACACCTCCTCCATGCCCCCAGCTTGTCAAGCAATTCCATGCAACACGCCTGAAGAAACCCAGACCACCACTGAGACAGCGAGTTTGGAGGGTGGTACTGTCATGACCCTCAGAGAGAGGAGCAGTAGCTCGTTTGTCCACCTCGTCTGCACATCTCGCTTGTGTAGGCTTCAAATGAAGCTTGCCAGTCCCGGCATGGAGAAGGCAAACAGCATGAAGGAGGCAAATATGGTTCACTTTTTAAGTGATAAGGTGACACACTGCAGTCAAGCCCGGTCGTTCAGCAGGGGCTCTCGAACAAAGGCTTTTGAGCAAGACTTATCAACAATATTGTTTAAACAAATATTTAATGTTCAAACTGCAGTAAAACTCTGTGTCTCCTGAGGAAATTTAGTTTTGGTGACAAATTGATTGCCCTTGCATAAAAACTACTTAAGCTGACAGGGTTTGCGTATGTCTTGTGGGTCAGCAAGAGGCTAGGCAATAGAGAAAGGGCCTGAATCAGGGAGAGACTTATGTGTAGTAAAGTTACGAGTGAGCAGTCGCTTCACTAGTGACGGAATCTCCGCACTTGGGGCAGAATCTCCGCACTTGGGGTGTAATCTCCAAATGGCGCACTGTAAGGAACTCGATAGGAGAGTGAAAAAAGAACAGTAGAAGCAGCCCACAATATGTGGGGGTGGCAAAGTCATTCTCTCAGAGCAATTGTCCGTAATTTCTCTTCACAGTATTACCACTCCAACCTAAGAAGGCCCTGTGGATGAACACATGAGCATGTAAACGTTCTGTTGCTGAATGAGTATAAACAGTCTTTACATATACTATCTTTAATGAAAGGTTTGCTGAATGCTACCTCCTGTGGTTATCTTCCAAATAAACCATGTATACACGAATACTTACAACAGGCAATATGACACATGTAAACCAATCAGAGCTTCTGATTATCAAATATATCAATTATATTTTACTAAAACCATTGTTAACAATCATATGCCAAAAATAATTTAGCAAATCAGTTCTTTTTTAAATGTAAGCATTGAGGAGATAAATGTGCTTAAACCACAGCAGTAAAAATAAATGTGAACCAATAACCTATTATTTGGCACAACTTTCCCCAAAAACATTTACGACTACATTGCAAATAATGTCAAATTTCAGTTTATTTCCGCACTACAGCAAAACTGATATGAAAAAACACTGGTTACAGCCTCGCAGATTGCATGTAACAATTACTTTACACAACAAAACAACTCTCCATATAGTCACATAACCTTTACAATGTGGTTTTATTTTACTGCAGAACTTTAATGCCTTCTATCCTGGTTTTGGTGAAATACCGTTTGTTAAAACACATATACATGAAAAAATGTTGTGGCATAACCATATATGCAGATACACAGAGTATAATATGCTATTTATTGCCACGTTTTGAGTGAGAGGTGGGGTATCATGACTCACGGCAATGGCAATAAATATTATATGCCACTCTGCATATCCGCATATATACCAAAGAACTAAAATGTATCAGAGAATTCAATAATAATGGAAATACCCCATTTGCTCTCCACAACTGTAAAATATAAATTAATGTTTATTTTAAAAACATTTTTTCAAAATATTGGCTTGATCTGTTAAAACAACGTTAATTAGTCACACATTTCTCGAAAAATAGTTATTGCCATATCATATGTCTGCAGAATATTAATCCAAAGCATTAGCTATGGTTTAAACATATTGTACCCTGAAAGAACGAATTATTTGTCTTTAGTTGCCATTTGTAAACACAAATTTAACAGACACAAGGGAACACAATCTTTGCTGATAGGAACTGTTTACTTAATTTCTGCCTGCATTCAATCAAAACAAGCACTTCTGTTGTCTATTTTCATGGCTCAACTTCCATGTCCTCATTGTTCATAATTTCCACTCAGAAATCTGAATTCCCTTTGATATTTGACATCGCCGGCTTCTGTACAACTAAATTGTCAGTATACCTGAGCAGATTAATGGATTTCCTAATTATTTTTATCATCTGTATGAAGAGACACAGAAGTTATGTGTGAGCAATGTCTTCATGTCTCACAAGCAAAAAACGCATGGGGTTTCATCAACAAGGAGGAAGATTATAATGTTAACAATGTCTGATTTTTAGCTGTGCAAGTAAGTTCACTGCACTTGAAGCCTGCTTACTATGTCACTAACGGGAAAAGGATTGAGCCTCATTTCACATTTTATATCAACAATTCAAAATACAGTTTCTGCCTTTATAAGCATTACAATACATGAAAAAGTTATCATTGTGCTCAAAGGATAATTACATACAGCCACATGTAATTTAGACATTAATCAATGTCTTTTCTAAAAACATTTATTATTTTTTGACAGAAACCTAGAAGGAAACACCAGTTTATTCAGTACATGTAAAAGCTGATGGTAGAATCTTGACTTTGGAAAAGAAGACTAACTATTCAAATCGATAATCATAATTAATAGGTATATTGATAGAGGTAATTAATGCTAATTTTCGAATTTGGAACCTCAAGATCCCCCAACGGTTTATCATTATAGCAATGTTTAAAGCGCATTTATCCATTTCACAGACAGTCCCCATGTGTTCCATTACTTTTCCCATTGCTCACTTCATGCAAAATGTACTATGTCAAAATACATTATCTTTCTCGTTTTAACATCTATGCCACTAGTGTGGGAAGATCAGCTATTCTCTATTTCTGTGCAATGACTGATCTTGAAACTAAAGAGGTGAAAAATATCAGGTCACCTATATTCAGATTCTGGCAGGCATTTCACAACCTTTCAGCATGGGCCAATCCAAGGGTTCACTTTTAAGACACACCAATTGTCTCCTAGAATTTTCATAGACGGATAATACCTAGAATGATTGCTAGCTCACTGAGAAATGATTGAATTTAGCAGAGGAACCCACTCGGGATTTCCTTTGTCCCCCCCACTGTTCACATTATTTTTCAAACCTCAATCTCGAGACATATCTAATAAGGAAACAATTTAACTAGTCTCAAGCTATGTTCCACCGTCAGCATTTTATTATATACGGATGCATTGTTTATGGACCATGAATATGCTCACATGCCAAAGGCTATGGTTATGGTTTCTGGTTATAAAATAAATAAAGACAAAACTGAGTGTATATTGGTAAATTTCCCCAAATCGAGTTTAAAGGGAAAATGCACGTGGATGGTCACATAAAAAAAACATTCGATACGAGGGATTAAGCTTTTAGGACAGTCAGTTTTCAACACAACATTAGGATGTTTGAGATTTTAAGGGTGGGAGAAACAGAATGGGAACGTGCAAGAGAACAGAAGCAGCGTTGCAACCAGTGTTAGAGCCGATGCTGCAAGTGTGCTGACATGTTCAGTAACAGGTTACTGACGCAATATAGAATTCAACATCGTGTAACAAATATCGTGTCAAAAATATAATTTTCCAAATATTGTGTCCCTATCGTTATAATGGTAAGTACAAAAATATTGGAAAAAAATATTGTTTCACACTAATATCATTAAAAAACATACAAACATATATATATCTATATATATTACCTACTGGCGGTCGCCAGTAGGTAGTTATAGTTAGGACCACGTTTCCATAGGAAAACCTCAACATTCTATTTTGAATAACTTTGGCGCCGGTCGACGAATCCTCGCGAATTTCTCAAAATAGGTGGGGCGCTACGCTCCGCTCCTACCCTGAAAGTCTCGGGGGGATCCGTCAAGCGGGGGCTGAGATAAAAGGGGGGTCCCAAAACGCGTTTTTCCCATGCATTTTTCCATAGGACCTTTAGAACGAGCTACAGCCCGAACGGCTGAACAGAATTACTCAAAATTTGGCAGAGAGGTAGTCCCTAGGTCAAGGAAGTGCCTTTTGTAGGTTTGGTGTAAATCTGTTCAGTAGATTCTGAGAAAATAGCCTTTAAATCAATATATATATCTGAGCCCGCTTACGGTACGCTTACCGTACGCTTACGGTAAGCGTACGGTGGCGTGCGCGAGCGCGATTCTGATTGGCTCTTAGATCTTAGTAAACATTCGAATCGGCCGAAACCAGGAAGCGGCGGCCGCCATTTTGTCTCTCGCACTGAGTGTTGTTTATCAAACATGATGGCCAAAAACATGTTACGGGGCTGTTTTGACAACTCCCTCCCACATAGTCATGTTGAGGGAGTCCACAAACATCCCCCAAGAGCAAAAACGGTTTTATTTTTTTTTCGGCAATTTCGCAGGGTACGCTTACCGTACGCTTACCGTAAGCGTACGGTAAAAAAATAAAAATAAAAAAAACACTATCCACACTTACCCCACCCCCTGTGCTTTTGGTGGCCGAAGGCCACCAAATGTACAGGGCTTATTAAAGTTGATAAAAACCGTGCACGGAACGAACTGCGTTAAGTGGGCGCGCACGCCTCGAATGGCGTAAAGTAACTTAGCATTTAAAAAACCGTACAAATTCACTGAAAAAACCATAGGTTTCACACACGTTATAGTTAGGAATTAGCATTTAAAAAACCTTGCAAATTCACTGAAAAAACCATAGGTTTCACACATGTTATAGTTAGCGGAAATTTTACTGATAAAAAACCAGTGAAATTCCCCCGTTATAGTTAGTGCAGGCAACTATAACTCACGCGACCGCAATCTTCTGCTGATGACATATGTGTCTTTATGAAAAAAAAATATTTGTAATATATGTATAGCTAAAAATGTATGGAAGAAGACATGGGCATATAAGTGTCTAAATACAGTATTAGCATCAGCAGAGGATTGCGGTCGCGTGAGTTATAGTTGCCTGCACTAACTATAACGGGGGAATTTCACTGGTTTTTTATCAGTAAAATTTCCGCTAACTATAACATGTGTGAAACCTATGGTTTTTTCAGTGAATTTGCAAGGTTTTTTAAATGCTAATTCCTAACTATAACGTGTGTGAAACCTATGGTTTTTTCAGTGAATATATATATATATATATATTACCTACTGGCAGTCGCCAGTAGGTAGTTATAGTTAGGACCTATTTTCCATAGGAAATCCGCAACATTCTATTTGGAATAACGTTGGCGTCCATTGATGAATCTTCGCAAAAGTTTCCAAACTTTTGGCCAGCTCCGGTCCGCTCCTATCCTGAAAATTTCACGGTGATTCGTCAAGCGGGGGCCGAGAAAAAAGGGGGTTCCCAAAACGCGTTTTCCCCATGCATTTTCCCATAGGACCTGTTGACGCAGCTACAGCCCGAAGTGCTGAATGGAATTACACCAAATTTGGAAAAGAGGTAGTCCTCAGTTCAGACTCGTGCCTTTTGCTTAAATGGTGTAAATCCGTTCAGTAGTTCCTGAGAAAATCAAAAGTAAAATCACATATGTATCTGGGCGGAGCCTAACCACACATCACATCGTGAGATCTGATTGGCTGTCAGCACTTCATCCAAGAAGTGTTGGCAGCCATCTTGGGACCAATATACATGATAGCACCTCATTAAAAAGCATTGCAGTTAATAGAAGGTTTTAAGACTTTAGTTACATTATAAATCATTTTTGATGGTACCATTCTCATTTTAGGAATTGTGGTGTGTTCTAAGTTGATTTTACCATGTGAAAAAGCCTTCTGCTGTGATATCATGAATCATGTTTGAGAGAAAACTATTTTCTCATGCTTTTCCCACAGAGGTTTGGAAGGTGATCTATAAGCTAAACTGAGAGCATATTTTCTGTAAATTCACATTATCTTTCTCAGTCATGTGAGAATGAAGTCTGACATTCTCAGTAAAACATGTACATCCAACAAGGGCAGAGACTGTCAGTTGATTCCTTTGTGTTCTACTGCAGCTTCCCAGAGTGTTCTAAAGAACAACTAGAGTGCTAACAGTCCTACTTATGACAAACGTATGGCACACCTGAAGCCATCTTGGTTGAAATAAAGTGGTAACTCTTAAAACATTTAATTTAAAAAGGAACTAAATGAGGGGGTTCATTTTGCCATAGAAAGTATGATTAGTGCTGCAGAAAGAAAAATTAGGGCACATTTTGAGTGACTTCTCAAATCCTCTTCTATTTCATTAAAAAATTCTGACATGCAGACTGAAACATGCACTTTCAATACCAGCAGCAGACTTCCCTGGTGAGCAGTAGCTTTACTACAGTGATCTAATAAGCAACTAGAGTGCTAACATTCTGAATTTATGGCAAATGTGTGACACATCTGAATGCCTTCTTGATGGAATCAAAGTAAAAAACTGAAAGTATTTCCTACTGAGGAGACTGTAGTAAATGAGGAAATTAGGAAACATCATAACAAATAAGTCTCCCAAAATGGCCACCAGAGACAAAAGAGCCCAAATGTAGCCCAAATATCACCCTGATGTAGCCCAAGTATAGCCCAATGACAGAATGTCCCAGAGTGTTCTAACGAACAACTAGAGCGCTAACAGTCTTACTTATGACAAAAGTATGGCACACCTGAAGCCATCTTGATTGGAATAAAGTGGTAACACTTAAACATTTAATTTACAAAGGAACAAAATGAGGGGGTTCATTTACATTTTGCCATAGAAATTATGATTAGTGCTGCAGAAAGAAAAATTAGGGCACATTTTGACTTCTCAAATCCTCTTCTATTTCATAAAAAAATTCTGACATGCAGACTGAAACATGCACATTGAATACCAGCAGCAGACTTCCCTGGTGAGCAGTAGCTTTACTACAGTGATCTAATGAGCAACTAGAGTGCTAACATTCAGAATTGATGGCAAATGTGTGACATTTCTGAATACCTTCTTGATGGAATCAAAGTAAATAACTTAAAGCATTTCCTACTGAGGAGACTGCAGTAAATGAAGAAATTAGGAAACTTCATAACAAACAAATCTCCCAAGATGGCCACTAGAGACAAAAGAGCCCAAATGCAGCACAAATATAACCCAGATGTAGCCCACATGTAGCCCAATGACAGAAGTGTGCAAAACACTTATTTTTTGTGTATTTGCAGTTTTATATAGTGCAGACTTGTCAAGTATTGGAGTGCTTTACATGAGCATTGGTTACATCACACAAGATCAAATTCATTTTGGTTGTAGACATGGGGAGATTAAGTGATTTGAATGTTGAGCTGAAGCAGAAACTCCAACCTGGTTCCCCAGTTGCAAAGTCTGCAGTTCTGGAAGTAACACCACATCCTCTCCCCTAAGTGCAACATTTAATCAAGTGGTCAACTGGATAAAAAAACATAAAGATTACAAATAATTTAAAAGTTCTTTGTCGCTATTTGAAAACTCAGAAAATATGTCCTCATTTTAGTTTTTTAGAGCACTAACCATAATTTTGATGCAAATAAGACCCTCTCATATATGTAATTTCTAAAGGAAATACTCTAGGTATTACAGTTTTGATTACATCAAGATGGCGTCAGGCGTTCCACACTTTTGTAATAAATATAGAATGTTAGCAATCTAGTTGTTCATTGGGATACTATTGAGAGGCAGAGGCCAGGGGCACAGACTCTGAAAATTAAGGCAGGTAGGAGAGTGCAGAGGCAACAATTTGACCACACTAGGCAGGCAGGAAGGGCAGTGGCAGCACAACAGACTATGGAGGGCAGTGGAAAGGGGGGCAGGGGCAACAAACCAACAATACAGGACTGGCAAGAGAGGCTGTGGCAATTTAATAGACCATTGTGGGCAGAAGGAAGAGGCAGTGGTAGTACAACCATACATGCCAACAGACCCGTTTCAGCCAGGAAAAGTCCAATGTTTTTAAGCTCAAATGGGCTTTATTTGATCTGTCTCCTGTCTACAATCTCTTCTTTTTCAATGTAACTCAAAGGGGAAAATCAATACCCCAGTTTTTTAAAAATCTCCCTCTTACCAAGTTCAAAATGTTCGCAAGTATGGTACATTGGATCATGGTAGGCAGGAGGAATTGGGGTAGGGACATGGACTCGGATAACAGAGGACAGGAGGGACATGGAGAGGTGCAACAAACTGACCCTACAGGGCAGGCATCAGGGTTTGCAGCAGCACAATACACCACACAGCGCATGCGGGACGGGAGTGCAGCACAACAATCCATAGAAAGCAATAGGGAGGGGACAGGACCATGCACATGGACAACAGAGAACAGAGGGGAAAGAGGCAATGGTAGCTAGCTGACCATAAAGGGCAGGAGGGACGGATCAGGGGCATTACAATGGAACAGACAAGCCAGGAGGGAGGGAATAGGGGTCTGCACATGGAAACAGAGGGCTGGGGGCAAAGGGGCAGGGCAGGAGCAGCAAGATGACCATGGAGGTCAGGCAGGATGGGCACTAGAAACAAGAAACACCATGGAGAGCAACAATGAGACTATGATGGCACACACACAGACCATGGAGGGAAGGTGGGAGGGGGTCAGGGGCAGCTAGCTGACCACACAGGGAAGGTGGGAGGGGCCATGGCAGCACAGAAGACCATGCATGGCAAGCGGGAGGGTTAGTGGGTTAGTGGCAGCACAATGGCTATGATGGACAAGAAGGAGGGTGCAGGGCCATGCACAAAGGACCATGGAGGATAGAAGGGAGGGTCAGGACCTGGGCACAGACAAGAGAGATCAGGGGAAGGGGCCTCACAACAGACCACATGGGGCAGGCAGGAGGAGCAGTTGCAGCACAACAGACCAGGGAGGGCAGAGGGGTGTGGCAGTAAAATGGACCATGGAGGACAGGAGGAAGGGGATAGGGGCATGGCATGTGGACAGGCAGGGTGGAGGTGGCAGGGACAGGTTACAGTCATCTGACAATGCTAGGCAGGTGGGAGGGGAGTGGCAGCTCAACAGAACACTCAGAGTAGATAGGAGTGGCAGGTCCATGGAACATGGTGGGCATAATGGATGGAGCAGGGGCATGCACAAAGACATCGGAGGGCAGGGGGAAGGAGAATAGGGGCAGCAAGCTAAGCACAGAGGCTAAGCAGGAGGTCAATGATGGGCCATAGAATTGGGCAATGGAGGGCAGGAGGAGTGGACTGGTACATCATGCTAAATGGAGGACAGTGGCAGCACATCAGATCATGCATGGCAGGAGGGAGAAGGCTATTCCATGGATTCAGACAACAGAGGATAGGGAGGAGGTGGATGGGGCAGCAAGCTAACTGTTTAGAGAAGGTGGGTATTAGGAACTTTATTGTTTTTAAAATGTGGGTCTGTGCAAACTACTTAAAATATGAACAAGTATGCAGCATAATCTCACTTTTATTCAGGAAGAAGAGGACGTTTGTGACTGTGACTCCGGGCTCACTTGGCAGAAACAACCCCTGACCCTCCACCCCCAACGCAAAATGTAATGCCCGTGAAAAGGGTAGGTGGACGCAGTGTTATATAGAATAGTCCTGAAAGCACGATTGAAAATGAAAACTAGATATAGTATATGGTATAAACTATGCACCAAAAAGTGTGATATAAGATGAATCGGGCGTGAAATATAATATGCAATACATTGTGCGCAATGACAGATTCATTGGAGCGCGCGAGATAGCACAGGCACTAGCGCGTGCTATGCAATATGCGCCTTGGAGTGTAATATGCACAGGGCAGTGTTGTGTAACCTAACTAGTCTCTAAAGTTGTAATATAAAATATGTGCTGGGGAGTGTAACGTTGCATATGCACTGTAACAAAGATATGGATCCCAGATTGTAATATGTATGGCATAGCACTGTGCGTTATATCATAGGCATCGAGGAAGGCACGTTAGATGGGGCAATATAACCCGTGCGAAGGCAAGTGTGGCATGACATATTCACGGGGTGGTGTTACAGTGCACATGGGCTAGAGAGTGTCATAGCATACTCACTAGCTGGTGGAATACAACACAGAGGTGTGAGGCACTCGGCGGGCACTGGTGGGTGTAACACAGCATTGGGCTCAGCCAGGAGCACGCTGTGACTCTCAAGTGAGGTTCGTTTCCTTTCCAGAGAGTAAAATAAAAAGTATTACACATCTGGCGGTGGATGTGTATTTTATTAACCGTGAGGGGGGTTTCTTGCATAGTTTGGTCGAATTTTTGTCGAATCCCCTTTGAATGGCTTGGTGTGCGTGTATATTAAATGTGCCCGTCAATAGCTACCCATGTTTGTATAAATAAACAACAAGGGTGTCTACTTGGAGAGTACCCACCGGCAGGGGCGCCGGGATTAGGCACGGTAGGGCGTCAGACACGTCAGAGCTTCACTAGCGGTGTAAATACATTCCATGTGGATTCATTCTATGCATAGTCACCTTTTAATGAATATCACGCAAATCGTCATGGTGATAGGTACGTACAGTTTGTCCAGCATGTCCTAGGTGTTTCTATAAATATATATATATTTTTAAATAATAAAAAACAAACGCCGGCCCCAGGGGAGGGGGTCCCCTGGGCCATAAGTGGCCTGAGGAGGGGGGCAACGCAGCCCCCTCCTAAAGAATTTTTAAAAAACCAGGCCATGACCCGGGGGTTGGGGTCCCCGGGGGCGATTAAGGCCTTGGGAGGGCCAAATTAATTTTTTTCAACAAAAAAAATTAAGGTGGAGGCCCTGGGGGATGGGGTCCCCGGGGCCAGTAAATTCGAAAAAGAAGGGGGGCCACACAGCCCTCCTTCTTAAAAAAATAAATAAATAAAAGACCGGCATTGCGCCGGAGGTCATGCCCCCTCCTTGCAGCACTCTGCAAACGTGCCCCCTGGCCAGTTGTAAGTTGGGGAATTAATTCCCCTTCAATACTGAGGGTCCCTGAGGGCCAACTAGCCCAACAGGTATCTCCAGTATGCGCCAGGGAGCTGCGTTGCAGACAGGTGTTCTGAGGCCACGCCCCTTTTTACACCTCTATGCAACGCAGCTCTGTGGCGTTTACTGGAGGTACCTAGTGGGCTAGTTTGACCCTAGGGACCCTTAGGATTCAAGGGGACTTAATCTCTCAACTTAGAACGGCCACAGGGCGCGTTTACACAGTGGTGAAGGGGGGGGACGGGGCCTGAGGTGACGTGTGCAAACACGCCCTGTGCGCGTTTTAAGTTGGGGAAATAATTCCCTTTCAATCCTGAGGGACCCTGGGGGCCAACTAGCCCACCAGGTGCTTCCAGTAAGTGCCACTGCTCTGCGTTGCAGAGAGGTGGTGCAGGCCGTGCCACTTTTTACACCTCTCTGCAATGCAGCTCTGTGGCGCTTACTGAAGGTACCTAGTGGGCTAGTTGGACCCTATGGACCCTCAGAATTCAAATGAACTTTATCTCCCAACTAAAAACGGCCACAGGGCGTGTTTACACAGTGGTGAAGGGAGGGGACGGGGCCTGAGTTTACGTGTTCAAACAAGCCCTGTGGCGCGTTTAAGTTGAGGAAATAATTCCCCTTCAATCCCGAGGGACCCTGGGGCCCAACAAGCCCACCAGGTGCTTCCAGTAAGCGCCACTGCGCTGCGTTGCAGAGAGGTGGTCCAGGCCGTGCCACTTTTTACACCTCTCTGCAACGTAGATCTGTGGCGCTTACTGGAGGTACCTAGTGGTCTAGTTGGACCCAAGGGACCCTCAGGATTCAAGGGGACTTAATCTCCCAACTTAAAATGGCCACAGGGCGTGTTTACACAGTGTGGAAGTGAGGGGACGGGGCCTGAGGTGACATGTGCAAACACGCCCTGTGGCGCGTTTTAAGAGGTAGTTTTAATCCCCTGCCCTATCATATACTAGGGGCTTACAGAGGAGGTCATGCTGATCACAGGGGGACCCCATCGCATAGTGTTCCCTAGTGTATGTAGGTGTTTTCACTGTATTCTGAGTGTCTTTTAACATAGCACTGGCTCTAGGACTGGTTAGTCAGACTCAGTTACCACCAGTATCCATCTGAAAAAGTTGAGGGTACAGGATGATTTTGCAACAAGGCTTCTTTCTGCTCTTCTGTTTGTTCTTTCTGCACGTTATCCTTCTTCCTGCACTTTTCTTCGTCTTTGAGGACTTCTGTTGCTTCTTTCTGCATTTCTTTTTTTTCTTTCTGTGCGTTTTTTCTTCTTTCTTCACATGTCCTATCTCTGTAGGCATAGTTAGAATTTTTCTTTTTTTTTTGCATTTAAAAAACCTTTGAAAATCACCGAAAAAACCATAGGTTTCAGGCACGTTATAGTTAAGAATTAGCATTTAAAAAACCTTAGAAATTCACTGAAAAAAACCATAGGTTTCAGGGGCGTTATAGTTAGCTGGACTTTTCACTCGTACAAAACCATTGAAATTCCCCCGTTATAGTTAGTTCAGCTAACTATAACTCATGCGCCCGCAATGCACTGCTGATGACGTCACATTTTATATCACTCATGACATGGTCAGTGACATCACTCATGACATCACTGATGACATCTCAAATGACATCACTGATAACATCATCCTTGTGATAGAGTGGCAGACCTCCTCTCCCCCTAATATAACCTTTGATACACACATTCAAAAATAGAAACTAACATTTTCAAAACAATGGACATACCAATATCAGTTACAACAACCTATTCAGTAATTCTAAGATCCACATACACATCCACTCATTCGCCAACAGTCCTATACAGCCACTCATACATGTACTCACTCATCATATGTACTCATACACCTATACATCCTGTAACACAACACCACTCATCCATAGAGTTACTCACACACATAGTCACTCATGCTATTAAAGAATCAAACTTCCATTTACTTGCATATACAGTTATACACACACCACCACACATACTTCTACAGAAACTTACACATACTTAGTCTTTTAAACAATCACTTATAGAAACACTTACTTATTCATACAGGAACTCTTTCAATCTCTCACTCTCACATATACTCACTTATATACACCAATAGTCACATATACTAGTTTAAAACATATGTAGTTACTCATAAAGACACTATTGAGACAGTCATTCACTCACTAACACACCCATGCACACACTCATCCACCCATACATTCCTGCACACATGCTGTCTTCAACACATACAGTGAGTCACTCATTCATGCACCTATGCACTACGTAATACCCCCCACCGAACCATACAGACACTCAGACACTCATACTGATACTCCAAAAAACAACTAATAACCTATATAGACACTCATGTAGCTACTCACCAACCCATGCAGCCACTTATACACGAAGTAAGAGACTGATACAGATATTTACATATTTAAAAATTAGTCACTAAGCCATGAATTCACTAAGATACACTTAGTCAGTTATACAATCAATTTTTCAAAAACAAATCATCCATTTAGACACTTATATAACCATTTATTCTTCCATCGACCTTGAGATATACATATATAAAACATATGTAATTTTCAGAAAAACACACATTCACTGGATGATGTCATGAGTGATGTCATTTGAGATGTCATCAGTGATGTCATGAGTGATGTCACTCACCATGTCATGAATGCTGTAAAATGTGACATCATCAGCAGTGCATTGCGGGCGCGCGAGTTATAGTTACTTAAACTAACTATAACGGGGGAATTTCAATGGTTTTGTACGAGTGAAAAGTCCAGCTAACTATAATGCCCCCGAAACCTATGGTTTTTTCAGTGAATAATATATATATGTATGTATATGTATAAATAGTTTACAGTAGTAAATCTTTAAAATGTTAGTATATACCATTATTATAATGTTAATGAAATAAATCTCACTAATATTTAATACTATATATATATATATATATATATATATATATATATGTTCCCACAATTGTCCAATGCTGCGCTCTCAGTAACCCAAAGAAAGCCAAATCCGGATAAGTGCAAATAGAGGTGTTTATTCCTCACTGAGGAATAAACACCTCTATTTGCACTTATCCGGATTTGGCTTTCTTTGGGTTACTGAGAGCGCAGCATTGGACAATTGTGGGAACATTACGAGTCGGCGTGCTCCGCCGGCGTTTGCGCCACCTCTCACGGGTCAAGCGGCCCAGAAGGAGCGTTTGTGGATTTATATATATATATATATATATATATATTTCACCCAAAGTGCCACTGAACTCAAAGACGCCACTCCGTGCAAGATGGGTTTACAAAACCTTTTATTTTCAGAGCTGCACATCAATGCTGGAATTAATATGTTCCCCAACGCGTTTCAAAGCAACATGCTTCTTCTTCATGGGGCAGGCTGCTACTTATATATATATATATACATAATAAATATACTTATATAAACACACATACCTGTATGTTTGTGTATGATTATATTACCTACTGGCGGTCGCCAGTAGGTAGTTATAGTTAGGACCCTCTTACCATAGGAAATCTGCAACATTCTATTTTGAATAACTTTGGCGCCGGTCGACGAATCCTCGCCAAATTTTCAAAATAGGTGGGGCGCTACGCTCCGCTTCTACCCTGAAAGTCTCGGGGGGATTCGTCAAGCGGGGGCTGAGATAAAAGGGGGGTCCCAAAACGCGTTTTTCCCATGCATTTTTCCATAGGACCTTTAGACACAGCTACAGCCCGAACGGCTGAACAGAATTACTTGAAATTTGGCAGTGAGGTAGTCCTCAGGTCAAGGAAGTGCCTTTTGTAGGTTTGGTGTAAATCTGTTCAGTAGATTCTGAGAAAATAGCCTTTAAATCAATATATATATCTGAGCCAGCTTACGGTGCGCTTACGGTGCGCTTACCGTACGCGTACGGTGACGTGCGCGAGCGCGATTCTGATTGGCTCTTAGATCTTAGTAAACATTCGAATCGGTCGAAACCAGGAAGCGGCGGCCGCCATTTTGTGTATTTCACTCAGAAAAAAAAGGGTGATAACTTGAAAAGGGGGCAAGGAAGAGAGTTACAGACCCCCTGACATTTGTAAGGGGGTCAAAGAAGGACAGAAAAGTACAAAAAAAAATGTATTGATTTTAAAAAAAATCGCGGGGTACGCGTACGGTAAGCTCACCGTACGCGTACGGTAAAAAAAAATAAAAATAGAAATGAAATGCAGATTTAAGTGTTTAGATATTAGGGGGCTCTAAAAAGAGCCGTTGTGTTTATTAAGTGTTTTTTTAGTGGTACCTACAAGTAAGTACCGATGCAGAGTCTAAGGTTCAAGAGGAAGACTCTGTTCCCTTCATCAGTGAAGTGTACACCATCTCCTCTATAAATGTCTTGCATGTCGTTACGCAAGTTGTTGTGGTAAATGGAACCCATACCATAGTCACGGAGGAAAGCATAAACAGATTTGTTGACGTGCTTTCTTGCTTTGTCAATCTGTGGACAAAAATGATTGGACCAGCTCCATTTTTGCCTTTGGCATATGTTAGAAAACACAAAGGCAGTTTTAGGGAAAAGTGAAAACAGTTGTGCAAAGGTGTCCTTCATAAGCATTTCCAGACCTACCCCAGTCAAAGTGCCTAGGTCATTGCCACCACAGTGCACTATTATGAGGTCAGGGTGTTGGATTTGCATGAAGGATTTCACCAATGGCATCAATTGGTGCCACTTTAACCCTCTCTGACCAATCCATTTAATGTCTACATTTGGCAAAGCAAGGTCTCTCACCATATCTGTTTTCTCTGCATACTTTTCACTCCAGAAGACATAGCTGTGCCCTACAATCCACACTGTGAACATCTTCAAAGGAGAACTGGATGCACTCAGGAGGTGTAATTCAGTAGAATGGTAAAAAGAAATGAAAGACAGTTTGGAAATGGAGGCATACATATTTTTTTTATAAAAAAAAGAACTGATTGGCTGTTTCATACCATTCTAGAATAAAAACTAGGCTGTATGTGTAAATTTATAGATGCATGTTTTGTATTGGTACAGAAAAATGTGTTACCAAAGAACAGTACTATGGATTTGCTGTTAGGTTTGAAAAGTCAAGCACCCCTGCTCTTTGGAAATGAAACATTGTGTGGCGAACTTCTGACCTAACTCCACACAGCAGTGTTCCATGAGCTGTTGCTATGGTAGCAGGCAGAAGTCAAGTTGGGGGAAGGGTACTAGGCAGAAGTCAAGTTGGGGGAAGGGTACTTTTGGAAAAGGGTTGGTTTTCAACCAATAGAAATGTGTGATTACATTTGAAAAAAAGGGGGAAGCACTGAGATTTGAAATTAACATGTATATGTGTGGAAAAAGAGAGGGAAAGTTTGCCATTATCTGGTTCTGCTGAGAGGAGAGAGGTGTACAGAACAGAGATCCTGGCTCTGATAATCTGCTGTTTGAGTGCCACATTTCTTTTACAATTAACTAATTTTAAAGGTGAGTTTAGAGTTTGAGAGGGGATGTATATGGTAAATTAAGAAATGAATAATAGAATTGGAATTCCTTTTGTTGAAGTTGTGTTTATTATTTTCTGTTTTGGGAGAAATTTAAATGTGAGGAACATGTAAAATAATACGGACTATGTTTTCACGATAAATTAAGGTGTACTGGTAAAAATAAGGAATACTTTAAGGGTTTGAGGTTGCACTCAGTAATGCAAATACATTCAGCATCAGTAAGGCTGGTTGCCCTTGCTGGAGTGTAGTGAGTCACCCAGGTTACACATGTTGCTGGTCTCAGAAAGCTGTTTGGTATTGCTCTGGTGATTTTACATTTGCATTAGATGGAAAGGGGGAGGTATTTTTTTATGCAGAAGCAGACTCTTAGCACACAGCTAGCTGCTTATCCTGTGGAATCATGGATAGTATTCACAACCAAGTGGGGTTTGAGGTTTCAATCAGTAATGCAAATACATTCAGCATCACTAAGGCTGGTTGCCCTTGCTGGAGTGTAGTCAGTCACCCAGGTTACACATGTTCCAGAGGACGAGAAAAAGGAGATGCTCCCCCCACAGATGAAGGGCTCAGCTGACCTGCCGAAGATGGACTCGGCCCTGCAGATGATGGGCCAGGCTGAGCTGCTGTGGATGTGCTTGGTTGACTTACTGAAGGGTTACCTTCAGTATGTCGAGCAAATGTCCTACCGTGTACATCTTGAAGGTGTCTCAACATGGTGTGATTCCCGAAGGAATACTTCTTGTTGGGATTCCCTCTTGAAAGTACACGGCCACAAAGCTTACAAGTCACTAAGGGTGCATTTACCTTTTTCTTGCCCTCTGGAAAAGAAAAATACTCCCATATGAAAGAGCTCTTTTGTTTCCTCCTTCTCTGCCTCAAGGTAGTGCTGCTAGCCTCACTCTCAGAAGAGTTCTGCTGTTCTGCCATCGTATCACAAAGACAACTCAGCTCCTTCTCCTAAGGGATCACAAGCAGAAATGAGGGGAATGGGTGTGGTGTAGGAGAGTTCTAGAACTGAAAGTAGTTTCAACCAATCAAAAGTTGTGTTTCATGATCACATGACCCACCGTGCGCGTACGTTACGCTTACGGTGCGCTTACGGTAAAAGTACGCATGCGCGTAAAAAAGACACGCGCACGCGCAAAACAGGCACGCCCCTTAATTCCGCGTAACAAGCGCGTGCAGCGTACGCGTTACGCGCTGCCCGCGCGTGACGTACGTCTACGCAAATTGCGTAAATGAACGCAAACAGCGTAGAAATCTTACGTTATGAAAGCAAGACGTGCGCTTACCGTACGCACACGTTAAAAAAAAATTAAAAAAAATAAAAAGGGGAAAAAAAAAACAATATGTTATACTAATAAATAAATAAATTGTAGAATTTTTTAAATTTAACAATAGTCTATAAAAAAGGATAGAAAATTAAAATAAAAATATGTTAAAAAAATTGAGAAAAATAAAAAAAATAAAAAAAAAATATAAGAATTAGCATTTAAAAAACCTTGCAAATTCACTGAAAAAACCATGGGTTTCACACACGTTATAGTTAGGAATTAGCATTTAAAAAACCTTAGAAATTCAATGAAAAAACCAAAGGTTTCACACATGTTATAGTTAGCTGGACATTTCACTCGTAAAAAACCAATGAAATTACCCCGTTATAGTTAGTTCAGCTAACTATAACTCGCGCGCCCGCAATGCACTACTGATGACGTCACATATTACATAACTCATGACATGGTCACTGACATCACTCATGACATCACTGATGACATCTCAAATGACATCACTGATGACATCACTGATGACATCATCCTTGTGATAGAGTGGCAGACCTCCTCTTCCCCTAATATAACCTTTGATACACACATTCAAAAATAGAAACTAAAATTTTCAAATCAATGGACATACCAATATCAGTTACAACAACCTATTCAGTAATTCTAAGAACCACATACACATCCACTCATTCACCAACAGTCCTATACAGTCACTCATACATGCACTCACTCATCATATGTACTCATACACCTATACATCCTGTTACACAATGCCACTCATCCATAGAGTTACTCACACATACTCACTCATGCTAATAAAGAAACAAACATACATTTATTAGCTTATACAGTTATACACACACCACCACTCTTACTTCTACGGAAACTTACACATACTTAGTCTTATAAACAATCACTTATAGAAACACATACTTATTCATACAGGAACTCTTTCAATCTCTCACTCTCACATATACTCACTTATATACACCAATAGTCACATATACTAGTTTAATAGATATGTAGTTACTCATAAAGACACTATTGAGACAGTCATTCACTCACTATCACACCCATACACACACTCATCCGCCCATACAGTCCTGCACACATGCTGTCTTCAACACATACAAAGAGTGAATCACTCATTCATGCACCTATGCACTACATAATACCCCCCACCGAACCATACAGACACTCAGAGTGATACTTAAAAAAACAACTGTTAACCTATATAGACACCCATGAAGCTACTCACCAACCCATGCAGCCACTTATACACAAAGTGAGAGACTGATACAGATATTTTCATATTTAAACATTACTCAGTAAGCCATGTATTCACTATGATACACTTAATCAGTCAGTTACACAATTTTTTTTTCAAAAACAAAGCATCCATTTAGACACTTATATACCCATTTATTCTTCCATTGACCTTGAGAGATACATATATAAAACATATTTAATTTTCAGAAAAACACACATTCACTGGATGATGTCATCAGTGATGTCATCAGTGATGTCATTTGAGATGTCATCAGTGATGTCATGAGTGATGTCAGTGACCATGTCATGAGTGATGTAATATGTGACGTCATCAGTAGTGCATTGCGGGCGCGCGAGTTATAGTTAGCTGAACTAACTATAACGGGGGAATTTCATTGTTTTTTTACGAGTGAAATGTCCAGCTAACTATAACATGTGTGAAACCTTTGGTTTTTTCATTGAATTTCTAAGGTTTTTTAAATGCTAATTCCTAACTATAACGTGTGTGAAACCCATGGTTTTTTCAGTGAATATACATATATATAATGTAGCACTATTATAAAAATATATATTTTATATTATATGAATATTTGTTTAATTTACTCCAATAAAGAGCACTAATATATATTTTTATATATATATTCTCTGAAAAAACCATAGGTTTCACACACGTTATAGTTAGAAATTAGAATTTCAAAAACCTTGCAAATTCACTTAAAAAACCATAGGTTTCACACATGTTATAGTTAGGTGGACATTTCACTCGTAAAAAACCAATGACATTCCCCCGTTATAGTTAGTTCAGATAACTATAACTCGCGCGCCCGCAATCCACTGCTCATGTCGTCACATATTACATCACTCATGACATGGTCAGTGTCATCACTCATGACATCACTGATGACATCATCCTTTTGATAGAGTTGCGGTCACGTGAGTTATAGTTATCTGAACTAACTATATAGGGGGAATTTCATTTTTTTTTACGAGTGAAATGTCCACCTAACTATAACATGTGTGAAACCTATGGTTTTTTAAGTGAATTTGCAAGGTTTTTTAAATGCTAATTCCTAACTATAACGTGTGTGAAACCTATAGTTTTTTCAGTGAATTTGTACGTTTTTTTAAATGCTAAGTGATGTATTTATTATTATATTTTTTATATATTTATTTTACAATAAACTACGTATTACATTTTTTTTTAATGGTTTTTCACCGTGCGCGCACAGTGCGCGCACCCCGCAATTTCACAAAAAAAAATTTAAATGTTTTTTTCTGCCTTCGTGGTCCTTCAGGGACCCCCTGACAAAGGCTAGGGGGTCAGGAACTCTCTACCCTGCCCCCTTTTCTCGTTCGCCACTTTCTTTTTCACTCTCGCACTCAAAACAAACAAAATGGCGGCCAACACTTCCTGATTTCGACCGATTCGAACGTTGATTGACATGTAACCACCAATCAGAATTACGCTCGCGCACGTTAGGGTGCGCGCACGGTTCGCGTACGGTGTGCGCACGGTGCGCGGCTATAGATATTTATGTACTTTAACTGCAATTTTCTCAGGAACTACTGAACAGATTGACTCCATATATGCAAAAGGCACATCCCTGACCTGAGGACTACCTCTTTGCCAAATTTCAAGAAATTCTGTTCAGCCGTTCGGGCTGTACCTTCGACTAAAGGTCCTATGGGAAAATGCATGGGGAAAACGTGTTTTGGGACCCCCTTTTTTCTCGGCCCCCGCTTGACGAATTCCCCCGAGACTTTCAGGGTAGGAGCTGAGCGGAGTGCCCCATTAGTTTTGAAAAATTCACGAGGATTCGTCAACCGGCGCCAAAGTTATTCAAAATAGAATTTTGAGATTTCCTATGGAAACACGGTCCTAACTATAACTATCTACTGGCGACCGCCAGTAGATAATATATATATATATATATACATATATATACATATATATATATGTATAATCTTTTTTTTTCACTGAAAAAACCATAGGTTTTACAGATGTTATAGTTAGGAATTAGCATTTAAAAGACCTTTGAAATTCACTAAAAACCATAAGTTTCAGGGACGTTATAGTTAGCTGGACATTTGACTCATATAAATCTAGAGAAATTCGCCCGTTATAGTTAGTTGAGCTAACTATAACTCGCGCACCTGCAACGCACTGCTGATGATGTCACATATTGCATCACTCATGACATGGTCAATGACATCACTGATGACATCTCAAATGACATCACTGATGACATCATCCAGTGAATATGTGTTTCTGTAACTTTAAATATTTTTCATATATACCTATGCCAAGGTGTATTGAAGAATGAGTGGATTTACTAGTGCCTGAAGGGATTATTTAGTAGGTGAGTGACTGACTGTATTAGTGAGTGATTGAACGTGTCTTACTGAATGCATGGGTTAGTGACTAAACTGTGTGAAAGTCTGTATTAGTCTCTCAGTTGGTGTGTAAGCGGTTGCATGGGTTGGTGAGTAGCTATATGAGTGTCTATATGGCTTATTGATTTGTTGTCTGAGTATCTGTATGGGTGCCTGAGTGTCTGTGTGGGTGGGTGGGGGTGTGTGTGACTCTGCATAGATGTCTGAGTGGGTGATTCACTGGTTGTATGGATTCAAAGGTGCATCTGCAAAGGGCTGTATGGGTGAGTTATTGTGTGTATGGGTGTGTAAGTGAGTGAATGAATGTCTCAGTGGTATATGTGTGAGTAACTACATATGTTTTAAGGCAGTATATGTGAGTGTTGGAGTATATAAATGACTATACGTGAGAGTAAGTTATTTGAAGAGTGGGTGTATAAATGAGTGTCTGCTTGTGTCAGTGATTGTATAAGACAGTAAGTATGTGTTAGTATCTGCATAAATAAGTGATGTGGTGTGTGTATAAATAACTGAGTTGGTGTGTATAACTGTATACATGAGTAAATGGGTATGTGATTGATTCTTTGCATGACTGACTAGGTGTGTGAGTAACTCTATGGATGAGTGGTGGAGTTTGACTGTATGTACAGGTGTATGATTGCATTTTATAGTACTGTATTGATGAGTAACTGCATGTATAAGTGACTGGATGTGTGTGTAGACCTAGGAAATAGTGAGTGGTATGTAGTATCTGGCATTGTTGTGTGTATGGTTTCAAAAATAGTAGTTTGTATTTTAGAGTGGGTGTATCAAAGCTTATATTAGGGCATTAGTATGTGCATCAAATTATCACGTGGATGATGTCATCAGTGATGTCATCAGTGATGTCATTTGAGATGTCATCAGTGATGTCATCTGTGATGTCACTGACCATGTCATGAGTGATGTAATATGTGACGTCATCAGCAGTGCATTGCAGGCGTGCGAGTTATAGTTAGCTCACCTAACTATAAAGGGAGAATTTCTCTGGTTTTATATGAGCCAAATGTCCAACTAACTATAACGGCCCTGAAACCTATGGTTTTTTAGTGAATTTCAAAGGTTTTTTAAATGCTAATTCCTAACTATAACATCTGTAAAACCTATGTTTTTTTTCAGTAAATTTCGAAAGCTTTTTAATTTTGTCATATTTTAATATTTATAAAACCTATATTTTTTTTGTAATATTTTGGAACTCTATTATCCTTTTTTTAACTTTAAAAATTATGTAGTTTTATATCTTAAAAAAAAATATGTATATAAATATATTTTTTTTATAAAACTGGAGTCCCGTACCGGTAGTGTACCAAGCTCTATCAGCACGCGAATCCTATCCGCCATATTGCTAAACTCGTTAATAATGCGCATTTCGTATCTGACGGGTTTGTGGTACCGCATCCCGCGTAACATCATATACGTATGAGGTCGCGCCAGCTGCTACTATAGTATGCGACGGGTACGCAGTACCAAGCCACGCATTATGTCATGTATGTAGGGGGTTGCGCCTGCTGTGCACGCTGCCAGGCCCTGTGTTATATCATAGACGTATGGTGTCGCGCCAAGTACGCCATTCCCTCATTTTTATTTAAGTCTCAAAACTATATCTAAATAAGTTTAAAGTGTATATGAGAGCAATCAATAATATAAACTATTTTAAACATTTATATATTTCTAACTGTAATAAACTTATATTATGGTAAATATATTTTCTCAAAATCACGTTGTGTGCGGCCTCCTTGTGTGCTCGGTGCTCGATTGCCATGTGACCTTAAAAAAAAGCTTTTGATTGGTACATAACATTTCCCATTGTAACAGTTGGAGGACCCCACCCATTTTAGTCATTCTCTCTACAGCGTTTGATGAGAGACACCTCTTCTACTTAGAGAGCTTTTTTGAACTGTGTACATATATCTTATACTTCACACAGTATGCAACGATCATCTTGATCAATATTCATGGTCTGTACAGTAGCCTTCCATGTGTAATGGCCATGCATCCGAAACGTTACATCAAAAAACAAATGTGTGTTACACGATGCCCCTGGTGTGTGTGTGCACATTATTGTGCTGCCTTTCAGCCTGGGTATTGGTGGCTCGAAGAGGTATCATCAGCCACAGACAGAGTGCACATCCTAGATCACATGTGACAAACAGTAAAGAGTAATGTGTAGATTTGTGTTGCAGTATGCTCTGTTGTCAGGCTTTACCAGTATAGTAGTGTGTCATATGTGAGACTTTCAATTTCACGTTTGACATGCATTGCTTGACTATAATGAGCGTTATCACTGTGTATGACGTAGCCTCACTGCTGATCCTCTCTCCATCCGAGCACATTCACATGTGTGCGCTTTGTGATAGCGACACTTTCAATAATACCGCACACCATTGACATGCGTGTCTGCGCATGTCCACAAGCTTGACAACGACATGTAATGTTGGCCATTCAATGTTTTTGGACAGCATCTCATTAGCGATAGTTGCCGCCCTCCCGGTACATGCTACATTAATGTAAATTGCGGATTGTGCGATGCCAAAACTGCAACAGGGACACACACAAAAGTACACTTCCTGGCCAGGCAGGAACTGAACAATGCCCAGGTCCCCGGAATAATTATTCACACCCTTACGCTGGCCTGGTGTACGCAAGCCCAACCCACTTTGTGTACGTATAAATAGGATAAGGATGACGCCACATGTCCCAGTTCTTCCACACAGCCTCAGGTGATATGGCCGCATCCACCTCACATATTACAATGCGCAATAAAAAAAGGGATACATGAGGTGTACACCATCCTGGCAATCAAAACTCCATTTGAATTGTGAACCCTGCTGGCCATCATGTTTGGACACACAACAATGACAGCAGGTGAGCAGTGGGGCCTGGGTGCACAGTTGCTGCAATTGAGCATGGTGCAGCAGGAGTGGTGGGGTGCATCAGCTTGGGTGCTCAGGTGCGAACAAGCGATGTTGCTGTGCGTAATAATGTGATCGCTGACCTCATTCAGTCACATCTCTGTCTCATTTCAAGGACCTGCTGGACCGTACTGTAGGCCTAAGCCAGCGGGCAGCGCTGCCCTACAGACACGTGGCGTTGGCTTTTGGGGCACTGTAGTGAGCTGATTACTAAGTGTACATGCACACAGACTTGCGCCACTGCATTACATGTGCACATTATGCTTTTAGCATGCGCTCTGTTCCTTTGTATGTGAACGTTGGCATAACATAATATTATTTAACCTTGTGTATTCTCGTGCACTCCAACTCCTCTTTAAACCACGATTACCACTAACAGTTGGTAGATCGTACTTCAAGAAGGAAGGATGCACTCAACTGGTGTTCTCTATAAAGCTTAAAATAAACCTTCATTTACCTCAAGATGTTTCCAGCATTATATTATTTCTCCCTTTTCAGACACTGAGTTGGTTGCGCCAAAATGGGCGGAGCAGGTGCTCAGCCCATGATGATGCCCTGGGAATTCTGACACCTTCCATCATGGTATCAAGACACCGTCCCCGGCCGGAGACCTGCTGTGCCACCCTGAGAGAGGCACCCCGGAGTCAAAGCTCGCACCGGCACGTCGTGGCAGGTGAGCAGTGAAGCCTCGGTGCGCAGGAGCTGCAATTGAGCACAGTGCGGGGTAAGGGGCTGGGGTACAGCAGCTTGGGTGCACAGGTGCAGGCAAGCGATGTTGCCATAGATAATAATGTAATCTCTGGCCTCATTAATATCTCTGTTTCATTTTAAGGACTTGCTGGACCGCACTCTTTCTCGCGGACCCCAGCGTCCCAGACACATGGGTGACGGGAGGCGAACAGTGAGGGCTGGGTGTAATAGGCCGACGCTCTGTCTCCTCCTCCCTCTGTTCTTTTGACTCTCCCTCCCCTTCTCCCTTCCACTCACTCGCTCTCTGTCCCATTCTCACTTTCTTCCTTTCATTCTGACTACCTTTCTTTTTCTCTTGGACTTGGCACACATACTTATGTTTCTTTTTCGTCTTGCAGGTTTTGTACGCTGCCTCCGGAGGAGTCCCACCCACTTATTTCTGTTGTTTCTTCGAATAAAGTTGCGTTTCCATTTCTTTGTGTTGTTTTAATAAGGTTATTTTTTTACCAATGAATAAGTGAGTGTATGGGACTTCTTTTTCTGACAACACTTGTCTGTAAATTATTGTGAAAATAGGCGGTTGATAGGTTATGAGGGAAAACATTTGTAATTTTGCGGTGCACTTACCAAATATAAACCAACAGACTATTACATAAATGAAGCCTGGGTAATTCTACAACTGCAAGGGTTCTATGAGTGTATCACTTTATAACACCATGAGTACTGCCCGTGTGATTACAGAACCAATAAGGCACTGCCTAGGGCCACCGAGGATTCAGGGACTGGTGAGGCCCACCCTGCATATTTAAGTAAAGACCCGGAGGGTGTCAATTCCCGGACTTGAGTTGGCCTCGAAGCCCCCCAAACAATTAGTAAACAATACCCGGGGAGGTGGCGATCCCCTAGGCTGCAAAACATCTCCGTACCCTCCCGCACCTAATTTAAATGTGAGATTAAGGTCCCCAGTGCTGCAGAGACCCCGCAATATAATAATAGGATTGGCCCCGGAACATTACCCACCAGGGGGCTCATTTAAATGAACGGGTGAGACACGCTTCATTTTTTTCTCAATTTTTACCATCCGGATCCGCTTTATTGAAGCTATACGAGGTTTTCCTCCTCTCGCTTCAACGAGGCAAACAAGGATTTGCTATCACAGGGTGGAAGCCATGCTCCCACCCTGTAATAGCAAACATAAATGTCTCTCGGATGCACATCCCAGGACATTGTATGAGCTGCGCCTGGGAGGTGGCGCTCCATAGGGCCATGATGC